>NC_064621.1:442845920-444095920 GCF_023898315.1 Schistocerca nitens | reverse complement strand
AAATGGTTTAAGTAACATCTGTGACGTTTGCAGTATTCATATATGCACAAAGTATTTTTGTAATTTGTAATTGCATGGACGTGTCTGACTTCGTACTTAACCTATTGGCCTGAGTACAGGTAAAAGTATTCTTTTTAATCTATCAAATATACGTACTGACACTGAGGAAATCATTGTCTCACCTATGAACGATGAACCCTAGCATGTCCCTAAACTAAACGAAACATAAATGAGAAAAAATCATCGCTTACGCGAAGAGATATGCACTCAGGGGGGTAAGAAGAAATGTGTGATCTAGCTATAGTTAAACATACATAGTTATATATGTACACTAGATAATTCACAGCCCATACTAAACATAGTAGCATGACATTTAATCTATAAAATAAAGAAAATTGAGTAATCTCTTAACAACTGTGCATACTACACATTTTCAGTCTTAAATTTACACAATGTAGAAGTATCAGCATATGCACAGTCACAAACAAGACAGTTTTGTGCCTTCTCTTAGTACTAAAATAAATTACTTTAAATTTTCCTTTGGTCCCATGAAGACAAGAAGTCTGTTTACAACAGTTTTGTTCCGTAATTGGTCAGCTTAAACGGAGCGCCATTCTCCCATTTGTAAGAGTAACGCTGATTGGCGGACTACTTCTGACGCAATGAGCCAGAGGAATGAGGGAAAGACAGCGGATGATATACCCTTTTGCTTTTTGCGTGGAGAGGGGTGGTTCCGGTGACGCTCTTGAAGCGGGAACACATAGTGGGAGCGAGTGCGCTCGTGCGTGTACGCAGAGAGCGAGGAACAAAGTCTCCACTCAGTTCTGCATTGAGAGAGCACCTCTGTCGAAAGCGAATCGGAATGATACTCTATATTTTGAGTTGCTTGCGGTTAAGCGTTTGTTCACTGTGTTGATCGCGACACATAATGTGCAGTGTGAACACAGAGTATTAGTTAGCGCCTGTGAGCGAACACTGAGTGGCATCGCAGTGGGCTGGTTATCTGACAGGTGCACCACGCCATTAGTTAGACTAGGGGCAGATAGGACTTCATCCAGGACAAGTGAGAGTTCGATTGGCGAAGGTTAATCCAGATAGAAAGAGATAGTTTTGTTATTTTTCCGTGGCGGACAACTCAGACAGCAATCGTCAAAGCTACAGCGTAGGTGAGCCCCATCTTTCCTCCTTTAGGAATAACATACTTCATTCATGTCACTCCATTACATTTCTCACCCGACAGCCTCGACAGTACTTGGAAAAATTCAATCAGATAATTATTCAAGTTGAGTAGGTGCGGCTCTCAGCCATTCTGCCAAGTAAATAACATTCCTAAAGAAAAGGGATAAAAGAGCTTTCCCACACTTTGTATATGAATTTCATTAACAGGATTCCTATCCATAAGAGGTAACCTCCTATTCCGAAAATAACCCAGAAATTTGTCTATCAGTTTATAAATAAAAGTTGCATTTGATTTTCTCAGATTTTGCAATAAATAATAATTTCCATTCATTTAATGTTTTTCTCACACTAACTAGCAATACTCCAGTACCCAAGTATCCCACTAGTTACGTAAGAAAATAGAATATTGTTGTGTCTTTTCCTTACAGCAGACGACTCCAGAAGATATTTATTGCTGAAAGTTTTTCAGGCATTATTGGTACCTTAGGAGCGTCTGTCAGACTTCTGTAGTAGTGTGGAGTGGAAATTGCTTCTTGCAGGACCCAAAGGGTATTTGTCAGATCAATCCGTTATGCCACTCGTCAAAATGACACACACATACTGACAGAAAATGGCGACCCTGTCAGGATAGGTAAGATAGGTAGATTACCAAGATAGGACAGTGTCAGAATAGGTGATACATGATAGTTAGGTACGGCAGGTCGCAACCTTAGATATATATGCTGTAATTAGAATATCTTTTTGCAACTGTCAAAAAATTTTTGCATTGTGTACAGTCACAATTTGTTACAAATATCAATAATAAACGCCTGTAAAAAAAAATCTACGCGTCAGAGGGATATCACCACCAACATCAATCGCCAGCTCACTCAACACCAGATGCTTCAAGATAAGGACGGAGAGGGTACAGACATGTTGAGAATGCACTTAGGGCAATGATAACAGAGTGAAGACCAACGTGATACAGGAAATGCAGAGCAACCAGGTTGGACTTCAGGAGGACAACGCACAGCCTGGAGATTTCATATGTCACGACACTGCTACACAACGGACGAGTGTGGGGAGAATCATGATACGACAGGACTACAATGAAGGTACAAGAAATACTAAGATCTACAAATTCATCAAATAATATATGGGAAAGGCAGTCAGATCCTACAAATCCTATATCTCTCCTACATTAAAATTCACATATTCCTAGCCCAACAAGAACAGAAGAATGCAAGAAAGAAGAGAAGACCAGAAGATGCTAGACAAAGAAGGGCAGAAGAGAGCAAGATACCTTTCTTTCCTATCCTAAAAATTATTACAAACGTCTTTCCATTAACTTTGAGGCATGGTAACCACTACAGCCATCTCTCAAAATATAAATCTTGCATAGTCAAAAGAATGCAAATGAACGTCAAACAACAAACATTATCAAGAAATGGATTAAGCTAAATGAACATCATTCTCCCTACCACATCACCGAATTGCCATACCGAACCAGGTGTTGTGTACCAAGACGTCACTGCACATATAATGTGTGACAGTCATCGGCAATCATCAACTTGCTACAATCATCGAACTGCCATACTGCACCAGATGTGACAGTAAAGGAGTACAAGGACATCACTGTATATTCAGTAAACCACAGTCATCAACAACCATTGGTTAGAAGTACCACTTCATGATGACAATATCAACAAATAAGACTCGGCATCACATGCTATAGTGCTTCTCACATGATTTGTGACACCCATATAAATGAGTCGACGCTTTCCAGTACTTCAACGGGGATCGTCAAGCACAGAAACTGACAGAGCAGCACAAAACGAAAAGACTATTTCGAAAAAATAAATAAATAAATTCACTCTATACTAAAACAAGTGTAGATTTATGAATATTATATACATTTGTAACATCATATTTTTCTTCACTTTCTTTGTAAAAGTAATTATTTTTATTTTATATGTAAAGTCCATAATTTATAGATTCCTTAAAACCTTTTGTAAAGAAACGTAGTGTGTATAGTTATATAATCTCACAAACTCATGGAAAGTCTATTTATTACCTTTATATGTAAAATTAGGAAAGGATTTATGCAGGATTTTTCTTCTTTAAGTAACATTCAAAAATACCTTTTTGGAGTAATAATATCAATACTGAGGATAGAATTAAGAGGAAACGCTTCTTCATTCTTACACAAAAAAGCAATGACACACAAAAGAAAAGATAATGCCCAAATAAATAGAACAAAGTAACACAAAAGAGCTTTTGCGAACATTTACGCAAAGCGTAACTAAAGAAAAGAGATAACCACACGCAGACATAATACACTGTACACTAACGAGTTTAGATAAAGAAAGGATTGTAAAACAACTTTTGAAAATGAAAAACAAAACAGAGACTCATAATATCAACAGCAAAGAAAATTAATTTTTGTAAAGTTCATTTCCGCCTAGCAACAAAACACAAATTGTATAATTAGAAACTAGAAACAATAGCTATAAAAAAATAATTACAAAAATTGTTTAGAATGGCTGAGAAAGTTAATTAGAAAAACTGAAAGAACAATTTTTGCCTGACTTTGTCAATGTTTTCCTCAGCATTGACAAACCCCAGAAAAAATTTTGTTACAAGGTGGGGGAGTGGGGGGAGGTGGATATGTAAGGTGGCGTGGTCTCCTGATCTTCATTTCTTACATATTCCGACCTCACCATCACATTCTGCATATCAAGACATTTCATTCGAGCCCAAACTCGATAGGGTAGAGTCAATTTTACATATTTCCATTTAATCGATATTCAACTCTAATAAATAAATAGCAAGTGCACTCCAAGATTAAAATGTTGAGACTGGCGTACACAAACATTCAAGACACGATGGCCACAGGAGTTTTTGTTCGGCAGAGGCAACCACTCCACTGGAAAATCCGTAGGAGGGTGAGTTAGCACGCAGCTGTGCCGGCTGGCTGACCACCCAGGGACCAAAACAGTTTATGCCAGAGAAAAGGGATAACGGCCTGTGTGTTCACCTTAAAAGCAAAACCCACTGTCTTGTTTGGGAGAACCCCAGCATACGCATTTTTTGACAGACCTAGTGCGCAGTTTCATAGTTCTCACAGGTGGACAGTAAACGCCTAACCCAGATGCTATATATTTCCAGATTGTCGGCTTAAACGGAGAGTCATTCCCCCTTTTGTAAGAGTAATTTATGACGCAATGAGCCAGAAGAGTGAGGGAAAGACAGCAGATGATATACCCTTTTGCTTTTTGCGTGGAGATGGGTGGTTGGTTCTGGTGACACTCTTGAAGCAGGAACACGTAGCGGGAGCGCGTGCGCTCTTGCATGTACGCAGAGAGCGAGGAACAAAGTCTCTACTCAGTACTGCACTGAGAGAGCACCTCTGTCAAAAGCAAATCGGAGTGATGCTCTATATTGAGTTGCTCGCGATTAAGCGTTTGTTCACTGTCTTGGCTGCGACACATAATGTGCAGTGTGAACACAGACAGAGTATTAGTTAGCGCCTGTGAGCGAACATTGAGTGGCATCGCAGTGGACTGGTTATCTGACCGGTGTACCACACCAGTAGTTAGACTATGGGCAGATAGGAGTCCTTGACTTCATCAAGGCGTAGTGAGAGTTCGATTGGTGAAGGTTAATCCAGATAGAAAGAGATAGTTTTCTTATTTTTCAGTGGTGAACGACTCAGGCAGCAGTCGTCACAGCTCACGGTATTGTGCACTACATCATAGGCGACCCCCATCTTTCCTCCTTTAGAAATAACATACTTCATTTACAGCACTCCATTACATTTCTCATGTGACAGCCTCGACCTTACTTAGAAAAATTCAATCGGATAATTATTCAAGTTAAGTAGGCCCCGTCTCTAAGCCATTCTGTTGAGTAAATAACATTCCTAAAGAAAAGGGATAAAAGAGCTTTCCCACACTTTGTATATGAATTTCATTAACAGGATTCCTATCCATAAGAGGTAACCTTCTATTTCGAAAAGAGCCCAGAAGTTTGTGTATCAGTTTATAAGTAAAAGTTTAACCTGATTTACTCAGATTTTGCAATAAATAATATTTTTCGTTCGTTTAATGTTTTTCTCACACTAACTAGCAATACTCCAGTCCCCAAATATCCACTAGTTACGTAAGAAAATAGAATATTGTTGTGTCTTTTCCTTACAGTGAACGACTCCAGAATATATTTATTGCTGAATAGTTTTTCAGGCATTTTTGGTACGTTAGGAGAGTCTGTGTGACTTTTGTTGTAGTGTGGAGTGGAAATTGCTTCTTGCAGGAGCCAAATGGTACTTGTCACATCAATCCGTTGCGCAACTCGTCAAAATAACACACACATACTGACACTGGTGATCTAAAAAAAAGCTCTGGAAGAGTTGCCTAATGACCAGGTATTTCCTTTATACGATTTGCGTACGAACACTACCCACATTTTGGCTCTTTTCACATTATCTTTTGATAGATGAGTTAGGCCATGGACCTCTTGTCGTTGCACGTTCGTCATTGAGAAACACTAAAACAGGTAAAATACCGACGTTTCGAGCGTCTCTGCAGAAGATCTCTTCAGTCAAACTAACTGCAGTTAATCGTCCTGAAGAGGAGTACTGTAAAGACGGTCGAAACGTCTATATTTTACTTGTTTATTGTTTCATAATAAAACTATCTTTATTCTACACAAATATTCCACTTTTGCAGAATATACTGTAAATTTCTCTGTTCTACAGTAGAACTGACAAGGTTTCTTGTCTAATATCCTTAAGAGCGAGTGTCTCATAACGACAATGAAATCTCAATGTGTTTCAGGCACATCAGCTTAAAAAATAAGATTTGTAGACACAGTATGGAGGTGGATCTGCGGCTGGGCGGAGAATATGGGAGATCGTGTTATTGATGGTCATATGGGAAGGATGTTGGTTTAGTAAAGAAACAATGTGGAAGCCATATTTAATTGATAGCGCAAGCTGCAGCTCTTAAACAGACTATCAATACATGTAATCAAAAAATATTTCGTCGACATGCACATCTACTGCAGATTTATGTTGGTTGGTTTGGTGGAAACGGGATTCAAGAATTGGTTGTCGACAGACTATAGATGAGGGTATCACGTTAGTGGATAGTGAGGGGTAGGCACAGGTTGTGGCGTTTGCAGAAGAACTGGACGAAGATGGATTCGAAGACTTTGTTGAACGTTGAAACAAGCTTCCCGGTTAGGTATGAGAAAGCCTGAATAGCAACATTGTTAGGTTTGAGAAGATCGCAGAATTTTGAAGTTTTTCAAAAGTAGCCAATCTGAAGATTATTTTCGTAAATGTACAAGATTTATTACGAATGGCGCCATTCTTCTACGTTTATTGAGAATAGTGAACGAGAAGGATGTTACGTTCTTATTAAGATCTTATGTGACTTGGTTGGTATGTTTAATTCTGTCGGTACAACGTCGTAAAAGCGCTGCAATGTACTGGTAAAAGATGGGACAAATGTCCTCGTGCGTTAATGACTATGGGGTATCAGGGAGCCGTCGAAATGAGATCGTCCACGACTGACAGTGGATGAGTGAATAATTGAGACATAAGCTCTCTACAGTGATGTAATTAAATACTTCCTCGTGTTTGGAACAGTTTATGTCTCAAAATGCTCCAAATGTCTCTCAGCTATATGGGACTTAAGATCTGAGGTCATCAGTCCTCTAGACGTAGAACTACTTAAACCTAACTAACCTAAGGACATCACATACATCAATGCCTGAGGCAGGATTCGAACCTGCGACCGTAGCAACAGCGCGGTTCTGGACTGAAGCGCCTAGAACCGTTCGACCACAACGGCCGGCAGTTTATGTCTCATATAATTCTGAATCTGATACATGTTATATGCTCATTCTGGGGTTTCTTAGCGTTTACTCAATTCTTAATATACACTCCTGGAAATTGAAATAAGAACACCGTGAATTCATTGTCCCAGGAAGGGGAAACTTTATTGACACATTCCTGGGGTCAGATACATCACATGATCACACTGACAGAACCACAGCCACATAGACACAGGCAACAGAGCATGCACAATGTCGGCACTAGTACAGTGTATATCCACCTTTCGCAGCAATGCAGGCTGCTATTCTCCCATGGAGACGATCGTAGAGATGCTGGATGTAGTCCTGTGGAACGGCTTGCCATGCCATTTCCACCTGGCGCCTCAGTTGGACCAGCGTTCGTGCTGGACGTGCAGACCGCGTGAGACGACGCTTCATCCAGTCCCAAACATGCTCAATGGGGGACAGATCCGGAGATCTTGCTGGCCAGGGTAGTTGACTTACACCTTCTAGAGCACGTTGGGTGGCACGGGATACATGCGGACGTGCATTGTCCTGTTGGAACAGCAAGTTCCCTTGCCGGTCTAGGAATGGTAGAACGATGGGTTCGATGACGGTTTGGATGTACCGTGCACTATTCAGTGTCCCCTCGACGATCACCAGTGGTGTACGGCCAGTGTAGGAGATCGCTCCCCACACCATGATGCCGGGTGTTGGCCCTGTGTGCCTCGGTCGTATGCAGTCCTGATTGTGGCGCTCACCTGCACGGCGCCAAACACGCATACGACCATCATTGGCACCAAGGCAGAAGCGACTCTCATCGCTGAAGACGACACGTCTCCATTCGTCCCTCCATTCACGCCTGTCGCGACACCACTGGAGGCGGGCTGCACGATGTTGGGGCGTGAGCGGAAGACGGCCTAACGGTGTGCGGGACCGTAGCCCAGCTTCATGGAGACGGTTGCGAATGGTCCTCGCCGATACCCCAGGAGCAACAGTGTCCCTAATTTGCTGGGAAGTGGCGGTGCGGTCCCCTACGGCACTGCGTAGGATCCTACGGTCTTGGCGTGCATCCGTGCGTCGCTGCGGTCCGGTCCCAGGTCGACGGGCACGTGCACCTTCCGCCGACCACTGGCGACAACATCGATGTACTGTGGAGACCTCACGCCCCACGTGTTGAGCAATTCGGCGGTACGTCCACCCGGCCTCCCGCATGCCCACTATACGCCCTCGCTCAAAGTCCGTCAACTGCACATACGGTTCACGTCCACGCTGTCGCGGCATGCTGCCAGTGTTAAAGACTGCGATGGAGCTCCGTATGCCACGGCAAACTGGCTGACACTGACGGCGGCGGTGCACAAATGCTGCTCAGCTAGCGCCATTCGACGGCCAACACCGCGGTTCCTGGTGTGTCCGCTGTGCCGTGCGTGTGATCATTGCTTGTACAGCCCTCTCGCAGTGTCCGGAGCAAGTATGGTGGGTCTGACACACCGGTGTCAATGTGTTCTTTTTTCCATTTCCAGGAGTGTATCTCTGCAGGTTTCATTTCTTAACATATCTCTGCAGGTTTCAGTTGTGCAGAATGAAGTGGGTGGATTCAGGGAGCAGCGCATATAAGTTCATTTTGTTTTAGACTCTTCGGTGAAATGCAGTAAGAACAGAATTTGTACATTGGACCCCAGCAGCTTATTGTCTGTGCCAAAACGTGTTCATAGCGAGGGGTTTATCTGAGCAGAGACGAAGATCAGAGAGAGCCAAGTTTGGGCTGTATGACGGATGATCAAACACTTCCCATCGAAAAAGCTGCAAGAACGTCCTCATTGCCCCTGCAGTGCGCGGCCGAGAGCTGTCATGGACAAGGAACAGCTGGCCGGAGTGGCCGAGCGGGTCTAGGAGCTACAGTCTGGCACCGCGCGACCGCTACGGTCTCAGGTTCGAATCATGCCTCGGGCGTGGATGTGTGTGATGTTCTTAGGTTAGTTAGGTTTAAGTAGTTCTAAGTACTAGAGGACTGATGACCTCAGAAGTGAAGTCCCATAGTGCTCAGAGCCATTTGAACCATTTGACAAAGAACAGCATGACAGTTACATTATGTGGGGTTGCATGAAACCAGGCGAAATCTCTCTTCAGACACCCTTATATGGCAGGAGACACTATTTTCTAGGCATCTTTACGCGCTCACTCTGCTCTCTGAATTGAGATGAGCGACGTGAAATTATCTATGGGCATACTACAAACACTGTCCCACACTGCAAAGCTTCGTCGGATTTTCACAGTGCTTTCCTAATAGCCCCTGTCGATTCCCGAAATAATTTAAACCTCTATAATACTTGAGGAATAAAAATCCCACTTTTTTTATAGTTACAATTGATTCGCTTATCGCATTAGTCTCATCGTATGCCCTGCTAGTAACATTATATTTGTTTAAGACGATATTATCTTATTCAGTCTTGACTTGAAACATGCCACCAAGTTTCATTTTGTTCAGTTTTTTTTTCTTTCTCTGAACAATTGTTATAATTTGTCATGTGTTTCATTAACTCATTGTGACATATATTTTACCTACGAAATGACAACTTCTTGGATGCTTGTATTTTATATCTTTGTTCTCACAAAATTCATTTATTTATCTGTAGTCTTGATGAAAGCCTCACAGTCCAAAAGCTATTAAATAGTAACTGTACAAATTTTGGCGTGTTCTTTATTGTTAATGTGTAAAATAATCTACCAAGAACCAACGGAACAGTCAGTTAACGCGCCATCAATCCAATCTATGAATTGCCACAGAAATGGGAGTGACACATTTTGTCTCCTCTGAGTGGACGGTCTGAACCAGCGATTCTGTCTTCTGTTTTGTGCTGTCAGAATTGAAGCGAGCTGGCGGGGACGGCAAGAAGACTGCACAGGATAAACAGTTTAATGGCCAAGACTAACAGTTTTACGGTAGCGAACTAAGAGGTTACTGCAATCGAGGAATGTATTTATAACTACTGAGGGAAGTTCTAGATCTCATTTCATTAAGTGCGTTTCATTAACTTTATTTGTGGGTAAGTCACTCTGGCGCTTCTCTGAACAATTGATCGCTTTACAAACACTGCACATATTTTAGGGTGTTGACGACTGAACAAACAGACTTTGACCTACAAGTCGGGGCATTACCCTCAATCGGTCTATGCATTTACAGAACAGATTTAAGGTTTCATCATATGTCTTCCTTATGCACAAAATTTTGCCGCTTACGATTGCAGCCAGCCAGTGACAAAACCTTGCAGTTCTTCCTGGAATTTAAAGTCACTTTTGATATGCACTGAACGTAATCGACTCATCACGCAGATAGTGGAATCTCTGATACGAAAACAAATGTTCGATAATACTGCATACATGACCGATACTATTGCTATTTCTGGCACAAAACCTAATATTACAGTTTATAGTATTAACTGGTAGATAACTGATGTATGTGTATACATATATAATAACTTGTCAGTTTACTTTATTGTGTGTAAAAGAACATTTCTCGCAATATTCGCAGCTAATAAGGTAATACTGACACTGTATAGTTCATTGTTTAACGTGATGAATTGCTGTATTTGTTTATATATAATGGGACATTATTCACAGAAACTAAACTGCACACAGATTTTTATTTTAGTCTTCAGTCTTCTTATTGGTTTCATGCAGCCCGCCACAAGTTCAATTCCTGTACCATCCTTTTCATCCCATAGTGACACAGACGCGCTATGTCCTCAATTGTTCGTTGGTTGTATTACAATCTCTGTCTTCCTGTACGTTTTTGCCCTCTGCCACTCCCTCTAGTAGCACCGAAGTCATTCATCACTGTCTTAGCACACGTGCTATCACCCTGTCTCTTCTTTTTGTCAGATTTTTACATACGTTCCTATCTTCGTCAGTTCTGCGGAGAACCCCCTCAATACTCATTTTTTCAGTCCACATCTCACACGCTTCAGTACTCTTCTTTTAGGGTTTTTCTGTAGTGCATGATTCACTACTATACACGCTGTTCTCAAAACGAACGTAAATTTCTTCCTCAAATTCAGGCTTATGTTAAATACAAGCAGACTTACTTGGGCCAGGAATGCCCTCTTTGCATGTGTAGTCTGATTTTTACACTCTGGTTGTTTCGTGTGTCGTGTGTTATTTTGGTTGCAAGGTAGCATAATTCGTTAATTTAGTCTATTTCGTGCCACTAATTTTGATATAAAGTTTCTCACTACTCTCATTTCTGCTACTCCTCATGCCTCCCCTATTTCACCCTCTTGGTAGTCTGTATTCTGTACTCGTTAGACTGTTCTTTTCATTTAAAATATAATCTAGAGACTTTTCGGAGATATTTAGAGTATGTGGCGAAGTCTCATTAGCTGTCCTGATCAGTCTTATTACCACGACAGAGAGTTAAATAAAATTATAGTCGCGTTTCCATTCAGGAACTCGTATTGCTTAAGCATTTAAGAGTTCATTAGGGCTGTAAATCAGTTAATTATAATGTCAATGAACGTAATCTGCTTATTAATGCATTAAAATCAATTTATTCGAGCCAGCTAAGACCAGCGGTAGCTTGCCTAACAGGACTAACGAATATCCAGAGGCAGAAGCAGAGACAAGTGGGCACGTCTGGAGAGGTAACAACAGCAACAGCAGTTGTCTCATACGGAATAATTTAGTCACGCTTATGGTTTGTTTTTTCTTCAAGTTCTTCTGCGAAGAAGCCAACGACTTTGCCACAGTGGTAAGAACGGTTCCCGTCAGATCACCAAAATTAAGTGTTGTCGGCTGTGGCTAGCACTTGGGCGGGTCACCGTCCGAGTCTGCCGAGTGCTGCTGGCAAGCAGGGTGCACTCAGCCCCTGTGAGGCCAACTGAGGAGCTCCTTGATTGAGAAGTAGCGGCAGAGCGGGAGAGCGGTGTGCTGACTTACATTCCCTCCATATCTGCATCCAATGACACCTACCGGCTGAGGATGACACGGGGGTCGGTCGGTACCATTGGGCCTTCCGAGGCCTTTTCGGACGGAGTTCTGCGAAGAGGTGAATTACATCTGCGTACTTTACGGTGTAAGCTAGTGTTTAGCAGATTATTCCAAGTTTCTGTTTTTGCGTAATGTCAGTGCTCATCCTTGTGTGAGGCGGCTTCTACGTGTAATTGTTCGCCATTTGAAGAACTATGTTACGTCTCTCCGTTTAAGTCTCGAGTTAGTTCACAGCATGTAGTTTCGATCAGTGCATTGGAGTGTATATACACTACTGGCCATTAAAATTGCGACACCAAGAAGAAATGCAGATAATAAACGGGTATTCATTGGACAAATATATTATACTAGAACTGACATGTGATTACATTTTCACGCAATTTGGGTGCACAGATCCTGAGAAATCAGTACCCAGAACAACCACCTCTGGCTGTAATAACGGCCTTGATACGCCTGGGCATTGAGTCAAACAGAGATTGGATGGAGTGTACAGGTATAGCTGCCCAAGCCGGCCGGTGTGGCCGAGCGGCTCTAGGCGCTTCAGTCTAGAACCGCGCGACCTCTACGGTCGCAGGTTCGAATCCTGCCTCGGGCATGGATGTGTGTGATGTCCTTAGGTTAGTTAGGTTTAAGTAGCTCTAAGTTCTAGGGGACTGATGACCTCAGATGCTGAGTCCCATAGTGCTCAGAGCCATTTGAACCATTTGAACAGCTGCCCATGCAGCTTCAACACGATACCACAGTTCATCAAGAGTAGTGACTGGCGTATTGTGACGAGCCAGTTGCTCGGCCACCATTGACCAGACGTTTTCAATTGGTGAGAGATCTGGAGAATGTGCTGGCCAGGGCAGCAGTCGAACATTTTCTGTATGCAGAAAGGCCCATACAGGACCTGCAACATGGGGTCGAGCATTATCCTGCTGAAATGTAGGGTTTCGCAGGGATCGAATGAAGGGTAGATCCACGGGTCGTAACACATCTGAAATGTAACGTCCACTATTCAAAGTGCCGTCAATGCGAACAAGAGGTGAACGAGACGTGTAACCAATGACACCCCATACCATCACGCCGGGTGATACGCCAGTATGGCGATGACGAATACATGCTTCCCGTGCACCCAGGTTCGATGTTGAGTACACCATCGCAGGCGCTCCTGTCTGTGATGCAGCGTCAAGGGTAACCGCAGCCATGGTCTCCGAGCTGATAGTCCATGCTGCTGCAAACGTCGTCGAACTTTTCGTGCAGATGGTTGTTGTCTTGCAAACGTCCCCATCTGTTGATTCAGGGATCGAGACGTGGCTGCACGATCCGTTACAGCCATGCGGATAAATGGCTGTCATCTCGACTGCTAGTGATACGAGGCCGTTGGGATCCAGCACGGCGTTCCGTATTGCCCTCCTGAACCCACCGATTCCATATTCTGCCAACAGTCATTGGATCTCGACAAACGCGAGCGACAATGTCGCGATACGATAAACCGCAATCGCGATAGGCTACAACCTGACCTCTATCAAAGTCGGAAACATGATGGTACGCATTTCTCCTCGTTACACGAGGCATCACAACAACGTTTCACCAGGCAACGCCGGTCAACTGCTGTTTGTGTATGAGAAATCGGTTGGAAACTTTCCTCATGTCAGCACGTTGTAGGTGTCGCCACCGGCGCCAACCTTGTGTGAATGCTCTGAAAAGCTAATCATTTACATATCACAGCATCTTCTTCATGTCGGTTAAATTTCGCGTCTGTAGCATGTCATCTTCGTGGTGTAGCAATTTTAATGGCCGGTAGTGTATATTTCCTGCAGTAACTTTCGAACAAACAGAGTTTCCAGTAAAAAGTAACTGTTGATACATCCATTTTCAGTAGCGAAATTTATATCTGGTGTTAAGATCTTGTGGCCTCTGGTATAGTGAGAACGCTATAGAGTAGATTTTAGTGTTTGTTTATTCTCCTCGTTATATTTCGCTTACGTTCCAACTTCAGTAGTGTCACAGCCGGGTAATTTTCTCTTTTGGGTGCGGGGGGAGGGGGTGAGTCTGCTAGTACTTTTTAAGTTAATCTTGACTGCTTTGTTTGTATTTTTCGAGAGTTTATATCAGTTTTTTACACAGTAGGGTATGGTTAGAGACTGTGCTTGTTGTGAGCGGACACAACGCCTGGAAGCTGCATTGATTACAGTTAACAGGTTTCTGGTTAACGCTCAAAGCTGCGGCGACATCGGGGCGCCAGTGACGAGACGTGTGGCACCGCTGGTGCCGTCGCAATTCCCTGGTGACCTGCTGGTCGCTGCGTCTTCTGACACACGACATCTGACCGGTCGGTTAGTGCACTGGACTCGTACTGGGGAGGGCGACGATTCATGTCCACGTCCGGCCATCCAAATTTAGATTTTCCGTGATTTCCCTAAATCGCTAAAGGCAAATGGTCAGATGGTTCTTTTGAAAGAGCATTGGTGATTTCCTTCCCCATCCTTGACACATTCCGAGCTTGTGCTCCGCCACTAATGACGTTGATGTCGACGGGACGTTAAACCGAATCTGCCCGATCTGACCGGTCTGTTCTCACTCGAGAATGAGTGGCGGACAGTGGTGGGTTTGCGTGTCATTGGACGGAAGGCGAAAGACGGAATGGGCTCTAAGGATGGCTCCATATGCCTTAGCAACAGATACAAAGAGCTATCTAGAACTGATAATACTTGGTCCAGCGGTTCCCATTCGGAAGCCACTTTCTTTCGGCTGCTAATAGAGTAATAGAGTAGTTGTGCAGAATCAACTGTCATTATGGGTCCCTACCTTACACCTCGCTGTAGCAAACAGACGTTACACCACGACACAGACACAAATCTGAATAAAGCGAACAGCGGAAAAAAACGGCACGAGGGAGGGTTGAACACGGCTCTCCCGCTTGGAATTCCTACACCGTAACAACTTTTTTGTTTTGTTTTGTTCATTATTGACCCTTTCACACAGTTTTTATTGCAGAGATCAGCTAGCTCTCTGACTGAACACACTGGGCTACCCTGCCGGCTTAACCACGGAGACATTTCTCGTCCCGGCTGGTCTATATTGCACTTCCTGTTTTTGGACAGCTCACTGTTCCAATTTTGCTTTTTCTTCACAGTCCAGTACATCTTCTTCCTGATTTCATGCTTGATCGGTATCCAGTTTTTGACGGGCTATCCACTGGGTCATCTTACCACTAAATTTGAGGTGGTGGGGGGGGGGGAGGGGGGAAGGGGTGCAATGGGGAGTTTCCCTTGTAAGAACGGTGGCCCTTTTTTTGTGAGTCATCAGTCTTGTGACTGGTTTGACGCGCCCAGGCACAAATTCTTCTCCTGTGCAACCTGTGGAATCTGAAACCTACGTTCTCAATTATTTGCTGGATGTATTCCATTCTCTGTCTTCCTCTACAGTTTTCCATCTTTACATCTCCCTCTAGTACTGTGGAAGTAATTCTGTGATGTATTAACAGATACCCTATCTTCTTGTGTTTTCCATATATTCCTTTCCTCGCCGATTCTGCAGAGAACCTCCTCATTCCGTAACCTATCAGTCCACCTAATTTTCAACACTCTTATGTAGCATCGCATGTCAAATGCTTCGATTCTCTTCTGTTCCGGTATTCCCACAGTCCATGTTTCACTACGATGCAATGTTGTGCTCCAAATGTAAACTCTCATAAATTTCTTCCTCATTTTAAGGCCTGTGTTTGGCATCAGTAGACTTCTCTTGGCCAGGAATGCCCTTTTTTGTCAGTGCTAGTCTGCTTATTGATACCCTGTTTGGAAGTACGAGGGGGTATCAAAATGTTTGGAGTCTAGCTCTGTAACACGTCAACAGATTTAACTTGTGCATTAAGATCCTCGGACAAGAATCCACAACATTCGTGCGATTGTCAGTGTGTTGTGTGGATAGTGCAGGCAGTCCTCACGCGTGATTTCTTCATGCGGCGTGTTGCGGCCACGTTCGTTCCCAAGGATGCTGACCCAGGGGCAGAAGTAACACTGCGTCGAAGTCTACCAGAACCTCCATCAGCGTGTTATAAATGACCCGTCCTCAATGTTGGGCAGCGTAGTAAACCTTTTTTACCTACCGCCTACATTTGTATCTCTGATAATAGTAAAATTTTCTAACCGCCCACAAAATGGTGATTTATGAAACAGGAAAGTAACTACATAAAATTCATAAAACATATTTATAGTACGTTAAAACATATAACAATAATTACCTACCAAATATTTTATGTCAAAATTTGATGAAACCTCGTGAAAATGTTTTTAAACCCCCCATCGCCTACCGCCGACCTCGAGAGCTGGGACTGTTACTAGTGGGCGGTAGGGACCACGTTGACCACCACCGACGAGGAGGACCATTGCTGGTGACTAAATGTCAAAGCTCGTCATTCTGACACCAATGCAAAAATCTAGCTCGATTCGCAGAAGATACTTGACACGTTTCGAAAAGAACACTCCCAGGACACATTTCAGCAGTGGCAGAAACGCTAGGAGGGCTGTGGTCCTGTGTAAGATGACTGTTTTGATGGTGATAGTGTGTAAATGTAGATTTGGAGAGTATAGTAAAAAGGGCTTGTCTCGAAACTTTTTGATAGCCCCTCATCTTTGCTCTTGGAACAGCAATACCGTTACTTAAGAGATAGGCTACTTCGCATATCAACCACTTCTTTTAATAATTTGTTTGGTACAAGTAATAAGACGGCATTGCTTGGCAAGTATGAATTTATTATGTTTCTTTGTGTTAAAAAGGAAGGTGAATGTACTATGTTCAAAGATTTGGAGGTCAGTGCACCGATGTACCATTACGTCTCCCCACACCATAACACCTGGATCATGTTCACCAAAATTCCTGGATGAATTAAATGTTTCCACCTCTCGCCATGTGATCTTGAACCTGCTCTCATCTGAAAAGAGAAGGCGAACTAATTCCTCAACGGCACAGTCCCTATGCTCTTGGCACAATCGCAAATGGTGGTGCTGATATGCTGGTGTCAACGGAACACAGTGTACTGTCTCAGGCAAGTCGCCGTGCCATAGTGGAGTTCTCTTAAACGTGTTTGCAATTGCATCCGATGATTGACGTGGATCCTTTCTTGCCAATTGCACAATGTAGCGGTCATCTGCTAATGTAACTGAATGTCTTCGACCACCACTTCTCCTTCAAGCAGCAGTGCCTGTTGTTTCGATCACAGCCAAGACACGTGAAAACAATGCTGTGAGCAATACGAAACTCCTGGGTTACTTTCGTTAGACTTCCAGTTTCCCGACGATTCTTCCCCATGTGAAGTCATCCAAATGTTGTCTCTGGGCCACACTGCAGTGAAGACCACCACCACCGGGCGCCGCATTGTCTCACGATGCCACTCACAAAGGTGGGACTCACCATCGGGTGGCTGTCATCCTCTGCAAGTGTTCCAGTTGTCTCCCGTGCCACAGACGCCACTCGCGCACAGCGCAGCACGTGTGACTGGGACACGTGCCGCAAGAAGGCTGTGGGTGTCAGCATTCAGGGGTGCATACGACAGAACCTGTCGGCTGGTCGCCAGGTAACACCATGCGCATGCGCCTACCTTCCACTTGCTGTGAGAGGCGTGGCCGCCACACTGCAGCATCTTAGTGTGGCTGCATGGGTTTTAATAAAGTGATCGACTTGTTAGTATTGTTTTAATTAGCTGATACAGGCCTGCACCTTCGCTAAGACTCTCCACCACTGCACGATCCTGCACAGAAGTGGCCCACCACCCCTGGGTCTACTTCAGTTGGAGACAGAAGAGGAACCTACAATGCCTACAACCACCATGAGGAGATGAAGAAGGTGGCTCAACTGCTGCAGGGTAATCTGTGGTGGGCTGAGTGCAGTCTTTTTATTTTGGGTATCATGGGTCATCAATAAGTCTTTTGCCAAGAATGTAATTGTATTGGAAAGCTCAGTTCGTGGCGACTAATAGCACAGTGTTCTCTAGGTGCGTAGATGAGAATGTTACTTTTGTGATATGGGTGAAAGACGAACAAAGCGTAGGTCGTTTTCTAGGATTGTATAAGGTGTTAATAAAAAAAAACAATGTTCAAATGTGTGTGAAATCTTATGGGACTTAACTGCTAAGGTCATCAGTCCCTAAGCTTACACACTACTTAACCTAAATTATCCTAAGGACAAACACACACACCCATGCGCTAGGGTGGACTCGAACCTCCGCCGGGACCAGCCGCACAGTCCATGACTGCAGCGCCTGAGACCGCTCGGCTAATACCGCGCGGCTAAGGTGTTAATCATGTGTAGCGATTCAGGAGGGGAAGTTGAGTGTTGTAAGGAAGCACTCGTTGTTCTCAGCGTATAAAGTAAATGTACGAACAGCTACTCAGGCAGAACATACAAGGACCTCGTTTACCCGGCTCTCATTATCCGGATTTCCGATTAACCCGAATTAATTTTTTGTTTCCTTCACCTTTTCTTTAACGCAAAAATATACCGTGTAAAGCTGATATAGTACGGTATATGTACAGTTATGTTAGGACTGCAGGCAGCGTTCAGATCGCCGGTCCCATGCTTCTAGCTACCGTTACTTAGGTCGGCGTCGCTCGGTTCCTTTCAGGATTAAGAGGCTGTACCGGAGCAAACGAAAGTGGCTGTTTCGACAGACAAAAAGGTGGGAGCATTAAACAAAAGAGACAAAGAGAACATCTCAAAAATATAGTGGCAGAATACGGTGTTGGGAAATCAACTATGTCAGACTGGAAGAAGAACAAGAAAAATGGCTCTGAGCACTATGGGACTTAACATCTGAGGTCATCAGTCCCCTAGAACTTAGAACTACTTAAACCTAACTAACCTAAGGACATCACACACATCCATGCCCGAGGCAGGATTCGAACCTGCGACCGTAGCAGTCGCGCGGTTCCGGACTGAAGCGCCTAGAACCGCTCGGCCACCGCGGCCGGCCGAAGAACAAGAAAGAAACTGAATATTTCTGCTGCAAAATTATCACTAAAGACATTTTGCAGAACTGCTGCACGATAAAAGAAAGCAAGGAATGAACAGTGGATGAAGTGTAATTCTTTTGGTTCAATAAGAAAAGAGAGCATGGTGTTCCGATATGTGGTCCAGTCCTACAGGAAAAGGCGCTACATTTAAACAGCAAGCTATCGGACGGCAGCCTAGCTTCACAGCCAGCCAAGATTATTGGAAAGACGGAAAGCTCGTAATAGCATACGCCAACTTTCAGTAACAGGTGAAAGTTTTGCAGGGGGTGGAGTGGCTGCAGAAAATTTCAAGAAAGAATTTGAAGAAGTTATTTCCCCCGAAAACTTAAATCCACATCAGATCTGTAATGCAGGTGAATCTGAACTTTTTTATCGGATGCTACCCGCGAAGGCGCTGGCTTCCAAATTAGATGACCCGGAAAGGTGTTATAACAGGTATAAGAATTGAGTTACAATTATGCAACTGTAGCAAAGCACCCAGAAGACATAAATTCTCTGTCCCGTTTAGAGGAAAATCTAACCATCCACGGCCATTGAAACATTTTATAATCAGCCCCGTTTGCCAGTGGTCTACAAGTCAGATATTTCTGGATTATCTGGATTTCCTGTCCCGTCCAGTCCGGGTAACGAGGTTCCTATGCACTTAAGTAAGAGTTAGAAGTATTAGGGTAATGTTACTGTGACGTATCCTTCTCATAATTTGATACTGTTTGCGCGTTGTTATATTCTTTGAATAGAGTTCTGATGGAGTTCTAATAAATGTGTGTTGACTTGCAGCGTTTGGAACGGGGAGTGGTTTTGAGCATGGAATATGATTAGGTACGTAAGCATGTAAAATAGTAAGAAGTGTTGGGATAGTGGTTTGCTTAAATATTGGTTTGCTTAAGTGTCTTTATCATTCGTGTGTGTGTGTGTGTGTGTGTTTGTGTGTATGACTGAGAAAGGGTAATCATATTCTGGTCAGTACCACTGGGTGTGGGGTTTTCTGTACCCCAAGGCACTATTGTGCAGGAGGTGTTAAAATGGTAGCAGCTGAAGGAGCTAAGTTACAAGCGGGCAATTAAAAGCTGTTCAAGAGTCCGGAAACACTTCAGGCTAGGAAGAAGGAAAAAGCTTATCGCACGTCTCCGGAGTATATGGAAGATCTGCTCAGGAAATATAAGGAAACAAGTAGTGGGTTAATGAGAGACAAAAAGGAAGCGGAGAGAATGGAAAAGGAGCAGCCAGAGAAAAAGAAAGTGGAAAGGGAGAGGAATAAGCTTGTTTAGTTTACATCTACCCGTAAAACATACGACTACTACTGATGTACTTAAGCCTGTCAACTCTGTGAGGGTTAGGCTAGAGTCTTACGCCTTGTGGGACGATCTCATGAATGGGAAAGTTGGATAATTTGTGAATAGTGTGACGACGTTGTGCAGTGTTAGCTCCAAGCGCGGAGTGCTGCTGTTGTGGGAGTTAAAAGGAGTAGAAGTAACAACTCTATTAATGCGTGGGCTGTAGAGTCTGTAACTTAACGAGTTTTGGGAGCAACGCTTGGTGGAACTGAACATAACAAGTAGTTAATGTTTGTTGAGCGGTCGAGGACGCCTTTACAATAGATGACTGTAGCTTAACGAGTCTCTGGAGAATCCCGACACTACAGTGAAACCTAACGGAGCGTTACTGGGATTTTATTCTGAGTAAATATGAACAGAAAGCTAGAAGCTTGGAAATGGTTATCTCTAAGCAGGTATGCAGACGGCCTACGGGCAATGACGAGACTAGCGCGAGTAAGCGACAGGGTTTTACCGGCAGGGCTATTACAGTCGGCCCCAGGACAGCAGCGATGGACCGCAAGTAGATGCATCCTCAAGTATACGGCTGGCTAACGGCAGACATAGTATACACTTCAATAGCATGAAACGATTCTAGGAAGAATAGTACAGTAAATACAAGAGCCAAATCAATCAACTGAGTGCTTTACATCGGATAAAAAATTTCCAACTGCAATCATAAACATGTTTACAATTCATTACGCCACAAATGTTTATTGTTACTGACCGATAAATAATTTTATGATACCAGAATGAAATTTTCACTCTGCAGCGGAGTGTGCGCTGATATGAAACTTCCTGGGAGATTAAAACTGTGTGCCGGACCGAGACTCGATCTCGGGACCTCTGCCTTTCGCAGACAAGTACTCTACCATCTGAGCTACCCAAGCACGACTCAGGCCTCGTCTTCACAGCTTTAATTCCGCCAGTACCTCGTCTCCTAGCTTCCAAACTTCACAGAAGCTCTTGCCCACGAAAGGCAATGGTCCTGAGTTCGAGTCTTGGTCCGGCACACAGTTTTAATCTGCCAGGAAGTTTCAATTTCATGATACAGAATAAACCATAAGGCCCTTAGTGGCATTGCACAGAAACCACCAGCGAGATAAACAAGAATATTACAGTGTTGTTGTTAAATATTCTATAATATTAAGTTTTATGTCTAATGTTGCCGAACCAGATCGTTCTCCACAATTACGTTGATGAAATGAAGCCGTATGGAATTATTAATGAATCGGTTTATTAATCTATGATCAATGTTGATGACAATATGAGTGAGGGTGCGCTAAAAGCACAAATAGATCGACGTTAATATGATATATAATTAAAATGATAAGAATTGGTGTCAGCAGACATGTCATGACATAATCTGTCAATTACTCGTAATCATTAGTGTAGGACTGGTGGTCCACTCCTATACCAGTCAAGCACACTACGGAGTTTGTAACTTGGTGGGGAGCCGCCCGAGCTCTCATTGTCTGAAGCGTAATGACGACGGGGGATGCTGCTGGTGAATAAGGCGCTCGCGGGAAGAGAAGGAAAGAAAAGCAGGGTGATCAGTTCGGGACATCAATCGAGAAGGAGAGACTTTAGTTTTCTGCCATACGAGAGTATGACAGAGTGGGCTGATTGAATTTACCTAGAGACACTTTGCATCGCTTATTCGATCTAAGTTATTAACATCTAAGAATGCCAGTGAAGCAACATGTAATGCACACTATGTGGTCATAAGTTTCCGGACACCTGGCTGAAAATGACTTACAAGTTCTTGGCGCCCTCCATTGGTAATGCTGGAATTCAATATGGTGTTGGCTCACCCTTAGCCTTGATGACAGCTTTCACTGTCGCAGGCGTACGTTCAATCAGGTGCTGGAAGGTTTCTTGGAGAATGGCAGGCCATTTTTCACGGAGTGCTGCACTGAGGAGAGGTATCGATGTCGGTCGGTGAGGCCTGGCACGAAGTCGGCGTTCCAAAACGTCCCAAAGGCGTTCTGTAGGATTCAGATCAGGACTCTGTGCAGGCCAGTCCATTACAGGGAAGTTACTGTCGTGTAAACACTCCGCCGCAGGCCGTGCATTACGAGCAGGTGCTCGATCGTGTTGAAAGATGCAATCCCAGAATTTCTCTTCAACAGTGGGAAGCAAGAAGGTGCTTAAACATCAGTGTAGGCCTGTACTGTGATAGGGCGACGCGAAACGACAAGGGGTGCAAGCCACCTCCATGAGAAATACGACCACACCATAACACCTCCGAATTTTACTGTTGGCACTACACACGCTGGCAGTTGACCTTCACCAGGCATCCGCCATACCTACACCCTGCCATCGGATCGCCACATTGTGTACCGTGATTCGTCACTCCACTCAACGTTTTTCCACTGTTCAATCGTCCAATATTTACGTTCCTTACACCAAGCGTCGTTTGGCATTTACTGGCATGATGTGTGGCTTATGAGCAGCCTCTCGACCATGAAATCTAAGTTTACTCACCTCCCGCCTAACTATCATAGTACTTGCCGTGGACCCTGATACAGTTTGGTATTACTGTCTGATGGTCCGGATAGATGTCTGCCTATTACACATTACGACCCTCTCCAACTGTCGGCCGTCTCTCTCAGTCAACAGACGGGGTCAGCCTGTACGATTTTGTGTTATAGTTGTCCATTCACGTTTCCAATTCACTATCACATCGTAAACAGTGAACCTAGGGATTTTTAGGAGTGTGGAAATCTCGTGTACGGACACATGACACAAGTGGCATCCAATCACCTGACTATGAAGTCCGTGAGTTCCGCGGAGCGCCCCATTCTGCTCTCTCACGATATCTAATGTCTACTGCGGTCGCTGATATGGAATACCTGGCAGTAGGCGGCACACAATGCACATAATATGAAAAACGTATGTTTTGGGGGTGTCCGGATACTTTTGATCACATAGTGTATATGTATCGCAGGTTGATTTGAGTGGGGAGTCTGTCACCTTTCGTGTCACACTATACAACTGATGGGCTGTGATACATTTCAATAATTAACTTTAGTTACATGTAAAACTGCTTATAGGATATCCGTTCAATGGGAGCTTAGACCTTACTGAATAAACCATCTGATTTTAAAAGTTAAATCTGTAGTGTAGCCTTTGTTTATTACAAATGTTTCCCTGTTTGTTTATTTCATTATTTTTTAAAGTGCATAACTTGTCTGCCCGTAATTATTCTATCACAGGATCACCTTTTAATAAAATATTTTGCCAATACAGCAACAGGGCGTAAAGCAGACAGTGTACAGCTCGTCCATAGGACACTTACGAGCCAAACTTTATTCAGAGCCGCATGTTTGTCCCTCTGTCGCATAAAATGAGGGGCAATAACGTCGCACATCTGAGGCAGGTGTAGTGCCAGATGGAGCGTGAGCTGCACTAAATTGAATAAGTCTGAGGATAGCAACATGTGTGATTTAATTGCAGTAGTTTCTATCCCACTGGGTGATAATTGGTGCTGTTTAGAGACCTGGGGTTTGGGCCAGATGTACAGAGAAGTACATGTGCCACCGATTTTAGTATCCCGCAGATTGGAACTGCAGACAGTGATGGTATGGTAGATACTAAGGGAAATAAATTTACAGGATGTTGCTATAGTGATATGTTGCGGATGTTCTGGAAGAAACGGTACAGACCCAGACATTTTCTCAGAAGGGGAGGTGAATGTAGTGCCATGCAGAGTAGTACTACAGGCAGTGATGGTGTGGTAGATGCTAAGAGGAATGTGCAGGAAGTTGTAGTGATATGTTGCACATGTTGTGGAAGAAACGGTATAGACGCAGGTATTTCCTCAGAAGGGGGTTGAACATAGTGTTATGCAGAGTGAAACTGTAGGCAGTGATGGTATGGTAGATACTAATCGAAATTAATTTACGGGACGTTGCTATAGTGATATGTTACAGATGTTGTGGAAGAAACGGTACAGATCCAGACATTTCCTCAGAAGGGGTTTAGTGTCATGCAGAGTGGTACTGTAGGCAGTGATGGTATGGTAGATACTAACGGAAATAAATGTACAAGAAGTTGCTATAGTGATATGGTGCAGATGCTGTGGCATAAACGGTACAGGCCCAGATATTCCCTCAGAAGGGGGAGGCGGGACGGGGGAGGGAGGGGTGAACGTAGTGACATACAGTGTGGTACTGTAGACAGTAGATTCTAAGAGAAATGTGCAGGACGTTGTTGTAGTGATATGTTGCACATGTTGTGGGAGAAACGGTACAGACCCAGATATTTCCTCAGAAGAGGGGTGAACATAATGTCATGTACAGTGGAACTGTAGACAGTGATGGTATGGTGGATACTAAGGGAAATGTACAGGAAGTTGTTATACTGATATACTGCAGATGTTGTGGAATAAACAACCTTGTAGAGCTGTGATTTGTTTACAAAGCAGCAGCAGTCTGATACGTGCAACGAGCGTATTAGTCGAACACAACATTATTGCACCTTGGAGTGAGGGCGTTTCTGTCGGTATATTGTGCGTCAGCGCGTAATGGGAGTTGCGGAGAGAAGGAAGGACGATACGATTACATAAGCAATGAAAACTAGCTCACCTTGGTCATTTGCGTTATGAAGTAGATGGTACCTCACACAAAGGATAGAAGTCAAGTTACGTGTTTCACTGGAATCCGTTCCAATTTCATTCGCCATATCAGTTTACACATCATTGTCGTTGTCATGTTCTGCATGTTCATCTTCACTCTCCAGACCAACATTCATTATTACATTCTCTATTGCTTGTCCCGCCAACTCATACCCGCACCGATATTCAATTTCAATTCCTTTTACATGTTCGCAAGGTTTTAATCATTCACATTGGGTAATCTTAGGTAAAGACTCTTTCACTAATTATTTTAGGATAGTCAGATTAACGATTTTACTTTGCAATTTTTTGTTTCATTGTGTTACAGATCAACTCTGTAGGGTTCAGATCATGTTGGTTTGGTGGGAGCCTCAGAACAGTATATCCCTTAACCATTAAAACTGCATCTGTTTTAAAAATAGGCTTCGGCTTACTATAATGCGCGAAGCTTATTTCTTGTTCAGCTCGGTTAAAACTGATTTTATTCTGAATGAGCCATTCAGGTATGTTCTTTTTGCGAGTTGCAGAAGCAGGACTACATTTGTCTGAACAGTATGATACAGGGTGTTATCAAGAACAACAATATTGCCAGCTGGGACGTTACGAATCAGTTTATTCTCTAACAGTTTGTGATAATTAGCCTCCATATCATCGTGGTTATCTTGGGATTTAGATTTCGAATTACAAATTAACTGTGCTCCCTCTATGAAACCCATTGCCCTTCCAGCGTGGACAACAATAGCTCTTTGGCCTGCACTGCTTTACCCAGAACTTCTTCATACTGCCAGCTCTGTTTCATTCTATAACGCGTGTGCATCAGTGTTCCATCCGTGAATGCTAGAATACTACTGGTTCATTTGGCCCCTTTCCATCATTTCCGATTGCTCTCAACGTTAGGACGATTCTCTTATTTTTACACTTTTTGAAATGAGATCAGATCTTGTTCCATATTTTCCGAAATGTTTCCCTTTCCCCTGAAAATATATCTCAATTTTGAAAATATAAGCAGCTATTTCAGCATTGAGATTTCCTTCTCCGGCTCATAAGACTCCAAAAATTTTCTTCGAAAAAGTGCTTTAACGAAGTAATCTAGAGATACTACCCCTCCCCCCCCCCTCTCCCATCCTATTTCTCCCAACCTACCCACTCTTTGACTCCATTCTCTCTCCTGAGTCCTTTTGCTTTCCCCTCCTCTGGCTTCCCACTCCTTCTAGCGTTCGCTCCGCCCCCCCCCCTTCCCTTTAATGTGTCCTCTCTCTGCATCGGCTCCTCCCCTGTTTGCTTTTACCTCTCCCCCCCCCTTTTCACCCCCTCATCTGTCCGGGGCCTCCCCCCCCCCCCAATCTACCTTAGGCTGTGGTGTGTCATCTCCATGTCTACTCTATAGTGCAGTGTATAGGTGAGTGTTCAGTGTTGTGTGTCCCCTTTTTTACATGCTGTGAACAGAAAGCATACTGCTGCTAGGTGTGATTTTTTATCTCTTGTGAGCAGAAACCTGACTGTCGCCGTGTTTTTTAATTGTCTGTCTACTATTGTACCTGTCTACTTACTGTGTGTCCTAATTGACATCACCAACCTTTGTTTTTATATTTTAACTTCCACAACATTCTGTTATTTTACAGTTTTAAAAAGTCACCGTTTTTATCGCCTGTTTTTATTGTTTATTATCTTCTTATTATGTTTTTAACTATTCTGTAGGCTAATAAGCGGAGTAATAAGCTGCAGCCAGCCAACCCCCCTCTAGAAGAATCGAAATTCAATAAAGGAAAAAAGAGAAACTTCCTTTCTGAAATAGCTTCGTTTACTAGGAATTTTAACTTCTCCCCAGTTTCCTCCGCTTACTTAATGTCTTTCAAAATATTTTTTTATAACTTCCCTGCCATTGCTTCCACCCACACGATTGCTTTCTGTGAAGGTATCATTACCTGAGTGTGTTTTTCTTTTCTTCCTGGCAAAATTCTACAGCTTAGAGTATTAAGCTGTTTTCCCCTTGACTGTGTCCACTTTCGCGACATCTTCCCCTTTTTTTTCACCCTCAGGGGTATTCATGATTATTGATAACACCACACTGCAGTACTGACGATATTTCTTGAGGACACGCTGAACCACTTGGGAATAAAGGCACAACTGATTGGAAAGCATTGAACGCACGATGCATTTTCCTGGGTCACCACTGTACTTGTTTGTCGTAACATCACCACGTGTTTCGGATAAAGGCCACTTTGACCAAGTGCATTAATATGGTGACTGGCTAGTAATGTAGGTGAAGCATACGAGAGAAACCCGATAATAAACTTTCTGCACGAACATAATGCCAAAATTGACCTTCGACGACGTGTGGTGGAAACTAGTGGGACACCATTTCAGCTATGGGAAACTGTCTCCAGCAGACCGCTGTCACAAGATTCATCCACCTTAAGGGACAAATTAATTAAACTGTAGACAAAACCGCTAATCCTTAATTCGTGTGGTATTGTGGCAAAAGGCACTAGGAAGTTGCTTTGAGTGAGCAGAGGTATCAGAAAGCCGAACATTTCAGGAAGAATTCAGTCTGTGATTAAGAATACGCTGAGGAAGATAAGTGGGACTGCTTGTCGATGGGTAAGTGGTAGCACCATATGCGAGTCGTGTTTGAGGACAGGTTGAGGAATATGTTTTCTAGGAAAGCATAAAGGGAACTTTTGTCACAGGAACAAAGCTCCAAATGACGTTAAAAAAAAGGGTTAAAAACTGTTTATAGACAAAGCAGATGTCGAGTGCAGTGGAGTCAGTCAATATTCTGTTAAAGAACGTTTGTTAAGGATAATGTATAAGGGAGAAAGAGTTTTTCAGTATCATTCTTATTGTAAGGGGAATGTGAGGAGTAAGAGATAGCTTTTCCATGCATGACATTGTAACAAACGTAGTAGTAAGGAATGTACACTGCTGGCCACCGTAAATGCAACACCAAGAAAGACAAGAGGTAGCACATCAAGATTTATTTTGTAGATAACATGTTGACCAAGTATCAAATGATTATGTTTACAGACGTCTGTGACATGTGGTTCCTGCCAGAATCAGTACCCAGAGTAGCCGCCATTGTTGGAGATCACTGCTGCCGCACGTCTCTGCATTGAGTCAAAGAGACGTTGAATGTGTTCCTGGGCTACAGCAGCCCAAGCAGCTTCCACACGTTGCCAAAGATCATCTGGTGCGGCAGCTGGGGATGTAATCTGGGTCACTCGTTGAGCAACCATGGACCACGTGTTTTCTATCGGCGAAAGATCCGGAGAGCGAGCCGGCCAGGGAAGCAATTCAATCAGGTTATTGACGAAGAACCTTTGGACAATGCGTGCCACGTGTGGTCGCGCATTATCCTGTTGAAATATGGCTGTGGCCGAGCCCTGAAGGTAAGGAAGGACAACTGGCTCCAGCACCTCGGATATGTAGCGCCGGCTATTTAAAGTACCGGCAATGCGTACTAGAGGCGTGCGAGAGTAATATCCAATACCGCCCCATACCATAATACTTGGTGCAAGACCAGTGTGGCGGTGGATAATGCAGCTGTCCAGCATCCTCTCTCCACAGTGTCTCCACACTCGAATCCGACCATCGTGGTGCTGCAGAGAGAAGCGTGCCTCGTCAGTAAAGACAACGTCATTCCATTCTGCCGTCCACACCGTCTGTCCTCACACCATTGGCGACGGAGACGTCTGTGGTTCTGCGTCAATGGTAGACAAAGCAATGGACGTCTTGCGGACAGACCACTCTGCTGTAAACGGCGTCGAATGGTACGCGCAGACACTGGATGATGCGTTACAGACGCAATGTGCTGTGCTATGGTTCGGGATGTCACTGAGCGATCCGTCACTGCTATGCGCACAATTTGCCTATCAGCACGTGCAGTGGTGCACCGAGGTGAATGCGATCGACCACGTCGGTCCGTCGTACCCTCCTGCATCCAACGGTCACATATCCGCATTACAGTTGTTTGGTTTCGTCCAACACGACTAGCGATTTCTCTGTATGATAATCCACAATCTCGGTAAGCCACTATCCTTCCTCTGTCGAACTCGGATACTTGATCAAAAGATGTTCGCTGTTGTCTACGAGGCATAACTGATCGTCTTGTGA
The DNA here is from genome assembly GCF_023898315.1 of Schistocerca nitens. Classification (NCBI taxonomy): domain Eukaryota; kingdom Metazoa; phylum Arthropoda; class Insecta; order Orthoptera; family Acrididae; genus Schistocerca; species Schistocerca nitens. The sequence continues at coordinate 444,066,899 of NC_064621.1, read as the reverse complement.
AACAACCACAAGGTAAACTACACGTGCCGAACGTACACTCGTCGAAATCGCCAAGCCTTCAGTGGCGCTATGAGGTGGCGCCACAGGCGCGCGTGATGTGCGTCTGCGCTGAAATTCTAATCAGTTGCATATCTCATCGCTGCAAACCCATGGTGTAAATTTCACTTGATTCGGATGCTTCCTTCAGGGTGTTGCATTTACGGTGGCCAGCAGTGTATTTCCTAGTGTTTAAGGGGTTATAAGACAGGAATTTTAAAATTTTCGTGGCGAAGTGAATGTTCAAACAAATTAGGGACCTGCAGCGTGTCCTTTAATTCATACCGTGATATTTCGATTAGGCTGCTGGCAGCAATCTCCAGGTGAGCGATTGAAGGCTGTCGAAGACGTGTTTTTTTCACTTTATTGTAATTTCATTCCCCTACCCCATATGGGCAGGGAAGGGCTGACAATGGCACAGTCCACCACTCTACAGCTAATTGGCTTTACAAAAATACAGAGGAGTGATTACATAAAATAGTGGCATCATAAGGAGACATAAAAAACACAGTAAATGGAGTGATGGGAGTTAAATATACACTAAGATTGGGACATGCACTGGGGGACAGTTAAAAAGTCGACATAATGTTAAAAGAACACAGCTGGCAAATCAAAGTGCACTTAAAAACCACTGGAGGCAAACACAAGTTAAAAGTCGGCCACAGGATAAAAATCACACACAGCAAGACACTTAAAAAAAACACCGGAAACGACAGAGCACTAATGAAGAATAAAAAACCGCTGGTAGGGTCCTGCTGAGGGACTGGAGGCTGGAGAGGCAGGAAAAATAGGAGAGGAAGGTGTGGTGGGATGGCTGGGAGTGGGAGGAAGAGGAAAAAAAGGGGCCAGGAGGTGCACCAAGAGGCAGGAGATGGGCAGGGAGGGAGATGAAGGGGGAAGGAAAGGGAGGAGGCAGTGCAGAGACACTGAAGGGGAGCATGAGAGAGGGAGAGGGTGTAGGAGGGGGAAAGCCACTCAGGAGAAGGGAGGGGGAGGAGAGGGAGCCCTGAGGAGGAGGCAGGAGGAAAGTGGGGTTAGAGTTGGTTGGAGGGCTAGGCGTCAGGGTGAAGTTCATCATCTGGGAGGGGTAGGTGCTGGATGTTGCATTGGAAAAGGAGGTGGAGGGTGTGGAGATGAAGAGAGGGCGGGACACAACGTTAAAGGTGCGGCAATGGTCTGGGGGTGGAGAGGAAGGGGGACACCAGGGGGTGGGAGGGGGGATCAAGTCGACGGACAATATACAGGGTGTGGATGTATTCAAGGAAAAGGAGAAGGTGGGGGAAGGAGATGAGGTCATAGAGGATGTTCATTGGGGATGGAAGGCGGATATGGAAGGCGAGGCAGAGTGCATGGCGTTCTAGGATTTGGAGGGCTTTATAGAACCTGGGAGGGGTGGAAATCCAAGTGACACTGGCATAACAAAGGATGGAGCAGATCAAGGATTTGTAGGCGTGAAAAAGACGTGTTCTGTTCCGCCTTATACAGCATGCTGCGAATGTTCTGTGCATTCCGTCAAACTCAGGTTGACAAACAGACTACACTTCCCAGTGGCAGCACCCTCGCTGATGGAACCTCGGAACTCAGATGTCCTCTCTTTAACGCTCACCACAGCTGTTGGCGCACTCTGTTGTCTTCAATTAGAGCAAATAGTGGAGATCACAGGGTCCCATGTTCTATCCAGCTGGTCACGGTTCAACTGCTTTTACGCCAGGCGTATTTCCACGGATTCTTTAATAATGGAGTCCCAAAAAGATGTTGCTGTGGTGAGAAACATCGTTCTGTTATACCCCGTTGAATGTACTGTGGACATACAGCGTTAAACAACAGCGGATTTGCTTGGTTTGAAAAGGCGAGAACAACGTTGATGTTCAGTGCAGCGCTCTTTGAGAGTGCGTATGGTCTTTCCTATGTAATCCGTACCACATTCATAAGGTGTTGTAACTTCCGGCCTTCCGCAATAGCAAGTCCCTTTCACTGATCCCAAAAGGACGCAAAATCACTTTCACCTGAAGTTTACAGAGGATTTTTGCTATTTTAAACGAAATGTTGCCCACAAGAGGAAGAAAAGCTACAGATTTTGCCGCCGTGTTCTCCTCTGTATCCTCTTCCAGATTCTTGGTTTTAAATGACAGTGCCCTGTTAATCTGCTGGGAGGAATACCCGTCTTTCCGATCAGTGTCTTTAGATGGACGAGCACTTTAGGCAAACCATCTTGACCTGAAGCAGTGTGAGTTTTTTTGTACGAGTGTTTTAAGCTAGCTCATGGCTTGCGACGCTTGATGGCAACTTGACATCTGCAAATACAAATCAGTATAAGTGGTCTTACGATAAACTGAATGACCTAGAGAGCCATCATTCTTTCGTGTAACCAAGACATCCTAGAAAGGCGAACCACCATTTTTCTTTATTTCCGCAGCGAACCGAATGTTGTCATGAAGGAGGTGAGGTGATAAAAAACTCCATCAATGTATCTTCTCCATGAGGCCACACTTTGAAAAAATCGTCCACATCTCTTCAAAATACAATTGGTTAAGGGTAGATGATTCAAGTGCTCTCCTCGAAACCATCCACAAAAAGGTTGGCTACCAAGGGGAGACAAAGGGCTACCCAAGGCGACGTCATCAGTCTGTTCAAAATATTCTTGGTTGAACATAAAATAGACTGAGTATAGAGCAAGTCGAAACAAAGCAGTGATGTCCACCTGAAACTTTTTGTCAATTAGTGGTAAAGATTCTGCGAGAGGGATCTTTGTAAAAAGTGACACCACATCAGAACTAACCAGACGGTCATAACAGCTTAGACGGAGAGCCACCAGTCTATTAATAAAGTGAGCTGAGTTACGGATGCGATGTGAGCATTTGCCCACCAACGGTCTCAGCAAAAAAGCGGGATGTTTGGCTAAATCATATTTAGCAACTCCAACGTTGTTCACTATTGGACGTAATGGAACACTTTCCTGATGAATCTTTGGAGAACCATAACTCTTGTTGGTACACAACCACGCGGTCTTAACCTCTTAATGATCTGTTGCTTTAAGGAGGAGGAATTCAGTAGTGCAGAAGTTTTCCGTAGCACTAGTTTTGTAGGAGGACTGATTATGACCCTTTCTCGTATAAGTAGCTGTGACTTTTTAGCAGAGATGTTCACAGTCTGGAAGACCACCTATGACGAGGAGACTATGCCAGGCACCGGCACACCACGGGCCCGGCTGGCTCCTACAATGACGCCATCCACCATTACACTCGTGGGCCAGCCCACACTTGCCCCAGAAGCAACTGGACTCCCGTCCAGGTGCAGTGGGTCATGACCAGGGCGGTAAAGCTACTCTCCTTTGTACGCTGGTGCGGTCAGGCATCTTGGTGTTTCGTGCCACCATTTGCAGATGCAAGACTCCAGCCAGTAGGGTGGCATCCCTTGCAAGGGTTCATGTCGCCTTTCTCGCCTCTGATGCCACTCACGCACAGCGCGGCACGCCTGATTCGGATGTGTGTCACGATCAGGCTGCAGGCGTCAGCATTCCGGGGCACATACTACACATCAGGACTGGCTGCTAGTCACCAACTGACTCCACACCATGTGCGCCTATTTCACCACGTATCCTAAGGGGCATGACCACTACACTACGGCATCTGAGTGTAGCTGCTTGGATCTGAATAAAAAGTGGTGGACTTGTTAGTAGTGTTTCAATGAGCTGCCGCCAGACTGCATACTCACCACGCCCCTCCGCACAGAATGGCCCGCCACCTCCAGGTCGGCTTCATTATTAATGTGTTATTGTTATTTATAGATCTGAAAATTATTGATCGAAATTATTAAATATATGTGACAATTTGGAACAGAGACTGTTAAACAAATATATTTTTTAAATACTTAGTTGCCTCATTTCTCATCACAGTATGTCATCTTTTATCAACATTTTGTTCCTCTCCACAACTAAGATACTGACTCACTACTGATGTCGTTGAGGAAATTTCCAGCGAAACGGTATAAAGGTCTGTGAACGAAACACGCTAAAGGCACCGTTCACGTGAATTAATGACCCGATTGACCATCAAATAAAGTATTAAGAGTTTCTTAGCTTATAGACAGACTGCACCAGAGGAAAAATCTGGTGAACAAGGCAAGATTACAAGGCAAGATTATTGGCAAGATTATTGGAGCATTTTATTTCACTAACGGCGTCCTTGTCACATCTTCATTGTATGCTGACATTCTCTGGATGTCTTCCATAAGCTTTTTTTAAAGTAATGGATGATAGGACATTTGTTAAGGCATCAGAGATTAACCTCCATAGCCCTTGAGGAAACTGTAGAGGGTAAAAATTGTAGAGGAAGACAGAAATTGGAATACAACCAGCAAATAATTGATGGCGTAGGTTGCAAGTACTACTCTGAGATGAAAATGTTGTTGGCACTGGAGAGCTATTCGGGCATTGATACATCAAGCCAGTTAGAAGACCGATTACTAAAAGAAAGGACGTTGAACTGCCTCCTTGAAGTGGAGGTTCATGTCTGTCTTGATACATTTCTCGTACTTTGCCAATGTCATAGCCTGCACAGACTCTTGATAAAATCCCATTTGTTTTCGTTGGAGCTATGTCAATAGTAATGTCTGCATCACTCCACATCCATATTAGAATCTACATCTCTGTAATAAAGATATTATTGCACTGGTACCTCCTATGGTATTGACAAACTGAGAATTAAAGCCGAATATCATGTAGATGGTTTACTGCTAACAAGATAGCATATATGGAGACACTGCTGTGTTGTCGTATCTTACACTGAATGTAAGTAGCTGTGCAGTAGTATGGCATCAGTTTCATCCCTGTGGCAAGTTTAATGGAAACGGTAAATAAAGTTTGCAGTCAACGAAGGTCTTTTTTAGCCTCTCTTGGCATGTCTTATTAGTTAGAAAATGTAGTTAAATGATAACTCTTCTTATATTACTTCCCGTTGTTTTCAGAATAATTCAATCGTTTGGGCATTAACGTTCGTCTCCGTCCAAGATGGACTAAAAATTATTAATACTTTCTCTTACCAGATTATTGTCCTCCATTCATTATTCGTTGCTCAGTGACCAACAGATTCAAAAATGACGTAGAATTACGTCATGTTAGCACCTGCGCGTAGAAATGAATTGTTGTACATAAGATGCCTCTCCCTTAACAACCAGAACGCTTGCGCTTTGATATTCGTGTGCCTGTCGTTCTGTCGGCGCTGCATTAACTGTAATATTTCTTAGTTTTCTCACCTTTTCATCACTGAATCGATAACTCCGATCGTAAGGTATTTATGATCACAGAGCGTTCCTTATCGTTCCTTGTTATCCTTAGGCGCAACTGAAAACAGGCACATTTACGACAGAATCAGACTTTCTGGTTACTCGAAATCAGATGAATTATTAAGGCACATTCATCAAAGGCTGTTTCGGACAATCAAATGATAAAAAATGACAGCTTGGTTCGCACTGACGTGAAAGGCACTTCGGCGTTCCATTATTGGATAATCGGATGCAATAGCGATAAATTTTCACTTCGCTGCCAGTGTCACAAGTGATTTAATCAGGTCTGTGGGCGGATTTTGGAAAACCTACCATCTGAAACCGACACTGTAATTTAAAGATAAGGACAATAAAATGAACCGGGTAGTTAAACATAGAGTAGTACCAGTGAAACTATAGACATTAATTTCTGTTTTCACACACCTATTGCACGGCACACTCTTAGACTCTACACAGTCACGTAAAAAATCTGTGCAACACTCAGATTTAACGCCGTGTTCATTTATTTATGTTTTTCTTATGGTCTACACTTTCCGAATCCTTCGCATTGAAACTATCTTGCCAACTTTCCAGAATTAATTCTTCTTCACTTTATCTCATTTACTGTAATTTCCATCGTCTTCATGATGTGGTTTCAATGAGCTCGTTTCATAGAAGAAAATATAGGACCAAAATCTATCCTTCGAAGGATCGTTATACCTTGGAGAATAGTTTCGATAGCGACTCGTTTTTAACGCTTGCTTAACCTGAGCTGAACTTCTTCCAGTTCAGCCTCCTGGTACCTCCTATGGTATTGACAAACTGAGAGCTGAAGCTGAAAATCATGTAGATAGTTTACTGCTAACAAGATGACATTAAAGGAGACATGTGTGCCGTCGATGAAGTGCTCCGTACGGCCTTGAGAAGTTTTGTTCGATAAATATCATAACTTGCCTTGCGACTGTTGACTGAAGTCTGCCACTTCGTAAGTTTACATCTTTACGAGTGTCACTTCATACAGATTCAATAGAACTCAAACGATACGTATCAGTACACCCCTACTTAGAGATAATATTACGGTTTACGTTATTTCTTAATAAATTTAATGCTACATTAGCCAATTTTGTTTTGTGATGGTGAGAGGTGGAATTAAATGCGTAAACCTCAAAAGCTTAAAGCTGCTGAGGGAGCAATGAAGAGACGTGTGTTGGGAATTACTTGGAGGGGCAGGGAAATAATCGAAAGCATCAGAGAACACACTGGGTTGGCAGAAGCAATTATGACTAATCGAAATAAAAGTGAGGTCGCCAAAAAATTTAACTAGATGAACAGATGGAAGATGTACCAAAAAACGTTTTTGATGGATTCCAAGAGAAAAGACAACACTGAAAACCGCTTATCACAATGACAGCTTTTAGAACTGATAGTTCTTCTAAAATTCCAAACATGCTACAAGGATATTTGTGAAGCAGGCAGTCGATCACTGTAGGTATAGTACGCGCAAAATGCCATGGCCGCTAGATGTGCAGTTGGCTGAGGAAGGTGGGAAAGAGCGGCATTGGGAGGGGGGGGGGGGGGTCGCTCAGAGCGCTATCGTTCTAAAAAGCCTACGCTCAAAAAATATTTGTATATATTAAGTGGAGCCCGTCCACGCCCACAATTGCATGGTGACCATTCAGAAAGATCTGTCACATCTGCTTTCGTTAGTATCTAAGATGAATTCTGCCGAAAATGCACGATTTATTTTCGCCTGGCTCGTTCACCATATGTAACTTTCAGAGTAGCGTCACAAGTGGGGGATTTTGACTAAAACATACACATTTCTCTTGTTGCCATTGTAAGTAGGATGTTTAGGTTTTTATATTGGTAGCGCCACGTAGCGCTCTGTATGAAAATCACTGACTGTGCTGTGTGCAGTCTGAGGCTGGTCGGCATTGTTGCAATATTTGCTATTGTAGTGTTGGGCAGTTGGATGTTAACAGCACGTAGCGTTGCGCAGTTGGAGGTGAGCCACCAGCAGTGGTGGATGTGGGGAGAGAGATGGCGGAGTTTTGAGAGCGGATGATCTGGACGTGTGCCCATTAGAGACAGTAAATTTGTAAGACTGGATGTCATGAACTGGTATATATATTATGACTTTTGAACACTATTAAGGTAAATACATTGTTTGTTCTTTATCAAAATCTTTCATTTGCTAACTATGCCTATCAGAAGTTAGTGACTTCTTTTATTTAGCTGACAGTATTGGCGCTCGCTGTATTGCAGTAGTTCGAGTAACGAAGATTTTTGTGAGGTAAGAGATTCATGAAAGGTATAGGTTATTGTTAGTCAGCGCCATTCTTTAATAGGGATTTTTGAAAGTCAGATTGCGTTGCGCTAAAAATATTGTGTGTCAGTTTAGTGTTGATCAGAATAGGTAAAGAGCGAAATGTCTGAATACGTTCAGTTCCGCTCAGCTGTTTGAAAATCAAATAATGTAAGAGGTTTACCAGCACAATCATTCATAATTTTTCTAAGGGGACGTTTCACGATGTCAGAATTTGATTCTTTTGCCAAAACACAGCGGGGTTTACACTGTCTCATCTCACTAAAATGTTGTGCAGACACAATTGCGAAAGAATTCTGAAACAGTGGTTTTTCAATTTTATTAATTGCGGAACTGAGTAAAAGTCAAGTCAGTACCTTATGAAAAAGCACATCTTTGGTGCAAAAAAACGTGTAATGTCTTCACGTATGTTGTTCCAAAACCTGTAGCATTTCTCGTTTCACCAGCTATCGATGGCCCTTAAAATTACATTCTTTCACTGAAAAAGTCTGTGGTTACTGGAATAATAAGGTAGATAATGAAGTTTTACGTGATAACGATACAGAAAATACTCTCCTTTTTGCGTGCTATCATTTGCCAAAATCGCATTTCGATATCTGAAACCGTTTATGAAATATGAGGAATAAAGTGGATATTTCACTCTGGCATGTCGTTGGCGCGGCGCCGTCGCAAATGAGTGCGCTAAATCAGATCAGTTTTCTCCCAAGTTTTCTACCCAACTGCAAAGAAAAATTCAGTATGTTAGCTAAATTTCATAGGCAGCAACATATTATGTAATATGCACCAAACGCAAAATCATAGCGACCCCTATTTTTCATTGCACACTTTTCCGATTATCGTGCAGTGTCTTACCTTCACGTAAATATCACAATAACTATGATCGTTAACAAAATAATGGGCACATCATCATGAACCTGATATATAAAGCTATAAGCAAAGAAAAAATGATTTTTTGTTACCGAATAGTTTCTGTAAAATCGTTTGAGGAAGATTGTGCGCCTCGATTCTGTCCTCGCTGACCGGCCGAAAGACAGAAAACATGTACCTGCTTCCCTTCTGAACAAACTAATGAACTCGCCTAGCGCTTTGGACGAAAACAGGTCACTGTGCATCGAGCGCCGTATCCTGCGAGAGTTATAACACAGTGTTTTACGAACTTAAAGGGATTTTGAACTGATTTAGACGTACATCAGTAGATGAGATTTTCTGTTGGAATGTATCGTAAGGCTTTAAGGAAAGAGAAGCCACTTCAGGGCCGGTTAAAAAGAGAAAGCATAATCATTTTCATTTCCTGTTGACTTTATAATAATACTGAGTTCTTTTCGTTTAACAAAGTCAGACTTAATGGTTTTTACCGCAAGACATAGAATTTAAATCCAGACCAAAATGGTGATTCTTGGGTTAACGACCCGCTTGTTGACGAATAACCATAAAGTTAATGGGACTTCGCGAAAAGATGCAGGCTCGACTTTCATATGGTAAAGAATTAACGACAGAGTACTCATGACGCTCAGACGTTGCGTCACCAAGCAAGTCACACGCAACTGAAGTTGAATAGCAAAACTTTACTTAATTAAATAGCAAAAAAATACTTAAATAATACAGATAAAACAGGAGAATTGAAAGGTAGATTATTTTACAAATTAAAACAAGTTTTTAAATAAATTGTCCAATTATTATTGGTAAAAATACTGCAAGTCTTGTAGCTTTATTTTGGTGCATCACTGCCAGTTTACTGTATCCCTCGCACCCTCACATTGACGATTTAACAGAGAAATTGCGTCGCTATTCATTACTAAATACTAAATAATAATACTAAAGAAATGCCGACTTCTCCCTGAGCGAGTAACGCGCCTACAGTCAACGTATGGAACTCCCCCTGGGAGTCTTGTAGCTCTTTTCCGGTGCACCACTGCCAGTTTACTGTAATCCTCGCACCTTCACATTGACGATTTAACTGTTTCGTGCCTCTGCCAAGAGAGTAACAGGGAGGCAAAAACAGAACCTTTTTTGCACATATAAGATAATTGTGCTTTCATAAAACAAAGATTAAAACAATGTCAACGAGTTATAAAGATTGGTTTAAAAAATACTTTTACTTTTTTACAAGTATTGATCTTCACCGTCCATTTATTCCGGCTGAAGTTCACAAACACTTTAACCAGGGCCAAGAGCCTACTTTCTTACTTTTCATAAGATATGCGTTATAATATCTCAAGTGGAATACTTTGTCGAGCTGTTGAGCTAACCACTGGTTAGCGAGCCCGATCGTGCGTTTCACTGGGAAGGGTCCGTTTGATGGCACAGTGCGAGCGGAATCTAGTGTTTCCTTTTCTCGCCTTTCCTGTCGGCGCTTTCCTACTGCAGTGCCGCTGCCAGTAATGTACTAAGTTGCATTGAGGTCGCTTTATATCGATCACTCTCAGATTACGTGTTATCAATGTTTCGTGAGCTTCTGCCTCGCGTCGGACAGCTTCACGTATTATTATTTACAGCATTTCCAGATCGTTAATGGGTATTCATCGATGTTCAAACTTAACGTTCATTGTCTAGTGAGGCGGTCAGTTTTCGAGGTATGGTACAGAATCAGGTTTACATTATTCTATCTAAATACTAGGGCCGTTGAGTACATCACAACCTCGTCTAGTAAAAGGTTTTTCACTAGTTTCTACTCAATATGGAACTCATTTGTTCAGGTTTTTTTTTTTTTATGGTCTATTACACCACGCTTGCTTTACCATAGCAATATCGATGCTTTAGATGGGATAATATTTAATTCAATCAAAATTTATGAGTTTTATTAGTAACCACATGCTGCTGTTTAGAGGTTTACTATTTGGACGTTAGTGTGTGCACTTTGCAACACACGTCAAATGACGACACGGAATTTTTCAGACTCTTTGCCTACGGCAGGGAGACGAGTCTTGGTGAACAACTGTTAGACTAAATATGTATGTTTCTAAAAACTTAAATCGGCAGTACGATTCGGTTGTTTCTTTGCATGCTTTTCAGATAAGAAGGTAAATGATCATCTGGAGATGCAGAGACTGTTGGCGGCACATCGCCATATGTAAGATGTGATCTCTGCGTGTCTTTAGATTTCAGGGCTCTAAATAGGGAGAGTTAGAGTAACAGATTGGTCCACGCATACTCATAGCATGTTACTCGCTCACAGTGTGGGTTACAAGCACGTTGTTGAGATCACCTTATGGACTTACTACAACGTAGTATGACCACAAAATTCATTCAAATGTTTATTCATGACCCCTACTATTTCGTTGCGAACAGTACTTATCTTTCAACGTGTTCGATTCCTTTTAATTTGCATTCAGATAGCTCTATAAAATAATTTCATGGGTCTAAAACTCTACGAAGCAGAGGACATTTATTCGAGGCATTTTTCAAGATACTTATTTGCATGTAATCAGAATTTAAACAGGTAGCTTACAAGACCAAGATGACCACCTAGCGAAAGATGGAAAATGATATCGTAATAGCATGCAGGATGTGATGCAGGCAAGCGTAATATACGTTATAGACTCTTGGCTAGCAATGGGTACCGATATTTTCATTTGTAAGTCAAAACAGTCATTTAAAGTATGATTACTAAAATTTATTATTTCATGCATGACTGTTTATATTTATGTGACTAGGATAATTCTGAAACTTTAACACGAAAAACGTAAATTTATTTTCACTGAGTATCGTTAAATAAATTGTTGTTGTTGTTGTTGTTGCGGTCTTCAGTCCCGAGACTGGTTTGATGCAGCTCTCCATGCTACCATATCCTGTGCAAGTTTCTTCATCTCCCAGTACCTACTGCAACCTACATCCTTCTGAATCTGCTTAGTGTATTCACCCCTTGGTCTCCCCCCTGCGGGTCCGGGGTAAGAATAGGCCCGAGGTATTCCTGCCTGTCGTAAGAGGCGACTAAAAGGAGTTTCAACCGTTTCGGCCTTCCATGTGATGGTCCCCCTTGGGGTTTGACCTCCATTTTTCAAAATTCTACAGAAGTACGAGCCTTTTGGGGAAGGACACCTTACGTGGTGTACCACTGGTCCTCAGTGCACTAAGACCTTGGCACTCAGCATTGTACCGGCGTTGTAACCATACCCACTATTCCTCAAATTGGGCCTAAACGCCTGATGGGTTGTAAAAGTTACGCCCATAGTGCGTCCCCATCTGCACCTACGATCATGATGGACTTTCCATGGCACCATAAATCCAGCACGGTAGCCAGCCCGTTGTGGTGGGGTCGTCATGTACCCTCTAGGTTGTAGCCCCCTGACAACACAGGGATCGTACTACCGATACCTGAGCTGCACCCTCCCCACGTCGGCCAAGGAGTAGATGCCCGTCTCCTTGGGGCATCAGGACTCCCGGCAACGGTCATCCTGCCAGGTGGCCCTTGCTGAGGCTGGGTGGCGCCCGTGGGGAGAGCCCCTGGTCGGAGTGGGTGGTATCGGGGCGGACGTTTCGCAGATGAAACGTCAACACGTATCAGGCCGCTCTGCGGCCGCGTCTTTCAAAAGGAAAGGTACTGTCTCTAGTTCTGGTTCTCCTGCCCTTTCCCCCTTGGCCACTCCCTGGGAGGAGGGACAGGCCCGCCGGCTTGGGGCGAAGTACACTCCTGGAAATTGAAATAAGAACACCGTGAATTCATTGTCCCAGGAAGGGGAAACTTTATTGACACATTCCTGGGGTCAGATACATCACATGATCACACTGACAGAACCACAGGCACATAGACACAGGCAACAGAGCATGCACAATGTCGGCACTAGTACAGTGTATATCCACCTTTCGCAGCAATGCAGGCTGCTATTCTCCCATGGAGACGATCGTAGAGATGCTGGATGTAGTCCTGTGGAACGGCTTGCCATGCCATTTCCACCTGGCGCCTCAGTTGGACCAGCGTTCGTGCTGGATGTGCAGACCGCGTGAGACGACGCTTCATCCAGTCCCAAACATACCCAATGGGGGACAGATCCGGAGATCTTGCTGGCCAGGGTAGTTGACTTACACCTTCTAGAGCACGTTGGGTGGCACGGGATACATGCGGACGTGCATTGTCCTGTTGGAACAGCAAGTTCCCTTGCCGGTCTAGGAATGGTAGAACGATGGGTTCGATGACGGTTTGGATGTACCGTGCACTATTCAGTGTCCCCTCGACGATCACCAGTGGTGTACGGCCAGTGTAGGAGATCGCTCCCCACACCATGATGCCGGGTGTTGGCCCTGTGTGCCTCGGTCGTATGCAGTCCTGATTGTGGCGCTCACCTGCACGGCGCCAAACACGCATACGACCATCATTGGCACCAAGGCAGAAGCGACTCTCATCGCTGAAGACGACACGTCTCCATTCGTCCCTCCATTCACGCCTGTCGCGACACCACTGGAGGCGGGCTGCACGATGTTGGGGCGTGAGCGGAAGACGGCCTAACGGTGTGCGGGACCGTAGCCCAGCTTCATGGAGACGGTTGCGAATGGTCCTCGCCGATACCCCAGGAGCAACAGTGTCCCTAATTTGCTGGGAAGTGGCGGTGCGGTCCCCTACGGCACTGCGTAGGATCCTACGGTCTTGGCGTGCATCCGTGCGTCGCTGCGGTCCGGTCCCAGGTCGACGGGCACGTGCACCTTCCGCCGACCACTGGCGACAACATCGATGTACTGTGGAGACCTCACGCCCCACGTGTTGAGCAATTCGGCGGTACGTCCACCCGGCCTCCCGCATGCCCACTATACGCCCTCGCTCAAAGTCCGTCAACTGCACATACGGTTCACGTCCACGCTGTCGCGGCATGCTACCAGTGTTAAAGACTGCGATGGAGCTCCGTATGCCACGGCAAACTGGCTGACACTGACAGCGGCGGTGCACAAATGCTGCGCAGCTAGCGCCATTCGACGGCCAACACCGCGGTTCCTGGTGTGTCCGCTGTGCCGTGCGTGTTATCAGTGCTTTTACAGCCCTCTCGCAGTGGCCGGAGCAAGTATGGTGGGTCTGACACACCGGTGTCAATGTGTTCTTTTTTCCATTTCCAGGAGTGTACTTCCCCCGCTATTTGGTCTGTTCTCGAACCGATGGGGGGACGTTCGCCACCTCCAAGCCCATGTTCTTTGTTCAGCACATTGAGGACATCTTCGGGGAAATTGAGGCACTCAGTAAGATGCGTTCGGGGTCCGTTCTTATAAAGACCACCTCCGCCACACAGTCGGCGGCGCTCCAGGCGGGCGACCGCCTAGGGGATATCCCAGTGTCCATTGTCCCGCTTCTGGCACTAAATAGGACTCAGGGGGTTATTTTTCATTGGGACCTCCTGCTGCAACCTGATGAGGAGCTCAGGGCCAACCTGGAGCGCCGAGGTGTGCATTTCGTCCAGCGAGTCCAGCGCGGCCCCAAAGACCGTCGCATCGACACCGGGGCCTTTATCCTCGCCTTCGAGGGGGACGTTCTCCCGGAGAAGGTAAAGGTGATGTGCTACCGGTGAGACGTGCGACCTTACGTCCCGCCTCCTATGCGCTGTTTTCGGTGTTTGCGCTTTGGGCACATGTCGTCACGGTGTGAGGCTGAGCCCCTTTGTGGCGATTGTGGCCGTCCTCTTCGTGAGGAACATACATGCACCCCACCACCTCGGTGCATTAATTGTCCTGGCATCCACTCGCCTAGATCCTCATACTGCCCCGCATATCAGAATGAGAAGAAGATTCAAGAACTCAAATCTTTGGATCGTCTCTCTTATTCTGAGGCCAGGAAGAAGTATGACCCCCTCCATCCCGTGCCGTTGACCACTTCGTTTGCTTTAGTTGTGTCCGCTCCTTCCGCGGTATCCTCACCCCTATCCTGTCCCCCCTCCGCCTCCTCCCCCCATCCGGGGTCTCTGCCTCCGCCTCCCAAATCCCTCCCTTCTAAATCCTCCTCCCCTGCGGCCCCCGCCCCCTCTGCCCCAGGGGCCACCATTCCTCCTCCTCCTCTCCCCCCCCCCGCCGCCTGAGAAGCGATCCTCTTCTCAGGCGTCCATTGGGGAAATGTTTCGGACCCCAGCTCCAGAGGTCCGGCGTTCCAAAACGGACACTGCGCGTGAGGATCTTCTTCGGGTCCAGCCCACCACCCTGTGCCTACTCGGACTTCGAAGAAGGCCTCCAAGAAGAAGTCTCTATCCCCCTCTCTACCCCGGCGCGTTTCGTCTGACGCTCCATCCGTGAGTCGCTGCTCCCGGCCGTCCTCAGTTTCGCCGGGACGCTCTGCTGCCAGGCACTCAGCCGGCCTCTCGTCGGCAAATGATGCTGCCCCTCCTACACCACCAGGGACAGCGGCCGCAGCTGGCGACGACTCAATGGAACACGATCCGCCTCCCGCCAGTTGTAGCGTTGTTCCCTCGAAACCTGGCCCTCCGCGGCCGTCGAGGTGACCAGCTCTTCCCCCGTCTCGTTCCCCCTCTTTTTTGACTAGTGATGGCCTTGTTACATTGGAACATAAGAGGTATTCGATCTAATCGGGAGGAATTACAACTGCTCCTCCGCCTGCACCGTCCGCTCGTCCTTGGTCTCCAGGAAACCAAGTTGCGCCCGACTGACCGTATTGCCTTTACCCACTACACCTCGGAGCGGTATGACCTCACCCCTGTGGACGGTATCCCAGATCATGGTGGGGTCATGTTGCTCGTTCGGGACGATGTCTATTACCATCGCATCCCATTGACCACCCCACTCCAAGCAATAGCTGCCCGTATTACTCTTTCTGCTTTTACTTTTTCAGTTTGTACCATCTACACTCCATCGTCATCCGCTGTTAGTCGGGCTGACATGATGCACCTGATTGTTCAGCTTCCCCCGCCGTTTTTATTGTTTGGCGACTTCAATGCCCATCATCCCCTTTGGGGCTCTCCTGCATCCTGTCAAAGAGGCTCACTCTTGGCGGATGTCTTCAACCATCTCAATCTTGTCTGCCTCAATACTGGCGCTCAGACTTTCCTCTCGGACTCTACTCATACCTACTCCCACTTGGACCTCTCGATCTGTTCTACCACTCTTGCCCGTCGGTTCGAGTGGTATGTCCTTTCTGACACCTATTCGAGCGACCACTTCCCCTGTGTCGTTCGTCTCCTGCACCACACCCCATCCCCACGTTCTTCGAGCTGGAACATACCTAAAGCTGACTGGGGACTTTACTCCTCCCTGACGACCTTTCCGGACCACGATTTTCTCAGTTGTGACAGTCAGGTCGAATACCTCACGGCTGTTCATCATCAATGCTGCCGAACGTTCCATTCCTCGTACTACCTCTTCTTCACGTCGCGTTTCCGTCCCCTGGTGGAACGAGGCTTGTAGAGACGCTATCCGTGCTCGACGACGTGCTTTACGCACCTTTCGCCGCCATCCTACGTTGGCGAATTGTATTGGCTACAAACGACAACGAGCGCAATGCCATAGAGTCATCAAAGACAGCAAAAAAGCTTGTTGGGCCTCTTTCACCAGCTCCTTTAACAGTTTTACTCCCTCTTCCGTCGTTTGGGGTGGCCTGCGCCGGCTGTCGGGCATTAAGACCCACACCTCGGTACCTGCCTGACCTCAGGTAATGAGGTCCTCGTTGATCCTGTGGCTGTCTCCAACGCCTTCGGCCGGTTTTTCGCGGAGGTTTCAAGCTCCGCCCATTACCACCCTGCCTTCCTTCCCAGGAAAGAGGTAGAAGAGGCTCGGCGACCTTCCTTCCACTCGCTGAATCTTGAAACTTATAATGCCCCCTTTACTATGCAGGAACTCGAAAGTGGGCTTGCACTGTCCCGGTCCTCTGCTCCGGGGCCAGATGCCATTCACGTTCAGATGCTGGCACACCTTTCTCCGGCGGGCAAAAGCTTCCTTCTTCGTACCTACAATCGTGTCTGGACCGAAGGTCAGGTCCCCGTGCGTTGGCGTGACGCCGTCGTTGTTCCTATACCCAAACCTGGGAAGGATAGACACCTTCCTTCTAGTTACCGCCCCATTTCTCTTACAAGCTGTGTCTGTAAGGTGATGGAGCGCATGGTTCATGCTCGGTTAGTTTGGATTCTTGAATCTCGACGGCTACTTACCAATGTCCAATGCGGCTTTCGTCGCCGCCGCTCCGCTGTTGACCACCTTGTGACCTTGTCGACATTCATCATGAACAACTTTTTGCGAAGGCGCCAAACGGTAGCCGTGTTCTTCGATTTGGAGAAGGCTTATGATACCTGTTGGAGAGGAGGTATCCTCCGCACTATGCACAGGTGGGGCCTACGCGGTCGCCTGCCCCTTTTTATTGATTCCTTTTTAACGGATCGAAAGTTTAGGGTACGTGTGGGTTCCGTATTGTCCGACGTCTTCCTCCAGGAGGATGGAGTGCCTCAGGGCTCCGTCTTGAGCGTAGCCATTTTTGCCATCGCGATCAATCCAATTATGGATTGGGTTCCACCTAATGTCTCAGGCTCTCTCTTTGTCGATGACTTCGCGATCTACTGCAGTGCCCAGCGAACATGCCTCCTGGAGCGCTGCCTTCAGCGTTGTCTAGACAGCCTATACTCATGGAGCGTGGCAAATGGCTTCCGGTTCTCTGAAGAGAAGACGGTTTGTATCAACTTTTGGCGATATAAAGCGTTCCTTCCACCATCCTTACATCTCGGTCCCGTTGTTCTCCCGTTCATGGAAACAACTAAGTTTCTAGGGCTCACGTTGGACAGGAAGCTGTGTTGGTCTCCGCATGTCTCTTATTTGGCGGCCCGTTGTACACGTTCCCTTAATGTCCTCAGAGTTCTTAGTGGTTCATCTTGGGGAGCGGATCGCACTGTCCTGCTTCGCTTGTATCGGTCCATAGTCCAATCGAAGCTGGATTATGCGAGCTTCGTCTACTCGTCTGCTCGGCCACCCTCTTACGCCGTCTCAACTTGATCCACCATCGGGCGTTACGTCTTGCGACCGGCGCCTTCTACACTAGTCCTGTCAAGAGTCTTTATGCTGAAGCTGCCGAATTATCATTGACCTACCGGCGCGACGTACTGCTGTGTCGGTATGCCTGCCGGCTGTTGTCTATGCCCGACCACCCCTCTTACCAGTCCTTCTTCGCCGATTCTCTCGACCATCAGTACGGGTTGTATGTGTCTGCCCTGCTGCCCCCTGGAGTCCGCTTCCGTCGCCTGCTTCGACAATTGGATTTTGCCCTCCCTACCACCTTCAGAGAGGGTGAGAGCCCGACACCACCTTGGCTCCAGGCTCCGGTTCATATTTATCTCGACCTCAGCTCACTCCCGAAGGAGGGTACTCCGGCTGCAGTGTATTGCTCACAGTTTGTCGAACTTCGTGCTCGATTTGCCGGTCGCACCTTTATTTACACCGATGGCTCCAAAACTGACGATGGTGTCGGCTGTGCCTTTGTCGTCGGGGCCGCCACCTTTAAATACCGGCTCCTCGACCAACGTTCCAGCTTTACGGCCGAGCTTTTTGCTCTCCATCAGGCCGTTCAGTATGCCCGCCCCCACCGCCATTCATCGTATGTACTCTGCTCTGACTCACTCAGTGCTCTTCAGAGCCTTAGAGCTCCCTATCCGGTCCATCCTTTGGTTCAACGGATACAGCAGTCCCTCCATTCTTTCGCTGATAATGGTTCTCCTGTCAGCTTTCTGTGGGTTCCCGGACATGTAGGAGTGCCTGGGAATGAGGCTGCGGATGCTGCAGCCAAGGCTGCAGTCCTCCTGCCTCGGCCAGTCTCCCATTGTGTCCCATCATCTGACGTTCGTGGGGATGTTTGTAAGAGGCTTGTGTCGATGTGGTGGGATACTTGGTCATCCCTCCAAGGAAACAAGCTCCGGGCAGTGAAACCGCTCCCAACTGCTTGGACAACCTCCTCCCGACCACCTCGGCGAGAGGAGGTCCTTCTGACCAGGTTGCGGATTGGGCATTGCCGGTTTAGCCACCGCTACCTGCTCTCCGTTGACCCAGCCCCGCAGTGCCCTTGTGGACAGGCATTAACAGTGCGCCATGTTTTATTGTCGTATCCCCGCTTTAGTCAATCTCGTGTTGTCCTGTCCCTGCCATCTACTTTACCGGATATTTTAGCTGATTACGCTCGACCAGCTGCTCGTGTTCTGCGTTTTATAACTTTGACTGGCTTGTCCAAAGACGTCTAACCTTTTTACTTATTTTATCTACATCTTTGTTAGGTCTTTCTAGTGTCCCCCTCCCCTTGAGTTTTACTAGATTCCATGTGCTCTAACAACAGTGACTGGGCGCTAATGACCTCAGTAGTTGAGCGCCCTTAAACCCCACCAAAAAAAAACCCTTGGTCTCCCTCTACGATTTTTACCCTCCACGCTGCCCTCCAATACTAAATTTGTGATCCCTTGATGCCTCAGAACATGTCCTACCAACCGGTCCCTTCTTCTCGTCAAGGTGTGCCACAAACTCCTCTTCTCCCCAATTCTATTCAATACCTCCTCATTAGTTATGTGATCTACCCATCTAATCTTCAGCATTCTTCTGTAGCACCACATTTCGAAAGCTTCTATTCTCTTCCTGTCCAAACTATTTATCGTCTATGTTTCACTTCCATACATGGCTACACTCCATACAAATGCTTTCAGAAACGACTTCCTGACACTTAAATCTATACTCGATGTTAACAAATTTCTCTTCTTCAGAAACGCTTTCCTTGCCATTGCCAGTCTACATTTTATATCTTCTCTACTTAGACCATCGTCAGTTATTTTGCTCCACAAATAGCAAAACTCCTTTACTGCTTTAAGTGTCTCATTTCCTAATCTAATTCCCTCAGCATCACCTGACTTAATTCGACTATATTCCATTATCCTCGTTTTGCTTTTGTTGATATTCATCTTATATCCTCCTTTCAAGACTACGTCCATTCCGTTCAACTGCTCTTCCAAGTCCTTTGCTGTCTCTGACAGAATTACAATGTCATCGGCGAACCTAAAAGTTTTTATTTCTTCTCCATGGATTTTAATACCTACTCCGAATTTTTCTTTTGTTTCCTTTACTGCTTTCTCAATATACAGATCGAATAACATCAGGGAGAGGCTACAACCCTGTCTCACTCCCTTCCCAACCACTGCTTCCGTTTCATGTCCCTCGACTCATATAACTGCCATCTGGTTTCTGTACAAATTGTAAATAGCCTTTCGCTCCCTGTATTTTACCCCTGCCAACTTTAGAATTTGGAAGAGTATTCCAGTCAACATTGTCAAAAGCTTTCTCTAAGTCTACAAATGCTAGAAACGTAGGTTTGCCTTTCCTTAATCTTTCTTCTAAGATAAGTCGTAGGGTCATTATTGCCTCACGTGTTCCAATATTTCTACGGAATCCAAACTGATCTTCCCCGAGGTCGGCTTATACCAGTTTTTCCATTCGTTTGTAAAGAATTCGTGTTAGTATTTTGCAGCTGTGACTTATTAAACTGATAGTTCGGTAATTTTCACATCTGTCAACACCTGCTTTCTTTCGGATTGGAATTATTATATTCTTCTTGAAGTCTGAGGGTACTTCGCCTGTCTCATACATCTTCCTCACCAGATGGTAGAGTTTTGTCAGGACTGGCTCTCCTAAGGCCGTCAATAGTTCTAATGGAATGTTGTCTACTCCCGGGGCCTTGTTTCGGCTCAGGTCTTTCAGTGCTCTGTCAACCTTTTACGCAGTATCGTATCTCCCATTTCATCTTCATCTACATTGTCTTCCATTTCTATAATATTGTCCTCATGTACATTACCCTTGTGTAGACCCTCTATATACTCCTTCCATCTTTCTGCTTTCCCTTCTTTGGTTAGACTGGGTTTCCATCTGAGCTCTTGATATTCATACAAGTGGTTCTCTTTTTTCCAAAGGTCTCTTTAATTTTCCTGTAGGCAGTATATATCATACCCCTAGGTAGATAAGCCTCTACATCCTTACATTTGTCCTCTAGCCATCCCTGCTTAGCCATTTTGCACTTCCTGTCGATCTCATTTTTGAGACGGTTGTATTCCCTTTTGCCTGCTTAATTTACTGCATTTTTTTTTTAATTTCTCCTTTCATCAATTAAGTTCAATGTTTCCTCTCTTACCCAAGGATTTCTACTAGCCCTCGTCTTTTTACCTACTTGATCCTCTGCTGCCTTCACTACTTCATCCCTCAGAGCTACCCATTCTTCTTCTACTGTACGTCTTTCCCCCACTACTGTCAATTGTTCCTTTATGCTCTCCCTGAAACTCTGTACAACCTCTGGTTTAGTCAATTTATCCAGGTCCCATCTCCTTAAATTCCCACCTTTTTGCAGTTTCTTCAAATTTAATCTGCAGTTCATAACCAATAGATTGTGGTCAGAGTCCACATCTGCCCCTGGAAATGTCTTACAATTTAAAACCTGGTTCCTAAAACTCTGTCTTACCATTATATAATCTGATACCTTTTAGTATCTCCAGGATTCTTCCATGTATACAACCTTCTTTTATGATTCTTGAACCAGGTGTAGCTATGATTAAGTTATGCTCTGTGCAAAATTCTAACAGACGGCTTTCTCTTTCATTTCTTAGCCCCAATCCATATTCACCTACTATGTTTCCTTCTCTCCCTTTTCCTACACTCGAATTCCAGTCACCCATGACTATTAAATTTTCGTCTCCCTTCACTACCTGAATAATTTCTTTTATCTCATCATACATTTCATCAATTTCTTCGTCATCTGCAGAGCTAGTTGGCATATAAATTTGTACTACCGTAGTAGGCATGGGCTTCGTGTCTATCTTGGCTACTATAATACGTTCACTATGCTGTTTGTAGTAGCTTACCCGCATTCCTATTTTTTTATTCATTATTAAACCTACTCCAGCATTACCGCTATTTGATTTTGTATTTATAACCCTGTATTCACCTGACCAAAAGTCTTGTTCCTCCTGCCACCGAACTTCACTAATTCCCACTATATCTAACTCCAACCTATCCATTTCCCTCTTTAAATTTTCTAACCTACCTGCTCGATTAAGGGATCTGAGATTCCACACTGCGATCCGTAGAATGCCAGTTTTCTTTCTCCTGATAACATCGTCCTCTTGAGTAGTCCCCGCCCGGAGATCCGAATGGGGGACTATTTTACCTCCGGAATGTTTTACCCAAGAGGACGCCATCATCATTTAACCATAAAGTAAAGCTGCATGCCCTCGGGAAAAGTTACGGCTGTAGTTTCCCCTTGCTTTCAGCCGTTCGCAGTACCAGCACAGCAAGGCCGTTTTGGTTATTGTTACAAGGCCAGATCAGTCAATCATCCAGACTGTTGCCCCTGCAACTACTGAAAAGGCTGCTGCCCCTCTTCAGGAACCACACGTTTGTCTGGCCTCTCAACAGATACCCCTCCGTTGTGGTTACACCTACGGTACGGCCATCTGAATCGCTGAGGCACGCAAGCGTCCCCACCAACGGCAAGGTCCATGGTTCATTGTTGTTGTTGTTGTTGTTGTGGTCTTCAGTCCTGAGACTGGTTTGATGCAGCTCTCCATGCTGCTCTATCCTGTGCATGCTTCTTCATCTCCCAGTACCTACTGCAACCTACATCCTTCTGAATCTGCTTAGTGTATTCATCTCTTGGTCTCCCTCTACGATTTTTACCCTCCACGCTGCCCCCCAATGCTAAATTTGTGATCCCTTGATGCCTCAAAACATGTCCTACCAACCGATCCCTTCTTCTAGTCAAGTTGTGCCACAAACTTCTCTTCTCCCCAATCCTATTCAATACCTCCTCATTAGTTACGTGATCTACCCACCTTATCTTCATTTATTCATACAGTAAAGCTGCATGTCCTCGGGAAAAATTACGGCTGTAGTTTCCCCTTGCTTTCAGCCGTTCGCAGTACCAGCACAGCAAGGCCGTTTTGGTTAATGTTACAAGGCCAGATCAGTCAATCAGCCAGACTGTTGCCCCTGCAACTACTGAAAAGGCTGCTGCCCCTCTTCAGGAACCACATGTTTGTCTGGCCTCTCAACAGATACCCCTCCGTTGTGGTTGCACCTACGGTACGGCCATCTGTATCACTGAGGCACGCAAGCGGCCCCACCAACGGCAAGGTCCATGGCTCAATGGGGGGTTAAATAAATTAGTTGATTTAAATAAGATCTTGACCAGAGATGTAAATAACTGAGTTCTTTGCATTTTTATGTTATCTTTGTTATCTCTTGCATTTGGTGGTAAGCTTGGGAGAAAGTGAGTTATGTTTGAGGTATTTTAAGGAACAGTTGTGAAAGAATTTGTGGAATCTTTTGTGAATAATAGGCGTGATTTGTGCAAGTGTAACAAACAGAACTTTGTAGCTCCTATATTTTGTGAACCAGTCAACCGAACCAATAAAACTACAGAAGATATGATGATGAAATTTTTTTATTTGTTATTTAGTGAATCCTCTCGAACTTTACAATCCTGGAAATAATATAATTTTTCGTAGAAGTAAGAGCTGCGTCTATTGTAATATCCTGAGAAAACACAACAAAGCCAACATCAAAAATGGTTCAATTGGCTCTGAGCACTATGGGACTTAACATCTGAGGTCCCATAGAACTTAGAACTACTTAAACCTACCTAACCTAATGACATGAAACACATCCATGCCCGAGGCTGAATTCGAACCTGCGACCGTAGCAATTGCACGGTTCTGGACTGAAGCGCCTAGAACCGCTCGGCCACCGCGGCCGGCAAAACCAACATCAAAAGATTCAGATCGGTACCATTTTAATAGTTTAGTTCTATGTGCACGTCTTTTCAATTTCATTCAAAAAATAACTAATATCCATACTGTGGATAAGTTATTGCGTAAACATTATTCAAAGAGGCTTGTCACAAGGCGCAACTTGGGTGCGTGTAGATGAATACAGTAATGCATGGAAAAGTCTAGTTGAGGCCTACCTGGGCTGAAGCTGCTGTTGCTAATGTCATTATGAAAAACATGTTCATAATGACGAACTGTGATATGTCACCATTATTATCAACCATTAGACATCCACTGCTACATAAACGCCTCTTCTACTCTTTTCCATGCCCTATCGTCTTCAGTAACATACATCCACGTTGCATGTGCACGTTTTCTAATGTGATCCATCTACCTTTTATTACCTTGTCGTCTAGGCCTTTTCTTGGGATGAAGTAATGAACTGCCATAGCTATTCAACCACCCTTTTCCCAGGTACGTTTCATTTTCATTACAGTCGTAATAACGTCAGATTACTATTTAGTGATCCATTCATTTACTATCAAGTTTTTATTAGCAAATCGGAACTATAAGCTCCACCCCAGGAAAGGAATTAAAGATGAAGTAGACCTGATTTTTTAAAAAAATAATAATAATTTAGACTGCAGAGTTGAGGCAGGATCCGGAAAAAGAACGTTAGATGTGAATAATATTGTTCATAAAACAATAATAAACTATTTTATATATCCTCTTCGTTTATTCTTTTTCCAATATTCGCAGAAAAGTTTTTCAGTGTGTGACGTCTAACTATTTATTTCGTCGATTTAATCAGTCTTAATTAACTTCCGTTAGGTCCGCTTAATTCTTCTTACTGATACTATAGCAACTATAGATCATTTGCGTGTGCTTCTTACTAATGGCAGAATCAAACTCTTCCTCAATAAAATGGACACGTATTCTCTTCCTCTACGGGACAACGTAGTGCTTGCGTGAAAGTGACATCAAAATGATGTCACTCGACGTGATCACGAAACTCGGTAGCAATCGACAAAGTGTCATGCTCGACTTACTGTGAAGTGATGCCATATTGGATTTCTTCGCATTTGCTTATTTTGTTGGTACAAGTACGACAGTATGCCGTTTGAAGGCAGTGGTACATTGAAGGTTTATCACAAAGACGTCATTCTTGGTACGATTTCTTGTAATTAAACGTCAGTTAATGACGCATTGGCTATAAAAGTCTTCAGGAGAACGTAAGACGACCGATCCTGTTGTTGGAAGTTGAGTGTGTTCACCGTGGTGTAGTGAATGACTTATTCAGCGAGTCGTATGATAGGGTTTACATACCAGCCAAGCTGAAAAAAACATGTCCTGCAAACTGAATATGGCCCACCGTATTTTCAGACAGCAAAGCTTGCACATACACCACGGACTTAAGAAAGAAACGGGGAAGAGAACTGCGGAGGCCGGATCCTGATCCGGATACCATGAAGCTTTCAACAATACGTGGAAAAAGTGAGAGAAAAAATTACCTTCATACGACTCGGCAATCACATGGTGGACGAAATGCCCGAACCCACGATAAGAAAACAGATGATAAAATATTTCCGGGAGAGAAAAAATTGGCAGAAACTAAGAAATGAATTTTACTTTCAATGCTTAAGAGACCTATAGGAGCTTGAAGCATCAATAATTAACAACTACGTGTCAACACAAAATCTTAACGTTAAAACGGAAACAACTTGAAGTCTGCAAAATTAGACCCTGACGTCAAAATGCAGTGCCAGGAGAACAAACATCACTATACCATGCGATACATGAAGGTAAGCGCAAGACAAGAAAAATAAGAAACCAGTGAGGATCTCCCGACGGATGGATACGAAAAAAGCATCAAGAGATGAAGCAAGAAATACGCATCCACCTTAAATAGTTATTTTCTAATACAGTAACTAACATAACGGCTCTGAATGACCTGATAACAGGACTGACAGGAGCTCTCGACCTGGAAGAACTCAACAGCCTCTTAATGGAGATACCGGAAGAAGAGAAGAGGATGCTATAAAATGAAACCAGCAAAACGTCGCCAGGACCTGACAGCATCCCATTCACTGCTGTACTAAACATTTGGAAAACAAATGACAGCAAAGCTAATGTGCGTGTGTAATGAACTGATGAGCTCTCATAATGAAATCCCATATGACTTGCGGGAAGGAACAATAGTTCCGATTCCAAAAGATGCGACAGGGAATCAGTAACCAATTTAAAACCTCTAACACTTATAAACTGTGATTACGAAAGATGCGCAGGCACTGTACTTGTAAATGAAAGTCAAATCTGTAATGAACTTCATGTTGTTATTGTTGTGGTCCTCAGTCCCGAGACTGGTTTGATGCAGCTCTCCATGCTACTCTATCCTGTGCAAGCTTCTTCATCGCCCGGTAACTACTGCAACCTATATCCTTCTGAATCTGCTTAGTGTATTCATCTCTTGGTCTCCCCCTACGATTTTTACCCTCCACGCTGCCCTCCAATACTAAATTGGTGATACCTCGATGTCTCAGAACATGTCCTACCAACCGATCCCTTCTTCTAGTCAAGTTGTGCCACAAGCTCCTCTTCTCCCCAATTCAATTCAATACCTCCTCATTAGTTATGTGATCTACCCATCTAATCTTCAGCATTCTTCTGAAGCACCACATTTCAGAAGCTTCTATTCTCTTCCTGTCCAAACTATTTATCGTCCATGTTTCACTTCCATACATGGCTACACTCCATACAAATACTTTCAGAAACGACTTCCTGATACTTAAATCTATACTCCATGTTAACAAATTTCTCTTCTTCAGAAACGCTTTCCTTGCCATTGCCAGTCTACATTTTATGTCCTCTCTACTTCGACCATCAACAGTTATTTTGCTTCCCAAATAGCACAACTCCTTTACTACTTTAAGTGTCTCATTTCCTAAACTAATTCCCTCAGCATCACCCGACTTAATTCGACTATATTCCATTATCCTCGTTTTGCTTTTGTTGATGTTCATCTTATATCCTCCTTTCAAGACACTATCCACTCCGTTCAACTGCTCTTCGAAGTCCTTTGCTGTCTCTGACAGAATTACAATGTCATCGGCAAACCTCAAAATTTTTATTTCTTCTCCATGGATTTTAATACCTACTCCGAATTTTTCTTTTGTTTCCTTCACTGCTTGCTCAATATACAGATTGAATAACATCAGGGAGAGGCTACAACCCTGTCTTACTCCCTTCCCAACCACTGCTTCCCTTTCGTGTCCCTCGACTCTTGTAACTGCCATCTGGTTTCTGTACCAATTGTAAATAGCCTTTCGCTCCCTGTATTTTACCCCTGCCACCTTCAGAATTTGAAAGAGAGTATTCCAGTCAACATTGTCAAAAGCTTTCTCTAAGTCTACAAATGCTAGAAACGTAGGTTTTCCTTTCCTTAATCTAGCTTCTAAGATAAGTCGTAGGGTCAGTATTGCCTCACGTGTTCCAATATTTCTACGGAATCCAAACGGATCTTCCCCGATGTCGGCTTCTACTAGTTTTTCCATTCGCCTGTAAAGAAATCGTGTTAGTATTTTGCAGCCGTGACTTATTAAACTGATAGTTCGGTAATTTTCACATCTGTCAACACCTGCTTTCTTTCGGATTGGAATTATTATATTCTTCTTGAAGTCTGAGGGTATTTCGCCTGTCTCATATATCTTGCTCACCAGATGGTAGAGTTTTGTCAGGACTGGCTCTCCCAAGGCCGTCAATAGTTCTAATGGAATGTTGTCTACTCCCGGGACCTTGTTTCGACTTAAGTCTTTCAGTGCTCTGTCAAACTCTTCACGCAGTATCATATCTCCCATTTCATCTTCATCTACATCCTCTTCCATTTCCATAATATTGTCCTCAAGTACTTCGCCCGTGTATAGACCCTCTATATACTCCTTCCACCTTTCTGCTTTCCCTTCTTTGCTTAGAACTGGGTTTCCATCTGAGCTCTTGATATTCATACAAGTGGTTCTCTTTTCTCCAAAGGTCTCTTTAATTTTCCTGTAGGCAGTATCTATCTTACCCCTGGTGAGACAAGCCTCTACACCCTTACATTTGTCCTCTAGCCATCCCTGCTTAGCCATTTTGAACTTCATAGCTGGGCCATATTCATCGGTCATGGGTAAAGACACAACACTATGTGACTATAAGGATACCATATCGACTACTGAAGCTTGTAAAATGAAAGGCGCCATGTTATTTCTGGATTTCGAAAAAGCATTCGAAATAAACCATACTCATAATTTGCCACAAATTACAGAGAAATTGTCGCCGCTATACCAGGCAGTGCATGTCAACACAGTCTAAGGAGTATTGACGTAATACAGATAGTGGATTTAGTGAACACCAACGTAACCTCCAAATTAAATTATGTGGCACAAGTCATGCACTGCCAAAAGATGTAGCCAAACGAATTTCATCTGCACTTGGCCACTTCGTCAGCTGCAGCCATATTTTGAAGATGAAATATGAAAAATGAACATTAACGGCAACTAACCACCATAGGTTGTCGTTAATGTTAGTATTTTATATTTAAACCTTACAGTTGTGTACAATAAACTCCAGGCTCTCTACATCTGTAAGATTTACAAACAGTGGAAGAAATCGCCGAACAACATGACGGCAACTCTCTTAAATGAAATAGATTCCACATATCAAAGGAATTATACCCTCTGAAGTATTTCGTCATAGAATATAATTACACTCCTGGAAATGGAAAAAAGAACACATTGACACCGGTGTGTCAGACCCACCATACTTGCTCCGGACACTGCGAGAGGGCTGTACAAGCAATGATCACACGCACGGCACAGCGGACACACCAGGAACCGCGGTGTTGGCCGTCGAATGGCGCTAGCTGCGCAGCATTTGTGCACCGCCGCCGTCAGTGTCAGCCAGTTTGCCGTGGCGTACGGAGCTCCATCGCAGTCTTTATCACTGGTAGCATGCCGCGACAGCGTGGACGTGAACCGTATGTGCAGTTGACGGACTTTGAGCGAGGGCGTATAGTGGGCATGCGGGAGGCCGGGTGGACGTACCGCCGAATTGCTCAACACGTGGGGCGTGAGGTCTCCACAGTACATCGATGTTGTCGCCTGTGGTCGGCGGAAGGTGCACGTGCCCGTCGACCTGGGACCGGACCGCAGCGACGCACGGATGCACGCCAAGACCGTAGGATCCTACGCAGTGCCGTAGGGGTCCGCACCGCCACTTCCCAGCAAATTAGGGACACTGTTGCTCCTGGGGTATCGGCGAGGACCATTCGCAACCGTCTCCATGAAGCTGGGCTACGGTCCCGCACACCGTTAGGCCGTCTTCCGCTCACGCCCCAATATCGTGCAGCCCGCCTCCAGTGGTGTCGCGACAGGCGTGAATGGAGGGACGAATGGAGACGTGTCGTCTTCAGCGATGAGAGTCGCTTCTGCCTTGGTGCCAATGATGGTCGTATGCGTGTTTGGCGCCGTGCAGGTGAGCGCCACAATCAGGACTGCATACGACCGAGGCACACAGGACCAACACCCGGCATCATGGTGTGGGGAGCGATCTCCTACACTGGCCGTACACCACTGGTGATCGTCGAGGGGACACTGAATAGTGCACGGTACATCCAAACCGTCATCGAACCCATCGTTCTACCATTCCTAGACCGGCAAGGGAACTTGCTGTTCCAACAGGACAATGCACGTCCGCATGTATCCCGTGCCACCCAACGTGCTCTAGAAGGTGTAAGTCAACTACCCTGGCCAGCAAGATCTCCGGATCTGTCCCCCATTGAGCATGTTTGGGACTGGATGAAGCGTCGTCTCACGCGGTCTGCACGTCCAGCACGAGCGCTGGTCCAACTGAGGCGCCAGGTGGAAATGGCATGACAAGCCGTTCCACAGGACTACATCCAGCATCTCTACGATGGTCTCCATGGGAGAATAGCAGCCTGCATTGCTACGAAAGGTGGATATACACTGTACTAGTGCCGACATTGTGCATGCTCTGTTGCCCGTGTCTATGTGCCTGTGGTTCTGTCAGTGTGATCATGTGATGTATCTGACCCCAGGAATGTGTCAATAAAGTTTCCCCTTCCTGGGACAATGAATTCACGGTGTTCTTATTTCAATTTCCAGGAGTGTATATTAAAATGAGAAACCCTGAAAATACATGGCCAGTGTAAAAGAAGTGCGCAAGAACTTGATGCAAAGTAAAAGTAGGGATGTCATAGAGCACATGTATAAAGACTTTTAACTGGCACAAAGTTTGGAAGATTAGCCATGACCCGACCCGCTATTGCCTATCAATGTTAAGGGCAAAGTGGTACTACGCTGTCAACAGAAAAATTCCAAAAATCTCTGGATCACGATCGATTCATTGGGCAGATTCTCCATTGTGTACCACCTGCAATCTCATTGACACTGAAAAGCAGCAATTTGTATGTGGTAGTGCCATCAACGTATGGTTACCCACCACAATAAAATTTCAAATAACCAAAGAATGTAGTCCAACACGATAACACTAATCAGTCTTCTACACCCAGATAAAGAACCTTACCATAACATGAAAAAAAAACTTTCGTCAGCCTGTTAAAGTAACATACAGTACTTAACACATTCTCAAAAAGGGACAGGAATGAAGAAGACTGCACAGCACCAAAAACTACAACAAATTAACAATTATTATGGGAAATATGCATTCATCCTCAAAAAAATTTCATGTGATTTGTACAAGTCTATCACGCAATAAATTACTCAGTGGACTATTTCTTACAGATTCCCGTATTAAAGACTGAAATGCGACTGTCTTGTTAAGTTCATGACTATTTACAAACTGTGGTTAGTTGTTTTTTTTTCGCACAGTCGATTTTAATTATAATAGGAGGGTATTTAAACCATTAGACAAATTGTTACTCTGGTATGAGTTGTTTCCTCGTAAGGTCAGACATTCAAATACGTTGGAACTAATTTACTATCAGAGTTGATATGCTTACCACACAGTATCCAAAAAACCAAAAATCTCTGTCTGTACTACTATATAAAGACAAGTTGCTTAAATTTGTTACCAAAAGTCTTAAAAAGCAGTTCTTGGCCGATTTATATGTTACTCTAGTGAAAGGTCAGAGGGATATAGGCTACATTATATATATATATATATATATATATATATATATATATATATATATATATATGTGTGTGTGTGTGTGTGTGTGTGTGTGTGTGTGTGTAAAACGTTTAAAAGACATAGGCTAAATAGTTTTAAACATACATGGTATAAATATGTATATATTTGTAACACTATATAAAGATGAAGCGTTATTAGAAAAAATTTCGAAAAAAGCTCTTGACCGGTTTGCTTCAAATTTTTGCACAAAACTCTAATAAATGTTTGGGCAGACTTAGGCTACACAATTTTTATACTGGAGAAGCATTGTTAGCAAAAATATCGAAACAGTCTTGACCAATGTACTTCAAATTGTTTCCTAAAACTCTATTAAACAGACATGGCTATATTTTTTAAAATTTGTATAACATATTTTCTTACTCAGAACGTCTATGAAGGATGAAGCTACTAAATTTGAACCTCTACCAGCCTGGTCTTCAGTCCAGCAGTAAAAGTTTGGAGACTTGTTGTCAGTATCCGTAATACAGAAAGCATAATATGGACAGTTGCCGTGCGTAGTAAGCCTCACCAACAGCGAGTTTTGGTAGGGGCTGACCTTGCTGTAAACCAGCCCATAAAGACAAGCTGTTGGGCACATTCTCTTTCATGATATTGTAAAACTTCTTAGCTCTCATTTTATGAGCAGCGAGCTCTGCTCGCGCCATTTGCCTTTGGCCAACTCTTCAGTCAGTTTTATCTCATGTTTCATTCTACAGCAGTAACTACAAAGAATTACTGCAGAATCACCAAATCCCAAATAATTTTTTTAGAATATGTTGCTAAATAACGCTTTTTTAGTTTTAATGAATCAGGGACACTTTCGTTATACATTTTTAAAAGTTCCCCTCCTCTTTTTTCACAAGCAACTACCGAGGAAGCAATCCTATCAAGTTCAATTGTTCATATACCGAATAGAGCTCTAAAAATCTTGGAAGACACAGGAACTTGCATGCCGTCTACTCTCACCTGAATCTTTGTAGTTTGAGTCTTCAGTTTTCCATCCTCGTTCCGAGGACGTCGTCGTTTCCATCTGGAGACAACCAGAAATGAAGGCAGAATCCTGTCCTGCTGTAGTTTGTTTTGGTGTCTGTAGACCTTCATCCTATTTCTGATTAGATGGTATACAGGGATGGAACAGCATTTTGATCTTCCCTCCTTGTGTCCACAAGGAGGCTCGAAAATTGGAATAGTGATCGACGTAAACATCATTTCCGCCCTTTTTACTGCTCACGAAAACCACATATTGCATGTTGTAACACCATACAGCGAGACCTTCAGAGGTGGTGGTCCAGATTGATCTACACACCTGTACCTCTACTACCCAGTAGCACGTCCTCTTGCATTGATGCATGCCTGTATCCATCGTGGCACACTATCCATAAGTTCATCAAGGCACTGTTGGTCCAAATTGCCCGACTCCTCAACGGCGATTAGGCGTAGATCCCTCAGAGTGGTTGGTGGGTCACGTCGTCCATGAACAGCCCTTTTCAACCTATCCCAGTCATATTCGATAGGGTTCGTATCTGGAGAACATGCTGGCCACTCTAGTCGAGCGATGTCGTTATCCTGAAGGGAGTCATTCATAAGATGCGCACGATGGGGCGCGAATTGTCGTCTATGAAGACGAATGCCGCGCCAATATGCTGCCGATATGGTTGCACTGTCGGATGGAGGATGGAATTCACGTATCATACAGCCGTTACGGCGCCTTTCATGACCACCAGCGGCGTACTTCGGCCCCATATAGTGCTACCCGAAAACAGCAGGGAAGCTCCACCTTGCTGCACTCGCAGGACAGTGTGTCTAAGCCGTTCAGTATGACCGGGTTGCCTCCAAACACGTCACTGACGATAGTCTCGTTGAAGGCATATGCGACACTCATCGGTGAAGAGAACGTGATGCCAATCCTGAGCGGTCCATTCGGCATGTTGTTGGGTCCATCTCTACCGCGCTGCATGGTGTCGTGGTTGCAAAGATGGACCTCGCCATAAACGTCGGTAGTGAAGTCGCGCATCATGCAGCCTATTGCGCACTGTTTGAACCATAGCACGACGTCCTTTTGCTGCACGAAAAGCATTATTCAACATGGTGGCGTTGCTGTCAGGGTTCCTCCGAGCCATAATCCGTGGGTAGCGGTCATCCACTACAGTAGTAGCCCTTGGGTGGCCTGAGCGAGGCATGTCATCGACAGTTCCTGTCTCTCTGTATCTCCTCCATGTCAGAACAACATCGTTTTGGTTCACTCCAAGACATCTGGACACTTCCCTTGTTGAGAGCCCTTCCTGGCACAAAGTAACAATGCGGACGCGATCGAACCGCGGTATTGACCGTCTAGGCATTGTTGAACTACAGACAACACGAGCCGTGTACCGTCTTCCTGGTGGAATGGTTCGAACTGATCGGCTGTCGGGCCCCCTCCGTCTAATAGACGCTGCTCATGCATGGTTGTTTACAACTTTGGGTGGGCTTAGTGACAGCGCTGCTCATGCAAGGTTGTTTACAACTTTGGGCGGGTCTAGTGACATCTCTAAACAGTTAAAGGGACTGTGTCTGTGATACAATATCCACAGTCAACGTCTACCTTCAGGAGTTCTGGGAACTGGGGTGATGCAAAACTATTTTTGATGTGTGTATATACGACAGTCATTCAGTAATTGAAGAGACAAATTGGTGTTTATAAAAAGGCGTTTATTTTTACATAACATTACTTTTTCAAGTGTTCAACATAATCCCCTTGAACATATATGCCCTTGTTCCAACGGGCTACAAGCTTTTTTTCTGGCTGCAAAGAGCTCTTTATCTTGATGTTTGAACCAATTTCCCACAAACTTTTTCACGTCCTCGTTGTTCTGGAACCTCTTCCTACGTAATGCCTCCTTCAGTGGACTAAACAAATTAAAATCACTAGGTGCTAAATGAGAACTGTAAGGGGGATGAGAATGTACTTTCCAGCCCAATTTGTCGATGGTTTCACAGGTTAGTTGAGCAATATGAGGACGTGCGTTCTCTTGATGGAGAATCACACCTCTCCTCTGAGATCCACGATGTCCCTCTCTCTCCATGGCTGGCTTCACCTTGTTTAAAAGCAAGTCCGAGTAGTACTGGCTGTTCATTGTACGCTGTTCTTCAAGATAATCACAAGAAACTGCACCTTCAGCATCCCAAAACACCGTCAACATGACTTTCCCTACTGATGCTTGGGTTTTGAATTTTTTCTTGACAGGTGTGTTGGTGTGCTTCCACTCCATGCTTTGTCTTTTTGATTCTGGCTCATAATAGTGAACCCATGTTTCATTACAAGTTAAAATTTTGTTGAGGTAGTTCTCACCTTCTATTTCATAATGTTCCTTTAGCTCTGTGCACACTCTCAACCTTGTTTTCTTGTGTAGCGGCGTCAACTCCTTTGCGATCCATCTTGCACATGTTCTGCGGTACTTCAGCTTGTTACAGATAATTTTGTGACCTGTACCAGTACTAACTTGAAACTTATCAACTATCATTTCCACAGTCACAAAGCGGTCGGCATAAGTAATGTCATCAATTCGGCTTTCAAGCGAGGTAGTTGAAACTGCAACTGGTCGTCAGTCACTGAGTCGTGACCATTTTTGAACTGCTCTACCCACTTGTAAAAATTTGCACGATCCATACAACCTTCACCATAAACTTTAGACGTTCGACAGTATATATTCACTGGTTTCTCTTCTTCTGCAAGTAAAAAACGAATAACAGAACATTGTTCAACCAATGTGGACGTTTCAAGCTAACTCGCCATCTTGAAATGTATTTTTGACGTTATAAACAAAACAATGTTGATACACCCCAGTGATGCCACCTTAAAGCCATAAAAGCACCAAACTTGCCCTAATAAAAGTTTTTTCCAAAGACCAGTTTGTCTCTTTAATTATTGAATGACCCTCATATATATGTGTATATATATAATAGGGGAACTGTTAGAAAAATCTCGAATTGTTCTTAGCTATCTTCAATTTTTTACACGATATTCTAATAAACATTCAGACAAACATACGCCATTTGTTTAAACAACAATGTACAGGTTTTCTGTTAAAACAAACTGAGAAGAAAAGGGCTGCGCTGTAAAAATGTGCAGTTTCTTTTACTTTCTTGCAGTCAGTTTTAACTTTGACAGCCAGGCATTTAAAGCACTTGATGAATTGTTTCTCCCATGTATATTCTTTCTCCTTACATATAATTTTAAATATAAATTGTATACACAACTACAAGCTGTTTTGTTTTCTTCCTTGCAGCTGGTTTTAACAGAAAAGGTGTATTGATGCCTTATCAGCTAATGATTAGAATACTACTACACGATCTCAACGATCTGAAACTTTATGATCCTACCCATTTGCAGCAAGTTTTGCAGGAAGTTTTATGTAACTGTATTTTGTACAATTTTTTTAAATCGTTAAAAACAATAAAAACCGAAAACAAAAAATCTCTCTCATTCTTCAATCACATTCTATGTTATTTATTGTAATTTCGAGTTTCTTACCTTCAAAGCGAGGGAAGTCGCAACAAAGAGCCGAAATATACCTCATGATACAACTCCAGGGATACCTCAGACGAGGACGTATATCCAGTTCTCATATACAGAGTGTCTCAAAAGGTACATTACAACTTCAATGTATTGTAGCACCCAAACTAATTAAGATATTCACACCATATTTGAATTATGTGACAGACAAAATTACAAAGCTTTTTGTGTTTTGTAGGTTGTCGTGCATGAAGCATAATGACAACAGTTCAAGAAAAGGCTCAATGTGTGGAATGGTATATTCAGACCAAATCGGACACATATGTTCAAAATAGCTTCCAAACATGGTATAGGGAGCACCCACCGTCATGGAAATAGATACGCCAGTGGCACTAGAATTTTATGCAGACAGGAAACGTTGATGTGAAGCATCGTACTGGATGACTTGGAACAATTGAAGCCGACACAGAACGGCTACATTTGGCTTTTCAGCATTCACCCCAGAAGTGTTTTTGGACGGCATCGAATGAGTTGCAAATCTCTAGGGGGACCGCGCACCAGGTCCGCTGACAGATGAATCCATATCGATTGCAACTGTTGCATGGACTGAAACTAAACGACAGGTCACTAAAAGTGTAATTCACTGTGGGTCTTTAACGTTTAGCGGAGGATGGAAATTTTCTAAAGACCCTAGTATTTTCTGACGAAACAATATTCCATGTGCGTGGTATGGGAGACAAACGCATTGTTCGGATAAGGAAACAACCAGTACGCATTCTGTGACGGAAGAGCTACTTAATAGCGCGAAAGAGAATGTGAAGTGTTGTTTGATGGTTAACTGCATTGTGCCACCATTTCTTCTCAGGAAAAAAAAATTAATTCTAGCAATTGCCTTGGTATGCTGGAGCTGTTTGCGTTACCACAACTGACTGACCGCCAACACACAGTCGTTTTCCAACGAGATGGTGAACCGTCACACTGGGCTCAGACTGTGCGAGATGTTCTAGACCAGGTGTTTCCATATCGCTGGATTGGCCAGGGTGGTCCAGTTCATTGGCCTTCTAGGTCGCCTGGCAATACAGCGGTGGGCTTCTCTGTAGACTTCTTTCTATGGGCATCTGTCAGGGACAAAGTCTACCAAACGCCTGTCAACCACATCAGTGATTTAAAGAACCGAATCGTTGCTGCTACTGCCACAACTGTTGCAGATATGTTGCGCAGAGCGTGGATAAAGCTTGAATACAAACTGCCACTAAAGCCCACAAGTTGAAACTAACCGACAGGCATAAAAACTTTTTGAGGTAGTGTGTCACATAAGTCAAGTATACTGTAAATATCTTAATTAGTTTGGGTGCTGTAGCACATACAAATTGTATCGTAACTTTTAGTGAGACTTTACCGGGTTAAATAAAATTTTGAAAAATATAACTGGTTAAGGAAGTCAAGCAACGGGGCCGAAGGAAGTAGGTTCGCATACCACTATATTCTTTTTTCCATTTTCGCGTTTGTAACAGATTATGGGACGCCCTTATTATAGTAACAGAAGTATATTTTGTAATGTTCGATGTTGTTTACGAGTAAGAGCAGTCTTTCTCAGGAGTGAGTTTGTTCGGCTTTGTGACTCCAGTCTGATTAAAAACGTAAGATTAAATTGCAGCAAGAAAAGCAAGCAGTAATGAAATTTATATTAGTGCTTGTCACGAATGTTTGTTTATTTCCGAATATGTCGCGATTTCAGAGGGTGTGGTTAGGCAGGCATGTAAGAGCACAGCTTAAATTGTTGCGAGTGGCGCTAGCAAAGCTAGAGTCATTATCGGCTTATTGGATTAACTGCCAATTTGGCGGTGGCACAGAGTGTTATGTCATTTTGACGTCATTTATGCGTAAGATTCTAGTGACACTAGCTTCTCCCTTCCTATACAGAAGGGAAAACATAAGAGGTTAGGCAGATATGTACATTCGATCGTTATCTGCGTGGAGGTACACTAAAGAGCCAAAGAAACTGGTACACCTGGCTAGTATTGTGTAGGGCCTCGGCGAGCACGCAGAAGTGCCACAGCATGACGTGGCTTGAATTAGAGTAATGTCTAAAGTAGTGCTGGAGGGAACTGACTCCATGAATTTCGCAGGGCTGTCCATAAATCCGTAAGAGTACGAGCAGGTGGAGATCTCTTCTGAACAGCACGTTGCAAGACATCGCAGATATGCTCAGTAATGTTCATATCTGTGTTTAAACTCATAAGAGAGTTGCTGGAGCCATTCTGTAGCAATTCTGGACGTGTGGGGTCTCGCATTGTCCTGCTGGAATTACCCAAGTCCGTCGGAATGCACAATGGACATGAATGGATGCAAGCGATCAGACAAGATGCTTACGTACCCGTCACGTGTCAGTCGTATCTAGACGTATCGAGGGTCCCATATCACTCCAACTCCACACGCCCCACACCCTTGCAGAGCCTCCACCAGCTTGAACAATCCCCTGCTGATATGCAGGATCTATGGATTCGATGCTGAAAGGCAGGTTTACAACGCCGCTCTCAGGCGAAAAGGCACAGCCCAGCGGGCACTGTATACAAGCGTGAAGTAATCAGGGCAGCACAGGGTACTGACTTGCTGTGAAGAACCCATACGTTGCAGTTACAATAGCGCCTATTGACCTTTGTTTCGGCGCCGAATCAGGCTGAAGAAAGATGACATTGTAATTATTAAAGAACATTTCACTTCTCCCCTTGAGAGGAGGCGTAGGGGGAAAACGTATAAATAAGGAAGCCCAGAGGCAAATCAGACAGTTATGACACAATTCTGTCTGCATCTAGAGCCAGGGAGAACGACTGCTTAAGTTGCACGCCAATCACGATGACCTTTGCTGATGGATATCTGCAGCCAGCCGGCCCACTCAAACTGCCACCAGCCTCAGCTGAATGGATGCGTCATAGCTGTGGCAGGAAGGACTGCACCTTGGAGCTGCACTGGTGCAAGGAGAGAGAGGGCTACTGGCCTCCGCTCTCTGGGTGACCTAGTCCCGCAGACTGCAAGTTGCCGTCCGCAGAAGCAGGGACAGGGCGCGATATCACAGTTCCCCGGATGCAGAGCTATCTGCAGTCGCTGATCAAGCTGCCCTGTGCGGACTGTCGGAGCTGCTAAGGCTCACTGCAATGACGGCCGACGGTTATTTCCCTTCGGTGCTCTACTTGGGTTCCACGAATTGTGCTTGAGGGAGCACCCAGCTGTGTCCCGGGTTTTTGGAGCAGCCACTTAGTCCTGGCGTGAGTGGGAGTGCTCCATCTGCAATGCTGGGCGGCCAGACTCCGATGCAGCAGATTTCGGCATTGGTATTGGTGCTGACACCCACACGCACGCCGCTCGTCGCCGTCACAGGGACCAGTGAAAGGCCGGCTGTGTACCTTCGATGCAATAGTGACACACTTGCCGATGTTTCTCTGCATGCTTTGGCGTGAGTCATCCCTCTTTCCCAAACCATACCTCTCGCTCATTATGACATATTATAACCCACGAGCGCATTGGGTTGTAACAGTGTGGTGTCAGGAAGTGATCATTTGCTTTCCAATATAAGATGTTGTGTTGGAAAGTGTTCATTCCACATCCAACACTACATTTTGGTGAGAGAGTTGATTATGGTGAGTGGTGAGTGAGTCAGCAGCCCTTGATCTATGTTGGGTGGTACCAGCTCAACACATGTGGTGCGATGAGTCTGAGTTTTATTTTTGTGATTTTTGATGTGTGCTCTAGTTGTCAGAGTTAGTTGCGTGAGCTAGGGTGCAAGACGTTTAAAGTTACTTTTATGAAGCCAAAGGAAGCCGTGGACATATCTTTGTTTAGAGGTAATAGTAGACATGCTAATTCAGTGCCAGTGAGGTGTTCATTTTGCAGTTTGTTTGGGCGCGAGTTGCGTATAGCAGAGCTGCAGCAGATGTTTGTTCTGTATGTAGGCGTACTGGTCATCTGTCTAATAGTTGTACTGGGTGCAGATGAGCGATGATTCGCCAGAGTAATTAATTTTTTTTTTGACGGGTTAAGTGGGAATTTGTGTTTTTTCTTTTATAAACAATTGCATTAAGGTGGAAGCAGAGTATGCAAAATGGTGGAAACATGTGCTACCACCTCAGATGCAGTTGCCACATTAACTCAGCGAGTGACATTTCGAACTTAATCGCGAGTTAGAGGCTCTTTAAGAGAGTCACGATCAGTCGCAATCAGAGTCATGGGAAAGTAAGTCTTGATTGGGAGTACCTTTTGTCCTGTATGACCTGGCAGTGGTCGCACTGATTGATCCCTTCTCGGGCAAGGCAACAGAGGAAGTGACAATTTTCGTTAAGGCTGTTATGGTCGCTGCAGAAGCATATGGTGCTCAGATGAAGAATCCCCGTACGTTGCTAATATGGATGTGGCAGGGGTTGCCAAAGCATATGTCGTATACCACGAGATAATGAGTAAATCATAAATGTTCCAGGAGTGGGCCGCTGGATTGTCCTAGCAGTACCAAAACCAGAAAAGTGCGCCATTTTTGGGGGACAGATTGAGTATGTTGTCGATGCAGCACAATGAGTCTGAGGAAGTGTTCAAATGGTTCAAATGGCTCTGAGCATTATGGGACTTAACATCTGATGTCATCAGTCCCCTAGAACTTAGAACTACTTAAACCTAACTAACCTAAGGACATCACACACATCCATGTCCGAGGCAGGATTGGAACCTGCGACCGTAGCGGTCGCATCGTGGGTTGAGCAGATTGTGCGGGCAGCATAACGAAGCGGTCGACGGCAGCTGGGCTCGGATCGGTAAATGCGGCACGGGGCATGGCTCTGCTCCTGGGTGCAGGAGCAAACGGGTGTTTCACGTCAGTGCTGTACCGGGGATCCACGAGTTGCGCTCGAGGGAGCAGTCAGCCTTGTCCTGGGCTCCCGGTGCAGCCAACACACGCCGCAGTCACTTAGCCTTGGTATGAGTAGGAGCAGTTCGTCTGCAGTGCTGGACAGGCAGACGTCGATGCAACAGATTTTTGCATTGGCATTGGTGCTCACCCATGCATGCACGCTGTGCAGCGCCATCACCAGGATCAGTTAAAAGACCAGCTGTGTACCCTCGATGCAATAAAGTCAATGACACACTTGCCGGTGTTCTCTGAATGCTTTAGTCTGGGTCACCCCTCTCTCATACCTCTCAGTCATTCTGACATATTGGAACTCCTGAGTTCTGAGAGCTGTAACAATTTGTTTCATAGGATTTGCTAGCCATATTCTCTCAGAGTGTGAAAGAGAATATTCTGCCACTGAATTAGAAACATTACCTAATGTCTACACTTTTAAAAAGTTCCATTACTAGTTTTATGGTAATACTGTCACTGCCTTCTGCGATCATCAGGCTCTCAGTTTTGTTCTAAGCTGCAAACAATTACTTGCCTACTTTGCATGCTGGTCTTCATTTTTACAAGAGTGTAACTTTCAAATAAGCCGTTTTAGTGGAGTAAGTATTGTGGTGGAAGATGCCTTATCCCACCTTAACCAAGGCCCTCCAGAATTTTCCGGGTTAATTGCCCAAGCATCAGTTTACCGAATGTTGCTCATCAAAGGTATCAACTTTAGGCAATACTACATAGGCATGTGTAGGAGTGTGGAAACTCTCCAGGATACTGACTAGTGGTGGCAAAGAGTTAAACAGTTACTACTACAGAATCGTGTTGGCAAACTATCACATCACTACGGAATCCATAACAATATATTATTCTACAGAAAAATCCACAATCTGTTTCTTGGTGTGTGTGTATTCTCATAGCCTGTCAGCCTAGTTTAATATTAATTATACATGGGGGCAGAATGGTACTGCAATCTTTTTCGCTACTTTCCAGATATATTTAGAACAGTGCAACAATTTTTAGAACTTGTGTGATCTGCCTGGAGACTAAATCATCGACGAAATGCTGTCAAATGGAGCTACATTCAATATTGCCATCTAAACCACTTCAAAATGTGTTGATTGACATCTCCAGCCCTCTACCTCAAGCCCAAGGTGGAGTAAAATACTTGGTTGTCCTTTATGATATCGTCTCTAAATGTGTCAGGTTGTACAAATCAAAAAATGCCACATCATTCCCTATCACTAAAAGAGTTACGAATGATTATATACAAAGATTGGTAAGCCTGGCACGTTACTGGCAGACAGGGTTCTAACATTACAAGTGTAAGTTGGAAAGCATTTCTACGAGAACAACAAATCAAGTAAATTTTAATTTCATCTGTGGCAAAACCAGTGACTGGATCTGCAGTGGATTGATTAGCACCAAAATTTCTAATCAGCTAACATGCTGGATTAAATACCTTGGGCCTTTGGAACAAATCAATAATTTGTCACATACCTCTACACAGTACACTCCAGCTGAATTAATGCTTAGACAGTCAGAAAGAAACGAGTGGCTAGTCCAACTTTCCCAAATCCCAAGGAAGGAAAAATCCAGGGAAGAGAAAATAAGATAAACACTTACTATGTAGACCGAAAACACTCACCTAAGGAAAACATGCTATGATAAGAAGTAAAAAAAAGACTCAAATGGCTCTGAGCACTATGGGACTTAACATCGGAGGTCATCAGTCCCCTAGACTTAGAGCTATTTAAACCTAACTAGCCTAACATCACAGACATCCATACCCGACGCAGGATTCGAACCTGCGACCATAGCAGCAGCGCGGTTCTGGACTGAAGCGCCTAGAACCGCTGGGTCACAACGGCCGGCAGTTAAAACATACTCAAGATTTCCATGTGTGTGTGGGGGGGGGGGGGTATACGATACTCTTAAGAACCCATCCAAAGCCATCCATTTTAAAGACGAAATCGCAAATGCCACCTAACATATTTAGGACGATTTACAATAGTTAGAATACCACATAAGGGAGCTACTTTTTAGCCTTATGTGACTCAAACAAAATTAAAGACCTACACCCTCAGGAAGATCTAAACAAGTACATATAATAACATTAAGTAGAACAGAATAGAATCTTTATTGTCACAAGACATGTTAGATACAATCATTTGACTGAAACATTGGTGACTCGTCAGTGAATACTTCTATGCCAAACTAAGTATACCTTAAAATAAGATATATTAAAATAAAACATATGGATGCTCCCAGAAGCAGATTACAACATAAAAACATAATTAAGTGTTAGATTCTTCCTGTTTCTTAAAATTTCCACAGTGGTTTAAAATCATTCTTTTTAAGTACTTTTCATGTTTGTTTCTCTAGTTTATAAATATGGACATCCCTTACAGAACACACACTTTCATAAAAGTAGTATCTAGATATTTAGATACATAGTTCACATGACACATAGTTTATAAGTATGGTCAAACATAAAAGAACATATATCCCCATTAAAAGGGAACATAAACATACACATAGAACATAATGGAGAAAAAAACAGGAAAACCAAATAAATGTAATCTCCTAATTGTCTTTCTCGTTTATAAAATCATTCACACTGTAGTAGCATTTGCTTTTTAAATATTTTTCATTGTTTACGCCTTTGGGTTATAACTTTCAGTCGTTCAACTTTGAATGTATTTTGTTGCTAAGCTTCAAAGCCATGTAATATGGAGTATTTTCAAATAATGTTAGTTTGTGGCAAGGTAGCATGTAATCTTGTTTGTGTCTTGTTTCATAAGCATATGTAAATGAATTTCTCTCAAAAAGATGTTTTTTTTTAACTCAAAGAGATGTTTCATATATAAACATGGAAGGAATTGTCAGTAAGTCAAGGCTTGCAAATAAAGGTTTGCATGATTGTCTCTTGTCTGTTCCAGTCATAGCTCTGATCATTTTTTCTATAGCTTGAACAGTCTGAGGAGGCTTCCTTTTGGAACTCCCCAAAATATTATGCCATATATTACAATTGATATAAAATATGCATGATACACAAATTTTCTAACAGCTAAGTCAGTTACTTTATTTAGAATCCTCATTGCATAAACAAAACTATTGAGCTGCTTCAGTAAGCAATCCACATGATCAGTCCATGATAAGTTTTTGTTTATG
This sequence comes from Schistocerca nitens, assembly GCF_023898315.1. NCBI lineage: Eukaryota > Metazoa > Arthropoda > Insecta > Orthoptera > Acrididae > Schistocerca > Schistocerca nitens. Next base: position 444,023,862 of record NC_064621.1, on the reverse strand, counting down.
GTCACTCCCAGAAATTTAACAGATTCTGCAGTTATCAGTTCTCTACCTTCATAACTTAACTGTGTTAAATATTCAACAGTTTGTTTGGTCCTGAAGTGCTCAATTGGTGTTTTTGTTGGGTTTAGTTTCATAGCATTATTATTTACCCAATTTTTTAGTTCTTGAAGTTACCTTACCTGGCATGTCATTTATATAATACAGAAATAGTAATGGGCCTAGTATGGACCACTGCAGCACCACTACTTGTATTTCCTCCCAACTAGAGCAAGCTTTCTCGCCATTATGTTATATAACCACCCTCTGTTTCCTATTTTCGATATACAATGTGAACCAACTTAAAGATTTTTCATGGAAGCCATAGGAAACTAACTTGAGGAGCAGCTGCTTATGGTTTACCATATGAGATGCCTTACTGAGGTCACAGAAGATACCAGATATGTTCTACTTGTTATTGCTTATTTTAGTGATTAGTTTGTTAATACCATGCACAGTGCTTTGGCCCTTCCCAAATCCAAACTGATTATTAAGAATAATGTTATGTTTCTTGTTATATTTTTTTCTAGTAGGTTACACACTACTCGCTCAATTGTTTTAGAAATAATTGGTAATATTGATACTGGGTGACATATTCCTATCTCCTCTTGTCTTCCCTTTTTGTGGATACGTCGAATTCCATATACTTCAGTCTGTCTGGAAAGCAGATCTCATCAAACGATTTATTTATTATGTGACAGAGTTGGGGTGCAATATTATCACATCCTGCCTTTATTATTTTTGTTGGAACTTCATACCAAGCCACAGATTTGATATTTTTTAAGGATTTTATAATTTAGCCACTGCATAGCAGGATACATGATCTCGCGTCCGTCGGCCGTCGTAATTTAATATATTATTATTGTTATTATTATTTTTTGATTGTTGCCGACTTACGTGGTGGGCCTTAATAAAAATGATATTTCATTTTATTTTGATTTAGGATTAAATGCTTTCCTGACGTTCTCCTTTTTAACAATATTAATCTCAAATTATTTGTTACGTTAATGAATGTTAGACTCACTGAATCTTAAAACATGAGCATATAAGTTGAACAATCTAATAAACTTTTCATATTAATTTCCTCGGCTAGTCAGTTCACTTTAAAGCAAAAGATCGTTAGTTATTAATTACAATTGCGGCCCACACACACGCGAGAGTATTTTTTCTTACCTCCGTTAACCATTGCCACGTAGTCGGAGTCCTGGCTCTGGCTGTCGGCTATGGTACTGAAAATTAGAATCTTAAAGCTACGTATTTCTGCAACTTCGTAGGGCTGTGGAGAAAAATTAATATTATGTTAATAGCGGGCGAGTATTTCGCTTCCGCTAATTTTTCATAAGTTAATATCGCCACATAATTGCGTCGTTGGCTGCATCGTAATATAGCCCTTGGGACGCTATAATGAGTGAATTTGAATTCTGTGCCACATTGTATTGGGACATGTGTGGAGGAGGAAAATCGCCAATTTTGTTAGAATTTATGAAATACCTGTTGATTTCTTCGCAAATATGTCTGGAGCTTGTAATCGTTTCGCCATCTATTTCTAATTTATGATTAAAACTTTTTGTTTTTTGAGCCCCTATTTCAGTCCTGACAACCTGCCATACAGCTTTTGATTTATTTGTGCCATCTGATATGTATTTACTGTTTGCCGTTTGTTTTTCCTGTTTAACTACTCTACCAAATATTCTTTTGTATTTGTTTACATAGCTGACAAACTCTGCATCATGGTTGTTCTTTGCTTCCATGTGCAGTTTCCTCTTTCTAATACTAGAGATCCTGAAACCTTCAGTTATCCATGAGTTCTTTTTACAGTTTTTGTCATGTGCTGTTATGAAGGAGAAGCATTCATTGACACCACTCATGAATTTTCGTATGAAGGCATTGCAGCTTGTGTTTACTGAGTACCACTTGCTAAATGGCGAGGACCTTTCATTTAGTCTTGAGACAAATGTATTTACATTGTGTTGTCTAAAGTTCCTGACTTGTTCTACTGTTACAGTTTTTATGTAAATTTGGCAATGAGATAAAAAAGAGCTGAATGGTCAGATACACCTAATTCTAAGATGAACTTTTCTGTAGCACCATATCTGATGCTGCTCACTATATTTCTACATATGTTGCAGAAGATGCAGTTATTCTAGTGTACTCACAAAAGTTTAATGTTAAGCCATTTGTAGATAACGCAAACCTGTCATCAGCTTTTACATTTATGTTGAAGTCAGCACAAATTATGACCTTTTTAAATAACTTTTCTACCTGCAAATTTGTCTAAACATGCACAAGTAGCTGAATAGCCAGGGATATGATATATACTAATAATTAATATGCCCCCCCAGGGGGTCCACAACTCTTTTGTGGATACGTGCGTAGCGAGCACGGGACCCCAAGCTAATGTGGCCTTCCTTCCTTACCGGGCTGCATACATTCCCTTTCCGCATCCTTCCCCATCCCCCATCTTCGCCCCCCCCCCCTCACATCTGGCTCTTTCCTTCCCTTTCTCCCCCTCTGGGGGTATGGTTTGTGCCTACGTCCGGAGACGGACGCTTGTAAATGTACCACATTCTTCGCCTTCCTTGCTTGTAAGTCTTCATCCTTCCTTTGTCCTTCTCTTTTCCTTACCTCTTCTCTCTACCCTTTTCACCGCTGCGGCGTTTGAGACCTCTTCTTTCCTTTCCCTTTCTCTTTCTTCCTCCCTGTGCGTGTCTGAAGGCCGACCCACGCACTTCCATGCGTAGCCGGTGACGGGGTAACGCGTAATTCCCCGCCCCGGGTAGACAGGTAGGACACGTACGTACCCCCTGGTAACGGCCAGGCCCAGGGAGGGGTGATTACCCGAGCTGATACCTTCCGAAAGTGCCGATTGGTCCCTCCGTCCGTTTGTCGGGAGGTGTGACCTGAGGTGTGAACAATCACCTAAGGCGGGAGTGCCCTCAGAGAGGGCCCCCACAAGGGAGGAGCGCGCCATCGGAGACGCCGGTAATCATGGGGGATTCTTCCGCAGTGGTTTCCTCATCTTCCACACAAGCGTAAGTTCACTGAGTCTCAACCACAGTCAGTTCTTCCATCGTTGCCACAGTTCCTTGTTGTTTCTCGGTCTGACGAAGGTCACGACTTCTCCACGGTCAACCCTTTCATTATTCAGAAAGGTGTCGACGCAATTGCAGGTCCTGTAAAGTCTTGTTCCAGATTACGGAATGGCACCCTGTTGTTAGAAACAGTCAGTGCCCTCCAGGCACAAAAATTGCTGCGTACCTCACTACTACACACCTTCCCTGTCCGGGTGGAACCGCACCGTACCTTAAATTCCTCGCATGGAGTCGTTTACACACGCTCCCTCGATGGACTGTCTGACGAAGAAATTCAGCACTACCTGTCTGACCAGGGCGTAACGGCTGTTCATAGGGTTATGAAAAGGGTTGACACGAACATCATTCCAACCCGCACTGTCTTCTTGACATTTGACAAAGTTCAACTCCCATAGAAAATCAAAGCCAGCTATGAGATAATTTCCGTTCGCCCTTACGTCCCAAACCCTACGCGTTGCTATCGGTGCCAGCGGTTCAATCACACCAGCCAGTCCTGTTCCAATCCGGCCAAATGTGTTACGTGTGGCAGGGATGCCCATGAGGGTGCTTGTCCACCTCCATCCCTTCGCTGCATCAACTGTATGGGTGACCACGCCGCTTCCTCTCGAGATTGTCCCGTTTTTAAGGACGAAAGGCTCATCCAGGAAATTAGAGTAAAGGAAAAGGTGTCGACCTTTGCTGCTGGAAAATTATTCGCCAGTCGACAGCCCACCGTGCCTCAGAAAGGAAAATACAGCACTGTCCTTGCTTCTCCTCGGCCAACAAAGGAGGCGGCCACGCAGACTTGCGACCTCACCTTTAGTGCCACGGTCGTCAGATCGGCCAGCGCAAAGATCGCCCGTTCAGCCTCACCACTTTCGCCTGCCCACTCTCTGGCTCACCCTTCGTCGAGTTCTGCTAAATCTCGAGCCCAAAAGTCAGACACCAAGACTTCGAAAAAAGAGCATACTCATGAAGAGTTTTTACGTACGGCAACTTCCCAACCATTGGTTCCTCCTTCCTCTAAACATCATACTTCCAAGAAGGCTACAAAGAAACCCAGTTCCTCTCCTTCTCCGCCAAGGCGTGTCCCATCTACAGCACCACCTGGCGGAAGTCGCCCTCGGCCGTCTTCTGTGTCGCCGAGGCACACTGCTGGCGGCCGATCAACAGGCCGGTCGCTGGTGGCAGGAGCTGCTCCTGACCAACCTATGGATCAGGATCTTCTGCCTTCGGCTGAATGCCATTCCATGCTGTCGGTCGCAAGCTCAGAGCAGTCGTTGAGTTGACAGCGACCTTGGTCACATTCCTCCATTTTCTGTTCACCCTATGTCCATTATCCACTGGAATATCCGCGGTATTCGAGCCAATCGGGATGAATTGTCGACCCTCTTACAATCCTACTCGCCGGTCATCTTCTGTCTTCAGGAAACAAAGCTGCGTCCCCATGAACGCTTTGTTCTCCCTCATTTTCAGTCCGTCCGATATGATCTCCCCTCTGTTGAAGGCACTCCAGCACATGGAGGACTCATGATTCTTCTCCATGAAACTCTCCATTATCACCCAATCCATTTAAACACTTCCTTCCAAGCTGTCGCCGTCCGTCTTTCCCTTTCCGGATACACGTTCTCTCTTTGTACTGTATACATTCCATCGTCCACACCAATGGCACGAGCTGATCTCCTTCATCTTCTCGGTCAGCTTCCACCCCCATATTTGCTGGTTGGGGACTTCAATGCCCACCACCCACTTTGGGGATCTCCACATCCTTGTCCACGTGGCTCACTATTGCTAGGCGTCTTCCACCAAGCAGATCTAGTTTGCCTCAACACTGGGGTCCCTACATTTTTGTCTGCCTCCACGACAAATTTATCTCATTTGGACCTTTCGGTCGGTACTGTTCAGCTAGCTCGGCGCTTCGAATGGTTCGCCCTTGATGATACACACTCGAGTGACCACTTTCCATGTGTCCTTAGACTGCAGCCTCAACAGCCATATATGCGCCCGCGACGCTGGAAGTTTGCCCAAGCCGATTGGACACTTTTTTCGTCTCTAGCGACATTCGATGACCGTCACTTTCCCAGCGTCGACGATGAGGTCACACATATTACCGACGTTATTCTTACAGCTGCGGAACATTCAATACCACGCACCTCCGAATTGCCCCGGCGCCCCCCAGTTCCTTGGTGGAACGAGGCATGCCGTGATGCACTACGTGAGCGGCGACATGCTCTCCGCGTTTTCCGCCACCATCCTACTTTGGCCAACTGTATCCGCTATAAGCAGCTCAGAGCGCGATGCCGTCGTGTCATCCGCGATAGCAAGAAGGCAAGCTGGAAATTCTTTATTAGCTCATTTAACACCTTCACTCCCTCCTCGGAAGTTTGGAGTCGGCTTCGACGGTTCTCAGGCGCGCCTAGTTTCTCCCCGGTCTCTGGGCTCACTGTCGCGCATGACACATTAGTGGACCCCGTCGCAATTTCTAACTCGTTGGGTCAGCGCTTTGCCGAGATTTCGAGCTCTTCAAATTACCCGCCAGCGTTTCTCCCGAAGAAACGTGCAGCGGAAGTGCGACATCTTGCTTTCTCCTCTCAAAATCGCGAAAGCTACAATACTGTTTTCTCCTTGCGGGAACTCCAACATGCACTCTCTTCTTCTCGCTCCTCCGCCCTAGGACCGGATGGTATCCACGTCCAAATGTTGCTGCATTTATCAACCCATAGTCTGCGTTACCTCCTTCGCCTTTATAATCGAATTTGGACCGACAGTACTTTTCCCAGACGATGGCGGGAAGCTATCGTCGTTCCTGTTCCGAAACCTGGAAAGGACAAACATCTTCCCTCTAGCTATCGCCCCATTTCTCTCACGAGTAGTGTCTGTAAGGTTTTGGAGCGTATGGTGAATTACCGTTTAGCGTGGTGGCTGGAATCCCGCAGTCTTTTAACACCTGCCCAATGCGGATTCCGAAAGCATCGTTCTGCAGTTGACCATCTTGTTGATCTCTCCACTTATATCATGAACAATTTTCTCCGGAAACGCCAAACGGTAGCAATATTTTTTGATATTTTTTGAACTGTTCTCTTGGGGCTTTCGAGGCCGGCTGCCCCTTTTTCTTCGCGCATTTATGGCAGAGCGCACATTTAGGGTGCGGGTGAACACTACTCTCTCCCGCACTTTCTCTCAAGAAAACGGGGTACCCCAGGGCTCCGTGCTGAGTGTTGTACTGTTTGCCATCGCTATAAATCCAATTATGGATTGTCTCCTTCCTGATGTCTCGGGCTCCCTCTTTGTGGATGATTTTGCGATCTACTACAGCTCTCAACGGACCAGCCTTCTTGAACGACGTCTTCAAGGATGTCTCGATCGCCTCCACTCTTGGAGCATCGAAACCAGCTTCCGTTTCTCTCCCAGTAAGACAGTTTGTGTTAATTTTTGGCGACGTCAGGAGTTTCTTCCGCCCTCCTTACATCTAGGACCTGTCAACCTTCCGTTTTCAGACGTCGCTAAATTCTTGGGTCTTATGTTTGACAGAAAACTGTGCTGGTCCTCCCACGTTTCCTATCTTTCGGCTCGCTGTCTGCGATCGCTTAACACCCTCCGTGTCCTGAATGGTACCTCCTGGGGAGCGGACCGAGTGGTCCTTCTCCGCCTCTATCGCGCCTTAGTGCGCTCGAAATTGGATTATGGAAGCACAGTCTACTCCTCTGCTCGGCCGTCTATTCTTCGGCGTCTCGACTCTATCCACCACCGTGGATTACGTTTAGTGTCTGGAGCTTTTTACGCTAGCCCTGTGGAAAGCCTTTATGCCGAGACTGCTGAACCTCCGCTGTCCAATCGGCGAGCAGTCCTTCTAAGTCGTTATGCTAGCCATCTGTCTTCCATGCCTGCTAATCCAGCCCATGACCTTTTTTTCGACGCCTCCTTTGATGTAGGGTATGCAGGCCGCTCCTCCTCCCTACTACCCCCGGGAGTCCGCTTCCGTCAACTGCTCCATTCTCTTTCCTTCCGCTTTCCTAAAACCTTCCTGACAACTTGGGGTACAGCACCGCCTTGGCTCCGTCCCCGGATCTGCCTGCTCCGTGACCTTTGTCGATTTCCCAAGGATGGTACCCCTACACTTGTTTATCGTCGGGCATTTGCTGCTCTATGTGCACAAATGACGGACGCCACATTTATTTACACCGACGGCTCGAAAACATCGTTAGGTGTAGGGAGTGCCTATATTGTTGGCGACACCCCAAATCAATTTCGGCTTCCCGACCAGTGTTCGGTGTATACTGCGGAGCTTTACGCTGTTCTCCAGGCTGTCCACTACATCCGCCGCCAACGGCGGATACAGTACGTTATCTGCTCAGATTCTCTCAGCTCTCTCCTCAGTTTCCAAGCTCTTTACCCTGTGCACCCTCTGGTCCACCGGATTCAGGACTGTCTGCGCTTGCTCCACCTGGGGGGCGTCTCGGTGGCGTTCCTCCGGCTCCCGGGACACGCTGGTATCTCTGGGAATGAGGCGGCCGATATAGCGGCCAAGGCTGCAGTCTCTCTTCCTCGGCCAGCTATTCAGTCGCTTCCCTTCACCGATCTACGGAGCGGTTTATGTCGCAAAGTTGCTCATTTATGGCATGCGCATTGGTCAACACTTCCCCATAATAAATTGCGAGAAGTGAAAGCCCTTCCTTGCGCTTGGACCTCTTCCTCCCGAACGCGTCGTCGGGAGGAGGTAATTTTAGCTAGACTCCGGATAGGGCACTGTCTTTTTAGCCATCGACATCTTTTAAGCGGCGATCCTCCCCCACTCTGTCCCCACTGCTCTCAGCTGTGGACGGTAAGACACCTTTTAATTGAATGCCCCTATTTTAATCCGTTACGCTCCCGTTGAAACACGTATGTTGTGCGGCAGCGATGCTGAGACATTGTAGAATCTCTGACCAGAGCAGTTGCGCTCGACTCGCAGTAGCGAGCAGTCAGTCAGTCTGCAGTAGTCAGTCTGCAGTAGTCTGTCCTCAGTAGTGCTTGGAGTCGGTTGCTAGCAGTAGCGGAGAGCAGTCGGCGGGCGTCGGCATCGCAATGGTCGAGATTCAGGACGAGGTATAATTTATTTAAATAAATAATCATGCAGCTTTGCGCTCATCAGATAATGTAACGAACAGTCATTGTAATTTAACTTTCAAAAATCGCCCCCAATAATAATTTTGATTTAAAAGCAATTTTAGAGACAATCATTCAAATTTCCTTCCATTTCCTTTTAACAAAGATTTTTAAAAGGTACTTCCAATGCTTTTCATGCAAGCGCCAAAGAACAATAAGAGCAGAATTTTGACATGCAGTTTCACTAAGGTAAGAAATTTATTCTCGTTTCGCACAGGGCAAACACCGACTTTTCGGTTGAATTGAGTTTAGGTTATCATTACAGTTTCATTATCATGGGATTAGCGTTCATTATTTAATGGGAACTTGTACTTCAGTCAGATAGCGAGCTTTCATTTAATTGTCTTTGCCATTAATATTCTTGTGGGGAGTTCACACTTAGCTGTGGCTCCATTACTAATAAATATATTCATTATAAAATTTCTGCGGGAAGGTTACGCTTGGCTCCATTTCTAATAAGTATGGTCATTAGAATTTGTTGTGAGGAGGTTACACTTGGCGACACCCGGTCCAGGATCGTATTTCGTTGAGAGTCTTTTGAAAAACAGTCAGATATCTGCTCTTATTTCTTAGATATAATTAGGATTTGGCGCAACGCTTTTACTAATCTTGTGACTTTCTTTCTACAGGTCAACGGCAATTCGTTGCTCTGTTGTATTTGTGTGTTGATTTTGCATTGTGCTTATTTGTTTTGTGATTAATTGTGACTATTGTGAAAATGCCGCGAAAGACTGTGAATAGTGTATCGCGAGGTATCATGAACGACATGACCGAATTAAATAACTTCACCAATAGTACTAGTGACACGCAGTGCAATGATGACAATCCTGCGTTCACTAACAGTCAGTGCGTTCCAATCGCGAATGACGACTTTTACCTTAATGATGAACAAGAGAACTCAATTGTCTCCTCTGTTAATTTGACGACAATTGATGACGCGGGGCGTTCTGTTGGAATGAGCGCTGCCCAGCTTAACACACCCGGTTTGGAAAATTCAAATAACGTACAAACAAATTTCTCTAATGAGAATGAGCAGGATACACAAAGTACGACGGATTTATTTAATTCCGAAATAGTGAGTGACAGTGTACGTCCGACTGATAATTCTTTTTGTAAATTGCAGAATGGCCAAATGGTCACACAAAGCGCGACAATTCCAGATCCACCATTAAACAGTACAGATAATAGAGTAGGTAATGTTACTGAGGATCCAATCATGGCATTGTTGCTACGAATTAATGAACGTATAGAAAAACTAGATAACGATTCCAAACAAAATAAAGAAGAGTCCAAACAACAGAGTGAAAATCTCAAACAACACTTAAATGAAAAATTAGACAACAGTAGTGAAAATCTCAAGCAACTTAGTGAACAAGTCAAACAACAGAGTGAAAAACAAGACAAACTTAGTGAACAGGTCAAACAACAGAATGAAAAACAAGACAATCTTAAAGAAGATCTCAAACAACAACTTAGTGTACAGAACGAACAGTTAAATGAAAAATTAGATAACAATTCCAGACAGTTAAGTGAACAAATTAGAGCCGTTGCCGCGCAGTGCCATGACACTAAGGTACAGTTACGCGAGGAAATCGAGGCTTGTTCAAAAAAAAGTAGCGAAGAAATTAAGTCTGTTGCTCAGGAATTAAGGGAATTGCAAACAGCTGCAACAGAAACACTTAGAGCGGAAATCAGTACAGTCGCTAAACAATGCTCTGAAAAAGCTACACAATTACGCGACGAGTTTAAAGCAATGACAGTAGAACTTTCGCGCACAATGGATGAAAAGATTGACGCGAAATTCGAACAACAGAACACTCAAATTAACGAACGTCTTAGTCTTCACATAGAAAACAGTAATACGCGTTTCCGCAAATTTATTGATGATCAAAATAAAGTCAAACGTCAAGTCATGGAAACAATCACTGCACAGAGACAGGAAGACAAACGTAAGATGTTTGCGAAAGCGAAAACATACGTGGACAACAATATTGCTACAGTGTCCGACAAAATTAACACCATCGAACAGTCAAACACAGAATTACGTGACGAAATTTCTGATCTGAAATCGAAAACAGACACATACATAACAGATTTTCAAACAGTGACCGACAGACTCGAACAATTAGAACTAACACAGGATTCCGATGTTACAAAACTGAACGAAACTACACGTAAATTGCAAAAACAGATTAAGGCCACTGACACTAAAACCGATGATCAGGTTAAAATACTGACTGAAAAATGTGATGAATTGGCCAGTCGTATTGACGTCATCGAAAGTACTAATGACAATAAATCAGATGATACTTCACCGGTTTCATTTAACCAAACACCTGAATTTCAAAATTTACAGCAGACAATTAATGAGATTGATTCATCTAATAACACTTTACGTAGAAAATTGTCTAGTTTACAACAGGAAGTAACAGAAATGAAAAGTATTTCAGTTAATAACACATCACAGCAGACACCACTTTTCGAACATTTGCCAGACTCACGCAGCGCGTGTAATTTGAGTAATCTACAGAGAGTACGGGACTTAGATTCCGAACAAACACAGTTCAATAGATTCTCTTACAATACTGAACCTGTTCCATCATACAGAGATGATAATTTCGATTACAAACATTTTCTGTCAGTAAGAAAATTTAAAGTGTTTAAAAACGACAGAACACAGATTCACCCGCTAGATTGGATCCAACAATTTAGCTTTGCTTTTCCACCGACTTGGCCTGTAACGCACAAACTGGAATTTATTTGTAGCTTTTTGGAAGGCGAACCGGCAACTCGTATGAGACCGATCGCGAGACAATGTTATTCAGTAGAGGAATTTCAGAATGCTTTTCTGTCAGCGTACTGGTCGAAGACGACACAGCGCGGAATTAAAGATCAGCTAATTAGTTTGCCAAATTATGAAAACACAAATTTTCCCAGTGTGACGCAATTTTTTGAGCACATGGTGCAGCAAAATCAGTACCTAAGTGAACCATACAGTGAATCTGCACTGATACAATTATGCATTTCTAAACTACCAAGGTCATTAAGAGTGTCACTTCTAACGGGTCAACAAAAAGAAAATATTTCGGCATTCAGGGATCTGCTGCAGCTTTTAGAAGTGCAGCAATCAGATTATTCTTTCGTAAACAAAAATTTTTCATATAACAACCAAGGCCAACAGACGTATAGCAATTATGATCAGACACGTAATTTTAATAGGAAAAGTAACAGACGTTTTAGGAATGAAAACCACCAAAGCTTTAATAACAGACAAAATTATAATTATCAATATCGTCAAAATTTTGAGGAACAGGAATCACATTTTGGTAACAATAGACGTTTTCCACCACAACAGCATGAAAGTCAACCGGTTAACATGCCTAACCAACAATGGAATGCACAAGGTCAACCAGGCTTAAATGTTTCGCCGCGTGAACGTATAGTCCCTGGTACAACAAACAGTAACGCACGGCAGCAGAGAAACAACTACGTACAGAAAACACAGTATTTCAATTCCTATCGCAATGCACCGTATAGGAATGAATATTACGACAGACGTAATAATGACGAGCGCAATTATCAACGTACATATAATAACAGTCGATCTTACCAGCAACAAAATCATCAGCAACAACATATTCTAGTAAATGAACCCGACAGTAGGTACCATCCAGAGCGTAACACGTCTGGAAGAAGTAATAGAACTGTTCAAATAGTAGAAATGCCACAACATCCTCCTGATAATAGTAACACGTCAGATAGAATTTGACTAGATACTGTTCAGGATGCATCTTCCAATAACACAAGCACTACTTTTGACACGCAAAATGTTGTTCACGAGAATGTAATTACTTTTGACGATATCAGAGACACTCTTTTACAGGAAAGACCAGTTATTCAGAAAATCATTTCACATCCTGTTATCGAAATTAAAATTGGTTCATCGAAATTTTCAGCAGTAATTGATTCCGGATCACCTATGTCAGTCATTAATGAGGAAACTTTCAACGAGTGCAACAAAGAGAATATTTATCCTACATTTCCTTTAGGCAAAACGAAAGTGAAAGGAGCAGTATCGAGTAAAGGAGTGGATGTTAAATTACAGACGCATTTATCATTTTGTATTGCAGGTCATACTTTTCACTCAAATTTTTGGATTGTTCCCTTATTGACAACAGACGTTATTTTAGGCATGAACTTTCTGGTACAACACGACGCAGTGGTTGATTTTCAAAATTCCTATTTAATGTTGAAGGACGAAAATGTGCAATTGGCTTTAGAATTTCAGCATTCCTTATCTGCAGAAGAACAAACAATTAACCGCACAGAGGTCATTTCCGCAACACGTAACATAAACTGTAATTCCGCATTGTTCACCGACACGTACGTACATAACTATGACACTCCAGACGAAACTGACTACGACGTAATGCAAATGATTTCTGATAAAGTTAAACAAAGCAGTGCAAATTCAGACAACGAACGAATGCAGTTACACAAAATTCTTTTACAGCAAGCTCCAGTTTTCGACAACATTCCTGGTACTATGTCCGGATTTATGTACGAATTTCAGGTCAAACAACACGATACATTTAAAGCAAAGCATTATCCTATTCCGTATATCCATAGGGAACAAGTCAAAAAGGAATTACAAGACATGCTCGATCAAGGAATTATTGAACCAGCAGTTAGTCCGTACATAAACCCGCTGCATATTGTTAAGAAAAAAGATGGCTCACTTCGCCTTGTACTTGATTCACGTCACATTAATGACATTATTATTAATGAAACAGATCGACCACAGACTTTAGAGGAACTTTTACAGAAATTTCACGGTACAGCTATTTATTCTACACTAGATTTGAAATCGGGATTTTGGCAAATACAACTTCATCCGAATTGTAGAAAGTATACAGCTTTTCTCTGTTTTGGCGACTGTTATCAGTTTTGCAAATTACCATTCGGCTTAACTATTTCCTCTGCAGCTTTTATTCGCGGTTTGAACACAATACTTCCGACAGAACTTAAAGATAGAATCACGACGTACGTAGATGACATTCTAATCGCAGAAGCTAACTGGTCTGAACATAATCTGATTTTAGAACGACTATTGCAAACTTTCCATGCACAAGGACTCACAGTTAACCTCAGTAAATCGCATTTTGGTAAAACTTCTATAAAATTTCTTGGACACGTAATTTCAGCAGAAGGCATCGCGCCTGATCCAGAAAAACTTCAAGCTCTACGTGACATTACTGTTCCTACAACGAAGAAACAATTACGCAGTTTTTTGGGCTTAATTAACTTTTTTCGTAAATTTATTCATCACTCTGCTTTAGATACACCTAGATTATGCCAATTAACAGGTAAAAACACTATTTGGTCATGGGATAAGCAAGCACACTCTGAATTCGTGAACCTGAAACATGCTTTGTTGAATGCTCCACTTTTATCGCACCCAGATCTTACCAAAAATTTTTCCATTGCCACCGACAGTTCCAACACAGCTTTAGGCGTACACATTTTTCAGGAAATTGAAGAAGATGGTTCTAAAGCAATTAAGAACATCGCATTTGCAAGCCGCATTCTCTCACCTGCTGAACGAAATTATTCCGTCACAGAATTGGAAACATTATGTGTTGTTTGGGCTTTTACGAGATTTCGGCACTTTCTTTATGGCAGACATACCACTGTATACACAGATCACAGAGCTATTCAATTTTTACTTTCGGCTAAATTTACTCATGATAGATTAAGTAGATGGAAACTTTATTTACAGGAATTTGATTTTACAATTGTTCACATTCCCGGCACACAAAATGTAATAGCAGACGCATTATCGCGTTCTCTTAGCAACAATCAGCAAGAAGTAGCAACCAACTTCTGCAAAGCAAATTTCAGCGTCATGTACATTCAGCAAGTTGCATTTGAAAATTTTATTTCATCATCATTACAGGACATAGCAAAAGAGCAAAGTAAAGACAATGTGTGGAAAGAAATTAAACACCTTTGGCAAGATAAGAATAATGTTACGATTAGGAACCACTACACTGTACGCAATGACATTCTGTTTCGCCGCTCTCATCCAGACAGTAACAATTGGTTATTATGCATTCCTGACGAACTGGTTAACAAATTAATCTGGTACACTCATTTAAGTTATGCACATTACGGAGCCAGAAAATGTTTTCTTATACTGAGACAGAACTGTTATTTTTCAAACATGGAAAAACGTATACGACGAGTTTTAGCGTCATGTAAAATTTGCCAGAAAGCTAAGTCAGACACCACTTCACACATTCCTCCATTATATCCCATTATACCTGTTAAATTAAGACATATGGCCGCAGTAGACATTTTTGGTCCAATTCCGAGAACTAACAGAGGTTTTTGCTACATCTTTGTCGCTGTTGAACTCACTTCAAAATTTGTTACTTTCACTCCGTTACGTAAAGCTACTGCCAAAACTGTTTCGAAAGCATTTGCAAAGCATTTCTTATTTCATGTAGGGCATGTGATGAAAGTAATTTCTGACAATGGATCACAATTTCGTTCTGTCATATGGACACGCATGTTACGAGCTAGAAACATTTCTCCGATTTATATATCCAAGTACCACGCTTCTTCGAACCCTTGTGAACGATTAATGAAAGAAATTGGCAAACTGTGTAGAATATACTGCCACAAAAGACATGTTAATTGGGACACACACATACACTCATTCCAAGATGTAGTTAATTCCATTCCAAATGAATCCACTATGCTATCTCCGTCTGTTATACTGAAAAACGTTGAACCACCAAACAAAATCAAAGAGTTAGTAAATTTTCCTACATCTCGTCGATTACGACACCACGAAATAATTGACATTGCGCTGAACAACATCAAACGTGCCGCAGAGCGCCGGAGAAGACAGCAAAAACAGGTTTGTAGACGCCGAGACTTTCACGTTGGACAGAAGATATTAGTACGTACACACTATTTATCCAGCAAATTAAAAGGTAAGTGCAGTAAATTTGAACTTCTATACGCAGGTCCATATCGGATTCGCAGCATTCCTCACCCCAATGTTGTACACGTCGAAACTCTGAGAACCAGAAAATCGAAAGGCAACCATCATGTGTCAAACATTAAACCCTTTATCGAATGAAACCACTTTACGATGTAACATGCTATGAGGCCGTTTACACATTTTATGACCACTTATGCAATTATATTCACATGACTAATTATTGATGATTATCGTATTTTTTCTTGGCAAGTGCCCGGTAAGGTAAGGTTAGCAGGTCGCTCTTCTTGTCGTTACACATCAGACTGTGCACATTTTTCATTTTTTTTTTGCGTATGATTGTTTTCCTGTTTTGTTTGTATGCATTGTGAACTAGTCAAGGTGTAACACACACCATTTGACTTTGACATTTTTGCCCTATGATATCTCAACATCGTGACTGTTTTACATTTTTCTTTTTTTTTGCTGCTGCATTGTGATATTCTGTATACATTTTTGCCTTTGAACACTGTCTATGCTTTTGACATATTACGTTTTCTGTCATGTTATGCTGTATGCTTAATTGTGTCACCATTAACCAGTCATTATTTAATGGGTATATGATTTAAATGCAAGACATTAATCTTTGTTCATCAATTTCAGAAATAAATGATGCGTACAGGAAATGAATTAAACAGAAGTGGGAATTTCACCTATGGAATAAACGAAAGAAGATGCAATAAGCTAATGAGGACGAGTAAATGGATCAGAATTAACAAGCATTAACCAGAATATATTATACACATCGCAGAATAGCAGTCTTAACTAATTTTTTCTTTCAGAATACGAAGCGATTGATGCAAGCTGTCAGACAGAACTACACATCTTAGTTTTAAGTGATGAAATATGCTAGGGATAAGGAATAGTTGTGTGATGAATAATGAAGTGATTTTTGCAGATGATAATTAATGCTGACGAAGAATAATGATGAAGAATATGGTACTATGAATAATGAAGTTTTTGTTTACAGGTGATGATAATGATGGAGTTATGATGATATGAATAATGAAGTTTTTCTTTACAGATGAGGATAATGTTGAAGTTATGAATTTATGCTATGTAGTTATTTAAGTATTTGTTGCAGTTTGCTTGACAGCAGGTGTTATATTGCGTAGTAGGATGACTGAAGGTTTTGGAAAGGACAGTTATGGAACACATTTTTTATACACATTTCACTACCTGTTAATTCGAAGTTCACTACTTTTCAGCATAGTCTGCGTTTCTTCTTTCAGCTCAATAATCCATTTTGTATTTTTCTTTCAGGAGAAGCTTTTTATGATACTTACTAAACTTGTTACTTATTATACCTGTTCTAGTACTTGCATTTTTATTACCCACTTGTGTCTATCATTTATAAATGTGATAACCTTGCTACAGCTGACTCATGACGAATGACGTTACACAATCTTTTCATTTATAGGAACAACCTAGAAGCAATTTTTTCTCTTATTTCTTCTTGCTTTCCCTTATAATTACCCAAAGCAATGCATTGCTAGCAGAAAAAACAAAATGTATTAACAGTCCCAGATAATGTCACTAGTTTATGATAATTCTGAATAACACTGATCAGCTCTGAATAGTATGTCACTTGAATAATGACTTCTTAATGATACCAAAACATAATTGCCACTATCTATTGTAATGAGAGTACTTATTATGCCCATGCTTATTAATGCTACTAATGTTTTGTACTATTCAATACTTGCTGGCCACTGAGTGCCCATAATTAATGTAACTTATAATGCCCATGCTTATTAATGCTATGACTGTAGTTAACTGATTTTTCTAATAATGATTTCTTAATGATATGAAGAATACTGAATGATGAATAATGTTTTATACTATTCAATACTTGCTGGCCACTGAATGCCCATAATTAATGTAATTACTTATTATGCCCATGATTATTAAGGCTATGACTGTAATTAACTGATTTTTAATAATGATTTCTTAATGATATGAAGAATACTGAATGATGAATAATGTTTTGTACTATTCAATACTTGCTGGCCACTGAGTGCCCATAATTAATGTAACTTATAATGCCCATGCTTATTAATGCTATGACTGTAATTAACTGATTTTTAATAATGATTTCTTAATGATATGAAGAATACTGAATGATGAATAATGTTTTATACTATTCAATACTTGCTGGCCACTGAGTGCCAATAATTAATGTAACTTAACGTTTTGTTAGTGTTTTCAATGATGACTTCCTATATTAATACTGAATGATGATAAATATTTTGTACTAATCGAAAGTTGCTAGGCCACTGAGTGTTAATAGTTACTTGTAAATATGTCATTTGAATGAGGAAAAATGTTTTGTAATACTCAATACTTGATGGCGATTGATTACCACTCTTGTCTTTAAATTAATTAATGAACATTTTTCTGTAATACTACATTCATGGTACAGAAATGTTCAATGACTAGAGTATGGATACCGCAAACTACTTATGTAATCACTAATCAAGACTTGTGTGTTAGTTAATGTCCTTCACCTTCTGACCTAACTACCTGAAATTATTGTAACATCCATTTGTCTTGTCCATCCACATTATCATGGAGCACTATATTTGGTTTTTGCACTAATTCTACGTTGGTGTGCCGCCTCTTAAAAGCGTGGTGTTGACACGACATGCTGTCCACCACTGTAGGCGAAGAAACTACTTATGTAATCACTAATCAAGACTTTGTTATGGAGCACTGTGTGCCGCCTCTTAAGAGCGTGGTGTTGACACGACATGCTGTCCACCACCGTAAGCGATGAAGACGTTATTCTGGTCCCACTGTTTGGTGTACCTGGTATACTGCCAAATGATAGTATGGAATACTACTACGACGTTTCACTGTCTTGATACGCTGATAAATACTTCTGGGAACGGAACTGCAGATTGTATCACTTAGTTGTGATTCTGTGGAAAGATATGGACTTTCAGTGCAGCTATGTGCAAACTAGAGTGCTACAACCATGATGCAATCCTTCCTTTCCTATCCTAATAGTGAAAATCATTTTTTTACTAACACCATTTATGTTCATGGCCTATACATTTTTTCTCGATTTGTTGAACTCTAGTGCGAGTACACTTGTGTCACTTGTCGACATGATTTTTGCCATTTGTTGTCAAAATACTAAAGACATTTTCGATTTGTTTTGAAGTGCAGTATGTGTGCACTCTTGTCATCTATATTGTATATACTTTTTGTGATTTGATGATTTTTTCTACTCTTGCGTTTATTTGTTATAAAAATGTTCAAAAGCTTTCAGTGCATGTGCACTTATGTGAATATGTTTTCAACTGAACTACAGTGCCTGTGCACTCTTCTCAATTTTCGATATGATTTGTGTTCATTCTGTATACCTTTTATGATTTATGTCATTTGTTACTCTTGTATATACATTTCGTCTTTTACTGATATGTTCTCCACTGCAGTGCATGTGCACTCATGACACTTGTCAACATGATTTTTTTTGCCTGTTATGAAACTGCTAAAGAATTTTTCAGTGTGTGTACACTTTGTTATCTGTCAAATAATTTGTATATACATTTTTCCTGATTTGTTTTGTACTTATATTTTGTCTTGTCTGTAATGTTTTGTAATCGGTGCATGCGCACAACATTTAATTCATGTGATACATCTAAATATTTTGTAAATGTTAATTGATTAAAAGAAAAATTTGTTACGATGGCAAGTCCAAATGACTCACCATCGCTGCCAAATTTTTGCCCCCCCAGTGGAGGGTTATGAAACACGTATGTTGTGCGGCAGCGATGCTGAGACATTGTAGAATCTCTGACCAGAGCAGTTGCGCTCGACTCGCAGTAGCGAGCAGTCAGTCAGTCTGCAGTAGTCAGTCTGCAGTAGTCAGTCTGCAGTAGTCTGTCCTCAGTAGTGCTTGGAGTCGGTTGCTAGCAGTAGCGGAGAGCAGTCGGCGGGCGTCGGCATCGCAATGGTCGAGATTCAGGACGAGGTATAATTTATTTAAATAAATAATCATGCAGCTTTGCGCTCATCAGATAATGTAACGAACAGTCATTGTAATTTAACTTTCAAAAATCGCCCCCAATAATAATTTTGATTTAAAAGCAATTTTAGAGACAATCATTCAAATTTCCTTCCATTTCCTTTTAACAAAGATTTTTAAAAGGTACTTCCAATGCTTTTCATGCAAGCGCCAAAGAACAATAAGAGCAGAATTTTGACATGCAGTTTCACTAAGGTAAGAAATTTATTCTCGTTTCGCACAGGGCAAACACCGACTTTTCGGTTGAATTGAGTTTAGGTTATCATTACAGTTTCATTATCATGGGATTAGCGTTCATTATTTAATGGGAACTTGTACTTCAGTCAGATAGCGAGCTTTCATTTAATTGTCTTTGCCATTAATATTCTTGTGGGGAGTTCACACTTAGCTGTGGCTCCATTACTAATAAATATATTCATTATAAAATTTCTGTGGGGAGGTTACACCGTCTACAGCTATCGCCTGATCTATCGTCGATTTTAGCAGATGACACGCGCTCAGCCGACCGCGTTCTCCAGTTTATTAGTGACAGTGAAATGACGTCAGTCATTTGAAGCTTTTTTTGGGGTCAACCAACCCCTTTCTGTAGTGGATTTTTAAGCATTCCTTCTGCTTTTAGTTTCTCCAATTTTATGACTTTGTTCCCATTGCTGCTGGTTTTCAATTTCGGTTTTTTACTGTTTCGTAAGTCACGGGCTGGGCGCTAATGACCATAGAAGTTTTGCGCCCTAAAACAAAAAAAAAAACAAAAAAAAATTAATATGCCATATTCCAAAAGTTCAATGCAGCAGCTTTCAAATAATAGTTCCTCGTTCAAGCAATTAAAGGTCTGCCTGACTTCAAAGCTTAGTGATTCTTCTAATAGAATGCACGATCCTCCAAAACCGCTTTTTTTTTTTTACAAAAACTCGCTGCTAAATTGTAACCTCATAGTGGGTTTATGAAGTTTATATTTTCACTTTTAAGCCAGTGCTCCTTTAAGCATATAACTTTTACAGAACTTGTGTCCTCAAGAAAAATTTCTAGTTCATACAATTTGTTCATCATTCCTACTGATAGACCGCCTATGTTAAGATGCATTATGAAATTATTACGAACTAAATCAAATAGAGAATTGAAACTTCCTGGCTGATTAAAACTGTGTGCCCGACCGAGACTCGAACTCGGGACCTTTGCCTTTTGCGGGCAAGTGCTCCACCATCTGAGCTACCGAAGCACGACTCACGCCCGGTCCTCACAGCTTTACTTCTGCCAGTATCTCGTCTCCTACCTTCCAGTATCTCCTACGAGATACTGGCAGAAGTAAAGCTGTGAGGATCGGGCGTGAGTCGTGCTTCGGTAGCTCAGATGGTAGAGCACTTGCCCGCGAAAGGCAAAGGTCCGAGTTCGAGTCTCGGTCGCGCATACAGTTTTAATCTGCCAGGAAGTTTCATATCAGCGCACACTCCGCTGCAGAGTGAAAATCTCATTCTGAAATAGAGAATTATTTAATTGCTCATCGAAAGTGGCACCTAAGTGGGTCTTTATTCTGAACTGCATTCCCGTATTTTGTTTCTCGTGGACCAAATTCCATGGGAATTGGTCCAGTCTGTTAGTTTCCCTGCTAAGGATCGCCCAACACAATAACAGACTTATTTCTGCTTTCGTTGACGAGAGAGATCTCTTCAAGAGCATTGCTTATGTTAGAAGCTTGCGGGCTTTCAAATATTATGAAATGAAATGATGTGGTGGCCGTCAATTACGTACCCTCCGACTCAGTGTCGAAATAGTAAAAGTTTTGGCTGGTTTCGTTGTCTAGGGACTGGGATACGTAGTGGCCGCATTAGAAGCCAAATACTGCTGAGTCTATAGTATACAATATGAATATACACATGAATCAAATGCTCGAAGGTTCCTATCACTCGACAATTGCGAATGTAATGTAGAGATTTTGCAATTAAATAAAATCTGCAGGTACTATCTTAACGACTTTAAATGATGAGTACAGTAGTAGAAGTACTTTTGAGAATGTGGTATATTTCTGCAAAACACTTATTGGTGTCGATGGTCCTGCAATTAAATAAAATATAAGTTGAAAAACCGGGAAACAATAGATTCCTACTGCACGTAATTAATTATGAACAACATAGCACGCGAGACATTCACTTCTAAACGCACACTACGTCTTCACTGTAGATGCCACGGAAATCTCACAAGTGCACAAGTCGGCACTCCGAAGTATTTCTATCGCTCGCGACAATGCGCGAACTGCTACACTCTCCAAGTCTTTCCCTCGCCTGTACGTCGCGCCTTCACTTCCAGCACTACCCCGTGTCCTCTCCCGTACTGCCCTTTCGTGTCCTCTCTCGAAACGATGCTCCTCTCCCACTTCCACCCCGTTTCCACATTCACGAGTGCTGTGATTTGCTAGAGTGCTCCTGCCATATCTTCAAGCCAATGCACATTCACAAACATAATTAAACCCTTTCGAAATACTGGATTTACATTTAAATAACTTGAAATTAAATAAATATTCCTACGGCTGGACTATAAATACGCCCTAATACACTTTATTAAATGCATAAGCAAACTGAATAAACATATATCAAAGGAATAGCAACAAAAGATAGGCCAGTAACCTAATGTCTCTGTGCTTTCTAAAACACAGTAAATATTTAACCAGTTTCTTCATGAATAGTATATATTGGATATTAACAAAATAAATAAAAACATAGACGAATAAATATAGTTATAAGTATGCTGCTACCGTTTTTTCGTGTAACTGTGGAGAACTTATAGTCTGATGCAATCAATATTAATCGTCTACTTTGACCTCCAAGAACTCATGTACAATTCAAGTTACATGCCTGTAATTTATACCAATTTAGGTTTACACTAATAGCTTTCTAAAGACACGTCGATCGACGAAATCGGATGAACCGTTTAGATTTTGGAAATTCGTTGCTGGATGTTACTTGTATAATTTACAGTCAGATACTAAACTTTAAACTCAGGGAGTCACACCTAGTGATACGTGGCTGGCGACCACGGGGCCCCGAGCTGAGTCGTGGCATTGCTCCCACTTACTTATGCCAGGCTCCTCACTTTTATCTTTCCTATCTGGCCACCCTCGGCCAGCTCTTGTTCTTTTCCGACCCTGACGCTATTAGGTTTCGAGG
This sequence comes from Schistocerca nitens, assembly GCF_023898315.1. NCBI lineage: Eukaryota > Metazoa > Arthropoda > Insecta > Orthoptera > Acrididae > Schistocerca > Schistocerca nitens. The sequence continues at coordinate 444,001,374 of NC_064621.1, read as the reverse complement.
GCTAGGGGTCTTTCATTTTCCAACCTATACTTCTCATGCAGCGTCTGACCCGGAGCGGGCGGCTGCAAAAGGCGTATGTATCCCATGTTAGGGGCGGCCTCCAGAACTGCGGAAGGCAACGGAATACCACCGCAGATTATCTTCCCTGCATAATGCAGTCTCCATTTTATGCACAAAAAATGGCTTCCTCTCATGTTAAATCAGTGTCCGGAGGTAAAATAGTCCCCCATTCGGATCTCCGGGGGGACAACTTGAAAGGAGGCAAAAAATCAAAACGAGAATTGGTACCTGGAATGTCAGAACTCTGTTACAAGCAGGAAAACTAGAAAACCTTAAAAGAGAGATGGAAAAGAATCATATGGATGGTTCAGATGGCTCTGAGCACTATGGGACTTAACATCTGAGGTCATCAGTCCCCTAGAACTTAGAACTACTTAAACCTAACTAACCTAAAGACATCACACACATCCATGCCCGAGGCAGGATTCGAACCTGCGACCGTAGCAGTCGCGCGGTTCCTGACTGAGCGCCTAGAACCGCTAGACCACCGCGGCCGGCGAATCATATGGACCTCGTAGGAGTTGCTGAGGTAAGATGGAATGGACATGGAGAGTTGCAGTCAGATGAATATGTTTTCTACTACTCAGGAGGAGAAGTAAAAGGAATTAATGGAGTAGGAATGATTATGACAAAGGAATTGGCTGAATGTGTGGAATAAGTAGACTATGCAAATGACCGGATTATTGGTGTAAGGCTGAAAGGAGTACAAAAAGATTTACTGATTGTCCAGGTGTATATGCCAACTTCAGAACATGATGACCAAATTGTAGAGGAAACGTACAGTGTAATAGAGAGAATAATGGACGAAAATAAAAAATGCTGCAAAATAGTAATGGGAGACTGGAACGCCATTGTGGGAGAAGGGAAAGAGGGAAACATAGTAGGCAGTCATGGTCTTGGAAAGAGAAATGACAGAGGTGAATGGTTAATTGACTTCTGCAGGGAAAGGCAGCTGATAGCGCAAACACATGGTTCAAGAACCATAAGAGGAGGCTCTACACTTGGAAATCACCAGGGGATAAATACAGAAACCAAATCGATTTTATACTGGTAGAAGAAAGATACAGGAATGGAATCAAGAAGGTGCACACATTACCAGGTGCAGATATTAATAGTGACCACAACTAACTTACGGCAGAAATAGAAATAAGAATGGAAAAACTGAAAAAGGCGACAATGGTGAAGAAGTGGCATTTAGAGAAGATAAGGTCCAACAAAGAACAAATTACAGAAATGCTGTCTCGGGACTTTCTAAACACATTACTAGACAAAGAAGCACCTGATAATGCCAACGAGTACTGGAATATGCTGAAAGAAGGAATCATTAATGCAGGACAGCAAAATATAGGATATGTTAAAGGGAAAAGGTAAAAAAAACCATGGGTCACCCAAGAAATGATTTCCAAGATGGAGGAGAGAAGAAAATTGAAAAACAAGAACACTGAAGATGCAAGATAGATATACCGAAGGTTAAATAACGAACTGCGAAGAGAAACAGAGCAGGCTAGGAAAAAATGGCTAAAAGAGGAATGTGATGAAATTGAAGAACTGGACAGGAAGGGAAGATACGACTTACTATACAACAGAGTAAAGACTATGACATGGGAACAAAACAGAGCAGGAAGTGCTACTATGGAAATTTTGAGTAAAGACGAAGAGGTAGTGTACAAAGTTCGTGACGATGTCCTCCAGAGATGGGAAGAATATATAAAAGAGCTATATGACACAAATAGCAAACCAGAAACTCTGGAACTTGAATCACACAACAGTGTAAGTGATAAAGAGAAAGGACCGACCATCATAATGGAAGTAGTAAAGTCTGCCATTGCTGCAATGAAAAATGGCAAAGCAGTGGGTACAGATACAATACTGGGGGAAATACTGAAATGCTTGAACCACAATGGAATAAGAGAAATATTGAGGTTATGTAATAAAATATATGACAGCGGTGAATGGCCTGAGGACTTTTTGACAACAGTAATGATTCCATTACCGAAAAAACAAGGAACCAAGAATTGCAGCGAGCACAGGACAATCAGCCTCATTTCACATGCAGCCAAAGTGATGTTAAGAATAATTAATAAAAGACTTGAAATAGTAATAGAGGAGAATCTCGGCGAGGAGCAGTTTGGATTTAGACGGAATACGGGCACCAGAGATGCAATAGGGCTCCTACGAATCTTGGGAGAAAGGTTTATTGAAAAAGGAAGAGACCTATATATGTGCTTCATCGATTTAGAAAAGGCATTTGACAATGTGGTTTGGGACAAGCTGGCGACTATTATCAGGGAAAAGAGTGGACTGGAAAACCAGAAGACTTATAAACTCATTATACCTTAATCAAAAAGTTTCAGTTAAAGTGAGAGGAGAAAGTACAAACTGGATCAGACTAGGGAAAGGAGTAAGACAAGGATGCTGTTTATCACCTACTCTTTTCAACCTGTACTTGGAAAATATGATTGACCAATGCTCATTAGATGACAAAGGAGTAGAAATTGGAGGAAGAAGAGTAGGATGCTTGAGATTTGCTGATGACATGGTCCTTATAGCCACAGGGGAAAAAGAATTACAGGATTTGGTGGACACCATTGCAACTAACGGAAAAAAATATGGAATGAAAATTAACACAAATAAAACAAAAGTATTGGCAATAGGAGGAAATAAGGAAATAAAAATTGTGCTGAATGGAGAAACACTAGAACAGGTGCAAAATTTTAAGTATCTTGGAAGCAGGATAGACACCGACTGGAAGTGCACCACAGAAATTAAAACAAGGATAGCAATGGCAAAAGAGGCGTTTTATAAGAAAAGGAGAATCTTCTGCAGCGGTCTGGACAGAGAACTCAGAAAGAGACTCATAAAATGTCTTGTATTCTTCTATATGGCGCTGAAACATGGACTATGAGGAAAAAAGACAGAGAAAGGCTGGAGGCTTTTGAGACCTGGACATGGCGGAAGATGGAAAGAATAAGTTGGATGGACAGAGTAAAAAATGAAAAGGTACTGAGAAGAGTGGGAGAGAAAAGACAGTTACTAGATGTAATAAAGAGAAGAAAAAGAAATTGGATTGGGCATATATTAAGAAAGAATGACGGACTGATAAAAACAGTTTTAGAAGGTTATGTAGAAGGGAAAAGGAAGCGAGGAAGGAAGAGATTCCAGATACTGGATGACATGATGGACGGTACAACATACAGCAGCCTTAAGAAGGAAGCAATGGATCGCAGAAAATGGAGAGGCAAAGGACCTGCTAATATAGCAGATAACTGATGATGATGATGACTAAACTTTAAACTAATAAAGATATTGAAAATCTGATTACACCATCAAAATCGTCGTGCAAACAATGGTAATGTACATGTTTCTTTTTAAGGTATCATGATTCCTCTGGCTATTATTAATTTCTATATGAACTGTAAAATGTCTGCCATTAAGGTTTCGCAAAGTCCGCCATCTTTGGCACTCCCAGCGTACGAGTCTCTTTCATCGACACAGCGTCACCAAGGAATTCCCAGCCACGCAGCTGGACCACGCGCTGGGGCTACCGCCTTTTGCTCAGCTAATGTTCAGCACCACGTGACTGCTGCCAGGTCCCAGCTTGCGGAGTGGTCCGTGCGGACACGCCAACTCCGAACTTAAGAATATTTTCAGGGCGCCACGACTCGCCTGTTACCTCACAAGCTAGCATCCTTTTACCAAATTTGTTGAGATGCATTCCATGGTATGTGAAAGTTTCTTTCATAGTTACTAATGTCTATCACATTAACATTCAGAAACTTGGCGCAGAAGTTTTTCAGCTTAAAATTAGTAAGTCTAATTTCTCTGTTAACGCACGACCTGTCTGGTAAGTCATTCTTAGTGGCAATGTTGCTACGATGACTTTGGTGAAACACAGGAACCGCAGCACTTTAAACAGCTTCTTAATAAAGGCACTAGCCTCATTCCTGTAGACGTTATTAGCACCCCTCTATGAGCACAGCAAAGTCAGTCCTTGTGAAATCAGAACATTTTTCGTTAACACTCACCGTTACGCTATCGAAATTTGCTCCAGGTTTTACGATGCCAGGAACCTGAACGCTGTCATTCAGACTGTCTGTCGATAATTCCGGAATGTTTCATGCATGACTATTTTCTTTTGTAGCCGTTTCTCCACTGCTGAGCCGTTATTTGACTTACATTTAGCATATTCCTTTGAAAACCCGTTATTACACGAATACAAAAATTATTACAAAAATTAAGTTACTTGTTTGATAAATGTGCCAAATCATTTTATTCAAGTTTATGTGAAAATACTACATCTGTACACATTGGCATACTGACGCCTTAAAGTTTGTTGTAGGACAAGACTTGTCAAACAGGGTGGTCATGGCCCAGATGAGGGTTATGTGGACATTTTTGAGGGTCACGTAATTATTTGGAATAAAACTGTTTTGTACTGTGTTTAATTTTGTGTTTCACTTTCAGAAAAGTGTTAACGTTGTCTGCATGCAGTGAAAAATGAGTTATAACGATTCACTTGTTACAGACATTGGTTTCAGTTTTTCAAATTTTATTGAAGTCCCAGACGTCAGTAATTATGAACAACTCGACTTGTGTGTTGTGCTATTTGGCCACTTTGTAGCCTCTGCTAAGATCAGGATTTAGATGGTTCAAAATGGCTCTGAGCACTATTGGACTCAACTGCTGAGGTCATTAGTCCCCTAGAACTTAGAACTAGTTAAACCTAACTAACCTAAATCCATGCCCGAGGCAGGATTCGAACCTGCGACCGTAGCGGTCTTGCGGTTCCAGACTGCAGCGCCTTTAACCGCACGGCCACTTCGGCCGGCTCAGGATTTAGCTGCTAACTTCCCACCAGATTCCAACAACTGTGCTCATGGACTAGCTGTGTTGAAGTTTATGGCTTGTAACATCTATAACTAATTAGCCCTATCTTTGGATGAGATTAATCTGATAAGACTAGAAATTATATTACTGACTTCGGAAAATTAGTTCGATATTTTAGTTTTGTCCTTAACTAAACACGCAAAGTTGTGCAATATGATACAACTTGGGATTTACTAGGTGGAGTCCGATGGTATGGTACTTTAGGGCAGTATTCTCGTGGACGATCACATGAAGTGGCACACAGTATTGGTTGCCTTAAAGTTTCCTTTATAATAGGTGAAGCACATTCTGTCTTATGATTGGCTCTTGGTAGAGAACAGATAATCCCTGTTCTAGTTGATGGCAGCCGGATGGTAGAGTAACAGAAGCTCTTGCGTTTAGATCCAATTTCGTGGCTGTGCATTTGTTAGCGGTGCAAATCTTTAGAACCGGAAGAAATTTTTATTTAAGTGTCCAAATGGCTTCAATACTGCAAACGAATCTTATATATGTGTATTTGTGTAAAAATAGTTCGATATGCTGGGCTACTCTCATGATTTCCACGTTTAACCAAGATAACACAAGATTCATGCTCAGTTAAATAAATGTGATGGCATCCAACATTAACTGTGCACGCAATCATTGCCAACATGGTATTAAATATCAGTTTAAATTTCTACAGCAATTCTTTTATCATCAAAGGTGAGTGAAAACATAAGATCACTTGTGGTCAAGCACAGCATATGTTCTAAGAAATGGACATCTTTAGAAGATTCGAGGTGAGCGGAAAAGAAATTGTGATGGACACGTCCATCTCCATTGTCCACCTGAACTCTTAGGGAAGAAACGGGCAGCTCTCTCAATAACAGTGACTTCAAATGTTTAGTGAGTGATGTACATTATTCTATACAATGTAGTCCAATATCGTACCGTGTTTCGTTGTAAAAAGTCGAAAATGAACGAGTGAGCTGTTATGTTACCAGCTGCCATTCTTTCAGAGACACAAACAATTTAAAATATCTTAACAATGAAAAAGCGGTTCAATTTCTCACCGATCAAGACAATAGATTGCTGAACCCAGAGATCCTGTAACACCGGACTTATCTGGCTGACAGATGAGTGCAGATAGATACAACTGCAGACACAGCGCCTTCACTTTCAACAGGTGAAAATGCATATGTTTTTGCAACATTGATTTACTTTTAGTTCCGCAAATACTGAAGACAGACCTGTGACGTTAATTTATAATTAACGCTCAACTATTATGTATACGTGTAGTTCATCATTAGGTTTTGATGGACGAACATACAGACAACAAACTGATTTATTAGTGTTTCGATTTTTCCAACTATCGTACAGAACTCTAAAAATTACGTTTCGAGTCATACAATGGTAAACGTATTTTTTAAATTAGCAATGAGCAGTGTGAGCAACTTATTTGAGATTCGAGGAACTTCAAATTTGAAATTCAATTGGTTGGATCGACTGATGAAACTAACATCGCGCAGCTCTTTGTATTGGCAGGCATTTCTATGCTGGGTCTGTACATAAAGATTTAATGTTTTATCAGGCATTAGTGGAGCATTGTTACAGGTAACGAGATTTTTTAAAAAGTGAATGATTTTTTCTGTGAAATGAACACAAAATGGAATAAATGTGCTTGAGTATGTACTGAATGCGCAACAGCAGTGACAGGAAGAATTGTTGGTTTTCATGTTAAAGATAAATCTGCTAGCAATTGTCCTACAACTTGACGTCTTGGCATTATTCATCGAGAAGCGTTAGTGAGTAAACAAAAGAATTAACCCTTTGGAAGATAACAGGGAAATTAATTCATCTGAAACGTTTTCATGTACCAACGACTTTATCGATGACAGCGAGTTTGATTTCATTTGATTGAGCATTACATAACTGATCAGATGATACGTTTGGAAACCAATTTTTAGAAGTTTTTACTGCTCCAGTAGGACAATAATCAGTGAGATTGGATTTAGGCTCCTTCTGACATAGAAATGAAACATATGAAACATGTCTCACTTCATCAGACCAAAATCTACACACACTGGTGAAAATGTGAGAAAGGCTCGCTACCATGTAGTACACTAAATCTGTCGTTGTTACACGAGTATACACACTGCATAGTTTACCACAGCAGTCAGAAATCAGGATACAGCGTCCATACTTACCTTTATGAACCTGTAAATTACTCATGCGCAGAGAGGGATATTTACTCTTAACGATAAGAAAGAATTGTGTACGACTGAAGTATTTGATTATTCTCACACTGATGTATCATTGATGGCACAAAGAGAAATCTTAGCAACATGTCAACAAAAGGGCGTCTCGCTAAGTGTGCATCTGTTTTATGAGCCATAACAAAGGAATGGCTAGGAAGAGCAGAAACAATTAGCAGGAATGCTGAATATAGTTACTGTACTGTTCTCGGATTCATTTGACAAATGATATAAACCACATGGACTCTCAGTACTTGTGACTTAAACTGAAGTTACAGTAAAAGCCATGAAATTGTATGTTTTCTATGCACATCTTCTAATGAAAAAATAAACTAATCTGAACGCAGCAGAGGATATTAACACTTGATCCCATAATCAGCTTCCAGTTTACGAAAAAAGAGCGTTCTCTGAGTCTTCGTGATACCATGCGCCTGTATACCAAATTAAGTTTCAAGTTCATTATAAGTTTTGCACGTAGAATGATTGCACAATAAGTGTACAAACATTTGTGTCAAATGACTAAAATGATCTCAGCATCGCCTATGAACAACGACGTCAAAATAGCTCAAGTGTAGCCGGCCGCGGTGGTCTCGCGGTTCTAGGCGCGCAGTCCGGAACCGTGGGACTGCTACGGTCGCAGGTTCGAATCCTGCCTCGGGCATGGATGTGTGTGATGTCCTTAGGTTAGTTAGGTTTAAGTAGTTCTAAGTTCTAGGGGACTGATAACCACAGCAGTTGAGTCCCATAGTGCTCAGAGCCATTAGCTCAAGTGTGTCTCTAGGAAATCTCCAACATTGCAGACGTCGCCTCCTAGCTGTCTCATTTCAAATTCACGAACACAGTGCACTCTCCAGATACACACGGCGGCACGGCGCATACAGCCACCAGCATTCCAGATTGACTGAAGGCCTGGACGGCACACCAAACATGGAAACTCGCTTTAGCGGTACCAGAACGAGACTATCCCAAGAGTTGCATGACTAATCGAAGCCAGTCACTGGATCATTTGCTGAATAGTGCGATGTCTGCGAGATTAAGAAAATCAAAAAATGTGGGTAAAAATGTACGTGTAGTTTAAAACAAAAAAATAGCATTAATGTGAAGTTCCTTAACTGTATACACTGAAGAACCAAAGAAGCTGGTACACCTGCCTAATATCGTGTAGGGCCCCCGTGAGCACACAGAACTGTGAAGTAGTGCTGGAGGGAACTGACACCATGAATCCTGCAGGGCTGTCCGTAAATCCGTAAGAATATGACGGGGTGGAGATCACTTCTGAACGGCACGTTGCAAAGCATCCCAGATATGCTCAATAATGTTCATGCCTGGGGACTCTGGGAGCCAGCGGAAGCGTTTAAACTCAGAAGAGTGTTCCTGGAGCCACTCTGTAGCAATTCTGGACGTGTGGGACGTCGCATTGTCCTTCTGGAATTGCCCAAGTCCGTCGGAATGCACGATGGACACGAATGGATGCAGGTGATCACACAGGATGCTTAGGTACGTGTCACCTGTCAGATTCATATCTAGACGTAGCAGGGGTCCCATATCACTCCAGCTGCGCATGCATTACACCATTACAGAGCCTCCACCAGCTTGAACAGTCCCCTACTGACATGCAGGGTCCATGGATTCGTGAGGTTGCCTCCATACCCGTACGCGTCCATCCGCTCGATAAAATTTGAAACGGGACTCGTCTGACCAGGCAACATGTTTCCAGTCATGAACAGTCCAATATCGGTATTGACGGGCCCAGGCGAGGCGTAAAGCTTTGTGTCGTGCAGTCATCACGGGTACACGAGTAGGCCTTCGGCTCCGAAAGCCCATATCGATGATGTTTCTCTGAATGGTTCCCTCGCTGACATTTGTTGATGGCCCAGCAATGAAATCTGCAGCAATTTGCGGAAGGGTTGCACTTGTGTCACGTTGAACGATTCTCTTCTCTCGTCGTCGGTCCCATTCTTGCAGGATCTTTTCCAGCTGTAGCGATGTCGGAGATCTGATGTTTCACCGGTTCCTCATATACACTCGTGAATGGTCGTACGGGAAAATCCCCACTTCATCGCTACCTCGGAGATGTTGTGTCCCATCGCTCGTGCGCCGACTATAACACCACTTTCGAACTCACATAAATCTTGATAACCTGCCACTGAGCAGCAGTGAACTATTTAACAAATGTACCAGACACTTATTGTCTTAGATAGGTGTTGCCGACCGCATCCTGCATTTACATATCTCTGGATTTGAATATGCATGCCTATACCAGTCTTTTTGGCGCTTCAGTGTATGTTTGAAATATCTCTTCTCAAATATTTTTGACGTGTAAGAATTTACTCGATCACGGTTACATTAAGAGATTTGTTTGGGTGTTGTTCATACTGAAAAGAACATGTAGAAACTTGAGTGTTGGTTGTTTGTGTGCACTGATAGTACTAACCATATTTAAAACTGTGTGTCAGTGATGAAGAAATGCATCTAGACGAAAGATGTTCCCAATGAAAAAGTTGGAGAAATCCTGTTGTAGGATGTAGGCCATGTTTAAACCGTAGTTATTAACGTATATGAGACAGCTAATAAGACAGGTGTGGTGATTTAGCGGTACAGCACATTCCTGGAAACCAAAAGGTCACGAGGTTGAATCCCAGTCAGACCACGGATTTCTTCAGTCTGTTTTTAATCTACCACTCACCTCTCAGTTATGTGAAGATCCACCAAAAACAACTCATGGTTTGGATTCTATGCTAAACTGTAAGTCTGCTCTCCATGGTTGGATAACTGGGGTAGACTTGGAACACGCAAGTCACTGAAGAGGCGTCTAACTCAAAGACTTGCACCAGGCAACTGAGCCACATGCATTTATTATTATTATACTAATAAAACAAATAATTTGATTAAAAATAACTGAATCCAGAAATTTACGTAACTTCATAGCATCTATTTTATAAGATAGTAGTGTACGAACAAGCAAATGTTGAATATGATGCTGAAATTATATACGAATACTCTCTAAATGTTATTATCCAAGATGAGTAAATATTAGTCACTACAAAGAAACAGTATTGTTTAAATGTAATAAATATATGGTGTAAAACTTCAGTATCTAAAAACTGGACATTAATACAGTTCAAAAGCCTTAGCAAGCGCATAACTCATGATTACACTAGTAAGAAGCGTGAGATCCAAAATAAGACCATAAATTTGAATTATATATATGGATTACTGCAGGAATTGAAAATTAAGAGTGCTTTATTAAGCTCTAAAATGTGTAAAACTAGCCAACATTTACACATATCTATGAATTGCTACTCAACATTTGGAAATAGTAGTTAATTAAATGAACACTTTGAAAATGTTTATTAAAAACGATAGCATTAATGTGAAAGAAAGTTATTTGAATTACTCCAAATCATGCATTACAATTTAAATTAATTTATATAAACTTGATTTTGACTGTATGGATTAGAAATATTGACAGTCGTTGCTGTAAGGTAAAGGAGAGGGGTTAGACGGTGAAGAATGTGGTTCGTTGGTCTGGCGTTATTGGGCTCAGGAACGATATATATATATATATATATATATATATATATATATATATATATATATATATATATATATATCGTTCCTGAGAAAGAGAGTATAGTGAGAAAGAATTGGGAACAAGGGAGATCTTAGAAAGTAGTTGATAGCAAGCAAAAAGAAAAGAACCATGTTTACCCTCATGATATGAACTACACTGTCAATGATCAAAGTTTCCTTGACTACGGTAAATACTTAGGCATCTGTGTGACCCTCTTACTGCATTTTTTGAACTTACGGTCGGAGGTATGATGTGTTTTGTGAGTGTACCGGAATAATACTCTTTCCCATAGCACCAGTACAAATGAAACAACCATAGCAAAGAACATTATTGCTAACAAAGGTGCTGCGTTTTTGAACTGCACTCGTTTGAAATTGCTGCCTTGATCTGGCTGCGCTGGATTACAAGACGTCGATTTAAGTCTCTTCAGAATACCACTCGTTCGCAGTTTCTCTATTCTGAAACAACACAGTTTGTCGTTAAGTATTTAATTGCGTTATGATCAACTTTCTATAGAAAAACTTGAATATGTTGTGATTTACTGGTAACTGATGATACGTGTGAAAGGGCTCTGTTTTCTGAGTGCAAAGCCCAAATAGACGGATGACATCGAGACTGAAACTTCAATGGCGTCACAAGGGTGTTGCTGCGAGCACCGCACGGAATTCCTCTCTGACACAAAACAAGTCTTCTTCCAGTTGCACATGTGCAACAGCCCTTCGTTAATGGTGACGGGAAGATAAAAATATTTTGGCTGAATCATCTCGTTGTTAATGGTTTGTAGGATTCCCTCTGATGCATACTGAAAAAGAAAACAAACTGTGAAATGAAAGTTTTTATACTTTATTTGCAAAGGTGAACTGATTGTTCGTGAGAATTCCTAGACTAAATTACACCTCAAATTGGATATATTTCAGCTTTTATAGTAGTTTAAAATGAATATAATTACGAGAAAGTCAAAAAATGCTTCGTTTCCATCGCTACATTTTATCCCAAATCACAAAAAAAAAATTGGAAGAAAATGTGACCCAGTTATTATACAGTAGAACATTTTAGGCTTTAAGTCCTGAGGAATAACTGTTACATTCTCTCGCTGAAATAAATTATCAAACTGTCTTCCATGATCATCATAAATGTGAACACAGCCACTCTCTTCTCAAAGGCGCTAATAGTTTTCGTATTTTAAAAGAGAGTACATATTCTGGGTTGCCTGTAGGTGTAGCGGCCATCGCTGAAACGAGCGGTTTTAAGTTATGTCGGTTTTGTTCGATGGCAGTGTAACCTGAGTGTTAACACCGCTCAAAATAACCAGTGTCTGAAATAACTGATTTTCAGTTTTTCCTGTAGTAAACGTAGAAAACTAACAAAGATTAAAAACTTTTGACTCCCTCAGTTTCAAGATACTTAGAATCAAAATATTAAATTAAATAGGCAAATAAAAGATAACTTAATCTGTCCACCGTTCGCTAGTTTTCTCTAAAAGTGACAAGTGGCTGTATAACACAAAAAATTACCAGTATTCTCCTACAGATTCTAATTTTTTGAAACTCTGCTCAAAAATCGTGATGTAATTATAATTGCACTATTTGGGCACTACGAATAGTCAATGCTAACGGATGAAAACTGAGGTCGAAGAACTATTATTTTCATGTTAAGCTGTAGAGTTTAGAAAGATACAAGCAGATACAGGCATATTATGTAGACACAGGCAACGGATTCACTAAATTCTATTGTTATTACAAACTATGAATGAATTGTTAAATTTTTAAGATTACTCCTTATGTGATGTCTCAAGTTTGTTGTGGCTCATACCGTTCTTAATATTTTAGGGCAAATGGGACACTGTTCTTCGCTGATACAGCACTTCGTAAAATACCCGAGACTAGAGAAGTCCGTCGACAATCGCGGGAAACACCTACTGACCAGATGGGGCAGGTCTTGCACAGTGCATGCACACACGTAGTATCTAACAGGCCACGCCAAGTGACAATAGGCACCTTATTTTTCAGCAGTGTTGTACCAGGTCTTACGTCATGTGTTTGTTGTTTGTTTCTGTTGTCATTGTTATTAAAACAGCATTCATCGCTTTTCCCATTTTCTATAATGACGCAATATTTCAAAGCTATGGAAATTTTATGAATAAAAATTACTCATTTTTAAAAAAGTTTACTTAAAAACCAAAAGTTGTAGCAGTACTACTATGGCTAACTGATATTTCGGTTTTCTTACCCGCTTAGTAGTAAAAAATGAAGAATCTCTGTTATAACCGAGATCAAACAAATACCGGTTATTCAGAACTAAAATGCCGGTATCGGTTTTAACTGGTCAGTTTTTCCTTTTCCTAGTTGCTGGCAGACACAGTTCTGCCGTAATACACACAACAGGTGCATGGCAGTGAGGGAGTGAAGTGGCGTGGCACCTGGAAACGCACTCCAGGGCTGAAGTACGAGGAACAGTACGATTCTTGTACGGAAAATACCTAAATTAAGCACAGATTCATTATGAAATTCTCGAGTTATGTGGACCAAATGCAATATCGCGTCAACCTGTAGTCAAATGTTTCAAACAATGTCAGCATGACCGCTCAAAGACGGTTGATGCTGATCGGGTTGGAAGGCCATCGAGATCGACCAAAGACTACACTGACCATGCAATCGAAGAGCTGCTTCACAGCAGTCGCAGATTTACCAACAATGAGAATGTTCACAAAGCGGTTCTCGAATGTCTCCGTCAGCAAGGAGCAAAATTCTATCTTCGAGGAACTGCACGATTGGTAGAACGTTTCGACTGTACAGAGACTCTGTGAGAGCGTTGAAAAATAGTGTCATGTATTTATGTCACTTACAAGGGAAACTTCTCAGCGCAACCCCCACCCCCACCCTCAGATTTATGTATAAAGTTGGTCTTCTTATTGGTGTTCTGATGTAGGAGGAATGCCGTAGACATTGCTCGTATGTACTACCGAATGCCGAGTATACCACACGTAGTTCAAACCGTACGCGCTGCCGAAAGCCCAATATGCACGCGTAATTTGAGCCAGCGTGACTCAAAAGGCCAACCAACTTATAATTATACACAACCTATAATTATGCACAACCTTATGAACGCCGTTGTTAGTGGATAGAATCATAAACTGAAAACGCCAAATAAACGGATGTTAACTATGTTACAACAAAAGAATTCAAAAGTCGAAACTTCCATAACGGAACGCAGCTTAAACGTTAAAAACATATGTTTTTGCAGAGCACAGAGAAACCGTGAGTGAGCAACAGTTGTATTCATTTGTTGCAGCTTATGTGACAAACTAACTCCTAAATCGAGCAAGGAGGCATACCTCACTCTCTCACCAAGCTTACAAATTAGGTGCGTCTGTAAGAGATTCCTATCATACGACAGTCACTAATGTCGTTTATGACACGCCAGACGTGTTGTCCGGTGGAGGAGTTGGTTGACTTTTCGCCTTGTTATCAAACGGTTGCGTTTCCCATTTGAAAGCCACATCCTTTAGGCTGCTAATAGAGTAGTTGTCCAGAATCAACTTTCATTATAGGCCCCTTCCTTACACCACGCTGTTGCAAACGTACTTTACAACAGGATACAGACGCAAATCTGAATACAGCGAACAGCGAAAGAAACGGTATGAGAGAACTTTGAGCCGGCCGAAGTGGCCGTGCGGTTAAAGGCGCTGCAGCCTGGAACCGCGAGACCGCTACGGTCGCAGGTTCGAATCCTGCCTCGGGCATGGCTGTTTGTGATGTCATTAGGTTAGTTAGGTTTAACTAGTTCTAAGTTCTAGGGGACTAATGACCTCAGCAGTTGAGTCCCATAGTGCTCAGAACCATTTGAACCATTTTGAGAACTTTGAACAGGGTTCGCCAACTTGGGAGCAGAGGCGGTGGTAAGGAAGGTGCTATGGCGGCTATAGGCCCCCTCCCCCCACCCACCGACCCCCCAATGGAGTATCACATTCCACTGGATAAAAGGACTTCGGAAATCAGCGATTATATTACTCAAACAGATTCAATCTTTTTTTTTACATAATTATGTAGCAATATAGGTTGCAATGTATTTCAGACACATTTTAACAAAAGAAAAGAGCGGCACATAGCTTTCTACCCAAACCAATAAATATCATTCAACTTAAAATGGGTGCCTTATTATTTATTAATACACATTTTTTACCCTGAACTCCAAAACAGTTACCAGAAACTACTTTAAGCAACACCAAATTTCACCAGTTTGTCAGTGGAGGACCCCAACTTTCCTTTTGTTAAGCGATAAGGGATATACCATTCCCTCCCCCCCCCCCCCCCCCCCATTAGCTCCGTCCCTTGATCGACTTCTAGAAGCGCCCGTGTTTGGGAGTTCAACACCACACGCCTTGGCTGTTCCATATTGCTCTATGTTGTACTCCCCGTGCTTGGACCATTCACTATTTCTATTTTGCTTCTTTTTTTTTCATAGTTCACTATGCCTTCTTCCTGTTTTTAAGCTTGACTTCGGTTTGTGACGGGCTATCCACTGGACCATCTTGCCACTAAATCTGAGTGAAGTGCGATGGGGACTTTCCCTTGTTAGAAGTGCAGTGCAGCATTCAGTAAAAGTTACTTGGCCTGCAACAATAATGTGTAACTTACTTTTTGAAGGCCCCTCCTAATTCACGGACCGATGACCGTAGCAGTCTGGTCCCTTTAATCCCATAAACCACCTAATTCACGTTCCTAGCAGATGTAACCATTTTAGTCTTAGGATTGAAACGTCGGTTCACTCTTGGATCATGAGAGCTCCATACGTAGCGTCAACGCAGTGTCTGACATTGTAGCCGACAAATCCGTGGTATTGTTAAGGAACAATTCCAACATACGCCAGTAAAGGCTCGAAGGAACAGCGTACCGAGATCCCAATTTGACTACTCCAAAGTGTGGCATCAATTTATCATTCTTCACTCAATCGAACTCACATCTTGAAGGTGTTACACGGCAAATAATATTTACAATAAAAACAAAACTTTCACCAAATAGTGACGCTACTTAAATCGAGCGACGTTTGTATTATTCCATAGTAGTATACAACAGATGGCGGATAGCACTGGAACAATCGGTTTTCGGTTACATCAATTGTTTTCAAAGCCAGTTTAACCGTACTGTTAAAAAAGCTCATAATAAACAATTTCTCCTACTATTTCCTGTAATAAACGCAGAAATCGAACGAAATTTTAGAAGTTTTGACTTTATTTAGTTCAAAACACATAGAATGAAAATATTAAATTAAATAGGCAAATAAAAGAAAGCTTAGTCCATCCACTGTTTGCTGCGTTTCTAGAAAAGTTATAAGTGGTCGAATAGTATAAAAAAATTAGCAATATCATCACACTGCTTATAATTTTTTGAAACGCTGCTCAAAAATCATATTGCAATCGGGGATCATAGCAGTATTTGCACATTAGGAATATTCAGTGCTAAAGAGTGAAACTGGAGGTGAAGAACTCTATTTTCCATGTTATTTTGGCCGTTGTCAAGGGCTGCAAGCAGGTAAACGCATGTTATGTAGACGCGGGCAGCAGATTAGCTGCTTGCTATTTTATTATAACTTTGAATAGTTAAGTTTTAAGATTTATCCTTCAATTACGTCCCAAGTTTGTTGTGGTTTCCGCCGTTTTTACTCATTTAAAGCAAGTGGAGTATTGTACTTCACTGTTGCCGCACAGCTATTGTCCGATGTCCGACGATAACAGTGAGAAACTACCATACACACTGAAGCGCCAAAGAAACTGGTAAAGGCATGTGTACTCAAATACAGAGATATGTAAACAGGCAGAAGACGGCGCTGCGGTCGCCAAAGCCTATATAAGACAAAAAGTGTCCGCAGCAGGTGTTAGATCGGTTACTGCTGCTACAATGGCAGGTTGTCAACATTTAATGAGTTTGAACGTGGTGTTATAGTTGGCGCACAAGCGATGGGACGCAGCATCTCCGATGTAACGATCATTTCATGAGTGTACCGCGATTATCGAAATCCGGTAAAACATCAAATCTACGACATCGCTGCGGCCGGAAAAATATCCTGCAAGAACGGGACCAACGATGACTGTGGAGAATCGCAAACTGCCGCAGATTTCAATGCTGGGCCTTCAACAAATGTCAGTGTGCGAGCCATTCAACAAAACATCATCGATATAGGCTTTCGGAGCCAAAGGCCCACTCATGATGGCTGTACGACACAAAGCTTTACGCCTCGCCTGGGCACGTCAACATTGACATTTGACTGTTGCCTGGTCGGACGAGTCTCGTTTCAAATTTTATCCAGCGGATGGACGTGTACGGGTATGAAGATACCCTCATGAGTCCATGGACCCTGCGTGTCAGCAGGGAACTGTTCAAGCTGGTGGAGGCGTGTGGGGCGTGTACAGCTGGAGTGATATGGGAGCCCTGATACTTCCACATACGAACTCTGACAAATGACAAGTATGTAAGCATTCTGTCTGATCACTTGCAACCATTCATATCCATAGCGAATTCCGACGGACTTCGGCAATTCCAGCAGGACAATGCGACACCCCACACGTCCAGAATTGCTACAGAGTGGCTCCAGGAACACTCTTCTGAGTGTAAACACTTCCGCTGGCCACCAAACTCCCGAGACATTAACATCATTGAGCATATCTTGGATTCTTTGCAACGTGCTGTCCAGAAGAGATTTCGACTCAGTCGTACTCTTACGGATTTACGGACAGCCCTCCAGGACTCATGGTGTCAGTTCTCTCCAACAACACTTCAGACATTACTCGAGTCCCTGGCACGTCCTGTTGCTGCGCTTCTGCTTGCTCGCTGGGGCCCCACACGATATTAGGCCGGTGTACCAGTTTCTTTGGATCTTCAATGTAAGCCAGATGGGGCAAGGCTTGCACACTGCTCATACACACGTACGATCTACTAGTCCATACTACATGGTAACGGGTGCATTACTGGCACGTATTTGTCGCATGTTTCTGTCGGCATTGTTATTAAGATAGTACTGATTGTTATTCCCATACTCTATAATAACGCAATATTTCAAAGCAATGCAAATTGTAGCAATAAAAATGAATCATTCTTTAAGAAAGGATTATTTAAAAAAGAAACATTTTTGCACTGCTGGTATGGCTAATTGATGTTTCGATTATTTAAGCGGTTAGTAGTAAAAAATATAAACCCTTGTTATATTGTTATAACCGATACCATGCAATACCGGAACATACCGGTTATTCAGAACTAAATTAGCGGTATCGGTTTAAGTGGTCGGTTTTTCATGTCGATAGCATAAAGTTGCACAGGCGTTTCAATCAAGTGTCGCCGATTGTTTCACTAATAGACAACTATTCGATACTGCAGACTAAGTTTTACATCGTGTGTAAATAATTAATATACAGCTGTGGAGTTAGCAGAGGAGATAATAACTATTTAAGTAAAATCTTTTTATCGTAACACGTTTTTGAAGCGGACTAAGAAGCATAAAATAATTTCTCCTAGTCCAATACAGATTCCTAATCTCATACATAGTCTTGACAACCTGTACTTGTGAATTTTTAATAGGTATGATAATGCTTGAAGAATACACACATCACAAAAAGTTTTGCATCACCTAGGTTCCGTGAGTTCTGGAACCTGTACAGAAAATTGGAATAGAGATCAACATAAACATCATTTCCGCCCATTTTATTGCTCATGAAAGCCACATATTGCTTGTTGTACCACCATACAGCGAGACCTTCAGAGGTGGTGGTCCAGATTGCTGTACACACCGGTACCTCTAATACGGTACCTCTAATAATCAGTAGCACGTCCTCTTGCATTGATGCATGTATGAATTCGTCGTGGCATACTATCCACAAGTTCATCAAGGCACTGTTGGTATAGATTGTCCCACTCCTCAACGGCGATTCGGCATAGGTCACGTCGCCCTTTTCAATCTATCCCAGGCATGTTCGATAGGCTTCATGTCTGGAGAATATGCTGGCCATTCTAGTCGAGCTATGTCGTTATCCTGAAGGAAGTCATTCACAAGATGCCCACGATGAGGGCGTGAATTGTCGTCCATGAAGACGAATGCCTAGCCAATATGCTGCTGATATGGTTGCACTATCGGTCGGAGGATGGCATTCACGTATCGTAGAGCCGTTAAGGCGCCTTTAGTGACCACCAGCGGCATACGTCGGCCCCACATAATGCCGTCCCAAAACAGCAGGAAACATCCCCCTTGCTGCACCCGCTGGACAGTGTGCCTAAGGCGTTCAGCCTGACCGAGTTGCCACCAAACACGTCTCCGACGATTGTCTCGTTGAATACATATGCGACACTCATCGGTGAAGAGAACGTGATATCAATCCTGAGCGGCCCATTCGGCGTGTTGTTGGGCCCATCTGTACCGCGCGCTGCATGGTGTCGTGGTTGCAAAGATGGACCTCGCCATGGACGTCTGGAGTGAAGTTGCGCATTATGCAGCCTATTGGGCACAGTTTGAGTCGTAACACGAGGTCCTGTGGCTGCACTAAAAGCATTATTCAACATGGTGGCGTTGCTGTCAGGGTTCCTCTGAGCCATAATCCGTAGGTAGTGGTCATCCACTGCAATAGTAGCTCTTGGGCGGCCTGAGTGAGGCATGTCATCGACAGTTCCTGTCTCTCTGTATCTCCGCCATTTCCGACCAACATCGCTTTGGTTCACTCCGACTCGCCTTGACACTTCCTTTGTTGAGAGCCTTCTTGGAACAAAGTAACAACGTGGAAGCGATCGAATCGAGGTGTTGACTGTCAAGGCAACACGAGCCGTGTACCTCTTTCCTGGTGGAATGACTGGAACTGATCGGTTGTCGGACACCCTCCGTCTAATAGGCGCTGCACATGCATGGTTGTTTACATCTTTGGGAGGGTTTAGTGACATCTCTGAACAGTCAAAGGGACTGTGTCTGTGACACAATATCCACAGTCAACGTCTATCTTCAGGAATGCTGGAAACCGGGGTGATGTATAACTTTTTTTGATATTTGTAGAAGTATTCATGCATCAATTATGTATCCATGAAATACATAACTGATGCATGAATAGTTCATGTAATAGATATTAGTAAGGATGTGAACTATTCATGCCTCAATTATGTAACCAGGATATACATAATCGATGCGTGAATAGTTGACATTCACCAAACATTGTTTATTTTAATTCTATGAGTACCCTTTTCATATCTATTAAAAATTCACAAGTACAGATTATCAGTACTCTCTGTATGGGGTTAGTAATCTGTATAGGATTAGGAGAAATTATTTTATACGTCTTAGTCCATTTCAAAAACGTTTTATAAATAAAAGGTTTTATTTAAATAATTATTATCTCCTCTGCTAACTCCACAAATTTGTATACTCATATTTTACACATTTTGTAAAACGTAGTGTGCAGTATCGAATAGTTGTCCATTAGCGAAACAATTGGCGACACTTGATTGAAACGCCTTTGCAACTTTATGCTAGGGACGGGAAAAACCGACCGGTTAAAACCGATACTGCTATTTTAGTTCTGAATAACCGGTATTTATCGGTATTTGCATGGTTTCGGTTTATAACAGGAATTTTTATTTTTTACTAATAACCGCATAAATAATCGAAACATCAATTAGCCATACAAGCAGTGCAAAAATGTTTCTTTTTTAAATAGACCTTTCTTAAATAACGATTAATTTTTAATGGTAAAATTTGCATTGCTTTGATTAGTGCGTTATTATAGAAAATGGGAAAAGCGATCAGTACTATTTTAATAACAATGACGACAGAAGCGTGCAACAAACACATGGCAATAATGTGTCAGTTACTATATTTTTACCCACACCCCTGAACCCTAGGGAACATACTCTCTCCTCCGATAACACTTGTCACTCAGTGCAGGTCCTTCAGATTTTAAGTGAGAGTGCAGTGCTTCAGTGGTTTTTATCAGAACAATTTCACCTTTCTGCAATTTGTTTTTAAAAGAATATACATATTTTTTAGTTTTTTAACACTCTGTCTTTGATTTTTAATTTAAAATATAAAAACATTCCCAAATTTTGTGACTCATTTACATTATAAATTTCTTAATTCGCTTGGCTGAAAAGCGGTATATTGCTCCGCTGATAGCCCCTCCCTCCCTTCCGTCCCACACCCCACCCACCGCCCACATATGGCGAGGGAGATGAAATAACAATAAAGGGAAAAAATTTCTCTTATGAAAAAAAAATGGCTATTAGACAGCAGCAACTCTGAGATTTTGCAGAAAGACGTCGGATAGCTACTCAACAACATGAACAACCACAATTTGACCTGAAGGGTAAACCACACAGATGTAATAATAAAACGATGAAAGGAATAAAACTGTTTCCAAACACAGATGGAACCAACTCTGCAACTGTTGCTACCTCTGAACCACAAAGGACGATAACCGTGAACGTATTCCGTTTCGAAGCAAAAGTAATTACATTTACGAAAATATTCGGATATTAGAAAGTCGAATGAAGTGTAAGAATGGGCGAATCATTAGACTATATACAAAACTTATGTGTCAAGGGAAGTGGTTATCATAACAAGAACGGAAACAACAGAAATATATACATATGCTTCTCATGCATGAAGTATGTGCTTATATTCTCTTGCTTTTTCAGTGGAGAAAGCGATATTACATGCACATTCGAAAGAGAAATTTCTTCATGAGTAAGGCGTAGCATATGTCAGTGATTCAATGATATTTGGCTGGTTTTACATTTATTTCGCGAACATTCATGTCTCTTGATCAATTACTAATGCTTGGATCGCAAAAATTATAATAATTATTTCGTCAATTAAGTAGAAAAATAATTAAAAGCAAACTTAATCTTACAATTCGCTTTCTCGCCTTTAGGGGGTGCTGGTGTCGTTCCATCTGCCATATGTTTACAATTTTCGCAGCAGGGAGTTTCGCCACCGATCGCGGCTCTATATGTTTGTTATAAAACCAACAAATAGGTATATATCTTTTACGCAAAGTTTCATAATAACAAAAACTTCCACTGTGAAACTTGTGTACCTCCTGGCATAGACTGGCAGTTACTTTAAGATTTCTGGTCATTTGGGAAACATTTCAGTCGTTGACATATACAACAAGCATTGCAGCAAATACATTATCCACACTAATATTATAAATGCGAAAGTAACTTCGTCTGTTACATTTTCACGACTAGACTGCTGAACCGATCGCGATGAAATTTGGTGTGGAGACAGCGTGAAATATGAGGACGGACATACGCTAGTTTAGAAGGTATGTAGGACAAGACATTTATTCATTTGATGAACATTACATGAATTAGGGAAAAACAGAGATAGAGACAGAGGAACAGTTACAAGACACACAGGAATTGTCTAAAACCACGCTGGAGTTTTGCAGTAGCAGATAGGTTCGCAAAAGGTGACTCTTTTCGAGAAATGATAGTGTCACGAATATTATTTGCCAGTGGCTGTAATGATTAAAAGACATCTCCATGAAATCCAACGCAAGTATGTGGCTGAATGGAGATACTTGATTCCAAATCGCTGACACGATTTCTACCAAAAAGCGTTACACATTATCAGCGACTCTCGTGTGTGCCTATAGAACCGAGACCGCTTTTTATGCTGGGTGACGGTAACATAGCTGTTGTGATCGTGTTTTTAATAGCGCGGTCCTTACTTGTAATGTCTGTTGCTCGCGGTAGAATCTTTCTGTGGTCAGCTTCAAATGTCGGTTCTCAATAGTGTTCCTCGAAAGGAATATCGTCTTCCTTCCAGGGATTCCCATTTGAACTACCTGTTGAGTGTAATCCGACTACTGAAAAAGAAAAATTACTCTCGATGTAAAGTGACTCTCATGATCAATTTAATTAATTAGCCTATCAGTATGATATCAGTGACATGCCGCCTGTCGGGTGTAGGCGATGGCTAGGGCATCACTGATATGAATCTTCGCTTGGTGTTTTTTGTTTTTTCGTTGCGGCGATATCTTTTAACGATATTTAAATAGTCCACCTATACGGGGAGAGACAACCATCGAAATGAAATGTGTTACCGAATTTGTAAAGTGATACGTAGTATAAAGCTTATGTTTACAACTTCTCTGTGCTGTTACCTTAAGAGATTCCGTATGTGGCGAGACATTTGGTTACCTTAAGAGAGAATCCGAAAGTGAGGAGGCGTCCTGCGACACTGGTAGATCTTAGCGCTCCATCATGAGTCAAAAATGAGTTTAATATTCTAGTCCTGTGATGCAGAATGTGACAGACAAGAAAAGATATTTTTCTGTCGGATGAAGGAATACTTAGAGGGAATACAGCCTAAGCCATAGTCCAGTACAGGATTTTGACAACAAGTGACGATACTTTAGCGATAAACAAAAATGTCATGTGACTAGGCCCTCCCGTCAGGCAGGCCGTTCGCTGGGTGCAAGTCTTTCGATTTGACGCCACTTTGGTGACTTGCGCGTCGATGGGGATGAAATGATGATGATTAGGACAACACAATACCCAGTCCTTGAGCGGAGATAATCTCCGATCAAGCCGGGAATCGAATCCGGGCCTTTAGGACTGACATTCTGTCGCGCTGACCACTTTTTTTTTTTCATTATTAATCTCATTTTGTTCGATTTCGTTTGTTGCATCTGCTCGGGGCGGACGACGTAAGACACCCGTTTAAGTTCGTCGTTGATCGGTTAACTCAGTTTCTTTTATTACAGAGGGCAGCTAACCCTCTGACAAACACGCTGAGCAACCACTCAGCCACCGGGGGCGGCCACTTTCGCTATGTGAGGTGTGTATTGTCCGATTTCTTCTACCTAACAAAATAACTCAGATAAACGGGAGGAATTCACATTTCGCATAAGAAATTCGAGATTCATGGTCAACAACATCATTGCTTCGGCTTGGGTGGCCTATTTTTGGGGTGGAATTGTTTAGAGCTACTGTATGCGTCCAAGCTGCTGCTGCTCGTGTCGCAGGCACCGCGGCTCCCTGAAAGGGCGGTCACGAAGAGTCAGCAACCGGATGTAACGGATTAGCTCAGCCTTAGACGTGTGCAAAGAATGCTCCTACCTGTGTCATCTCGCCCACGACAGTGTGGGCAGGTCTGTATTGATAACATCCGAATTCCTACCACTCCAATCATCCCCGGATGCCCCCATGGCCGGGGTTCGGGAACTCTGGCATTCACGCGCGTCCATGACTGCGACTGCGGCCGCGGGTGTAGACTCTTCCGTCCTTGAACAATGGTGACGGCGACGTTCGGGTGGGTTTGGCGCGCTGTGTGTGGACCTCGGTACAGGTCTGCGCGTGATGTGCGACTGTTTCAGCCGTCTCCGACATCTAGCCAGGACAGCTTATTGCTACAGACTGGATCGTGGTTTAAGTGCGTCGTGTTTAGCGCTTCTCGGTACATCGCAGTGGACTCTGTCTTCAGGTAGTACACTACTGGCCATTAAAATTGCTACGCCAAGAAGAAATGCAGATGATAAACGGGTATTCATTGGACAAATATACTAGAACTGACATGTGATTACATTTTCACGCAATTTGGGTACATGGAGCCAGAGAAATCAGTACCCAGAACAACCACCTTTGGCCGTAATAACGGCCTTGATACGCCTGGGCATTGAGTCAAACAGAGCTTGGATGGCGTGTACAGGTACAGCTGCCTATGCAGCTTCAACACGATACCACAGTTCATCAAGAGTAGTGACTGGCGTATTGTGACGAGCCAGCTGCTCGGCCACCATTGGCCAGATGTTTTCAATTGGTGAGAGATCTGGAGAATGTGCTGGTCAGGGCAGCAGTCGAACATTTTCTGTATCCAGAAAGGCCCGTACAGGACCTGTAACAAGCGGTCGTGAATTATCCTGCTGAAATGTAGCGTTTCGCAGGGATTGAATGACGGGTAGAGCCACGGGTCGTAACACATCTGAAATGGAACGTCCACTGATCTAAGTGTCGTTAATGGGAACAAGAGGTGACCGAGACGTATAACCAATGGCACCCCATAGCATCACGTCGGGTGATACGCCAGTATGGCGATGACGAATACACACTTCCAACGTGCGTTCACCGCGATGTCGCCAAACACGGATGCGACCATCATCGCAGAATCTGGATTCATCCGATTCGTGCACCCAGGTTCGTCGTTGAGCACACCAGCGCAGGCGCTCCTCTCTGTGATGCAGCGTCAAGGGTAACCGCAGCCGTGATCTCCGAGCTGATAGTCCATGGTGCTGCAAACGTCGTCCAACTGTTCGTGCAGATGGTTGTGTCTTGCAAACGTTCACATCTGTTGACTCAGGGATCGAGACGTGGCTGTACGATCCGTTACAGCCATGCGGATAAGATGCCTGTCATCTCGACTGCTAGTGATACGTGCCGTTGGGATTCAGCACGGCGTTCCGTATTACCATCCTGAACCCACCGATTCCATATTCTGCTAACAGTCATTGGATCTTGACCAAAGCGAGCAGCAATGTCGCGATACGATAAACCGCAATCGCGATGGGCTACAATCCGACCTTTATCAAAGTCGGAAACGTGATGGTACGCATTTCTCCTCCTTACACGAGGCATCACAACGTTTCACCAGGCAACGCCGGTCAACTGCTGCTTGTGTATGAGAAATCGGTTGGAAACTTTCCTTATGTCAGCACGTTGTAGGTGTCGCCAGCGGCGCCAACCTTGTGTGAATGCTCTGAAAAGCTAATCATTTGCATATCACAACATCTTGTTCCTGTCGGTTAAATTTCGCGTCTGTAGCACGTCACCTTCGTGGTGTAGCAATTTTAATGTCCAGTAGTGTATTTGCTGTTTCTATTCTATCCCACAGTATGACCTTCCCCCCTCCTTCCGATTGTAGTGGAGAGAATCAGTTTCGAAAGTCTATAGTACTTTTAAAAACCCAATCGCGACGTTATATTCCCGACTGATCTGTGTATTGTTTCCAATAGTTTTATTGCGTTCACGCAAGCGTTTGGGTGTAGGTCTCTCCCAGCCAGTGCTGACGGGGCTATCCTGCAGTCGGCGTGCGTGCTTCGTGATCGTGAGTTTGCGTGATCGTCAGGATTTTTTTTTCCACCAGATATGTTTAGAGGAAGTGTTGTGTGGAGGTGAGCGCATACAAGACCCCGTATATACGAGGGTTAGAACTTAAATAGTGGCAACTATTTATTCACAACCGATACAAAAATGTTACATGTTTGCACCTGTTACTGTCCTTCAAAGTAGTCACCAGCGTTGTGTAGAACCCGTCGCCAGCGATGTGGAAGGTGTCGTATACCGTTAGCAGAGTGTAAGAGGTCCATGACTAAGGAATTTATTGCTAGAGCACTCGAGCAGATGTAACTTCGATGGATTGCTCACGCGCTGCCTGAGATATAGAAGTTATAATAGAATCGCAGACCAGAGAGCAGTGCCGGCAGCAGTAGGAGTAGTAGCTCGCAGTCGGGCGATTGGTTCAGGTTGCCCGTAGAGAGCAGTTGTCGAGTTGTATAGCTCACAGAGAGCACTTGTGTCCTGTATGGAATTACCAAGGCCGGCCATGGAGAACGATGGCGGTGCCTGAGCGATGTAGTATAAGGTAAAAACAAAATATTTTATTATTTATTGCCGCGCGCACATGTTAATTGCCACAACTGATTTTTGAACTATTGTTGTATAACTGATTTTTGAACTATTGTTGTATCAAAGTCCTATGTAAAAGTTTAACAAAAAATCTTTGAATAATAACCTTTCTTATAAACGTAACTTTTGACAGTCATTCATCTGAATTTAAATTTTTTACTAATTTCTCCTATCCATAGTCATGCCAATTATCGTAAATAAAATCAATTGATTTTTCATACATAACAAAATCTAGTGGCCAGCATTGCACTCGGCTGTGCCAGAAAAATTTCTTATAGGAGCAGATATATACGCGTTATCCGGCGACATCATTGAGGTAAGAATTTTCAGTGTATTCAGAATGACTTTTCAGGGTCATGACGCAGCGCTACTGACGTCCAGATTTAACAGTTTAGATTCACAGGCAGTTAATTATTGAAAGGTTATATATGAACCACATTGTTATTGAGAGGTTAGTCACATTTTTATTGCGAGGTTACGGAATTTATCTGTTGGGAGGTTACAAGAGCCTCTTTTGTTGTTGGTGCGAATGGAGCGGTCTACTGCCTGTCGAATCTCTGGAACAGTTCTGAAACGAATGCCACGAACTGGTTCCTTCATCTTCGGAATCAAATCAAAGTCACAGGGACTTGGGAGTATGGTGGATGGTACAGTGCTTCCAGTCCCATCGACCAAACAGAGCAGCCACAGCTTGCGCTATACGCTCCCGCGCATTGTCGTGCAAAATGATGGGTGGGTTGCGCAGAAAGTGTTGCCACTTCTTTCGCAAAGCTGTTAGCAGGCGATCTCCAAAAACGAACAGTAATACTGTGCATTGACGGTCTGTCGTGGAGGAAAGTAATGTGTTAGGCTAACACCATCACAGTCATACACGAGAATCACCATAACTTTAGACCGCTCCATTCGCACCATCAACAGAACAGGCTCTACTAATGGTATACTACACCTTCCACATCGCTGGCAACGGTTTCTACACAACGCTGGTGACTACTTTGAAGGACAGTAACGGGTGCAAACATGTAACTCCTTTCTAATGGTTGTTAATAAATAGTTGCCGCTAATTAAATTCCAACCCTCGTATTTAGCGTTACGATCTATTTGCGACAGATATTTCATTGTTTGATTTGCATAATGTTTGCATGTGATACTCAAACGTTGAAAATGTGTTTTATTATGACGAAGGATCATCGTAAGGTGGAAGTGAGTGTTTTAAGCGATCTATTTGATTCCTGAAAATTGTTAAACAATTAAGTCGACAGGGTAGTGCAAATGGATTATTTCACTCTATTGATATCAAAACTGCGTAAGCTTTCCCTTTCCACATCATTACGAAGTGTCGTATTCATGATCTATGGAACAAGTACTAATCTAATCTAATCTAATCTGCAATTAGAACATTGGGCTGTTTTGGCCTTCGTGGCGGCGCCGTGACGATAGGCACACACACGGGAGATCTCAAACGGTGGCTATTATACCGCACTTCATTCCATTCATGGTCTATAGACCCCTTTTGCAAGCTTTAATTGTCAGTGCAATAAGTATGTATGTTTCTCGATCTGTACAAAATAGTTTGCCGATGAAATTCTCGTAATTTGCCCGTCTGCAGAAAGCGGCGATCAGTTTCGAAATACGGGATGCGACAATATAGTAATGAGACTGATGTGAAAAAAAAATGTTCCTTACCGTTTTAGTCAAGTTCAGCGTTGTCTCCTTCAGAGTAGTTCCCTTCTGATAGCACACACTTTTTCCAGCGCTTCTGCCATTGATTGTAACATTTCTGGAACTCATCTTCTGTACTATTCTCCAAGACCCTCCTCACAGCTTTTTGGACATATTGTGCTGTTCGAAAATGGTGTCCCTTGACCACCGTTTTGACTCTTTGAAATAGAAAAAAGTCCACGGAGCGATATCTGGTGAATAATGTGTCTGTGGTAGTACTGAAACTTGTTGTACTGACAGCACAGTATGGGATGTCGCATTATCGTGATGCAGAATCCAATTATCAGCAATGTTGGCACAGACACGAAGAACTCTTTAACAAAGTCTTTCTAAAATTTCTTTGTAGTAATATTGGTTAACTGTTTGTCCAGGAGGCACCCACCCTTTATGAACAATTCCCTTCGAATCAAAGAAGCACACAAGCATGCATTTCACTTTTGACTTTGACATGCGAGCTTTTTTTGGTCTGGGTGACCCCTTTGAGCACCATTGCGAACTTTGGCGTTTCGTCTCTGGATCGTACTGAAAAAAACAACTTTCATCACCAGTGATAAAACGGCTCAACAATTCTGGATTGATTTCCGTTTGCTCCAACAGTTCAGCTGCCACATTTTTCGGTGACGAGAGACACAAATACGTGTTAACTTATTACAGCACAACTCACGACTGAGCAGTTGCATCAATGTGCCGCTTGGACTAGAAGCAGCTTATAGAACAAGGTCAAAGGTATTGTGCCTACGCAAGCCTGCAGGGTTGACACATCTTGCAAAGAAAATCAGTCTCATTACTTTAATGTCGCACCTCGTATGTCATGAACTTTCACATATGTAATTGTTCTGATGTTCCCGTCTGCGCTTAGACACCAGTGTGCTTCGAAAAGTGAGGAAAATGAAAAATAAGAGCCTTAACATCCCTGACTCCAGCAGCAAATTCAAACTAAGCCCACTCAGCGTTTCCAAGCGCAATCAGAATAAAAAAGCGCCACAGTGGTTTGAATATTCCTCATTGCCTTGTCACCCACAAATTGTTTAAATAAAGAGTACTCTATAAATTGCAGTCAATTTCTTGACAAATTCTTTAACTAAATCAATAAACTATTTTACAAACACCACGTTGCATCTAAAAAATTGTTTAAATAAACAATATTCGACACATTGTATAAATTGTTTAAACAATATTCCGTACACTGCAATCGATTTCCCTCCAAATGGCCGATCAGCTGAGTCTTTTTCCGCCGATTTTCGGTAGGAAAAGGGCTGGTGGTTTTGCCAGAGTGTGGATTTAATTAATTGATCGATTTAATTAATTAGTCAATCAAATTGGTATCAAAAGTGTGCTTGTATCAGTGATGGGTGTTCCCAGAGGGACGGGGAAGGAGGAGGTGAAGGGGGCGGAGGAGGATGGGGAGGGGTGGGGGAGCAGCAAGTAAAGGACCTGTCAATCAAAAGGAAGGATTATCTCCAGGGTGTCATAACCTGTCCATCAAAAGGATGAATTATCCCCAGGATGTCTTAATCCTCTTAGCTGAACAATAGGTTCAGGACCTGTCAATCAAATGAGAACAATAGGTTTGCCCCTGATGTAGGCACCCCGCAATGTGTGCTGAAATCGGCCTTGCCCTACTGCTCGCAGTTTACGACACTATCGATCATGCTACAGTTGGAACCTGACTGCAGCGTCGAAGTTACAAGATCTATAATTATAATAAATCCTCATTGTGCTTAGCAGTGAAATGGCATACTCTCTGAACACACAAGTTACAATACGAAAAGCCTTTAACTACAAATATGTAGTTTTCCGTCATGTAACAAATGTTACTAAAAACGATTCATTTTCTTGAGATCCTTAACGTGCTTGTGCTTTGAAACAGATTATATTGATTCTATGTCTGCTACAGTATAAAATCCAACAAATATGGAGTACAACTCCATATTATAACTTCATACAATATGGCGTCTCCTAAGTTCCGCTTGTGGCCTAAAACCAATGTTGTATCTCACTGGCCACAGTTCTCTCCATGAGGCAAAAAGCTGCTATGGCAGATTCTTCCTTTGACGCCTCATAATGTAGTGGAATGAGTAGTTGCACACTGTGACGTCACCAGCTCCTCATCATGGCCAATGAGTTATATGAGCCCTGTGGCGTGTGTCGCAACATGTAACACTACAGGTCTTATGAGTGCCAGTGGCTGTCTCCTGCTGGGAGCGAGTTACTATTTCAGACGAGTTGAATAATTCTTAAGTCCATGTTTAAATACCTGCGAGCTGTCGGTAATACAGGACAAACTTAAGACCTTTAGTGGGTACCTTTCATTGACACTTTGATTTTCTGTGGGTCCTGCATGGAGCCGAGTGTTCAAGGAGTATGGATGGCAAGGCGACTAGTGTGACGTCACAAGCTCAGTGCAGGGCCCATATTTCTCATGGGCCCTGCGCCTGCGTCCTGTGAGAAGACGGCCTAACGAAATTTTTTCTTAAGCTATTTCAGGAATCCACAGGGCAGCTAATTCTGGGTGGCCGGTTAAGGACTTCAATTGGCATCGTCCCATATACGTGTCCAGTGTCTGACCACTGTGTCAATAAACGTGATGTAGATCGTTCTGCCAGTGGAATAGTAGAACATGTGACTCGTTGTTTATATGATGTAATAAACTGATTTAAATCTATGTACTTGCTGCCATTGTGGGGTAATAGCACGGTTCGCTATAAAATTTCGTGCCTGATTTCTGTAGCACAGTCCTAGACATTATGTTTCGGCATCCTTCTTGAAACTGCACCCAGTGCATATCTGAAGTAGTTAAAACATGCTGTCTATTCCAGTCCAATGTATGGTAAGTAATACGTGACACACTATCTGTTAATTTAAAGATGGCTGATTTTAAACGCAAGGTGACCCAGACATTCTAAGATTGTCATCTTGTTCCTTTTTCAACTCTTATCTCTTCATATGGAAATGCAGTGACGGTTCACACGTTCTTTGTCATATGCTTCACAACATTGCAAAATATGATTTCAAGCTTAACAAGGTTTTATCACTTGCTAAGGTTATTCATTCTTCGATGTACCGATATTGGTTTCATCGTCCTTGAATAACTTAGTGGTCGAAAGCTTTTTTAAGCTTCAAAATTAGAAAGAGAATCTCAGATGTGGAGGGAAAAAATTCTGAGTCGTATTAATTTAGCGATTCTCACTTTGTTGTACGGTGTACGATATTTATTTTCATCTCCATAATTGTAACATAGCACAGGAGAGCATATTTATATGTATCAACAAAACAGGAAGTAACTGATTGTATCGTGAATGTAGATATGTACGCTTTGCAACTAGCGCTGTGGACTAGCGCCGCATCTACCAAGACTACTGTCGGAGCTCTTTCACCGATTCTTGCCTTGGCCTGACACATTCTCGGTTTAATTTTCTATTCTCGCTCTGTAGTGTATCCAGTATAAATATTCGTAGAAAAGTTGTCTTGCTCTTAAACAGTTCTTTAGTGACCCACGAATATGAAACTCATTGACGAAAAAGGTTAATAAAAATCGCCAGACTAGCTGCACCACAGTCCTTCTGCTCGCAATAAACCGACGAGTTCTAAAAAAAAAGGTGATAAATACTATAAGTCATCTTGCTTTGGCACCCTCTGAACGTGGTCTACGTATTTCAATGGAGAAGAGAGTGTTCAACGTCTTGTTCGTATACATCTGCGCCAGACGTCCCTTGAATGTTGTGCCGAAAGGACAAACCCTCTTTCGTCGCCACCTCTTTTATCGAATCTGTCCGTATTTGGTTGTGTGTTTGGAGGTTATGTGCAAAATCTTGTGTTCGATTTCGAGTCTCGCTGCAGCACATTTTTTTAATCTGCCGGAGTTCTGAAAAATATCTTACACAACTTGACTGAGCAGAAACACACACATCAGATTATTCGCCTTCTCTTTGTTCTGTATTATATTGCAGTTAAATCTAAACAAATCATTGCAAAAGTAATTCAGCTCAAGATTACTTTTCAAATACATCTGTGAGGAATACCTGAAACGTCTCAGCAGCAGATGTCCCGGGCACGACTTGTATCTCGTAACCAGAAGCGTACGCCTCCTCCAGATTTGTGAAAGGCAGAGATCTGTTCGAATTGGCCAGGTGAGAGACAACTCTGGCACAGTAAGCGGCGTTGAGGATTACGGCTGTGACGAAAGCCGACATGTAGACGAGACGAAGAGACCACCGTTCCAGGTGCACGTTGTAACCTGCGGCAGGCAAGTGGTAACTGTATTCGCTTCGCGAAGTCGGACGTCGCGGTTTGTAGAGCAACAGTGTATTATGAGGAGAAAGAAGCAACTGGAGCTGTACCTTTATCGAATACACAAGAAATACGAGGCGCTACAATAAAGTAATGAGACTGATGTGAAAAAAAAATGTTGCTTACCGTTTTAGTCAAGTTCAGTATTGTCTCCTTCAAAGTAGCCCCCTTCTGATTGCCCACAGTTTTTCCAGCGCTTCTGTCATTGATGGTACAATTTCTGGATCTCATCTTGTGTAATATCCTCTAAGAACCTCGTCACAGCTTTTTGGACATCTTGTGTAGTTTGAAAATGGCGTCCCTTGACCGCCGTTTTGACTCTTGGAAATAGAAAAAAGTCGCACGGAGCGATATCTGGGGAATGAGGTGGCTATGGAAGTACTGAAATTTGTTTTGAGGTTAAAAATTGCTGTACTGACAGAGCAGTATGGGATGGCGCATTATCGTGATGCAGAATCCAATTATCAGCAATGTTGGCACGGACACAAAGAACTCTTTTACGAAGTCTTTCTAAAATTTCTTTGTAGTAATATTGGTTAACTGTTTGTCCAGGAGGCAACCACCCTTTATGAACAGTTCCCTTCGAATCAAAGAAGCACACAAGCATGCATTTCACTTTTGACTTTGACGTGCGAGCTTTTTTGGTCTGGGTGGTCCCTTTGAGCACCATTGCGAACTTTGGCGTTTCGTCTCTGGATCGTGCTGAAAAAATCAACTTTCATTACCAGTGATAAAACGGCTCAACAATTCTGGATTGATTTCCATTTGCTCTAACAGATCGGCTGCCACATTTTTCCGTGCTTCTCGCTGTTGTGGTGTGAGATTTTTGGGTACCATTTTTGCACAAATCTTTCTCATACCAAGATCTTCAGTTATTATTAGACGAACCGCTTCTATATTGATGTTCAGTTCTTCTGCAATGATTTTCACGGATAATCTTCGATCAGATCGTATAAGTTCATGCACTCTGGCCAAGTTGACACCATGAGGTTGATGGTCGTCCACTGCGGTCTTCATCTTCAATATTCGTTCTGCCTTCATTAAATATTTTATGCCAACCAAAAACTTGAGCTCTTCACATAACCTCCTCTCCAACAGCCTTCTGAAGATTACCGTAAGTCGTCGTCGCCTTTTCACCCAATTTAACGCAAAAAGAAATAACATAGCGTTGCGCAATATTCTGTGGTTACATTTCCATAACGAGAGACACAAACACGTGTTAACTTATTACAGCACAACTCACGACTGAGCAGTTGCATCGATGTGCCATTTAGTAACCTTGGATGTGCCGCTTGGACTACAAGCAGCTTATAGACCAAGGTCAAAGATATTGTGCCTACACAAGCCTGCAGGGTTGCCACATCTTGCAAAGAAAATCAGTCTCCTTACTTTATTGTCGCACATTGTACAGTATCTACACTACCTAATCGAAAGTATCCGAACACCTCCAGGTAACGCAGAATTGGGCACTAAATGTGACGAGAGGCGGTCCCGCCAGTATAAAAGGAGGCAGCGACTGTTAGATCAGATTAGATTAGATTAGTTTTCGTTCCATAGATCCGTGCTGAGGAGATCCTCGTGGATGTGGAACATGTCAATTTTTTTTTAAAGCTGAAATAACAATACTAATAGTATGAATATATACAATACATCATTTGTTTCTACTAAAAACATTCGTCAATGGAGTAGAAGGAGTTGGCCACTAGTAAGTCTTTCAGGCTCCTTTTAGATTGATCTTTATTTGTAACTAAATTTTTTATGTCTACTGGCAAATTATTGAAGATGAGTGTTCCTGAGTAGTGGACCCCTTTTTGAACTAAAGTAAGTGCTTTTAAGTCCTCGTGCAGATCATTTTTGTTCTTGGTATTGTATGTATGAACTGAGCTGTTTGTTGGAAAAAGAGATATATTATTTAGGACAAATTTCATTAATGAGTAAATATACTGAGAGGCAGTAGTTAGTATACCCAGTTCTTTGAAGAGGTTTCTACAGGACGTCCGTGAATTTACTCCACAAATAATACGTATTACACGCTTTTGGGCTCTGAAAACTTTTGTTTGACTTGAAGAGTTACCCCAAAATATTATACCATATGACATTATGGAATGAAAGTAGGCAAAGTATGCAAGCTTTTTCATTTTTATGTCGCCTATGTCTGCTAACACTCGATTTGCAAATACAGATTTGTTAAGGCGTTTCTGCAGTTCTGTGGTGTGCTCTTCCCAACTGAATTTATTATCAAGTTGTAATCCCAGGAATTTAAGACTGTCAACCCCTTCTATCTGCTCTTCTTCGTATTTTATGCATATGCTGAGAGGAAACCTCTTACAGGTTCTGAATTGCATATAGTGAGTCTTTTCGAAGTTTAATGTCAGTGAGTTGGCTTTAAACCATTTATTAATATCCATGAAAATATCATTAGCAGATCTTTCTAGAACTACACTTGACATACTATTTATTGCAATACTTGTGTCATCTGCAAACAAAACGAACTCTGCTTCTTGCAGTGTAACTGATGAGGGATCATTAATGTACACAAGAAAAAGCAATGGCCCTAATATGGATCCTTGTGGGACACCACATGTAATTTCTTCCCATTCTGATGATGACTGATGACTTAATTCACTAGTCCCTTGCACTGACACCCTTTGTTTCCTGCAAGTAGTGTAGCAGTAACAGCAGAATAGGTCGGTCAGGAGAGCTTAGCAACTTCGAACATTCGAATGTGGACTAGTCATTGGGAGTCGCCTGAGTAACGAATACATCAAGTACATTTCAACCTACCTACAGTTTGTGGCGAAATAAATAAAAAAAATTAAATTTATTGGTTTTTGAAAAGAGGAAAAATTATGGACATGGAACTGTAACTTTAGAATTTATGAAAGGCTTTTTTTTACGGACTGTATTGACTGGCTTGAATGCGGACAAATTCAGTGCTGCGTGAAATTTGCCTGTAATATAATTTACAAGTCTGATTAATTACATTTTTGAATTTTACGTCATTGTTGATTAAATCAGAGTTCTCACCTTAGACGTAGAATTAGTCCTTCTGTCACAGTATTAATTCATTAGTCGCCATCTATGTTCTTCTCTTTGTTGACCGTGTGTATCTTCCTGAGTCGGCATCGTTTCATTTCACTAAGACGGTGGAAACCAAGGAATACAATGCTACGTCACTTTAAATAATTCTCGTAAAACTTAGATGCTTCTCACTATTTTTTATTCACAACACAATAAGACTTGCTGTGCTCGTCACACAAACCATAATTACTAACTATATGGCTGCCTTTCCGCAAACTCCAAAAATTACGTCCATCCTCCACAAGGCAACAATCGAAAGTGTCCCTTAGCTCCTTCTTGGAGTATGAAACAAAAGAGAATCCAATGTGAACATTTTAAAGATTATAATCTACATGCCTCTCAATTTAATCTTTGGCGAAGCCTTTAAGGTATTGTATGTCTCTGCGTCAGAATGTGTCATTACAAGTTCTGCAAGTCGATTCTTGTGACATGATTGTGAAGTGGAATTCGAAGCAACAACCACAGTAAACCCAAACCAGGCAAACCCCATGTGGGACAGCAGTGTGACAGGTGGTTTAAAAAAATCGCATGAAATCAGGTAAAGGAACCACTCGTGAGTTCCAAAGTGCTACCAACAGTTCAGCTACCACTTTGTGCATAGGAAGGCAAAAAGACCGGGGTAGAATGGTCGAGCAATTACTTATAATCCATACATTTCTGTAATCAATGCTGAGCGAAGCTGAGGTGGAGCAAAGAGCGACCCTGTTGGACAGTGAATGGCTGGATCCCTGTCGCAATCCGATGGAATGGTCTGGGTTTGGCGGAAGCCTGGAGAACGTTACGTGCCATCACATGCAGTAACAACAGCGAGACACGGACAAGGTGAAGTATGGTATGGTGGTGTTTTTCGTGGTTAGGATGCGGTCCCCTTATTGCGCTTAAAAAAAGGCTAAATGTGGAAGATGTTAACACCTTTTACAGTATTGGGTATTGTGCACAGTAGAGGGACAGTTCGGAGGCGATGATCGTAATAGCGTGACAATGCATCCTGCCATAAAGCAGCATGCGTGAGGCAACAGTTTGTGGACAATAACGTACTCGAAATGGTCTGGCCTGCCCAGAGTCCCAGCAGGAACCCAATGGAACACCTTTGGGCAGAGTTAGAACGTCGACTTCGCTCCAGATCCCAGCGTCCAGCATGACTGCATTCTCTGATTTCGGATCTTGAAGAATATCACAGACATTCAGACACATCATTGAAAGTGTTCCCAGCGGTGTCACTATAGGTATCAGGACACTTTTGATCAGATAGTGTAAATACGCTCTTACAGAGATGAGAAGTTGCCCATGGTGCGAGATATCTGCCAGTCTGATTACATAGGTCATTTGGTAGAATTACTTTGTTCAGAATTGTAGAGAAGCCTTTCATCTGGACATGTTCGTGTGAACATCATACGTCGGTGTGTAGTGTATGGAAGTGGAACTTTATTTCATCAACGCCTGTAACAGCAAATCGTTGCCCCTTTATGAGAGCACACTGGTCGCTCAGGAACGCTACAGATGGTGCACGATTGGTACCAGTAAGTTCCCTTGTTAACAAATGGCTCTGAGCACTTATGGGACTTAACATCTATGGTCATCAGTCCCCTAGAACTTAGAACTACTTAAACCTAACTAACCTAAGGACATCACACAACACCCAGCCATCACGAGGCAGAGAAAATCCCTGACCCCGCCGGGAATCGAACCCGGGAACCCGGGCGTGGGAAGCGAGAACGCTACCGCACGACCACGAGACCTTGCTAACACCACAACATCTCCTGAAGCGCCTCTCCTCTCCCCGTGACATCAGTTGGACCTTCCACGACTGGAAAGTAGTGGGATGATAACATGAGCTGATAGTAGGGTTCGACTGTAGCATTTATGGGACGTAATCGGGAGATCAGTCCGTGCACAAAATCCTGCACCGGTAATACTTTTGCAGTTTTGCATGGCCATAGAGGAAGCATGACACGCTATTGCTGTGGGAGTCTTCCAAAGAATTGTTGAGTCCATGCTACGTCGAGTTGCTGCAGTATGGTGGGCAAAAGCAGGTCCGGCACGATATTAGGAGGTGTCCCATGGCTTTTGTCACCTCAGTGCATTTCTAGGTGGCGATGGATCAGTGGCGACCGCCAAGCTGATCCAGAGAGTGGATCCTCCGATACTGAGAGATGGAGGAGCTTGGCTCGCTCGTCGAAGCACAGTGCATAATGTTAAAATGCTTGTAAGCGGAAAAACGCAACTGTTTGGTAGTGCACGTACATATGTCCTGCATAACAGTACATCGATAAATTTCAGAGCATAATTTAAGAAACTTGGCTATTTTTGTAACTTATACACTCCTGGAAATGGAAAAAAGAACACATTGACACCGGTGTGTCAGACCCACCATACTTGCTCCGGACACTGCGAGAGGGCTGTACAAGCAATGATCACACGCACGGCACAGCGGACACACCAGGAACCGCGGTGTTGGCCGTCGAATGGCGCTAGCTGCGCAGCATTTGTGCACCGCCGCCGTCAGTGTCAGCCAGTTTGCCGTGGCATACGGAGCTCCATCGCAGTCTTTAACACTGGTAGCATGCCGCGACAGCGTGGACGTGAACCGTATGTGCAGTTGACGGACTTTGAGCGAGGGCGTATAGTGGGCATGCGGGAGGCCGAGTGGACGTACCGCCGAATTGCTCATCACGTGGGGCGTGAGGTCTCCACAGTACATCGATGTTGTCGCCAGTGGTCGGCGGAAGGTGCCAATGATGGTCGTATGCGTGTTTGGCGCCGTGCAGGTGGGCGCCACAATCAGGACTGCATACGACCGAGGCACACAGGGCCAACACCCGGCATCATGGTGTGGGGAGCGATCTCCTACACTGGCCGTACACCACTGATGATCGTCGAGGGGACACTGAATAGTGCACGGTACATCCAAACCGTCATCGAACCCATCGTTCTACCATTCCTAGACCGGCAAGGGAACTTGCTGTTCCAACAGGACAATGCACGTCCGCATGTATCCCGTGCCACCCAACGTGCTCTAGAAGGTGTAAGGCAACTACCCTGGCCAGCAAGATCTCCGGATCTGTCCCCCCTTGAGCATGTTTGGGACTGGATGAAGCGTCGTCTCACGCAGTCTGCACGTCCAGCACGAACGCTGGTCCAACTGAGGCGCCAGGTGGAAATGGCATGGCAAGCCGTTCCACAGGACTACATCCAGCATCTCTACGATCGTCTCCATGGGAGAATAGCAGCCTGCATTGCTGCGAAAGGTGGATATACACTGTACTAGTGCCGACATTGTGCATGCTCTGTTGCCTGTGTCTATGTGCCTGTGGCTCTGTCAGTGTGATCATGTGATGTATCTGACCCCAGGAATGTGTCAATAAAGTTTCCCCTTCCTGGGACAATGAATTCACGGTGTTCTTATTTCAATTTCCAGGAGTGTATTTGTATAAGTCTGCGGTGTGCGCTCACTGAGCCTTTTGTTTAAACAGTGAACCGTGTCATAAGGATTAATTGTGAAAATACCATACTGTGTATTTTTCGGCGACCATGAAAGAATCATTGCGATATTTAGAAACGAATTGAGTATCGCAACAGAAAAGCATGATAACACTCATGAGAAAGTGATCGATAGCCTTATGTAGTTTGTCTGTGAAAGTGATCCCAAGTTAAGTTCAAGAATAGTGTGTGAACAGTGCACCCCGTGAAAGAACAATTTGCAGATCAGAGTTGATATTACAAGAACTGTGTTACTGTGTATAGTCGTACCCATTCCCTCTGCTTCGAACTTTTGTTCTATGCTGAAACATTTCAGCACTTGCACGAAAGAAAGTGCTCAGAGGAGAGAGCACCTCGCGCTGAAGCTTCAGGTAAGTGAATTAGGCCACGGTCGTTAAGCAAATTTCCCTGTCGCCTACATATTCTTCCATCTGGGTCACTGACTGGTGAAAGGTGGCTACACTGAGCCACAGCGCCAGAGATCGCTAGAGAGCATTGTTCCGCCGCCTCCACGGGCAGTCATTATTGAGATATGCTAGAGGTCTCTGCTTGGGGAGAGCTCGTAGTAGTCAGTTGGTGTTCAGATGTGCTAGTAGGGAGTGCTTGCTGAGATGTGATACTGAAAGGTTCTTGTTCAGACGTGGTAATAGCGAGGCGGTGTGGAGATATATTGTAATTATGAGAGTGATTTTGGTCAATATATGAAGGTAACGAAACTTGATTTATTTTTCATTATTTCCATGTTTTAAATAATGTGTCATTACAGGTTCAGTCAACAAAGCATCTGGCTTGGGTTCTTGGATTAGAGTGTAATTGTGGTTCTCTTGAGTAATTATGGTATTTGTATTTTCTTTAATTAATTCAGTATAATGTTATTTAAAAATTGTTGTGTTGTTGAAGAAGAACCGTGCCAGATGCGTACGTTGAGTCACACTCCCACACACAGAACAGTTACTCTTGTGCTTGTTGTTGCGTTGGTTTTATAGTTGCTGGGGGCTTAATTAATTAACTGTGTTAATGAAAATTTCCATTTCATTCTTTGTTATTGTTCTAAGCAGTCAGATTGCGTAACAATAACAGTCAGGGCCAACCGTTACGAGACTTCGTAATCGGACAGACAGCTACTAAAGCAAAAAAAAAAAAAAAATTAAAATTATTTGCATTAATATTTTTATTAAGCCCCCATGCACGTGTTGGAGATAAAGAGTCATTGTGTGTAATTTTCATATAGTGACGAGTTTTGTATATTTTGTAAATGATTACGCGATCAATGAAAAAGGCAAAAATGATGAATAGTGAGAATGACGAAATTGTTGACATGGCGAACTCGCCAACACAGGAGAACAGTATGTTGAATAATGAAGTGGAAATCAATTTAATAAGTCGGGAAAGTAGTCCGGAACCATTTCAAAATTTTTCTCAATCAGAAAATTCACAGAATACGAGATTAACGATAGAAAATTCTGGAATAGCATCAAACACAGATAGCTTTACAGCTATGACGAATGAAACTGGTTTTGCGGGAAATGTTAGGGGCGAAAGGAATTGCGAACAAGCTAATATGGAGCAGTTGATGGGTGCAATATTAAATTTGGGATCACAAATAGGAACAATTAAAACACAGATGGGAACAATGGAAACACGGTTAGACTCACTGGGATCACAGTTACGATCTGAATTAAAAACAGATAGGGGAACAATGGAAACACGGTTAGACTCACTGGGATCACAGTTGGGATCACAAATAGGCACAATTAAAACAGAGATGGAAACAATGGAAACACGGTTAGATTCACGAATAGGGACATGTTTCAAAAATATGAAAGATGAATTAAAGAAAGAAATCAGAGAAGAAGTACAACCGATTTTGAATGCTCACAATAATAGATTAATTGCAGTAGAGATTAGACAAAGGGAACAGGATAGAGAACAGGAGGAGAGAGATCGCGTGATAGTACAGAAATTTTCAGAGTTAAATTTACAACGTGCACACGATAAGGAAGAAATATTTGAGAGAATCGAGGAATCCGTACCAAATGACAGAATAAATAAACTAACACAACAATATGAACAGTTAACTACCAAATGTG
This sequence comes from Schistocerca nitens, assembly GCF_023898315.1. NCBI lineage: Eukaryota > Metazoa > Arthropoda > Insecta > Orthoptera > Acrididae > Schistocerca > Schistocerca nitens. Next base: position 443,960,324 of record NC_064621.1, on the reverse strand, counting down.
TTAATACTGAAACCCGAGTCGCGACACTTACGGAAGACGTAAATAGACAGAAAGAACAAATAGGTGATTTATCGGAAAGAGTTGAGGAGATTTCAGATAAATTGACAAGTCTTAGTTTACATGGGGATAGAGATTCAGATGATACAGCTCCATTACCATTTGCAGAAACCGAAGAGTACCAGAACATAAATAAGCATGTTGAAAATCAGGGAAAATTTAATGAACGCGTTAAAAGGGAAGTTGAGGCATTACGAAAGCAAGTCAAACAAATTGAAGGCGAAATCGTAGGAAAAGACAGCAGAAGAAATTTAGAATCACAGATAGCAGAGGGGTTTGAAGAAAGTAATTTATTTCATTTACGGGACACAACAAGAGAGCGCCAGGCGCGCGAACTTGACAATAATCGACATTCAAACTGGGACAGACGCGGTAGGTCTTTGTCGCCACGAGGCGAAAACTTTGACTATAAACACTTTTTGACTGTTCGGAAATTTAAGATCTTCCGAAATTCTAAAAATGACATACATCCATGTGCATGGTTAGATCAATTTATGTATGCACTCCCACCAAATTGGCCACTAAGTCACAAACTGGAATTTATGTGTGGATATTTAGAAAACGAACCGGCGACGCGGATGCGTGCACTCATTAGAGATTGTAATAATCTGAATGATTTTTATCATGCATTTCTATCGGCATATTGGTCCGAAAACACGCAAGACAGAGTCAAACACAGTCTTATTATGCAGCGTAATTTCAAACAGTCTGAATTCCGCACGCCAGCAGAATATTTTGAAGACATGATTCGAAAGAATCAGTTCCTTTCCAACCCTTACAGTCCGACTGAATTAATTCGCATTTGTTTAACTAAGCTGCCACAATCCATAAGACAAATTGCTTTAGCCGGAAGATGTAAAGACGACATTGAGACTTTTAAGACTTTGCTACAAGAACTTGAGTATGACAACGACGACGGGACTTCTTGTAATTTTTTCAGTAGCAGTAATTACAATACATTTTCAGAGAAAAGGGATAGTGATCGGAACGGACGTTATTTGGGTAACTTTGAGAATGACAGACGTAACAGACAGGACAATAGATACCAGCCTTATGACAATAACAGACGTTCTAACAGAAATTACACAGACAATTATAATAACGGTAATTCCTACCGGAATGATCAACCATACGGAAACAGTAATCGGTATCATCAAGATAGAAATTATTCATACAGTAACAGAAATTCTTACTACAGAAATAACCAGGGTAGTAGATACAACAATAATTTCAGAAGTGACAGTCGAAATTACACAAGAAGTAGTTATGCAGACAGACAGGAAAACAGAAATTTTAATAACAGACACAACCAAGAATTTGCATCTAACAGACAGGAAGGACCTAATTGGCATCCTCCACGTGACAGAACTTCAGAGAGACAAGTGCAATTAGTAGAAATTGATCCGCGAAATGACGCGAATAATCAAAGACGTGACGCAAACAATCGACAATGACTAGCAGCTTCGGCTTCTGGCAGCAATATAGACGGTTCAGAAAGTAATGACACTTCGACTTTACACTACGTACGACTGGAAGACATGAGAGACATTTTGTTAGACGAAAAGGAAACTAATGTAGACGCATTTTTACATCCTGTTATTGAAGTATGTGTGGGTAAGAATAAGTTCACTGCAGTTTTAGATTCTGGGAGCCCATTGAACGTCATTAGTGAATCGGTTTTTCGTATATGTGAAAGAACTATTGCCTGTCCGTGTTACCTATTTCTAAAACTACAATTCGAGGAGCGATTTCTGGAAAAGGTGTGGAAGTTAAACAACAGACCAACCTAAATTTCATTTGTCAAGGATACGAATTTTCTGCTAATTTTATTATTGTTCCATTACTCAGTACAAAGATTATTTTAGGTATGGAGTTTCTTAACGCACATAAGGCAATTTTGAACTTTAAAGAAGGAAGTGTGAATTTGACTGTTGCCGGAATGCTGAAATGTTTGAAATTTTTCGAGTGTTTAGCAAGATCTGAATCAGATACAAAATGTTTAAGGTTTCTTACTTCTGATGCTTTTGTTGAGCATTATGACGACAGTGTGTTTATTCATGACAATGACAATAGATACAGGGACGCGATGGATGATGTAATTAATAGCGAAGAATTAATTAATGAAAAGGTTAAGAAAGCTGAAGTGCCAGATGACGTTGCAAGAGAAGAGCTGCACCATATTTTGACTTCACATGCTACAGTGTTTAGTCATCACACAGGAACTATACAAGGCTTACAATATTTATTTAAAGTAAAAGAACACACACCATTTCGCGGAAAAACGTACGCTATTCCTTTGGCTTACAGAGACAAAGTTAAGAATGAACTTCAATACATGTTAGATCAGGGCATTGTTGAGCCAGCAGTCAGTCCTTATACCAGCCCATTACACGTTGTTCTTAAAAAGGATGGGTCAATTCGTTTGGTTCTGGATTCCAGACAGATAAATAATATTATTATTCCTGAAACTGACCGTCCACAAAATTTAGATGAACTTCTTCAACATTTCCATGGAATTAAAGTTTTATCCACGATTGATATGCGCGCAAGTTTTTGGCAAATAGAACTCCACCCTGATTGTAGAAAATATACTGCTTTTTTAGCCTTTGGTAACTGTTACCAGTTTCGGAAATTACCGTTTGGACTTACTGTATCTTCAGCAGCATTCATTCGTAGCTTAAATGAAATTTTACCTGTTTATCTTCGTGACAATATTACTTCTTATGTTGACGACATTCTTATTGCTAAACGTTCTTGGAGTGAGCATAACAAAATTTTGGATTCATTATTACGTATTTTTGCACGAGTTGGCATGACAGTGAACTTGGAAAAATCTGAATTTGGTCGTTCTCAGGTGAAATTTCTCGGTCACATTATTTCTACAGAAGGTATTCTCCCTGATCCAGAGAAACTAGACGCTATTCATAATTATGCTGTTCCTACCACAAAACGTGATGTTCGTAGTTTCCTTGGTGTCTGTAATTTTCTTAGACGCTTTGTTAGATTGGACAATTTGGCCACACCTCGTTTATGTGAATTATCTGGAAAAAATTCTAATTGGTGTTTGGATGAGGAAGCTCAGTCAGAATTTGAACAACTTCGTGATGCTTTAGTTGCTGCCCCACTTCTTTCACATCCGGATTTATCTAAAGATTTTTGTTTGGCGACGGACTCATCATACAAAGGCCTAGGTGCACATTTATTTCAAGAGATAGAAGAAAACGGCGTTGTAGTACAGAAAACTATTGCATTTGGAAGTCGTGTTCTCTCTAAATCCGAAAAGAATTATTCGATTACGGAACTTGAAGCTTTGGCTGTTGTTTGGGCTTTCACAAAATTTCGCACATTTTTGTTTGGCAGACATACTAAGGTTTACACCGATCATCGAGCTCTGGAATTTCTTATGTCGACAAAATTAACTCATGGCAGATTGTCACGATGGGCGTTGTACCTACAGGAATTTGATTTTCGTATTGTTTACATACAGGGATCTTCAAATATTGTTGCTGATGCTTTATCACGTGCACCTATGGGTTTGAAACAAAGTGCCGAAGAGGACGGCAAAGAAAACCATTATTGTTTGATGTACATTCAAGGTGTTGCGTTTGAGAACTTTATTTCGTCTTCGCTCCAGGACATCGCTAAGGAGCAAAATAAGGATCCAATCTGGAAGGACATTAAGGAGAAGTGGAGGAGAAAGGAAAGCGTAGCGATTAGACAGCATTATTTAGTTCGCAATGATATTCTTTTCAAACGAAAATCGGTCGACAACTCTGTTTGGTTAGTTTGTATTCCTGATGAGTGGGTCAATAAATTGATTTGGTACACACATTTCAGTTATGCGCACTTTGGTCCCAGAAAATGCTTTCATAAATTACGAGAAAATTGCTACTTCAGTAATATGGAAAAACGTATTCGATCTGTTCTTGCCAAATGCAAATTATGTCAAAAGGCTAAGCCGCCAACAGTTTCTCACAGAGCACCGTTGTTTCCTATCATTCCAGCGAAATTAAAGGAGATGGCTGCAGTCGATTTGTTCGGTCCAGTGGTTCGTTCTACTAATGGTTTTGCGTACATTTTCGTAGCAGTGGAGTTGACATCAAAATATGTGTGTTTTACACCTTTACGCAAAGCAACAGCTCGTTCAGTATCTAACGCTTTCATCAAACATTTTCTTAAAGAAGTTGGTCATGTTGATAAGGTTATATCAGATAATGGATCACAGTTTCGCTCTAAAATTTGGCTTCGTACTCTACGGCGTCGTAAAATTAAACCAATTTTCATTTCACTTTTTCACCCTCAATCTAATCCTTCAGAGAGATGGATGAAGGAAATCAATAAATTGTGTCGTCTTTATTGTCATCAGAATCACAGAACGTGGGATCAGTATCTTCATCTTTTTCAAAACATTCTGAATGAACTTCCTAATGATTCAACTTCTTTACCGCCTACACTGATATTAAAGAATAAAGCACCGACAAATCGCATTTCTGAAATCGTTCCTTTTCCGCCTTCACGGAAACTGCGGCATTCTGAAGTTGTCAACCTGGCTCTACAAAATATTGCATCGGCGGCTGCTAGAAGAGAGAAATCAGCGAAACGTCCTGGTCGTTTAAAAATCTTGTCAGTTGGCCAGAAGGTGTTAATTAAGTCCCACCGTTTGTCTCATAAAGGAAAAGGCTTGTGTCGCAAATTTTTTCTGCTTTATAACGGTCCATATAGAGTTCGCAAAATTATACATGATAACACTGTTGAAGTAGAAACTCTTAAATCTCGACGCTCTAAGGGAATACATCACATATCTAACGTAAAAATTTTTGTGGAATGACATACTTGTGAGAAACCAACAGTTTACGTAAACATGGAGAGAGTACAAGGATACCGCGCTGTGTTTGGCGGCGGCACATACTCAAAGCAACAGTCAGTCTGCGCGCCGCACAAGGCAGTCGTTGACCGCAAACAATTACCTTCCTACGTCACGCGCCTACAGCTGATCGAGCGCTCAGTGCGAATGCACTGACAGACGTAAACAAATACACAGTCTAATTTCTCCGACTAAATTCTGTATAAAGCTATAAGGACTTAATAAATTATGTTATTAACGTTCAGTATTTTTCAGGATACGGTTGTATAAAGTATTTAAGACCTTCAGGTAAATTCTGTGCGTGTCCGACGTTAAGACGACTTGCTTTGGAGAAAATTTTCAGGAAGAAGGTCATTTCGAAGATGAAACTAATAAACTAAAAAGGGTAACTATTAATTGAGTTTATTTTTCAGGTAACATAATTTCACTTAGGTACGTACTTTAGACGTAATTTGCTGCTCGCGATTACGTGACTCATACTTTGTGCTAAATTTTATGTTCTATGAAATTACTTGTGAAGCGACGTGCTTGTGTACATTTACTGATTTTGACAATTATTGATTAATGAACAGTGTTATTACTTGCGTATATTATGCATCGCTTCGCTGCTATGCTTTTTCACTGACGTCATATTTTTTTTATTATGTGCCTGCTGTGCTTAGTTATTTAAATTATAATTGTCACCTGATTAATTGTGCTGATGTGGTTAGATATGTAAGTTATACTTTGTGATTTATCTGCTTGCGCCTTCATGTTTACTTATTAAGATTACATATGAAGATTTATTTGCTTATGGCGATGTGATTCTAATGACCTGTTTATTGTGTAAGGCATGTTTGCTGCTGTGCGTATGGATTGCATATTTACACATTTCTGTTTTGTTGTCATAACTACTCTTCAATCTAGTATATAGAAATGCTGACATACTGTGTACAAATATAGAGTTTAGGTTACACTGTGGTATTAATTATAGATTGTTCACTTGGCAGAGCCTCGTTGTAGGGATTGTGCTGCATCCACTTGTTGACATTCTGTTCTCTACTGGTATATTTACTCGCTATTGCATGTTTTGCTTACGCTCAGTGCCTTATATTTTTAAGATAAGAAAATGAACTGCTATAATTCGACGAACGACATTAGTAAAAGAAAGTCATAGAAGTCACATGAGCTGAGGTTTTATGGAAGCTGTATAAATTTATGCTAATAGGAAGGAAGCTAACGACATGACAGACCAAAACTAGGTTTAGACCATTGACAGTATTACACTGCATTTTTCGTGAGCAATTGAAATAGGAAGTGACACTTGACACAAGGAATACTCCACATGATTGCTTCTGCCATGATTCTTGAAGTGGTGTACACACTGTGAAATATTATGATTATTCACACTCCGTAATCGTACTTAATTACTGAGAGTTATTCGAACTAAGTCTGTTAGAGGTCATGTATGCATTTCTTTTATTTAATGATGGACAAGGAACCAAAATGTATCTTATAATTTATAATGAGTAGAAAATTTGGGTCAGATGGAATACACAGAGGTTGTGTGTGGACAATGTGTCTTCGGATTGTATGGGATGCTGAATTGAAGTTGCACTAGGATTTTATCTGTACTTGTTCGAGGAGACTGACTAGAGGAAAGAGTTGTTATGGAAGTGAAATGATATTGGTGCTGAGGTTTATATGTATCGACGTATTATTGAAGTATTAAGATTAAGTGATGATTATTGGAGTTTGGTGGATAAGAGGTAAAGTAAGTGAGGAGCATATTTTTTTTTTTGTTGGTCCATATGGAACAAGGAGGATGAAGATGGCAGACTAGAACACTCAAGTAGAAAGAAGATTGCCTACACACACACTTTGTTAAATCAATAAGCAGTATACATTTTTTTTTGAAGAGAGGAAGTATTTGCATATCTTGGCTCACTGACAGTTGTTCAGCAACAGTACAATTTGATCTGGCTTGGCAAACATTGGTCTTGACATGATGACTATGACGTTGACTAACTATTATTGACTGTTATACATTGCTGCCACTACTACTTGGTACACATGATGAACATCAAATCTTGGACAGAGTTACATTTACACAGTTAACACTATTCAATTACACAGTAGCACTTAATGAGGATGAAAGATGAGTGGATGTGTTTTGTGTGTTTTCCTTTCCTAATCCTACCCACCTATCTCCTAAATATTATTTTATTTGTTGGTAGTGGCTTGCACTGACACCCATAAATATTATAGGTTAACTGTTATTGTGTACTGTAATAGTTAATGTGACAATTAACTGATATCATTTGTGTGTTTATTATGATTTGTATGTTTAGTGTAAGAGCATTGATTATATTTTGTTAAAGAAATTGTATGTGCATTCAAACTATTGTTCATGACTGAACTGTCTCAGTAGTTATGGTGAATAGTATGGACTGTTACTTGCACTTTTTCTACATGATTGGTGCCACAAGGACATGTTTAATTTCTGCTGATGAACTGTGTGATCAGTGATTGTAAAAAAAAAAATTATGGACTGTTACTTGTACCTTTTCTACAATATTGGTGCCACTAGGACATGTTTAATTTCTGCTTATAAACTCTGATGAACAGTGTGATCAGTGACAGTGTATTTTATTGAACTGCTTCTGCTGAGAAATGTGACTTGTTGCTGTGTGTACCTGCTCAACATTGCTGGGTACCACTGATGGACTGCTTCTACTGAAAAGATGTCACCTGTTGCTGTGTGTACCTGCTCAACATTGCTGGGTACCACTGATGGACTGCTTCTACTGAAAAGATGTCACCTGTTGATGTCTGCACCTGCTCAACATTGCTGGGTGCCACTGATGGATTGCTTCTACTGAAATGAAGTCACCTGTTGCTGTGTGCACCTGATCAACATTGCTGGTGCCACTAATGGACTGCTTCTACTGAAATGGTGTTACTTGTTGGTGTCTGCACCTGCTCAACATTGCTGGGTGCCACTGATGGATCGCTTCTACTGAAATGAAGTCACCTGTTACTGTGTGCACCTGATCAACATTGCTGGTGCCACTAATGGACTGCTTCTACTGAAATGGTGTTACTTGTTGGTGTCTGCACCTATTCAACATTACTGGGTGCCACTGATGGACTGTTTCTACTAAAAAAATGTCACTTGTTGGTTTTGCACCTGTTGACCATTGCTGGGTGCTACTGCTGGAACTGTCAACTGCTTATTCTTGAGCTATGGAAAGCGTTTATGTGAATATTTGTATAAACTGATTTTTTGTGTATTACTGTTTGTGAAAAGTTATGAGACTCTTACCTGCACATATTCGTCATTGCTGACGCTATTGATTGAACTGTTTAACCACATAATACTTGTGTAAACTGTTATGTAAAGTCACATGTATGAAAAAATTTGTATTGCTTACTGTATTCTATATAATAGGTTATTGAAAGGTCAGTGCAAAGCCAAAATTTTATCTAGTTATATGATATTTACGTATTAATATTATCTTTTATTTTTGTCTGTATTTTTTTGACGAATTTGGTGGTATTTTCACCACCAATGCTGGCAAAAATACCATCAAATTCTAGCCGTGGAGGAAGGGCATATGAAAGGTGGCTACACTGAGCCACAGCGCCAGAGATCGCTAGAGAGCATTGTTCCGCCGCCTCCACGGGCAGTCATTATTGAGATGTGCTAGAGGTCTCTGCTTGGGGAGAGCTCGTAGTAGTCAGTTGGTGTTCAGATGTGCTAGTAGGGAGTGCTTGCTGAGATGTGATACTGAAAGGTTCTTGTTCAGACGTGGTAATAGCGAGGCGGTGTGGAGATATATTGTAATTATGAGAGTGATTTTGGTCAATATATGAAGGTAACGAAACTTGATTTATTTTTCATTATTTCCATGTTTTAAATAATGTGTCATTACAGGTTCAGTCAACAAAGCATCTGGCTTGGGTTCTTGGATTAGAGTGTAATTGTGGTTCTCTTGAGTAATTATGGTATTTGTATTTTCTTTAATTAATTCAGTATAATGTTATTTAAAAATTGTTGTGTTGTTGAAGAAGAACCGTGCCAGATGCGTACGTTGAGTCACACTCCCACACACAGAACAGTTACTCTTGTGCTTGTTGTTGCGTTGGTTTTATAGTTGCTGGGGGCTTAATTAATTAACTGTGTTAATGAAAATTTCCATTTCATTCTTTGTTATTGTTCTAAGCAGTCAGATTGCGTAACAATAACAGTCAGGGCCAACCGTTACGAGACTTCGTAATCGGACAGACAGCTACTAAAGCAAAAAAAAAAAATTAAAATTATTTGCATTAATATTTTTATTAAGCCCCCATGCACTGGTTCTTGCAGTAATCGACCTGCGTAGCCACAGTATAACGTTCTAGAAAATCTAATTCAATATTAACCAAGTCAGGAGAGCATTCTGTCCACGGGAGTCGCGTAATATCTTACCTTTTGACATGTTGTCAACCAACAGCAATGCGCATAGTCAGTCCCAAAAAAAAAAATAATCGTCAATGGCACCGTCATATGACAGAACAGAATAAGGTTTTTGTGTATCGATATCGCAGTTCCTTTCTCTTTGCTACAACATACCGTAACAAAATGGCCCGTTTTGGAGAGATCCTTAATTCGGTGTCCCATTTAAACTGCTTACTTTCGTAATACGCAAGCATTGGTTCGAAATGCACCAAATATGGCATGTTAGCTTCTCAAGCACTGAAATCTAGTTTGTGTTGCGCTATTTGCTTTGCCAGCCAATCAGAGGACAAGACACGTGATCTCGTCATGCAATCACAGCACAGAGTAAGAGCACAAAATATGAGACACAGTCAACCAGCCACAACACCACGAACGTAGAACGAGGTGTGATTAATGTATTACATCAATACACATACTATGGAGTAACAGGTAAAGCTATGCCTTCACATATAATCTTGGTTGGCATAAAGATTTGTTTCGTTTTTTCCGAGGAACCTAAGAGCACAGCTTAAATTCCTGCGAATGAAACGAGCAGCGATGACATCTGTATTCTGGCTTGTCACAAATACTAGACTGTTTTGTGATTTTAGGTTCTCCCAGCGTAGGAAAATGTTGAACATTTCTCGGCTCGTCAAAAAGGCGCGATATTAGTTCTTGCCACCTTCAGGCGTTCCTGATGACTAACTGGTATCTCTCTCTCTCTCATCTGTTACTTTCCCCTTCCCCTCTTTGGGGAAGTGTTTTGGGGAGTTTTTAGCCTTGTGGCTTTTACTCCACTTGGTACTTGTGTGTGTGTATATTTTTGTGATTTTGGCTGTCTGTATGATGTGATGATTGTTCTGTATGTGTCTGGTACTTGCCTGGGGTTGGCGAGATGATTGATTTGGGAGGGGGGGGAGGGAGGATCAGGAATTGGGTGTGGAGATTTCCCCTTCGACTTAGTTGTCGAAGATCGTCATTGGGCGTTTGTGCTTGTCACGGGAGTGGATGAGGACGTTTCCTGACCTGGAAGAGCTTTCATAGAAGGCCCTTGCCAGATCTTGGAAGCGCTCTTTTAGGAGTGGGATTTCAGCACTGGCGTGCAGATCGTCAATGGGGAATCCGAGGTGTAGGTGCAGTGCCCTCCTGAGGGCGCGGTTCTGCAACCTCTGGAGTTTGTCCAGGCGCTGCTTCGCTGCGTATCCCCAGATAGGGCACGCATACTCCATTACTGGCCGTATCAGGACCTGATATACGTTCACACCCACAGAGCAGGGAAGGGAAGGTTGAGTTGAGGATTGGGTATAGGATGGACATTCTGGCACAGACCTTCCTGTGGACCTCGTCTATGTGGGGTTCCCACGGTTACATCGAGATACTTGGCGGTTCTGCGCCAGGGGAGTTGGGTTCCGTTTAGGTGAAGGTGGAGAGGGGGGGATGGGGGCGTCGAGGAGGTCCGCGCCTTCCGAGCCTCCGGGTGATCAGCATTGCCTGCGTATTTTCAGAACTGATGGTAATGCGCCAGCGACGAGCCCAGGTTTCTGTGTCATCTGAAACCCTTTGTAGCCTACGAATGACCAGGTCCTCATCCGCATTACGAGTGTAAAAGGCGGTATCGTCAGCGTACTGTGCAGTGTGCACCATGGGGGCCGTTGGAGCGTCCGCAGTGTACAGACTATACAAAACGGGCCCCAGGACCGATCCCTGTGGCACCCCAGCACGAATACGCCGTTTGCTGGAGGTGGCGTACTTTGACAGAGAAGGTCCTATTCGTGAGATAGCTTTTGATCTGCTTAACTATGCTCCCAGAGAACCCTTGTGTGTATAACTTGTAGAGTAGCCCTCTATACCATCCAGAGTCGAAGGCATTGGCTACGTCTAGTAGCACAATCCCGCAGCAGCTCTGTGGCTGCTTCAACCACTCTCATGATCTGTTGTGGGGAAGAGTGGTTCTGCCGGAATCCGAATTGGAAGTCCGGCAGAAGTTGCTCTCTGGTAATATGTTCCTGTATGGGTTTTAGCAGGAGGCGTTCATAGATCTTGCTAAGAGTTGGCAAGAGGCTAATCGGCCTGTAGTGCTGTGGTAATAGAGGGTCTTTCCCTGGTTTGTGTATCGCGACCACTCGCGGGAACGAGTAATCTCGTTGAAGACGTTCGCGAGGTGTGTGATCGCCGAGGGCGGGAGGCTTTTAACTAACTGATTGGTGACACTGTCGTGTCCTGGCGCCTTTTTTGCGGGGAGAGACCTAATTACTTTTGCCACGTCCTCGGGGGCAAAAAGTGTGGGTTCGTCCTCTGGGTCCTCCTCAGCGTAGGAACTCGTATCTGCTAGGTACCGTCTTTATACCCCCCCCCCCCCCGCCCCTCTCGAAGCCACCAGCCTGTCGCCTCTGGGTGCAGACCTGTTGCGGTGGTGAGAGAAGCGCCACGTCTACTTCAGATGTCATGTCAGTGCGGTTGTACAAGCTGCCTCTGCTACATTATTGCACCCAGTATGGATTGGAATATTTTAAGTGACTGAACAACTAAACTAACGAATGTACGAAGAGCGTTCAATAAGTAATTAAACACATTTTTTCCTTTACCAATGTCGGTTAAAAAAAACGCGGAATTTTTTTCGGGACATCGTGGAATATTCTCGCTTCAGCCCCTATAGTTCATGAACTTTTGATAGGTGGCGGCATAGTCTTCAAAATGGCGTCAGCAATGAAGGTGCGTCCAAGAAGAGAGCTGTCACTGAGTTTCTTTTCGCGGCAAACCAGACCATCGCAGATATTCATAGGCGTGTGAAGAAAAGCACAGTCGTTGAGCGAGGCGACTGTCATCATAACATAAAGGTCGCGCAAACATGTGCAGTCTTCAGCAAGCCAGACAGCTCGGACTCCTACAGTGTTGAAACGTGCGGACACTCTCTTTCGAGTTGACAATCAAACACCTCGCTGCACACATGGAAGTCTCTGTTGGTAGGGCAGACGCACTCACCCACCACCTGGAGTACTCAAAGGTGTATGCCTGCTGGGTTCCTCGCCGCCTAACAGAAGACTATAAAGGGCTACGAAGAACCATCTGTGCGGAATTTCTGACGCATTACGAGGCTGATCGTGATAATTTCTGTAGAGTATCGCCACACGCGTTGAAACGTGGGTTCATCACTCCGAACAGGAAACAAAACGGCAATTCCAGAATGAGATTTTCACTCTGCAGTGGAGTGTGCGCCGATATGAAACCTCCTGGCAGATTAAAACTGTGTGCCGGACCGAGACTCGAACTCGTGACCCTAGCAAGGTTCGTAGGAGAGCTTCTGTAAAGTTTGGAAGGTAGGAGACGAGGTACTGGCAGAAGTAAGGCTGTGAGGACGGGGCGTGAGTCGTGCTTGGGTAGCTCAGATAGTAGAGCACTTGCCCGCGAAAGGCAAATGTCCCCAGTTCGAGTCTCGGTCCGGCACACAGTTTTAATCTGCCAGGAAGTTTCATATCAGCGCACACTCCGCTGCAGAGTGAAAATCTCATTCTGGAAACATCCCCCAGGCTGTGGCTAAGCCATGTCTCCGCAATATCCTTTCTTTCAGGAGTGCTAGTTCTGCAAAGTTCGCTGGAGAGCTTCTGTAAAGTTTGGAAGGTAGGAGACGAGGTACTGGCAGAAGTAAAGCTGTGAGGATGGGGCGTGAGTCGTGCTTGGGTAGCTCAGCTGGTAGAGCACTTGCCCGCGAAAGGCAAAGGTCCCGAGTTCGAGTCTCTGTCCGGCACGCAGTTTTAATCTGCCAGGAAGTTGCAAAACGGCAATTCATGGATGGGTGGCACACCACCTGTCCTGCGAAGAAAAAGTTCAAATCCGTACCCACGTGGCGAAGGTCTTCTGATACTCTCAGGGGCTGTTCTGTTTGATGCTCTCCCTCAGGAAGCAACGATGAACTCTGAGGTGTACTGTGCTACCCTCAGGAAATTGAAGAAATGATTTCTACGTGTTTGTCGCCACAAAAACGCAAACGCATGACAACGCAAGGCCTCACACGAGTCTGCGCGCCCAGAGAATCTCACAGAACTTCACTGGACTGTTCTTCCTCATCCACCCTACAGCCCGGGCCTGATGAAGGATGCACTCCGCGGGTAGCAGACGTGGATGGTGGGGAAGCTATTGATGCACCCAAACGTTGGCTCCGTCGTCGACCAGTGGAGTGGTACCAAGCGAGCATACAGGCCCTCTTAGTAAGGTAAGGTAAAACCATAGCATTGAACGGAGATTATGTTGAAAAATGGGGATTTACAGACAAAAGAGTAGGGAATAATATGGTGTACTAGACTCCTGAACAAAACCAATCTTCTTTCAGAAAAAATGTGTCTGCTTATTGAACGCCCCTCGTGTTATAAATGTTCACTCGAGTGTCCATAACACTTACCTCTCAGACAAAACGCTGCATATATTCCCATACTAATTTCTTTCGTAGAACAATGGGGATTATTGTCATTAGACGCATAATACATGACTGTCACGCAGATCATATGCAACAAGACTGTTCCTATTACTGCCAACCACAGATTCGTTTCGAAAGGGGACGCAAAACTCCACCGGTTGGCATCAGTATAAACTTCATCTTTGATAAAGAGGCCAAAACTGTAAGCAAAGTAAGAAATATTAGAATCATAGCGATTTCAATAGAATGATCAACGGAAAGTTACTACATATCATAAGCAAAAAGATACATAATACAGTAATTTGAAGTTTAACTACAAACTTTGAATTGTACATTAGACCGTGTCACTGACTACTGACGAAGAGACACTGAAATCCAACACGAGTATTATCATTGTACAAAAGGTGAGACTCTTACTGTAGGACTGCTTCATAGCGTGGAGGGTCGAAAAGCAGAAAAGGAAAACATTTTAAAGCAAGACCTGATCTTAGCACCGTAAGTGAAGACAAACACTTTGAAATGTCAACTACAGAGTTAACAGGGCTTGGTATCACCAAGAAATTAATCATTTTGTGTGCGTATCGATCACCCAGTGGTACTGAGAACATTTGTTTCAAGAAATCAACAGAAGTTCTGCATAAAGCCTCAACTACAAAAGTCAAGGTAATTTTGTATGGAGATGTAAAAACAAATGTAACAAATGACACTAGTGCCGCCTTCAGAGTTCTGGCATACCCCTGTTGGCCAATAGTGCAACAAGATAACTACAGTGACTATATTGGTAATTGACCGCGTGGCCACAAATAGGGTAGGGAAAAGTATGCTGTAGCTGTAAAAGATCTTGATCCCACATTCCATTTCCACCAAATATTAACAGTAAATTCAGGAATCCAAAAAATCCCTAAACTACAGGTCCTACTTACGTTATAAATTATTTCAGCAAGGATGCTGAGCAACCGAGCTGACGTCTTTTCTTCAACCAGTCACGAATCGAAACACATTTCTTATTTTTGTTCTTATGCAGCGATTCCACGCAACAAGCTTTAACTTCATCACAATTCGTGCGGCGTGCAGCTGCCAAAACTTTCATTTCAGATACAACTCAGGGACCCACAAAACGACGAAACTGATGTGTATACTGGTGTCGCCGTGTCTACAGTCATATATGAAACCACTTGCGTGCAACTCATTCCACGCAACGAGTGGCGCAAGCCAATGTCGTCATGTAAACTAGGCTTTCAAGTAGAACATTCATCTTCCCAACTGCCGTTCTTACGTGTTTGCTCCTTTTCACATCTCACCGCAACGTTATGGCCAGATATGTAATCGCCGCGACTCAGTCAAGTACCACCAGTAATACCGTATCCGAACATCACAGGATTGTTTATGTTACTCATCTGCATTAGCTTAGATAATTCTACCTTTAGAGCATGTTGCCATTCATTACACCAAATAGAAATTCTGTCTAAGTCATCCTCTATTCTTCTACTGTCACTGAACAACGATACCTTCCTCTATACGACACCGTCATTTGGCAACAATGCAAGCTGTTCAAAAACTTGGTCATATGAACAAGTTTTTAAACAGGCGGCCAGAGCAGTTTTCGTGATCTTTTAATATCGTTTCTTGGTGGATAAGGTTGTTTGGTGTGATATGCGTGGCCGATGAGCCACATGAGTTTAAATGTTGGTTGGGACATAGCATTATTTCGATGTGCATCTATACAGGACTTAGGAGTATCAAGGTGTAACACTTGGAAATATTTTGGACAGTGTGTGTTAGTACAGTTACTAGTGACTGACCTTGCGTCAAGGTGAATTTTTATTCCATACAGTCTTGAACGAACTTGTTGGACTTCAGAAAGTTAATTCACTTGAATGATTTGATGCCTGCACATTACCTTTGACTTAAATTCATTGCTGTCTGCGAACACACTGCTTGCTCTGCTAGGTCACATGATTTCTGATTCCTTGACTGTGTTCAGGTTTCAGCCTATGTACGGCCACAATCCAATGTAACTGATCCGAATAGTGAACTCTAATTATGTGGTTGGGTTATGTCATTATCTTGAGAGATCGTTCCTTTAATATCTTTGTTATTTTAATAACCCTTTCGTTAACTTATGTTGTTACATACACTGTTCACTGATTGAGTGTGATAAATTAATGTGCCTCATGAAAGATCGATGCTTCTATAAGGAGTTGAAGCAAAAGAACGTGACCGAACCCCTAATGTACAGATGAGCCATATAAAAATTTAAGATAATGTACTCGCTCTCTGGTGGTTAGGTAAAAACAAAGAGATCCCAACGGCCGATTTATTTCACATCATTCTGCTTGTTACCAGTCTCAATAAAGTTTCACTGTTATTCCCTTCGCACTCTTCATTGTCATATCGTTCATCAAGGTCGACGTGAAGGCGTACTGCGTACGCTCACGCTTATCAGAAGTGGTAATTCTTTTTCAGTAGTTCTCTCTGGACTGCACTATGGGACTTAACATCTGAGGTCATCAGTCCCCTAGAACTTAGAACTACTTAAACCTAACTAACCTAAGGACATCACACACAGCCATGCCCGAGGCAGGATTCGAACCTGCGACCGTAGCGGACGCGCGGTTCCAGACTGAAGCGCCTGGAACCGCTTGGCCACACCGGCCGGCCGTTTAGACCGTGTCTGGACATTATCGCAGGGCTGAAGGACAATGTGAGGTCTGTAGAATGAGGTACATGGTTGTGTTGGTAGAGATTTTGTGAGTGGACTCGTACTGCGTACGCTCACGCTTATCAGAAGTGGTAATTCTTTTTCAGTAGTTCTCTCTGGACTGCACTATGGGACTTAACATCTGAGGTCATCAGTCCCCTAGAACTTAGAACTACTTAAACCTAACTAACCTAAGGACATCACACACAGCCATGCCCGAGGCAGGATTCGAACCTGCGACCGTAGCGGACGCGCGGTTCCAGACTGAAGCGCCTGGAACCGCTTGGCCACACCGGCCGGCCGTTTAGACCGTGTCTGGACATTATCGCAGGGCTGAAGGACAATGTGAGGTCTGTAGAATGAGGTACATGGTTGTGTTGGTAGAGATTTTGTGAGTGGACTCGTACAGTTTGGTCAGCACACAGGACAAACGCGTAATAAAATCGCTGATATTTCACACACATTGACTTTTGTCAAAGTTTTATATTCCCGGCGACGTTTTAAGCACTGTCGAGAATTATGACAGACAAATCGAATTTTGTTGTAAGTATTTAACATTTACGCAAAGTTCCGCAACGAGATTGAAGTGATTTTTAAACAAGCTCAGGACCTTTACAACAAAATTTTGCTTTCGCAGTCGGTTAATGTTAAATTTTTTTATAGTCTCGACTAAAATAAAATATAAAATTGTGATCTGCAGTTAACCAGTTTCGGCTGATTGACAACCTTCTTCAGATCCAGTTTACTAAAGACTAGAATGAAATTTTCACTCTACAGCGGAGTGTGCGCTGATATGAAACATCCTGGCAGATTAAAACTGTGTGCCGAACCGAGACTTGAACTCGGGACCTTTGCCTTTCGCGGGCACTTTCACGCGAAAGGCGAAGATCCCGAGTTCGAGTCTCGGTCCGGCACACAGTTTTAATCTGCCAGGAAGTTTCTTACTAAAGACTCATTGTCATGTGTAATGGTGGCCACAAAAGCATGTAACCTCAGAACCTAAGTGCAATGTTGGCGTTATCAGCGACAACAACAAAACTATGGTCGAAGAGTGGCTGCTAACGTTTAAAATCATCAGGAGACTCGTTTTACCCGTAGCAACGATGATATGGCTGATTTAGTACTTTGGTGCAGACTCATGATTCTGAGTTGAACTTCGTGGGGATTCTGTTATGGCCAACGGTGTACCTATGTGTTCGCTGTTTAGTAAGCATGTTCCGAGTAAACTTACCCAAGGGATAAGGGATTTTGATCGGCTTTGAATGTTGTATTGTGGAGCAAAATAAGAGATAGATACACTGATCAACGAGAACATTACGACCACCTACCTTATAGCAGGTCCATCTTTGAGACAGATAACAGCGACGACGCGTCGTGGAATGGAAGAAGTGAGGCTTTAGTAAGTTGCTGGAGGGAGTTGGCACCACATCTGCAAACACAAGTCATCTAATTCCCGTAAATTCCGGGGAGGGGGGCAATGAACTGTCATGCTACGTTCAATCACATCCTAGATGTTTCCGATCGGGTTCAGAACTGGCGAGTTGGAGGGCCAGCACATCAACTGGAACTCGCCACTGTGTTCCTTGAACCTCGCCATTACGTTCGTGGCCTTGTGACATAACCTTGTTCGAAAACGCCACTGTCAGGAAATCTGATTGTCATGAAGGGGTGTACGTGGTCTGCATCCAGTGTACAATACTCCTTGGGCATCATGGTGCCTTACACGAGCTCCATTTGACCAATGGAGCCCACGTGAATATTCCCCAGAGCGTAATGGAGTCGTCGCCATATTGTCTCCATCCCGCAGTAAAGGTGTCAAGGAGCTATTCCCCAGTAATACGACGGATGCACGCCTTCCCACTGACGTGGTGAAGATGGTAGGATTCACCAGATCATGCAACGCTCTGCCACCGCGTCAAAGGCCAGCGCCTATTGTCACGTGAGTATTACAGTCGTCGTTGCCGCTGTCGCTGTGTTAACATCGACACATACGAGGCCTGTTCAGAAAGTAAGCTCCGATTGATTGCCAAATTGAAACCACAGTGAACATCAGAAATGTTTTACTTGTAACAATTAGCTACACCTTTCAGCTACTTCTCTACGTAGTCGCCGTTCTGCCTTAGACTTTTGTCATAGCGTTGTACCAACTTTTCAATAGTCTCATCATAGAAGGCAGCCGCCAGTGCTTTCCGCCAATTCTCCACGCTGGCCTACACCTCGTTGTCTGTGTCAAAATGTTGTCTTCAAAGACAGCGGTTCATGTGACCAGAGATGAAACTCAGGGGGAGACAATTGCGGACTGTATTGTGGGTAATCTAACATTTCCATTTGAAAACGATGCAGGAGCATCTTCATTGCCCCTGCAGAATGCGGCTGAGAATTGTCTTGAAGAAGAAACAGCACGACAGTTATGTAATGTTAGCTGCATAGCTTCAGGCGAAATTTCTCACCAGGCCCTCGTACTTGGCGGCAGACACTATTTTCTAGACATCTTTACGCACTCACTGCGAGCTCAGAAATGAGAAGAGCGACGTGATGCTAACTGGGGTTATACTAGAGACACTACCCAACACATCTGTGCAAAGCTTTATCGGATTTTCATAGTCGTTTCCATTTCGCGACCGATCGGAGCTTACTTTCTGAACGCCCCTCGTATATGGGTCATCGGATGCAGAAGCCGATCCGATCGTTCGGAGTGTTTGTTGCACTGTGTGTTCGGACACACTTGTACTCTGCCCAGCATTCAAGTCTGCCGTTAGTTCCGACACAGTTCGTCGCCAGTCCTATTTTACCAGTCTGCCCAGCCTACGATGTCCGACATCTATAAAGAGCGATCGCCGCCCAACCCCACGACGTCTAGACGTGGCTTCACCTTGGTTTCGCTACGTGTTGAAGACATTCACCACAACACTACTCGAACATCCGATAAGTCGTGAGTTTCTGAAACGCTTCTTCCAAGCCTCTGGCCCATCAGAATCTGCCTTCGGTCAAACTCAGATAGATTGCGGGTCGTCTCCATTCTACTCATGGACAGCACGCTCACTGATACTACATGCACCTTGCTTGTGTCTGACTAGTAGTCATTCCTCATTAGACACTGCTGTCACCTGGATGGGTTTATATTGATAGAAGGTCGGGCCGTTAAGGGGACGAAACGACCCCTTGAAAAAATTGAGTTTAACATTTCTGAACGAATACCGTTGAAACGGTAACAGATACAAAAAAAAATCTTGAGATAAAAGTTGTATGGTTTTTAATGTGCGTTACAGCGGTGTACCCAGATTTGTCGAAAAAGTCATTGTTGCCGAAATCACTACCCCTCTCCTCACCAACACCATTTTGTTTTTCATTTCGACGTTTGACTAGCAGCAAAACGTATAGCAACGTAAATACAAAATTCAGTTATGTGTGATGAAGTGGTAACACAAAGACGCATTTTTCAAAAATAGCTCATAAGGAAATAGTTTGAACCGGTTTATATACACAATACAAATAAAAATCCCGTCTGGTATTTAGATTCATGGGACGGGCTAAATGAAAAAAATATTTAACACCATCGATAAACAAGGACTCGAGGTGAATATTTTAACAGTTCCTGCCGGAACGACCGGTATGATTCTGCCATCAGACATACATATATTCCGGCCTTAAAAAATTTCTTGAAAGATTTTTCAGAGGTAATCATATTATATAATTACAACATTAACTTGCATTTAAGAAATAATATTCTAAAAATTCAATCCCTCATCCACGATCAGTTTACTTCTCCCAGATTCGTCAGTCTTTTTAAGTATGTACGGTATAAGAGTGGTTACACTGAACAGAGATCACTGCATCTGATCACTTACGCTTTAAAAACTGTGATCGTATTAGTGACTCCTGTAATGTAATAGCAATTGTCCGATATGCTTGGTGCGGAAAGTAAAAATGCATTCAGCATTTTTTTTTTAGCCCAAGAGTTGTATGCTTCCTCATTATGGTACACATTCATAGTAATGTTACATCAATAACAAATCAACTATTTCAAATACAACATATTATACTTGAATTTGAAGAGGTCAGAACTTTAAAAAAGAAAAAAAAATACTCCAAAAGTAAAAAGAAAACACAATATATTTATATTTCATGAAAGTTGTCAGAAATATCTCAGCATCGCTGTATTCACGCGTGAATACAGCGATGCAGAGATATTTCTGACAAATGCGTCTTTCGAGCCCCACTTCATCATATATGATTGAATTTTGTATTATCGATGCTATACGTTTTGCTGCTAGTCAGATGTCGCAATGAAAAACAAAGTAGTGGCGGTGGAGGGGAAGCACGGTGGGGATTTCGGCAACAATGACTTTTTCGACAAATCTGGGTGCACCGTTGTAATTTACATTAAAAATCGTACAACTTTTTCTTCAATTTTTTATATCTGTTACCATTTCAACAGTATTAATTCAGGAATGTAGAACTCAATTTTTTTCAAGGGGGTGTTCCACGCCCTTAGCGGCCGTATGGGCATGTATAAAAAAAATATGGATCTCTTATTTCACTCTACACTACAATATATTTAAAACCAATGAAAATCGAAGTGTATCCCTTGGGTAGGTTTACTTGTTAGTGTGTTGTGGCCGACACTGAGTCTTTAGTAAGCCTGATTTAAAGAAGATTGTCAATAGTTCGAAACAAATTATAATGAAATTGCAATTTTATGTTTTATTGTGATCAATACTTTAAAAAATTATTTTCATCATGGCAGCGACAACAGCAACCGTTACGAAATTCTCTCGAATGAAAAACAACTCACAGTTGCACTAAATTATGTTTATTTTAAACCTTGACCATGGTTTCTGCTATAATAATATTGCCTTTTTCAAAAGTCATACACACTAATAAATGAAAAAGTCTTAGCCCAGCGGCTGCGTCAAGACCAAGCAAATAACTTCAACAGACATAAGCCTGTTTCGAACAGGTGCGCCCAGTATAACAGAGGTAGTGGCGGAGGACATACGGTGCCATATGTAATTTTACTTATGTTCGAAAACAGGCTTATGTCTGTTGAAGTTATTTTATTGGTCTTGACGCAGCCGCTGGTCGAAGACATTTTTCATTTATTAGTGTGTATGATTTCTGAAGAAGGCTATATTATTATAGCTGAAACCACGGTTAAGGTTTAAAATAAACATAATTTAGTGCAACTATGGGCTGTTTTTCATTCGATACTATCAAAAAATCTTCAACAAATAATACAGATAGCTGTATCTCCGTCACCCGATGATGACAGGTCTTAAAAGCTATTGATCTATCCAGAATACCGAACTTACATTAATCAGTTTGAAAGAACTGACGATAAACACATGTCCCTGCTAATGTACCTATTCTTATAAAAAGCCTAGTCAACGTGTGTGACTTTAACTTGATAGGAATGATTACGTGGCGTTTACCGAATTATTTCAAAGAGACGCTGAGATAAAAATCTGGAACTCTTCTTATTTCAAATTTTCTTCTCCCGAATGATATATGACTTTTGTTGTAACTGTAACTGTGACAACATGTGTCGAGTCACACAGTCACTATTACAGATAAACAGTCTTTACAGAAACGAGTAGCACAGGCAGTCAATCAGCGTGATGCCTAAATTTTGATGACCTATAATAGCAAATTCTGGTATCAGGTTTACAGATGCTTCCGCCCTTGCCTGCAATCTGTGTCTCACATAAAAACCACAAGGAACTAGCCCGAACATCTCTGTTCCCCTCTACCATCTATAGAAAAGGCTGCTGACAGAAAGAAGAGAATCCAGTACGAGATACCTTCGATCTCCGAATTGCGGAATGTTTATTCAAGATTTATTAAGTCTCGTAATCTGCTAGTGAAATGTTAGCCGTAAAAGTCGTCAAGAAGTAAACATTTCAACACACGCGCAAAACTGCATGGTTTCCATTTATCAGTAATGTGATAGGTTTTGTAGGACGTAAAATACTTGTCTGTAATGGCTGCTGAGGAAAAGTCGACTGCATTCATCCTCGAAGCCGTTACAGTCAGCAAATCGGTTATAATCTCCGCGCTACCCTGCTGCAGCAAGCCGATCAAACCCGTCCAGCTTTTATCCTTTTTCTGATTTCCTGGTACGAGTCCTGTAAACGTTGCAACTTCATACCTGCAAAAAAGATAGATTCATAATTAGTTCAAATCAAGATGAGACAGCACAGAAGTTTATAATGAGAATTAACTGGACAATTATAAAAGGGATCTAGTGAGGTTCCGCAGTTTCAATAAAATCACAGAAACTCTCTTAAAAAAATAAGTTATAATATTGTTCTATACGTCAGACACAAGAAAGTTCTTCTTTCACACTGTAATTACTTGGGAACTAGACTTAATTATAAATACGCAAGCTTACTACTCTCTTTTAGAATCTATACTTTACTAAAAATGGCAAGGTACTGTTAATCAGAACACAAGGAGAATTTGTGATCTAAATGACAGTAGATTTATTCGTCCTTAACATCACAAGACAACAAAAATAAGAAACGTCACATAAACATTTTTATTTGACAAACACTTTCACTAACATGGGATCTATGGTGGACAAAGCGATCAGCTGGGTATCGACAGACGACTCCAACTGGAACACTAATCGCTTTAATGGACTTCATACACGAGAATCCGGGGTATGACACAACAACTACCCCACAATCAAGCTTCTATACTTTACCATTCCAAAAAGAAAAATATGGTTCGAAAGAACAGGGTGCTGAGAAACAAAAATTGGAGCCCTATGCCACAGCAGCGACTACTTTACCCTCCTGATGGTCAGGGCGGCACACCGCGATGCGTTCGGCCACTGAAGTCATGGACGGCTGCAATCTGTTATTAATGCCGCGCGCCGGAAAAATCCACGTACGCGGTCTCGCGATCGGTTAATTCGGAGCGCAGATACTTTCCTATGAGCCTCTGAAACCCCAGTAGATTCCAATGTGCAGGTGGTCCCGTTTGTTGGTCTGCCAAACCAATTTGATTCTGTGCCACGACTATGCGTGACGGAATATGTCAAATGCTTAGACGGTCGACTCAAGACAAATGAGTACACCCATGCATCACTCGTTGTGTGTGCGATGCTAGATGCAGCACCTCTGACGGTTCAGAAGGTGACTGGCACAGGCTCTAAGTGGCACACTAGCAAAGGACACAGGTCTCACCGTTTAGGCACAGACCTGCAGTTCTTTACTAGCGAAGCGCCAGTACAAGAGTGATCTTCTCTTTATGTCCCCTTTCCTCCTCAGCTCGGTAGCAAACAACTATTTACATTTTTGACTTCCCCCACATTAGCATAAGCCAATCACGAGCTGGAGCATGGCATTCGAAGCTCGGAGAGCGCCCGTTGCTCTGCATACGCCGATTTCACCAGTCAGAGACTTTAAAGTTAACTGGGAAAAAGAAAAAATAAGATTGAGCTTCGTGGCCTCTTTCCCGCGCATTTACGCCATGTCTTTTGCTAACAACATGACCAGGATGGAATCACACCCCTCCATAAAAAGCTTATTATCTCCTGTGTTGCGTCCATTTCAAAGTTTCCAAAGAATGGCCATAAACTCGCTAAAAGCCAAGTGCTTTCACACATATGTTTTGTAATAGAGTCTGAGGGAATTAGATTAGGAAATGAGACACTTAAAGTAGTAAAGGAGTTTGCTATTTGGGGAGCAAAATAACTGATGATGGTCGAAGTAGAGAAAATATAAAATGTAGACTGGCAATGGCAAGGAAAGCGTTTCTGAAGAAGAGAAATTTGTTAACATCGAGTATAGATTTAAGTGTCAGGAAGTCGTTTCTGAAAGTATTTGTATGGAGTGTAGCCATGTATAGAAGTGAAACATGGACGATAAATAGTTTGGACAGGAAGAAAACAGAAGCTTTCGAAATGTCGTGCTACAGAAGAATGCTGAAGATTAGATGGGTGGATCACATAACTGATGAGGAGGTATTGAATGGAATTGGGGGGAAGAGGAGTTTGTGGCACAACTTGACGAGAAGAAGGGACCGGTTGGTAGGACATGTTCTGAGGCATCAAGGGATCACAAATTTAGCATTGGAGGGCAGCGTGGAGGGTAAAAATCGTAGAGGGAGACCAAGAGATGAATACACTAAGCAGATTCAGAAGGATGTAGGTTGCAGTAGGTACTGGGAGATGAAGAAACTTGCACAGGATAGGGTAGCATGGGGAGCTGCATCAAACCAGTCTCAGGACTGAAGACCACAACAACAACAATAGAGTCTGGACGTCTTGGCGCCAGTGACCTGTCCCACGGAAATTCACAGAATGCTCACAGTTATTTTATCGCCTTCCTGCCTAACAGGGGCCCATCCTCTGCTTTATTGTCGGTCTACATTGCAGCGGCGACTTCTCGGCGATAGTCAGTCTACCTGGACTTGGCTGCCTACCGACCAGTGCTGACCAATGTGTCTGCACAATGAGACCGTGGAACTCGGCCGTCCGGGTTCTGCAGAAAAAACACACTTCCCTCGGCCCACCGTCGCTGTGCTTTTACTGCAGTCGTTTAAATCGGCACCCTATTCCTTTGAACTCAGGTAAAGCTTACCATTCTTCCTTCCATAGAGCACGCAAGCAAGAGCGTTAATTACTGCCCATCATCGTGATGTATGAAGTCAAATCGTAATGAATATCATCTTCCCTAAGAACATGAAGCGACATAACTCCGAATTAGAAGTGAGAGTGCTCTGCAATCTCTCAAATACTGATGGGAAAACGTTATTTCCACCTGTCTAATAACTTGCTGGTCCATGTTTGGAAGGCAATACAACAGCTATTCTGCACAGTATGGATTCGACAAGTCCTTGCTTGGTTTCCGAAGGCATGTAACACCATATGTCTAGAGATGCAGCCCGATAGCGTCCCAAATGTGTCTCAACGCGAATTTGGTGGCTAAAACAATTATCAAACATCACAGAACACTTAAACATGATTCTGGCCTTGTGACGTAAAAAATTACCCTGGTGGAAGTTGCTTTTGCCATTGGGGAAGACATCAAGAATGAAGGGATGAATTTGTTCCACAATAATGTTCATGACGTCCACATATGTCTTGGTGCTTTCCATTACTACCACAGGTTCATGGAAGCCCAGATGAATGTTCCTGATAGCATAATAAAGCCTCCACCAGACTGCATATGTGGAGCGATGAATGTTATAAGCAGCTGTCCACCTGGAATGACGAAATATCCAAACATAGACATCGATATGGTGCATCAACGGTATTTATCCTAACAAGCAACACGTTTCCATCGATCCACAGTCCAATCCCGATAATCCTATGTCCATAGCATTCCTAATTGGCGATGTGGTGACGCACACACAACAAGAGAAAGGTGCCCACCAAGCCAAGAACAACAGAACTTTAACAGGGAAACTACACAACAACTTTAACAGCAGAAACAGCTTCCTAATAAAGTAATGAAGACCTTCAGGATCTACAACTACAAAATACGTTTCTGGAAGATGCAAGTGAGTCTACAGCTTGTCACAGTCGAGATAACTGTCCCAAGCACGGTTGGTATAGGCTGCACTGGTGATGTCCTGGTTCTGATGAATGTGCTGGAATTACAGGAAGAGTATAACAGCAATTTTGAAGTGTACTTCAGTATCGAGGCTGTATTCACAGAGTCTGGCGACCTGCTGGGCAGCGTCCTATGAAGACCACCCCATGGAAAAATACGAGGAAATAATTTTGAGTAACATGGCCAGTAGTGTGAGAGCCAGTGGAAGGTGGTGGTGTTGGCAGCAGAAGGGCTGGTGGTGGTTGGGCCAGCGGCAAACGGACTAGAGGTCTACTGGTCACTGGTGGGCAGGCCAGATGAAGGCAGTTTGAAGATGAGTACTGGTGCAGGCTAGCATGGTATTGGCCAGGGGCAATCAGGCCAAAGGTGGGCAGGCCAGAGGTGAGCAAGCAAGCAGTGTGCGAGTCAGCAACATAGGGGATGCAGGTGGTCATGCCAGAGGTGGGAAGGCTAACAGAGTTTGTACCAGAATCATTTGGGATAGGTGTGATCAGGGCGAAGGCAGGCAAGACAGAGGTGGAAGGGCCAGAGGTGATTGGGCGAGCAGTTTGTGGGCCAATGGAATGGAGGCAGGCAAGCAAGATGCAGGTGGGCCAGAGGAGATGGGCTAGAGCGCACAGGCTAGGAGCATTCAGGTGAGCAACATTCAGGCCAGAGGTGAGTAGGCTGGAGGTGGATGGGTCAGAGTTGACAGGACAGCAGCTTGTGATCCAGCACCATGCAGGCCAGAGGGGCAAAGAGGCAACCAGGCCAATGGTTGGTGGGCCAGAAGCAAGGGGGCTCTGCAGGCCAGCAACATGTGGGCTGGAGGTTGGTAGGCCGGAAAGAGGCAGGCAGGAGGGCTACATGTGAGAGAGGACAAGCAGTCAAGCCTGCAGTGCGCAAGCCAGCAACATGAGGCCCAGAGATGGCCTGACCAGAGTAGGGTTTGCCAGAGGTGGACAGGCCAGCATCTTGTGGGCCAGTAACATGGGGGCCTGTGGTGGACAGGCAAAAAGTGCAGGCCAAGGTCAGGTAAGTCAAAGGAGGATGGACCAGGAGCTTGAACACCAGCCTGGAGGTGGACACGTAAAAGATGGGTCAGCAACATTTGAGGTGGAGGCAAGTAAGTCAAAGGCGGGTGGGCAAGCAGTGTGGAAGCCTGTAATGTGCAGGCCAGAAACATGCAGGCTGGCCTCGCCAGAGGCAGCTGGACTAGAGATAGGTAGATCAGCAGAGTGCAGCCCAGCATCATAAGGGTCACATGCATGCAGGTCAAGTGTTGGCAGGCCAGAGGTAGATGTGTCAGAAGGTGGGTGCCAGAGTCAGGCATAAGGTGGACTGGACACAGATGGGCAGGCAAGAGGTGTGCAAGCTAGCATTGTGCTGGCCAGAACTGGGCAGATCATCGGTATGCAGGCCAGCGACGTGCAGGCGGAGGCGGGCAGGTCATAGCCAGATGGATTGAGGGCAGGTGGGCCAGCAGTGCACAGGTCAGCAACATACAGGCCAGAGGCGGTAAGGCCAGTAGCATGCAGGCCAGCAACATGTGGCTGGAGATGGGCTGGTGAGAGGCAGGTGAATCAGGTGCAGGAGGCTAGCAGTGTGCAGGGCAGCAACGTGTGGGCAGAGGCAGGCAAGACAAGGGTGGGCAGACCAGAAGCAAGTGGCCCAGCAGCTTGGAGGCCAGCACTGGCAGACCAGAGGCAGGTGGGGCAGAGGCATGAGGCCCAGCAGCAGCTAATGGGCAAGGGGTGCAGGGGCAGGTGAGTCAGCAGTATCCTGGTCAGCAACACACAGGCTGGAGGTGGGCAGGCCAGCAGCATGCAGGCAAGCAACATCTAGGCTGGAGGCAGGCAGGCCAGAGGCAGATAGAGCAGAGGTTCAAAAATGGCTCTGAGCACTATGGGACTCAACATCTTAGGTCATAAGTCCCCTAGAACTTAGAACTACTTAAACCTAACTAACCTAAGGACATCACACACACCCATGCCCGAGGCAGGATTCGAACCTGCGACCGTAGCAGTCCCGCGGTTCCGGACTGCAGCGCCAGAACCGCTAGACCACCGCGGCCGGCTAGAGCAGAGGCAGGAGGTCCAGGGCCATCTAGGCTAGCGACATCCAGGCTGGAAGTAGGCAGGCCAGCACATGCAGGCAGAGGTGGGCAGCCCAAGGCATGTGGGCCATAAACAGGAGGGCCAGCATCATTCGAGCCAGCAAAATACAGGCCAGAGGCAGGAAGACCAGCAGCGTGTAGGCCAGCAACATGTGGCCAGAGGCAGTCAGGTGAGAGGCAAGCAGGTCTTAGACAGATGGAGCAGCAACAGTTTGGCCAGAAACATGTTGGCGAGAAGTGGACAGTCCTTAGGAGTGTGGACCATCAGTGTGCGGGCAAGTAACATACAAGCTGGGGGTGGGCAGCTGAGAGGCGAGTGGGCCAGAGGCAGTTGAACCAGCAGCATGCAGGTCAGCATCATCGTGCATGCAGGAGGCAGTAAGGACTGACAAAGATGGGCCGTAGGTGGATCAACCAACAGAGTATGGGGCAGGATCACATAGATTAGAGGCCAGCAGGCCAGACTCACATGGACTGGGGCGAGCAGGCTGGTAGCTTGTGGGCCACCAACGCAGAGGCCAGAGGTGCACAGGCTAGAGGCAAGTGGGCCAGAGGAGGGTAGGCCAGCATGCAGGCCAGCAACATGAAGGAAGAAGGGAGTCATGGCAGAGGTGGGTGGGCCAGAGGTCATCACGTCAACAGCATATGGGGCAGCATCATGTGGGCCAGAGGAAGGTAGTCCAGAGGTGGGTGGGCCAAATTCTGTGTCCAGCAGCACACAGGCCAGCAATATGTAGGCTGGAGGTAGAGATGCCAGAGGTGGGTAGACCAGAGGCAGGCTGGCCAGAAGCAGGCAGCCAAACTGTGTGCAAGGTTGCAGCATGTGGTCTGGACGTGGGTGAGTAGGAGATGGGTGGGTCAACAGTGTGATATTGTGTGCTTTTCAGCCAGACATATGAAATATGAATATGAAAATCGTCGTCCTGTATAGGCCTCCTTACCATACACGGTTCATGTGCCGCTCTTCACAGTTGCTGCCCTCCAAGACTGGACAGGTGACGTCAAACGTAGTAGAACAGCGGCGGCAACAATATATCGCACTCAAAGATTATTTTCAATCACTCGAACTGGCTGCACCGAAGAACGTTCTCTTTTGATGCAGGATAGCACAGGATTCCACGTCCTACTAAGAGGAATGCCATTGCCTCTATTAATCAAATTGTCTGCCTACCTAATTTCAATTGCCTCTTTATAAACACTGTTCCAAACGCCAGAAGTATTGGCAACTATCACAGCCTCGTCAGATTTCATCCTGTGTGCCTCGTTTCAGAAATGTTCTGCTATCGTTGATTTTTCCGGCTGTTGTAGCCTCGTTTAACGACAATTTTCCGCGCACCTGTCCAGAACTGTGCAGACTGTGCCAGCCTTCCCACACTGACACAGAATTTTATATATTCCAAGCTTCCTAAGCCCAAATAACCTTTCACAGAACCGAGTAGTACACTAATCTTGGAAAGTGGATGGAACACACTCTTAATGAATTTGAAAGTCCTTAAAATTCTTCCAGTCTTAAACGATATGCCCCAAGTATAAGAAATACGCTCCTCTTCATGCACCTCTGTGAAGCCCGACGAATCTGCTTCCCAAACTATCCATTTTCCTTAAAAACAACCATCATATGTGCAAGTTCTTGGATTAAGTTGTCCGTGTCGGAAATGGTATATGCTCTGCGTACCAGATTCCTAAGTTAGATGGTTGCATGTTCCATTGATCAAGTGCAAGATACAGTAGCCGTTATGATGTGGAATGTGTCAAGCAATGCACATATGAAACAAGATTTTTAATCAGAGTCAAAGCTTAATATTTCTATTATTTACCCCATTCCCTTAAACGGCGCAAAATGCATATACTATATTTATAGATTTATTTATTCCTAGCTGGCGATTGTGGGCGAGCGGTTCTAGGCGCTTCAGTCCGGAACTGCGTGACTGCTACGGTCGCAGGTTCGAATCCTGCCTCGGGCATGGATGTGTGTGATGTCCTTAGGTTAGTTAGGTTTAAGTAGTTCTAAGTTCTAGGGGATTGATGACCTCAGATGTTAAGTGCCATAGTGCTCAGAGCCATTTGAACCATTTATTCCTATTCAAGAAGTCATTTATGGTGTAGAAGGAGTTGACAAGGAGATATGATTTCAATTTATTTTTAAAGTTATTACTGGTTGGTGTGGTGGATGGCAACTCCTAGCACGCAGATATTGATTGGTGTGTGTCGGCTTTCGATGAACGCTACGTCCCAGAGTACCATCTTGTTTGAAAGAATTTTTTAAAGACGTTCTCGATATGGCAGGATGGAGATCTAATACAGGTGGCTGGCCAAACAGTCATGTCCAGTAGTCAAATGGAATATGGTTGCTGCTTCTATTCTTTTGATTGGCGACTCCATGGAGTGCTGTGTGCACATCGATCATATACGTGAAATTAGAAGGAAGGTCAGCGTTGGCCGTAATATTGATTGACAGCAAAATCGATTTTCAATCACATAGTGGTCATCTTCAGTTATTGTGATCGTTTCTTAGCTGTGGTTACTGATAATAACTTGATACCAGTGCCTATGAGTTTAATTTGTACTCCACTATGTGATTGAAAATCGATTTTGCTGTCAATAAACCATCAATATTACAGCCAACGCTGACCTTCCTTCTAGCTTCTATTCTTGCTCCATCAAGTACTACTTCCCCATCATGTTTACATTAGTGTGCAAAACGTTTTGCGTGATGTGTCACTGTCAAGTAACATAGCTCGATGAAACTTGGACCATACAGAGAAAGGACTGTTACATTACAGTATAGTACAGAAAGTAACCGAAAGAAGCCCGCCCGGTTAGCCGTGAGGTCTAAAGCACGGCTTTCCAGATTGGGAAGGCGCGCCTGGTCCCTGGCACGAATCCGCCCGGCGGATTTGTGTCGAGGTCTGGTGGGCCAGCCAGTCTATGGATGATTTTTAACCGGTTTTCCATCTGCCTCAGCGAATGTGGGCTGGTTCCCCTAATTCCACTTCAGCTACACTATGTCGGCGATTGCTGCGCAAATAAGTTCTCCACATACGCAAACACCACCGTTACTCTACCACGCAAACATAGGGGTTACACTCATCTGGTGTGAGACGTTCCCTGGGGGGGGGGGGGGGGGGGGGGTTGTCTACCGGGGGCCGAACCGCACAATAACCCTGAAAGAGTAGTTCAGTGTGGAACGGCGGAGGGGTGAAGTGGAGTGTGGTAGTCGTCGTGGGGTTGTGGACCACTGCGGCTGCGGTGGGGACGAAGGCTCTCCATCGTTTCTAGGCCCCCGGTTAACGTACAATACAATACAACCGAAAGAATTACCATACGCAACGAGATGCACAGAAACACCGTTTTCATTGAACTGCACTGATGTAACAGCGATTTGTGATGGTTACCTGGACATTACAAATGGCGGAACATGGTACTTAAGGGGATGTATGATCACCACAGACAGCAATGTATGCTCTGCAACGTGCTCCCATGCTGGCCATAAGGTTGGTAAAGACTTCTAGTAATAGAGCGTCCCATTCACCCACTAGCATGGCTGACAACTGCTGAATGGTCGTTGATGCATATTGTCGTGTTGCAATACATCCCCTAACGCATTCCACTTGTGCTCTATGGGATTTAAGTTGGGAGAACGGGCAGATCAGTTCGTTCCCTCTACATCATCTCGTTCTAAGATCTTCTCTACCAGCACTGTGTGATGCAGTAGTGCATTGTCATCCATAAAAATGAAGTCAGGGCCTAATGCACCCCTGTAAAGACGCTCCTGGGGAAGGAGTACACTGTTACAATAACATTGACTAGTGAGTGGACCGCGTTCAAAGATTTGGAAGTCAGTACGCCGATACAGCATTGTGCCTCCCCACACCTTAATATCTGGACCACCAAAACGATCATGTTTTACATTATTCTTGGGTGCATTACGTATTCCCACCTCTCGCCATATGTGGGCACACCCAGAATAAGTATTCAGAGCGATCTGCTGTCAGCGAAGAAGAGCATGTAAACCCACTCTGTATTAGTAAAGTTCCTATGCTCTTGGCACCACCATAAATGGTGCCCCCGATGTGTGGTTGTCAATTGAACAATACTATGTACTGGTTGTCTGGCAAAGAGATCACCCCATACAGTCATCTTTTTCTGAGGTTATTTCTGAAATCAGTGAAGTTATTTTAAATCTGTCTTGCGACTCCAATGAAGTGCGTATTTTTGTCACCAAATGTGTTTCGTTTTATTGAAATAAAATAACATCAGTGGTCTTAATGACACATATATACGATATGGCTTGCTTTCTCCATCTAAAAACAGTTCACTGCAAAATATTTAAGATTTTTACTCACACGTTTAGAAATACAGAAGTCCTTACATTTTTTTGTCAAGTTATGTATTTATTTACCCTAGAGGTCTCAAAATTTGTCTCCCCCAGTGGGCCCACAGTTCTTTTGAGGGTATGTGTATGGCGCGCGTGGGTCCCTGAGCTATTGCGGCCTTTATTCTTTTCTGGGCTGCTTTACCTACCCCTACCTCCTCCTTTCCTGTCGTTCTTCCTTTCCCTTTGCTCCTTTCTTTCCTTCTCTTGGTGTTCTTCGTTATGTTGGTCCAGCTATCCTGATGACTTTGCTTCGTCCAGCAGTTTTGGCTTGTCACTTTTCCTCCTCCTTCTTGGCTTTTCTTTTTTTTCCCTTCAGGGGTTTCCTCCATCTCCAAATTTGAAATCTGTAGTGTGAGCCAGATGAAGAAGAACTCCCTCTCTAGCGTCTCTGACGTGGATTCCTCTCCCCCTGCACCTCCTCCTCCTATCCCTCTCCATCTCTCTTTTACCCCTTCCCCTTCTCCTCCCTTCCTGCCAAAGCCCTTTGGCCTCCTTGCTATGTCACCATCTCAGGAGCCAGTCCGTGTGGTGGGGCTATTATGTATGCATGTGGATGAGCCCCTGACAAAACAGGGACCACACTGCTGGTACCTGCGTTGTGAACACATTGTGCAAGCCTAGGAGTGTTTGCCCGTCTTTTCAGGGTGTCAAAAGTCCTGGCAACGACCATCCTGCCAGGTGGCCATTGCTGTGCTGGGTGGCGCCTATCATGCGAGCCCCTGTTCGAAGTGGGTGGTGCCAGGGCAGATATTTGACACATGAAATGAGTTAAGCTCTCTGGCCTCTCTTCTGCAGCTGTGTCTCTTCCTCAGCACAGTTCTGTCTCCGTTCCTGTTTTTGCCTTCCCAGCCTTACCCTCCTTGGATACACCCTGGGAGGAGTGCCAGGCCTGCCAGCTTGGGGTGAAACCCTTTCCACGGTTCCTGGTCTATATCAGGACAAATGGGGAAACTTTTGTCACCACCAAACCCCTTTTCTTTGTGGATCATATTGCGGATAAGTTTGGAGAAGTTGAGTCATTAAGCAAGATGAGATCTGCCTCTCTCCTTATAATGACAACTTCTGCCAGTCAGCCTCCCTCGACATCCCTGTGACTATTGCTCCTCACAAGCCACTCATTATGAAACAGGATGTAATTTTCCATAGGGACTTTCTTCTCCATCTGGAATGATGTGGCATTCATTTCATCCAGTGTGTCCAGAAAGGTCCTAAGGACCATCATGTAGACAGTGGTATTTTTATCATGGCATTTGAGGGAGACAAGGTCAAGGTAATGGTGTACAGATACGACATGAAACCATACATTCCATTTCCCATGTGTTGCTTCCATTGCCTCAAGTTCGGCCACATGTCCTCACTATGTGATGCCACTTACATCTGTGGTGACTGTGGCCAACCTCTTATGTGGGCAGCCCTTGCACCCCACTGCCTAACTGTGTAAACTGCTCTAGTCTTTATTCTCCCCTCTCACCAGGGTGTCCAGTGTACATGAAGGAAAACAGAATTCAGGAAGTAAAGATCCTTGACTGCCTCCACTACTTTGAGACCTGGAAGAAGTTTGGCAGGCTTCACTCTGTAAATCCCCCTCTACCTTTGCCGCAGTTACATTTGCCCCTCCTCACGCCTCCCCCTTACCCCCATCCTGCCCCCTCCCCTTTCATCACCCTCAGCGGCTCCCATCCACACCCCTCCAGGAAGTGCTCCTCCTCTGCTCTTCGGCCATGAAGACATCCCCTTCTCTGACTCCTGCTAGGGATGTGGCTCTGTCTCAGAACACCCCTCCCTGGCGTTCTCAGGACAGGAAGCTTGCACCCTTAGCTCAGAGGAGAGACCCATGCTACAAGGGCTCCAAAGCCAGTTGCTCTCTGTCCGATCCCAACGTCACTGCCACCTCTTCCCTTGCTGATAATGCCTCCTCCCTCCAAGTGAGATGAAGAAGAAGCAGCACTAGTCAAAGGATGAGACTTCCCCAGCTTCCTGGGTGGCTTTGCCCCTGCTCCTTATCCTGAACCAAGACCCAGTTTTTATGGGTGTCACCCCATCTCGTTGGTGACAACAGCCGACCAAGGTAAATGATCTCCCTGTGGCTTCTTTACGTCTCACAGGGACTCTCAACACACGATAATTCCAGCGGAATTGCAACCGATATTATTGTCACCTTCCAGAAATACAACGCCTTGTTTCCTCCTACTCTTTATTTTGTCCTGCTTTCGTGATGACCACTCTCAAACATTTCGTGTTATTGGCCATTCTGTTGGAACTGTGTCGGCCCTGGGATAGCATCTGGAGGGGTCTGCACTTTGGTTCGCAACGATATCATTAGTGACTGGATCCCCCATCACACCAACCTGGAAGCAATAGCAGTTAGAGTGCAGACGCCTCTGGCAATCACCGTTTGCAATGGCTACCTTCCTCCAGGTAGGCCATTTCCTTATATTGAACTGTCTATCCTAGTACAACAACTCCGGTACCCATATCGTCTCCTTGGTGACTTCAATGCACACCGCCCCCTGTGGGGGAAAGCCACTTCATCAGGTATGGGTCTTCTACTTGACCAACATACTACAGACTTTGATTTGTGTCTCCTCAATGTCTGTTCTCCTTCCCACATCAGTGCCGCTCATGTAACCTTTACTGCTATTGATCTCACAATCTCCTCCCCTGCTCTTGTGGCTCGCTTACATCGGTCACCTCATGATCATCTTTATGACAGTGACCACTTTCTGATGATTCTGTCATTCCCCTGCTGTCGCCAGGCAGACAGACCCCCACGTTGGGCATACCATAGGGCCAGTTGGCATTTATATGTGTCTGCTGTGCACTTCAACACCTCTCTCTTGAATTGCATTGATGTGGTCGTGCAGGGCATCTCTGCCACTATTCTTCATGCTGCTGACACTGCTGTCCCCCTATCCACAGGTCATCCTCATCGTTGACTGTACCTTAGTAGACCAAGGATGTAGCAGTAGCTGTCCAGGACAGCTGACAGGCGCTGCAGCGACTTAAAAACATCCTTCAGAGACTAGCCCTCCTTTCTTTTAAGTGTCTCCATGCTAAGGCTTGTTACCTTATTAAGCGGAGTAAAAAGGAATGCTGGGAGCACTATGTTTCCTCCCTGGAGATGTATAGCTCTTCACTGCAGCTTTGGTCCAAGCTCTGTAACCTTCTGGGCCGCCAGCGACAGTCAACTGTCCAGGGGCTTATTCTCCAAGATGCTCTGTCTGCTTTTCATTGGTCCTTGCCAAACACATCGCATCACACTTTGCGACAGCATCAGCGTCCTCTTCCTATCCTGCTACCTTTCTCCAGCACAAACACAGAACTGAACCCTCACCAAACTGAAACTATAATGAACCCTTCACTGAATGGGAACATTTGCAGGCTCTTACCTCTTCACATGACACAGCCCCAGGCCCAGATTCCATCCACAACCAGATGATCCAACACTTGGACATTACACAGAGGCACTGTCCAATTAGGGCGTTCAACTGCATTTGGATCAAGGGTACCTTCTCCTCACAATGGTGAGACAGCATAGCTATCCTCGTACTTGAGCCTGGGAAAAACTAAACATCTCTCGACAGCTACTGTCTTGTTAGCCTGATGAACATACTTCGTAAACTGCTTGAGAGGATGGTTAGCTTCCAGTTACGTTGGGTACTCGAATCTCACGGCCTTTTGTCAGCGTCTCAATGTGGCTACTGGGAAGGACGATCTCCAACTGACCATTTACTCAGATTGGAAACAGCAGTTCGACAGACTTGTACTAACTGCCAGCACCTTGTCGTGGTCTTCTTTCACCTACAGAAGACATACGACATGGCTTGGCGCCATCACATTTTAGTCAGCCTCCATTACTGGGGCTTCCTATTTTTATCTGATAGTTTTTATCCCACTGGCTCTTCTGGGTTAGAGTTGGCTCTATACTCCACACCTCTTGGATTCAGGAGAATGGTATCCTGCAGAGTTCTGTGTTAAGTGTCACACTCTTCCTCATAGCCATCAATGGGCTTGTAACCTCTGTTGGGCCTATGATTATCCTGGCATTGTATGTCGACGATTTTCACATCTGGTGCAGCTCCCACTCAGTAGCATCTGCTGAGCGCTGGCTCCAAGGTGCCATCCTAAGGACCTCAACGTAGTCCATCTCCCATGGCTTCCAGTTTTCTCCCTCCAGAACGAGGGTTATGCATTTTTGTCGTCGACACACAGTGCACCTCGATCCAGAGCTTTATTTAGGCGACCAGCTCCTCAATGTTCCAGCACAGTCCTGTTTCTTGGGCCTTATTTTTGATAAAAAGCTGATGTGGTTGCCACACATTCACCACCTGAACACTACATGCATGTGGAAGCTTAATGCTCTCCGCCTCCTGGCCACACATCTTGGCGTGCAGACCATGCTACTCTTCTCCATCTATAACATATGCTGTGGTCTTGTCGAGACTAGAATATGGAAATCAGGTTTATGGCTCAGCGGCTCCTTCCACTCTGAAAATACTTGAGGTGCGTCTGGTTATTGGTGCCTTTTGCACTAGTCCCATCGACATTCTCCTCACAGAAGCGGAGATTTCTGGTCCACAAATATGATGAAGCCAACTCCTGGTTTCTGTTGCAATCGCCATTCACAGATTCCCTGACCGTCCTGTGTACCCCGTCCTCTTTACATGCGAGGGACGTCTCCCTCCTGATCACAATCGACAGGTGGGATTGTCAATTGGAATGCGTCTCATTTCCCTCTGTCGAGATCTCCATCGCCACTCATGAAATGTGCCCCATGTATTTCCTCTCACACCCCCCTTGGGTGGTGCCTAGACCACGGATTAGGACTGACATGTTCCAAGGTCCTAAGGTCTCTGTCCCACTATGGTCTTCCGGTGTCTTGTACATCCTACCCATCATCTTCTAGAGTGATGGTTCTAAGACGATAGATAAAGCGGGATACGCTTTCATGTCTCCTACTGGCTTAAAAAACAATTTATTGCCGGAATCACGTAGAGTGTTCACAGCAGAGCTGCTAACCGTTACCAGGACCCTCCGTTTTGTTACTCAGGCCTCCCTCCACAGTGTTTTAATATGTACCGACTCAATGAGCAGCCTGCTACTCTCGTCATCCTTTGGTCTCTGCTCTTCATGACCTTCTCTCTTCCCTTGGCCGTGGCGCCTGCTCAGTTTTCTTTCTCTGGGTCCTAAGTCATATGGGTATCCCAGGGAATGAATTGGCTGACTGTTTGGCTAGAGAAGCTGATACCCTCCATTCCCTTTCATAACTACAGCTGCGGATATGCAGATCTATGTCAAATCTCTCTTTGCCCAAAAGTGGAATGATATCTGGTGCGCTACTGCTCTTAATAAACTCTGCACAATCAAGGAGACTACTGCGCATTGGTGCTCTTCCTTCTGCTCCTCTCAGGAGTCCACTACTTTATGCCATCTACGCATTGTTCATACCATTGCTTTGTCCTGCGTAACGAACCATGCACACAGTATGGTTGTGGAGCCAGACTGACGGTATCCCACATATTCGTGGAATGTATCCTTCTTTTGCCCCTCGTGCTAAGTATACCCTTCCTTAGCTTTAATAATAGCAGACAATTCATGGATCGTTGAACTGGTCCTCAGTTTCCTCCGTGAAAATGATTATTTCCAGATATAAGGTTTTGCTTTACTCTTCTAGCAGGGGCATGGTGGTTGTGGTTGGGGCCTCTCTTCACGCTTTCTCTGTCTTGGACCCCATGACCACACTCCTGTGGAAAGACCGCTCTTTTTTACAATTTGTAGATATAGTCTAACCTTTTATGCCTTTTACTGTGTGTGTTTTAACTTCCTTGTTTTATAGTGTGACTCCCCTGACTGGATCGATCCACTTTTAGCAGACCCTCTTTCTTCTGTGAGTAACTTTGGAATCGCAGGACTGATGACTTCGCCGTTTGGTCCCATAATCCCTCTCAGTTAATCAATCAATTCAATCACAAAAGTTGTCAGGGAAAAATGCTAGAATTAGTCTGGAAATCAGGGAAATGTCAGGGAATTTCACTTGAGGAAACTTGTGACAAACCTGACTATGGTTCTGCGAACGTGTAAATGGGGGAAAGGCTTCGTCTCTCTGTCTTTTCCGGCTACGATCGGGATATTTAGTCTTACTGGGATTTTTTTCTTAATGGAGAGTCTTTTACCTACTGTATCGCCTTATTCACCTTACCACCGTTAGCTGTTTCCACCTGTGGACTCAAACCCACTTCAGATTTGTTTAAAGCAGCAAGTATGATGAGGATGTGAATGGGAGCCTTTTGGTAGACGGAATGTTTTCTGCAGCCAATCAGGACGCACACGAATCCGCATGGGCTGACCCTCAGGAAAACAGTTGGAAGAATTCTGTGTTAAACTCGTTACGGCTTCTGCACCACTTGTTACCAGCGCAGCAGACATAGTGGCTGCGCCAAAGACTGAGACGGCGTGGAATTTTACAATTATTTACAATTTCTCTCTCGTCGTCGCTGCCCAGCCCTGCGAATCCATCCGCCTGGCTACTGCTGTGTCGATTCTCTGACAATGCGCGTAACGCGCGCCGCTGATCGCACTCAGGAGCCTCAGGCCACCAGTGCTCCGCTGAAGCCAGGATGCCCTCTGGTTGAGATGAACTCGTCGCCGCCCGGCGCCCCAGTACGGTACACCCACGGAGCCACATCACTGTGAGGTCAGCTGCCAACGCCTGCTGCACCGGCGACTGGGAAGCCGTCAGTCGCGATGTCCGTGAGGTCAAGTCATGGACGGACCACGCGCCGTGGGGCCAGGTTGCCATAAAGTCCAAGCGTCAGTCCCGGGCGGCGCCTGTGACCAAGACCGCGCTGCGGCCGGTCCTGCTGGAAGTTCTCGCTGTAGTTAGTCAGCCATGGTGCCGACCGAACTCGGGCCCACCCCCAGAGCTGAAGTTGACATCTGGCGGCGAATGGATGACTCCTGCGAGTTGAAACAGACTTCCGGAATCGTAACCTACAAAGACTGAACATTCGGATACGGACCACGTCCGTCCTCAGATCCGAAGTGCTTTCTAATGGCTTCTGTCTGTTGCTGCCTCCGCTCCACTATTTATATCCGGCAGGAGGACGTTTTTTACCCTCAGTGGTAGCTTTATTTGTATGGAGTGTAGCCATGTATGGAAGTGAAACATGGACGATAAATAGTTTGGACAAGAAGAGAATAGAAGCTTTCGAAATGTGGTGCTACAGAAGAATGCTGAAGATTAGATGGGTAGATCACATAACTAATGAGGAAGTATTGAATAGGATTGGGGAGAAGAGAAGTTTGTGGCACAACTTGACCAGAAGACGGGATCGGTTGGTAGGACATGTCCTGAGGCATCAAGGAATCACCAATTTAGTATTGGAGGGCAGCGTGGAGGGTAAAAATCGTAGAGGGAGACCAAGAGATGAATACACTAAGCAGATTCAGAAGGATGTAGGTTGCAGTAAGTACTGGGAGATGAAGAAGCTTGCACAGGATAGAGCAGCATGGAGAGCTGCATCAAACCAGTCTCAGGACTGAAGACCACAACAACAACATACCACACCGATAAATACAATTAACACGGTAATGGTACTGGTTGAAATACCACAATGATCACTATGCTACGTTTCCGCCTGGTATCGTACTCCTCCACATGCCTTAATAATTGCTGCATTCAAATTTGACCTTTCTCCGAATCTACTAGTTTATCTAGCGTTTACAATAGTGTAGCATCCAAGGTGTTGTTAACATACGTCAAATTTTCTCCTGGAGCGATGCTGAATGACTCATCTGGCCAGTACAACGTCAGATGAGTATCTGTAACCTTGGTGACTCCTGTGACTGTCGCTGGTAAGCTGAAGCGATCCCCTACTATTTCACAATTTGTCCCGTTGATTAGCAAATCACTGTGCTGTATTTCCATCTCTGTGGTTGCTGTCCAATTCCCATTGTCATAACACTTGGCTGATATCCTCTCCGTAGCGAATACTGAATACAACCAATGCCTCCCAACTTGCTGAAAATGTGGCGTAGGCTTCACTATTATTCTCCGACACTCCGAAGCTTCTGCTTCTGCCCTAAATAACTGGATCTCACATGACCCCTTGCCCATGAAAACAACCCGTGATGGACAAATGGAAACTGACTCCGTTAGACATCTACTCAACTCTAAACTCGACATAGTAGCATGAGTATTCCTCTCCTTAGAAATTAATAAAACCTCCTGTGTCCTGAACTGTACGCCCTTCCCCATGAGCTCCCATCTGACAGGATAAGGATGCACTGTGTAACAGCGATACTGTCTTCCCACACTAGTTACTGGAAATCTAATATCTATATACATCTTAACTAGATCCGTTGTTACCTTAATGCTAGATATATGATAAAAAAGTGACATACTCGCTTCAATTATCGGCACTACGTGCTCTACCCCCTCTGAAAACTCTCCCTCCACCTACTTCAGACTCCGTCTGAATTTTTCTGGTGACATCAACGTCACACTCACCTGCCCGTGCAATGCGTGATGTGCTGCCTCTTGCATTTCATCCATCCTCACTCGTGCATCACCAATGCTGTTAACCAGTTCCCGCAGGAGTTTAGCCATTTCCAGCTTCCTTTCCACAATATCCAATCGCGTTTGTACCTGTTCCAGATCCATATTCAATAATTTCTGTGTTTATTCTATATATGCTCGTAACCCTGTAGCCATCCCACGCACCATGCCTGTCACATTCAACAACTCTGTACCTAATCCCCGTATCTCTGTTGTGTGTATATCCACTAACTTCCCTATGCTTTCCTCCCTGTCACGAATAACTGTTAAAGAATTGTTCAAACCCGCAATATCGTCTCTATCCGCTGTTCCAAAAATTGTTTTCAGCAACTTCCCACCTGCATTCAACCAACCCCTCTAGCCGGCCAGTGTGGCCGAACAGTTCTAGGCGCTTCAGTCTGGAACCGTGCGACCGATACGGTCACAGGTTCGAATACTGTCTCGGGCATGGATGTGTGTGATGTCTTTAGGTTAGTTAGGTTTAAGTAGTTCTAAGTTCTAGGGGACTGTAACCTCAGATGTTGAGTCCCATAGTGCTCAGAGCCATTTGAACCAACCCCTCTTTACTGTCTTTCTCCTCCCTGGAATCATGCTCACGACTTGGTGCAGTTGTTCCCTTATCTGCTTACATGACCTATCCAAAGCCTCGTAATCTCGCACGTCCCGTAATATTCCGTTCTTAGATGCAACCATTTCCACACTCGATACCACCTCCTGTAGCTGCCGCATCTCACTCCTTACCTGCAGGATGCTGAGTGCCAGCCGAAGCGTCCACTCATGACTTGTGAGGACAACATCCGGTTGTTTCCCGAACAACGCCCCACTTTGCAACAGCATATCCTGTACCTGGCCAGCTTGTGTCAGCTGCCAGAGGACTATGCCCCTCACTATCCACTTAAAGTCCGTGCACAAAATAATACACACATGATAATTACTGCTAACTACACATCCCTCGCCGGCCGGAGTGGCTGAGCGGTTCTAGGCGCTACAGTCAGGAACTGCA
The DNA here is from genome assembly GCF_023898315.1 of Schistocerca nitens. Taxonomy (NCBI): domain Eukaryota; kingdom Metazoa; phylum Arthropoda; class Insecta; order Orthoptera; family Acrididae; genus Schistocerca; species Schistocerca nitens. The sequence goes on along the minus strand of NC_064621.1, from coordinate 443,918,236 downwards.
CGACCGCTGCGGTCGCAGGTTCGAATCCTGCTTCGGGCATGGATGTGTGTGTTGTCCTTAGGTTAGTTAGGTTTAAGTAGTTCTAAGTTCTAGAGGACTGATGACCTCAGAAGTTAAGTCCCATAGTGCTCCGAGCCATTTGATCCATTTTTTTACACATCCCTCGAACGCAACTTATACTTAATACCCGGTTTACTGTCTGCTTCTGGCGCTTCTTTTCGCTTTCTGCCAGAAGGAGAAGTACATATACACGGATCGACTACCCCCTGGAACGGCTTAACTCTACTAACGTGAACCACCATTGTCTTGGTCGACAATTGTAATTTTACATTGACAGGTGATGTCATTTCCACTACCTGGTATGTTCCCTGGAACTTGTTTGTGAACTTCTTGGTTCTCCCTTTTGGAACATACGGATTAGCTAGTAGCACCCATTGGCCTACTCTTCCTCGTTGTACCTCCCATCCGTTCTTGTCGTTCCGATGCTTTCGTGTTGGCTCGTCTAACTCTCTGCCATACTTCCTTAATGGTTTTCGCAAACTGACTTACATGCTCGCCCTCCACTCCCAGGCTTGGACGAAGCATGTCAAAAGGTGATGGCATCTTCCGCCCATACACCACTTTGTATGGCGACAATCCTGTCGACGTATGTACCTTACTATTATACGCACTCGTTACGAATTGCAAGTACACATCCCAGTCGGTGTGTTGACTATTTACATAGTGACTCAACATCTTAGTGATCGTGCGATGCACTATCTCCGTTCATCTGTTTGCTTGCGGATGGAATGGACTAGTCCGTAATTTCTTTACCTTCAGTAACTTACACAGCTGCTTCATCAGATCAGACGTGAAATTAGTACCTTGATTCGAGATTAAGGACTGAGGTGTCCCATACCTGAGAACCAACTATTAACTAAAGCTTGTGCCACCGTACTTGCTTTCTGATCCGGTAATGCAACCATGACTAAATACTTAGAAAAGTGGTCAATCACTGTTAACACATACTTATTCCCTGCTGCACTCCTATTAAATGGACCTAATACATCGATTCCGCTTTGTTGGAAAGGTCTGTCTGCCTCTGGTAACCTTTGAAGCTGAATCTTTTGATGGCTCAAGTCCACACGCTGTGCGCATGGCACACAATTCCTGACGTACTCGTCCACGTCTTGACGTCATGTCCTCCACCAAAACTTCTCCGCTATCCGCCTATCCGTAGCTCTTCTCACGCCATGTCCTGAAAGAAAATGGTCATGCGCCTGTTACAAAACTTCAGATCTTAACCCTGCTGGTACGACGACGCGCGGGCCGCATTTCATCGACCTGCTAAGTAACCCGTCCTGTACTAGGAACTGCAGTTGCTTTCTGAACAATTGACAATCACTATACACGGCTTGTGCCTTTTTCCACTCATCTTCAGTCACCCCTGTTACTTGTAACACTGCCACTTTCCTGCTCAATGCGTCAGCATTGACATGTTTCACGCCTGGCTTGTGTATTACCTCATAATCGAACTCATTGAGTTTCAGCGCCCATCTCACTAGCCTACTCGCTGGGTCTTTCAGACCTAATAACCATTTCAGAGCTGAATAATCCGTCACAACCTTAAACCTTCTACCGTACAGATAACATCGAAAGTACGAAATCCCATATATTACCGCTAACAATTCCTTTTACGTCATGGAGTAATTTTGTTCTGCCTTGTTAAGTTTACAAGACGCGAACGCAATCAGATGTTCTTTGCCATCAATTTCTTGCCCAAGTACAACCCCAAGAGCGTGATTAGATGCGTCACATTGTAGTATAAACTCCTTCGAAAAGTCTGGAAACTTCAAAACTGGATCTGATGTCAGTATCCATTTCAACTCTTGAATTGCTTTCTCGCACTCTGACGTCCACTGGAAGGTAACACCTTTTCTTAGCAACTTAGTAAGTGGCCTCGCTATTTCTGCGAACCCCTTTCGACAATAGCTCGCAAGACCAATATACGATTGCAGTTGTTTAACGTTTGTGGACCCGGAAAATCTCGTACTGCAGAAGTGAGATGAGGGTCTGTCCGTACCTCGTCCTGACTGATAACATGCCCGAGATAATTTACTTGTGCCTGCGCAAAATGGCATTTGTCCGAACTTAATGTTAGCCATGCTGCCTCTAACCTTTTAAACACCTCCTCTAACCGTTCCACATGCTGCTCTATATCTCTTGAAAAACTATAATGTCATCCAGATACACCATGCATTTTTTCGGTTTCAACCCGTGAAGGATTCCATCCAACAACCTCTGAAATGTTGCTGGAGCGTTTTTTAGTCCAAACGGCATTCTTTTATACTCTAAGTGACCACAATGCGTCGTAAATGCTGTTTTTGGCCTGTCCTCCTGACATACTTCAATCTAGTGATAACTTCTTCGCAAATCCATAGTGGAGAAAAATTTACACTGCCCTAGTTTGTCTAACGTTTCTGTGATATTCGGAATCAGATACACGTCCGCCACTGTCCGTTCATTCAAATGCCTGTAATCACAACAAAAGCGAAATTTTTTCGACCCGTCCGGTGTCTTCTTCGGAGCTAGGACTACGCTGCTAGACCAAGGACTATTACTGTGCTGGATTATCTAATCTTCCAGTTGTTGCTCTATTAATTGCTCTACTACTGGTTGTAATTGTTTTGGTAGCGATTCCCTGTCGGAATACGATGCTGTGTTATCGGTGTAGCAGGTAACGTACCATGTGCTTCAAACAATGCTTTATACCTTAGTAATAATGCTTCCATACCCGCATGATCATTTTCTCTCAAATGATTTACCTTGTCACGAAGCGCAGACGTGCTGACGTTTTGCTTTACATCATAGTCTAGCCTCGAACTATCGATGTCCTCTCCATGCATTTAACTCTACTGTCGCTATTACTAATCCCTTCGGCAGATCGACATCATCCCGCGCGAAGTTATCTACAGTCACTGGAACCATAAACTGCCCGTTTATGTCCGTTACCCGTGATACACTCCTACGAATAAAGCAATGCTTTTCGTCTAAAACCTCATTACTCGGTAGTGGCTCTACCAAGAATAACCCCTGCTGTGGCACATCGACATCCACCGGTACCCAGATCAACTTCCCTGTACCTGTTCGTACTTTGTCACACGAAATCACCTTTAATGCACTTGTACGCAGTTTAGTTGGTATCACCTTAGCTATCGGTGCACCTTGCGACTCTGAAATATTTGCAACGGCTGTACCCATTGAGAACAAGTTCCCATCGAGTTCCAGTGTCTGTTGCGAAAGGTCAATTTTGGCGTGATGTTTAATCAGAAAGTCCAACCCAAGTATCGCTGAAAATCCCTGTCCCACAGTTGACAACACCTCCATTTGCTCCCGGAACTACACGTTCCCTATCTTAAACTTGAGCTGTGCTGTCCATAGTGCATCTAATTTTTTATCACCTACTGCACGCAATCTGTATCGATGAGCTTCCAATCCTTTCTTGCCCACAAGGTCCATACTGACAACTGATACATGCGCTCCAGTATCCACTAAACCGCTTCACCACTTATCTTTTATCCAAACCATCAAACTACAATCTGCCTCTTCGTGCAATCTCTGAGTACCTCTTTTTACTGGGAATGCCTCCCGATGGCAGGAACACTCCTTTTTTCGTTTAACAGATTTTTACCTGCTGTATCATTAACCTGTTTTGTGGCTTTACACTGCCGTGCCTTATGCCCTATTTTCTGACAATTGAAACACTGCGGTTCCCGACATTGCCCCTTAAAATGACCTTGCTTCCCACAACGGTAACACTCTTTGGAAGATGAAAAAATTTTCTTGTCATTGCGACTTCTAGTGGCGCTATCCATTTCCTGCAAATGTGTAGCTATGCACAGTGCTGCTGCTAAGTCACTTGGACTTTCCATCCGTATCCGGCGTGAAAAATCCGGCGAGACCCCTCGCAAAAATGCGTCCAAAGCTCTATTCTCTGCTTATTTCTATAGAACTTCATTTGCACTCGCATCTTGCGTTAACTCATTCATGTGCGCATTCGTTCTCCTAATTCTGTCTGAAAATTCTTCTACCCTTTTACCCGTTATTTTGCATCATCCTCCCCAATTTTTCTATAAAAAATCTGGCACTGTTTTGCTTCCTAAACCTTTGCAATAATCCCTCAGCCAACTATGTGAACATAGTAGTATCCTTTACCCCTTCATGGTATGCCACATAAGTCTTTGCGTCACCTACTAACTGTAACCTCGCCATTTGCAAACACATTTCATCCGACCAGCCACACACTCTAGCCATACTACATACGGCACCAATGAAAACATTCACATCCTCTGATGTTTTACCCGAGAAGGAAGGTATCAAATTAGTTGCTGAACAATGTGCCACACCGGAAAAGACAGTACCGTTGCATTCTACACTATCGCTTCCCAAGCCTGATTGAGTATTTTGCAACAATTGTTGCTCCATCCTCTGCATGTGCTGCTTTTGCAACTTATTTTCTTCAATCAGTTTCTTAACTTCCTCTGTCAATGCTACTATGGTGTCACTTGTCCCAGTTGCACGTGTCTCTGGCATTTTCCGTGTGGTATACCTCACCTCACAAAAATAAAATTGTATTACCCAGAAGCAAGTTAATTCCTAGCACGTCTAATGGCAAGCCATCTAGACTTACCACATTGCCCCGTTACATGACCATAGAAGCCACACACATCACAAGTGCTTGGTACAAATTTATCGCAAGGAGCGACGTGACCTGTTAAACCACACACTACACATTTAGATGGTACTAAGTTAACGTGACTATCATTCCCACGAAACTGCGATAAGTCTACAGGGCTGCTAGGCCTTTCAAATGACACTCTCACATCCCTTAACGTTACCCTCGACATGTCTAGCTACACAGAAAACATAGAGAGTAGGCAGTTGCTGGACTCATCCTATTCGGTGTTTCTCGGTTGCTCCACACGGTGCTAGTCAAAGTCGTGCCGTGGGTGCACCTGACACCACTTGTTACGGCTTCTGCACCACTTGTTAGCAGCAGACACAGTGGTTGCGGCAAAGACGGTGTGGAGTTTTACAATTATTTATTGAACTTTCTTTACAATTTCTCTCTCGTCGTCGCTGCCCAGCCCTGCGGATCCATCCGCCTGGCTGCTGCTGTGTAGATTCTCCGACAATGCGCGTAACACGCGCCGCTGATCGCACTCGGGAGCCTCAGGCCACCAGTGCTCCGCTGAAGCCAGGATGGCCTGTGGTTGAGATGAACTCGTCGCCACTCGCCCCCACTATGGGCACGCCCACGGAGCCGCGTCGCCGTGAGGTCAGCTGCCGACACCTGCTGCGCCGGTGGCTGGGAAGCCATCAGTCGTGCTGTCTGCGAGGCCCATCATGGACGGACCACACACCGTGGGGCCAGGTTGCTGTGAAGTCTGGGCGTCACTCCCCGGCAGCGCCTGTGACCAAGACCGCACTGCGGCCGGTCCTGCTGGAAGTTCTCGCTATAGATAGTCAGCCACGGTGCCGACCGAAGTTGACATCTGGCGGCAAGCGGATGACTCCTGCGAGCTGGAACAGACTTCCAGAATCGTCACCTACGAAGATTGAACATTCGGATACGGACCACGTATGGCTTCTGTATGTTGCTGCCTGCGCTCCACTAGGACGTTTTTTTACCCACGGTGGTAGCTTTTTGTTATTACTCTCGCAGTATATTGCAGCGTACCTTAGCGTACTGGCCTCACCCCCTTTACTCAGCACTCTCCAGGCTTCGCTCGGCGCTCGGTCTGTGTGCGTCCTTGCGTCAGTCTGTTGGTAGACTGCTGCTGTCAGCAAGGCTATCTGTGTCTGCTTACTTTGCAACACCTCGGTCGCCGGCGTGCCTCTGTTTTGCCATTCTCCACTGCATGAAGCAACGCTTACTACATGTGGCCACAACATTTCCTAGCATTCCTTGCCATTTTCATGACTTCATTTTCACGCTAGTACATTCTCCGTAAGATAATTGAAAGTTTTGGAAGTCAATGTGTGTAAAAATATGAAGGCTTTCAGCATTATGTTGTTTGTGTGTTTGGAGGGGGGAAGGGTTATGACCTCTATTGACCCCGTTCCCCTCCCCCTCCAGTTATATCTGCGATTGCCTGGACCAGCGGTAAGCGCCATTGTTCCACCTTCTGCAGTATCAGACCTGTCTCTACTGTCAATCTAACTTGCAAAAGTACCACGCCTCCTTTCTGTTGTTAGGTACGTGTAAACTCACAAACGGAGTGCAGAAGTTTCCATGGCTGTTTTTCACACCTGTGCCGTAAGTCCGCTCACAGAGACACATGAAGAGATCACAAACTTCGCTGGTCTGAAAGCCGATCATCGTCCCTTTCTTGCAATACATATGTGCCACGGCACGTTACACGACACAGATTATGATCTATGAGCTGTGCACACATGTAACAGGAGGTTATAATCAAGTGACTCGACGATACTCATAGGATTCGGTCGTAAGTTAGAACATGGATTACGTCAGTGATAACTCCAGTCTGCATGATACCAGATGATTTAAAATAAATATGCGGTCTTAACTAACTTTTCCATGCTGATTTCAAAACTGGTCTTAGTTTTCTTCTACCACATACAATTTTTGTACAATTAAATTAACTTTTATTTATAAATTCATTCCTATAGCGACATATGAAACTTTCTGACGATTCGGGACTCGACCCTGGATTTCGCGCTTATGACTAGCGGTCGCTTTACAACTTAGGCTTTCCAAGCACGCTTCCCAGACGGACCCAAACTTCCATATGTCACTCACCTATCTATTTCTTCTCAGATTATCAATTCATTTCCACAATCTCGCGCATCTCGTGAATCCTGCGCAGGTTTTAGAACCAAGACAACGAGAAGTCAAAAACTATCAAATGGCTCTCAGCACTATGGGACTTGACTTCTGAGGTAATCAGTCCCCTAGAACTTAGAACTAGTTAAACCTAACTAACCTAAGGACACCACACACATCCATGCCCGAGGCAGGATTCGAACCTGCGACCGTAGCGGTCGCGCGGTTCCAGACTGTAGCGTCTAGAACCGCTCGGTCACTACGGCCGGCTCAAAAACTATCATCGTCAGTCTTTCGTCAGAGACCCGTCTTCGCTAACTACAGTTTCAAATACTTAAATCTATTCCTGAAATTATAAAAAAATTTATGCCGGACCGTGACGCGAACCCAGAATTGCTGCTTATCACGAGAGGTCGCCTTATCACTTAGGTTATCCGAGGACGCTCCCTGTACCGACCCAAACCCGCACAGGAATAACGAGATGTGCGAATGTAGCAAAATGGATTAATAATCTTTGAGATGAAATAGGCAGGTGAGTGACATATGGAAGTTTGGGTCGGTCCGCAGAGCAAGCCCTGATAGCTTAAGTAGTAAGTCGACCGATCGGAAAATTCAGGTTTGAGTCCCGGTCGGTCACAAATTTTCACATGTCTCTTTAGGTAGTACATTTATACTTCTTACAGTCCAGTCGAATTTCAGAAATAAATTTCAATATTTGAAACTGAAGTTCTTCATCAACTATAAGTAAGTTTATTTTATTTTTAGTTATAGGGATTTCATTGGGCCAGCAAGCTGAGTACACGAAAATTCCCTTCTTTTTATGCGAGTAGTGTAGCCCGGCAAAGCAAAAAAATTGGACTGTAAAGGTTTGACGAAATCGGAGATATTTTGTACCTGAGAGTAAAAACATCTTGGATAAGCCGCCTGTAAATAAAAAAAATTGCTTTCATCACTGCATATCAAACTGGACTTGATGAAGCAGTTCGTAAAGGTTCTTCCAGAAGCTGGATCGTCCTTCGACTAGGTTTCATAAAATTTTGCTTCATCGCTTGAATTCACAAATTGATGAAGGATTACGAGCTTTAAAATACAACGAATGTTACAGAAAACGATCCGTGGACTACAGCTCTGTTACTGAAATTTTTCTAGAGTTAAAAAATATCTGAATTACAATATTATAGTCAAAGCCGCATTGGCAAATTTCAGAATGTGAGGTCGTAATATCAGTGTAGAAGTTTACTTCCTACACTCACATACTGACTACTTCCATAAAAATCTGGAACATTATAATGAAGAGCAAGGAGAACGCCACCACAAGATTACTGAAGAGGTGAAGAAGAAGTAACAAGGTAGATGGAATGGACGTATAGTGGTCGAATGTTGTTGAATGTTGCAGAGGACTGTAAAGGTAAAGGTGCTATGAGGAGGGGAAAAAAGAGAAAATTTGAAAATCAAATGAAATACAGTACTTATAATGTTTCTAAGAAACTGTAGTATTTTTAGTGTATGCTTAAAAGCAAAACAATAATTATAAAAATATATATCTTAATAGTAATTCGTTAATACTTGTGCTTCGGTTAGTTAAATCTTATTTTGAGGTAACTCATGACATGATACAACAAAATGAAAGTAACTTCTTAGAGTCAGCCTTACAAATTGATCCTTAAACTTATTTTTGAGAAATCTGAAAATTCTTTTTAAACACAGACTAACGTAACAGCGCATCTTTCGCATCCGGCATTCAGTACAATAAAAAGTATTCAAGTCAGGAAGTACCTCAGTGTATAGATATTTATTCAAGCACTTCGACTTACGTGCTGTTCATGGCATCCATCAGTGTATTCAACAAGTACTCTCCCAGTACGTTGTTGACAGACGCATACGAAACAGCCTGCAAAAGAGAAAGACGTAAGACTTTTTGCTACCACAATCCAGCTGCAAATTCTTTTGATGTTGTTGTTCAGTTCTGTTCAGTAGTGGCGGACCGGAGCTACTCACCGAGAAACGTCGACCGTGTAGGGAGCGTCTCCTGCTGTACAAGTTCCCGGGAGCAATTTGTAGTCTGTTTTTAGTGTCCCATATTCCATAATCGTATGTCTGCATTGAGTATGTGCTGTCTATATTGTAAAGTTCCGTGATTCGGAATTCACTGCCGACGCGATGTACCACACGAAAAATGCAGTTGAACGGAATGTAAATGTGCCGAAATCGTTCGAGGATGTCCTCGGCGTTGTCGTCGAAGAAAATCCATCGAGATCCACAAAGTTCTCCACGTGCTGTTATCTGGAAATAATTAACTAGGTTTTAGCTGTCACTAAAAGTACAAGACGCTTACTGAAAGAAAACGGCAACATAAACAGGAAATAATTAAAGTGGTTAGGTGATCAATGTCGCCAGCTGACTGAAATTAAAAAGGGAAAGTACCTTAGAAATCCTTATTGTACTGACAGGGCAGGAGTCATAAATCTCTAATCACTATTATGGTCTCAGATTTCTGCTTTACAGTATCCAGCCGGGCGCGGTAGACGTGCGGTGTAAGGCGCCTTGCCACGGCTCGGGCGGCTCAACCAGTCGAAGGTTCGAGTCCTCCCTCGGGCGCGGGTGTGTGTGCTGGCGTTAGCGTAAGTTATTTTAAGCTACACTCATGCTCATAAATTTAGGATAATGCTGATACATGGTCAATCAACACTCTGGTGGGCGGTTTGCGGGTTTAAATCACCTCGGGTTATGACCATGCGGGGCATTTGACCTGCGGTCGTCGCACGGTGGCGCTGGCAGCAGTCCACACACGCAGAGTTTGTTGGTGCAGGTCAGAGTACGGTGCAGCGAGTAAGTGTGCAGACGTTTTCAGACGTACTAATGGTGACTGTGTGTTGAAAATGTCTCAAAGAACATATATTGATGACGTTATGAGGGGTAGAAGACTGTGGCGACGGGAGGCTGGTCAAACACAGCAGGTCGTAGTACGGGCCCTCCGTGTGCCACAAAGTGTGATCTTACGATAATGGCAACGATTCCAACAGACAGGAAACGTGTGCAGGCGCTACAGTACGGGACGTCCACAGTGTACAACACCACAAGAATACCGATATCTCACCATCAGTACCCGGAGACGGCCACGCAGTACCGCAGGTAGTCTTGCTCGGGACCTTACCGCGGCCACTGGAACAGTTGTCTCCAGACACACAGTCTACAGACGACTGAACAGACATGGTTTATTCGCCTGGAGACCTGCAAGGTGCATTCCTCTGACCCCTGGTCACGGGAAAGCCCGTAAAGCCTTGTGTCAAGAACGAGTACATGGACATTGGAACAGTGGTCCCAGGTTATGTTCACAGACGAGTCCAGGTATATTCTGATCAGTTATTCTCGCTGGGTTTTCATCTGGCGTGTATCAGGAGCCAGATACCAACCCCTTAATGTTCTTGAAAGGGACCTGTATGGAGGTCGTGGTTTGGTGGCGTGGGGTGGTATTATGATTGGTGCACGTACCCCCCTGCATGTCTTTGACAGAGGAACTGTAACAGATCAGGTGTATCGGGACGTCATTTTGCACCAGTATGTCCGCCTTTTCAGGGGTGTAGTGGGTCCCACCTTCCTCCTGATGGGTGATAACACACGGCCCCACCGAGCTACCATCGTGGAGGAGTACCTTGAAACAGAAGATATCAGGCGAATGGAGTGGACTGCCTCTTTTCCAGACCTAAACCCCATCGAGCATGTCTGGGATGCTCTCGGTCGGCGTATCGATGCACGTCTACAAACCCCTAGGACACTTCAGGACCTCCGACAGGCACTGGTGCAAGAATGGGAGGCTATACCCCACCAGCTGCTCGACCACCTGATCCAGAGTATGCCAACCCGTTGTGCGGCCTGTGTATGTGTGCATGGTGATCATATCCCATATTGAGGTTGGCGTACATGCACAGGAAACAGTGGCGTTTTGTAGCAGATGTGTTTCGGGACGGTTTTCTCAACTTATCACCAATACCGTGGACTTACAGATCTGTGTCGTGTGTGTTCCCTATGTTCCTATGCTATTAGCGACAGTTTTGTATTTGTACCACGTTGTGTGGCACCACATTTTGCAATTATCCTTAATTTATGAGCATGAGTGTAGATTAAGTACTGTGTAAGCCTAGGGACCGATAACCTTAGCAGTTTGGTCCCATAGGAACTTACCACCACCACCACAGTGTCCAGTCACATTAATGTGACCACCCGTCGGAAACTGGAACAACCAGGTTTTGCAGCTCTGACCGCTGAGAGACGTACAAGAAGAGAATCAGTGGGATTCTGCAACGTACCAACAGAGATTTGGAGCCGCACCCTCTCCAGTGCTGGGGCCAGCTGCGCTAGGTTTCACGACTGAGGATCCGTAGCGCGAAAGCCCGATCGAGGGGTCCCACAGATTCTCGATTGGCTTTAAATCCAGTGAATTTGGTGGCCGGGGTAGTATTGTAAACTCATCCTGGTGCTCTTCGAAACACGCACGTGTACTGCGAACAGTGTGACACGTTGCGTTGTCCTGCTGGAAGATGCCATCATACCAAGGAAAACAAACTGCATGTAAGGGTGGACATGGTCTCCAAGGATAGATGCACAATTCTGTTCACCCCTTGTTCCTTCTACAATGACGAGATCACCCAGGAAGTGTCATTAAAGCATTCTGCAGACCGTAACACTTTCTCCTCGGACCTGGGCCTTCCGACAATTGCTGCAGGCTGTTTGGTTTTATACGTTTCCCGCCGAACACGCGAACAGCCATGTAGCAAATGGAGCATAAAGCGTGACTCATCTGAAAAGGTCATCTGCCGCCGCTCAGCGACCGACCAGTTGCGGCTATAGCGTGCAAATTCCAACTTTCATCATAGATGAACAACAGGCGCCAAGGGTGCATAAACCAGGCGCCTGCTGTGGAGGCCCAAACACAGCTACGTTCACTTAGGAGACACTGTTGGTAGCCCTTGGTTCATCTGGGCGGTCAGTTGCTCAACAGTTGCACGCCTGTTCACCCGTACATATCTCGTCAGCCCTCCTTCACACCTGTCATCTCTGGTCCGTGCTGCCTCGGCGCCGGTTCTGGACAGCGCCATTTTGTCATATACGGTATACTTTAACCGCAGAGGCTGTCCACCCCTGGTAGCTGAGTGGTCAGCGCGTCGGAATGTCATACCTAACGGCTCGGGTTCGATTCTCGGCTGGGTCGGAGATTTTCTCCGCTAAGGGACTGGGTGTTGTGTTGTCCTTATCATCGTCATTTCATCCCCATCGACACGCAAGTCGCCGAAGTGGCGTCCACTCGAAAGACTTGCACCAGGCGAACGGCTTACCCGACGGGTGGCCCTAGCCACACAGCATTTCCATTACCGCGGAGGCACGCGAACGGCTCACACTTAGTCGTTTGGGTAATGTTTTCACCCTTGGCCCGAAAGGCAATGACCATGTCCTTTTAGGCGTCAGGCATTGCATATTCTCAAGTTTGTCTCAGAACACTGAACATACCGTTGAAAAAAAAAAAAAAAAAAACAGCTAAATACAAATCATGTAACTAACCTGATGCACCATTACACAAAAATAATATTTACCTCTAGCAAAATCTGTGGCTACATTGTTGACACTTATTTAAAAATCCTGTGCCATGTATAACTGTCCAAATCAAAGTCGTCAGATGTCCTCATCTAAAATGTAAAGGTGTGTGGTGTACGTACTGTAAGACCTTCGGTACACACACCATCAGATTATTTGACTTGTCGCTCTAACGAAGTAGGCGAGTGTCAGCAATATGTCTCGTGGTCTTATCGTGGCGTGTTTATCTTCTGCCGTTAGGTCAGACGATAGAAATGCCACTTGCACGCTTAGAGTAGCAGATTGACGGTGACCAACTTTAAACAGAACTTGACTAATTTTAACACACATTTATTAAAATAATAACAATCATAAACCTTACTTAATTTTATTCTGGGTGCTGTTTACAATTGACAATCTGAAGTTCCTTTGGTCTTGGCACGTTAATCTTATTCTCACATATCTCTGATACGTGACGAAGTGTCTATACAGTTCTCTTCATGGCTATGTACAGGAATATGATAATCTTATTAGGCGCAGACTGAAACTTGACTATAGACTGGTGCAGACTAATGCAGACTGACTAATCGGAGGTCTGTACACTCGTTATAATACCTCGCGCGTTCAGGTATCACTGCGCGAGTGTGATCCGCGAGGAGAAAAGGTTCTACGTTAGCAGCGATCTCATTGGCTGCGTTACATATTAATACGCGGATCGGCGGAAGCAGAATTTGGTCCGTCTCTATGACAGCGCCATCTCGTAGTGCGGAGACGGACGATCGCTGCGCCTGCGCTGTTGTGCTTAGCGGGGCGCGCTCTAGTGGGAATGTTGTGTACGCGCTGACTACGCGGAACTATGTACACAACAAGGTGAATGACATGAAAGTGCTTATTAGAAAAAAAGTTGTCCCACGTTATTTAACTTCACATCCTGTTAGAAGCACCAAAAAACCAGACCTTGCAATATTTCCTTTGAAACACGCTGTTTACACTCATTCAGTGAACTGCCGCATGTGCAATTTATTTACGTAGAAATTTTTGAACTGTCATTCAGAGAATAAAATACACAAAGATCTTACAACAGTCGATATGATTTCAAAAATGTATCTCTTAGGTTAGTGTGTTTTTTAACGTCCCGTCGACAGCGAGGTCATTAGAGACGGAGCACAAGCTCGGGTTAGGGAAGGAAATCGGCCGTGCCCTTTCAAAGGAACCATCCCGGCATTGGCCTGAAACGATTTAGGGAAATCACGGAAAACCTAAATCAGGATGGCTGGAGACGGGATTGAACCGTCGTCTTCCCGAATGCGAGTCCCGTGTGCTAACCACTGCGCCACCTCGCTCGGTAAATGTATCTCTCTCTTAGTAACAGTTACATGAAAAAAATATTATGTATATATGGGTGTCGCACATAAGCACCATTACAGAATCTTTAGTACATACGTCGAAGCGTATTTCATAGGCTGAACAAAAACTGTTTACATCGTATATATTCAGTATAATATTGTTAATGGATGTTATACAAAGTCGTATATCAAATGTAGTTTTCTAGTACGTAATGTAGAAAAATATGTGAAAATATGTACACAGCTTTAGTGTAAAACAAAGTGCTCACAAAAACAGAAAGTGACAAATACAGAGAAACGACGTTAGCAGTCAATTATGGACAAAACGAACCTGTGTTCTTTTTATTTTTTTGCTACGCTGCGTTGATATGTTTTCAGACACACTTGAGAATAAGCTATTCTCGAAACGGGTAGTATATATATATATATATATATATATATATATATATATATATATATATATAGATGATGTTCTTTACAGGAAATGCTCAATATGTCCACCATCATTCCTCAACAATAGCTGTAGTCGAGGAATAATGTTGTTAACAGCACTGTAAAGCATGTACGTAGTTATGGTGAGGCATTGGCGTCGAATGTTGTCTGTCAGCATCCCTAGAGATGTCGGTCGATCACGATGCACTTGCGACTTCAGGTAACCCCAAAGCCAATAATCGCACGGACTGAGGTCTGGGGACCTGGGAGGCCAAGCATGACGAAAGGGCGGCTGAGCACACGATCATCACCAAACGACGCACGCAAGAGATCTTTCACGCATCTAGCAATATAAAACCCCATGTCATTCCAATTATGTGTGTCAATTTTTACCTCTCTATCTACATTATTCCATGGTTCATTAAGTTTTCAAATTTGTACTGACTTTTTGATCACCCTGTATATTATACACAGTCTGTTGAAAGAATGTCATTTCTTCAAATTTATCGAGGCTGTCGGGCCCACGCAAAACAAAATGAAATCAGACAAATCGTTCCGTTTTCGCATTACGACGACGCCTGCGCTGTTTTCCGCGTCCTCCAACACGGTTTACATACCCTGCACTACAAGTGCTGCCAGTTGCCTTCTGTGACGCTGACGTCGAACGTAGGCGGTGTTTGCATTAATGAGATTGGAATGCGTATATTTCAGTCTTCGTCGGTTCGTTTAATTTGGAATTTTCTTCTGAGTGAAGAACGCTCGCCATTTGTGTAATATTCTACAATACTGTTATTTAACTAACCGGTTTTTAGCTGTTAGGCCATCATTAGATACAAAGATAAATATTGTGGCTGTGAATTTCTGTGAGATCAAAGATTCTAAACTAGGTTCATGCAAAAAGTCTGCCAGTTGGCTTCAAAGAGAACAATTTTTAAAATTCGATATGAGACTAAAGTGAGAAAAATTATTCCTATAAAAAATGTGAAGTACAACTATTTAGTTTAGATAAAGAATATGACACAATGAGTTAATGATCTAAAAGACACATTACAGCTGTTCTTCAGAGAATAAAAACAAACTGAGTAAAATACAGTAAAGTTTGAAGAAATCGTTGAAGAGCACGACTGAACAAGATAATATTATACGACATTGTTCATCTCTTTCTACACTCTACGTGTTTTCTCTCTCATCACAGCGTATAGCTCGCCGTTGCGCAGTGGCCAGTTTTCGTGCAGAGCGCTGGGCGAGTTGATTCGTTTGTTCAGAAGGAAAGGCCGTAAGTGTTTTCCAACTTTCGGCCGGTCAGCGACGATAGAACCGAGGTGCGCAATCTTTCTCAAACTGTTTTACAGAAACTATTGTGTGTGTGTGAAATCTTATGGGACTTAACTGCTATGGTCATCAGTACCTAAGCTTACACACTACTTAACCTAAATTATCCTAAGGACAAACACACACACCCATGCCCGAGGGAGGACTCGAACCTCCGCCGGGACCAGCCGCACAGTCCATGACTCAGAAACTATTCGGCACACAAAAATTCATTTTTGGTTTACTTATAGCTTTATACGTCAGGTTCATGATGATGTGCCCATTATTTCGTTAATGGTCGTAGTTATTGTGATATTTACATGAAAGTAAGACACTGTTTGAAAACCGGAAAAGTTCGCGGTGAAAAATAGAGGCTGCTATAATTTTGCGTTTGGTGCATACTACACAATATGTTGTTGCATATGAAATTTAGCTAACGTATTGAGTTTTTATTTAGACTTGGGTAGAGGTGTCTATCTGTCACCAATATCGAGAAAATTGATATGATTTAGCGCACTCATTTGCGATTGCGCCGCGCCAGCGATAAAGCCAGAGTGACATATCCACAATATTTTTTTATATTTCATAAACGATTTCAGATATCGAAATGAGATTGTGGCAAATGATAGCACGAAAAAAGGAGAGTATTTTACCATATCGTTATCATGTAAAAACTTCATTATCTACCGTGTTATTCCAATGACTACAGACTTTTGCGGTGAAAGAATGTAATTTTTAAGGGCCATTAATAGCTTGTGAAACAAGGAATATTATAGGTTTTGGAACAACACGTTACATGAAGACATTACACGTTTGTTTGTACCGATGACGTGCTTTTTCATAAGCTACTGACTTTACTTTTCCTAAGTTCCTCACTTTAATAAACCACTGTTTCAGAATTCTCTCGCTATTGTGTCTATACATCTTAGTGAGGTGAGACATTATGAACTCCGCCGTATTTTGGCAAAAGAAGCAAATTTTGATACGTTAACAAGATAAATGTGTAGGTTTTACTCAAAATTCGACATTCATGACGCTTCTCTGAAAGTTACAAATGGTTAACATGCGAAAATAAATAGCTGCATTTCCGGTGGAATTCTTCTTAGATACTAACGAAAGCAGAGGTGACATCTTTTTGAATGGTCACCATGCAAGTGGGAGTGTGGAGGGGCCCTCCTTAATATTTACAAAAAAAAATTTGAGCATAGGTTTTGTTGTATCCTGCCTACTCATCAAATATGGGGTACTGGGAAACCTGCTTCTCGGATCGCTAGACAACAATTCAAGCAAATCGTATTAAAGAATTTTATTACAAAAGGAATCAATGACAATACTTAGCTTTGAGAAATACAGATGTGTGGCAAGCAGAGGGCGACATGCAAAATAAACAGCGTCCTTCAGTATAACGATTCCAATACAAGTGAAGAAATACAGTGGATGCTTCTATCCAGATCACTGGTCTTGAAGCTTCTGTAGAACTGGCTAATTATATGCCCCAGATAGTTTACTTGTAACTGTGCAGAGCGATACTTATCAATGTTAAGCGTAAGTCAAGCCTTCCTCAACCTGTCAAATACCATTAACAAATGCAGAACATGCTCTTCCAAGCTTTTTGCGAATTTAAGTATATCTTTGAGATACACCATGCATTTGTTTGGTTTTAAGCTTCTGAGGACTCCATCTAATAAATGTTGAAATGTAGCTGGTGCGTTTATCAGCCCAAAGAGCATTCTACAATATCGGCAGTGATAAGAAGTCGTGGTAAATGCTGTTTTAGGTTTGTCCTCAGGATATACCTCAGTTTGATGATATCAGCTTCTTAAACCTAGAGGCGAAAAGAACTTGCAGTGACTCAAATTATCTAATGTGTCAGTAATATTAGGGATCAGGTACACATCTCTTACTGTTTTTTCATTTAAGAACCTGTAGCCGTAACAAAGCCAATATTTCTTTGTTCCATTTGGTGATTTCTTACCCACAATCATGATCCTTGCTGACCCTGGACTATCATTATGTTCTGTAATCTCATTTGATAACTGCTGCCTCCCCATTTCCACCACTAAAGGCTGTATATACTTAGATAGCCAATAATGTTTTCTAAATAGTGGCGGATGATTTCCTGTTGGTATTCTATGTTGTGTGGTTGGTGTAGCAGGTGACACTGCTTCTAAATTGAATAAATCCTTACAATGTATTAACACTGATACTATTAATGACCTATTTTTACCCTGAAAGTGTTTAACTTTTTCTTGTAATGCAGGTATGTCGACGGTTCGCTATGTTCTACCTTGTCCCTAGCATCCTTAACATCTTTCTCTTCTTGAACCTCTAACAAGGCTATCAGTAATCCCTTTGGAAGATTCATCTCGTCTCCCACAAAATTATCCAGGCTTATTGTCACCATAACCTTACCATTAACATCCCCTGCACACATTATACACCTAAGTACAAAACAATGTTGTTCATCCAACATAGCCTTACTTGTTAGTGGTTCTACCAAACAAACTACACCCTGTGGAATGTTATTATCTACTGGTACCCAGTTTAGATGTTCTGCACCTGCTGGTACTCTGTCATGCAAAACAACATTTAATTCATTTATACAAAGTTTATTCGATGCCATTTTTGCAATGGGTGCATCTTGTGATTTTATTTTCAACTGTTGTATCCATCTGAAGTAACTTACCATCGAGTTCAGTCGTCCATTGCCAAAGATTGATTCTAACACGACACCTAACCAGAAAATCTAACCCACGTGCGCAGCCTATACCTTAGCTCTTGTAGTGTGCTCTTATCCACAAGGTCCAGACTGACAACTGATACGGGTTCTTCTGTACCTACCAAAAGTTCATATTGTTTCACTTTCAAACAAGCCACCAACGAACAGTCCGTCTCTGTGTGTGAATTGAATGCACTTCTATTCACTGTGAACGCTTTTCGACGGAAGAAAGATTCTCGTTGTCGTTTAATGATTTCATTTTCCCATTATAGTTACCCTGTTTCTTTGACCTACACTCTTGTGCCTTATGAACGATCAGTTGACAATTAAACCATTGCCACTGGCGACACTGTCATTTAAAATGACCCTTTCTTTCGCAGCGATAACTTTCTTTATTCGAAGAAAACGTTTTCTGGTCATTTCGATACTAAGAAGCGCTATCTGTCTCTTGAAGATAATTGGCTACTTGCAGCGCTGCTGCTACATCTTGTAGACTTTCCATTCTCACTCTGTGAGAAAATTCTGGAGGAACCCCCTTAGGAGAGCATCCATTGCCCTATTCTCAGCCTCTCTCAATAAAACTGCCTCAAGGTCCGATCTGATAGTCAACTCATATGTTTGGGCGTTCAACTTGTGTACCCTGTCCGAAAACGCTTTGTCAGTCTCATTTGGCAATTGTCTCAAATTTCTTAATTTTTCTCGAAAGAGACGAGCACTATTATGTTTTCTGTACCTTTGCTTTAAGCCATTTTCCATCTCTGTAAATGTGGTTACTTTACTTAAAAACCTTATGGTACATGATGTACATCTTAGCCTCACCCAACAAACGCAGTTTTGCCACCTGCAATGATGTTTGTTCAGACCAGTTGCACAAGCTGGCTGCGGATAATACTTCCTGAATGAAAATAGTGACATCCTCCGATGTTTTGCCAGAAAAAAGGGGGAATAAGACTAGTGACTACAAGATCCACGGATGGGGAAGGTATTGTCAGTATTGATTTAACTTAATTAGGACCTGATTGTGAAGGATCTCCCATTTGACTACGTAACTACTATGCAATTAGGTTGTTCTGATATTTTAATAATTTAACCTGTTCTGTCAGAGCTGATACGGTGTCTGCTGTAGTAGCTGCTCACGTTTGTGCCATATCTGTGCAGTTTCCTTTTCCATCACAATAAGATTTATACTCCACAAACAACATACGCTACAACGAATATCAAAATTTACATTTTACTTCGTCTCGTCGACACCCAGTGACACTTAACAAAGCTCATTTTTGCATGACCATAGGGCAAATGGAATAAATTACAGGAATAAACCTATCACAAAGCGTCTTGTGCCTGGAAGACAAATTACAAATTTTACAGTCTACTGGTACAAAATACGCTTTACTATAATTCGCCTTAAATTAAGATACTAGGCTTTGCAAAAAGTATCCCTGAACTCACTATACCTTGTTCTGGACATGATCATCAACCAAAAAATACTTGTGCGAGAAACAAAGCTGTTCAGTGACTCGCCCCACTATTGTCTTAACGGCTGGTGTGGCTCTGTACGAAATGCTTCATACAGCCTTCTGCTGTAGATGCTGAAAGTGTTAGAACACGACCACTTCCTGACACCAATTTTGCAAGAGGCGACTGTTTGGTAGGCATAAGTAGAGACGGTTCTGTGTCAGGAGTCACTCTCCCAGTTCGCTCCCAGCCAGTTTTCCTCCATAGGATGGTACTTCGTGACTCATGGTTGGCATCGTCTGTCAAGCGGTCTTCAAGCCGTTAACGGCAACTGAAACCGGACACTTTGTTCCAGCTGGCTATTGCACTTTGTAACGTATTATTATGCTTACGACGTTTCTCATCGAGCCATATACGTTATCTCGCATTTCTAGCTGCTTCTCTCACACAAATAATGATAAAATTTCAGAAATTCAGGGTCGCCACCAGCCCAAGCCCTTCCTAACCATTTTATAAAAAACGGAGCTGGAAAATTATTAGTTTAATTACTTTAATATTTTAATTACAAGTACGCAAATTTCTTTAAGCAGCCAGATAAATAGAACTCCATGTCGTGCATGAAGCAACTTGATTAATTCAGGAATGGAAATCAGAGTAAGGGGGTAAGATCGACACCAAAGAATTTACCTTTCACGTAAATTATTCATTGTAACTAAATATTTGGTTGCACATCCTAACTACACATAACTGGTGCCTGACTCGAAATATTTAAGTAAGAATTACGTGAGAATGAAACAGAGCACAATTTAACTACAGCAAGAAGAAACACAGAAGACGGGGGTGGGAGAGATTCATACTATCATCTCCTTTGCATTAATACCATAAAAATATCTAAGTGAGGTTTGCATTACGATTCTACGCATGTTCTATTCTGGACAGAGGTTTAACCAATGCACAAGGCTGTGCGATAACTATTTAACATACTAACTGCGTTTGCTGCTTGCAAACGGCCGAACTAGAGCACGTGGTGCATTGTGACTCAAACTGTTGTGCTGCTTTGTAGAAAGCGCACGAAAGAACAGATATTCTTGCAGAAATTGTAGCTCATTAAACAAGCAAACTGTTAAAATAAAGCCTATTGCGGTGCCGTGGTGAACCAGAAAGGTCATTGATTACCAAACACGTGGCACAAAATCGACACACAAAGACAAAAGCAATTTCCACAAAATATAAGATTAAAAATCATTAAAAAAAATAACTCTCTTCACACGCTTCAGATACGCTTAAGTTCTTAAGTATTTCACCAATTAAACATAACGAAGTCCTAACTCAATCTGATTCCTAATACCTGAAACCCCCCTTAAGAGCTACGATCCGTACTCACCAAGCGTTCACCGAAGAGTGCCCCTTTCTCTTTAGAGATTACCTAGCTCCCCGTGCAGCGGAAGCTACCTGAGGGGTAGCCCTCCGTCACCAACCTCACACACAAAAACAGCCTTCCACACAGCCTTCGGCTAAGATGGGTAAACCTCTCAGTTCAGGTATTGGAAACCTAAGTTGGTCATCCTGTGCTCTCCTTTGAACGAGAAGCAACATCTTCTGCTCCCAAGGACGATGACCAATTCAGCGATTCCCACAAAACAAAACCGAAACCCACATTAAAACACACATATAATAATCAATAGGCCTTATCTGAGTGCTCAGTCTTTCTGGAAGAGTTCATGAATTGGGCTAAAATCAGGTAGTAAAGTGGATAAGTTGTACCGAATTTGACAAGCGTCTTATGAAACGACTTCACAGAGACGTTTCAACTTGTTGGTTCGCCGCTTGCTGTGGCCTCGGCTCCGGCTGTACTGCGACGTCGCGAGGGTGAATGACGGCGGCTCATGTATTGGACTTATACATGCCGACTTGGGCGCAGGGGGCGGGGGGCGGGGAGGGTTCTGTCCCCTCCTACGCACCACCTTTCTGCGTCATCCATCGTACAGCTATGTAGCCGTGAAGTTCAACGATATTGGCCTGCCGCCCAGGTAGGCCCTATTCAGTCCGCCGGAATGTCAGGAACACTGGTGCCCGGATACTGGGAGGGTGGAAAGATCTCCAGGTCCTCCCATCTGCGACAGAGGCAGACTGTAGTGCTGAATTCTGCGAGTGGTGATTATGGCGCGGTTGACATCTCTCCCAGTAGCGGCTGTTGTTGTCCGCAGCGTGCAGGAAATCTATAAAAGACTTGTACCGGACATCACTTTGCTGCAGTCAGGGAATCGAGTGTGAATGTCTTGTACGCCATCGATCCGTCTGACCGACTGCCTTATGAACTAAACTGCTAGGGTGTTTATGGGGTGCGAGTGGCCAAGCGGTTCTAGGTGCTTCAGTCTGGAACCGCGCAACCGCTACGGTCGCAGGTTCGAATCCTGCCTCGGGCATGGATGTGTGTGATGTCCTTAGGTTAGTTACGTTTAAGTAGTTCTAAGTTCTAGGGGACTGATGACCTCAGCTGTTAAGTCCCATAGTGCTCAGAGCCATTTGAACATTTGTTTATGGAGTGGCCAATGTTTGTCCGACGTCGTCGTCATAACCGCATAAGGCTTGCTGTTACAAAGGTATCAGCGGTTCTCTTTCTGCCGTGCTTGCTCAACGAGTTTGTTATAGTATAAAACTTGTTTGTAAAAGCTCTTAGTACTGTTTGTTGCATTTTCCTTTGCCTTTCTTTCGTCACATAACGAAGGTGACATGGCCCTGTTTGGCTGCTCTGACTACTACATTCTGTTGAAGTCTGTTGCCTGGCTTGCCCGAAACGCCGATGTTGTGTTTTACCCTGACAGAGTCTCGTGGCAACATATTTTCATTGCAGCCGCCTCATGTCGACATTTCCGTAATCTAGCGAGCTAGCTTCCATCTGGGACTTCGAAAATTTTACCCCCTGTACTACTATACACAAGGTTGACAGGCAACAACACATAAGGGACTGGTCTCAGTCGCCCTGGTTGGTGCAGTTGAACTGCTGTTTTTTGACACACTTTTCGAAAATGGTTGTTTTCTAATTGCAAATGCAATAAATGTGTATGATGTTTCATTTGAGATGATGAAACATAATTTACCTAATCTTAAAAATCGTATTATGAAATATGGAAAATAGCATACAATATGTTTTACTGAATCACGTTTTTTAACCGAAGAAAAACTCATACGTTTTGAAACTTTCACGCACACAAAGATCTACAGGAGTGGGACAAAAATATGGGAACACTGCGAAAAATGCTTGCCTTAACATAAATGCAGTTGTAGCCTGCAGGTGGTGCTTTAGTGCTGTTGTTTTTGACCAGGGACGGCACCTATGCAGTGTCCTGGATACTTACAAGTATCGTTGTGATCACAACAGTGTTCTGTGTACTTGTGAGTGCATTATGTTGGAGCTAAGAGAATTCGGAGTAACGGCCTTGCCGCAGTTGATACACTAGTTCCCGTCAGGTCACGGAAGTTAACGCTCTCGGGCATGGCCGGCATCTGGATGGGTCGCCATGCGCTGTTGCCATTTTTCGAGGTGCACTCAGCCTCGTGATACCAATTGAGGAGCTACTCGACCGAATAGTAGCGGCTCCGGTCAAGGAAAACCATCATAACCACCGGGAGAGCTGTGTGCTGACCACACGCCCCCTCACTGAGGATGACACGGCGGTCGGACGGTCCCGATGGGCCACTTGTGGCCTGATGACGGAGTATGTGTGTAAGAGAATTCGAACGTTGGTGCTCGTATGGCAGGTGCTCCCATGACCAGGGATAAGCTAAACTTTTTGGTTTTTCAAGAGGTGCTGTATCGAAGATTTATACCGCTTACAGGAGAAGGGGAAAAACATCATCCGCTAAATGACAATGTAACAGTGTCTTTTGGTCGAATGAGTCTTGTTTCACACTGTATCCAACTTCTGACCGAATTTACGTCCCAAGAGTGGAACGTGGTATGCAGTCGCTGATGATTTGGGCAGCCATATTTTGGTACTCCACGGGTCCCAGGTTTCTCTGGAAGGTCGCTTTACGGCCAAACGTATAGGTCATATAAGACCATTTTATCTATCAGGTCCATCCCATGGTACAATGTTTGTTTCGAAACGGTGATGCTGTGTCCCAAGACGGCAGGGACCGTGTTCACGCACCTCGTATCGTCCAGGACTAGTTTTGTGTGCACGAAGACGAACTGCCGCATCTTCCCTGGCCACCAGTTACCAGATCTCATTATTACTGAGCCTTTGTGGACTAGTTCGGAGAAAAGGCTGCGTGATTGCTGTCCACCTTCATCAACGTCACCTATTTTATCACTATCCTGCAAAAGACTCCCTCGCAAACCACAGAGGACCCGTATTAATTCATTACGAAACGACTGGAAGCTATTTTGAACGCCAGCTGTTTTCCTACACCACATTAGACAAGGTAATGTGTAGTGTTTTATGTAATGTGTGTCCACCCCCTGTATATCACAATTTGGACACCACCAGGATGTTCTTTTCGGTGCGTTTTCCCCTTCTGCGTCTTATAGAAGTCGAACACCATTTGCAGACACGTAACGGATGCGATTCTCATGATACTTTTTAGCACCAGAGTTGTTTTACGGCTAGTTATTTAGATCACACAATATTTCAAAAGCTTCAATACGCATTTTCTTTTATTTATCACTTACCTGGGCATTTAACCACACAAAAGTGGGATCAACTTCGGATGAGCCTTGCTTCATACTGTGTCCAACTTCTGAACTGGAATCGCCGTTTTCTTCTACCAGAACACTGAAAAATCGCTGGCAGAGAAATTCCGTATCATAGCAACTACGTAGAGATCGAGGAGTGGGCCAATAAAGATGCAGGTAGCAGATGAAAGCAGTAAATGCTCAACATTGAGCAGAAATATACAAAGCGCTTTTGTTGAATACAGATAGCTCAGAACTGGAAAACTACATGGTAGGATAATGCAGAGACCCTCCCTTGAGCGGTCTACACGACTAACGATAGAGGTCAGTAGGCGCAGTGTTAGCTATTAATGCGTTAGTAATTAGAAGCTCTGTAGCAGTCTAACCACTTTCACAAAGAATCCGAGATCCGACCACTGGATTAGAATATCCTCACCAGCAACAGTTCATACACCGCCTCCGGCTGATCACTAGCAAAGCCCATTGATAATCACAACCACGAAACAGGAATATACACTGCCGCGCAGGATTAGCCGAGGGGTCTAGGGCGCTGCAGTCATGGACTGTGCGACACCCCACACATCAGAATTGCTGCAGAGTGGCTCCAGAAACACTCTACTGAGTTCAAACATTTCCACTGATCACCAACTCCCCAGACACGAACATTATTGAGCATATCTTGGATGCCTTACAACGTGCTGTTCAAAAGAGATCTCCACCCCCTCGTACTCTTACGGATGTATGGACACCCCTGCAGGATTCATGGAGTCAGCTCCCTCCAGCACTACTTCAGACATTAGTCGAGTCCATGTCACATCGTGTAGCGGCACTTTTGCATGCTCGCGTGGCCCTACACTACATTAGGCTGGCGTACCAGTTTCTTTGGCTCATCGGTGTCCAGAGTCAACAGGGAAATGCTCGTTCAAAAACACCACGCTCAGTTTTTCTTGGAAATAAATGAAATTTATTGGTATCATATAAGGCTAGCGAAGTCCGACACTTTAATTCAACGTCACCTCCAGTTGAATTTGAAATTACAAAGAAATCCAGACCTTTATCTGCTTACAGGCGTTGATAAATATCAACTGGGACAGTTGAAAATGTGTGCTCCGACCGGGACTCGAACCTGTCCGACTGAGCCACCGAGGACACAGAGGATAGGGCGACTGCAGGGACATATCTCTGGCGCGCTCCCCGTGAGACCCACACTTTCAACTTACGTCCACACACTACATTTGTAGTGCCCCTGCTAACTATACTCCTTGCTCGCGGCTATCAATCTACCGATTCCCGTAAGAGCTCGGGCAATGTGAGTGCATTTGCACTGAATAAGATGATTGGCCGGTAAGCCTTATCTATATGAAGATGGTATCTGTTCTTTCGGACATGTTCGAATTACATCACACCAGAAAAATATTTCTTTTGTGATTTGTTATCCGACATCAGACTTGAAAATAAAATATCCTCGAATATCTTGGAATCCCTGGAACCGATATCTCGTCAGCATCAGTGTCGATAAAAGGCAAAAATTGTCGAGATTTTCGACTCCCGGACTGGATGAACTGTCTGTATTCATAATTAAGTTTGTACGGAACCCTCAGTGTTCGATTCCTACTCGCACATAGCCAGTTTTTATTCCTATTATGCCAAATTACACACAGCTCACATTTTTGTACAACGAAATCAAGCTGGTGTAGCACAAATAAAAATCAAGCTGTAGGAATAAGAACTGTCTTAACAACCCAACTTACAGCAGACGACATAGCCCCGCCTTATTGGCGTAAGTGCAGTAACAAAATTCACAATTTGGCTTTTACAAAAACACGTTTTACAAAACATATTGTTATGGTGGTGCAACTTAGAATAGTCTGTACTTTAGAAAAAATTGCTGGCCTTATATTTCCAATAACAAAAAAATTTTCAACCACATGTGACTTCTTGTACTTCACCAGATGACAGTGTCTGTTTATTCAGATCTCTCAACTCCTGGTTCTCAGAACGCAACCCTGCTGCTTCCAGGGGTTTCGACCTGGTTTACCAGGGGTGGTCACAAAGTTTTAATGCCTGATTTTATCCGTTGTTATCAGTCTTCTTCCGTGACTGTATTACTTTCGCAAAATAAAGAAAAATCGCTTTTATTTCAATGCACGATGCATTTCGAGCCCTGGGGGCTCATCCTCAGATATTTTGCAGTCTACATCATTTTTTTCCCCAAATTGACAAGATTACATTGGTATATTACAAAGTGGCACATTGTGAATATAAGTTTACAAAACTCGGAGAAATCGAAAAATAACTTACTGTTTCCAGTATTGGACACATAGTTCTCCAAAATTATTATCCACTTCTGGAGACAGTAAGCTATTATTCCATTATGGAGCCACAACCTGTTTGCACAGTGCCTTGTTGACAACTTGGGTCCATGGCTTCGTGCAGTCTGGATCACACCCGAACCTTACCATCAGCTCTTACCAACTAAAATCGGGACTCATGTGACCAGCTCACGGTTTTCCAGTCGTCTAGCGTCCGAGCGATACGGTCAGGAGCCCAGGAGAGGCGCTGCAGGGGATGTCGTGCTGTTTGCCAAGGCACTCGCGTCGGTCGTCTGCCGCCATATCCCATTAACGCCAAATTTCGCCGTACTGTCCTAACGGATAACTTCATTGTTCGTCCCACATTGACTTCTGCTGTTATTTTATGCAGTGTCGCTTGTCTCTTAGCACTGACAACTGTACGGAAACCTCGCTGCTCTCGGTTGTCAAGTGAAGGCCGTCGACCACTGCGTTGTCCGTGATGAGAGGTTATGCCTGAAATTTGGTTTTGGTTTTCTCGGCACTCTTGACATTGTCAATCTCGGAATATTGAATTCCCTAACGATTTACAAAGTGGAATATTCCATGCGTCTAGCTCTGCCATTCCGCTTCCAGAGTCTGTTAATTTATGTCGTGCGTCTATAATCACATCGGTAACCTTTCCGCGTGAATGTCCTGAGTACACATGACAGCTTCGCCCTTTTGTACCTTGTGTACGCGATACTACCGCCATCTGTATACGTGCATATGGCTATCCCTAGCTGATATCCGATGATGGTTTGGCCGATGGATATACGAGGTGCATTCAAGTTCTAAGGCCTCCGATTTTTTTTCTAATTAACTACTCACCCGAAATCGATGAAACTGGCGTTACTTCTTGACGTAATCGCCCTGCAGACGTACACATTTTTCACAACGCTGACGCCATGATTCCATGGTAGCGGCGAAGGCTTCTTTAGGAGTCTGTTTTGACCACTGGAAAATCGCTGAGGCAATAGCAGCATGGCTGGTGAATGTGCGGCCACGGAGAGTGTCTTTCATTGTTGGAAAAAGCCAAAAGTCACTAGGAGCCAGGTCAGGTGAGTAGGGAGCATGAGGAATCACCTCAAAGTTGTTATCACGAAGAAACTGTTGCGTAACGTTAGCTCGAGGTGTGGGTGCGTTGTCTTGCTGAAACAGCACACGCGCAGTCCTTCCCGGAGGTTTTTGTTGCAGTGCAGGAAGGAATTTGTTCTTCAAAACATTTTTGTAGGATGCACCTGTTACCGTAGTGCCCTTTGGAACGCAATGGGTAAGGATTACGCCCTCGCTGTCCCAGAACATGGACACCATCATTTTTTCAGCACTGGCGGTTACCCGAAATTTTTTTGGTGGCGTTGAATCTGTGTGCTTCCATTGAGCTGACTGGCGCTTTGTTTCTGGATTGAAAAATGGCATCCACGTCTCATCCATTGTCACAACCGACTAAAAGAAAGACCTATCATGCTGTCGTTGCGCGTCAACTTTGCTTGGCGACATGCCACACGGGCAGCCATGTGGTCGTCCGTCAGCATTCGTGGCACCCACCTGGATGACACTTTTCGCATTTTCAGGTCGTCATGCAGGATTGTGTGCATAGAACCCACAGAAATGCCAACTCTGGAGGCGATCTGTTCAACAGTCATTCGGCGATCCCCCAAAACAATTCTCTCCACTTTCTCGATCATGTCGTCAGACCGGCTTGTGCGAGCCCGAGGTCGTTTCGGTTTGTTGACACACGATGTTCTGCCTTCATTAAACTGTCGCACCCACGAACGCACTTTCGACACGTCCATAACTCCATCACCAATGCCTCCTTCAACTGTCGATGAATTTCAATTGGTTTCACACCACGCAAATTCAGAAAACGAATGATTGCACGCTGTTCAAGTAAGGAAAACGTCGCCATTTTAAGTATTTAAAACAGTTCTCATTCTCGCCGCTGGCGGTAAAATTCCATCTGCCGTACGGTGCTGCCATCTCTGGGACGTATTGACAATGAACGCGGCCTCATTTTAAAACAATGCGCATGTTTCTATCTCTTTCCAGTCCGGAGAAAAAAATCGGAGGCCTTAGAACTTGAATGCACCTCGTACTGATGCTAACTTTGAAGCTCCGATACTGTACAATTAAGCCGTGCAGCTGGACAGACAGTGGAAACGGTACGTTGATGTTGTTGGTGAACATTATTGCTGTTCATCGTACCTTTTCTGGTCTTTTTAGACAGTCTGTTTATTCTAGTCGATGCGGAGCCGTCGCACGTGGTTTGTCTTGAGCGCCAGGTTGTTACTAATGAAGTGCGCCAGTGTTTGTTGGAAGCGCTTTCGGACAGTGGGCTTAATCTCTGTACTTTCTTGTATTACGCTAGCCTGTTGGCGCTAGCGCGTGTTATTGCTGTGGCATCAGCGACCGCGTTGCTGGCCTGTTACACGTGCGCACGGAAGCACTTTGTTGTAGATAAGATCGGAAATTTGTGGTAAGGTCTTATGGGACAAAACTGCTAAGGTCATCGGTCCCTAAGCGTACACACTATTTAAGCTAACTTAAACTAACTTACGCTGAGGACAACACACACACCCATATCCGAGGGAGGACTCGAACCAGAGTTAGTTCACCTGATCTTTTACTACTTCTCTTGTAAAACTGTTTGCTACTTGAGAACTCTGCCTAGAAGTTGAAATCTAGTGCTGCTACGTCTCCTTAAGATTGCGTCGTTTGATGAATTTCGCAGTTGTTAGGATAGCTTAGATTTTAGATCATTGGTTAATTCTCTCGTATATGGTTTAGCGGCCGAAATTCGATTATACACTAATATACAGTAATTCTTAACTGGGGAATCTTTATTTCATGGTTTTAAGATACAGGTGTAAAAGCGGGAAATGCCGGCATTATGCGCAAAGAGAGTAGTTATTAAATGTTTCTGTCGCCAGGTTTAAATATAGTTTTCCTTTCAGATGAGCCTATTGCGATATCATTTATATTGCTTGTGTGACTCTGGTTCCGGTGGCGTCCGTGGGCTGTTACTTTGCATATCACAATCAAGGCATCTACTGAAACAGCGGACCCAGCTGACGTGAGAAGATTGTAAAATTAATTCAAGTTTTGCATTGTGTGCATAAACACTAACTGTGGTCGTAAATACTGGACTGATGGTTCAAAGGACTGCTTAAATTTTACTGTGTTTTGAATTTTTATTTAATTGCT
This sequence comes from Schistocerca nitens, assembly GCF_023898315.1. Taxonomy (NCBI): domain Eukaryota; kingdom Metazoa; phylum Arthropoda; class Insecta; order Orthoptera; family Acrididae; genus Schistocerca; species Schistocerca nitens. The sequence continues at coordinate 443,888,367 of NC_064621.1, read as the reverse complement.
TGGGCAATTAATAAATGTTTTAAAAGGCCACTTTCACTTACTGAACCCAATTCCCGCTCCATTCCTTTACGTGTAACAATGCATTGTCGCTATACAGCAATAAAGCGTATCTTATTTTTAAAAACACCATATGCCGCCCGCTGATAGCCGAGCGGTTCTAGGCGCTTCAGTCTGGAACCGCGCGACCACTACGGTCGCAGGTTCGAATCCTGCCTCGGGCATGGATGTGTGTGATGTCCTTAGGTTAGTTAGGTTTAAGTAGGTCTCAGTTCTAGGGGACTGATGACCTGAGATGTTAAGTCCCATATTGCTCAGAGCCATTTGAGCCATTTTTAAAAACACCATAAATTGGTGGCGCAAAACAAAATATGGTCTTCCCCAAGAAAGCGTTCTCGCTCTCACACTAGTTAACTTGTACACCAACGACCACATAACAAGGCTTGCACCTCATTTGTTTATGCCAACGATCTTACCCTCTCTACCCAGCAGAAGACATTTGAAGGCTTTGAAAGACAACTTTCGTCTACTCTTGACGAGATGGGAAAGTATTATGAGGCCAACAGCTTGAGGCCAAAACCAGGCAAAACAGTAGTCAGCGCTTTCCGTCTCCGAAATAAATGTGTTAATTACAGGTTAAAATCCTCATGGCTTGGAACTCCTCTCAGTCACAGGTGTACCCCTAAATACCTCGGGATTATTCATGGTAGGAGTCTGAAATTCAAGGAAGATTGTAACACAGTCAGAATGTATGTAGCAACACGAAACAATGTCTTTAAAAAAAACTCAAAGGCACAAGTTAGGAAACAAGCCCACGTTTACTTGGGACATCGGCTGTAGCCTTGCGCTACTCGACAGGAGAGTGTGCTTCCACTGAAAGGTACTAATCCTGCCATTCGAAATAGGTTGATACTGCTGTTCACCAAACTTACCACCAAGTGACAGGATGCTTGACTCCAGTCCCAGTCGGGAAGATGCACAATTCTGGCCTGAGCAGCTCCACCCGATATCAGACCGATGGCGACAGCTAAATCCGAAAGGAGCAATATCAACACTGACGAGAGACACACAGTTAATGGGTACGAACCTGTTGCTCGACGTCTTCACAGCAGGAAAAGCTTCGAAGAGAGGCTACAATAATGGCAGGAAAGAGTTAAAAGTGACTGGATACCACCAAAAGAGGAGGTATCCCCAAGAAACAGCCTGTTATGGCCACCTTGGAGATTTTCGCTCGGGTATCGGCCAGAGTAAAACTGCCATGTTAAAATGGAGACTGCGGTAACTAAGATATGTCCCGTATGTGTGGTGTTGAGTAGACTTTGATCCATGTCCTTCACTGTCCTGTTCACAGGCATCATGACGCTGGAGGATGTGGCATCAGGAAGCCCAGAAGCAGTGCACGTTACTGAAAAATGGTTCAAATGGCTCTGAGCACTATGGGACTTAACATCTGTGGTCATCAGTCCCCTAGAACTGAGAACTACTTAAACCTAACTAACCTAAGGACATCACACGCATCCATACCAGAGGCAGGATTCGAACCTGCGACTGTAGCGGTCACGTGGTTCCAGACTGAAGCGCCTAGAACCGCACGGCCACACCGTCCGGCCACGTTACTGAGGCGCTACACTTGATTTAAAGTTGTCATCGACACGCTAAGAAGAAGAACCAACAGAGCCTGGATTTTTGCTGGATTCTTCCTCTTCAAATGCGGAAAACGAATTTCCGCACGATACTCCATTTTATAAATGGGCTGCGCCGCATTGATTTGGTTACTTGGTTTGCGGGAGGGTACCAAACAGCAGGGTCATCAGTCCGATCGGATTAGGGAACGATGGGGACGAGAAATTGATCGTGCCCTATCAAAGGAACCATCCCGGCATTTTCCTGAAGTAATTTAGGGTAATCAGGATGGCCGGACGCGGGTTTAAAGCCTCGTCCTCCCGAACGCGAGTCCAGTGTGCTAACCACTGCGCCGCCTCGCTCGGTACATTGACTTGACTCTTACAGCCGCGTGCTACAGAGCTGTAGCATGGGGATTTTAACATGTAGCAGAACTGCTGACGTGTACTCGCAAACAAACAAAAATTAATTACATAACTATGAAAGTTTATAACTACCCATCTTAAAGCGAAAGTGTGAAGAATTTCTGATACTTAACGTGTGATTAATGTTAGTTAATAAGTTTAAGGAAATATTATGAAAATCAAGTGCTAACAGAATGAAGTGAAGCAGTTTCAGGTTAAGTCCTCACCTGGCGGATAGCTGCCACGGTGTTTTGGCGGGCATTGATGACGACCGCCAGCGTGCCGCCCACTCTGCAAGACAGGCCACTGGCGTCGGCCGTCACTGCTGCCGCCAACCCCGATCCGTGCAGCAGCTTCAGTGCCCGCACCAAGTAGCACGTGCCTCGGAACGAGGGCGCTGTAAACAAATCGTATACCTTGAGAAAGCGTGGACGCAATCAGTAACGGTGATCAGCAGGCGAAAAATAATGCCGAAGCTTTACTCGTGATACAGCAGACACCTCCTAGAGTTACCCAAAGTATCGTGATTGTTTGAGAGCAGTTGACGCCGGTTGATTGGACATTTCATTCTTTTGTTTTTTCTTTCGCTCAAAATGTGCTCTGGTATGTCTACTTTATTGCAGTGGCAGTGTTCATCTCAAGTTCGCCAGAAACTCCGTTATCGAGTTACAAGGCGATTTGTGAAAAGACGACTCCGAAACCCATTCACAGCGGGAAAGAAACAGTCGACATGTAATTTCAGTGACGCTCAAACAGGCAGTGCGTTGGAAATTATCAACGCGCTCGAACTTGAGATAGGACAAGCCTGTTACAACCTCTGCACAAAAGAGGACAAGAGCGAATCGAGCGAGCAGAGCAGTGGATGACATAAGCTGCCAAAATGGTCTGCAGGACCACTGTGGCCACAAAGAAGGTGGAGAAGGACCTCCTTTTGAATCTGGAAGGACTGCTGTATGGTCCAGGGGTCGCTGCTAGAGGTATGTATAAATTAACTAAAAAAAATGTAAAGGACCACTGTGGCCACGAAGAAGGTGGAGAAGGACCTCCTTTTGAATCTAGAAGGACTGCTTTATGGTCCAGGGATCGTATGTATAAATTAACTATAAAAAATGTAAAGGCCACTGTGGCCACGTAAAAAGGTGGAAAAGGACCTCCTTTTGAATCTGGAAGGACTGCTATATGGTCTAGGGATCGCTGCTAGATGTGTGTATAAATTAACTAAAAAAATGTAAATGAAAACTTTAAATATGTTTTTCTTGAAACTCTATTTTTTCAAATTGTCAGAAAACATAACTTGAGAACGATACATACGAAATTGACTGGAATTTGATGCCGGCATTCTAAACTGAATTCTCTTCCATATACCTAGTCTTTCTGTGATGCCTTCAGAATGCTATTTTCTGTGGACCTTTTGTATCGATTTTGTGGGCGAGGAAGCCGACAGTTGTTTCAAAACGACACCATTTTATTAGAGCTTAATATTTTTCAGTTATCCTGTGTATGCCGATGTGGACACAAAAACGATTTCTTAAAGACAAAAGTGTAAAGAATAAAACTATATCATCAGATCTAGCACTACATTTAATTTTACCTAAAAAAAATCACGAGATTCACCTATTTTCCATGCATTCAAAGAGAGCTACCCCCTCAAGTAGGTTACTGTAGGTTACCAACGTAACGCACACAAACAACAAGTTATGACTATTGATGACCTACTCAATCTACTCTCACTGATAATTACCCGAATTACTTGTAGATTACCTTATACGTTTACTAGCCTTTTCCCCACAGCTTCACGCATATGTGTGTTTGACTCATATAATGAACACACCATCTACTCTCCCTCTGTGTGTTCACCTCTCTCTCTCTGTCTGTCTACCTCATACTGCATCTGTCTATCTCCTCCTATCCACTCTCTCTGACCATATCTTCCTCCCCCTTCCTTTGATCATATCCTCTTCCCCCTTTCGCTTTCCATCTCTAGCTCCACACTCCTCCCTTTCCGCTTATACGCCACCCTACTACATCTTTCACCTGTCCATGTATCTCCCCCTCCTCCTCTGTCTCTGTCCATTTCCTCCTACCCCTCAAGCGCCCATCCCCCCTCTATCCATCTCAACCTGTCTCCAGTCATGCTCATTGGCACGTGTACCCCTGAATACAGTTCAATAAAGAAGGCCAATAATATTCCAACATGCCTGTCTTGCAGGGCAGGCTACACTTCAGAGGGCTTGAAGATAATTTTCTTTTGCCCCTGATGTACTCAAACACAACATACCTATCATGCATGGCGGCCTACATATTAGGCACCAGAAAACCATTTCTTGTCTCTGTAAAGCAGGCTGATGTGTGGTATATCTGCACTGCTGGTTGCTGGCCATTAAAATTGCATCACAGGGAGAACAGAAACTAATGACTAATTAAATTTTACTTGTTACATACTAGAAACAATACATGAGGAGGTTATTTCGCAATAAATGGGATGCAAAATTTAGTAAACAGAGATGCCACTTCTGTAAGCAACAGTACTTCTAATCCATCAGTCATAGTAGCTGGCGAGTTGTGTTGTGTTAGTCTCTTGGCGACCCATGACCAGATGTTTCCAGAGGGCGAGAGATCTGAAGATTGTGCTGGCCAGAGAAACGAAGTTAGTATTTCTGTTGCATCATTTGTTAAAACAACCAATGTGGCTTGTGGACTGTGCACGGTGGATACATACTATATTGCTTTTAAAAAATGTGTTTTAATCATTTCATTGAAACTACACATTTGCAGTCCAACGGCGTATAATGGAGGAATGTACGACAAGACAGCAGTGTCTACTTTGGGAAACACTATTCTGCAAGTATTTGATGTGTAACAAATATTCCTTCTAGTAAATGTTTGGTTTTATTCCGAATAATACCTCATTTATGCTTCTGTTGGTCCTAATTATCTGTAACATGGTATTGTTCCTTCTTCGACTACTACAGTCTGTTAACTCGTTAATCTTCAAACATTGATTTTACACAGTCGCAGAGTATTACAGTTTAATGGGCTTCATGGGTGATGGAATAGACGTGTCTCCATTTTTACTCGGGTTTAGCTTTTCGAACCGGGCTACTTCCCTTGTGAGTGGAAATTCTGGCAAAGGCATTTGACTTGACGACGGTGGATAGAATCTTGGTGGTGGGAAAACTTCTCATCGTGAGTATTTGGCCGACAAGGAAGGAGACTGATAATGTCAAGTAAATGATAACCGGACAGCTGTCGTGGCTTAAGTTTCTCAAGGACTGAGGTCATGCTATGCTGTCGATGCGGGTCAACCCATTGGATGCGGACGTTACGCTCAGTGGTCAGCTTAATGCTGCTCGAAAGGAATATGCTACGTGCAGGCATATCTTTTCACCCTCTCCCTCCCCTTCATGCTTAGCAACACTAACACAGCACCACACAAACACTCGTCATTGTCATCCACATGAACACCTGACACTTTGCAACAAGTCGGAGGAAGGTAATTGAAAACCACCTCTGGTATGACCTTCTCGAGTACAACATTGCCCATTTCCAGAACTCCCTTCCAGCGCTCATTTCTGGAGTATGGGACTGATTTTCACTATATGATGAAAGCCGTGGATAAGACAAAATGATAATGAGACCAGCCACAAAGGCAGTTTCGAGAAAGACTGCGCACCTGTCGTTTTATTTCTTGCTGTTTCGAATACGACCAGGCAGCTCGAATGGAACTGCTTCCGGTAATCCCCAACGAAAGAAGTCTTCATAAGGATATCCTTTAGATTGTGGTCGTCATAGCCAAACCTTTGCCCCTCACATGCGACCAGGAAACCAAGTAGAGTCGGCAATTGGGCAAGCATTTATGTGCGAGTTGTTGGTTAAGTTTACTGTATAAACTCAGTGCGGACGCCCCGATTGATTCTTCACTTCCTTGAGGTGAACTTGCAGTTAATTATAATGTTGGCTTCTGCAGTGATCGTGGCACGAACAGACAGCAAAATTTGCTGGAGGTGCGGTACTGTTAAACCAGCACATCAACAGCAGCGCGAGTTACACACACAACTCTCGTTCCTCCAGTAGAAATTCCGTTACGACTACACGTAAACTGCAACAGAGTGAGCGGCCATCACCAGCGGAAAGTCGATGTTATCAGCAAATCTCTCGGTGTTAAACAGCAGCACGCAGCTAAATGGCAGCTTCAACGTGGGCTGTAAACAGAAGCGCTCCTTTTGTGAAGTCAGCTTTGGCGACATGAGGATAGTGGCTGCCTACATTGTTGTCCTTATCAGCGTTACAAGCTACCTCAATGGGCCGACATTGTTCCCTCGCTTCGATTACGTTTTCAGCCCAAGACAGTGCTTATCAGTAAAACGCGATATCATTCACTTCCTGGTGACGCACTGTGAATTTGAACTAAAAGCTTGTCATCACTCCAGAAAGATATAAGAAAAAGGAATAGTACATCAAAATATGGTTGGCCGTTCGTATTACGCAGGACATGACAGAAAGGTGACCTATGGGCTTTCGATACTTTATTACCTGTACCATTCACAGCTGCACCGAAATGATCCTGCCAAGGGCTGCATCGCCGCCGCCACACAAAACCTACCATTCTGCAAACTGTTCGAATATTATTACTTAAATTAACTATAATTAACTGATGAAAAATATTCCACATAGGTACTTAAATGTATCACCGTAGTAAATAAATAAAATTTTGTATAATGTTCCTAAAAGAGTTGTAAGTCAAACAAAACTTACACTGAACGGCCAAAAATTATGACTACACTACTGACCATTAAAACTGCTACACCAATAATAAATGCAAATGATAAACGGGTACTCATTGGACAAATATATTATATTAGAACTGACATGTGATTACATTTTCACGTTACATTTTCACGCAATTTGGGTGCATAAATCCTGAGAAATCAGTACCCAGAACAACCACCTCTGAGCGTAATAACGGCCTTGATACGCCTGGGCATTGAGTCAAACAGAGCTTGGATGGCGTGTACAGGTACAGCTGCCCATGCAGCTTCAACACGATAACGCAGTTCATCAAGAGTAGTGACTGGCGTATTGTGACGAGGTGACGAGCCAGTTGCTCGGCCACCATTGACCAGATGTTTTCAATTGGTGAGAGATCTGGAGAATGTGCTGGTCAGGGCAGCAGTCGAACATTTTCTGTATCCAGAAAGGCCCGTACAGGACCTGCAACATGCGGTCGTGCACTATCCTGCTGAAGTGTAGGGTTTCGCAGGGATTGAATAAAGGGTAGAGCCACGGGTCGTAACACATCTGAAGTGTAACGTCCACTGTTCAAAGTGCGGTCAATGCGAACAAGAGGTGCCCGAGACGTGTAACCAATGGCACCCCATACCATCACGCCGGGTGATACGCCAGAATGGCGATGACGAATACACGTTTCCAATGTGCGTTCACCGCGATGTCGCCAAACACGGATGCGGCCATCATGATGCTGTAAACAGAACTGGATTCATCCGAAAACTGACGTTTTGCCATTCGTTCACCCAGGTTCGTCGTTGAGTACACCATCGCAGGCGCTCCTGTCTGTGATGCAGCTTCAAGGGTAACCGCAGCCATGGTCTCCGAGCTGATAGTCCATGCTGCTGCAAACGTCGTCGAACTGTTCGTGCAGATGGTTGTTGTCTTGCAAATGTCCCCATCTGTTGACTCAGGGATCGAGACGTGGCTGCACGATCCGTTAGTCATGCGGATAAGATGCCGGTCATCTCGACTGCTAGTGATACGAGGCCGTTGGGATCCAGCATGGCGTTCCGTATTACCCTCCTGAACCCACCGATTCCATATTCTGTTAACAGTCATTGGATCTCGACCAACGCGAGCAGCAATGTCGCGATACGATAAACCGCAATCGCGATAGGCTACAATCCGACCTTTATCAAAGTCGGAAACGTGATGGTACGTATTTCTCCTCCTTAAACGAGGCATCACAACAACGTTTCACCAGGCAACGCCGGTCAACTGCTGTTTGTGTATGAGAAATCAGTTGTAAACTTTCCTCATGTCAGCACGTTGTAGGTGTCGCCACAGGCGCCAACCTTGTGTGAATGCTCTGAAAAGCTAATCATTTACATATGACAGCATCTTCTTCCTGTCGGTTAAATTTCGCATCTGTAGCACGTCATCTTCGTGGTGTAGCAATTTTAATGGCCAGTAGTGTAGTTTGTTTGCCCGTCTTTGACACGAATTCATCACTGGTTCTGCGTATCAGGGATCAGACAGTTTGTTGGTAAGTTTGTGAAGGTATGTGGCATTAGATGTCTACGCGCAGGCCACTTAACTCGGTTAAATAATGAGCCGTTGATCTGCGTACGCGGTGATGGCGCCCGATAGCGACCCAAATGATTCCATAGGATTTGCATAATGCGAATGTGGTCGCCGAGACATCAACGTGAGTTCACTATAACGCTCCTCAAACCACTGTAGCAGGGTTCTGACTCCGAGACACGGGCAATTGTACTGCTGAAAGACGACATCGCCGTCGAGGACGACATCAAGCATGAACGGATGCAGGTGGTTCGCAGCTGTCTGCGTGTCTTCGATTACTACCACAGGTCCCATGCAAGCGCAGAAGAATGTCTCCCATAGAGTAATACTGCTCCCACCAGCCTCCGTCCGTGGCGCGCTGCACGTTTCGAGCCGCCGTTCACCTCGATGACGGCGTTTGTGGAAACGACCATCGACCTAGTGTTACAAAAATGTGATTCATTCGAAGATCCGACAGGTCGACGGTCGAATCCCGATGGTCCCGCGCCAACTGCAGTTGTAACTGACGATGTCGTTGGGTCAACATGTGAAGATATATGGGCGATCTTCTGCGGAGCTACATGTTCAACAGTTTACGAAGAACGGTATGCTCCGAAACACTTGTGCCTGCTCCAGCATTGTGCTCTTTCGGCAGAGATGCCACGCATCACCATCTATCCTACTTTTCACAGCAGACAAGACTCCAAAGACAACGTACTGTGAAGAGTCGTGGACGTCCAACCATTTAGCGTCTAGCGGTGATTTCACTATCCTTCTGCTTCTTTCCGCAGATGCTCACGACTGAAGTATGTGAACATTCTACAAGCTTCGCCGTTTTCGAGACACTCGTTCACAGGCTCTGCATAAAATAATCTACCCTTGTTCCACAAAATTTCGGGCGAACTACCGGATGTTTGCAACTCCCTGCCACAATATTTCGGCGCAGCGTCTTCTGGCCATCTTCAGGTGATACTAGATAAAACTCCCTGAGCTCTGGTATCTAAGGCCCCTCCAGCACATGCGTGGTTGTGCATGCGCAGTGCCAAGTGAATTGCTCTTGAGCAAAAAAGTTTGACGACCGCTGATCTAAAGCATGTTTCTTGCAATACAGTTAAAAAAGCTATAATGCATATGAGATCAGCATCTACTGGACACAATGACATCACAGTCCAAATGATGAAGCTTATTACTGACTCACTACTGCCCACTATAACAGATATTTTCAACCACTGCTTAACCACAAGTGTTTTCCTTGAGGCCTGGAAACGCCACAACACCCTCTGACTACCCTATTGGAATTCTTCGTGCACTGTCCAGGGCATTAGAATATGTAGTGGATGATCAGCTAACAAACTACTAAACTACAAACAACCTACTAGACAAACAGCAGTCAGGTTCCTGTAAACACCGCAGCATAAGCTCTGCATTAATAAAAGTATCAGATAACCTCAAGCTAGTCATAGATTAACAAGGGGAGACTACCAAGTGCTTTCTAGACTCCAGATAAGCCTTTGACACTGTCGACTAAGAAATTTTGCTCCCCAAACTTAGCAGCCCAATTTTCTCGCCTAGCGCAGTGCAATGGTTTCACTCATACCTGACGTCTCGCCAGCAATGTGTCGCATCCGGCACCATAAAGTCGCAATGGAGGCACGTAGTTTCAGGCATCCCCCAGGGCTCGGCATTAGGTCCTACACTCTTTTCATTATATGTCAATGACGCGTCATCAGTTTTGTACTATTGCAAAAATCACAGGTATGCTGATGACCTCGAGTTGTATTTAAGTTCAAATGGTTTGATTCAAATGGCTCTGAGCACTATGCGACTTAACTTCTGAGGTCATCAGTCGCCTAGAACTTAGAACTAATTAAACCTAACTAACATCACACACATCCATGCCCGAGGCAGGATTCGAACCTGCGACCGTAGCGGTCGCTCGGTTCCAGACTGTAGCGCCTAGAACCGCACGGCCACTCCGGCCGGCTGTATCTAAGTGCACAACCAATAAACCTGAAGACAGCTATTGAGAATTTCAGTACTGACCTTTCTGCACTGTCAAAATATAGGGTGATTGCGCAACCCATCCGAAACCCAAAGGGTTAGTTGGTCATTCTAAGCTCATTAGCATGAAATATCAGGAATTCCTACCGTCTTTAATACTATATCGAGCATATATCTACTTCTCTACCTCAGCAAACAGTTTAAGAGTAATAATAAATGAATGTCTAAATTGGATTGGGCACGTAACTGCAGTGTGCAAGGAGGCATCCACATCTCTTCATGCCCTACATAGACATAAAAAGCTCTTCCCTCTTGACCTGAAAAAGAAACTTGTACAAACGCTTATACTTCCAATTATTGATTAAGGCGATGTTATACCACAGGTACTTTCTCAAGCAGCTCACAGCACCTGGGACTGGTTATGAATGCCTTTGTCCAATATATCTGTGACATTAGACTCTTTGATCATATTTGAGCATCAAATGCACAGCTATCCTGGCTGCATGCAGACAAGCACAGAGATTTCCATACACTCTGTCTCCTCTACCATCTTATCAACATGCATTGTTCCTTATCTCTTTCTTTGACCTTAATGTTTTTGTCTCAAAAACATGGCAGAAACAGCTATTCCTATCAGAGCACAATTCTTTCTGTGCCACTTCGTTGTTCAGTCACTTTCTCAGAGACCTTTTTAGTAGCAGGAACACAACTCTGGAATAACCCTTTTCATTGCATTAGATAAACGAAGAACATCTCCAGTTTCAAAAGACAGTATGACACTTCTACTGTCGCAACAGCAAAGACTAGCATTGTCCCTGTACATTCTTCTTTCCAACCAGATCTCCTCATTTCTCACCATTCCTAACTAGTCCAGTCTCCTAAAATTTCTCTTCCCCAGAATTTGCTATATCAGTAAACATCTATTTTGTACACCTATTAATTGTTTTTATATTGGCCACTACCATTATTATTATTACTATTATTATTATTATTATTGGAAGCAGCAGCTGTAGTAGAATTATGTCCAATATTAATTTTATTAGCTCTTCGTTAGTACTATTAACTCACAGAGTCTCTACAGACACTCAAATCGTTTTAATCCTATTTGTAATATTAAAATTGTTGTTATTTCTTAGGTAACTATGATGTAAAAAATGTACTGTATGTGGTGTGAAACTTTGGTCTGCATAGGAGAGAGCCTAAAGACCTTAATCTGAACAGGTTAAATAAATAAATAAAATTAATAATGAAGAGAAAATATCCCTTTTAAGTTTGTTTACACAACAGAAGGCTTCTTAAGACACAAAGGAATTGATTTAAATCAAAGGTAAAAGTTGAAGATTTGTGCCAGACAGGATTCTGTAGTGGACTGTTAAGGCAGCCAGTCCACAGTGACGGGTAGCCGAAAGGGCACACGTACACACACGCCGACTGGCGCGAAGTCTGGAACAGGATTCGTAATGAATGTGATAAAGAAAAGAACGTAGCTACTAGAACACTTAACTTTTATATCGTCCTTTGGTATACAGCATTCTTGATGATACAAGTGAGACTATCTTGAGATACATGCAATGGTACAAATGGCGCCTTGCTAGGTCGTAGACATGGACTTAGCTGAAGGCTATTCTAACTGTCTCTCGGCAAATGAGAGAAAGGCTTCGTCAGTGTAGTCGCTAGCAACGTCGTCGTAAAACTGTGGCGAGTGCTAGTACGTCTCTCGAGACCGGCCTTGTGGTGGCGCTCGGTCTGCGATCACTCAGTGGCGACACGCGGGTCCGACATGTACTAATGGACCGCGGCCGATTTAAGCTACCACCTAGCAAGTGTGGTGTCTGGCGGTGACACCACATTCCTCCCCCGCAAATCGGCGGACGGTCGTGTGATAAGGCTTCCGCCCGCCGTGGGGAGGACCCCATGTTGACGTATGCGATGAGGTGGGTAGCCTAACAACAGGCGAGGCTGTGCCACCCGCACCCTGCCATTCGGTCCGAGGGGAGCTAGGAAACGCCCGAAAACCTAGTCCAGGGTGCATGTCAACATGCGGTGTATGCGCCCGTAATGAGACAGGAGGGGCCGAAGGGTCGACCTCCATGTGGTCGGGGCACCCGACGGGCGAAGACGACATCCGGTCCGGAGCGGGCAAGAGTTCCATGGCGGAGTACAGCTGGTCACGGGAAGCGATCGGCAGCGCGCGACCCAGGGAGGCGCTGGGCGGCTGCAGCAAAACGTCCACTGCGGGCGGCGCTGGCGGGAGAACAGGCGGCGGCGGCGGCGGCATGTCGCCATGAGGCAATAGGGAAGGCAGCGTCGGTAACACCTGGGGATGAGGCGAGCCAGTAGATGGGTCCCCAGGGCGCTGACCGGACGGCACCGTCGCTGAAAGCAGACGGGGAGCGGCAGAACCCAGGCGACGACAGAGGCGCAGCTGATTGAGATGCCGACGCACCTCACCAGAGGCCCCCAAAACCAAATACATCGCGCGGCCGAGGCAGCGAAGAATGCGCCCTGCGAGCCAACGCCGTGAACCGCGATAGTTGCGATAGAATACAACGTCGCCAGGAGCAAAAGCAGGAGTCTGCCGCTGCACAGGAACCTGATGCGGCGGATGCAGCAAAGACATCAAGGTTCGATGAGGACGACCATGGAGCAACTCAGCCAGCGAGCGACCATCGCGGGGCTGAGAGCGATACGAGGACAAAAAGAGCAACAACGCGTCCTCCCGAGAATGCGACTCGTTCAACTTCAACATCTGTGACTTGAAAGTCCGGACCAATCGTTCAGCGGCACCATTTGACTGAGGCGAAAACGGCGCGGATGTCAGATGTTGAATACCATTGGCCTTGCAGGATGACTGAAATTCTGCGGACATGAATTGTGGGCCATTGTCGGAAACAATAGTCTGCGGAAGACCTTCAATGCAAAAAATAGCAGACAACGCTTGGATTGTGGCAGAAGACGTCGTGGAAGACATCCGGACAACAAATGGAAAATTACTGAAGGAATCGACAACAACCAACCATCGAGCATTCCAGAAGGGACCAGCAAAATCTATGTGCAAGCGTTGCCAAGGGGAAGTGGCTGTCGGCCATGCAAAGAATTTCCGCGGCGGTGCGGGTTGTTGTTCGGCACACGCCATGCAAGAAGAGCACATATTCGTAATCGCAGCATCGATTCCGAACCAAGTGCAGTGCTGACGAGCAAGTTGTTCCGTGCGCACTATACCCCAATGTCCTTGGTGAAGAAGCCGTAAGACAGAGGACTGTAACGAACGTGGGACCACGACTCTGGACTGATCATTATCAGAACGCAACAACGAAACACCACGTCGTACAAAAAGTCTCTCCTTGTGAGCAAAAAATCGGCGAACCAACGGATCCTCGATCCGTGACTTCGACAAGGGCCATTGCGTAGCAACAAAACGCAAAACAGTAGCAAGGACAGGGTCAGAAGCTGTGGCCGTAGCTACACGACGAAAATCAATCGGAAACGATTCGACCACGTCATCGGTTTCCGAATCAATGAACATGCAAGCAAGTTCGGAAGAATCGAATGCTTTATCCTCAGCAACAGGCAAACGGGACAACGCATTGGCGTTTCCGTGCTTAGCAGTGGACCGATACAAGATATCGTAGCGGTACTGCGAGAGGAAAATAGACCAGCGAATGAATTTCTGCGCTGTACGTGGAGGTACAGGCTTGTGCGGATGAAAAAGCGATGTCAAAGGTTTGTGGTCCGTGATGATGGTAAAGTGACGACCATACAAGAAATCGTGAAACTTCGTAACACCAAACACGAGAGCCAAAGCTTCTTTCTCTATGTGTGAGTAATTCCGTTGCGCTGATGAGAGCAATTTGGACGCAAAGGCAATAGGGCGATCATGCGAACCATCTTTGTGCGCAAGCACAGCACCGATCCCGAAATCCGATGCATCTACCATCAACAAAAGGGGTTTCTGGGGATCGAATGGCGTAAGGCAAGTCCTGTATGGCACGGAGGTGCTCTGGACTCGGATGTATGCCTTGGGCATTTATGACATGGCCCAAATAGGGTAAGTCACGAGCAAAAAACACACATTTGTCCTTCCTCAAGCGAAGACCATTTTGCCGCAATACCTGAAATAATGTTCGTAGATTTTCTAAATGTTCGGCTGCTGTCCTTCCGGAGATCACAATATCGTCCAGATAGTTCGCAGCAGTAGGGACCGACGCACAAACAGTTTGTAGATACTGCTGAAACAACGCAGGGGCGGATGCACACCCGAATGGCAGTCTTTTGAAGCGGTACAAACCAAGATGCGTGTTAACCACCAAGACGCGCTGGGATTCTTCGTCCACCGGTATTTGCAAGTACGCATCTGCTAGGTCCAACTTTGAAAAATACGTTCCCGGGCACAGTTTGTCAAAAAGATCTTCCGGGCGGGGCAAAGGAAAAGTAGCAGTCACAAGTTGTGGATTCACAGTTGCCTTGAAGTCCACGCAAAGTCTCAATTTTCCGGAAGGTTTTTGCAAAATAACTAAGGGTGATGCCCAGAGAGAAGCCTGCACACGTTCAATTACACCTTGCGATTCTAAATCGTTTAATGTTCTGGCGACCTCATCACGCAATGCGTGGGGAACATTGCGCGCTCTGAAAAATTTCGGTTGCGCATTCACCTTCAGTTCCAAATGTGCTTCATAGTTCTTAGCGCAACCAAGGCCCGGTGCAAAAATGTCTGCAAATTCTTCGCAGAGACTAGAAACACTGGCTGAAGGCACAGTCTGATTCACTGATAGGACCTGATTTACTATAGACATGTTAAACAACTGAAATAAATTTAAACCAAACAAGTTCCCTGCCGTAGAAGAACGAATTACGTAAAATGACACAAGTTTTGTTTGTCCCTTGTATGTAGCAAGAAGAGTGCACTGTCCTAATACAGGGATAGCTTGTCCGGAATAACTATTTAACCGAACACGTGCAGCACGCAACGAAGGTGCGCCCAGTTGTTTGTACGTGGCGTGATTGAGCAATGAAACTGCAGCTCCGGTATCGAGCTGGAACGGTATCACTTGTCCGGCAAAGTCCAAATCTACAAAAAGTTTATTGTCCTACTGACGACAAGAGCGACTGTTTTGTGCAACTTGAACAGACACTGGAACAGAATCACGCGCGACGTGACGGGACTTCCGTCGACGTCGACGCACACATTTGTGGGACGAACACAGTCACTGTTAGCGAGAGGAACACTGGGCGGAGTGGAATTAACTACATGAATGTCCATGGGCGAAGGTCCACGAGCCTGTTTGTCCGTGGTTCTATTCCGGCGCGAAGCAAAGGGCCTGGAATGGTTGTGAGTGTCTGATCTGAGCTTTTTCTGGCAAACACTTTGAACATGCCCTTTCTTATTACAGAAAAAGCAAATAGCTTGGCGTGACGGGCAATTCTCACGCGAATGTCTAGTTGGACACCGCGGGCATGATTTCACTGCATTTGCTTGCTTGCGCGGGACACGTGGCTACGCGGACGTTCGCGAGGGCAGGTTAGCATTCCGTGCAGCGGGCCCGGCGGGCCGGTTAATGTGACACACGGCTGGCGAAGTTTCAAATGATTCCTGAGCAAAGTCAAGTGTGTCTTGCCTATCTAATATGTCTATCACTTGCTGAAGGGAGGGATTTACGAGTTTCAAAATCTGTTCCCGTATGCGAACATCAGAAACGTTCTGTGCTATTGCATCACGCACCATAGTATCTGAATAAGGGAGTCCACAGTCACATTCAAATGCACAGTCCCTAGTAAGTCCTTGCAATGTTGCAACCCACTCCCTATTAGTCTGACCGGCCGTACGTTTTGTACGAAAGAACGTATACCTTTTTGCAACGACATTGACTGTTTCCTTGAAATAGGCATCTAATGCAGACAAAATTTCTTCGTATGACAGAGTTGCGACGTCGCGTCGGGGAAACAATTTCACTATCACACGGTAGGTGGACACACCTACACACGAAAGCAAAAACGGCTGCCGCTCATTACCTTGAATTCTGTAGGCGGCGAGAGGAAATCCAAATTGGCGTGACCACTCCGTCCAGGATTCGTTGGCTGCATCAAAACTACGAAACGGTGGTGCAACTGCGTGTTGTGGCGGCGGTAGCGATGAAGCGGCGGCGGCCGCATCGGTTTGCAGCGCACGTTGACCCTGGACGAGCTGTCCAAGGGCATCCAACAAGGCCTGCGTCTGCTGATTCTGCAAGCGATAAAATTCGGACAGTACATCTGGAGAATGTGGCGAAGCCATGACACAAGCAAATTAGTGCAATACGAACGCGAAAGTCCCTTTTTAGACTCGTCGCCAATGTAGTGGACTGTTAAGGCAGCCAGTCCACAGTGACGGGTAGCCGAAAGGGCACACGTACACACACGCCGACTGGCGCGAAGTCTGGAACAGGATTCGTAATGAATGTGATAAAGAAAAGAACGTAGCTACTAGAACACTTAACTTTTATATCGTCCTTTGGTATACAGCATTCTTGATGATACAAGTGAGACTATCTTGAGATACATGCAATGGTACAAATGGCGCCTTGCTAGGTCGTAGACATGGACTTAGCTGAAGGCTATTCTAACTGTCTCTCGGCAAATGAGAGAAAGGCTTCGTCAGTGTAGTCGCTAGCAACTTCGTCGTAAAACTGGGGCGAGTGCTAGTACGTCTCTCGAGACCGGCCTTGTGGTGGCGCTCGGTCTGCGATCACTCAGTGGCGACACGTGGGTCCGACATGTACTAATGGACCGCGGCCGATTTAAGCTACCACCTAGCAAGTGTGGTGTCTGGCGGTGACACCACAGATTCGAACACAGGTCTCCTGCTTGCTAGGCAGATGCTCTGACCACTGAGCCATCCTGACAGTGGTCACTGCAACAGCATGGACTACCCTAGCACGTCTCCTGTCGGACCCAAATTCTCAACTTATCCACACAGTATGAAAGTAGTGCCCCTTGCCCGTTATCCTCATTTTCATGGCATTTTGCCGATTACCATAAGACTTTCAGCCTAGAGTGCATCTGCACTGAAGAGATAATTGGCCTTCCTCAACTTAATGATATATATGATGAGATGAGGACGGCCAATGATCTCTTCAGTGTAGATGCACACTAGGCTCCAACTCTTACAGAAATCTGCGAAATGCAACAAGTAGTGAGGAGAATAGGCAAGGGGAACTCCATTCATAGAGTGTGGATAAGTTGAGAATGTGGGTCTGACAGGTGACGTGTTGCAGTTGCGATGACCTTTGTGTCCAAATGGCTCAGAATTCCCCATTGATTTAGAACAGTGCCCTCTCACTGCCAATGTCTGCAATTCCTTTGCATCTTAATTCATAGTGGCTGCTGGATCAAGGTGATGTCTATTCTTTCTTGAAAAAACAGACACCACATACATATACAGGGTGGTCTGCTGATAGTGACCGGGCCAAATATCTCATCAAATAAGCATCAAATGAAAAAATTACAAAGAACGAAACTCATCTAGCTTGAAGGGGGAAACCAGAAGGCGCTATGGTTGGCCACTAAATGGCGCCGCCGCCAAAGGTCAAACGGATTTCAACTACATTTTTTAAAATAGGAACCCAAATTTTTTATCACACATTCATGTAGTATGTAAAGAAATATGAATGTTTTAGTTGGACCACTTTTTTCGCTTTGTGATAGATGGTGCTTTAATAGTCACAAACATATAAGTACGTGGTATCACATAACATTCTGCCAGTGCAGACGGTATTTGCTTCGTGATACATAACCTGTGTTAAAATGGACCATTTACCAATTGCGGAAAAGGTTGATATCATGTTGATGTATGGCTATTGTGATCAAAATGCCCAACGGGTGTGTGCTATATATGCTGCTCAGTATCCTGGATGACATTAGCCAAGTGTCCGGGCATTCGCCGGATACTTACGTTATTTAAGGAAACAGGAAGTGTTCAGCCACACGTGAAATGTCAACCACGACTTACAACAAATGATGATACCCAAGTGGGTGTTTTAGCTGCTGTCGCGGCTAATCCGCACATCAGTAGCAGACAAATTGCGTGAGAATCGGGAACCTCAAAAACGTCGGTGTTGAGAATGCTACATCAACATCAATTGCACCCGTACTATATTTCTATGCACCAGAAATTGCATGGCAATGACTTTGAACGTCGTGTACAGTTCTGCCACTGGGCACAAGAGAAATTACGGGACGATGGTAGATTTTTTGCACGCATTCTATTTAGCGACGAAGCGTCATTCATCAACCGGCATAATATGCGCTATTGGGCAATGGAAAATCCACGATGGCTGCGACAAGTGGAACATCAGTGACCTTGGCGGGTTCATGTATGGTGTGGCATTATGGGACAAAGGATAAGTGGCCCCCATTTTATTGATGGCAATCTAAATGGTGCAATGTATGCTGATTTCCTATGCAATGTTCTACCAATGTTACCACAAGATGTTTCACTGCATGACAGAATGGCGACGTACTTCCAACATGATGGATGTCCGGCACATAGCTCGCATGTGATTGAAGCGGTATTGAATAGCATATTTCGTGACAGGTAGACTGGTCTTCGAAGCACCATACCATGGCCTGCACATTCACTGGATCTGACGTCCCCGGATTTCCTTCTGTGGGGAAAGTTGAAAGATATTTGCTATCGTGATCCACCGACAACACCTGACAACATGTGTCAGCGCACTGTCAATGCATGTGCGAACATTACGGAAGGCGAATTACTCGCTGTTGAGAGGAATGTCGTTACGCGTATTGCCAATTGAGGTTGACGGACATCATTTTGAGCATTTATTGCATTAATATGGTATTTACAGGTAATCACACTGTAACAGCATGCGTTCCCAGAAATGGTAAGTTCACAAAGGTACATGTATCACATTGGAACAACCAAAATAAAATGTTCAAACGTACCTATGATCTGTATTTTAAGCTAAAAAACCTACTTGTTACCAACTTTTCATCTAAAATTGTGAACCATATGTTTGTGACTATTACAGCGCCATCTATCACAAAGTGAAAAAATGGTCCAACTAAAACATTCATATTTCTTTACGTACTACATGTAATAAAAAATGGGGGTTCCTATTAAAAAAAACGCAGTTGATATCCGTTTGACCTATGGCAGCTCCATGTAGCACGACAACCATAGTGCCATCGGGTTTCCCCCTTCAAGCTAGACAAGTTTCGTTCTCTGTAGTTTTTTCGTTTGACGCTTAGTTCGAGAGATATTGGGCCCAGTCACAATCAATGGACCAGCCAGTATAGAAGCCTTATTCTTGAATCCTTACACAGCTGACTGTACCAAGTGAAACTTAAGAGCAGTGAAAATACAGTGTGGAGATACAAGTAAATTACATATCCCCTCCATTTTCCTGAACCAAGTGGCAGTTGCTACATAAATTATGTTAGCAATAGACATCTGTTTAGTAGTAGTCATTTCTTTACTGCTACTATTTGGACAAAATGACACTGTAGAAATAACACCATAACATCAGCTTATGTTTGCAATCATGGACTGGTGGGAACACTCCTAAGCTTCTTCTCATAAGCAGAACATAGCAATAGGAAAGGTAGGTGAACTCACATATCTCTCATGGTTAATTCTTGAATCACCTTTCTTCTATTTTTTTTTATGTCAGTTTTGCACCCCCTCAGTGCCTCTGCCCTTGGCAGAAGCGTATCTCACCATGTCCCCAGCATGGCAATGATGGCTCATTACATAAGATAAAATGTACAGGTTATTCTGTTATGACTAATGCGAAGGTGACATAGGATAGTGGATTCTTCCAGCAGGAATGGAAGGAAGACTGCCACGCAGCAGTCGTCTCCTTGGTAATGCAGAATTTATTAGGGGGTGCAGCAGCCCACCTGGTGTTCCATCTCTGAGTCAGGAAAAGGCTCTTTTGTATCAAAAATCCACATCTGGGATCATCAAAGTGAATGTTGGCTGAGTGATCACTTCTCTAGCCAAACAGTTGGCCAGTTCATTCCCTGGATTTCTCACATGACTTGGAAAAGAAGGAAGGAAGTAGGATAGGGTTTAATGTTCCATTGACATTGAGGTCATTAGAGACAAAGCACAAGCTCAGATTGATTAAGGATGGGGAAGGAAATTGGCTGTGCCCTTTCAAATGAACCATCCCAGCATTTGCCTTGAATGATATAGGGAAATCGCAGACAACCTAAATCTGGATGGCTGGACGTGGGTTTGAACCATCATCCTCCTGAATAAGACTTGAGTTTGTTAACCACTTTGCCACCTTGCTCAGTCAAATGAATTGGGATGCAGAAAAAGGCTAGTAAGCAGGTAGTACATGGAAGGCCAAGAAGATTACGAGTTGCAGGTATCACAAGGTGCCAAGAGTAACATCGGCAGTTGTCTGCAGGCTGTTCATTGATTCATAACAAATAAAAACACAGTCGAGGGAGTTCTCTGACAACTCTGTTAATGGCTAACAACTCTACCATAATAACACTAAATGTCTCTTGCAAAAAATGTTGTTTTTTGACTGATGGGAAATGTAAAAGCATATCCTATCCTATCCCAGGTTCTAGAGACATCATTGTAAATGATGGTATTAGCCTCAAACTTCAGCGCAGAAGACAGGAACAGATGCAGAAATATCATGCAGGCAACTAAAACTTTAGGTCTTTGAAATAGATCGGTCCTAATTTGTAGTCAGGCTATTAACGAAAGGGGGGGGGGGGGGGGGGGAGTGAGAAAACATCCTAAGGAGGATCAGGTGTAGAATCTGTCAGGAGGCAAAGTGCACCAGGTAATCCCACCTGAGGGCAGGTGTCAGGAGGTCAATGTCCCTTGAATGCAAAAAGAACTTCGTAGGTTGGATGATTAGAAAATTGCCAGATGGTGACTGCAAAAGTGAGCAAGAGCTGGTACCATCGGAACTGAATATTCCCACTTCAACAAGGAAACTGTTTACAGGACTAATCCCGAAGGTGCCAATGACTATTCTTATTCCATTATATGATTAAAAAGAAAAGCATTAGTAAGATGGCTTGTCTGATATCACAGTACTCCAAAAAGACATACAGAGGGGTGACATGCCATTGTGTAAGGGAGAGCACATTGGGTATTGTCTGAGACAGGACTTATGTCAAACAGCAGCTCCACCTCACTTGCATATGCTTTGTATTTGTTCAGTTTATGCCAACAAAGTCTGGGTATGTAGACAGTGCATTTAATTGGTGTTGTTGAAGTGTATTTAGATGGTGACAATATTTACAGCTCTAGATTATAGTGGTGTAATAAACAAAGTTTATGTTGCATAATATATGATCACTCAATCTACTGTCCATAAGATGACTCTGATTATCTAGTTGTATAATGTCTCAGCATTGCTAATGGGTTGTCACTAGTGACCTTCTGGTCATGACTGGGTTGTTAGTTTAGTTTGTGTCCTGTAGAATATCATATGACTTATTGCCTGCAGATCCAAAACCATCCTGGCATTTGTAATGTATCAAATTATTATATTAGGTTGCTGGAGTGCATTTTTGGCCTTTTATTTTCTCTCCCTGTTAACAGATGTATGAAAAGCTCAGGAATAATTACATACAAAACATTGATTATGGCAGTTTTTATTGTGATTATCATCAAAATAGCTAAATAAATAAAATTCATAGTAGGGAAAAATTAAAACATTCCACACTCACTGATGACATGTGAGAGCACCTATGTACAGAACCCTCCAGATGCTTTCTTGGAACCAGTACTGTTGCAACACAATGTTCAGTATCCTTGAATAGCTGGGGTATGATCACTATTAAGGTGTGTTTCTTGGAGAGTAACACAGATCACAAACAGGAGAAAATTAGTTGTTGTAATTCTGGCAGGTGACAGTAACATCTACTGTAGTTGCATTTGATCATCACACTGGAGGTATCCTGGCTAGGTGTGAAGAGGCAACAAGGACAGGCCATGTCTCAGGGTAAAATAAAATCAACAAATATCACTTCATGGCCCAGCAGACTGGAGGGATCTGGTGCCTCTGGGATAGCCTTCTCACCAGATTTCTTCTTCTTCTTCTTCTTCTTTTTATTTTCTTTCACAATGTAGATTCCTGTAAGGGTTATCCACAGTGTGTGTGAGAATAGAAAAAAAAGTTGGCAGCCCTGTGTCCCACAATCCGTGGTTTCTTCAGCCACTGACTGCTTTCAGGTCTCTGATTTGTGGTTCTCCAGCGACAGCGTTCCCAACAGGTAGAATGGAGAAGATGCTGCTTCTCCAGCTGGATGTGGGAAATGGTTCCCAAAGATGATGCTGCAGGAAGCACGAGACGAGAGGGCCTATTGCCCCCATGGTCAAGTTTATTTGCATAACAACCAGATGACTATGTCAAGGGAGTAAGTACACCAGATATTGCTGATGACCAGGCCACAGTATTGATAAAAGTCAAAATGAATGAGACTGGATATAAACATTCATATTTTTTATGAGCTTCAAATTATGAGAGGTGAACTCTGACCTTCAGTTCCCGGATTTTATTTTCTCAAGTAGGTTAGCACATTTCGAGGAGAGGGGAGGGTGGTCATTCACACAGCTCACAAAGGCAGATGGTAGAGCACATGGTGAATTTCCATGAAGTGGCTGACCAACAGTTCCCACAGATGTGGTTATATGTACATTGAGAAGACATATGCCCAAAGGAGTGGCTGATGTCGACATTGGTGGTGGCAAACAAGGATTCACATTGCAGTGGTAACACATAATTTCAAACTTTTCTGGAAACAAATTTCCCTCAAAAATGAGACTGGGTGTGCCGGTATCAACCTTGTCTGGCAGGCCTCAATGTACATGATGTGCAAAGTGGATCTTTCACCTCTCTAAGAACTGGTGTAGTAGATCATCCATGTGCAGTGTTAATTTTGGGTGAAAAATTAATCTCTGTATTATGTTGACATTCTTATGGGCTGTGATAGTAACAGGCACATCACCAAGTCATCTACAAGAATGTAACACCTGGGACTGGGTGGAATTTGCCATCTTAATTAAGATGGAACCATTTCATAATTTTCTAAGAGAGTTCGCCAAAACAGTTTTCAATACCCTCCGCAATGAATACCAGTTTTGTAGAGAAAAAGGACCCTCCATCTGTTCAGCTGCAAACAAGGAACTCAGGGGAATAACTGTCTGCAAGTCAGTTGATTTTATTTTCCTCCCATGGCACGGCCAATGAGGGAAAGTTGTTAGGGTTGTAATGATGGGCACTGAATTGTGTCAGTCTAAAAAGGCTGCTGGGTCTCTCAAGGCTACTGGCTGATAACTTTTGTTGTTTCATGACGTCAAATATAAGCTATAACGCTGCCCACTCTGAATGAGGGTTCTGCCCCCGGGTGCCATCAGCCAAAGCATCTGGTGTGATGGCCAGTGCCCACAGTACTGGCACCCCCCAAACAAACAGGCAGCTACTCCTTGGCAGTAAAGGGAGGTGACAGTTCAGGCATCAATAGTGCAATCCCTGTATGGTGAGGGTGCCATTATCATATAGGAACCTGAAGACTCCCATCCCCACATGGGCCAGCTACCATACTGCGTATTGGGCAACCTCCTCACATGGTCCATACAGACTGTAAAAATTTGGAAGTAGTGGAGGTTGTACCCACATTTGGTGACTGAGCTTGGTGTAAAATAAAGGGAACAACTTGGGAGAAGCCACAACTGATGGCCTATGACTGTACTAAGTTTTCAGCAGGGAATCTGTCCTACAAAATAAGTCAGAGAAAAGATATAGGCAGAGAGTAAAATTGTAGCACAGCAAAGGAGGAAGTACTGCTATGACTTGCTGCTCCATGTTCACTCTGCATATACTCACGAATGAGTTGCGAGTCCCCTGGGGGGAGTATTTATGTACATTACCATGATATTTATCTTTGCGTATTGAAGCACCATCATGCTGTTGTCAGTCTGTTACAACAAACAAAGGTGAAGTTATAAAATGTCAACAGAATTCACATTTCACTATGTCAGACATTCCTATTGTCCAGTGAGACAAACATCCTTTTAGTATTCTACTGATCAGAAACTGTGTTATGAAATGTTAAGAGCCCCATGTTCAAATTCTTCTACACGATTGGATAAATAAATTATAAAAATCAAATACGATAACAACTTATCCTACAAACAGTTACTTGTAACTAAGGAAAGTATGGAAATTGACTAAGGTTGGGTATTACCATTAAATAGTATCAGTTATGTTAGAGCATTGCCTTTTAATCATGTATTTTAAGCTGCTTTACAGCTTTTACCCAATTACTGATCAATATTGTATATGGCTCTAAGTTCACAATATCTGTTGTCATTACCCTAATATTCTCAAGTTACATAAAATACAGCATTCCTCTTTCTCTCCTGAAATCCACTGCCTGTGACAGTTCCACAAGCTACAAATGAAACCAAGTGGTCAAAGTACAAATAATCTGACAAAACTGGGAGATTGTGATAAAGAATAGATGTTCAGCATGACAAGGAAAATTCACTTTGGAGAACTTCACCCTCACAACACATGGATCCTTCTCACTGTGGGGGCTGAGTGACTCGCCCTTCCATTCCACCTTTACTAAGAGTTCCAAATGCAAAGTACAGTGTTTCTAATGTTAAATGTTTCTACTGACAGGATTCACGCTTTTGTCTTCTGAAGGTATGAACAGGCCAGCCATTCAGTCTCACTGTAATTTTACAGAATAAATGTTGAATATTGGTTACACTCTTCAATCAGTTCCCTGTTAGCTGTAATTTACTTATCATCCATCCTTCCTGAAAGTTACTTTCTGTTATGTGGAGATCAGAAACGGAAATTTACAGGCAGAATTTCACCAAGGCAATGCTAGGTGACACATTGCCACACATCACAAGCTATATATTATATACTGTTAGTAAGTTTTGAGGTGTCCCATGACGCCATGCCACAAAGTTGTTTTTGCCCAGAAGAATGTGTCATTTGATGTCACATACTACAAGCTGTCATTTGATGTCATGTACTACAAGTTTCCTGTGTTTGTACATGCACCTCAGCTGATTCCATGGAAGTAGCTTCAGAATAGTGCTTCATGTCTACATCTATATGTATACTCTGCAAACCACTGTGAGGTGCATGGCAGAGGGTATGTCCCACTGTACCAGTTATTAGGATTTCTTACCATTTTATTCATGTATGGAATGCAGGAAGAATGATTGTTTGAATGCTGTTGCTAGGTAGCAGCAACGGAAGAGGTGTGGGCCAGATTTTGCAGGAAAGATTAGGTGACAGGTACCAGGTCACAAACTTTTTCAAGCCAAGTGCAAGTCTTAGCCAGGTGGTAGAGGATATAGATTCCTTGTGTAAGGGATTCACAAAGCAGGATCATGTGATGGTAGTGGGTGGAGTGGGAAACAGTATTGATAGGGATCAGGGCTACAGCATTGAGTGTGACCTGGTGAAAATAGCCTTGGCAATGACTCATAGCTATGTTGGACTGGTGCCTGCTTTCGTGCGGCATGATCAGCCCCAGTTGAACCGCTCTGTCAGGAGGGTAAATATGGAGTTGGATCAGTTGCGTAGGGCGGCCACTCTGTCAGACATTGGATTGGTTCCTGTCGAGGCTATTGATAGGGGGGATTTCACAAGGCATGGCCTACATCTCAATAGGAAAGGGAAGGGTAAACTGGCAGGGTTGTTAGCAAAATCCATATGGGGGGACACTAGTACTCATGGATGTACCTCTTTTTTAGGTTAATATCAGTGTCCAATGAGAAGTTCAGGCAGGCAGGTGCTAAATAGGTCCAAAACTCACAAAATTCTCACAACAGGAAAGTAAATAATAATGTTACCATATTTAACCAAAATATTTAAGGATTAAAGAAAAAAGTAGATTCTCACAAAGGTAAAGTAAAAAATAATGTTACCATTTTTCACCAAAATATTCCAGGACTGAAGAATAAAGTAGATAAGCTCCTGGTTTGTTTAGATGACATTGAATCTAATAATGTAATAGATATACTATGCCTGTCAGAGCATCACATTGCGTCTGATATGGAAAAGGTAAATACACTCCTGGAAATTGAAATAAGAACACCGTGAATTCATTGTCCCAGGAAGGGGAAACTTTATTGACACATTCCTGGGGTCACATACATCACATGATCACACTGACAGAACCACAGGCACATAGACACAGGCAACAGAGCATGCACAATGTCGGCACTAGTACAGTGTATATCCACCTTTTGCAGCAATGCAGGCTGCTATTCTCCCATGGAGACGATCGTAGAGATGATGGATGTAGTCCTGTGGAACGGCTTGCCATGCCATTTCCACCTGGCGCCTCAGTTGGACCAGCGTTCATGCTGGACGTGCAGACCGCGTGAGACGACGCTTCATCCAGTCCCAAACATGCTCAATGGGGGACAGATCCGGAGATCTTGCTGGCCAGGGTAGTTGACTTACATCTTCTAGAGCACGTTGGGTGGCACGGGATACATGCGGACGTGCATTGTCCTGTTGGAACAGCAAGTTCCCTTGCCGGTCTAGGAATGGTAGAACGATGGGTTCGATGACGGTTTGGATGTACCGTGCACTATTCAGTGTCCCCTCGACGATCACCAGTGGTGTACGGCCAGTGTAGGAGATCGCTCCCCACACCATGATGCCGGGTGTTGGCCCTGTGTGCCTCGGTCGTATGCAGTCCTGATTGTGGCGCTCACCTGCACGGCGCCAAACACGCATACGACCATCATTGGCACCAAGGCAGAAGCGACTCTCATCACTGAAGACGACACGTCTCCATTCGTCCCTCCATTCACGCCTGTCGCGACACCACTGGAGGCGGGCTGCACGATGTTGGGGCGTGAGCGGAAGACGGCCTAACGGTGTGCGGGACCGTAGCCCAGCTTCATGGAGATGGTTGCGAATGGTCCTCGCCGATACCCCAGGAGCAACAGTGTCCCTAATTTGCTGGGAAGTGGCGGTGCGGTCCCCTACGGCACTGCGTAGGATCCTACGGTCTTGGCGTGCATCCGTGCGTCGCTGCGGTCCGGTCCCAGGTCGACGGGCACGTGCACCTTCCGCCGACCACTGGCGACAACATCGATGTACTGTGGAGACCTCACGCCCCACGTGTTGAGCAATTCGGCGGTACGTCCACCCGGCCTCCCGCATGCCCACTATACGCCCTCGCTCAAAGTCCGTCAACTGCACATACGGTTCACGTCCACGCTGTCGCGGCATGCTACCAGTGTTAAAGACTGCGATGGAGCTCCGTATGCCACGGCAAACCGGCTGACACTGAAGGCGGCAGTGCACAAATGCTGCGCAGCTAGCGCCATTCGACGGCCAACACCGCGGTCCCTGGTGTGTCCGCTGTGCCGTGCGTGTGATCATTGCTTGTACAGCCCTCTCGCAGTGTCCGGAGCAAGTATGGTGGGTCTGACACACCGGTGTCAATGTGTTCTTTTTTCCATTTCCAGGAGTGTATCAGTGGTTATAAACTAGCTGCACATATGAGTAGAGAGAATAAGGTGGGAGGAGGAGTTGCCACATGTCAAAAGCTATCACTGTGTAGAAAGCTTAGATACAAAAAAGTTTTGTCTAGAGCAACATATAGAAGCATGTACCTGTCAACTTCAACTGAAGGAGGGCTCTTTTATAATTGTAACAGTATATAGGTCCCCTTCAGGGAACTTTCGTTTATTCCTGGAAAACTTGGATGCCTTGTTGTGCCATATGTCAGATAGGGGAAAGCAAATTATTATTTGTGGGGACTTCAATGTTGATTCATTGAAAGAGTGTAACAGGAAGAATGACCTGGAAGTCTTGCTTGGTTCTTTCAATTTGACATCTGTCATTAATTTTCCTACTCGGGTAGTAAAGGACAGCAGCAAATTGATAGATAACACTTTTATAGACCAAGATAGGTTTAAAAACATAAATTCTTGTCCTGTTGAGAATGGCCTTTCTGATCATGATGCTCAGCTAGTTAGAGTATATGACATAGCTCCATTCAGTAATTCAAAACTACCCTCCAAAGTTGTGCGTTCAATTAATGACTCAACAATTAGAAATTTCAGAGAAAATCTTCAGCAGTTAGACTGGGATGAGGTGTACAAGGAACCCGATGCTAATTTAAAATATAACTTATTTCATGATACACTTGTAAGAGAATTTGAAAACTGTTTCCCCAAGAAAGTAGTTAAATCTAATTATAAGAAACTATGCAAAAAAACCTTGGCTTACTAAAGGAATAAAAATATCTTGTAACCACAAAAGGGAACTGTATCTAACAACAAGAAAGAGTAATGACCCAGAAACAGCCAAATATTATAAAAACTAATGTTTTACATTAAGAAAGGTTATTAAAAAGTCCAGAAGCATGTGCATCATGTCTGAGATTAATACCTCTGATAACAAAATCAAAACAATTTGGAATATTATTACAAGGGAGACAGGGCAACCAAGAGTACAGTACCATCAAAGCGAATGGAAACTTGATAAACAACAAGCCGGAAGTCGAAAACATTTTGAATAATCATTTTTTAAATGTTGTAGAGAAAATAGGATCTAAATGTTCATTAGAAGAAGCAAGGCAGTTAATGGAAGCGGCCTTACCCACACCATTTGATACAATTCAAATTCCACCCACCACTCCATATGAAATTAGGAAGATAGTAAACTCTCTCAAGAATAAAAGCTCACATGGGATTGATGGCATTTCCAGCAGGATAATAAAAGCTTGTTCCCAAGAAATAAGTGGGATTCTTAGCCACATATGTAATAGCTCTCTGAAGCAGGGTATTTTCCCAGATAGACTGAAGTATGCCATTGTTAAACCACTGAATAAAAACGGGGATACGTCTGATGTCAACAACTACCGTCCAATCTCTCTTCTGACTGCCTTATCCAAATTTCTTGAAAAAGTAATGTATTGTAGAGTAGCTTCACACCTTTGTAAAAATAAAGTTTTAACAAAATGTCAGTTTGGTTTCCAGAAGGGGTTTTCAACGGAAAATGCTATATATATTAAATGCTCTGAGTAACCGGAAGTCACCTGTTGGGATTTTTTGTGATCTATAAAAGGCTTTCGATTATGAAAAATCATGGAATACTTCTAGATAAGCTCAAGTACTGTCGTATGAATGGGACAGTGCTCAAATGGTTTAAATCATACCTAACTGGAAGACTGCAGAAAGTTGAAATAAACAGTTCACATAATATGCAAAAAACTGGTGATTTCTCAAACTAGGGAACAATCAAGAATGGGGTGCTGCAAGGTTCGGTCTTGTGTCCTCTGCTGTTCTTAATATATATTAATGACTTGCCATTCTATATTCACGAAGATGCAAAGCTGGTACTTTTTGCCGATGATACAAGTATAGCTATCACACCCGACAGAC
This sequence comes from Schistocerca nitens, assembly GCF_023898315.1. NCBI lineage: Eukaryota > Metazoa > Arthropoda > Insecta > Orthoptera > Acrididae > Schistocerca > Schistocerca nitens. The sequence continues at coordinate 443,858,640 of NC_064621.1, read as the reverse complement.
AAGAATTAACTGGTGAAATTGTAAACGATGTTTTTCAGAAAATCATTAAGCGGTTCTCTGCAAATGGGCTCTCATTAAACCTTGCCAAAACACAGTATATACAGTTCCACACAGTAAATGGAATGACACCTTAATAAATATAGACTTCGATCAGAAATCGGTAGCTAAAGTAGAATATTCAAAATTTCTAGGTGTATGCATTGATGAGGGGTTGAACTGGAAAAAACACACTCAGGATCTGCTGAAACGTTTGAGTTCAGCTACTTATGCTATTAGGGTCATTGCAAATTTCGGCGATATACATCTGAGTAAATTAGCTCACCAAGCCTATTTTCATTCTCTGCTTTCGTATGGCATCATATTCTGGGGTAACTCATCATTGAGTAAAAGAGTGTTCATTGCACAAAAGTGTGTAATCAGAATAATTGCTGGAGCTCATCCAAGATCATCCTGCAGACACTTATTTAAAGAGCTAGAAATCTTCACTGTAGCCTCACAATATATATATTCACTTATGAAATTTTTTATTATCAATCCGAACGAATTCAAAAGTAATAGCAGTGTACATGGCTACAACACTAGGAGAAAGGATGATCTTCACTACTCAAGGTTAAATCTAACTTTGGCTCAGAAGGGGGTAAATTATGCTGCCACAAGTGTCTCTGGTCACTTACCTAATAGCATAAAAAGTCTGACAGATAGTCATATAGCATTTAAAAGGAAATTAAAAGAATTTCTTAATGGCAACTCCTTCTACTCATTAGATGAATTTTTGGATATAGTAAGTGGGTAATTTCCCAACCTCCAAAAAAAAAAAAAAAAAAAAAAAAAAAAAAAAAAAAAAAAAAAAAAACTTAGAACTACTTAAACCTAACTAACCTAAGGACATCACACACATCCATGCCCGAGGCAGGATTCGAACCTGTGACCGTAGCAGTCGCGCGGTTCCGGACTGAGCGCCTAGAACCGCGAGACCACCGCGGCCGGCAACTAATTATTGAGTGTCATGTAATATTTTGTCTAATGTAATATCTTGTATCGACACCTTTTATTAACCTGACACGTTCCACATCATTACGAAGTGTCGTATTCATTATCTATGGAACAAGTACTAATCTAATCTAATCTAATCTAATCTGCCTATGTACCTGAAATATCTTATCCTCATGAATCTTATGTGACTGATGTGTAGGTGATTGCAGTATATTCTTAGAGTCATCATTTAAAGCCAGTCATGAAACTTTGTTAATAGGCTTTCTCAGGATAGTTTACATCTGTCTTCAAGAGTCTGCCAGTTCAGTTCCTTCTGTGTCTCTGTGACACTCTCCCACAGATCAAACAAACTTGTCACCATTCATGCAATCCTTCTCTGTATACATTCAATACACCCTCTTAGTTGTATTTTGTATGGGTCCCACACACTTGAGCAATATTCTAGACCCTGCATACTGCATGTAATTAGTTCCCAGTTGGATGATAGCTGACAGTTCAATACATGTTTCTTTCCTTATGAAGCCCTTTGTTTCCTGTTAGAGATATTGAATTTGAACCATTTTGCAGCATTTTCTGTTATATTGTATTCTAACATAATTAAAAGGATATTCTGATTTACAAAGTCAGATGCTTTCGACACATCACAAAATATGCCATTAGCATACATCTATATTCTGCAAACCACTGTGCATGGCAGAGGTTACATCTCATTGCACCAGTTATTAGGGTTTCTTCCTGTTCCATTCATATATGGAGCACAAGAAGAATGATTGTTTGAATGCCTCTGTACATGCAATAATTATTCCAATCTTATCTTCATAGTCCCTGTGTGAGCGATACATAGGGGTTTGTAGTATATTCCCAGAGTAATCATATTAAGTCGATTTTTGAAAATTTGTTAATAGACTTTCTCGGGACAGTTTATGTCTATCTTCAAGAGTTTTCCAGTTCAGTTTCTTCAGTATCTCTGTGACATTCTCTCGGTATGGGTCCCACACACTTGAGCAATATTCTAGAATCGGTCACACAAGTGATTTGTAAGCAGTCTCCTTTGTAGATTGATTGCACTTCCCCAGTATTCTACCAATGAACTGAAGTCTACCCCCTGCTTTACCCATGACAGCTAATGTGATCATTGTATTTCATATCCTTACAAAGGGTTGCATCCAGATATTTATCTGAGTTGGCCGATTCGAACTGTGAATCATTGATATTTCTGTAATAGGATACTACATAATTTCCCTTTGTGAAATGCACAATTTTATATTTCTAAACATTTAAAGCAAGTTACCAATCTTTGTACCACTTCATGATCTTATTGAGATCTGACTGAACATTTATGCAGCTTCTGTCAGATAGTATTTCATTATAGATAATGGCATCATCTAAAAAGTCTGCAGTTACTATTAATATTGTTTGAAGGTCATTAACACACAACATGAACAGCAATGGTCCCAACACACTTCCCTGGGGGCACACCAGAAGTTACTTCTACACCTGATGATGACTCTCCATCCAATATAACATGCTGCGAACTCCTTACCAAAAAGTTATCAATCCAGTCACAAATTTCACTCGATACCCCATATGATCGTACTTTTGGCAACAAATGTAGTTGTGGTATTGAGTCAAATGCTTTTCAAAAATCAAGAAATACTGCATCTACCAGCCCACCTTGATCCATAGCTTTCAGTATGTCACTTGAGAAAAGTGCAAGTTGGGTTTCAGATGATCGATGTTTTCGTAATTAATGCTGGTTGGCATTGAGGAGGTCATTCTGTTCAAGATGTCTCATTATGTTTGAACTCATACTATGTTCTAAGATTCTACATCAAATCAATGACAAGGATATTGGACTGTGGCTTTGTGGATCACTTGCACTTCCATTCTTGTAGATGGGTGTGACCTGCAGTTTTTTCCTAGAACTGGGTACAGTTTTTTGTTGGAGGGATCTACGATAGATTACAGTTAGAAAAGGGTCTAACTCAGCCACAAATTCAATAAAGAATCTGACAGGAATTCCATCAGGCCCTGGAGCTTTGTCCAGTTTTAACAATTTCAGCTGCTTCTCAACACCACAGACACTATACTTATTTCATCCATTTTTTCATTGGTACAAGGGTTAAATCTGGGCAATTTTCCTGGGTCTTCCTTAGTAAAGGAACATTTGAAAATGGCGTTAGCTGTCTCAGCTTTTGTTTTGCTATCCTCAACTTCAGTTCCTAGATAATAACTTTGGTGCCACCAACAACCTTTACATACAACCAGAATTTCTTCATAGTTTGTAAGATATCATTTGACAGTATTCTGCTGCAGTAACTGTTGAAGGCATCATGTACTGCTCTCTTGACAGCCAAATGCATTTCATTCATGATCTCTTTATTTATAGCCCTTTGTTTTGTTTTGTACCTATTGTGCAGTAATCTCTGTTTCTTTAGAAGTTTCTTTACAGTAACTGTATACCTTGAAGGTTCCTCCCATTATGAACTGTTCTTCTGGGTACATAATATATTCAGTGCACAGTTAACTATTGTTTAAACTTGAGCCATAGTTCCTCTACATGCTCCAGCCCTTTGCTGAAAGTTTCAAGTTTCTCATTGACATATGGCACTACTGATTTTTTTAAAATCTGGTTTACTGAACATATATAACTTTCTGCTTCTTTTAGCTGTCCTTTCTACTTTGGTAATCAATGTTGCCACAACTGTGTCATCGTCACAGATACTAGTTTCTATGTGGACATCCTCACAGAGGTCAGCTCTATTTGTTGCCATTAGATCCAATATAATTCCATCATGAGTGCGATTCTTAACTAGATAGTTTTCACAAAAGGCATTTTGTAACATTTCACAGTACATCTTATCACGCCCATCACTTACAAGATTGTAATATTTCCACTTAATTGTTGGATGATGGAAGTCACTACCGATGATTACTTATGTAGATATACCCCCCCCCCCCATGAACCATGGACCTTGCCGTTGGTGGGGAGGCTTGCGTGCCTCAGCGACACAGATAGCCGTACCGTAGGTGCAACCACAATGGAGGGGTATCTGTTGAGGGACCAGACAAACGTGTGGTTCCTGAAGAGGGGCAGCAGCCTTTTCAGTAGTTGCAGGGGCAACAGTCTGGATGAGGATGACTGACTGATCTGGCCCTGTAACACTAACCAAAACGGCCTTGCTGTTGTGGTACTGCAAACGGCTGAAAGCAAGGGGAGACTACAGCTGTAATTTTTCCCGAGGGCATGCAGCTTTACTGTATGACTAAAATTGGTAAATGGGTAAAATATTCAGGAGGTAAAATAGTCCCCCATTCGGATCTCCGGGTGGGGAATACTCAGGACGTCGTTATCAGGAGAAAGAAAACTGGCGTTCTACGGATCGGAGCGTGGAATGTCGGATCCCATAATTGGGCAGGTAGGTTAGAAAATTTAAAAAGGGAAATGGATAGGTTAAAGTTAGATATAGTGGGAATTAGTGAAGTTCGGTGGCAGGAGGAACAAGACTTCTGGTCAGTGAATACAGGGTTATAAATACAAAATCAAATAGGGGTAATGCAGGTGTAGGTTTAATAATGAATAAAAAAATAGGAGTGCGGGTTAGCTACTACAAACAGCATAGTGAACGCATTATTGTGGCCAAGATAGACACGAAGCCCACACCTACTACAGTAGTACAAGTTTATATGCCAACTAGCTCTGCAGATGATGAAGAAATTGATGAAATGTATGATGAAATAAAAGAAATTATTCAGGTAGTGAAGGGAGACGAAAATTTAATAGTCATAAGTGACTTGAATTCGACAGTAGGAAGCGGAAGAGAAGGAATCGTAGTAGGAGAATAAGGATAGGGGCTAAGAAATGAAAGAGGAAGCCGCCTGGTAGAATTTTGCACAGAGCATAAATTAATCATAACTAACACTTGGTTCAAGAATCATGAAAGAAGGTTGTATACATGGAAGAACTCTGGAGATACTAGAAGGTTCCAGATAGATTATATAATGGTAAGACAGAGATTTACGAACCAGGTTTTAAATTGTAAGACATTTCCAGGGGCAGATGTGGACTCTGACCACGCTCTATTGATTATGAACTGTAGATTAAAACTGAAGAAACTGCAAAAAGGTGGGAATTTGAGGAGATTGGACCTGGATAAACTGAAAGAACCAGAGGTTGTACAAAGTTTCAGGGAGAGCATAAGGGAACAATTGACAGGAATGGGGGAAAGAAATACAGTAGAAGAAGAATGGGTAGCTCTAAGGGATGAAATAGTGAAGGCAGCAGAGGATCAAGTAGGTAAAAAGACGAGGGCTAATAGAAATCCTTGGGTAACAGAAGAGATGCTGAATTTAATTGATGAAAGGAAAAAATACAAAAATGCAGAAAATGAAGCAGGCAAAAAGGAATACAAACGTCTGAAAAATGAGATCGACAGGAAGTGCAAAATGGCTAAGCAGGGATGGCTAGAGCACAAATGTAAGGATGTAGAGACTTATCTCATGAGGGGTAAGATAAATACTGCCTACAGGAATATTAAAGAGACCTTTGGGGAAAAGAGAACCACTTGCATGAATATCAACAGTTCAGATGGAAAACCAGTTCTAAGCAAATAAGGGAAAGCAGAAAGGTGGAAGGAGTATATACAGGGTCTATACAGGGGCGATGTTCTTGAGGACAATATTATGGAAATGGAAGAGGATGTTGATGAAGATGAAATGGGAGATACGATACTGCATGAAGAGTTTGACAGAGCACTGAAAGACCCAAGTCGAAAAAAGGCCCCGGGAATAGACAACATTCCATTAGAACTACTGACGGCCTTGGGAGAGCCAGTCCTGACAAAACTCTACCATCTGGTGAGCAAGATGTATGAGACAGGCGAAATTCCCTCAAATTTCAAGAAGAATATAATAATTCCAATCCCAAAGAAAGGAGGTGTTGACAGATGTGAAAATTACCAAACTATCAGTTTAATAAGTCACAGCTGCATAATACTAACGCGAATTCTTTACAGACAAATGGAAAAACTGGTAGAAGCCGACCTCGGGGAGATCAGTTTGGATTCCTTAGAAATGTTGGAACACGTGAGGCAATACTGACCCTATGACTTATCTTAGAAGAAAGATTAAGGAAAGACAAACCTACGTTTCTAGCATTTGTAGACTTAGAGAAAGCTTTTGACAATGTTGACTGGAATACTCTCTTTCAAATTCTGCAGGTGGCAGGGGTAAAATACAGGGAGCGAAAGGCTGTTTACAATTTGTACAGAAAGCAAATGGCAGTTATAAGAGTCAAGGGACATGAAAGGGAAGCAGTGGTTGGGAAGGGAGTGAGACAGGGTTGTAGCCTCTCCCCGATGCTATTCAATCTGTATATTGAGCAAGCAGTAAAGGAAACAAAAGAAAAGTTTGGAGTAGGTATTAAAATCCATGGAGAAGAAATAAAAACTTTGAGGTTTGCCGATGATATTGTAATTCTGTCAGAGACAGCAAAGGGCTTGGAAGAGAAGTTGAAGGGAATGGACAGTATCTTGAAAGGAGGGTATAAGATGAACATCAACAAAAGCAAAACAAGGATAATGGAATGTAGTCGCATTAAGTCAGGTGATGCTGAGGGAGTTAGATTAGGAAATGAGACACTGAAAGTGGTAAAGGAGTTTTGTTATTTGGGGAGCAAAATACCTGATGCTGGTCGAAAGAGAGAGGATACAAAATGTAGACTGGCAATGGCAAAGAAAGCATTTCTGAAGAAGAGAAATTTGTTAACATCGAGTATTGATTTAAGTGTCAGGAAGTCGTTTCTGAAAGTATTTGTATGGAGTGTAGCCATGTATGGAAGTGAAACATGGGCGATAAATAGTTTAGACAAGAAGAAAATAGAAACTTTCGAAATGTGGTACTACAGAAGAATGCTGAAGATTAGATGGGTAGATCACATAACTAATGAGGAGGTATTGAATAAAATTGGGGAGAAGAGGAGTTTGTGGCACAACTTGACTAGAAGAAGGGATCGGTTGGTAGGACATGTTCTGAGGCATCAAGGGATCACCAATTTAGTACTGGAGGGCAGCATGGAGAGCAAAAATCGTAGAGGGAGACCAAGAGATGAATACACTAAGCAGATTCAGAAGGATGTAGGTTGCAGTAGGTACTGGGAGATGAAGAAGCTTGCACAGGATAGAGTAGCATGGAGAGCTGCATCAAACCAGTCTCAGGACTGAAGACAACAACAACAACAACAACAACAACAACAACAACAACATGTAGATATAACTTGAGGTTCTCCCTAAAGTTTTCGGATACTCCAGGAGATGAGTCTGGAGGGTGATAGAAGGACCCAATTACCATTTTATTCCACCCCTGACACTGAGTCTTGCCCAATCTCACATGCAGCTTCAATTTCTATCTTCGTGGATTTCAGTTCCTTTGCTACTGGGACAAATACACCACCTCCATTTCCCATTAGCCTGTCCTTTCGATATACACTTAAATTTTACAAGAAATCTTCCTGCTGTCAACTTTAGGTTTCAACCATCTTTCTGTACTTAGCATTATGTGAGCTTCACCGCTTTTCCTGAGCACTTCAAACTCAGGTGCTTTGTTGGAAATGTTTTAGCACTTTACAATTAAAATTTTAATACTTTCACCTATGGGAGGGGCTACTTTTGATCTTAAGCTGATATTTCCAGATTTACTACAGCTGTCATCATCTGGATTAGATGGCGAGTCACCTAATCTAAAAAAAACTTCTGTGCACCCCACACATAGCTACCTGAGTAGCCTCTGATGTGTAGTACACACCTGACCCATTCTTGGAAACTCTTCATTTCCCAATCCTATGCTGCAAGTACAGGAAGTCACAGCCTAGCTTCAAAGTCTTTGGTACAGCCCTTTCACTCGACTCAGAACCAAAGGCCTATGAGGCAACTCTGGCAGTTGCTGGAATGAATCAAGTATGACCTCTAAGCCCAGACAACAGGCATCACCTGTTTCAACATGCCCCACAATCTGCAGATAGTTGCACTCGGTTCCCTCAATGGCTGATGGAACAGCCTCTTCAACATGTTGAATGAGGCCCCCATGCATACACACTGGTGTACCTGCTGCCCTTTCCCCTCCCTTGCTGCCATTTCCCTGAGAGGTACCATCATTTGCCTTATGTTTGAACAGCTGATGATTAATAGACCCAGACAATTTCCTGTTTGCCTCCTCTTGACACCAGACAACACAGGTTTCCACGAAACGGGTGAAGAGAATCCCACTGGCTCAGTTTCAGATTTAGTGAAAGACAGCATCTCAAACTTGTCAGTTAGGGGGATTGGAACTGTGGTGTCACTGCCAGACACCACACTTGCTAGGTGGTCGCTTAAATCGGCCGCGGTCCATTAGTACATGTCGGACCTGCGTGTCGTCACTGTGTGATCGCAGACCGAGCGCCACCACACGGCAGGTCTCGAGAGACGTACGAGAACTCGCCCCAGTTGTACGGCGACGTTGCTAGCGACTATACTGACGAAGCCTTTGCTCTCATTTGCCGAGAGACAGTTAGAATAGCCTTCAGCTAAGTTAATGGCTACGACTTAGCAAGGCGCCAATTGTCACAGTGCATGTATCTTACGAGTCTCATTTGTATAGTCAAGAGAGATGTATCACAAGGATTGATTAAAAGTTAAGTATATTCCAAAGATACGTATTTTCTTTATAGTATTCAATACGTATCCTGTTCCAGACTTGACGCCAGTCGGCGTGTGTGTACGCGTGCCTTTCGGCTTCCTCCTCAGTGTGGCGTGACTAGCTTGTTACGCCACAACAGATTGACGACGAGGATTACACGATCCTGTTCTTTCTACTTGCTTTGCTCTGAATTATTTGTGTCATGGCTTCGCCACATTCTCCAGATGTACTGTCCGAATTTTATCGCTTGCAGAATCAGCAGACGCAGGCCTAATTGGATGCCCTTGGACAGCTCGTCCAGGGTCAACGTGCGCTGCACCACGATGCGGCCGCCGCCGCTTCATCGCTACCGCAGCCACAACACGCCGTTGCACCATCCTTCCGTAATTTTGATTCAACGCAAGAAACGTGGCCAGAATGGTCACGCCAGTTTGGATTCCATCTAGCCACCTACAGAATTCAAGGTAATGAGCGGCAGCCGTTTTTGCTTTCTTGTGTCGGTGTGTCCACCTACCGTGTAATAGTGAAATTGTTTCCCCGACGCGACGTAGCAACTCTGTCTTACGAAGAAATTTTGTCTGCTTTAGATGCCTATTTCAAAGAAACAGTTAATGTAGTTGCAAAAAGGTATACGTTCTTTCGTACCAAACGTACGGCCGGTCAGACTAATAGGGAGTGGGTTGCAACATTGCACGGACTTACTAGGGATTGTGATTTTGCATGTGAATGTGGACTTTGGTATTCAGATACTATGGTGCGTGATGCAATAGCACAGAACGTTTCTGATGTTCGCATACGGGAACACATTTTGAAACTAGTTAATCCCTCCCTTCAACAAGTGATAGACATATTGGATAGGCAAGACACACTTGACTTTGCTCAGGAATCATTTGAAACTTCGCCAGCAGTGTGTCGCATTGACCAGCCCGCCGGGCGCGCAGCACGGGACGCTAACCAGCCCTCGCGCAAGTCCGCGCAGCTGCAGCCTAGCTCGCAAACACGTGTGCCGCGTAAGCATGCCATTGCAGTTCTAAAATCATGCCCGCGGTGTGCAACTAGACATTCGCGTGACAATTGCCCGTCACGCCAAGATATTTGTTTTTACTGTCATAAGAAAGGACATGTTCAAAGTGTTTGCCAGAAAAAGCTAAGATCAGACAATCAAAACCATTACAGGCCCTTTGCTTCGCGCCGGAATCGAACCAGGGACAATCAGGCTCGTGAACCTTCGCCCATGGACATTCATGTCGTTAATTCCACCCCGTCCAGTGCCCCTTTATCTAACAGTGACTCTGTTCGTCCCACAACAAGTGTGCGTCGACGTCGCCGGTAATCCCGTAAAGTCGCAAGTGCTTCTGTACCTGTATCCGTTCAAATTACACGTGAAAGTCGCTCTTGTCGTCAGCAGGACAATAAACTTTTTGTAGACTTAGACTTTGGAGGCAAAGTGATACCATTCCAGCTCGATACCGGAGCTGCAGTTTCATTGCTCAATCAAGACACGTACAAACAACTGGGCAAACCTCCGTTGCGTGCCGCAAATGTTCAGCTCAATAGTTATTTAGGACAGCAGATACCTGTGTTAGGACAGTGCAGCCTTCTTGCCACATACAAGGGACAAACAAAACTTGTGTCATTTTATGTTCTTCGTTCTTCTACGGCAGTGAACTTGTTTGGTTTAGATTTATTTCAGTTGTTTAACTTGTCTATCGTAAATCAGGTCCTATCAGTGAATCAGACTGTGCCTTCCGCCAGTGTTTCTCGTCTTTGTGAAGAATTTGCAGACATTTTTGCACCGGGCCTTGGTTGCGCTAAGAACTATGAAGCACATTTGGAACTCAAAGTGGACGCGCAACCGAAATTTTTCAGAGCGCACAATGTTCCCCACGTATTGCGTGATGAGGTCGCAAGAATGTTACACGATTTAGAATCTCAAGGTGTAATTGAATGTGTGCAGGCTTCTCTCTGGGCCTCACCCTTAGTAATTTTGCCAAAACCTTCCGGAAAATTGAGACTTTGCATGGACTTCAAGGCAACTGTGAATCCACAACTTGTGACTGCAACTTTTCCTTTGCCCCGCCCGGAAGATCTTTTTGATAACCTGTGCCCGGGTAAATACTTTTCGAAATTGGACCTAGCAGATGCGTACTTGCAAATACCAGTGGACGCAGAATCCCAGCGCGTCTTGGTGGTTAACACGCATCTTGGATTGTACCGATTCAAAAGACTGCCATTCGGGTGTGCATCCGCCCCTGCATTGTTTCAGCAATATTTACAAACTGTTTGTGCGTCGGTCCCTACTGCTGCGAACTATCTGGACGATATTGTGATCTCCGGAAAGACAGAAGCCGAACATTTAGCCAACCTACGAACGTTATTTCAGGTCTTGCGACAAAATGGTCTTCGCTTGCGGAAAGACAAATGTGTGTTTTTTGCTCGTGACTTACCATATCTGGGCCATGTCATAAATGCCCAAGGCATACATCCGAGTCCAGAGCACCTCCGTGCCATACAGGAGTTGCCTTCGCCCCAGAACTTGAAACAGCTCCAGAGTGTGTTGGGAAAAATTAACTACTATGCCAGGTTTGTGCCGCGCGCTTCTTCCATTTCAGCTCCGCTTCATCGCTTACGCCGTATAGGTGTTCCGTTCGTCTGGACGGTGGAATGCGAACGCGCCTTTCGCCAGTTGAAATCGGCGTTGCTTTCTCATACTTGCCTTACGCCATTCGATCCCCGGAAACCCCTTTTGTTGATGGTAGATGCATCGGATTTCGGGATCGGTGCTGTGCTTGCGCACAAAGATGGATCGCAAGATCGTCCTATTGCCTTTGCTTCAAAATTGCTCTCGTCTGCGCAACGCAATTATTCCCAGATAGAGAAAGAAGCTTTAGCTCTCGTGTTTGGTGTTACTAAGTTTCATGATTTCTTGTATGGTCGTCACTTTACCATCATCACAGACCACAAACCTTTGACATCGCTTTTTCATCCGAACAAGCCTGTACCTCCACGTACGGCGCAGAAATTCATTCGCTGGTCGATTTTCCTCTCGCAGTACCGCTACGATATCTTGTATCAGTCCACTGCTAAGCACGGAAACGCTGATGCGTAGTCCCGTTTGCCTGTTGCTGAGGATAAAGCATTCGATTCTTCTGAACTTGCTTGCATGTTCATAGATGCGGAAACCGATGACGTGGTCGACTCGTTTCCGATTGATTTTCGTCGTGTCGCTACGGCCACAGCTTCTGACCCTGTCCTTGCTACTGTTTTGCGTTTTGTTGCTACACAATGGCCCTTGTCAAAGTCACGGATCGAGGATCCGCTGGTTCGCCGATTTTTTGCTCACAAGGAGAGACTTTTTGTACGACGTGGTGTTTTGTTGTTGCGTTCGGATAATGATCAATCCCGAGTCGTGGTCCCACGTTCGTTACAGTCCTCTGTCTTACGGCTTCTTCACCAAGGACATTGGGGTATAGTGCGAACGAAACAACTTGCTCGTCAGCACTGTACTTGGTTCGGAATCGATGCTGCGATTACGAATATGTGCTCTTCTTGCGTGGCGTGTGCCAAACAACAATCCGCCCCGCCGCGGAAATTCTTTGCATGGCCGACAGCCACTTCCCCTTGGCAACGCTTGCACATCGATTTTGCTGGTCCATTCTGGAATGCTCGATGGTTGGTTGTGGTGGATTCCTTCAGTAATTTTCCTTTTGTTGTCCGGATGTCTTCCACGACGTCATCTGCCACCATCCAAGCGTTGTCCGCTATATTTTGCATTGAAGGTCTTCCCCAGACTATTGTTTCCGACAATGGCCCACAATTCATGTCCGCAGAATTTCAGTCATTCTGCAAGGCCAATGGTATTCAACATCTGACATCCGCGCCGTTTTCGCCTCAAACGGTGCCGCTGAACGGTTGGTCCGGACTTTCAAGTCACAGATGTTGAAGTTGAAAGAGTCGCATTCTAGGGAGGACGCATTGTTGCTCTTTTTGTCTTCGTATCACTCTCAGCCCCGCGATGGTCGCTCGCCGGCTGAGTTGCTCCATGGTCGTCCTCATCGAACCTTGATGTCTTTGCTGCATCCGCCGCATCAGGTTCCAGTGCAGCGGCAGACTACTGCTTTTGCTCCTGGCGACGTTGTTTTCTATCGCAACTATCGCGGTTCACGGCGTTGGCTCGCAGGGCGCATTCTTCGCTGCCTCGGCCGCGCGATGTATTTGGTTTTGGGGGCCTCTGGTGCGGTGCGTCGGCATCTCAATCAGCTGCGCCTCTGTCGTCGCCTGGGTTCTGCCGCTCCCCGTCTGCTTTCAGCGACGGTGCCGTCCGGTCGGCGCCCTGGGGACCCATCTACTGGCTCGCCTCATCCCCAGGTGTTACCGACGCTGCCTTCCATTTTGCCTCATGGCGACGCGCCGCCGCCGCCGCCTGTTCTCCCGCCGGCGCCGCCCGCAGTGGACGCGTCGCTGCAACCGCCTGGCGCCTCCCTGGGTCACGCGCCGCCTCTCGCTTCCCGTGACCGGCTGTCCTCCACCATGGAACTCTTGCCCGCTCCGGACCAGTTGTCGTCGCGCGTCGGATACCCCGACGCAATGGAGGTCGACCCTTCGGCCCCTCCTGTTTCTTTACGGGCGCATACACCACATGTTGACGTGCACCCTGGACTAGGTTTTCAGGCGTTTCCTTGCTCCCCTCGGACCGAATGGCCGGGTGCGGGTGGCACAGCCTCGCCTGTTGTTAGGCTCCCCACCTCATCGCATACGTCAACATGGGGTCCTCCCCACGGCGGGCGGAAGCCTTATAACACGACCGTTCGCCGATTTGCGGGGGAGGAATGTGGTGTCACTGCCAGACACCACACTTGCTAGGTGGTCGCTTAAATCGGCCGCGGTCCATTAGTACATGTCGGACCCGCGTGTCGCCACTGTGTGATCGCAGACCGAGCGCCACCACACGGCAGGTCTCGAGAGACGTACGAGAACTCGCCCCAGTTGTACAGCGACGTTGCTAGCGACTATACTGACGAAGCCTTTGCTCTCATTTGCCGAGAGACAGTTAGAATAGCCTTCAGCTAAGTTAATGGCTACGACTTAGCAAGGCGCCAATTGTCACAGTGCATGTATCTTACGAGTCTCATTTGTATAGTCAAGAGAGATGTATCACAAGGATTGATTAAAAGTTAAGTATATTCCAAAGATACGTATTTTCTTTATAGTATTCAATACGTATCCTGTTCCAGACTTGACGCCAGTCGGCGTGTGTGTACGCGTGCCTTTCGGCTTCCTCCTCAGTGTGGCGTGACTAGCTTGTTACGCCACAACAGGAACAACACCCTGAGTTCTCCCTGGTCCCTGTCCACCACGTACAGGACACCTGTATTTACCATTGACCCACCACTCGCAGTCAAGTTGACAACTAACAACAGATCCTGTACATTCTGCAAAGACAGGATCCACAGCAAAGGATAGTACTTAAGGTACCTCTCATACCAGTAACTCTCGGGAGCTCTTCCAACACACCATTTTGCAGCAGCTGCTAATCATTTGACAGCAGTCAGGGCAATTTTCAGCAGCTTACAAATGTCAACCACCTTATCCCATTTTCGAGAACAGCACTCGCAGTGGGGCTGCATTTCTGCTGGTGCAGTGTATTACAAGGCTGTGAACAAATAACTTTAAATTCAGGCTACTGATTGTCTTTTAATCTGTTGAGTTAAAAAGGCGCTAATTCCCTACAATAATTGAACCAAATACACGAAACGAGATTTCTATTAAGGCATGAAAGAAACCTGTTTAAAAATTACTAGTTTCCTAAAATGTTTTGAAATTAATTATAGTTGTTAGCAAGCTTGTAAACAGAGTTAATTTACGATAAATGCACATAATATATATGGCTACTCCTCTTTAATGGAAAACAAGATGTAACACAACTGTTAGTTAGAATATCTGCTACACTAATTAAAACACAAATGTCAATTTACTACAAATTGCTTGTAGATTATGTGAAGACATTGGTAGTTTCCAAAATTCTCAAAAATGCACCATTTATTTGCACTGATATACAATGAAATTTAGAGGTAATGTTTTCTTTGACAGAACTGTGAACCACAAAATGCTGATTTGCTACGAAATATGTTACGTATGCAAAACACTCGTACTTACAAAAATAGTTCTGTAATAGTTCAAAAATTCTAAAATGTTACCCGTTTCTCATGTAAGTGGTGACTGTTTTGATCGAGGATATGCCTAATGTTCTCAAAAAATTTTAAATAGCAGTTAAGTTTAAGCCTATAATTGACAATAACAGTACAAGTTTATCGCAGCATTCACGAATGATTGATTGGTTGGTTTGGGGAAGGAGACCAGACAGCGTGGTCATCGGTCTCATCGGATTAGGGAAGGATGGGGAAGGAAGTCGGCCGTGCCCTTTCAAAGGAACCATCCCGGCATTTACCTGGAGTGATTTAGGGAAATCACGGAAAACCTAAATCTGGATGGCCGGACGTGGGATTGAACCGTCGTCCTCCCGAATGCGAGTCCAGTGTCTAACCACTGCGCCACCTCGCTCGGTGCGAATGATTGAAATTTCACAATATATCACAAAACAAATGGGTGTTAACACAACAAATAAAAGACAATGCAGAAGTGACGCAAACAGTACAATACGCGAATCTAGAACTTTAAATCGACACATGAATCTTGTACTCACGGTCTCATACAAAGTAAAATTCCGAAATTGGCTTATATGTGTATTGCACTGATTTTTCTCTTAGCTGTTTCTGTGCCCACTTCTACACTTGCGTTCCGAAGAACAACACTGCAGTGTGAGTTTATTTCAGTCAACATTGCTAAAATGTGCAGCACCAACAAAGCACATCTTTTGCCTGTTGCAATGTCTTTACAAATTGTAGTAGTAGCTATGTTCTTGGTGTAACCTTGCGTAATCAAAATAGGGAAAACAGAACTATCACTGGATGTCAAGAACCTCACAATGAATTTTTTAGGTAACAGGTGGAGGACAATGAAGTTTTGTTTAAAAAAAATTACACAAATGAGTTCAGAAGATTTCAGGAACTTGCTGGATGAGGACATTCCAGTGACAAGAAAATCAGTTTCATACTGTACCAAATATATGTGAATTTTGGTGATCTCCAATATAAGAAATCTTTTTCTCGGTCAACCACTTACTACCGCATTGATCCACTGACTAATGGATAGTGGGTGACAGGATGCAACTTATCATTTCTAATGGACATATGGCACATGTAATTGGCAACAGTCTGCCAAGTGCCTTTGCTGCTGTGCATCATGTGATGCACTGCTTTGTCTCTCTCAGATCGAATTGATGCATGTGGCATATGCCATGACCATACCACACATTGCCTCCGCGGAACTGCACCTAAGATTCCAAATAATGGCTTTTCCCTCCTCTCTGCATTTCCTTTAAAATTCCCTCACACACACACACACACACACACACACACACACACACACACACACACACACTGAATTAATTTAACTATCTGTTGCATGGTAGGAGGAAAAAGAAAGAGGAAAAACAGGCAATAACAGATAAAAATAAGTTTGAAGATAAATGCAAATAAGAATTGCAATAAAAAATCAAAATTGTGAAAGAGTACTTTATCATTTTCTTAAATATCAAACATACGGAAAAATTCCATAATGATGAGAAGCTAATAAAATGAAATATAATGTAGTCCAGTATACTATGATACTGTTGGCAACATGAAATATTAAGTTGTGATTATATCCACATGAAGAAAGTAGATAGCCTAGGAAGTTAAGACTGCTTTTGTTTCTCAAAGTTTTCCTAAAGAGAAATGAAGAAACCAAAAACAGACTGCAAATGTAGCCACTATTCCAATAGATCACAGAACCAAGTTTGACATTGTGACTTACAAGGAGAGGTCCCCAGCTGTGGATCAACTTTCTGAAAGCATCTATATTGCTATCCAGCCATTCAACCAGGTGGCCCCCATTTGCAGAAATTGACCAAAAAAAATTTTTGGTACTTTTCATGATGCCCTACAGCTTTAAGAAAGAAGTATCTTACAGCTGACTGTGTAGCATAAGGGTATAGTATAGGCCTAATGTAGAGGCGGCTGTGGGTTCAAATCTCATCATATGTTTTGAAACATTTTTATTTTTAATCAAATCAAAAAGCTTTTATCATATTTTTATTCAGTTCATTTGTTTACATAAAATTGCTCTTATTTTTTCTTCCTACAAATCTTTTTCCACTTGAATCTTTGGGTGTGTAATTTTAATTATTTCCATGTATTAACATTGATTTAATTTCTTCCATTTCATAATGCTATATTTCTGTCCTTGTTATTGCCTACATTATTTCTATTCCTAATTTAGCTTGAATTTGTTTTACTTATATTGTCTTCCTTCGTTGAAAGCTTCATCTGATTTATTTTGACCATTAAAAAAAAAATGGTTTCTTTTAATGAAAACTACATTTTTGACACCACTGCACTGTCAACATAAATAGATTGTTTATTGCACACAGATTCCAAATGGAAAAGAATTATGAATAGAAAAAGTGAAAGCAATTGAAAAAGTCAGTACAGTGTTTAAAATGATGTGACCAAAAAATAAATAAATAAATTTAAACCAATTAATTGAATAAGAATAATGACCATGACTGGAATTAAAATTTAAAAATGAAATATTTCAAAGTACTTGATGAGTTTTGAATCTATAACTTCAATATGAGGCTTGTACTATAATAAGTATGCTACATGACCCAACTGTATCATATTTCTTTTTTAAAGCTGTAGAGCATCATGTGAAATTCTGAAATTTTTTTCATTGATTAGTCACACATGAGGGCCCACCAAGTGGAACGACTGGGGCCTTAACCTACAATACTGAATAGATGGTTTCAAAATGTCGATCCCACTGCTGGGGGCCTCTCCTTGCTAGCTGGTAAGGAAATGAAAAGACAACACTCAATTTTCACATAGGTGTTGACACGAAATGAAGCTCTGTCATGTTGTTAACTTCGTTCTTGCACTACTGTTAAACAATGTAGCTCACCTTTGGCTTATTTCAAAACAAACCACCAATCCACAATGTAGCTGTATAATTATTAATAAGCAGTTTCTTTGGCAAAGTGTACACGTAAATTTAACTTTTTGTTCACAACTTCTTTTTTCCCGGTGCTAACTTTTTTGTTCTTTTGTACTCCATGCGGCTTTCAGCATTATTTATATTCCCCAGGAACAGTCCATCAGTCAGTCTGTCTGTCTATCTGTTGTTTGGTAAATGAATAAATACATCACCTTATACAGAAGATATATTTAATATACTCCTCAGTACAAAAATTCATATTCAACATTTTATAAACTCTTGTAAAGAGTAGATTATTTAGAAATAGCACTGTACTTAAGAGTCAAAACATCACAGAATTTGACCTTATTACAGCTTCCAAGCAATTACAAACTACGGTACAGATACTTCTAACATTTTCCTTAATCATGAGATCTTATTGATGGACAAGTTGTTAAAAGTGACCCAGACATTCTTTTCTTGACTGGCAGATTATTAATGCATTTCCCCAGAGCATAGATGATAATTTTTTAATGAAATTCTCCTCAGTTTTCCACCAATATATTAGTACAAAAATAAGAATAAGGAAAAGCATAGTTATCATGAAAATCTCAATCTCTCTCTCTCTCTCTCTCATATATCTTCATAGCCATAGAAATAAAAGAAACAAGTTGAATACATGGGCAACAAAACATACACTGTTGACATCAATTAGTAATGCATTCATGACAAAGAATGTCTGAACACTTGCTGCAAATAAAATTATGATATGTGGCTAATATGTAAAAATGTATATCAGACTGTGTCAGGGGAGCCATTCTGATAAGTATAGAACTGCAATGTATACAGCAAACACATTTTAAGATGCTTGTGTGATTAGAAATAACAATGATACAAAGTAAGTCACAGTAATAGTACTTTTTCACAACAAACCACTTTCCTAATATTACAGATATTTTTACACAGTCTGTCCATCAGTCTAAAAGTGCCCTTTACACAGAAAGCACCATAATTAGAAATGTACAGTTACATTTTATATACAACATAAAAATACACACAAAATTAGCACATAAAACATAAAACAAGAGTTGACAAGAAATATTTTCATATATAACTTTGACTTGTTTTCCCTGTCACTGTAACGCAACTGTCATGAACAGAATCATTTATTCAAAATATTTTCTGAAACCCTCAATAAACAAAAAATGTTTTAGTGTTCCAACACTCCACATATTGGAGATGAATATCTTCCTGTAGCAGTATATTATGAATATACATGACAATATCACAAGTTTTTAATGTTTAATGAAACTGAATTATTATGAAACACAATCAGAAACTGACATTGAATATTACTTCCATTTTTTGACCATGTTCATTTTAGAAAAGGTGTCAGCCAACAACAGAAAAACATTAAAAAAGGAGACACACAATTAGTTATTTGTGTGTGGGAAAATCACTGAAGATGTACGGGGAAAGTAAGTATACCAAGTTGCAATACTTTACTCCTATTGTCTGACATTAAAATAGGTGAAAGCTAAATTTCATGATAATCTAAAACAATTTTGAGCTTGCTGTTTATATACTTTAATGGTTCATCTTCCAGAAGATAATTTTTGTTCTGGTAATAAATGACAAATTAGTTAACCAATTTTGGAAAGTAATTGCACCTACATTTCCTGTATGAAAAATTCACTTTTTCTTTACAAACTGCTAAAGTTCCCACAATTCACAGTTACATTCATTATACTAATGAAATCTATTTGTAAACTAGTCACTAAAAGAAGAGAACTTCCACAAAGCAGACAAAAAATAGAGAAACAACCATTCAGACCTGGACATGGATAAATTTTTCATTAATCATACATGTTCATGACACACTCAGATGATGAACGAACATAAGATGTGAAAATCAAGGTCCTTCTGATGCAAATCCAAGCCAATTTAATAAAAGAATGAGAGGCGGTTTATTGAGTGGACTGCAAGTACCAAAATACACAAAAAAATGTTAAAAGTCTTATTATAATTTAGATACAGCTTATAGTTGTTTTAGGCCATCTTACACACAGGAGCGCACGTGCACACACACACACACACACACACACACACACACAGAGAGAGAGAGAGAGAGAGAGAGAGAGAGAGAGAGAGAGAGAGAGAGAGCACGAGGGGGTCTACAAAATCTAATACAGCTGCTAACCTTATAATTAAGGATGACAACTGTAATAAATGCTGCTTGCTCCATTGAAAAACATACCTGATGCCCTCACAAATCCATAGCAAATTATTTGTCCTATTTTAAAGGGCATATGTTCTGTACACAAAACTAATCTGGCAAATGCTGTTCTAAAAGACAAACCTCTTCATTAGCACCATGATACCTTCAAGTACAATTTTTTAAAATACTGACATGATAAAACCATAAAAAACATTATAAAAATAATCATGTCTTTGGTACAGTAGCTTGAAGGCTTTAAAAACTATGTTCGTGCTCAAAAGATATTAAAATCACCATCTGCATTTATTACTCAATAAATTACCTGGAATGACTAAATATATTATACAAGGAGCATAATTACGTTACATTTAAACGAAATATTATTCTTGCAGGGGATATGAAGTAAATCTAGTCATTATATTTTCAACTTTTAAATGAATTCTATTGAAACTATTGGGTTCAGTGAACATCAAAAGCAGATGGACAGTAGAATAAACAGAGGAGATAGCAGCTGCAAAGAAAGCCTCAGCGGCAAGTAGTTAATTAAGTTGAAGCCTATGAAACACAGCTGCAAATAAAATTATTGCTTAGTACACACTGCACGCGCGCACACACACACACACACACACACACACACACACACACACACAAATCAAGCGTACCACCAAACACAAATATAAGTGAGGAACTCACATCAGTGCATTGTGTAAAATTCAAGTAATAGATGAAGAATACTCGTGATAAAGTATTCTCACACCATTTCTCACAAAATCATAATGAAATAAAAATTTTTTAAATTCTATTTTCAATATTCCCAATAAATTATCCTCTGATTTTGCACCTGTAGTCACAAACCAAAATGTACAGCCACGAAAAGAATGAATAGTATCTGCTAAAGTCTATGAAATATTTTGCATAAACTACTATATATCATTCCACATTTCCTATTCATTAAAACTAAAAGTAGCATATAGGTGGGAAAGAAGAAGACTGTATTGAATCATAGAGATAAGAATAGTTCTAGCATTAAATATCCGTAAATTCTTAAGACGCAGTGACAGGGAGAAAAAGTGTACATAAGATGCATTCTGCAATCAGATAAAGGTAGAAATGTAATGACACAATATCTAGAACAAATATGTAAAAGATATTTAAGAAAAGTAATTGTCTATGCAGAATGTCTGGTCACACAATAATTTTACAACAATCTGCACCAATCATCACACAATCATTCCCTATTTCTCATGTTAAGATAACAATAAAATTAAAGACTTATTTTCTGAATCCATTCATATGTGCACCTACTGCTTCCATTTATAAAACACAGCAATGTCTTAAGGCAATCTGTCCAAAAAGGGATGCAGAAGAGATTACTACTGAAAAATATTATATAACATAGCTACAATCTCTTCATTCTGAAAAATGGACAAAAGCACTCAAAACTAAATAATTAAAACTATTATTTCAGTCTCAATGTAGGTACAGATAAATAATCACAATACCTAAGACATAAGCAGAAAAATATTTTCTCGCTTTAGTACGTAATTCAACTCTTTAACATAGTATCAGCACACAGTCTTGTAGCTGAACTTGCAGGCTCACAACAAAATTCATACACAGTACAAACATACACAATCATTATTATATTACATAAAATTTGCAGTGGAATGCTTCAATTTTGATACAGATGTAAGTATATGTAAAGGTTCTTAAAAAAATAGTGAAACCTTAGAACTTGCTTTGTGCTTAATCCTAAAATGTATCCCAATAGCTGCTGAGTATTACTTACTGGATTTTCAATTCCATACAATGATCAGTTATTTAAGAACTCTAGAATACCAAAGATACACTGTATAAAAACATATACACAATTAACAAACAATGATTCAATCCTCATTAGCACAAGCAAACAATTAGTGGTACACAGCACAAATGCCACAAGCGTTCAACATCTTAACAGTCATAAGCTACTTAAGGAAGACTTCCATTTCATCACTTCCAAATCCAGTCCGCATAGCTCGCACCTTGCTTCTCCACATCCCTCTAAATGTAATACAGCAGAAACCAGCAATCTGCACATTAACAAGTACTGAAAATCTCTTCCAGGACTCTCTATTGTATATCCCAATTACAACCATGGTGAGAATAGTACTGACAATTCAGGTCAGAAAAAATATCTCAAGCTAGTAATATCTGAGAATGCTGGGTTATCTCCAGCAATGCCATTCAGAACTCCCAAACAGGTAAAATCTGTCTGGGAACAGTCATAGATGCAATTTATATAAATATTATTTAAATGATATTCCAGTCTTGCAGTACAAAATACTGTTTCTCATTCACAACACAACACAGCACAGAAGCCCAGACATGGAAATACAGACAAATTGAATCCCATTCAACCACCTGAGTTCGACAGCTTTGTACAAAACCCGTGTCATTCTAATTAAGTCTTCTCTGTTACACCGGGCAATCACAATTAAATCAGTCAATTATCAGCGAGTAGGCACCAGCCTGAATGCTAAGTGGTTGTGCTAACTCATATAGATCGGCCAAACATAAAGTGTGCTCGAATCACGGACAGCATCCAGTGTGTCCCTGGTGTGGTAAAGAACTTCCTCGGCAGCAGCGCCCAGTGCACTGTGCCGCAAACCTGAGCCACCTGTTTCTTCCGGCAAGAGGCTATCTGGAGGAGCAGCATCCTGCACTGATATTTCAGCAACTGTGCTCAGTGACTGCTGTGTGGCTGTTTGATGTTCCACAGAAACTGTGTGGCTCAAGCCACTAACTACTTCTGCTTCTTCGACCTAGGAGATAAAGCAAAAACACTAAATTTTATAAACTAAAAGCAAAGTTAATAAACTGTGCTATTAAAGAAACTGTACAAACTGCAACTTGCTATGACAAGACTGAATAAAACACAGATGGGAGAGAAAAATACAAAAAAAGTAAGACTATCAAACAGAAATAACTGACAGAAACTGTCTAAAAGAAGAAAACGAACAGAATGTACCCGAGATAATGTCTTCCCGTTACTTATGGTAGGAGAACTGCACTAAGATGAGGTGAATGTATTAAAAAGAGAAGCAATACAAAAGGTGAGGATTGCAACTCAAATTTGGTTGCACAGATTGCTGTAATCAACCAGTCCTTAAAAGAGTTACTTTTTCAAAGTGATTATAAACTTTATCGATTAAATTACACACTTTTAGGTGGAACTGGCATTTGTAGCCCAATTTAAAGGTAAAGTAAGTTACTATAACTGACAAGAGTGAGGTAAACTTGGATTTATTGAGCTATTAGTAATAAGTCTGTGTGTACTTACTAATTGTCAAAATTTTTATTTAGTGTTAATTAATATTTTGAATTTGCATTTGAGAAAGAAACATGAAGTAATAGCCATGTCAGTCCACAGAAAAATGGAAAATCAGCAACCTAAGTGCAGCCCATTTGAGTTAGTGGGACTTATTCACTGTCTCACTGCCATCTGTGCAGACTGAGCAACATTCACTTATAGCTGGGCAATGAGTAACGAGTTACAAAGGGTGAAACATACAACCATACATAATCTTTAATCAACAGCAGATTATTTTTTTTACTATTTTTGTTTTTATTTATGTTAGGTACATAGAGATAAACATTCAAAATATAATCTTAAGAAGTAGATGTAAATGTAGATCTAGGAACAGCTAATATAGGTTACTTAATGTTTTATTAGTTGAATACAGTGTTGGTCAAGTGCTCATGAGTCAAAGAATGTAAATCAGCCACGTCAAGTTGTGACAGGGTAAATGGAAGCTGATAAACATTTAGTTAAAATGAATATTTTCACCCTCTAAATTCATATCTTGCAAAAGTGTCCATGCAAAACATTTAATTGCTATATGAATAAATTATAATTTGATTTATTAGTGCAATATGAAAATTTCTCATTCTAGCATAAAATCAATAATTTTTTTTCTCATACTGGTATTATGTGGCCACATTATGTGGCAGTCTTAGGTGGTAGTGTTTTGGTGGACAGTTACTGGTTTCGCAGGAGCACAAAACACAGATGTAGTCTGTCAGTATCCTTTCTCATGTGTTTACACTCCAGCTGACTGCCACTATAATTATAATGTCAACACTCTACACCTTGTTGTTGTTGTTGTTGTTATTGTCACTGTAGCCTTGATGCAACTCTCCATGCTAATCTATCCTGTGTAAGCCTCTTCATTACTGTGTAACTACTGCAACCTGCATTATTTTGAAACTGCTTCCTGTAGTCAAGCCATGGTCTCTGTTTGCAATTGTAACCTTCCCCACACTTCCTTCTAAAACCAAACTGACTATTCCTTGATGCTTCCATATCTATCCCATCAACAGCCACCTCCTTTTATTCAAGCTGTGTCACAAATTTGTTTTCTCCTCACTTTGATTCAGTGTGTCCTCATTAATTATATTATCTATCCATCTAACCTTCAGCATTCTCCTGTAGCACCTTCTTTCAAAGGCTTCTACTCTCATCCTGTCTGAACTGTTTACGATTCACATTTCATTTTCGTACAAGGCTGCAATCCAGACAAATATCCTGAGAAAAAAAAATCCCTAACATTTGAATGTATATTCTATGTTAAAAAACAATTCCATTACTGTTGTTTTAATTTTATTGCTCGTTATCTTACAATGTCTTTTCAAGTCACTGTCCATTCCATTCAAATGCTCTTCTAAGTCCTTTGTCATCTCTGACAGAACTACAATGTCATAAGCAAATCTCAAAGGTTTTAACCTCTTCTCCCTGCACTTTATTTCACTTTTCTCCTTGGTTTCCTAAATGCAAATGTACAGATAGACTAACACTGGAGACAGGCTACAATCTTGTCTTACTCCCTTCTCAACTCCCACTGCACTTTCAAGTCCTTGAACACTTGTACTTACAGCTTGGTTTATGCACGAGCTGTAAGTAATCTTTACCTCCCTCTATTTTATCCCTGCCATCTCCAGAATTTCAAAGACAGTAGTCCATTCAACACTGTCTAAAGTGTTCTCTAAACGTAAAAAATGTCATAAATGTACGTATGACTTCATTTAATCTATTCTACAATAAGTCTTAGGTCAATATTGCCTCACAATTTCCTATGTTTCTCCAGAATCCAAACTGGTCTTCTCTCAGGTTCACCTTGTGCCATTCTTATGAAAATTATTCATGTCAGTATCTTACATCCAAGACTTATTAAAATAATAGTTTGGTAACATTCATGTCTGTTCACACCTGCCTTATTTTGGAATTGGAATTATGACATTCTTGTTTAAGTCTAATAGTATTTCACTTTTATCATACATCTTGGACACTACATTGAATAGTTTCTGGGCTGGCTCTTCCAAGGACCTCAATAATTCTGGTAGGATGTTGCCTACTTTAGAGGGGACTTGTTTCAACTTAGGCCTCTCAGTGCTCTGTGCAAGGCAGTATCCTCTCTCCCCAACATCATTTTCATTTACTTCCTCTTCCATTTATATAATATTGCCTTAAAAGTTGATTCCTCTTGTGTAACCCTTCTAAATATTCCTTAGCTCTCATCTGCCATCTGAACTTTTATGTTGAAATTTCATGCACTGACATGTTCCATGACCCTGGAGATTTGATCTTCAATTTGGTCCTATGGAACTTCAATTTTCCAATTAACATACTCTATCTTTCCCCTTGTCATGCATTCTTTTACAGTCTTGTGTTTATCTTGTAACCATACTTATTTAGCCATTTTGCACTTTCTGCCAATCTCATTTTTTAGACATATGTATTCCCTGTGATCTGATTCATTCACTGAATTTTTATATTTTCTCTTTTTGTCATTTATGCTTTTAAATTGTGTAATAGTTCATGTTTCATTTGTACTGTGTGAAAATAAACCCTTTTCACTCGTTTCGAACTGTAACTACTTCTTTTTGAAGGAACTAAAAACAACAGGTTTCAGGCCCAATATACCCAGTTTCTCACAAACAGTGGTTTATTTAAAGCAAAGAAAATTAATTACGTGTGTTCCCGCAAGACACAAATATGAAATTCCAACATTATGACTTCCTCAGTGCTAATTTGTTTTCACTAATGAAGAAACTAAATGGAAGAGAAAATTACACTACAAAGCAGTTCACTATAAAAACTCACTTGCAATATGAACAACTGTAGGAGTGCATAACAAGCAAAACCACAGATGAGATTTAAGAATATACAGCAAGGGCTAAAATAACCATGTTAATTGTACCTTCCATTTACATGCATCTGCAGAATCAACTGCAAATAGAGCATGGGAAAAATTAAAAGAAATCTACGAGGACTCAGAACTTGAATAAAAGAAAAAGGGTTGTTGAGAATGCTCTTAACAATTAGATTGGGGAACTGTCCATCTGTGGAAGAATAAGTGTTGAAAATTATTTCAATGTCAAACAAACAAATGACTTTATCTTCGAAGTGCAAATGATTGGATAGGACATATTTTATTAGAAGGAATGACTACTGATAACAAACAAACAGTGAAACATCCAGGATGGAACAATGACAATATTATGAAAATGATAGACTGCTACTCACCACATAGCAGAGTTGCTGAGTCACAGATAGGCACAACAAAAAAGACTACCAAACAAGCAAGTTCACGCTGCCACACAGTCTCAGGTTGCCAAGGCCAGACGGCGAGCAGCAGTGCATGATGGGAGAAACAATCCGGATGGTGGGGTCAGTGGAAAAGGAGAAGTATTAAAAAGACTACGGAGGCATTGGTGGAATAGAGGGCTGTGTATTGCTGGATCAGAAACAGGGAAGATGATAGGTGGGCGAAGGACAATTACTAACAAGGCTGAGGGCAGGAGGGTTATGAGAATATAGGATATATTCAAGGGAGAGTACCACCTGTGCAGCTCAGAGAAGTTGGTGTTGGTAGGAAAGATCCAGATGGCACAGGCTGTGAAGTAGCCACTGAAACAAAGAACACCATGTTGAGCAACATGCTCAGCAACTTGGTGGTCCAGCTGTTTGTTAGACACAGTTTGCTGGTGGCCATTCGTGCAGACAGACAGCTTAATGGTTCTTATGCCCACGTAGAATGCACACTGGTTGCAGCTTAGTTAGTAGATCACATGCCTGGTTTCACAAGTAGCCCTGCATTTGATGTAATGGGTGATGCTTGTGACTGGACTGGAGTAGTTGGTGCTGCAGGATCTAGGGGAGATGTCTTGCATCTAGGTCTATTACAGGGATGTGAGCCATCCACATGGTTGGGGGCAGTGGTTGTGTAGGGATGGACAAGGATATTGTGTAGGTTCAGTGGGTGGCAGAATACCACTGTGGGAGAGGTGGGAAGAATAGTGGGTAGGACATTCCTCATTTCAGGGCATGATGAGCAGCAGTCAAAATTCTGGTGGAGAATGTGATTCAGTTGCTTCAGTCCTGGGTGGCACTGAATCATGAAGAGAATGCTCCACTGTGGCAAGACAGTAGAAGCTTGGGAGGTCACAAGCATCACCTATCCCATCAAAGGCAGGGCTATCTGTGAAACCAGTCATGTGATCTACAAGCTAAGCTGCAACCACTGTGCTACATTCTATGTGGCCTCGAAAACCAACAAGCTGCCCGTCCACATGAATGGCCACCAACAAACTGTGGCCAACAAACAACTGGATTACCCCACTGCCGAGCACGTCGCCCAACACAACATTCTTCATTTCAATGATTTGATTCACAGCCTCTGTCATCTGGGTCCTTCTCAACAACACCAGCTTTTCTAGATTGCACAGGTGGAAACTTGGCTCTAAGCACTATGGGACTTAACATCTGAGGTCATCAGTCCCCTAGGTGGGAACTCTCCCTGGAATATATCCTATGTTCCAGTAATCCCGTTGGCCTCAATCTTTGTTAGTCATTGTTCTTTACCTATCCAGCTCCTTCCATGTTCTATTCCAGCACTACACAACCCTCTATTCCACCAACACACCCTCAGTCTTTTTACTTCTCTCCCTTTCTGCTGCCTCCCCTCCTGCCCCACCACCCCCACCCTCCATCTAACCCTCCGACTGCACCTAGCTGCCTTATCCTTTCTCCAGCTCATCCCTGTATGCTCCCACAAGCAGCACTTTATTGTCCCCCATCCCTATCCCGCTATCCCTCCTCCTCCCACCCCAGCCTCCTCCTTACCCCCACCATCCAGACTGCTCCTCCCATTATGTGCTGCTACTCACAGTCTGGCATCAGCAGCCAGACACAGTGGTCGCATGTTTGAGTTGCATTTGCATGAGTGTGTGTGTGTGTGTGTGTGTGTGTGTGTGTGTGTGCGCGCGCGCGTGCACACGCATGTTTTTGTTTGTTGACTAATTCTGGTGAAGGTCTTTTTGGCCCAAAGCTTACTTGTTTGACAGTCTGCAGCTTAGCATCTCCACTATTTGGTAAGCAGCAATCTATCATTTTCATAATATTGTAACGATTACAAACCAAGGTCAAACAGATTCAGACGACTCCAATATGCTGATATGCTGATAATTACTGAATTACAAAATCATGCATGCAACAATTCAAGTTTTAATGACACAGCTATAGAGCAAATAAATAAGTCAACTGCAATAACCAACATTACATTCATGGTCATGGATGTTACAACTACAACAAGTATGAACAGCAGCAAAGAAAAGACAACCAGAACATTTGCTGCTAAAGCAAGAGTTACAGGGCATTCTTAATTATGCCAGCATCAAGTAAAGTCACAACATTTGCCGCTAAAGCAAGAGTTACAGGGCATTCTTAATTATGCCAGCATCAAGTTAAGACACAAACAAAGACTGATATGTATACTCAGGTGCATGACCACATACAAGGGGGTGTGCAAAAAGAACCAGAATTATTTTTTAAAAGCTGCATATTTTCAAATTATTTACAGAACAACCTGATCCCCTTCAAAATAAAACAACCTGATCCCCTTCAAAACAAAACAACCCGATCTCCTTCAAAACAAAACAACCCGATCCCCTTCACACAAAACAACCAGATCCCCTTCAAAGCACCCTTCATTACAACTTATACATTTGTCCCACTGGTGCTTCCACTGTTCAGCACACTTTTTGTAGCCATTTTTGGAAATGGCTGACAGCTCCTCCCTCTTTTTTTTCTTGACCTCTTCAATGTTGTCAAATCGGTGCCCTTTCATGCCATTTTCGTGCTTGGAAATAAGAAAAAGTTTCATGGAGCCAGGTCAGACAAGTACGGTGTGCGGGGCAGTGAAACCATGCCACTTTTAGCCATAAACTGTATAACAGAGACGGCTGTGTGTGCAGATGTGTTGTCGTCGTACGAAACCAGTCTCACTGTTGTGCAATCTCTGACAGTTGATCAATTGTCTGTCGCCATCTATGAGCACAAGCTCTCAATTTTTTCAATATTTTCGTTGATCTGGGCAGTTGACGAATGTCCAGAATGATGTTCATCATCATTCTACATGTTGCTATTTTTAAACCAAGCAAACCACTCATACACTTGAGTTTTTCCCACAGTGTCATCTTGGTAAGCTGTTTTCAACATTAAAACAGTTTCAGCAGCATTTTTACTGAGTAGAAAACAAAATTTCACCCTGTATGTTGTTCACTTATATTTGCCATCATAAAAAAACTAAACAAGAACAAAATAGTGATTGAGAAAAGAATCACTGCAGATGAACAGAACAAGCCAGGTAAACAACACAGACAGCACTGAACTGGCAATGAGTTGTGCTGCACATGCCTAGTGGCAGAGGTACTACACAAGCTCTGCCCACAGCATTGTTATTCCGAGTTTTTTTTTTTTTTTTTTTTTGGGGTATGTCAGAGCACATACATGACTTCAATTTCACAAAACCAGTGCTCAGGTAGCACTTGGTCTTGGTTAACAGTGAGAACTTATCCTCTGAAGGCATATGTTGCACACACATTGAAGCATTAGCAGGCAGAGGGAAGACAAATATTAGGGTAAAAGATGTTCGCTATGTACCTCAACTGAGTATAAATTTACTTTCCACAAGCAAAACAGTGAAACACTAACCCTCAGTCATTTTTTATCATAAAGACTGTCATATTCATGATGCAGAGAAGAAATGATAGTTACAACTATGTTAATGAACATAATGTACAACTCGATAAAGCAAAAGTCATAGTGACAAACCAAAGTCTGCTTCCCCAGCTAACGACCCAAATCTATAGCATAGAAGACTGGACCACCTATAATCAGATGACATGGCAGAATAACAAAATGGTTTGGCCAGTGGCATCGGACAAAGGAGCAACTGATACTCCATGTATTACATGTCCAGAAGATAGACAAACTGCATTTCCCATATTCCAATTACAAAGCTAAAAGGATTTTGGGATTAATACATTCATATTTGGGCACCCCTGTGCCAACCATATCAATCAGGGGAACTAAATATTTCCCAGCTCTGATCCATGATTTTTAGAAAGATTCTTTTGTACGTTGTCAGCAATAAATACCATATACCTGAGATTATTCATGATTTTAAAAGATTTGTGGGGAATCAGACAGCTGAAAGAATTTGTATCGCACGAACTGATAATGAAAAGGAATATGTAAATGACACTAATTAATTTCTTATTGTACAAAGGACTTAAACATAAAACCACAGTTTCCCGTACACCAGAACAAAATGGTGTAGAACAAACAAAAAACAGAACAATCATTAACAGGCAAGATGTTTGTGGTTCGATGTGAAATTATTTACAAAATTTTGGGGGAAGCAGTCTCCACCATGGTTTCCGACATCTGAGATTATTCAGTAGGAAGGCATATATCCACGTTCCAAGAGCCAACAGGAGAAAATTGGAGTTACTCCCTTATTTTGTTGGATTGATAATTCAAGTAATTGCCTTTATGGGTATCCCCCTGTTCAATCAATCCCGTGACCATCTCCAATGTGTGTACCCACTTCAGAGAATTACTTCATCTATGTTTAAACAACTTAACATGACAGGCAGCACAGATGAAATGTATTTTTTTATAATTTTTTTATCCTACACCTTTTGTTCACAAAAAAAGCTCTACACAGCACTGCTTTGGATTGTACAGTAGTGATACAGACATTTTGGTTCATTACTACACAGCCAGACATAAGCTAATGAGGGAAGACTACATATTTACAGATGAAGAATTAAAACAGTCAACGATACAAATGAGAAACATAACAGAGGAATAGTATTGTTTACATTTGGTGATGCATGGCCCCTGATCGTATGTTGAGGCAGTTTTGCAAAGTTTAGATTCAGTCAAGAAGATAAAGATGATGATAGTCACAAGCTTCACGTAAAAATCAACCTTACCAGGTAAATTAAGAGGGGTGAGGTCTTTTGAGATTAATGTGTTAAGACAGGGGAGGAGGGGGCATACAGGGTAGAGGGGGTGGGGGGTGGGGGGTGGGGGTGGCATGCGCATTAAAAAAAAAAAAAAAGAATAGAGGGAGATTGGGTTCAATGTACTGTCGACACTGAGGTTATTAGAAACAGAGTACTAGCTCAGAGGGTATCAAGGATGGGGGAAGGAAATTGCATTTTGACAATGTCCGGACAACACCTATCTCCAGAGTCCAGCACCACTGAAGTCACTGTCGCTGCTCCAATCTACGTTACAGCATACAGGTAAACTGTCCGCATGTATCAAAACCCTGGTTCAATTGTTACTCCAATTTCTCCGTGACTCAATAAAATTCCATGTGTATTTTTCATCACAGCTTGTTCACATAAAATTAATTAAGAAATACACAGTTTATAACTGGGTTCCTGTGTTCACGAATTCTTTTCCTCAATCAGACCAAACGGATTGTGTGTTGCTATCCCCTCCCATCTTGCAGTTCTGGAATCGACAAAGTCACTTTATTGCTTTTCACCCCTGCAAGGACTGAATTGGTGCCTTTGATTCAGAGGAAAGACTGATTAGATGAAGCTCTCCCTCTTGAATCGGCCTACTATATCCCGTTTCTAAATTTTTCTTCAATTCTTTTTATTGCTTGCTCAATGTACAAATTGATAAACATTGTGGATAGGCTACAACCATGTCTTACCCCATTCTCAACTACTGACACGTTCCATGACCTTGGAGATTTGCTTCTCAATTTGGTCCTACGGAACTTGACGAGTAAATAAAAAAAATAGAATGTAGTTAATATTTGCATTAAAGTGACATGTTACTCATGCTGCGGAATCATGAGCTGACATTTATGTGGCAACCACCTAACGTCCATTTATATCAATGAGCCACACAGGCACTGTCAGTCAAGGTATTTAATGAGCCACAAGCTATTAATTAATCTCAGGCAGAGAAAGACAGGAGCCTCACAGTGAGGTGGCTCGATACTGCAACTACACTAGACCTAATGAATCATGTAATAAATATTTCATAAAATTTTAGTAAGATGACATTTGCATAAACTATATAAAATTACTACCTCATACCATATTAAATTCTTGAAGTTTTGTTTAATTTTATCGACTGCTACAAAGTTACTCGACCTTGTTTCCTATCAAATTAAGTAATGCAATCACTGGGCAAAAATGTCTGGATGTGTCATCACATTATAAGGGAAGTTCCAAAGATTTTGACAGATAATAAGCCGCAATATAAAAGTAATACACAGAAATGACCCCGCTAAACAATTCACATAAGAGCATATTTTACTTGCGGGAAAAAGACATTCTCTCTCAGTCCTGAAGGCATTGGGTATTTCATGGATAACTGGGCCAACACCCTGCCACAAGTACATCATTTCAGGACAGCTATGCAAATGTGGAATGCAGCTCATCAGTACTGTGATAGCTGACAGCAGCCAGTTTAAAATTTCTGTGATGGACAACATGTGTGCAGCAATACCATTCACAACCATTGGCTGCCAAAAAAGTTAGAGATGTAATTCACCCACACAAAAGCACATGAAAACAGCATATCATAGTGTATTTGCGGGATTAAAATGACCACTTGGAATGACAAGTCGTGGTATATGTTTCTACACATTGATGACAATGTACCAATGACTTCAAAATATACTAAACAAGGGCCAATGCTTGCAGAAGAGTGTGATTGGGTGGATTTGAAGACTAACTAGTTTAGTAAACACTTTTTAATCTCTCCTATACAATATTTTCCATAGTTCCATATCACAGTCATTCATTTTTTTTATCTTTATAGTTTCTGAAGTATACATAACAACACGCAGAAAATGTTGACTGGGATAATACAATGAAAATGTCTGCAACTCCAACAAGTAATTACGTGTTGTTCTTGTTATGGTCTTCAGTCGAAAGACTGATTTAGATGCAGCTCTCCATTCTAGCCCTCTTGAACCTGCCTACCGTATCCTGTTTCTAAATTTTTCTTCAATGCTTTTTATTGCTTGCTCAGTGTACAGATTGATAAACAATGGGGATAGGCTACAACCTTGTCTTACCCCATTCTCAACTACTGTCACCTTATCATGTCCAACTCTTATAACTGCAGTTTGTTTTCTGTACAAGTTGTAGCTAAGGAGGCCTTGTATTTAGCCCTGCTCTCATCAGAATTTTGAATAGTGTATTCCACTCAACATCAAAGTCATCTTCTAAATCAACAAATGTTATAAACATAGGTTTGTTTTTCTTCAGTCTAACTCTTAAGACAAACAGTAGTGTCAGTATAGCCTCATGAGATCCTAAATTTTTCCAGAATTCAAACTGAACTTCTCCAAGGTTCCCTTATGTCAGTCTTTCCATTTTCCTGTAAATAGCGGATGCTAGTAATGTTCAACCTGCCAGCACCTGTCTTCTGCAGGACTAGTATTATTACATGAACATCGCCGAAATTTCAGTCTTTTACATTACTTTCTTCAAATAAAGCTGCCACACACCGTCAAGTATATACTAACAGGCGATTTAAGAGAAGGAAATTGAAAGTGTATGTAAGAAGTCATGTGATGGAACAATTTCTATAATTATGTTTGCTGAAAGTTGTCCCAATGATTAAAACACAATTTGAATCATTGTATATAAGTCTACAACAATCTTTCTTATTAAAAATTTTGTCACCTTCAACTGATCCTCTGTAGCTGAGGAGGCCGCTATACGAGCCCCATTACTTCTGTGTCGTTCTCGATTGTGCGTGTTGAGATGTCGCTTCATGTCTGATCTAACACGGAATGGCTTGCCACACACATTACATGGATGTGGCTTCTCACCTAAAAAACAATTCCTCCATTCATAAAGTCAACATTTAAATTGAAGAAAATATTAATCATAATTACTGAAAATCAATCACTATAACATGAAACTGATTTTGAAAATAATTATTACTAAGACTTTTTTGAATAACACAACTAAAAGTGCAAAATAATGTTGCTGCCATATAATAAAAGTGTGGCCCTGCTCTACCAAATCAGCATTTGGGAAATTTTGCCACTTTTCTTATCAGTATTATGAGGAAGTAAACTAATCATTGCCTGGCCAGGCTATCCATTTACTGGCATCTGTAGAAAAAAATTAATAAACAGCATAGTAGCATAAACAATTTGTTTTATAACTTCAACATTGTCCCATCCACAAATCACTGTCACCTTCACTTATATTGAATTATATTTATATGTAATTACATTTTACCCTAACCACAAACAATATTGTGACAAAGTGATCCTATCTCTTGGGCATTAATCCAATCCTCAGTTTCTCATTCTCTGGTATCATATGTTGTACCTGTGGTCTTTCCTGTTAATTATCACTAACAATTGATTCCAGCTACAGAAACCAGAGTCACCACGTAGAAGGGCCACACTTTGGAAAAGCACAGCAAGTATTGCTTCTAAAAACTTGCATTCACCTTCTTAGTTTTCTCCTTCAAGTTGTATGCACTGGTCCACCTTCTCTTGTCAGATCAACAAATGCTACAATGAAAAATTTGACTAGAAACGCCTTGTAGATGGAAGTACCCATTTTAGAGAACTATGCCCATTTCTGACTGTTTCCTCTTCTGTGAAGAAATTGGAAGAATTTGAAATCAGATATGGGTTGTAAGATAGACTGACAAGTGACTGACCAGAAGCATTTGGAATTTGCCCTCACAGTTTACAGACACTTTCACCAGATAATTTCTATCAATGATTGGAAACAATTATGAATTTGAATAAAACACTAATATGCAAATTGTGCTCTTTTTCATCTAATCTCATGTACCTAGTGCGTGAAAGACAAACTTTCAATGTTTTATGTGGTACCAGCAAGTTAGTTTGTAAAACTGCCAACAGGAATGCCACGAACTGTAGTTGCTGAAGATGGTGATGAACCAAGAAGAGAGAAAACATTTTGTGTGCTACAATTTGCCTCTTATCAATCAGTAGTGAGGGTGCAAAAAGCTTTCTTACACAAGTTTTGCAAGACACCACCAGTTTACAACAGCATAGGGAAGTGATGTATGAAATTCAAGGAGGTGGTTGCTTGTTTGATGTAAAATGTTAAGGATGACAGGACTGTCATAATAGACAGTGGACTGTGTGAGGGACGTGATGATGTGAAGTCCCACAAAGTCTACCTATTGAGCTAGTGCAAAATGAACACCCCTCACCTAACAGTATGAAAAACCCTCATCATCACCTACCTCAACATGCTGCAGTTGTGACTCATGTCACAAATTGAAATTTATAGCTGAGATTTCATTCCTTTAATGAGACATTGCCATGTTGCAGGATAGGCTGTGTTGTGGCCGCTGCCCTTGTGCTACTTGAGTGTCCACCACAAACACTGGATTTGATGGCCTGCTATTTTTTCTTCTGAGGTTATGTCAAAGATAGTGTTTATATTCCATCTCTAGCACAGAACTTTAAAAACTTGGGACAAGGCATCATAACAGCTGTCCTTACTGATACTCTTAATGTGCTGGATGGGTACAGGCAGAATTGGACTACTGATTAGATGTGTGTCTTGTGACAGGAAGTGGATACACAGAATATTTATAAACAATGTAAAAAAAAAAAACAATGGGAGATTGTCTTTCACATACTGTATCATCTGTTACATTGTTCTTGACCATTTATCTGTACCAATTTTTTGAAATGTTTCATGGACCTCACAATTACCCTACATATCTCAAAAATTTCTATATCATTGCACCCAGTCCACATTACTGGAATAAAACATTAAACTACAAAAGTATAAAAACACTAGATAAAGTGAAATATAGTGGTCAATTCTCGGAGTATTCTGTGAAAAACTACTTCGGATTTCAGTAGGGTGTAACACACCACGCAAGTGCTTCCTGTCTAATAAATTATTCCCATTTATTTTGATAAGTTAACTACACAGAAAACAATTCTGGAAAATATCTCTAGTAACAGCATATATCTGGGACTCAATCCCAGAACCTTCGCTTTTCACAGGTAAATGCTCTAGCGACTGAGCTGATTCACAACCCATCCTCATAGCTTTTCTTCCGCCAGTGCCTCATGCCCGATTAATTCAGTCAACAGGGAGAACTTGCCCATGAAACGCAAAGGTTCCAGGTTCTAGTCCTCGTGCAGCACACAGTTTTAATTAGGCAGGAAGTTTCAAATCAGTGTATTCTCTGCTTCAGGGTGGAGATACATTCCAAAAACAATCCCCAAAGCAGTGGTTCCACCATTTACCTGCAATTTCCTTTCTTCCAGCAGTTCTAATCCTGAAAAGTTAAACAGGAGCCCTTCTGTGGAGTACAAAAAGTAAGAGATAGGTATTGGCGGAAGTAAAATTGTGAGGGCGGGTAATGAATCATACTTGGATAGCATGGCTGGTAGTGTATTTGTCCACAAAAGGCAAAGGTTCTAGGTTGGAATCCCAATCCAACACACAGTTTCAATCTGCCATAAAGTTTAAAATAAGCACACAAACTTCGCAAAGTGAAAATTCATTAATGGAATATAGCTGGGCCAAACTTCTTCTCCAAGCTGCTTCTGTGCTGGATGCTTCTAATCACCACCACCAATATGAGCTCCACCTCCACCACCACCACCACCACCACCACCACAAAACAAAAAAAACTATGACAGCTTTGAGAAGTGAAATAAATTATTGTTGTATGGAACTATCACTTGGTGCAGTCTTACAATTTAATGTCACTTGGGCAGCTAGAAAGTTAGGTTTGCTGCCTGCTCCAGCTTCTTATTTACTCTCACAAGACTTAATGTATCCTACTTCAGACATTCTGACAACAGTAAAACCCAAAGTGGTCATTAGCTATCAAGTCCACAACCTCCATGTAGTAACCTTTGTTTCCAACAACTAATAGTCTCGTCATACGGTGATTTTACATGGGAAGTTTTGGAGAAGTCTGAAAATATACTCAAGTTAGTTCCTTTTTATTTATTTAAATGTGATGGTTTCAAATTTCACTTTTGCCACCTTTAAATCACAAACAATCCATTTTTCACCATAATTTGGTTGTAACTTAAAATGGTGCATTTTTTGAGTAACTAAATTTAGCAAAGTGGGTGGTGAATGGTGGAAGGCCAAACATACTAAGGGTGTACAGCTAGGAAGAAAGCAAACAAGATCACTACAGTGTCTAGAATTTTCAGATCATGTGCTGCTTATTACAGATTCGCTTGAAAATGCACAGGAACAAATTACAGAACTACAATGTCAAGCAGCAAATGTAGGATTACAAATGTCATTTGCAAAAAAAAGCCTGTTCATGACAAACATCAGTAGTGCACTTCAAATGCTTGTAATAAATAACAACACAATATCTAAAGTATTAAGTCTCCAGGAGAATGGATATCAAACAACATGAAGGGAAAAACAGCAACAGAGACACGAATACATAAAATGGAGATGGCCTTTAAACAACAACAAACATCTATGCCAAAAACTTTTTACCCTGACTAGAACATTGAATGCAGTAGGAACTCTTAAACTGACTATGAAGGGAGGGTTAGAAAAAAATTGAAAGAAGAATCCTAAGAAAAATAATAGAACCCAAAGGCAGCAGTGAATCAGAATACAAATAAAGATTTAATACTGAACAATATCTGAAATCCAAATATGTAACAGATGTAATGAGAAAAATGGGATTAAAATTCTATGGGTGCACACACAGAATGAATAATGACGGAATAACTAAACAAATCTTTGACATACTACACAATTACAAACTCAAAACCACATGGCTGAGACAAGTAAGGAGAAATATCAAAAATGTAGGATTCAACTTGAACACAACAAGAAGAAGATCCCTTTTTACAGAAGCAATAGCAAAGACAGGCTTTCAGGACAGGAGCGGGAAAGAAAAAAAAAAAGGGGGGGGGGGGGGGGGGCACTGGAAGAAAGTGGACACAAGAAGAGAATAAACAACTTCCTCAAAGAATGAAAGAAGTGTGGGTCCAAAGGAAACTATACACGAAAAAATAAGCAAAGATATTGAGTTATCGTGCGTTCCAAAAGATCTTTTTTTTTTTTTTTTTGGGGGGGGGGGGGAGTCCTTTTATTCTGAAAGGTCCTTGAAGCCCTGAGTCAAGCAACCTCTGCCTGCCAGCAAAAGACATAAATGACATAGAATAGTTCCTTCAGACCACTCCCTCCCATTATAAAACTTGTTATTACCATTAAAGACAGTAAAAGATGAAAGACAACCACTCTCATGACATTTGAAACTTTGAGGTCTCGGTGTCAACTTGTTGGAATATCTTGGTCTTTTAGGTACAACACTTGATTGAATATTACCATATAAATTTTCTTAAGCAGTTCCTCAGTATTTTGCACTGCACACAACAAAGCTGTGAAGACAATTTCATAATTACAGGGATGAATGTTTATGAATGTCTGACAACCTACAAGGGTTATGACATAAGGGAGATCTTGGGTAACACCCTCTATGAATCTGTCCCCCTCCAGAATATCCAATAGGTCTTAGTTTTTACTGTAAACAGCTAATCCTACTTTGTTATTCCACTCAAAAGTTTTTGGCTGAAAAGCTCTGTCAGTATACAATAATTGTGTTAGAATCAACAGACAGAAATTTGGATCATCCATTTTACAAGAGGACCAGGAATCTAAAGGACTGTATAATGGTTTGGCTCTATTCGGATTGTAATTAATGACAACATATATACAGAAGCAGTTATTATTGACAATTAACACACACACACACACACACACACACACACACACACACACACACACACACAAAAGAAAATATACATATTCGTCCTTTAAGGTCCTATAAGGCAAGCTGGATCCTGATATAGGGCAGCCGCCTGACAGAGTGCTCATTCACAACTGACATCCCTCTAACTGTTGCGAGTCTACAATTAGCCGCCCATGGAGGGTTGGCGTTCTGGCCACTGCCCCTCTGGTACAAATAATTCGAGAGAGAGAGAGAGAGAGAGAGAGAGAGAGAGAGAGAGAGAGAGAGAGCAGCACTCTCCAGTGACTCAATCGAGTGTAGCAACCTAACAATTGTGCTGGTGGCATATATTTTACTGAAAGGAAATTTTCACATGCAGCAAATCACACCTATGGAAAGAAATCAGCTGTGCCCTTTTGCAAGGAACCATACCAGCATTTAGAGCAATCACAGAAAACTAAACCTGGATGGCTGGACAAATATTGGAATAGTCACCCTCCCGAATGCAGCTCAGTGTTCCTGAACTACACTCAAGTTTTCAGCCGGGTGGCATTGTCCAGTTAGTGCAATATTTCAGCACTGCCTGAGGATAGCAATGAGTTAGTTTGCCAAAATACTGCAGCAACTGGCCTAGTTTTTCCTCTCTCTCTTCACTCTGCGGTCAAACAATGTATTTTCAATTAAACTGAGTAGGACAATGACTGTAAAACAAATTGAAACATATTATGGCTCATCCAAACAATCATTGAATTTCACAGCTAGTTTAATGCCCTGGCACAAAAGAAGCCCAATGGAAGAAATAATAAAAACTTACAATGTAAAGGAAAGTTGGGAAAACAGAAAATATGGTATGTGTTAAAGTGTGTTAATAAATGTTCACAGCAGATAGTTGGTCAGTACTTGTATTCCAGGAATAGCACTTTGAATGTGAGCTAAATTTATTTCAATCTGTACAGAGTATGCCACCTTCCTGTTTCCAATTAAATTTACACTCCTGGAAATTGAAATAAGAACACCGTGAATTCATTGTCCCAGGAAGGGGAAACTTTATTGACACATTCCTGGGGTCACATACATCACATGATCACACTGACAGAACCACAGGCACATAGACACAGGCAACAGAGCATGCACAATGTCGGCACTAGTACAGTGTATATCCACCTTTCGCAGCAATGCAGGCTGCTATTCTCCCATGGAGACGATCGTAGAGATGCTGGATGTAGTCCTGTGGAACGGCTTGCCATGCCATTTCCACCTGGCGCCTCAGTTGGACCAGCGTTCGTGCTGGACGTGCAGACCGCGTGAGACGACGCTTCATCCAGTCCCAAACATGCTCAATGGGGGACAGATCCGGAGATCTTGCTGGCCAGGGTAGTTGACTTACACCTTCTAGAGCACGTTGGGTGGCACGGGATACATGCGGATGTGCATTGTCCTGTTGGAACAGCAAGTTCCCTTGCCGGTCTAGGAATGGTAGAACGATGGGTTCGATGACGGTTTGGATGTACCGTGCACTATTCAGTGTCCCCTCGACGATCACCAGTGGTGTACGGCCAGTGTAGGAGATCGCTCCCCACACCATGATGCTGGGTGTTGGCCCTGTGTGCCTCGGTCGTATGCAGTCCTGATTGTGGCGCTCACCTGCATGACGCCAAACACGCATACGACCATCATTGGCACCAAGGCAGAAGCGACTCTCATCGCTAAAGAAGACACGTCTCCATTTGTCCCTCCATTCACGCCTGTCGCGACACCACTGGAGGCGGGCTGCACGATGTTGGGGCGTGAGCGGAAGACGGCCTAACGGTGTGCGGGACCGTAGCCCAGCTTCATGGAGACGGTTGTGAATGGTCCTCGCCGATACCCCAGGAGCAACAGTGTCCCTAATTTGCTGGGAAGTGGCGGTGCGGTCCCCTGCGGCACTGCGTAGGATCCTACGGTCTTGGCGTGCATCCGTGCGTCGCTGCGGTCCGGTCCCAGGTCGACGGGCACGTGCACCTTCCGCCGACCACTGGCGACAACATCGATGTACTGTGGAGACCTCACGCCCCACGTGTTGAGCAATTCGGCGGTACGTCCACCCGGCCTCCCGCATGCCCACTATACGCCCTCGCTCAAAGTCCGTCAACTGCACATACGGTTCACGTCCACGCTGTCGCGGCATGCTACCAGTGTTAAAGACTGCGATGGAGCTCCGTATGCCACGGCAAACTGGCTGACACTGACGGCGGCGGTGCACAAATGCTGCGCAGCTAGTGCCATTCGACGGCCAACACCGCGGTTCCTGGTGTGTCCGCTGTGCCGTGCGTGTGATCATTGCTTGTACAGCCCTCTCGCAGTGTCCGGAGCAAGTATGGTGGGTCTGACACACCGGTGTCAATGTGTTCTTTTTTCCATTTCCAGGAGTGTATTTGTGTGTGTGGTAACCTGTGTTGATTCTCTGTACAATCTACCAAAGTACATGCTTATGGCTCTCAGGTCCTGGGTCCTCTTAAGGGGACTTGTACATGAATAATTGTCAAAAAATCAATTTTTTAATGTTTGTCTTAAAAAATTCTCTGTAGTTTTCTGAATGAGAAAAAGTTTACGTCCAGGAAAATGGACCACAGAAAGTGCCAAACTTAGAGGAATTTAAAAGTGGCTGCCTGCACCATGGCATCCCCCTGGCAGACAGTCAGCTCTGTTAAAAATAAAGTTTTGCTCTCATTTGTTTCACTTTTATGACTTTTTGGTCCCCTAAGTTGACTAACTTGCAAAAGCTTAACAGTTTCTTATCTTTTGTAATACAGAGAGTTTAGTCACTGTTTGCTGTTATTTGGTGTGAATATTTTGTTTACAGAGAAGTAC
This sequence comes from Schistocerca nitens, assembly GCF_023898315.1. NCBI lineage: Eukaryota > Metazoa > Arthropoda > Insecta > Orthoptera > Acrididae > Schistocerca > Schistocerca nitens. The sequence goes on along the minus strand of NC_064621.1, from coordinate 443,816,725 downwards.
AGCAGAGTCCCGCTAATCTGAACCATGGCAATCCGAACGTTCGGTTAATCTGAACATGAAAAATGTTAGTCTAAGTATGGAAAACTGTGCAGTAAGCTGCTGTCCATACACACTATTTTAATTTACACAGTACAGTAAACATGTATTAGAAAAATTGGCAAGAAAACACTAGGTTTAAACAATCCATAACAATGAAAGAAAAGCTGTCAAACTTACTAAAATACAGTGGACATTTTATCCCTATTTTATAGATGACAAAAACTCAGTCATTGTTTTTTGGCATAATGAAGACAGTCTGTTATATGATGCATAATTGTGCCATAGTCTCATAAACATCAAATCAGCAGTGAAGCTGTTTCTCCAAATAATGTAGTGTGAGGTCAAGGGCTTCTGCTGCATCACTCTGTGGCACCAGCTCTCCTTTGGCGCTTTCAGGCTCATTGTCACTTCTGTCACAGTAGTCCACTTCTTCTTGGTCTTGAGTCACAGCAGCAACTAAATCTGCATCAGTAAGGTTCTCCACACTTGCCCCATTCGCTGCCATCCGTTCATCTGTGTCTCCTTCTCGATTTCTTCACATCCAGGTATTGTCTGTATCATTAGCAGTAGATTTTCCTCTTCATTTTCAACTACGTTATCCTGAAATTCAAGAGATGGCCACAGTTTTCTCCATGGTTTTCTCAGAGTATTTTCTGAAATATTCTGCCATACCTCAGCGGCCCAATAAACAACATTCTTCACATTTGTCTTTTTTATTTTGTCCGCTAAAGGAATGCTATAATCTTGAATCAGCATTCTTAAAAACTGTTTTCTGTAAATCAGTTTTAATGTTTGCAGTATGCCCTGGTCCATTGGCTATAGAAGTGGTGTAACATTTGTCGGCAAAAACTTCACCACACTTTCTCCATCACATAATTCCTCAGTGCTTGGATGAGATGGCGTGTTATCAGTCAAAAGGAGCGCATGGGGAGATAAATCATTTTCCTTAGAAAACCATTGAATAGAGGGAACAAACTGGTCGTGAAACCATTCTTTGAACAGCTTACCATCCATCCATGCTTTTTCTGGTTGCAATAATATATGGGTAGGGACTTCATGTTGCAGTTTTTAAAAGCTCTGGGCCTAGCATATTTGCTGATCAGCATTAAAGGCAGCTTGTGATTACCAGCAGCGTCGCTGCACCCTAATAAAGTCACACGATCTTTGCACATTTTAAAACCAGGAGCATGGTCTTCTGCTTTAGATGCCAGTCTTTTTATTGGCAATGCCCTAAAATTAAGACCAGTCTTGTCAGCATTATAAATTTGTTGGGGAGAATACTTTCCCTCTATTATTTTTTCAAACTCACCTAAGTATTCCTTCACTGCGTCACGGTCAGAAGAAAACTTCTCTCCAGTAATTGTTAGCTGACGGATTCCATGATTTTTTTTTTTTTTTTTTTTTTTTTAAACTGTCCAACCAACCTGTACCCACACTAAAAGACTCATCACCATTTGTTAACTTGTTCATGTAAACAGCCTTCTCCTGAACCAGTGCTCCACTCAAAGGGGTTCCCTTTTCTCTTTCCTGCGTAAACCATAGGAAAAGAGCTTCATCCACATTATCATACTGGGACTGTTTCAAAGTCTGCCGAATTTCAAGTGTATTTCCCGAAGACGTTGCACAGACTGTTCAAGCTTCACTCGGTTCTTCTTCCAATCACAAATGGTTGCTTTACCAACACCCAGTTCCGTTGCCAGTTTAGATAGATTCTCAACTTTGTCAATCTGCTTCAAAGCATTCAGTTTTTCTTTAAGAGTTAACGTTGTATGTTTCCATTTACTCATGACGAATATACATACACCACTACACCTGAACGAATACAATACAACCATTATGCGTGCCAGCGATCGATAACTGACATAACCAAGTGCTTTGCAAGCCAACTGGCAGTGCACTGACCTCGGACACTGCATAGGTCTCAACAATGCACTACAAAAAGGGCAGGGAGTAAGAGTGAGCCATTGGTCCCACACTTGTTCCCATTTGTTACCAAGGTGTACCTACTTATCTGCTTGGTATACTACATTCTAGAAACTTGTCACCATAATTCCGGGTAATCTGAACAAATCAGTAATCCAAACAAGGTCTGGCCCCAATTAGTTCGGATTAACGGGAATCTACTGCAATTTTATGCATGAGTTTCTTATTGTGCACTTGAGTCCCTTTTGTGTGCGTGAGTTTCTTATTCCACTTGAAATCAATGGGAAGAATTAAGAAGTTCAGTGTTAAAAAATGTAAATTTTATGGAAATTGGTTCACCAAATGGATTAACTCTGCTAATGCTGAAATAAATTATACAACAATTGAATCGGCTTCAACTGCTACAAGTGCTTTGAAGCTAAAACTGAAATATTTGGACAATGGGCTTCACAGTATTAATGCTGATAATATAGAGATGCCACGATCATTGACGAGGGACAAACACCAACTGACTGCCAACAGAGCACCGCCGTGCCTATCTTTAAGTAGAAGGGAAATCCCACTGAGTGCACCAACTACCATCCAATTCGACTTCTCTGCCAGGCCATGACAATCTTTGAGTGTGCTCTGGACCAAAGGATCCATTAGATCACACAGATTTCCAAAAACCAAGCTGGATTTGTGAAGAACTGCGACACAACTGATGCGATTCATGCTGCAAGACTCTTAGTTGAGAAACATCATGAGAAAGCCAAGCCGCTGCATCTAGCATTCCTGGATCTCAAAAAGGCCTTTGATTGGGTGCCACACAGTTCATCTGGCTAGCACTTTGACAGCATGATGTGCCAGAGCAGCTTATTAACTGGGTGCAGTTACTTTATGCACAGCCAAGAAGTCATGTCCGTACAACCACAGGACTATCCAAGGACTTCCCCATCACAGTCGGCATCCATCAAGGTTCTGCATTATCACCACTTCTGTTTATTCTCGTAATGGACACCGTGACGGCTGACATGCACCGGCCATTATCATGGACCTTACTTTATGCTAACGATGTGATGCTGGAGCAGAAAACAAGCTTGATATGCAGAGCCAAACTCAAAAATGGAGTGACTGGTTGGCGAAATATAGTTTGTGCCTTAATTTGAAGAGAACAGAGTACATGACATCACACAGACACGAAATGGAAACCATCACGATTAATGGTGAAGATCAGACTCACTGACATCAGCAATTATCATCAAGTTGAACCATCAAGTTGAAACCAACTGTCACTGACAAGATGTGACACTCTTCTCTTGACCCTGTTGACCAGGAAATTTTTACGACCACTGTTCTCACATTGTGTTACATGGTGTGAGTGGTACACCATTTTTGTAGGTACAGTTGGCTGTCTGTGTTGATACACAAACAAATTGGGCAACTTAATTCACGGAGTGGTCACGAGCACGCTGAAGCACATAGCTCCTTTCTGCCATCTTGTTAAGTCTCCACACTGACCCATCTTAATGCACTACTTCCATACAAAAAACAGATGTGCACACACACACACAAACACACACACACACACACACACACACACACACACACACACACACACACACCAACCACTCCTTGCCGTAGCATACGTTGGTGGTAATGTCATTTGACTGCCTAGTACCAGTTCTACATGATTTACAACACTCCAGAGTGACTATTAGTATTAGCTTTAGAACCATTTGCTATTAAATTAAGGTAAATTAAACATGGACGGTAAATAGTTTGGACATGAAGAGAATAGAAGCTTTCGAAATGTGGTGCTACAGAAGAATGCTGAAGATTAGACGGGTAGATCACATAACTAATGAGGAGGTACTGAATAGGATTGGGGAGAAGAGGAGTTTGTGGCACAACTTGACCAGAAGAAGGGATCGGTTGGTAGGACATGTTCTGAGGCATCAATGGATCACCAATTTAGTATTGGAGGGCAGCGTGGAGGGTAAAAATCGTAGGGGGAGACCAAGAGATGAATACACTAAGCAGATTCAGGAGGATGTAGGTTGCAGTAGGTACTGGGAGATGAAGAAGCTTGCACAGGATAGAGTAGCATGGAGAGCTGCATCAAACCAGTCTCAGGACTGAAGACCACAACAACAACAACAACATTTAAGACTCATGAGTTTTCCTAATAGATATATGATACATGAAATATTGTGATGGCTTGTTGTTAGAGCCAACCACCAATATGAGCTTAACACATCATGGCGTAGAGATGCAATGGCTAAATACAACTAGTATTCTGCCTTTTATTCATACACCTACCCCCATGAACCACGGACCTTGCCGTTAGTGGGGAGGCTTGCGTGCCTCAGCAATACAGATGGCTGTACCGTAGGTGCAACCACAATGGAGGGGTATCTGTTGAGAGGCCAGACAAATGTGTGGCTCCTGAAGAGGAGCAGCAGCCTTTTCAGTAGTTGCAGGGGCAACAGTCTGGATGATTGACTGATCTGGCCTTGCAACACTAACCAAAACGGCCTTGCTATGCTGGTACTGCGAACGGCTGAAAGCAAGCGGAAACTACAGCCGTAATTTTTCCCAAGGGCATGCAGCTTTACTGTATGATTAAATGATGATGGCGTCCTCTTGGGTAAAATATTCCGGAGGTAAAATAATCCCCCATTCGGATCTCAGGGTGAGGACTACTCAAGAGGATGTAGTTATCAGGAGAAAGAAAACTGGCATTCTACGGATCAGAGCGTGGAATGTCAGATCCCTTAATCGGGCAAGTAGGTTAGAAAATTTAAAAAGGGAAATGGACAGGTTGAAGTTAGATATAGTGGGAATTAGTGAAGTTCGGTGGCAGGAGGAACTAGACTTTTGATCAGATAAATACAGGGTTATACATACAAAATCAAATAGGGGTAATGCAGGAGTAGGTTTAATAATGAATAAAAAAATAGGAGCGCGGGTAAGCTACTACAAACAGCATAGTGAACGTATTATTGTGGCCAAGATAGAGACGAAGCCCATGCCTACTACAATAGCACAAGTTTATATGCCAACTAGCTCTGCAGATGATGAAGAAATTGATGAAATGTATTATGAGATAAAAGAAATTATTCAGGTAGTGAAGGGAGACAAAAATTTAATAGTCATGGGTGACTGGAATTCAAGAGTAGGAAAAGGGAGAGAAGGAAACATAGTGGGTGAATATGGATTGGGGGAGAGAAATGAAAGAGGAAGCCACCTGGTAGAATTTTGCACAGAGCATAACTTAATCATAGCTAACACTTGGTTCAAGAATCATAAAAGAAGGTTGTATACATGGAAGAATCCTGGAGATACTAGAAGGTATCAGATAGATTATATAATGGTAAGACAGAGATTTAGGAACCAGGTTTTAAATTGTACGACATTTCCAGGGGCAGATGTCGACTCTGACCACAATCTATTGGTTATGAACTGTAGATTAAAACTGAAGAAACTGCAAAAAGGTGGGAATTTAAGGAGATGGGACCTGGATAAACTGACTAAACCAGAGGTTGTACAGAGTTTCAGGGAGAGCATAAGGGAACAATTGACAGGAATGGGGGAAAGAAATACAGGCCCAGGAAAATTGATGATGGTACTAAACGATGTAATCTTTTCTAAAGTTTTCAGCATTTTTCTCTAAGTCAGTTTGGCCACTAGCAAAAATGCATCCACCATCAAGAATGGTCGTCTGCTCCAGTTAATTTTAACAGCTTTCTTTCCAGTAATTAATTTCAATTTCTACTTAAAATCAAATTATTATTACACATTTCAGTAATCTTGTGCCAAGCAGACACGACAGTACCAGTGGGTACGCCATATCATCACAGTGTGAACTGCTCCGAAGAAGCAGTACTGTGTGCTGTGCTGAATGAATTGGAGTGTTGGTGTGGACCAAAATGCCACCTTGCACAGCCTCCCAAGATGTTTTATCTTCACGGCCTCCCGTAACCCAGTCACTAGATTTCAGTAATATGATCATCTGACGGTTTAGCCCTTACGAGCATAATTTGTTAACATTGCATCATAACAGTCCCATACAACCCTCAGCAACACCTTTCCTGGTGATGGTTGTGACTACGCGTTTTTCCATTGGACTGCTTGCTTTGCTCCATTTCAGAATCATAGTAGTACACCCAGCACTTGTCCATAAATAGACAGTTAAACCCCACTCTGTGGCGAGAGAGGGGTGGGGGGTGGGGGGGGGGGGGGTGGGGGGAACGACACATCCGAAGGAATTTACAAATGGACGGAAATCGGTACATGTGACATACGCTTACACACAAACAAATAATTAGAATTTCAGAAAAATTAGATAGATTATTCAAGGGGAAGAGATTTACAGATTTAACAATATAATAGCACTTTAGGCCATCCCTAGCCCTTAGGAAAGTAGTTTTTTCAGTTTGGCATTCACTGACAGGATTTTTGGATGTCCTCTCGAGAGATATCGTGCCAAATTCTGTCCAATTAAAAAGTTAGAGTGTCAAAATATGCTCCAAATATTCTGAATTTGTGAGAGATCTGGTGACCTTGCTTAATAAAGTAGGGTTTGGCAAGCACGGACACAAGCAGCAGAACTTTCACCGTGTGTAGGCAGACATTATCTTGCTGAAATGTAAGCCAGAGCGGTCCTGTTATGAAACGGAATGGCACCCCAGATCATCACTCTTGGTTGCCAAGCCACATGGCGGGCGACAGTCAGGTTAGTATCCCAACACAGTCTGGGCGCGTCTCCAGAGACTCCTTCACTAATCATCGGAGCCCAGTTCAATGCGGGTCTCATCACTAAAGACAATTCTTCTTCAGTCAATGAGATTCCAGCCCGATTGTGTTAGGCACCACTGCAAATGGGCTTGTTGATGTACAGAGGTCCATGGTATTCTACTTTTCTGCGAGTCGCCTATTAATGGTCCTTGTTGTCACTGGAACATTATTCCCACGTCGGATCAATGATAATGATGAATCCACAGCTCTGAGTGCCTCTTTGATGATTTTATCAATATTCACATTCTGTCGGCTCTCTAGGTCGACCACCGCTTCAGTGATGGTTTTTTACCCATTCCTGCCAATATCATAGAATAGTGGCATTGCTCATACTGAAATTTCGAGCGATTAGCCGATTACTCCAACCAGCTTCTTTGAGTCTGTCAAATGTTGACATCTGTGTATATTGTTCACTTGTCTCTCTGAGAGACATAGTTACTGTGCAACTGAGTATGTGGAATGAAATTTGCAGACTTTATGCCCCGGTATCGACATGTCCCCTGTTCACTATTCTTGCCAGCAACCCGATGAAATTATGCTGCGGCATCACACTTTAATCCCTCGGATGTCAAAGCTTACAATATTGCATTTTCCATCGATAACTGTATGAATATCAAATTCTAACACACTGACATAACTCCTTCGTGGTGCATCATTTTCTTTTTGTTAGACTGTAGTCATCTGGACTGGCATGACATTGTTGCAACAATTTCAATTGTTCCTCATTTGCAGTCTCTTTGAATGGGCACAAGTACCTGCAGCAGCGATCTTTGCCACATTCAAAATGTCGTACAAGATGTTGAAAACTGATCCACAACATCACCACACTTTCTATCACTTCATTTCTGATACATCGCTCTTCAAGCACCAGTGCCATTTGTTCTCGTGCAACACCTGGTTTCTTCACAGAGAGATGGTCTGCCACGTTGTTCTTCATCATTCAGACTTGTTTTATCACACTGGAAGTGGCATGTGCAACTGAACCACTCAGTCATATTAAACTAGGCTACTGCTAATCTGGCAGTTCCTTTCAGATTTTTAATCGGCTTTGTGAAAGCGCCAGATTATTACGAATGTCTTACATTTAGTGTGAGCGCATAGGGATTATGCTTTACTAAATCCAAAGATACATTCATTTTCACTAATGACTAACATTTTATCTGGTGAGCTTTTATGTCCACGATTCTTCTAACACCTGGCGACCATCCTTGACTGACCTTAGCTATTCAAAATTGCCAAAAAGGAATTCACAAAATATGAAAAACACTAGAAAAATGAACAGAGGAGGACAAAGGAAACTTTTGAAGAGAGGAAATGGCTATATCAGCTACAGTTGGACACATGTTGCAGAGAAGAAAATACAAGATTTTTTTTGATAATGTTTAGGTTCTGGCAGCCATGAATGGATGTTGCAGTAAATTGTAATGAGAGATGATAAAGGTTACTACATACAACAATAACTTTAATCAGAAAGAGGCAGTGTAAACTTTGCGGTTCTTGGTTATGAAGAAGAAGAGTTCCAGTAACCAATCTTCTACATTGGAAATGTTTACAACTGTAAATCGCCAAATTGCATTCAAAATTTGAAAAAGATAAATAATAAAAAAGTAACAAATTACTTCAAGTCCCTGCATCAAGATGCACAGCAACAGATATTTATTTCAGTCAGTAGCAAGCCATGGTGTTAACCGAGCAAATATCCCTACCATCTCTTGAAGACGTTATCCACAGGAGTATAAATTTTTTTACACAAACAAATGTGAAACAGCCACGTAACAGCCGGGATAGTTTTAATAAATTTAAGAACTCTCATAATATGTACAGTATAAAGAAATTTCATTAATTTTTGTCCACCTTCAAGTTCAATCATGTTTCGGAAGACAAGACATCCCGTCAAAATGAATCAATGCACTACAGATATTATAAACCACATGAAGGTAAAAATATCACAGTAGTAACAATAAAATGTTTCAGCTTACTTTTTTTGTCAAAATCTTTAAAAATAATTCAGATAGGTAATGAATTAAGAATTTCTGTAAATACAAATATTTTAGACAATTGAAAATCAACCGTTGATCGGCAGTTAATTTGTTGATTATACAAATATTTCTACTGTTTTACCTTCTTGTACAGAAACAATAATACCTGATGCTACCTTGCAGTACACAACAAACTATTGTAGCAGCACAAAGACAGCTGCAAATCATTTACCATTAAAAGTATGCAAAGACATGTCTCCTTTCAAGAGGTTGAAACTTTATGACAGAAGTCTCCAAGCCGGAGAGTTAGCTGGAATTAGTCCACAATGAAGCATCAGAAACTGAAATTCATTGCCTAATAGAATTTTCAGTACATACAAATCGTAGCATAATGGAAAGGGAGGACATGGCTGTAAGAGACGAAGTAGAGTTATGAAAGGGGGGAAAGGAGGAGGAGCAACTGAGGAGGAGGGGGAGAGCGTCACACTTATATACTTTCCCTTGGCTGTAAAAAAAATATCAAGCCGCTGAATGGTAAAAGTTTTATACACCAACGAGGAACTTCAGAGAATGAAAAAACTCAGGGGGGAAAAGAAAGTTTTGGAAAAATCTGTGATGTGCAGCAAAATTTACGCTGCACATTTTCGTATTTGTATTACGAAAGTATAGATTCAAAACACCACATTAGTTTCTGAAGCACTGAAACCCACATTGAAGTGCGCTTTTGTAAGCTAAAGCTAATTATAGCTCATGTCACGTGATCTCACCAGCCATTGATAGCAGATATTCAGAGCATAGGACACATGACATCGTCAGCCAATAGCAATATCACTGTTAACTAGTGTGAACACACAAATTGGAAAAGTTAATGGCTTAAATTAATGTACATAGTGTAGCTACAAGAAAAGTTAAGTTTTCAAATATAATAATATTGGTCTTGAAGATTTACACGCTACAAGGAAAAAACTAAGCTTTCAAATATAATGTTAGTCTTTTTTGCATGTGTTACACTTTCAGATACATCACATAAATGTGCCAGTAACATTTTAAATAATGACATAATCTCTGGTCTTCTGGGCTTGAAATTCTTCTAAGTGTCTTAGCCCTCAGTGTGTTAAGTTCTAAATGAGAGTCAAACACTCTGTGATTTAAGAAATTCATAGCACAATCACACAAGTAACATAATTCATCTTGCGTAAAAGGAAATTTTCATTGAAACTAATGCTTCTCAAAACACCATTCGCAGTATTTTCCCGTAACCTGTTAGAAATAGCTTTACTTCAGCAGTTGCCAGTGTATGCTAGAAAATAGGTGTTACTGCGCCTGGGCAGCTATGATGACTTAGGAAGCCTGTATGTTCGTATGAATATAGTAGTAAGAGATCTTACATGATGTCATAAAAGAAATAGGATATTCCAAGAACATGGGAATTTCGTAAAACATACTAAAATGCACAATTCAGCTTAAAGTACACATTAATATGTCCAGATTCGCAATGATGTAGGCCTCAACCTGATATTAAGATTTTTAGTGCGGTTTTCAGGATGCAAATTTTCTATGAGTACCAGTACTGTATAATCTCATGGTTGGTTCTTTAGTGTGGCCTAATGCCATATCTGCCAGAAGATGAAAACGTGCACTTGAAATTCAGCGAACAGCTGAAACTAGCCAACAGTCTGGAACAAAACACTTCATTTCAAGTAAATTGACTGACTCAGCAGAAAAAATTAATAAAAGCCAAATTTCTTTAGCAAACCTACAAAAATAACTTCATTGTTCTGCAAGGTGATTAATGCTTGACACGGAAGTAAAATAAAATCAGAAAACTTAAACTAATAACATATGTTAGCCTTCCGTAATTATGTGAATGTATTTTAATTCACTTGATAGCTCCCAACCACAGAAATCTGTTTTCTTTTTCATTTGATGTGAGAAGTGTAAATGAAGAGGAAACAGCAAAATCACTAAACATAAACACAGCTTACACAAGGACTAACCCCCTCCCTACTACAACTCTGACTGCTATGCACATGCGCGAATCTGGCAGCTAGGGTGCACCAGAAAAATTTTGCCGCCTAGCATCTGGCTGCTTGTTGCTACTGCTGATACAGTTAACAGCCACACTTCAAGTAGCCAGAACCAGGATAAGGTATTGCCCATATGCAACTCAACTGCTTTTGCGTGTGAGCCCGCTCACAACTGCTCAAACGAACTTAATGTATACAGTTCTGACATCACGCTCGATGGCAACTGTTTATTGTTATGAAGTATTCCACAGTCTTCATCCTAAGGCCTTTGACACATTTTACTGTTTATGAGTTCTTACTAGGCAAAATTAAAAAAAATTAAACTGAAGACTAAAACAATGAAAAATTCCCGGAATTCTAAAAGATTTCTAGGTTTCTCCCGGTTTTCTCCTGGATGAAATAATTCCCATGTTTTTCTTGGATTTCTGGGTTTTCCCAGAGTGTATAGACCCTGTGCAATTATGCCTTTGATATAAGCCCAAATACATTTGCAGAAACGCAGCTGGCGCAAAATTTTTTTTAGCAGTTTATGTTCGTTTCATCTCACTTGAACATAAACGCACATGAACTTAAACGTTAGTTAGGTATAATTTTATACTCTTATCCGTTTCATTCATACATTCTGATTTTTACACTTCCTCCATTTCAGGACGAGCTTTCCAAATAATTCATTGATGTGTTATATATTGATAATGGGACCAATTTACTTGCCACTTCAACCACAGTGAGTACTGAAATTTCTCTTCCTTCATTTAGCTATTAATTTAATCTATTCACACTACAGGTACTAGCCCACAGGAACCAGTGTCATCCAGCAATCAACTTCATCTCAAACCTGAATCATCTCTTTTGTCATATTTACCCAATTATAAGATGAGGTTTTCCCCAAATTCTTCATCTGAAAAATACAGGGTCATCTTACATTCGCAGATTAACTATTACTGCTGAAGTCAATGTTTTTACATTGTGTAATCAATTAATGTAGAGGTTCTATTACATTTACAAATGACGCTTTGGCAACTGAGATCACATGCAGGTTTATTTTGAACAATTCAGAAAGGCTGATCTGTCACACGAAACTGCTGACACTGGCATTTGTACTCCTGCCATAGGTGCAATCCCAGGCAATGTCTAATTTGAGTATGGTTTGTTTTACTGAACTATTATTTGATATATTTAATTCTTTCTTTCACAAGCATTTGGTTGTTGTTTCTTTAACTTTGTGAGAGATGAGCGAGCACTGCAACAAATGTTGTTCATCTGTTGCATAACAGACTGACTGCTATTTACCGAGGACAAGTTACAAGATGCTGCATCGAGGAGGTTATAATCTATTCTAAGCTCCTTGGGCTGTATAGATGTTGCTCTTTAGAATTACTGTTAATTGTTTTTCTGCTTTGGTTGGAGTAAGTTATCACAAACATAACATTGACTTTAATATAATATATTATATATAGGCAAAAGAAAGAAAATGGCTGTTTTCATAATAGCAATAAAAAGATCACAACTAAATCTTTTTGTGAGTTAACTGCCTTTTCATCAGCAGTCGGAATTGAAATGACTTTGGGTAAATATTCAAAAATAGCAGACATTTCTGCAAGAGATGATAAAAGTTTACATAGGGTCAAGGAGTGCAGAGTAACATGTTGTCAATGCGTGTGACAGAAACAGAAAGGGATGTCAGAGCTGCTGGCTTTACGCCACCAATTAGAGAGCAGTGGGCAGGTTACATGTTTTAGTCTCTTTTTCATTGCAGTTTCAGATTAATTTTGTTGTCCTTATATTTTACAGTAATGATGCCAACAAATGTGAGTGAGTACTATAACCAACATCGTAGAAAAATTACACTACCTGGCAAAAAAAATCAACAAAGCTACAACTGAAACATGGTTTACTTCTCACAGCAAAATCATATTTAATAATGGAAACTGAACCTGTAATATAAATGTAAAACACAGTCACAGGAAAAAGTTATGTAACAAAGAATAAAAAGCAAAAAGAAAACTTTAACTTACCTGTGTGAATCCGTCTATGATTCTGAAGGTATGAGGAGGCACGGAAGCTTTTCCCACAAAATTCACACTTGTAATTTTTCTCGCCAGTATGAATACGTCTATGCACAATGAGAGAGTATTTTCGGGCAAAGTCTTTCCCACAGTATTCACACTGGTAATTCTTTTCTTCCGAATGTATTGATATGCAATGGTACTTCAAATCACCCCACTGTCGAAAGTGACGACCGCAGTATTCACACTTGTAAGGCTTATCACCCGAATGCAGCCGCATATGTACCTACATAAACAAGACGAACGGAATGTAAAAATATTAAAAGTCCATGCTGTTGCCAAATATTCCAGACTTTCTATACAAATAATTTTTGAAAATCAAATGGCCATGAACACACTCCCAAGTAACCCTATCATGTTTGTAATTTGAACAGCCCTTAAAAATTTTAGTGTGCAACTTGAGCAGACTACTATTCCTTAAGTACTTGGAAATATACATAGCAAGATACTGATACAAATAGGTGACTGGAACACATGCAGCTAAAGTGTCAGCAAACAGTATGCCTTAAATGGTAATCAGCTAGATATATATTGATACTATGATTGCTTAAAATACATCTTGTAAAGGCTTCAATAATGTAACTTATTATTATCTAAAATATACTTTAGGATTCAGACCTAAGTTATGCATCTCACATATAGACTCTCTTTGCACATGAAGCATATCCAAAAAGCAGGCAATGTTGGCGAAACAAAGTCACAAGAATGCAGTGCCATTATTTATTATCTACAAAATGGATGGCAGAAGACAACGGTTTGCTTCATTAGTCATCTGTCTGGTTCAGTACAGCCTACAACAATTTTTATCACGTGTCACTCTTTTCATCTCAGAGTAGCACTTGCACCCTATTATTTGTTGGATGTATTCAAATCTTTGTCTTTCCCTATTGTTTTTAACCTCCACCACTCCCACTAATACCATGGAAGTTAATCCTTGATGTCTTAACACATGTTCTACCTCTCCATCCCTTCTTACTGTCACTTCTTGTCGGTGTTTTCCATATTTTCCTTCCTTCAATGATTCTGCAAGGAACCTCCTCATTCCTTATCTTATCAGTCCAGCTAATTTTCAACATCCTTCTGTAGCACCACGCCTCAAATGCATCGATTCTCATTCTTTTTCTGGTTTTCTCACTGTCCTTGATACACTTCCATGCAATTCTGTGTTGCCAAGCTATATTCTCAGAAATTTATTCCTCATTTTAAGGCCAATGTTTGACACGGGCTGACTTCTGGGCAGAAATACTCTCTTTGCCTGTGCTAGTCTGCTTTTTATGTACTCGTCGCTTCATCTATCATGTGTTATTTTACTTCCTTAACTTCATCAGCCTTGCTGTTGTGGTACTGCGAACGGCTGAAAGCAAGCGGAAACTACAGCCGTAATTTTTCCCAAGGGCATGCAGCTTTACTGTATGATTAAATGATGATGGCGTCCTCTTGGGTAAATATTCTGGAGGTAAAATAGTCCCCCATTCGGATCTCAGGGTGGGAACTAATCAAGATGACGTTGTTATCAGGAGAAAGAAAACTGGCGTTCTACGGATCAGAGCGTGGAATGTCAGATCCCTTAATCGGGCAAGTAGGTTAGAAAATTTAAAAAGGGAAATGGACAGGTTGAAGTTAGATATAGTGGGAATTAGTGAAGTTCGGTGGCAGGAGGAACTAGACTTTTGGTCAGATGAATACAGGGTTATACATACAAAATCAAATAGAGGTAATGCAGGAGTAGGTTTAATAGTGAATAAAAAAATAGGAGTGCGGGTAAGCTACTACAAACAGCATAGTGAACGCATTATTGTGGCCAAGATAGACACGAAGCCCAAGCCTACTACACTAGTACAAGTTTATATGCCAACTAGCTCTGCAGATGATGAAGAAATTGATGAAATGTATTATGAGATAAAAGAAATTATTCAGGTAGTGAAGGGAGACGAAAATTTAATAGTGATGAGTGACTGGAATTCGACAGTAGGAAATGGAAGAGATGGAAATGTAGTAGGTGAATATGGCTTGGGGCTAAGAAATGAAAGAGGAAGCTGCCTGGTAGAATTTTGCACAGAGCATAAATTAATCATAACTAACACTTGGTTCAAGAATCATGAAAGAAGGTTGTATACATGGAAGAATCCTGGAGATACTAATAGGTATCAGATAGATTATATAATGGTAAGACAGAGATTTAGGAACCAGGTTTTAAATTGTAAGACATTTCCAGGGGCAGATGTGGACTCTGACCACAATTTATTGGTTATGAACTGTAAATTAAAACTGAAGAAACTGCAAAAAGGTGGGAATTTAAGGAGATGGGACCTGGATAAACTGAAAGAACCAGAGGTTGTACAGTGTTTCAGGGAGAGCATAAGGGAACAATTGACAGGAATGGGGGAAAGAAATACAGTAGAAGAAGAATGGGTAGCTTTGAGGAATGAAATAGTGAAGGCAGCAGAGGATCAAGTAGGTAAAAAGACGAGGGCTAATAGAAATCCTTGGGTAACAGAAGAGATACTGAATTTAATTGATGAAAGGAAAAAATACAAAAATGCAGAAAATGAAGCAGGCAAAAAGGAATACAAACGTCTGAAAAATGAGATCGACAGGAAGTGCAAAATGGCTAAGCAGGGATGGCTAGAGCACAAATGTAAGGATGTAGAGACTTATCTCATGAGGGGTAAGATAAATACTGCCTACAGGAATATTAAAGAGACCTTTGGAGAAAAGAGAACCACTTGCATGAATATCAACAGTTCAGATGGAAAACCAGTTCTAAGCAAATAAGGGAAAGCAGAAAGGTGGAAGGAGTATATACAGGGTCTATACAGGGGCGATGTTCTTGAGGACAATATTATGGAAATGGAAGACGAGGTAGATGAAGATGAAATGGGAGATATGATACTGCGTGAAGAATTTGACAGAGCACTGAAAGACCTAAGTCGAAACAAGGTCCCGGGAGTAAACAACATTGCATTAGAACTACTGACAGCCTTGGGAGAGCCAGTCCTGACAAAACTCTACCATCTGGTGAGCAAGAGTATGAGACAGGCGAAATTCCCTCATATTTCAAGAAGAATATAATAATTCCAATTCCAAAGAAAGCAGGAGTTGACAGATGTGAAAATTACCGAACTATCAGTTTAATAAGTCACAGCTGCAAAATACTAACACGCATTCTTTACAGACAAATGGAAAAACTGGTAGAAGCCGACCTCAGGGAAGATCAGTTTGGATTCCGTAGAAATGTTGGAACACGTGAGGCAATACTGACCTTACGACTTATCTTAGAAGAAAGATTAAGGAAAGGCAAACCTACGTTTCTAGCATTTGTAGACGTAGAGAAAGCTTTTGACAATGTTGACTGAAATACTCTCTTTCAAATTCTGCAGGTGGCAGGGGTAAAATACAGGGAGCGAAAGGCTATTTACAATTTGTACAGAAACCAGATGGCAGTTATAAGAGTCGAGGGGCATGAAAGGGAAGCAGTGGTTGGGAAAGGAGTGAGACAGGGTTGTAGCCTCTCCCTGATGTTATTCAGTCTGTATATTGAGCAAGCAGTAAAGGAAACAAAAGAAAAATTTGGAGTAGGTATTAAAATTCATGGAGAAGAAGTAAAAACTTTGAGGTTCGCCGATGACATTGTAATTCTGTCAGAGACAGCAAAGGACTTGGAAGAGCAGTTGAACGGAATGGACAGTGTCTTGAAAGGAGGATATAAGATGAACATCAACAAAAGCAAAACGAGGATAATGGAATGTAGTCAAATTAAATCGGGTGATGCTGAGGGGATTAGATTAGGAAATGAGACACTTAAAGTAGTAAAGGAGTTTTGCTATTTGGGGAGCAAAATAACTGATGATGGTCGAAGTAGAGAGGATACAAAATGTAGACTGGCAATGGCAAGGAAAGCGTTTCTGAAGAAGAGAAATTTGTTAACATTGAGTATTGATTTAAGTGTCAGGAAGTCATTTCTGAAAGTATTTCTATGGAGTGTAGCCATGTATGGAAGCGAAACATGGACGATAAATAGTTTAGACAAGAAGAGAATAGAAGCTTTCGAAATGTGGTGCTACAGATGAACGCTGAAGATTAGATGGGTAGATCACATAACTAATGAGGATGTATTGAATAAAATTGGGGAGAAGAGGAGTTTGTGGCACAACTTGACTAGAAGAAGGGATCGGTTGGTAGGACGTGTTCTGAGGCATGAAGGGATTACCAATTTAGTACTGGAGGGCAGCGTGGAGAGCAAAAATCGTAGAGGGAGTCCAAGAGATGAATACACTAAGCAGATTCAGAAGGATGTAGGCTGCAGTAGGTACTTGGAGATGAAGAAGCTTGCACAGGATATAGTAGTATGGAGAGCTGCATCAAACCAATCTCAGGACTGAAGACCACAACAACAACAACAACAACAACAACAACTTCATCTACTTCTCAGTTACCAATTTTGATGCTAAGGTTATCGCTAAGCTCTTTTCTGCTGCAACTCATTACTTTTGTCTTTGGTTTACTCTCAATCCATATTATGTATTCAATGGACTGTTCATTCCTATCAATGGGTTCTGCAATTCTTTCTCCCTTTCACTAAGGGTAGCAATGCCATCAGAAAATATTAACACTGATATCATTCATTCTCTATTTAAATCTCATTCGTGAACATATCTTTTATTTTCATCATGTATGGAGAAACAATACAGGTGAAAAGACTGCTTCACTGTCTTATGTCCTTTTCTAATTTGAACACTTCGTTCTTGATTTTCCATTCTTATTGGTCCCTCTTGGTTCTTGTACGTGTTATACACTACTGGCCATTAAAATTCTTACACCACGAAGATAACGTGCTACAGATGCAAAATGTAACCAACAGGAAGAAGATGCGGTGATATGCAAATGATTAGCTTTTCAGAGCATTCACACAAGGTTGGCCCCGGTGGCGACACCTACAACGTGCTGACATGAAGAAAGTTTACAACCAATTTCTCATACACAAACAGCAGTTGACCGGCGTTGCCTGGTGAAACGTTGTTGTGATGCCTCATGTGAGGAGGAGAATTGTGTACCTTCACATTTCCGACTTTCATAAAGGTCGGATTATAGCCTATCACGATTGCAGTTTATCGTATCGCGTCATTGCTGCTCGCACTGGTCTAGATCCAATGACTGTTAGCAGAATATGGAATCGGTGAGTTCGGTAGGGTAATACGGAATGCCATGCTGGATCCCAACGGCCTCATATCAGTAGCAGTTGAGATGACAGGCATCTTATCCGCATGACTGTAACGGATCGTGCAGCCACGTCTCGATCCCTGAGTCAACAGATGGGGACGTTTGCAAGACAACAACAATCTGCACGAACAGTTCGACGTCGCTTGCAGCAGCATGGACTATCAGCTCAGAGGCCATGGCTGCGGTTACCCTTGACGCTGCATCACAGACAGGAGCACCTGCGATGGTGTACTCAACGACAAACCTGGGTGAACGAATGGCAAAACATCATTTTTTCGGATGAATCCAGGTTCTGTTTACAGCATCATAATGGTCCCATCTGTGTTTGGTGACATCGCGGTGAACGCACATTGGAAGTGTGTATTCGTCATCGCCATACTGGCGTATCACCCGGCGTGATGGTATGGGGTGCCATTGGTTACACGTCTCGGTCACTTCTTGTTCGCATTGATGGCACTTTGAACAGTGGACGTTACATTTCAGATGTGTTACGACCCGTAGCTCTACCCTTCATTCAATCCCTGCGAAACCCTACATTTCAGCAGGATAGTGCACGACCGCATGTTGCAGGTCCTGTACGGGCCTTTCTAGATACAGAAAATGTTCGACTGCTGCCCTGGCCAGCACATTCACCAGATCTCTCACCAATTGAAAACGTCTGGTCAATGGTGGCCGAGCAACTGGCCCATCACAACACGCCAGTCACTACTCTTGATGAACTGTGGTATCGTGTTGAAGCTGCATGGGCAGCTTTACCTGTACACGCCATCCAAGCTCTGTTTGATTCAATGCCCAGGCATATCAAGGCCGTTATTACGGCCAGAGGTGGTTGTTCTGGGTACTGATTTCTCAGGGTCTATGCACCCTAATTGTGTGAAAATGTAATCACATGTCAGTTCTAGTATAATATATTTGTCCAATACCCATTTATCATCTGCATTTCTCCTTGGTGTAGCAATTTTAATGGCCAGTAGTGTATATTACCAATCTTTTCCTATAGCTTACTCCAATTGTTCTCAAAATTTTGAATATCTTGCACCATTTTACATTGTCAAATACTTTTTCAAAGTCAACAAATCCTATAAATTTGTCCTGATTTTTCTTAGGTCTTGCTTCCATTATCAGGCATAATGTCAGAACAAGCTCCCTCATTCCTTTATCTTCCGTAAAGCCGAACTGTCATATAACAGATCCTCAATTTTCTTATCCATTCATCTTTACATTATTCTTGTCAGCATCTAGGATGCATGAGCTACTAAGCTGAATGTGCCACAATTCTCACTAGTATCTGCCTTTACTGTATTCGGAATTGTGTAGATCATACTCTCCCAGAAGTCTGATGGTATTTCTCCAGTCTCATAATTCTACATACCAACTTGAACGATGATTTGGGTGCCACTTCCCTCAGTTATTTTAGAAATTCAAAAGGAATGTTATCTATTCCTCCTGGCTTGTTTGACTGCAAGTCTTCCAACACCGTGTTAAACTTTGACTCAACTGGAGTCCTATGTCTTCCATATTGACTTCCAGTCCCCCCCCCCCCCCTCTTGTCATCAGGCAAATCCTCCCCTTCAGAGAGTTCTTCAATGTTCTCTTTCCACCTACCTGTTCTCTCATCTGCATTTAACAGTGGTATTCCCATTGCACTATTAACGTTGCTGCCCTTTCTTTTAATTTCACCAATAATTCTTTTAACTTTTCTGTATGCTGAATCAATCCTTCCAACGACCATTTCTTTTTTATTTCTTCACATTTTTTATGCAGACATTTTGGCTTGGCTTCCCTGCAATTTTTATTTATTTCATTTTTAAGACAGTAGTATTGTTGTACTTCTATCTTTCCCTGAACATTTTTAACTTAATTCTTTCATTGATCAGTTGAAGCATTTCTTCTGTTACCAAAGGTTTCTTCACCAGTGCCTTCCTTACACCTATGTTTGTCTGTCCAATGTTTGTGATCAGCCTTTTCACAGACGTCCATTCTTCCTCAATTGAACTGTCTACTGTGGTATTCATTACTGTAGTATCTACAGTCTTAGAAAACTTCAAATGCATGCCATCATTTCTCAGTACTCAGTATTCCATTTCTTTCCACACTGATTCTTTCGGATGATGCAGTTACTCTTCATAATTACTAAATTGTGATCTGAGACTATACCTGTTTTAGGCTACAGCTTACAATCCAATACTTGATTTCAGAATCTCTCTCTCATCATGATGTAATCCAGGTATAATCTTCTCATGTCTCCAGCCCCCTATACCTCCTCCTCTTGTGATTTTTACAACAGCATAATTGCTATTACTAGTGAATATTAATTGTAAAACTAAATTATTCTTTCTCACCGTTCATTTGTACCAGTGATCCCATATTCTCCCATAACCCATTCTTGTATACCTTCCCCTACTACTACGTTCCAATGATTTAGTTTACCCTCTCCCTACCGAATTACCTGTCTAATATCTGCACATACTTTCTCTGTCTTCTCATCTTCTTCTTGTGGTGTCAGCATATATAACTGAACTACTGTTGTTGAAGTTGGTTTGCTGTTGATTCTGGTGAGAACAAATCTCTCACTGAACTGCCTACTCATAATAAATCCTACTCCAGGATTTCACTACTACTGATATTATCCCACATTTGTTTGACCAAAAATCCTTACCATTTCCCCTTTCAGGTTTTGTAGCCTCCCTACCACATACAAAATTCTGACATTCCACACACTAATTATTCTTACAATATTACTCTTTCACTGGTTACTCAATGTTTTCTCATGGTCTTCTCCCCTTTAGCAGTCGCCTCCCAGAGATCCAGATGGGAGACTAATTTCGAATCTTTTCTAAATGGAGAGATCATGACACTTAATTACAGGCCCCATGTCCTGTGCTTACACTTTGTGTGTCCTTAATGCAGTGGTTTCCATTGCATTCTGCATCCTCATGCCATTGATCATTGCTGTTTTTTCCACCTTTAAGGTTCAGATTTTCTTCTCATGCACATGAAAGTGCCCTCAAACTCTGACCTTTCCTCTGTGCTCTTAGACAAGGCTGTTGGCAAGAAAGAGGGTGACTCCTTAAACTGGAAATCTTCTGCCACCACTGCTGAGGATTTTTATTCAAAATTTAAGCAGTGGTTGGGACTGAACTAGGGACCCCATGAGATTTTGATTACTAGTCCAAGATGCTAACCCCAGACCAAGGATCTGCAATTGCTGAAATTCATAAGGACATGAGTCTGTTTTATTGGCCAACAGTAATGAGTTTTGGAAAGGTTAGACAATGATGTTATGACTTTAAAAGAGGATGTAAAAACTTGGATGGAGAACAATGGAATGCAAGGCCCAGTATCCACACCACTGAAATTGTATAACAAGTGGACCAGAAACTGCTATCTGATTGACAACCGATTATTGGTGCTCAAACTGATGAATTTCCTCATATTGTATACACTTCTATTTATAAGACCGTTACAGAAAAACTCTGATAATCACAAATCTTATGCGAGGTGGGTACTGAAAATGCTTAATGACCATCATACCAAACATAGAATAACAAGTGGACAAGCATGTTTGAACCAGATGGAGATGATTTATTTCCCCACAGTGTTACATATGACAAAGCGTAGCTATCATACACCAATGCAGAAGCAAAAACAATAATCAATGCAGTGGCACCATTCAATTGCGCCAAAACTGAAAAAATTCAAGCATTCTCCTTGCCCAAGTCAATAAATGATGGTTATTAATTTCTAGGCTGAAAAAGGCACTCTCCTGTTTCGTTTCATGGAATGTACATCAACAACTACAGCAGACATGTACTAAAAAACAGTCATCAAATTAAAATGTGCCATCCAAAATCGATGGGGTGAGAAACTGCCATTCATAAATGACATCTCACATGACAAAGTGGGTCCCACATTGCTGTCCATGCCAAGGATAAGATTCAGCATTTCCATCGGAAATGTTTTGATCACCTGTACCACTCTCCCAACCTACAACCTAGTGCCTAATACCTGTTCTTGTATATGAAACAATGACGTGTGGATAACAAGTCAAAGATGGTGAATTCGAGACCACAATTGTGAATTGGTTCAACTCACAAGAATTTCTATGCAGGCAGGTTGAAGAAGTTAGTGCAACTTTAAGCCAAGTACTTAGAAGTTAGTGGCAGTTACGCAAAAAAGTGAAGTTCACATGTAGGAAACCAAAACTATCAATAAAAACATTTTCTGTACATAAAAAATGACTAAACAACTCATTATTTCTGAATACTCTCTGTGGATATACATGTTCAACACTCTTTTGACCACATGGACTATAGTTACATACACTGAGGTGCTTAAATATCTTCAACATTTCGCGGCCCTGTCAGCAACTGTGTAAATATTAATTTTAATTTTAATAATTAACAGCCTCAGTTGCACCGTTTACCTAGGTTTCAGTCGGGATAACCCACTATGGAAAGATGGTAGTTACTGTTATTCTGAAGAAGGTTGGGTTATCCCGACTGAAACCTAGGTAAATTCTAGACAAATGGTGCAACTGAGGCTGTTAATTATTAAAATTAAAATTAACAGCGAGGTGCCACAAGTCATGGGATACCTCCTAACATTGTGTTGGATCTCCGTTTGTCAGGCGTAGTACAGAAACTCGATATGACATGAAATCAACAAGTCATTGGAAGTATCCTGCAGAAGTACTGTGCCATGCTGCCTGTATCACCATCCTTAACTGTGAAAGTGTTGCTCGTGCAGGATTTTGTGCACAAACTGAGCTCTCAATTATGTTCCATAAATGTTCGATTGGATTCATGTTGGGCAATCTGGGTGGCCAAATCATTTGCTCAAATTGCCCAGAATGTTCATCATCAAACCAATCGCAAACAACTGCGGCCCGGTGACATGGTGCATTGTCATTTATAAAAATTCCATTGTTGTTTGGGAACACGAATTCCCTGAATGGCTGCAAATGGTCTCCAAGTAGCTGTTTCCAGTCAATGATCAGTTCCAGTGGACCAGAAGACCCAGTCCATTCCATTTAAATACAGCCCACACCATAATGGACACTTTGCACAGTGCCTTATTGACTACCTGGGTCCATGACTTTGTGGGATCTGCATCACACTCATGCCCAATCATCAGCTCTTACCACGTGAAATTGAGACTCACCTGACAAGGCCACAGTTTTCCAATCAGCTAGGGTCCAATAGATATGGTCATGAACCCAAGAGAGGTGCTGCAGACAATGTCGTGCTGTTACCAAAGGCACTGGCATCGGTAATCTGCTGCCATAGCCCATAACAGCAAATGTCCTAATGGATACATTCATCATATGTCCCACATTGATTACTGCCGTTTTTTCACGCAATGTTGCTTGTCCATAAGCACTGAGAATTCTAGGCAAATGCTGCTGTTCTTGGCCATTAAGTGAAGGCCATCGACCACAGCATTGTCCGCGGTGAGAGATAATGCCTGAAATTTGTTATTCTCGGCACACTCTTAACACTGCAGACGTTGAAAATTGAGTTCCTAACAATTTCCAAAACAGAATGTCCCATGCATCTAGCTCCAACTACCATTTCATGTTCAAAGTATGTTAATTCCAGCATTTCAGCCATAATAACGTCGGAAACCTTTTCAGACGAATCACTTGAGTACAAATGACAGCTCCGCCAAGGAACTGCCCTTTTATACCCAGTGGATGCAATGCTACTACCATCTATGTATGTGCATATCGCTATCTGTGACTTTTGTCACCTTCAGTGTATAGCCATCTAGGTACTGGAGGTAAAACTAAAATGCCATTCACAAGCAGTGCAGTAGTGTGTGCTGTGTCTAAAATTACGTAATGCAGCTTATCTGCACTGTAAAGTGTGTCAACATGTCCTGAAAGATCATTTCAAGCTTATCGCCTGTGTGCATTATCACTTTAAGGCACAGAGGATTGTTAACACAGATGCCCACTATCATTAGACACATAATACTTAACATCTGCCTTGCAGTCATTGGTCATATTCAACAAACCAGCTGTTATCCAATAAGTACAAATTATGACTCACTGGGTATTCAGAGTGTAATGCAACAGAACTGTGTGTTGCCTTTTTGGAAGGAACTGGGAGGCCTGTATCTACCCTGACAGTATGAAACCTTCTCCACATGAACAAACTGGTTTCTGGGTGTCCTTCACAAACAACAGTACAAATCCACCATCACTGTGTGTACAAAGAAGTGGGGAATCGAACACTTGAAATGAAACAACCATGAATGCTACCATGTTCCCTCCACCAGCAGATGCAGGATGTGTGTGATGCCTGAAGATTGTGGTAGAAGAGTGTATTAACGTATTTATCAGACAGGTTGTAATGTAACGTGTCATTTGGGGAAAAATGATGTATACCCCATGTCTTTCTGCCCGATGAATGATGGTCATTACTTTAGCAAATGCTTTGCTTATTTATTGCTTAAGGGATAAGCGTTGACAGTGTGAATTTTGTTTCTGTTGGGCATGAGCGTAGGTGTGGACGGATGCAGCATGTCTTAAAAGGCAGAACGATGAGGGCAGTCTTTCTGCACATTGCGGCAACTGCTATTGGGCAATTATTGTGTGTTCCTTCTGACCCAGCTAGAAATTGCACTGCAGACCACGGAATAGTGAAGCTCGTGACAATCACGGTGATGTTACAAGAAATGAATGCAGCAATCTTTTGACAGATCTGAACAGATTGTGTAGATAAGCATTGTCCAATAAAATTATGTAAATAAAGTGTTTGTGAAATGGTTCCATATTGTAACTAAAGGTACAGTGTATGCATAAGTTACCACGAAAAAGTTATTGTCATTTAATGGAGGTCAAATACTAAATTAACATTTCAGCTAGCACTGAAGAAGATACAGTGGTGAAGAAGTTTACAGATGCGACACACACACACACACACACACACACACACACACACACACACACACACACACATTATTTGACATAGGTGTGTAAAACAGTCAGTCAGAATTAATCAGCAATGGCAACTGACTTTTTTTTAAACAGTCAACCAACATAGAACAGAACACTTCATTCTGGCAACTATGAAATGAACCAGAATACTTATGAGCAAGTAAAATGATGAGGGTAGTCCTTTCGCATGCCATGGCACCCACTGTTTGGGCAGCTAGTCAGTGCCCCTGCTCTCTTGGCTAGGAAACACACTGCAGGCAATAGAATAGCACAGATCGTAACATTCATGGTAACATGACAAAAACGAATGCAGGCGTTTGACGGATCTGTACAGAGAGAGAATGATTGCATAGACAGACACTGTCTGGTGAAATTCTGTAAACAAACTGTATGTTAAGTGGTTTCATATTGTAAATAAAGGTTCATTATGTGCATAATTCATAAAGAAGAAGCTGATGTTATTTAGTAGAGATTGAATACTAAAGTGACAGTTCAGCTAGTGCCAAAGAAGATGCATTGGTGATAGAGTCTACAGCTATAAGATACACACACAGTTGTTCTGACATTGGTTTGCAACACAGGAAGTCAAGATTAATAAGCAATGGTGGCCGAAATCTTTTCATAATTACTTAGCACACAACTGGAATGGAGCACTTCGTTCTGGCTCAGTTCCGTGATAGGACTGAGGAAGACACGGTCACCAGCATTCACTCAGTCCTACATGAAACTGAGCTAGAATGATGTGTTCTGTTCTATGTTGGTTTATTGTGAAAAAGATTTCAGTTGCCATTGCTTAATAATTCCATCTTTCTGTATTGCAAACCAATGTCAGAATAACTACGTCTATATCTCATAGTTGTAGCATCTGCACCACTACATCTTCTTCTGTGCTAGCTGAAATGTTACATTAGTCTTCAGACGCTACTAAATGACGACAATTTCTTCTTTGTAAATTATTCATACACAATGTGTCACAACACACAACCATTTCACACATAGCTCACCTACAGAGTTTTATCAGACAATGCTTGTCTATATAATCAGTCTATCTCTGTACAGATCTGTCAAACAACTGTTGCATTCACTTTTAGTGACGTCATTGTGATTTTGTTGATCTTTGCTATTCCATTCACATGCAGTAGGCGAGTTGAAACTTATCCCTTAACTAATAAGAAAAATTACTTGCTAAATCTGCAACTATCATTTGTCAGGCAGGAAGACATAGGGTACCACATCACTTTCCCCAAAATGATGTGTTATACCACAAGGTTATGAAAAGTAATTTGAGTGCTTTGTGGTATCAAGAGGGAATTCTTGCTGATGAACTTGTCTTTCAGGATGATAACACATAAGTGCACTATACCCATCTAGCAAACTCCTTCCTCCACGAGACAGGAAATGGAATGGCCTGCAGCATCACAGAAACCACACTCCCCCTTTCACACCAGGTGATTTCAAGAAGCCATCATTTAGAGTGGAGCTGTTTTGAGCAGTAATGCCTCAACAACATTGTAGAGGGTATGCCAAGAAGGATCCAAGCATCTTACAATATAGAAGATGGAGCAAAGCAGTACAGAATGTTACTGTGCAGCAGATTTTTTATTTCTAAGGTGTGCACTATGAAACACACTGCCACTACTTTCATTACAGTTTCAATTTCAATAAATTATGCATTTATAGACATACAAAAAAGTAAAAGGAACACGTCACCTAGCCAATAATTCCGTGTGTGTGTGTGTGTGTGTGTGTGTGTGTGTACACGCGCGCACGAGTGCTTGGTTGCAGTCACCTAGCCAATAATTTTGTGTGTGTGTGTGTCCACGTGCGCACGAGTGCTTGGTTGCAAGACGTTATGGAGTGGCAGAAGAAGGGGAGGGGAGGGGGCAATGGACACTTATAATCTGTACAGGGTGTCCAGAATTAAGTATTCACTCTGAAGCAGAGTGTGCAATGATATGAAACTTCCCGGCAGATGAAAACAGTGTGCCGGACTGAGTCTCAAAGTCGGGTCCTTTACTTTTCACAGGTAAGTACTTGACTACTTGCCCACAAAAGGCAAAGGTCCTGAGTTTGAGTCTCAATTTGACGTACAGTTTTAATCTAACAGGAAGTTTCATATCAGTGCACACTCTGCTGCAGAGTGAAAATTTCATTCTGGAAATATCCCCCTGGCTGTGGCTAAGCCATGTCTCTGCAGTTTCCTTTCTCCCAGGAGTGCTTGTCCCACAAGTTTCAAAGAACTTCTGTAAAGTTTGGAAGCTAGGACACCAGGTACTGGGAAGTAAAGCTGCGAGGACAGCTCTTGAGTCATGCTTGGGTAGCTCAGCTGGTAGTGCACTTGCCTGCGAAAAGCAAAGTTCGAGTCCCAGTTTAATACATAGTTTTAATCTGAGAAATTTTATGCAGGGTGTGCCTCCTAAGAGTCATCAGGCAAATTTTCTCTGGTGTTTCAGCAGATATTTGCAATTTTATTTTTGCATTGTGTACCTGGACTCAGCCTAAACAAATAATGCTCATTACATCTTTCATGTGAGGTCCAGTGTGGAAGGAAAGCGTCGATTGGTTTCGCATTAGAAGCAAAATTATTTTTAAAGCAGTATTTTACACACCCATTCAATAGAGTGATCCTAGATTAGTCTAGTGTGATATCAGAGAGTATACGCAGACAAGGAAAAAAAAATCCCAGATTTTTCCTGGATTTCTCGGTTAACATATACACTTTTTCCCATGCGAAAATATACTTTTTTTGTATTAAGTGATAGTATCTTTTTCTGTGTTAAGTGATAGTATACATACCCTTGGAACTGTAAAACTTACCAATCTTTCAAAAGGTTAATGTTTTATACATCGGCATAGAACTTCCCAGCACTTACGGACACGAAACACGAAAAAAAGTTTTTCGATGGATCTTTGATGTGTAGCAACATGTACGCTGCATATTTTCCTATTATGTAATATATATTCAAATTCCACCAAATACAGCACGTTAGTTTCTGAAGCACTGAAATCGAGATTGTGATGCCTTTTTGTAAGCCAATCATAGCTCGTGTCATGTGATCTCACCAGCCAATGACAGCAGATATTTAGAGCATAGGATACATTGTGTAGTCAGTCAGTAGCAACATCACTGTTAAGTAGCTCGAACACACAGAGAGGAAAAGTTAATGGTTTACATTAACATACGTAGTATATTTATAAGAAGAGCTAAGCTCACTTCAATATTGGTCTCAAAGATTAATAAGCTACAAGAGACGCTATGTTTTCACTTGTAATAATGGTCTTTTTGTGTGTGTTACACTTTAAGATATGTCACACAAATATGCCAATAAAATTTAAAATAATGACATAAATGTCTTGTCTTCTGTGTTTGAAATTCTTCTAAATGGGTGGTCCACAAAGTGTTAAGCTTTAAAGGAGAGTCAAACGCTCTGTAATTTAAAAAATTCATCAGACATTCTCACATGTAACATAATCCATCTTACGTGAAAGGAAATATACTTTGAAAGTAACACTTTTCAAACCAACATCCACAATATTGTCCCGAGACCTGTTAGCAATAAGTTCATTTCAGAAGTTGCCAGAGAGTGCCAGAAAACACGTGATACTGCATGTGCACAGCTACAATGACATACGAAGCCCCTATGTTCGTATGTATAGAGCATTAA
The DNA here is from genome assembly GCF_023898315.1 of Schistocerca nitens. Classification (NCBI taxonomy): domain Eukaryota; kingdom Metazoa; phylum Arthropoda; class Insecta; order Orthoptera; family Acrididae; genus Schistocerca; species Schistocerca nitens. The sequence continues at coordinate 443,788,084 of NC_064621.1, read as the reverse complement.
GAGACCTTACATTAAGTCATAAAAGAAACAGGACGTTAAAGGATACTCCAAGAGCATCAGAATTTCGTAAACCATACTAAAATGCATAATTCGGCTTGAAGTGAACATTCATATGTCCAGAGCCACAATGAAGTAGGCCACAACCTGATATTAAGCTTTTCAGTGTGGTTTTTGGGATGTAAATTGTCTTGGAGTACCAGTACTTTACTACCTCATGTTTGGTTCTTTATTATGGCATAATGCCATACATGCCAGAAGATGAAAACATGCACTCAAAATTCGGTGAACAATTTGAACTAGCCAATACTGTAGAATGAAACATTTTGTTTCAAATAAATTGACTGCCTCAGAGGAAAATAGTAATACAAGCCAAATTTCTTAAGTAAAATGACAAAAAAAGGTCATTGTTTGGCAAGGAGATTAATGCATGACTGCCAAATATGTGGAAACAAAATAAAATCAGTACTCTGAGACTAATTATGTATTTTTGCCTTCCGTAATTATGTGAATGTATTTTAATTCACTTGATAGCTCCCGGCCATAGAAATCCATTTTGTCTACATTTGACGTGGGAACTGTAAACGAAGAGGAAACAGCAAAATCGCTGAAAGTAAACAAGGGTACCATGGAGACTAACCACCCCCCCCCTTCACCACTATAACTCAGAACTGCTTAGCGCATGCGCAAATCTGGCAGCTTGGGTGGACCAGATAAATTTTTATGGTTAGCATCTCGCTGCTTGGTGCTACTGCCGATAAAGCTAACAGCCACACTTCAAGTAGCCAGAAGCAGGAGAAGCTATTGTTCCTATGGGATTCAACTGCACATGTGCATGAGCCCACTGGCAACTGATCAAATGAACCTAATGTAAACAGTTGTCATGCTCATCTAAAGCAGTTTGTTATTACGAAGTATTGCATAGTCTTCGTACAAAGGCTTTTGACACATTTTGCTGTTGGCAGAAGCTTGTGTGTGCACAGTGTTTTATTGTTGTAAATGGCGCATTTCCTTTGCAACTAAAGTTTTATTTTGGTTTTTTTCCTCTTGTTTATGTTTTATTGCTGCAGTATTATTCTGCAACAGCAGAATAATGTAATATTCTTTGTTAGATTATCAGTTCTTACCAGTTAAAATAACAAAAATTAACTGAAAGTGAAAACAATGAAAACTTTCCACAATTCTGAAAAATTCCTGGGTTTTTCCCCGATTTCCCAGTTGTCCCGGGGCGTATGCACCCTGGATATTTGTTTTATCGATTTCTATTAACAGGGACAAGAAAACTCTAAGAATAACCATCACTCCAACAGTGACAGCACTGCCCTAGTCCACACTGATGCTACTGGCAGGTGTGCAGCACTACTAAGTTGCTGCTGGATGGCTGTTTAGTCTTCATGTTTTGCAGTCCCTGTTAAAACAAGCCAACAAAAAGAGTATCGGACTAGACTAATTTGTGACTGATATATCAAATGGGCCTGTAAAATTCCAATTTACAAATACTTTTTTTTTGTAATGAGAAACAAATTAATGCTTTCTGTTGACACTGGGCATCGCATGAAAGATGTGATGGGCAGTAATTGTTGGGGCTGATTCAAGCTAAGCAATGCAAAATTGAAATTGCAAGTATCTGCCAAAACACCAGAGACTACGTGCCTGATGACTCTTAGGAGAGTCGTCTGGTATAATATTAGTTATTATGATGGGTTATGACATTGTTGTAAATGTTATCTAGGTCCATTAATTCAAAATGGCCACTATAAAGCCAATTCTGGCCCTATCCTATGGGTAAACTTCATTTATCCTAAATGTAAATGGCAGTGTACATAGGATGTAACAGACTAATGTTATCTAGGTCCATTAATTCAAAATGGCCACTATAAAGCCAATTCTGGCCCTATCCTATGGGTAAACTTCATTTATCCTAAATGTAAATGGCAGTGTACATAGGATGTAACAGACTAACACTGACAAATTTCAAATGGCTGTAGACGATGTGCTGAAAAACAAATTCAGACAAAGAAGATATGTCTGGAAACGTCATCCATTTCTTAGACAGCAAATCTTAGTTTGTATATAGATGTCTATTCTGCCGCTGCACTTAGCAGCCTCTACAATGTTGCTGCGACAACCAGAGGCACATTTGATACCACATGACATTGTGACTCATAACAGGCCCATTGTGAGATATTCTGCTGCAGTCCATCAACGTACAGTTCATCTGCTGCTGAAGAAGTGGCATTGTGGTAGGTGTTGAACCGTATAATGCAAACGCTGGATGAAGTTTCTGGGTATGGATAAGAAATCCTCTAGAACTCTTAGAAGATTGACAGCATCATTTTGTTACATCCAGTGAATGTGTTTATAACCTGTTGGCTGAGAGCCACACAACACACCAAAAGTCACTTACTATATCCTTCACCCCTTGACAATGATTTGCAAATGTGAAAAAACCACACTGCACCATGGTTCAGTGTCCAGATTAAAATTGAAATTCTCATGTAACTGTTACCTGACTCTGGATAAGTCAGTTCAAAATTCTGATGAAGGCAAAGCAATGTCACTGTTCAAACCAACCTTAAAGTTGAGAAAGCTCTGTGTGTGTGTGTGTGTGTGTGTGTGTGTGTGTGTGTGTGTTCACTTTATGTAAGGATAAAGACTGGATGTGACACAATAAAATAGGTATTAATATAATTGATCTAAAAACCAAGATGATGTGACTTCCCAAACGAAAGCACTGGCAGGTCGATACACACACAAACAAACACAAACATACACACAAAATTCAAGCTTTCGCAACCAACGGTTGCTTCATCAGGAAAGAGGGAAGGAGAGGGAAAGACGAAAGGATGTGGGTTTTAAGGGAGAGGGTAAGGAGTCATTCCAATCCCGGAAGCGGAAAGACTTACCTTAGGGGGAAAAAAGGACAGGTATACACTCGCACACACACCCATATCCATCCCCACATACACAGACACAAGACTTTCGTCTTTCCCTCTCCTTCCCTCTTTCCTGATGAAGCAACTGTTGGTTGCGAAAGCTTGAATTTTGTGTGTATGTTTGTGTTTGTTTGTGTGTCTATCGACCTGTGAGCGCTTTCGTTTGGTAAGTCACATCATCTTTGTTTTTAGATATATTTTTCCCACGTGGAATGTTTCCCTCTATTATATATTAATATAATTGGATATATAAAAAAATCTACTAACCAAATGGCAGCAGGAGATAACATACATAAAAGTTAAAGCCACCCTCTTCTACACACCATACAGTGGCTTGCAGAGTATCTACACCCATGCTCATAAATTACGGATAATGCTGATACATGGTGAAACAACACTCTGGTGGGCGGTTTGCGGGTTTAAATCACCTCGGGGTATGACCATGCGGTGCATTTGATCTGCGGTCGTCGCACAGTGGCGCTGGCAGCAGTCCACATACGCTGAAGTGTTTGGTGCATGTCAGAGTATGGTGCAGCAAGTAAGTGTGCAGATGTTTCCTGATGTACTAATGGTGACTGTGTGTCGAAAATGGCTCAAAGAAAACATATTGATGACGTTATAAGGGGCAGAATACTAGGGCAACTGGAGGCTGGTCAAACACAGCAGGTCGAAGCACGGGTCCTCTGTGTGCCACAAAAGGTGATCTCAAGATTATGGCAACAATTCCAGCAGACAGGAAACTTGTCCTGGCACTACAGTATGGGATGTCCACAGTGTACAACACCACAAGAAGACCGATATCTCCCCATCAGTGCCCACAGTCAGCCATGTGGTACTGCAGGTAGCCTTGCTCGAAACCTTACCGCAGCCACTGGAACAGTTGTCTCCAGGCACACAGTCTACAGACGACTGAACAGACATGGTTTATTCGCCTGGAGACTTGCAACGTGCATTCCACTGACCCCTGGTCACAGGAGAGCCCATAAAGCCTAGTATCAAGAACACAGTACATGGTCATTGGAACAGTGGTCCCAGGTTATGTTCACGGATGAGTACAGATATAGTCTGAACAGTGATTCTCGCTGGGTTTTCATCTGGCATGAACCAGGAACCAAATACCAACCCCTTAATGTCTTGAAAGGGACCTGTATGGAGATCGTGGTTTGATGTTGTGGGGTGGGATTATGATTGGTGCGTGTACACCCCTGCATGTCTTTGACAGAGGAACTGTAGCAGGTCAGGTGTATCGGGATCTCATTTTGCACCAGTATATCTGCCTTTTCAGGGGTGCAGTGGGTCCCACCTTCCTCCTGATGGATGATAACGCAGGCCCCACCGAGCTGCCATTGTGGAGGAGTACTTTGAAACAGAAGATATCAGGCGAATGGAGTGGCCTTCCTGTTCTCCAGACCTAAACCCCGTCGAGCACGTCTGGGATGCTCTTGGTCAATGTATCGCTGCACGTCTTCCAACGCCTACGACACTTCAGGAGCTCTGACAGGCAATGGTGCAAGAATGGGAGGCTATACCCCAGCAGCTACTCAACCACCTGATCCAGAGTATGCCAACCCATTGTGCGGCCTGTGTACGTGTGCATGGTGATAATATCCCATACTGATGTTAGCGTACATGCACAGGAAACAGTGGCGTTTTGTAGCACATGTGTTTCGGGACGGTTTTCTCAACTTAATACCAATACCGTGGACTTACAGATCTGTGACGTTTGTGTTCCCTATGTGCCTATGCTATTAGCGCCAGTTTTGTGTTTGTGCCACGTTGTGTGGCACCACATTCTGCAATTAGCCTTAATTTATGAGCACGAGTGTATGTAGATGTAAAGAAATGTACATGCTTTCGCAGCCAGTGACTCCTCCTCCTGACAGAGCAGTTGAAGTGAAAGGAAGAGGGATGAAGGAAAAGGACTGGTGTCGTTTAGGAAAAGGGGAGAGTTCATAAACTTCTAGGCGGGCTTACTGGACAGGATAAAGGAAAGACTGACTGTTGGGGACTTCACCAGACAAGATTTGAAAAACTGAGAGCTTCAAGTTACAAAATAGGCTAACAAGCAAGACAGAGGTTATTGACAAAACATGCAAGAGTTAGTAAGAGCTGAAAGCAAATTGCATTACATGCAGTAGAGGTGAGGGAGGGGTAGGGGCAGAGGGGGGAGGGGGGGGGGGGGAAGAACTGAACAGCTACTGAGAAGAAATGCTCCGACCAAGGAAATGGGAGGAAATGATCAACACAAATTAACGACAAGTGGGTGGTGAGAATCCAGGATATGTCATAACCAGTCCCCACCAGTGGAATTCTGAGAAACTGGTCTCTGGGGAAAGAATCCAGATGGCACAAATGGTGAAACATGCACCAAGGTCACAACTGTCACATTGCAGAGCATGCTCTGCAACAGGATACTGTGTGTTTCCAGCAAACAACCTTTGTCTATGCCCACTCATCCTACATGATAGCCTGGTGGTAATCAGACCAATGCAGAAGGCTGAACGGTGTTTATGTAACACAGGATACATGATATGCGTCATTTCGAAGTTGGCTCTCTGTTTGATAACATGTTTTGCCAGTTACAAGACCAGTAAAGGTGGTGCTGGCGTGGTATATAGTCTTACAGTGGGGATGGCCACAAAGGTAGGAGACACAGGATAGGGAAATAGGTGCAGAATGTTGGACAGAATGGACCTCATTCCACATAACATTGCAGAAGTAACTAGTTAATACATTCAAGACCAGGATAATACTGGGTGACAAGAGGTGTATTTAATAGTTGTTTTTGGAGGCATTAGTGGTGCCAGGATTGGATGCAATGCCCCAGGAAATCTGCTTTTGAACTAGGCTGGTGAGGTAATTACGTCCGGTGAAGGCTGAAATGAGAATAGTGGTGTATTGTTGTTAAGAGTCTGCATATGGACAAACATGTTTGACTCGAATGCCAAGGCTGTATGGGGAGAGGAAATGTTGTTTGACAGGGAAGAAATGGCAACTGTCAAAATGTATGTACTGTTGTTTGTTTATAGTATTATTGCAAACAGAAGTGTATAACTAACCCTTGGTGTGGATGAAGTCAACATCACGGAAAACACATCATCCGGATTCTCTGCCCAAAGAAATGGCAACTTTCTCGTAACTCCACAAGTGGGAACTGATGTTACACATCCTTGGTTCTCACCACCTATGTGGGATTAATTTAAGTGAATTATTTTCTCTAATTTACTTGGTCCCAGAATTTCTTCTCAGTAACCATTTATTTTTTCATTCCCTTTTAGTTTTTTATATCTTTTATTTTCTGACCAGACTAATTTTCTCCACTACTACATCTACCACATGTAATGCATTTAGCTTTCTGCTCTTATTAACTCTTGCACAATGTTTTGTCAGTAATCTCTGCCTTGCTTATTACCCTATCTTCCACCTTTAAGCTCTCAGGTTTTCAAATCTTGTTCAGTGCAGTCCCCAACAATCTGTCTTTCCTTCTCATCCCATCTTTCCCCTGACCCTGGGTTCTAGGTGACTTTTTTGAACCTCTCCCCATTCCCTAAATCTCACCACTTCTTTTCATTCATGCCTCTTCCATCCCCTTCAAGCCATTTGCCAGAAGAAAAAGCTACTGCCTCCAAAAATTTGCACATTTCTTTAACCTTTATATGCGTTTTTCTCATGCCGCCACTTGGTAAGTAGATATTTTTATCTCTCCAATTATATTACATTTTCAAAAATAAAATAGATGCTTTAATTTTAGGAATTAAAATCAAACCCCAATATAAAGATAAAGTTTGCTGCTCATTTGTACACTTCCATTCAAATGACTGAAATATTGTGTACTATAAATGAAGAGATGATTGCTATCATACATGTCACTGACTTTTTCCTAATAGAAGCTCAACAGAAATGAATGCACAACTGGTTTGCTTAATAAAGAATAATGCACAAAGTAAACAACAAGATTTGTAGAAGTTCTACATTGTAAACACAATTGTTTGCCTCTTTCAAAATCCCCATTAAAAGCATATTTACATGATTTTAAGACACTTACCTTTAGTGCACTTGCAGCAAAGAAACTCTTTCCACAGACTTCACATTGGTGCGGCCTTTCACCAGAATGTGATCGAAGGTGATATACCAAAGAGTTTCGGTGATTAAATCTCCTAAAGCATTCAGGGCACGTTAACTGAAGTTCTCTTCGTGATCTCTTGGGTCTTCGCTTTCCACCTGTCGTGCTGTTTGATGCGGGGGCAGAGGTCTCATTGGCAGGACCAGGATCCGGTGCTGGGGGATTGTCTGGATCCTCTCCATCTGCTTCAGCTTCACCATCTGGATCACTGTGAGCATCTGGTGGGGGTGGTGGAGGCATGTCGAGATGATCACGGCGTACATGTTCTGCCACCAATTCTTTGCTCGTGAAAACATCACCGCACAATTCACACGCCAAAGAGTCTTCAATTTCATGAAGATCTGCCTCAGCTGCTGTCAGTTCATCTTCACGGTACCAATCACCACTGCCAACATGGTGGTACCAGCTGTGAGAGGCAACATGGGAAAAATGTCATGTGATGGCAGGGTACAGGTTAAGGTAGTGCAAGCATGCAAGAGTGGTCCAGGCGAAGCATAAAAACTCCTGCTACTGATAAAATAATTCAAAACCTCTAGTAGTGTTTCTTGCATGCTACGGTACTTTACAAAATAATTAGTAACTAACAAATATAAATTTTTCTTCAGTAATAAAAATAAAAGTAAAAAAAGAGTGCATGTGCATCAATAAAGGTGAAAAATTGGTACTTTTTTCATGCAGCTTTTTCACTTTCAGATTTGCATTAAATGTCATGTCACATGAAATAGGACTCTTGGAGTAACATTAAGACATTAGAATCAGTGTAAATAAATTCCCAAGATTGATAACAAAATATCAAACTCTTTACTATAAAAGATATTTTATCTTGGGATCTTACATAACTTAATTCCACCAGAAAATCAGCTTAATGACATTTTATATTGAGCCATGACACAAAGATATACTTTGGCATCTTAATTACATTTTGTACAATAAAGTACCTGCAAATTGCAACTGATAATTTGCCAGCATTTTCTTAACTATTAATAGCTAAACATCTAAAGGGTATAAATGATAAACTGAAAAATCTGATAAAGGTCATTTGTGGTCTATCAATCCCGAAAACTACCTCAAATTGGCCTACAAAAGCCACTTAACATGTGGTGCATGTACATACCATGAGATTTTTAATATCCTCTCAGCCTCTTATGCCACTGGCTTTCCTTAACATTAGGAAGTTAACCTTTAGTGTGAGGGCAGTGAAAGAAAAATGATTTTCAACAAGTTATGCAAAAACTAATCATCTTTCTAATTCGAGCTGTCTCGTAGTAAGGTCAGAGAAACAAAACCATTTGTTAATTTTACACTGCTGAAATGAAATGTCGTGTGGCAAGGGCCTCCCGTCAGGTAGGCAGGTCACCTGGTGTAACTCTTTTGAGTTGACGCCACTTTGGCGACTAGCGCGTCGCTGGGGATGAGATGATGATGACACAACACCCAGTCCCCGTGCAGAGAAAATCTCCGACCCAGCCAGGAATCGAACCCGGGCCCCTTTGCATGGCATTCCGTCGCGCTGACTACTCAGCTATCGGGGCGAACTTCAATGTTAAAATTCACAAAATGGTGACATAAAATTTATACAAATGACTATTTTACAACTGGTAAGAGTACGACTAAGCCATTGGCATAAGAGGAGAGAGGATAATAAAAATTTTATGCAGCATGCAGGCACTGTATCTTGGTGGCTCCTGTAGGCCAATTACAGATTGTTTCTCACCTTAATGGACTACTAGTGTCTTATATCAAACTGTTTGTTTCGCCTTCTTCTACGCCAATGTGGTACATTGTAAACTATTATCGTTTACACTCTGTATATGAGGACTCAATGAAGAGAAGAGTGTTGATGACGAGATATTTGAGTAGTGCTCCAGCCTCCTACACTTATTTACATTTCATCCTGGATCTTCCATCAACATGTCAACAGTTGTTTTCTGAGGAATTAGTAGCTATACTTTTCCTTGTCCTGACGTATTTTTCCTACATCCTGACATTCCCTGCACATCCAGTGACCTTAGTACACTCAGTTATTTTTCGCTTTTACTGAAGTTGTTTAAAATATTGGTGGGTATAATTACTATGGATCCGCTTAGTGTAATGAAGAATGAAGTTTTTCATTCTTGCATAATGCAGTGTTTGGCATAAGGCAGTCTATTCACCCCATGTACATAGCCCTACAAGAAACCAGCTCAAAAAAAGAACAAGACTGTAGTGCAAATCTAATAAAATCACGTCCTTATAAAAGCTAAAGCAAGTGTAATTATGGTTTCATAAGTAGGATTCAATATGATTAAGATCTGCAGTTATGGTAGCAGATAGGAGGATATGGGTCACAAAACAATGTGAGTTGTTACATCCACAAATGCAGAAAAAAAAGTGTCATCAATTTTCTACCTGCTTAACATCTTACGTGGTGGATAGAAAGGGAACTAAAAAGAACTCTCATAAGTTCAGCAGCCCAAGAACTAGCGTAGTTCTGTCTGTCGTAGATCTTTTGTTCCAGCATCACTGTAATTACTCACTTACCTGTATGATTACTAATAACATGGATTTTGGTTTGGGGGAGGGGGGGCAGCAAGCATGCAGCACAAGATCTGGTAGGAACAATATTAAGGAATTGATGATGATGTAGGAGAAAGAGAGGGAGTAATGAATCTGATGAACTTACTGTACTTTTGTATCTCCACTGGTTCTGCACAAGTGATGTGGGAACAGAAGGTTTGAGAAAACATTGATGATTGTCTGAAAATTATTTTACTGGTTAAGTCGGTCTTTAATGCATTGCCCTTCTCCCCATATGACTCAGTGACATAAATAAAGAAGTCATTCCTACTGATACGGGATCACAGCAGATACAACCATGAAAGCTGTCAGAAGTTATGCATTTAAGTGGCCACACTTGCTGTGTCCTATGACATCCTTTGCAAACCAGGTCAAATATTTTTATAGACACAATCCCCACTTTCCTGGTCCACATGTAAAATTTGGAGCACTATTGCTGAAGCTCCTATGACAATATAAGCAGTAGAAATAGACACTTCAGCTTTAAACATGTGTCGGTAACTGCAATACCTTATCCTACCTGGTAATCACTGTTACCATTTCCCCCTCCCTTTATTTCCTCCCTTTATTGACATTCTGGTCCGAACTGCTGGAGTTGGCAGTTATGTATGCTTTGTGTAAGTATATTTCAATTGTGCATGTCTGCAACTTAACGTGTCATCTTTACAGTAAGTAGCAACCTATCTTTTCCTACATTGTTGATATCCCTTTGTTACACCTAGAAATTAAAGTTTTGAATTTTTTTTATTTCTTTAGCACAATTTGGAAGCTTTACCCTCTCCTTTTCCAGGTACCTACTGCTGCAAAGCTACTATTTTTGGAATCTAATCAAAGCGTTCAGAAATTATCAGTCTTTAGGTCACACACTCCTATAATGCATTTCTGTGATGCCTCTCTCTCCTCAGTTTTCTCTCTTGAGAAGAGAGTTGTTAACTTTGAGTAGGGTAGCTGCTCTTCTAATGTGCTTGCCGTCTGGGCAGTACTGTTATCTGTGTTCTATACAAGTTGCAAATATAACTTCTTTGCATTTGTCTCAATAGTTCACTACTATGGGATACATAGGTAAACCTTTGATTGAGAGAGGAGAAATTAGTAGGGCACATATACTTTCAGTTCTTCCTACTACATTTTCTTCTAGTAACTTTTCCATATTCCCATCTCTTGTAGCTCCAAGCACAAGCTCCTTTCCCCTTTTTCCCAAAATAATGACAATTTCACCATACTTGATTTATAATTATGTTGCTATAGCAAACTCCAATGAGCCAAAACTAATGCATGACTTGTAAGTTGGGTCACCACGCCAGCCTTAATAACTGAAGTAATGTAGTTACATGTTGCCCTCTAACAAGGATCCAAAGGCAGTGATGATGATTGGAACTAAACCATTATCTCACAACAACAGCGTGTGCATTTACTTCGCCTGCAAATTGGCAATACTATGCAAAATAATGATTTTAGATTTTTTGTACTCAAAGTAGAAAGGTCTGCATAATACATGTTATAAAATGATTTCCAAATTGAAATTAGGTAGGAATTTTAGCAAAAACTACTAACCTACAACACAGAGCACCTGTCTGCCCAAGCATAATGTAAGTGTTTCATAATTTGTTTACATGGGTAATATGAAACTGAAACACATACTATGAGACAACATTTTGCATGTGAATGTTACATGAATCATGTTATAGCTTCATGCCCGACTATGTAACCAACATCTGAGGAAACCAATTTACGACCTTAAAATATTTCAGAAATTTCTATGTAGCAATTCTTCTTCAGTAAACATAACTATAAAACAAGAAATAAAACACTACAGAGAATAAGCACAACTAGATAATCATTGGAAAGCAATGACCCCTGTATGAATGCATGGTTTCGCGGCGATATGAATTAATAAAATTTTCTCGGGCTTCCAGCCACGTCAGGTGGTTACAATCCCACGAGCTTTTGGCTGAGCTCTCCTCAGTCATTGTCAAGTGGTAAGACTGACTGCTGTGTCGCCATGGCCGCGTGGCTTTTTAACCACCTGACGAGGCTGGAAGCCCAAGAAAAGTTTCTTAAAACAATGACCTCTCATTAAAGCAGTTTAGGAAACTAAGAGACTGGATTATTAATCTGAAAACCACACACAATGGAAACAATGTGTACATAGCATCAAACAAAATGAATCTCCTTTATACATTTATGGAAAACACTCACTCACTGACAGTCCTGGATAATCCACAACTATTCTCCTGTAATGGTTTGCATTTTACTTGCTATCTCCATGTAGCCTTTCAGCAACTTGTCAATTTCCATTTCATTATTAATGATATTATCCATTCTCCTACTTTCTTACGCAAGGAGCATTGTTCAAGGAACTCAAAAACCAATGTCTATCTTTATCAAATAGTGAATCAATTCAGTAATGCAAAAACATTGATCAATAAATTTAATTTTAATTGTAACTGAAAGTTTAATATCACCTAGAGAAAATAAATATATAAGTTTATTTACCTTGGGCCACCTTTCACAACATTGGATGGATCTGCGTCATCTGCAGCTGCTGTCACATTCACCACATCACGAATGCCTTCCATAAGATCTTCTGGATCACTGAATTCAATCTCTTCTTGTTTCGGATGGGTCTGACTGATGTGTGTTTCAAGAACCTTCTGGCGCCGAAATGTCTTCCCACAGTGTGGACAACTGTACACTGGTGTTGGAGGAGACTGAGGCAATGACACAGGTACAGCTGTTGAGGAACTGTTAGGTGCGACAGGACGAAGTGGTTCAAGTTTTACTTGCGACTCATCCTGTTCTTGTGGTCTGTGGAAAATTTAGTTATTTGATTTGCCATGTAAAATATGATTCTTTAAGACAGCTACAAGATGAACTAACATATAATTTAACCTCCTCCTTTCTCTTTAAACAAAGATCGATACAATAATCATATTGCATATAAATTTGTTAAATTCTTGTTGTATTAAATATTTGATTTAGACACAACTGAATGTATTACTGAAATACAGACACAAGCAATGACGAAGTTTTGATTGAGAGGAGTGACAGGTATAATGAAATATCATGTCTACTCAAGCTTCCTTCACATGCGTACATGTGTGCGTGCATAAAAATTGGATTTCTTTTCCATTATCAAGACTGCTATCATCATCAAGTGGAAAAACTATGCCACTTTATGAAATAATTTGCATGGAAATATTTAATGGATTTTCAAATACACACTGACACAAAAACAACAAAAAATAATTAATGTAGAGTAATGCAATTTAAGGAATAAATTTGCCTAGGTAACATATTTAAGTGATTACCACTGCAAGATCACAGGTTAATGTAAGTGTGAGATAAGCCATTGCAAATGTGAAGTGTTGGTACATTAATAACTACTGGTGTAACTGCCAGAATGTTGAATGTAAGCAAGCAAACATGTATGTATTGTATTGTAGAGGTGCCAGATGTTAGTTCGTGAGATGTTGTTCCATGCCTGTTGCACTTGGTTGGTCAATAAAGAGATGGTTAATGTGGTTTGTGAATGACTGCTGGAGTTGTCATCCAGTATGTGGTCCAGTGATGCCCCCACATGGGCTAAATTGGAGACAGATCTGGTGATCAAGCAGGCCAAAGCAGCATGCCTACACTCTGTAGAGCATGATGGCTTACAACAGTGATATGTGGGCAAGCATTGGTCTTTTGGAAAAGACCCCCTTGAATGCTGTTCATGACTGGCAGCACAACAGATCGAATCACCAGACTGATGTACAAATTCAGTCATGGTGCATGGTATAACCAAAAGAGTGATCCTGTTGTCATACAAAATCACACACCAGACCATAATTCCAGGTGTATGTCCGGTTTGTCTAGCACGCAGACAGGCTGGTTGCTGGCCCTTAACTGGCCTCCTCCTAACCAACACACAGCCATCACTGGCACCGAGGTAGAACCGGCTTCCATCAGAAAACACAACAGACCTCCACCCTACCCTCTTGCTTGACACCAGTGATGTCACAAATGGCGGTGGTTTGGGGTCAGTGGAATCTGCACAACAAGACATCTGACTCAGAGCTGTCCTTGAAGTTACTGGTTTGTAACAGTTTGTTGTGTCACTGTGGTGCCAACTGCTCCTCAAATTGCTGCTGCAGATGCAGCACAATGTACCAGAGCCATATGCTGAGTCTTGGTAGTGCCAGATGGCTTTCCAGAGCCTGTTGTTCATGTGACTGTATATTCTTGTGGCCACCGCTGCCAGCAAATACGTACAGTGGCTAAATTCCTACAAGTCTTTCTGCAACACCTCAGAAGGAAAAACCAGCTTCTCGGGTCCCTATTACACAACCTCATCCACATTCAGTGACATGTTGATAATGGTGTCTTTGTCGCCTTAAAGGCATTCTCGATTAACATTAATTCACCACATCCAATCTCAAAGGTAACTAATGCTAAAGACCATTATGCTACAGCGTGTCTTTAAAGCAAAACTGATGTGTATCCTCATAGTTGCCCTACTAGTGGCACTCTTATGCAACTGGCATGGAATTTGAATAGACATCATCTTTCAAATGTAGAAACATCCCTACCAACTTTTGCTTTATGTTGCAATTTTTTTCCATCAGTGTATATCACTATAGTGAGGATTCATTTCAATCATTTTGAGAGCCCAAAGTAATTCGAAAATTCAATACATTAAACAATATAAGAGCAAAACTCGATGCACCTGAAAAAGATGGCTGCATCAGTCATTGAAATATTCTATATAAAATGGAAATAACAACTCAGATGTATACCTGCAAGCACATCATCAACAATAACAACCACTGTGTTAAAATTTTGGCATTATCACACTAATGCTCACAGAAATGCTGAAGCTGGACACAGTGACAGAATACACCACATAAAGCAAACAGTTTTATTAATTACTGAACTTACCAGTTCTTTCCAAGTAAGATATAAACAGCTGCTTTACTTGAAAGCATTCACAGTGTAAAATGGTGACTGGAGATGGCCATGTGACAGAGGAGAGGGAAGAAAATGAGAAATGATGAACATAATGAAGAAATAAAATGGCGAGACACATGGTAACAATAAAATCTGATGCATTAAAATAAAAATGAGACAATAGAATTAGACCTTTGAAGACCAGTTTTCACTCAATGGCAGATTAAGGTGGCCCATCTTTGAAGTGTTTGCTGCAATCTAGATGGTAAATCAAATAGATTGGCAACAACTGTGTGGTCCAATTTGGTGCTGCAGACCTTTGACAACATGCTCCCATTCTCACAAAATATGTTATCACTTATTAAGAAGCCACAAGCATTAGTGCACATAGTTGGCTTGTACAAGGAGCACGTAAATATCTTCTAAATACTCAAAACCACAAACTTCTGCAACAAAGGAGATCCGTTTGTTTGTGAGAACATTTTGTAATAGTTTAGGCTATGTAACATAGAGCCATTCCTCCAACAACATGCATTACTTGCCTTCAGTTTTTCAGCTGTATACAATGGAATTCACGATATGCTACATTTGAAAGTTTAAATTGTGTACAAGTTGAGATAAATGTAATGAGCTTTAAATACTGAGAACTTTTGTGACAGACTAATATTACATGCCAGACTGGGACTCTAACCCAGACATGCAACAGCTTACCATCTGTACAATCAGTGTATGAAGCCAGTACAGTGACTACCCATGTTTCAAGACAGATGTCGTTGCTAATGCAGGAAGATGTGTGATAAGATAAATGTAAAATTGGATAAAGTTTACGATGACCCTTCACAATTAATGACATGAATTGAATACCCAATTAACAAATTTAAATGCAGCAAAAAATCCACTTTTGATGAAGACTGCTCAGAATGCCTCACAGCTGTGGTTACCAAAGAAACCATTGAAAAAGTAAACACTATGATTCTGTTTGATCAGGAAACAAAACTGCATAAGCAGCAGAGGCAGTAGATGTGTTGTCAGAAATGACAATTGACAGTTTACATGATAAGTTAGTAACAAAAACTAAATAAATAAATAAAAAAAGAGGACGAGAAGAACAAGTAGAAGGAGGAGGTCAGCCCACCTGGTTCCACAATGCTGATGTTGGACTGCAATTGCGTGTGGTTTTAAATTCAAATTTGTATGTGAGCAATCCTCCCCCCATGAACCATGGACCTTGCCGTTGGTGGGGAGGCTTGCGTGCCTCAACGATACAGATAGCCGTACCGTAGGTGCAACCACAACGGAGGGGTATCTGTTGAGAGGCCAGACAAACGTGTGGTTCCTGATGAGGGACAGCAGCCTTTTCAGTAGTTGCAAGGCCAACAGTCTGGATGATTGACTGATCTGGCCTTGTGACATTAACCAAAACGGCCTTGCTGTTGTGGTACTGCGAACGGCTGAAAGCAAGCGGAAACTACAGCCGTAATTTTTCCCAAGGGCATGCAGCTTTACTGTATGGTTAAATGATGATGGCGTCCTCTTGGGTAAAATATTCCGGAGGTAAAATAGTCCCCCATTCGGATCTCCGGGCGGGGACTACTCAAGAGGACGTCGTTATTAGGAGAAAGAAAACTGGCATTCTACGGATCGGAGCGTGGAATGTCAGATCCCTTAATCGGGCAGGTAGGTTAGAAAATTTAAAAAGGGAAATGGAGAGGTTAAAGTTAGATATAGTGGGAATTAGTGAAGTTCGGTGGCAGGAGGAAAAAGACTTCTGGTCAGGTGAATACAGAGTTATAAATACAAAATCAAAGAGGGGTAATGCAGGAGTGGGTTTAATAATGAATAAAAAAATAGGAGTGCAGGTAAGCTACTACAAACAGCATAATGAACGTGTTATAGTGGCCAAGATAGACACGAAGCCCATGCCTACTACAGTAGTACAAGTTTATATGCCAACTAGCTCTACAGATGACAAAGAAATTGAAGAAATGTATGATGAAATAAAAGAAATTATTCAGATAGTGAAGGGAGACGAAAATTTAACAGTCATGGGTGACTGGAATTCGACAGTAGGAAAAGGGAAAGAAGGAAACATAGTAGGTGAATATGGATTGGGGAGAAGAAATGAAAGAGGAAGCCGCCTTGTAGAATTTTGCACAGAGCATAACTTAATCATAGCTAACACTTGGTTCAAGAATCATAAAAGAAGGTTGTATACCTGGAAGAATCCTGGAGATACTAAAAGGTATCAGATAGATTATATAATGGTAAGACAGAGATTTAGGAACCAGGTTTTAAATTGTAAGACATTTCCAGGGGCAGATATGGATTCTGACCACAATCTCTTGGTTATGAACTGCAGATTGAAACTGAAGAAACTGCAAAAAGGTGGGAATTTAAGGAGATGGGACCTGGATAAACTGAAAGAACGAGAGGTTGTAGAGAGTTTCAGGGAGAGCATAAGGGAACCATTGACAGTAATGGGGGAAAGAAATACAGTAGAAGAAGAATGGGTAGCTCTGAGGGATGAAGTAGTGAAGGCAGCAGACGATCAAGTAGGTAAAAATACGAGGACTGCTAGAAATCCTTGGGTAACAGAAGAAATATTGAATTTAATTGATGAAAGGAGAAAATCTAAAAATGCAGTAAATGAAGCAGGCAAAAAGGAATACAAACGTCTCAAAAATGAGATCGACAGGAAGTGAAAAATGGCTAAGCAGGCATGGCTAGAGGACAAATGTAAGGATGTAGAGGTTTATCTCACAAGGGGTAAGATAGATAAAGCCTACAGGAAAATTGAAGAGACCTTTGGAGAAAAGAGGGCCACTTGTGTGAATATCAAGAGCTCAGATGGAAACCCAGTTCTAAGCAAAGAGGGGAAAGCAGAAAGGTGGAAGGAGTATATAGAGGGTCTATACAAGGGCGAAGTACTTGAGGACAATATTATGGAAATGGAAGAGGATGTAGATGTAGATGAAATGGGAGATATGATACTGCGTGAAGAGTTTGACAGAGCACTGAAAGACCTGAGACGAAACAAGGCCCCGGGAGTAGACAACATTCCATTAGAACTACTGACGGCCTTGGGAGAGCCAGTCCTGACAAAACTCTACCATCTGGTGAGCAAGATGTACGAGACAGGCGAAATACTCTCAGACTTCAAGAAGAATATAATAATTCCAATCCCAAAGAAAGCAGGTGTTAACAGATGTGAAAATTACCGAACTATCAGTTTAATAAGTCACAGCTGCAAAATACTAACACGAATTATTTACAGACGAATGGAAAAACTGGTAGAAGCCGACCTCGGGGAAGATCAGTTTGGATTCCGTAGAAATGTTGGAACACGTGAGGCAATACTGACCCTACGACTTATCTTAGAAGAAAGATTAAGGAAAGGCAAACGTACGTTTCTAGCATTTGTAGACTTAGAGAAAGCTTTTGACAATGTTGACTGGAATACTCTCTTTCAAATTCTGCAGGTGGCAGGGGTTAAATACAGGGAGTGAAAGGCTATTTACAATTTGTACAGAAAGCAAATGACAGTTATAAGAGTCGAGGGGCATGAAAGGGAAGCAGTGGTTGGGAAAGGAGTGAGACAGGGTTGTAGCCTCTTCCCGGTGTTATTCAATCTGTATACTGAACAAGCAGTAAAGGAAACAAAAGAAAAATTTGGAGTAGGTATTAAAATCCAGGGAGAAGAAATAAAAACTTTGAGGTTCGCCGATGACATTGTAATTCTGTCAGAGACAGCAAAGGACTTGGAATAGCAGTTGAATGGAATGGACAGTGTCTTGAAAGGAGGATATAAGATGAACATCAACAGAAGCAAAACAAGGATAATGGAATGTAGTTGAATTAAGTCGGGTGATGTTGGGGGAATTAGATTAGGAAATGAGACACTTAAAGTAGTAAAGGAGTTTTGCTATTTGGGGAGCAAAATAACTGATGATGGTCGAAGTAGAGAGGATATAAAATGTAGATTGGCAATGGCAAGGAAAGCGTTTCTGAAGAAGAGAAATTTGTTAACATTGAGTATTGATTTAAGTGTCAGGAAGTCTTTTCTGAAAGTATTTCTATGGAGTGTAGCCATGTATGGAAGTGAAACATGGACAATAAATAGTTTGGACAAGAAGAGAATAGAAACTTTCGAAATGTGGTGCTACAGAAGAATGTTGAAGATTAGGTGGGTAGATCACATAACTAATGAGGAGGTGTTGAATAGGATTGGGGAAAAAAGAAGTTTGTGGCACAACTTGACTAGAAGAAGGGATCGGTTGGTAGGACATGTCCTGAGGCATCAAGGGATCACAAATTTAGCATTGGGGGGCAGCGTGGAGGGTAGAAATTGTAGAGGGAGACCAAGAGATGAATACACTAAGCAGATTCAGAAGGATGTAGGTTGCAGTAGGTGCTGGGAGATGAAGGAGCTTGCACAGGACAGATTAGCATGGAGAGCTGCATCAAACCAGTCTCAGGACTGAAGACCACCACAACAACAACAACAACAACAACAACATGTGAGCAATGAGTTTGTGTTGAGTTTTCACTGGCAATGAGACCTGGATTCATCATTATACCCACAATAGCAAACAATAGTGAAAACAATGGGTTACTTCTGAAGAAGATGCTACAAAGAGGGTGACGACTGTCCCATGAATTAAAATAGTTATGGCAACAAATTTTTTTGTATGTGAAGGGTGTCATACATGTAAACTTCTTAGATGAAGGAAAGAAGCATCAATGGACAGTTCTACTGTGAGATATTGAACTCTTCAACAAGATACTGAAGGAAACTCAGGCCCCTTCAGCACAGGAAAAGGTATTGTTTCTTTTATTGTGTACACAACCACTTTTGGAACACTTAAAAGTTCCATCATCTGGTGTAAACTGTAATAATGAAAATATTGTGTTACATGATAATGGGAGTGGTTCCTCAAGCCTGGAATATCAGATAAAGAACTACACGGCAAAAATTTCTAAAATCAATTAAAATAAATGAAAACATAGAACAGGATGTTGATTATAAATAAAATCACTTAACCATTTGATGACATCCTCACCCCAAACCAAAGGTTCCATGTCAAAAGGATAAAAGGGACCTAGAAAAATGTAAAAAAACAGACATCATGACTAGACACCAAAAGTCACCACAATCTTGAAACATGCAAAAAGCAATAAAGAGGTGGGGGAGAGAAATTATGTATTGTGTGGAATTAATCACATAAATTCCATAAAAACTGTTCCCCATGCTGTGTGATCACAAAGACAAACAGGAGGTGCTGGCCACTGTTCGCGAACAGCTGAACGTGTTGATGGCCACGGTCAGCAGTCTTCAGGCTGCTGCCTTGGAGTGTAGTGGCAGTGGGGAGTCTGGTGCGTCGCATGGTACAACCCAAGTGTTACATGCTCCACCCACTGTCCCTGCTGTCGAGACATCTTCGCGGATACCGGGCACGGTTGGGCCATCCTCTCTCCAAGGGGAGTGGCGGGTTCAGCGGCATTCGTGGCGCAGGAGGCGGAGGGTCAATGTAGAGGCTGGCCGTGTGGCATCGCCCGCTCTGCCTGCAGCAAGGTCCGAGCAGGCACACAGGGGGAGGGGTTTATTAGTGATTGGGAGCTCTAATGTTAGGCGGGTGATGGAGGCCCTTAGGTAAATAGCGGAAAGGTTGGGGAAGAAGGCCAGTGTTCACTCTGTCTGCTTGCCGGGGGGTCTCATCCGAGATGTGGAGGAGGCCCTGCCGGCGGCGATAGAGAGCACCGGGTGCACCTGACTGCAAATTGTTGCTCATGTCGGCACCAATGACTCCTGGCAAAATTCAGCAGGGAATAACAATATTAATCTGCTAATAGTAAACTGCAGGAGCATCTATAGAAAGGTTCCAGAACTGCTCTCATTAATAAACGGTCACAACGCCCAACAAGGGACAGAAAGTTGGCTGAAACCAGACGTAAACAGTAATGAAATCCTAAACTCAGATTGGAATGTATACCGCAGAGACAGGCTGGACAGTGAATGGGGAGGCGCGTTCATAGCGATAAGAAGTGCAATAGTATCAAAGGAAATTGACGGAGATCTGAAATGTGAAATAATTTGGGTGAAGGTCACAGTTAAAGCAGGCTCAGACATGGTAATTGGATGTCTCTATAGGCCCCCTGGCTCAGCAGCTGTTGTGCCTGAGCACCTAAAGGATAATTTGGAAAATATTTCGAGTAGATTTTCCCACCATGTTATAGTTTTGGGTGGAGATTTTCATTTTCCGGATATAGACTGGGAGACTCAAATGTTCATGACGGGTGGCAGGGACAAAAAATCCAGTGAAATCTTTTTAAGTGCATTATCTGAAAACTACCTTGAGCAGTTAAACAGGAGAACCGACTCGTAGCGATAACATATTAGACCTTCTGGTGACAAACAGACCCGAACTATTTGAAACAGTTAACGCAGAACAGGGAATCAGCCATCATGAAGCGGTTACTGCATCAATGATTTCAGCCGTAAATAGAAATATTAAAAAAAGGTAGGAAGATTTTTCTGCTTAGCAAAAGTGACAAAAAGCAGATTTCAGAGTACCTGATGGCTCAACACAAAAGTTTTGTCTCAAGTACAGATAGTGTTGAGGATCAGTGGACAAAGTTCAAAACCATTGTACAATATGTGTTAGATGAGTATGTGCCAAGCAAGATCGTAAGAGACGGAAAAGAGCCACCGTGGTACAACAACCGAGTTAGAAAACTGCTGCGGAAGCAAAGGGAACTTCACAGCAAACATAAACATAGCCAAAGCCTTGCAGACAAACAAAAATTATGCGAAGCGAAATGTAGTGTGAGGAGGGCTATGCGAGAGGTGTTCAATGAATTCGAAAGTAAAGTTCTATGCACTGACTTGACAGAAAATCCTAAGAAATTTTGGTCTTACGTCAAAGAGGTAGGTGGATCAAAACAAAATGTCCAGACACTCTGTGACCAAAATGGTACTGAAACAGAGGATGACAGACTAAAGGCCAAAATACTAAATGTCTTTTTCCAAAGCTGTTTCACAGAGGAAGACGGCACTGTAGTTCCTTCTCTAGATTGTCGCACAGATGACGAAATGGTAGATATCGAAATAGATGACAGAGGGATAGAGAAACAATTAAAATCGCTCAAAAGAGGAAAGGCCGCTGGACCTGATGGGTTACCAGTTCAATTTTACACAGAGTACGCGAAGGAACTTGCCCCCTTCTTGCAGCGGTTTACCTTAGGTCTCTAGAAGAGTGTAGCATTCAAAAGGATTGGAAAAGGGCACAGGTCATCCCCGTTTTCAAGAAGGGACGTCGAACAGATGTGCAGAACTATAGACGTATATCTCTAACGTCGATCAGTTGTAGAATTTTGGAACACGTATTATGTTTGAGTATAATGACTTTTCTGGAGACTAGAAATCTACTCTGTAGGAATCAGCATGGGTTTCGAAAAAGACGGTTGTGTGAAACCCAGCTCGCGCTATTCGTCCACGAGACTCAGAGGGCCATAGACACGGGTTCACAGTTAGATGCCGTGTTTCTTGACTTCCGCAAGGTGTTCGATACAGTTCCCCACAGTCGTTTAATGAACAAAGTAAGAGAATATGGACTATCAGACCAATTGTGTGATTGGATTGAGGAGTTCCTAGATAACAGAACGCAACATGTCATTCTCAATGGAGAGAAGTCTTCCGAAGTAAGAGTGATTTCAGGTGTGGCACAGGGGAGTGTCACAGGACCGTTGCTGTTCACAATATACATAAATGACCTGGTGTATGACATCGGAAGTTCACTGAGGCTTTTTGCAGATGATGCTGTGGTGTATCGAGAGGTTGTAACAATGGAAAATTGTACTGAAACGCAGGAGGATCTGCAGCGAATTGACACATGGTGCAGGGAATGGCAATTGAATCTCAATGTAGACAAGTGTAATGTGCTGCGAATACATAGGAAGATAGTTCCCTTTTCATTTAGCTACAAAATAGCAGGTCAGCAACTGGAAGCAGTTAATTCCATAAATTATCTGGGAGTATGCATTAGGAGTGATTTAAAATGGAATGATCATATAAAGTTGATCGTCGGTAAAGCAGATGCCAGACTGAGATTCATTGGAAGAATCCTAAGGAAATGCAATCCGAAAACAAAGGAAGTAGGTTACAGTACGCTTGTTCGCCCACTGCTTGAATACTGCTCAGTAGTGTGGGATCTGTACCAGATAGGGTTGATAGAAGAGATAGAGAAGATCCAACGGAGGACGGTGGCTTGCGGAGTATGGATGTAGATGTAGAACTGTAATAGTAAATACTAGCTGTGAGTAATGAGGCCCAAGCACAGGTGTGATATAGAACAGACATGTTTCACGATTGTAGATTAAGCAACTGTTTTGCAGTTTCTTCACTTTACAAAATGTAATTATACAGTTGCAGCTGCCCCATAAGAACATTTCTTTGTTGTGTTTATTAGCTTTAGCTTCTATTTTTACTCCGCACCTTACCAGTTGGTCTTTGCAAATCATTTTTCTATTTGTTTTCTTCAGGAATAAAACGACAAATATTTTACCTCTCAGCAAATTCTACTTGTGTATGAGCTCTTGACGTTTCTGGTATCAAAGTAATATTAAACCACTCCTCCCCCAAAATTACTTCTTCTAGTGGAATTTGTTGTGATTTGTCAGTTTTTGTAACTCTTTGTAGAGATATTCTGCCTCTTCATCAGAATTTCAGCACATCAGTGAAGTAACTCAAGTGATTTCCATTAGATATCTTTTCTTTTTATTACTTTTAAGACAAGTCTAGCTACTTTGTATGAGATTCATTTAATATATGCAATACTGTTTTTAATTTTAGTGTCTATAAAAAAGCCTACACTTCAATCTGACAGGAAGTGTCTCAAAAATATAACAATTGTTAGTTATCAATTGTCACACCAGTTAAACCTGCAAATCACCTTACTTAAAGTGTAGTATTCACAAAATAATACTGACTTCAGATATGAGCAATGTAAAATCTACTTACACATCTGGCTCATCAACATGGTCTGTGGCTTCTTCATCCATTACAGTGCTAGTAGCAGATAAAGGTTCATAATGTGATTTCAGATGCTCAAAAAATTTAATCTGATGTGTGAAGACACGGCCACACAGTTCACAACTGAAGGCTTGAGAGTGATGCGCCATTTGTCGATGAGAGGCCAGTGACGACTGTGAATTAAATTGTGCACCACATCGATTGCACTTATAATGGCGTGCTGATAAACTGCGAGACGGAGATGATGATGATTTCTGGGACTGCTGATGCTGCACCTAAACAAGGAAATAAAATGTGCTTCATTCTGTGTTCTGACAAACAGAAGTTTTCTTGCATATATACAATAGTAAACAATTTTCTTTACATAAATGTTAGATTGTTAGATATTATGTGCTAACTGCAGCCATATGTTGTCCCTATTTGAAAAATATGAGTTACATTAAGCAAACTCCATGCTGCACTGGGATGCTGCATTAACACGATTCCAAGTGAACATTACTTTAGTTTAATCATATTATATTTTCATAGAATTTAGCCAAATAACTATAAAAGGAAAGAATAGCAGCTTCATTTACATGATACTACTATTCCAGATAATTGCTCTGAAATGAACATTTCCTTTATAATCTTCTGAAGTCATGTATAATGAGCACATTATTAGCAAATTAGTAATGGGTGTTCTTCTTTTCTTTCCTTTTTTTTTAGGGGCTTTGATTCAAGTTTCATTTTATCAGCACTTCCCTTTGCAATTCTCAAATCGGCAGAAAAAGAAGCAGCACAGCTGATATCCCTGCTACACTCTATAAGGTCGCTTGCAGAGAAGAGATGTATGTGCTGATGAAGAGATATAGACAATAGGGTTTAGTGTCCAGTTGTCAACTTGATCCTCGGTGATGAAGAACAAGCTCAGAATGAACAGAAAAGGAAATGTACAGTGACCTTTTCCAAAGAACCATTACCACACTTTCGGTATTTAGGCAATGTTCAGAAAACCTACCTCTTTAGGGCCAGAACCTGGTTCCTTCTGAAAAACGTTCAGTATTCTAACCACTGTACCACCCTACTTCAGTAAGGTGGAAAGTGGAACAATGTGCTTCAAATGAAATAATTACCTGTCATAATTTGTATGGCTAACCACTGCACCAGTTCAGTTCACTTTAGAAATGTGGAAAGTGAAACAACATGTCTCGGAAGAAATAATTATCTGTCTCAACCTGTATGGCTCATTGTACACATGGTTGATACACAAACTATTTACAACTAAACAATCTGCTGTCAAAATGGGCATATTTTCTCCTTGCTTTTATATTACTGTTCTGCTGTAAGTCTATAGGTGTTCCAACTCATGAGAGACTGTTGCTTTATGATAAAACCATTCAAATTTTCATTCATAATAATTACGGTTAACCCTTTGCACTCTGTAATTGCAGACATAGGGCATCTCTGTGCACTATTATTTAATTCGCGACCCCATATGGAACATGCATCACAGAGAATTGTCCATGTCTTTTTGTCGGAACAATGAGGCCAATGACCAATAATTAGGGTATACATTAAAACAAAAATATGCACTTTCATTCAAATATATTTACACAAGCATTACAATACAAAACCTTTCTTTGTGTGATATTTTTTGAAACTCTTCAGGATGGACTGTTTCAATTGCCACTCAAACTTTTAGAAATGAATCACTGTCATGATCAAAATCATTGTCGCTCTCGTTTTCACGTAAGACATTCCTCCTAAGGCTCCACAATCTCTTCCTCAGAAAGAAACGTGTTAAGAACTAGCCTTTTCCCGCCTATTAACTAGAACATAATGATCAGAAACCTTTCTCTCAACACAACTGCTACAGTTTTGACACTGAGTTAACACAGGCTTCCTTAGGTGACAGTACTATGCAGCACTGATGCCTAGTAGTCAGATCTGAGAATGGAACATGTGAAAGCTACGAAAAATATGCCGAATGAGGTTCCACATCGGAGTGGGAAACAAAATTCACAATGTCAAGCACCACTCGCAACTGGATTGCAAAGGGTTAAAAGCAGACACCCACAAATTCATTATCTTTTTTTTTAAAAAAAATATGTGTTTAACGTACTGCAAAAGTGTTCAAAGATAAGACCAAACATTTCAAAACACTGGAAACTCTAAACTATCAGCTTATCCCGATTATTTGTCTAGCTGTCAAACAGCAACAGCTGATGAGAAACACAGAGAAATCATGAAGACTGTTCAGCAGGTTCTATTCATCCAGCATGGCACATTTAACACGATAAATGAGAAGCATACCGAACAGAATGTGGAAGATCACGACCCCCTGGTTAAGAGTTTCCATTATGAGAGTCAAGTTGCTGCACATTATACCATTGCTACAACAAGAATTTATGCAAAGGAATGTACAGATGTGTGGGATTAATGAAATTATATCACTGAACATTTTAGGAAAAGTGAGGTTAGATGGTATTTGAACCAACTTTTACTTTGACTTTGTGAAGAAGAATACGAAGAAAGGAAGAATATGGTTTAACATGTTTCCAACAATCAGGTTGTTAGAGCTGGAGCACAAGCTCTTACTGAGGAAGAAAAGCGGCCTTGTTCTTTCAAAGGCATCATCTACATCTACATCTACAGTCTCCAAACCACTGTGAGGTGCACGGCAGAGGTACATTCCACTGCACTAGTTATTACGGTTTCTTCCTGTTCCATTCCATATTGATCATGGGAAGAATAATTGTTTTAATGCCTCTGTGCATGTAGTAATTATTCTAATCTTATCTCCATGATCCCTGTGTAAGCAACATGTAGGGGGTTGTAGTATATACCAAGGGTAATCATTCAAATCCAGTTCTTGAAACTTTGTTAACAGACTTGCTCAGGATAGTTTACATCTTTCTTCAAGAGTCTGCCATTTCAGTAACTTCAGTATCTCTGTATCACTCTCCCATGGATTAAACAAATCAGTGACCATTTGGGCTGCCCTTCTCTGTACACATTCAATTTCCCCTGTTAGTCCTGTCTGGTATGGGTTCCACACTCTTGAGCAATATTCTAGGATGGGTCTTGTGAGTGATTTGTAAGCAATCTCTTTTGTAGACTGATTGCACTTCCCCAGTAGTCTACAAATAAACTGATGTCTACCACCTGCTTTACCCATGACTGAAGCTATGTGATCATTCCATTTCATATCCTTACAAAGTGTTACACCAACGTACTTGTATGAGTTGGCCGATTCCAGCAGTGACTCAATGATATTATAGTCTCAGGATACTATGTTTTTTCGTTTTGTGAAGTGTAAAATTTTACATTTCTGGACATTTAGGGCCTCTCTTCTCACTATAATCTATCATAGATTCCTCAAACAGAAAACTGTGCCCAGTTCTTGGAAAAAGGCACAGGCCACACCCATCAACGAGAAGGGTAGCAGAAGCGATCCACAAAACTACTGTCCAATATCCTTGAATTACCTTGTTGTAGAATCTTAGAACATATTCTGAGTTCAAACATAATGAGGTATCCTGAACAGAATGACCTCAATGCCAATCAGCACGGTTTTCGAAAACATTGATCATGCGAAAGCCAACTCACACTTTTCCCACATGAAAATCATACCATCATTTGCCTTAAGTGATTTGCAAAACCATGGAAAATCTAAATCCGGATGAGCAATAAAGTACCTGAACTGCCACCCTCCCGGAGACGAGACCAGTGTTTCACCACTGCGTGATCTTGCCCACTTTTTGACTTTTTAAGAACTTCCGCTCCTCCCAACTTTGTTTAATGCCGGTAAAAAAATTGGCAATTCATGTAATGGATAATCACCTTGAGATCTCTGTATGTCACACGATCTTAACAATATCCTATGAAGGAAATCTGAACACTAATGCAGTCTAAATTGTATAAAACTAGTCATCACGTAACCAGTGGCTCATTGTTTCAGGGTAAAGTGGCACACTTTGAATCCATAGGTCTTGCATTTCATACCAGGTATGTTCTAGGATTTTTATCCATCACCTGTATCAATTCTTTCAAAAATGTTTTTTTAAAGAGTACCCCTACAACTACCTTGGTAAACCAGTTCAAATAAAATAAGAATAAAGGTCTGAGGAAGACAATCCATACCAGCTCTCCTACAGGACCATACCTAGTAAAGTGCTGTGTTGTTTAAATCAACTTTTGAGTTGATGACAGCCTTACCTTTGTAACCTGTTAAAATAAAAGTCTTCATCAACAACGATCTCCATCTACATTAGACCCCAGAGGGCACTTTCAATACACACACGAACGGCGTCTTGCCTACAGCAGTGCTACTGTATCTTACAAGCACAAGCAACAAGACTAGTGTCTGGCTTAGCTGTGTCAACTGATAGTCCGAGTTTTCCAAGCAATAGGCTGATTTCAGCACTGGTTACTCTTAGTTTATTTCTCAACTGTGTGATGTCTACTTCCTTACCATGCAATATTTTTTAAGAACTGTTCCCCGAGGAACTTATTTGTTCTGTCCATTTAGTTGAGCAAAAGAAACTCTAGTAGACATTTCAAATTTCTTTGATAACAGTTTCTTGATTGCCAACTGCCTTCTGCTATGTTTAGTTCAAATGGCTCTGAGCACTATGGGACTTAACATCTATGGTCATTAGTCCCCTAGAACTTGTGTTGTTGTTGTTGTGGTCTTCAGTCCTGAGACTGGTTTGATGCAGCTCTCCATGCTACTCTATCCTGTGCAAGCTTCTTCATCTCCCAGTACCTATTGTAACCTACATCCTTCTGAATCTGCTTAGTGTATTCATCTCTTGGTCTCCCTCTACGATTTTTACCCTCCACGCTGCCCTCCAATGCTAAATTTGTGATTCCTTGATGCCTCAAAACATGTCCTACCAACCGATCCCTTCTTCTAGTCAAGTTGTGCCACAAACTTCTCTTCTCCCCAATCCTATTCAATACCTCATCATTAGTTACGTCATCTACCCACCTTATCTTCAGCATTCTTCTGTAGCACCACATTTCGAAAGCTTCTATTCTCTTCTTGTCCAAACTGGTTATCGTCCATGTTTCACTTCCATACATGGCTACACTCCATACAAATACTTTCAGGAACGACTTCCTGACACTTAAAGCTATACTCGATGTTAACAAATTTCTCTTCTTCAGAAACGATTTCCTTGCCATTGCCAGTCTACATTTTATATCCTCTCTACTTCGACCATCATCAGTTATTTTACTCCCTAAATAGCAAAACTCCTTTACTACTTTAAGTGTCTCATTTCCTAATCTAATCCCCTCAGCATCACCCGACTTAATTCAACTACATTCCATTATCCTTGTTTTGCTTTTATTGATGTTCATCTTATATCCTCCTTTCAAGACACTGTCCATTCCGTTCAACTGCTCTTCCAAGTCCTTTGCTGTCTCTGACAGAATTACGATGTCATCGGCGAACCTCAAAGTTTTTACTTCTTCTCCATGAATTTTAATGCATACTCCGAATTTTTCTTTTGTTTCCTTTACTGCTTGCTCAATATACAGATTGAATAACATCGGGGAGAGGTTACAACCCTGTCTCACTCCTTTCCCAACCACTGCTTCCCTTTCATGCCCCTCGACTCTTATAACTGCCATCTGGTTTCTGTACAAATTGTAAATAGCCTTTCGCTCCCTGTATTTTACCCCTGCCACCTGCAGAATTTGAAAGAGAGTATTCCAGTTAACGTTGTCAAAAGCTTTCTCGAAGTCTACAAATGCTAGAAACATAGGTTTGCCTTTCCTTAATCTTTCTTCTAAGATAAGTCGTAAGGTTAGTATTGCCTCACGTGTTCCAACATTTCTACGGAATCCAAACTGATCTTCCCCGAGGTCGGCTTCTACCAGTTTTTCCATTTGTCTGTAAAGAATTCGCGTTAGTATTTTGCAGCTGTGACTTATTAAACTGATAGTTTGGTAATTTTCACATCTGTCAACACCTGCTTTCATTGGTATTGGAATTATTATATTCTTCTTGAAGTCTGTGGGTATTTCGCCTGTCTCATACATCTTGCTCACCAGATGGTAGAGTTTTGTCAGGACTGGCTCTCCCAAGGCCATCAGTAGTTCTAATGGAATGTTGTCTACTCCCGGGGCCTTGTTTCGTCTCAGGTCTTTCAGTGCTCTGTCAAACTCTTCACGCAGTATCTTATCTCCCATTTCATCTTCATCTACATCCTCTTCCATTTCCATAATACTGTCCTCCAGTACATCGCCCTTGTATAAACCCTCTATATACTACTTCCACCTTTCTGCCTTCCCTTCTTTGCTTAGAACTGGGTTGCCATCTGAGCTCTTGATATTCATACAAGTGGTTCTCTTCTCTCCAAAGGTCTCTTTAACTTTCCTGTAGGCAGTATCTATCTTACCCCTAGTGATACAAGCCTCTACATCCTTACATTTGTCCTCTAGCCATCCCTGCTTAGCCATTTTGCACTTTCTGTCGATCTCATTTTTGAGACGTTTGTATTCCCTTTTGACTGCTTCATTTACTGCATTTTTATATTTTCTCCTTTCATCAATTAAATTCAATATTTCTTCTGTTACCCAAGGATTTCTATTAGCCCTCGTCTTTTTACCTACTTGATCCTCTGCTGCCTTCACTACTTCAACCCTCAGAGCTACCCATTCTTCTTCTACTGTATTTCTTTCCCCCATTCCTGTCAATTGTTCCCTTATGCTCTCCCTGAAACTCTCTACAACCTCTGGTACTTTCAGTTTATCCAGGTCCCATCTCCTTAAATTCCCACCTTTTTGCAGTTTCTTCAGTTTCAATCTGCAGTTCATAACCAATAGATTGTGGTCAGAATCCACATCTGCCCTTGGAAATGTCTTACAATTTAAAACCTGGTTCCTAAATCTCTGTCTTACCATTATATAATCTATCTGATACCTATTAGTATCTCCACGATTCTTCCATGTATACAACCTTCTTTTATGATTCTTGAACCAAGTGTTAGCTATGATTAAGTTATGCTCTGTGCAAAATTCTACCAGGTGGCTTCCTCTTTCATTTCTTAGCCCCAATCCATATTCACCTACTATGTTTCCTTCTTTCCCTTTTCCTACTGTCGAATTCCAGTCACCCATGACTATTAAATTTTCGTCTCCCTTCACTATCTGAATAATTTCTTTTATTTCATCATACATTTCTTCAATTTCTTTGTCATCTGTAGAGCTAGTTGGCATATAAACTTGTACTACTGTAGTAGGCATGGGCTTCGTGTCTATCTTGGCCACTATAACACGTTCATTATGCTGTTTGTAGTAGCTTACCTGCACTCCTATTTTTTTATTCATTATTAAACCCACTCCTGCATTACCCCTCTTTGATTTTGTATTTATAACTCTGTATTCACCTGACCAGAAGTCTTTTTCCTCCTGCCACCGAACTTCACTAATTCCCACTATATCTAACTTTAACCTCTCCATTTCCCTTTTTAAATTTTCTAACCTACCTGCCCGATTAAGGGATCTGACATTCCACGCTCCGATCCGTAGAATGCCAGTTTTCTTTCTCCTAATAACGACGTCCTCTTGAGTAGTCCCCGCCCAGAGATCCGAATGGGGGACTATTTTACCTCCGGAATATTTTACCCAAGAGGACGCCATCATCATTTAACCATACAGTAAAGCTGCATGCCCTTGGGAAAAATTACGGCTGTAGTTTCCGCTTGCTTTCAGCCGTTCGCAGTACCAGCACAGCAAGGCCGTTTTGGTTAATGTTACAAGGTCAGATCAGTCAATCATCCAGACTGTTGCCCCCGCAACTACTGAAAAGGCTGCTGCCCCTCTTCAGGAACCACATGTTTGTCTGGCCTCTCAACAGATACCCCTCCGTTGTGGTTGCACCTACAGTACGGCCATCTGTATCGCTGAGGCACGCAAGCCTCCCCACCAACGGCAAGGTCCATGGTTCATGGGGGAAGCCCCAGAACTTAGAACTACTTAAACCTAACTAACCTAAGGACATCACACAACACCCAGTTGCTGTGTTTGAGTTGGTATTTCGATCAAATGTAAAAAAAATTTGGAGCAGCTCCTGCTGTAAGAGACCATCTTTCTCTTAGAATTTGAATTATTTTGCACTGATGAAAAGTTCTTCTAAGAAACGAGAATCACATACAAAACAATTTTTGAAGGACGTTTCTGTAGGATTTTTCTCAGTTATTCAGAAAATTTAATTCTTTTAAGTGGTCTAAGGAATTTTTTTCTCTAACTTTCTCTGTAGTCATATCAGCATTTCTCCTTGTGTAAATGTTTTTAATTCTTAGTTATTATATTTCATTGTTGCCGATTTGTCCAATCAACATTCACAGAAAATGCTACAATCAGAACTCACAAAGTAAGTTCAAACTGTTCTAACAATTACTGATAATAATAATCAGACACAACAGACAAGTAATGATGCTGCCAGTAGTTCTCTGAAAAGAACACAAATGTGGTGTGTCCTGTGTTACCACCCAGCAAGACGTAGGACTACTATTACTTGTTGAGGAACAATGAAGTTCAAAAAGTTCTCAAAATTTGTGGATATTATGGCAACACACCCACTCCCTACAAAACTAATGGCGTACTCCAATATTTAACTGAATAAATAATAAAAAGTTTTATGGGTTGCTCACACTTCCAATAGAATCTCATCTCCCCAGAAAAAAACTATAAAAATTACTGTGCTGCTCCCCAGAAAAAAAACCATAAAAACTATTGTGATGAGTTATTTTGTTCTTTCACATGCAGAATTGTAGATTCCTCTTATCAGTAGGATAGTTCTTTTTCTTGCATATTATGAAACAGAGACTATTACATGTAAATACCAACTGAAAAATCTCCAAATACTCCAAATACTACAGACTAATGTTTATCACAGTATTTAAACACATTTATTTTTAGTGGATAAGAACGTGGTTGTTATTCTGAGTAGCTGTGCAATCAAACCTGTTGCTGGTGCTGGTGCTGTTGCTGTTTCAGTTTGCGTGGTATGCGCTTCTTATGAGGAAGACTGCGACGAGAAGCACGACCTGTGCCATAATCAGAAGAACCAGATCCAGCATCAATGTCTGCTTCTTGATCTAATGCCTGCTCATCTCCACTATCATCTTCCTCACTTTTTATGTCATATTCTTCCTTCAATTCATCTCTCGGTGACCTTGGAAGCTCGTGTTGTATTGCCTGCACATGGTGGCGACGTGTCTGTACTGTTGCTGTAGAAGGAGCAGATGCAGCAGCTTGCTCTGCTTGATGGTACAATTTTAAGATACGATCACCCTGAAAACAGGTAAGCTTAATAAGAAATTATACTAAAAAAAATTTATATTTGTATCATATGTGTCTCATCATTCTAATGAATAAATTTATTGGAACCAACACTGTGCAGATATGATTCTGGACATAAAAATCATTATTACAGTCTACAATTCAAAATGTGAAACCCCTCTACTTTAAAAGTGAGTCAGTATGTGAAAAATACATATTTCAGAAGTATTTCAGATACTCTAGGATGTTTATTTGACTCTCCTGAAATTATTCCCTATAGCAATATTTACATCTATTTGTATATGTGCTTGTTCACCACAGGAAAGGACTAATCCTCCTAAAAAAAAATAATATTAACTATTCTTTAACCATCACAAAGAGAGATACTCATTGGTACCTTCATCAGTGGAAGTGAAGCTTCTTGAACACAATACTCTCTCAGATCTGTAAGCTAAAAGTAATTACTTCTAGAATATTGCAAATTATTTTACAGTCAAGACTGAATAATATTACCTGGTGCCACACATTTTTAAAAATACAGTGATTCACAATGTCATTTAGTTGGATAAAAGATCCATTAAGTACCCAGTGGGGACTTTGCAATCTGCAAGTTGTCAAAGAGATTCACAAATTGAAATGAATGTAGAAAAAATGAATGAAAGTAAAAGTAACTATTGAAGAAGGGAAGTAGGCAGGTGTTTAACATCACATTATCAGCAATGATGTTACATACAAATTATTAATGCAGTTGGAGACTGATGGGAAAAAGATTTATTTGCAGCCTTATGAAAGGAATCCAGTCAGCAGACATCTCACCTGGTTTAGGTAAAGCTCTGGAACTCTAGCTTAGGATGACAGGTTGGATATTTGAATCCTGCTCCTCTCAAATACTTGCACCTTAATCACTGAGCTCCTTCTCTCAACAGTAACCATTAACTCCACTAAAATATTAACTTATTTATACATCAAAATATTAGCTAACCATATCACACAGACAACTGAAACTTAAAACATACAAAAGTAAGAAATTTCATTATTATTATTGCTGTTGTTGTTGCTGCTGCTTCTGCTATTGCTCACAAAAAGCAATGCTTTGCTGCTGCAGCAAACTCTGTCTCTCTCACCATCTATAGCGGATCTACTGCAATAGTTTAGTAACCAAAAAACCCCAGTTTAGTGTACATAAAATGAGCTAGCTTTCATCCACTCATAAGCTACAAGCAAAGTGCAAGCTGCCAATCATACCATTTTCAAAACACTAAACTAAATTAGACTGGAATATATATATGACGGTAGTATCTGTTCCCGAAAGAACAGTTACCGTGGATGACCATGCAGCTTTGCTAGAAATGAAATGATAATTAAATGGACACCCTAGCTGCAAACAGGCGTTGATGTACTTCATTGGGGACATGTTGAAAATGTGTGCCCCGACCGGGACTCGAAGCAGGAGATCCCGGGTTCGAGTCCCGGTCGGGGCACACATTTTCAACATGTCCCCAATGAAGTACATCAACGCCTGTTTGCAGCTAGGGTGTCCATTTAATTATCAATTCATAGACTGGAATATTTTGTGTGACAAATCTCTAGCAGACTAGATTAGTGCATACAAGAGCTAATGAGAAAAGAGCAGTGTAGAAGCACGTACTGGAATGCTCCAAGTTCTGCTACAGAAGATGTGTAGACAGTGACATTGATTTGTTCATGAGAAGCTGTATATTCCGTAGGTCTCTGATTTGCAAAACAGATGTAGTAACCGAGTAATTTGGTATTTCATTCATTTTAATCTACTGATTGCGGTTCAAATAGGAAAAGATAGCACAGGCAATGGAGGGACAGGCAAAGAATAATAATAATGGCGTGTGACGAGGGTCTCCCATCGGGTAGACCGCTCGCCTGGTGCAAGTCTTTCGATTTGACGCCACTGTGGCGACTTGCGCGTCGATGGGGATGAAATGATGATGATTAGGACAACACAGCACCCAGTCCCTGAGCGGAGAAAATCTCCGACCCATCCGGGAATCGAACCTGGGCCCTTAGGATTGACAGTCCGTTGCGCTGACCACTCAGCTACCGGGGGCGGACCGGGAAAAGAGAGAGGACTAGAGTACACACAGTGACATTTAAAGAATGGAATTGTGTTGCACGTAGTGGGAACAGGTGAGGAGCAGAAAGACATGGGAGAATGGAAGGAGAGGGAGATGACTGAAAAAAACATGAGGGAACTGACCCTCGACATCTACTCCAGCACCAATCCCATTTCCTACCTCCTACCCCTTATAATCATTAGTGTCTAACATGTAACAACTAACTTTACTTCATTTCATAGGTTTATGAATCATGATAACATTCATCCAAGCAATAATATATGAGCTCTGCACCTTCCTCAATTCCATCCTATACAACAGTACCTTGCCCCCCCCCCTCCCCCCAACAAACACGCACACACTATGGACACCGGGTGCAGTACTGTCCTTGTCTACACTGGAAGAAGCATTTTGTAATGCCCTTCTCCCTTCATCCCACACTCTACTAGCTCTTCTGCTTTCTTCCTTTGCTTATCAATCCCCCTCTCATCATTTTTGCTGTTCTCACTCTCTTCACTCAGCAGAATTACCAAACGAGAAATGAGCCCCACTGCCATGAATGGGTAACAATGTGTTTTTATTTGAAATATGTGTTCTGAAGTAAAATGTTCAGAAATGGTACAACAATGTTACAGTTATTGCTTATAAGCCTATCTACCATTCATTGCCTCCACTTTATGGTTAGAGGTTTATCTTCAGTCATAACATTACTTGTATTCCACACAGAAATTTGCAGTATAATATTTACCTGGTAGCACTGACAATCAAATCACCAAATATAAAACAAATGGAAATAGTTCCAAAATCCTTTTTGCTGTGTGATCTTCTACCCTTAAATAAAGCTCATTTCTGTTTCTTTGTACTGTCACAGAAGAATTTTGATACCCAAAATTCAATACTCAATTTCTACATTAACAAGATTTACGGAGTATAGTTTCAACAACTGTTCTCTGTTATATGCTCTGAATGAATGCCCAACAACATGTAATCTTTTATTTTTGAGAATATCTATGAAACCATTAATTTCAGTGAAGGATGCCTGTACTACTTAATGTTGATTACATCATTGTGGTACCACATTTTCAGTATATTGCATTACTTCTTCAACTGAACTATTTCACCCTATGTTTGCTGTGGTTAGAAAGTGATTATTTTTAAACTTACAACCTGTGACTTATCAGTTACCATATCGTCATTCAGTTAGCTGTGAGTAATCTTATCAAATACACTGGTCCACTACTGATATTCATAATAGCTAAAATGTTT
This sequence comes from Schistocerca nitens, assembly GCF_023898315.1. Taxonomy (NCBI): domain Eukaryota; kingdom Metazoa; phylum Arthropoda; class Insecta; order Orthoptera; family Acrididae; genus Schistocerca; species Schistocerca nitens. Next base: position 443,751,883 of record NC_064621.1, on the reverse strand, counting down.
GCAATAATGGATGTTTGTTGGGTAGCAGATACTGTGCATCCCAGTCTGTGTTTGTACAGAGGGCACATGCGCTGTAACAATAAGGGCAGTGGTGAGGAGGCGTGTGATGCACATAGTCCACCTGCTGTACAAGGCTACTATTCTTTGTCACTCTGAGTTAGCAGTGTCATGGACAGCTCAGAGAAAGAGGGCCACCAACAATGCCAATGAGGACCCAAAAACAAATGAATCACTTTTATGTTAAAGAGGACTTTGATGTATAGCCTAAGGGTTAGATGGTATGTATCAGTAGGTGTTAATGTGTGATGTTTGGTTAGACTACTTTGAGTTCTAATTATTGGGATATGGCATTGTGAGAACTGAAGGCTTTAAATACAGAGAAGTGCAAATGAGACTTCAATGTTTATTTAGTAGCTCAAAGTAGTCATCATTATTTAACATTTCAATGTCACCCATCAAGGATCAAAGTCCAGAAGAAAAGCAAGTTTATAAACAATGGTGAAATGGAGTGTCTGGACCACCAGAATGATTTCTGAAGATGACCATTCATCAGCAAGATTACAGATCCAACATGGTGCAAACTTACCAAGCACAGACAGCAGCTGAACAGGGTGTTTACAGATCTTCAGAGGATCAAATTCATGACCTTTTCATGACTTTTCATTACGTCCTTAGTTCTGTTGATGACAACTCGAAAATATGCATGGTACAATGCCAAAAACACTTTTTTATGAATCTGAAAGCTGGTTGGAATGAAAGCCGAATGCAATAATTCTTATATCACTTTAAATGTATGTTAGAATGAATACTGTAACTATGTATGACTTGTACTATACCATTGATCAAATGCTGTAAAAACATTAACCTCTGACATACAATGAACATCTTTGTGATATGGACTCATGGTGAAGCTGACATGTTAAAATTCCTGGAATCTCTAAATATCTTCTCCCAATTAAATTTTACACAGTCCTATTCTGAATCCCCTGCCACTTTCATTGATGTTGACGTCACCCTCGTTGAAGGTCAGCCGTACACTTGTGTCCACATTAAACCCACTAACAAACAACAGTACCTGCATTTTGACAATTGCCATCCATTCCATGTCAAATGTTCTCTTACATACAGCCTTGGCATTAGAGGCAAATGTATTTGTTTAGATTCAGACTCCTTACAGCAGTTCACCATCATTCTCACCTCAGCCTTCACTGGACATAATTACTACACAAGCCTAGCTCAAAAGCAGATTTCCTGGGCCATCACATCCAATCCTGTACAGCTAATCACTCCAGAAAACATCTTTGGAGCATTCCACTTGTCACTCAGCATCATCTTGGTCTTGAATGTATCAATCAGCTACTTCAACAAGGCCACGACTATCATGCCCTGAATGTCTGAGATTTTGCTAATCACACCTAAAATAGCTTTTCATTGCCCTCCCAATCTCTACAGTACTCTTGGAAGACCCTATGCTCCTTCTACACCCATCTCCCTAGGCTATGGCTCCTGCCCCTGTGACCATCCCTGCTGCAAGACTTGTCCTATGCACCCTCCTACCACCACATACACTAGCCCTTTAACAGGAAAACATATATTATCAAAGGGAGAGCCACCTGTGAAACGACACGTCATATACCAGCTGTTATGTAAACACTGTTTGGCCTTTTATATCAGCATGATTACCACAGAATTATCAGTTAGGGTGAATGGGCACAGGTAGAGGGTGTATACTGGCAACACAGACTACCCTGCCGCAGAGCATACTCTAAAACATGACAGTCATGACCTCGGTGCTTGTTTCACCACGTGCACTATCTGGATTCTTCCTCCACAGGAGGGAACTAGTGCTACAACATGTCCTTGGTTCTTGCCACCCACCTGACATTAATTTACATTGATTTTTTTTTGTCTCAGCATTTCTTCACAGTAACTACTCCTTTATTCACTCCATTTTAGTTTTCTGCATCTTTCATTTTCATACCTGCCTATTTTTTGCTGTTCCCCTTTCAGCTCTGTTACATACAGTGCACTTAGCTTTTTGTACACTGTGTTTTAGCAGTAATCTCTGTCTTACATATTACCCTGCCTTCCACCTTTAAGCTCTCAGGTTTTCAAATCTCATCGGGTGCAGTCCCAAACAATCAGTCTTTCCTTCTCATCCCGGGCGATAAGTCTCCTCTGACCCTGGGTTCTGTGTGACTTTTCTGAACTACCCCATGTACTGCTTTTTCTAAAGCTCTTCAGTACCTTTCCCTTCACCCCTGTTCCTATCCCTTCAACCCTTCTTCTGGAAGAAGGAGCCACTGGGTCCGAAAGCAAGCATAAGTATTTTGTGTGTGTGTGTGTGTGTGTGTGTGTGTGTGTGTGTGTGTGTGTGTGTGTTTTTGCGCGCACGCGCTTTCTCCTGCCGCAACTTGGTGACCAGATTTTTTTGTCCATCCAATTACATTACATTGTCAAAAAGTGATTATTTTTGTTGCTACGTTAGCTAAAATTGAAATTCAACATCTACAGCTTCAGCTTCTTCTTTCGCCTTCTCAATAATCATTCATTCTTTATTTTTGAGCTCTTATTTCTTGAACTGTTCTTCTTTTAAGACTGGCCACTTCATTTTTCTTCTTCTTTTTTAAGGCTTCTACTCTTTGTAGTGATGCACTCTTCCCAACTAATATCACTGATTTTGTTATGTCCACATTCAGTTGTTTCTCGCTATTAAGTAAGCCACCTAATGATTGTACGGTATTGTAAACACTTTTTCTGCCAACAATTCTATCTTCTCCTATGTTTTCAACTAAAACTTCTGTGTTAACAGAAAAGCCTCTTTCAACTGCAGCATTTCCATGACACATGCATAACAGATTCTGCACAAATTTAATGAAGTCATGGTCTGCACTTTGCAGAAAATTCTTCAGGAAGTTATCAAGCTGGTCCTCCTTAGGATTGAACTGTTTCAGTTGTTTCTCAGAATACTCACAAAATTTAATGAATTCTCTCTTAACTATGTCATCTGTTGATGGAGTCATGTGGTGGTTTTTTTTTTCCACAAATTTCTCCACTGCAATTGTCACTCAAGAATTTCTCAAACTGGAGCTCTGCTTCACTTCAGATGCTAAACATGATCCACCTTTGACTATCTTTAATTTCAAAGGATTCTTCTCAGCAATTAACAATGTAGAAAAAAATAGAGATCTATCTTTTCCTACATCTACATCTTCATCTACATGATTACTCTGCAATTCACATTTAAGTGCTTGGCAGAGGGTTCATCGAACCACAATCATACTATCTCTCTACCATTCCACTCCCGAACAGTGCACGGGAAAAACGAACACCTAAACCTTTCTGTTCGAGCTCTAATTTCTCTTATTTTATTTTTATGATCATTCCTACCTATGTAGGTTGGACTCAACAAAATATTTTCGCATTCGGAAGAGAAAGTCGGTGACTGAAATTTCATAAATAGATCTCGCCGCGACAAAAAACATCTTTGCTTTAATGACTTCCATCCCAACTCGCGTATCATATCTGCCACACTCTCTCCCCTATTACGTGATAATACAAAACGAGCTGCCCTTTTTTGCACCCTTTTGATGTCCTCCGTCAATCCCACCTGGTAAGGATCCCACAACGCGCAGCAATATTCTAACAGAGGACGAACAAGTGTAGTGTAAGCTGTCTCTTTAGTGGACTTGTTGCATCTTCTAAGTGTCCTGCCAATGAAACGCAACCATTATTGACATTCCTACCTGGAGTTTCTGTTTTTTGATTCTTCTCAGCAATTTTTTGGTACAGACTTTGCAAAATACCTGTGCACTCATTTCTAGAAATAAGGATATTCTTTTCCAAGTAGTTCTTGCTAGCAGCAGTGGCACCAGGAGTTGTTTTATGACTACGTGCTTTGGTAACATCAATAGCAAGCAATGTGTTAGAATTTGTCACAATTTCCTTAACAGTTTTCTTTATGAACTGAAAAGCAAGGATGTACATAAAACTGAACAACAATGATATAAGAAACTTGAGTTCTGCACAAAGAAATTTATCTTCTAGTAATTTTTAATTTTTTCAAAGTTTCTACTTTCAGCTGGTCTGTAATGTACTTCAGCACATACTTCTTCAAATGTGAAATAAGTTCAAGTGCTATTTTCACAGCTTCAATATTTCCAGTCCATCTTATAGAACAAGGTTTTAGAGGAAACTTGGAAAACGCAGTGATATTTGAGAGGGCTGCCCTCCTTGAAGGAAAATCCTTCACAGAGTACCAGATCACCCTAAGAAATACACAAACATTCCAATCACTTTTATTACGAACTGTTTTCAAAGCTCCAATCACTATATGAAGTGAGTGAGTGCCATATATTTTCAATCATGCTGCCAGGATACATAATTTGGGATACGTCCGTTGTGTTTTCAGAACTTCTTACTGATGAATGAGACATGACTTTATTCATAGACCACATGCTTTCAGTTTGTACTATCTCATCAGTAACTAAAAAGTGTTTTAATAAGTTTGTTTTGGAACTCTCTTCAACTGAAGCTCTAGAGGTTGTAGATTGAGCAAGTGATAGTAATTGGTTAAAGCCGTTCCAATTCTGTTCAGCAGAAACTTGTGGCTGTGCTGACACTGTTTTACTGCAGCAAAAGGCAAATTGTTTTGCTGCCTTGAAACTAGTGGGTGAACCAAAACAGAATCTCTCTTTCCACTTTCATGAGTGTTACACATGAAATGCCACTGGCACTAAGGTCAAAATTAAAATTACAATATTAAAATTACAATAGTTTTATATTAACAATCAAAAACCTCCAAGAAAATCTCTTTCCAAAAAGACGCAGGTTAGAGAGATTTAAACAGAAGTGGGATTGGGCAGAATTAAAGAAACAACTGTTCTAACTAATAATCCTCCAGAAACACATTAGATGGCAGCACTGTACGTCATTTCCACTAGGTGTTTTCACCATATATAAATAAACAAAGCCACACCTCCAAATTTCTCCATCTGTAACTGCTCCTCAAGGATGCCAAAACAAAATTCATGATCACCCAATCAATTTCATTACCTTTTCATCACTTTCATGACCACCTGTTCATTTTCATAACTTTTTCATTACTTTCACATCCTGTAAACACCCTGCTGAAGTACGCCACTATGAACCCCCCCCCCCCCCTTTTAACTGTATGTGGCGATCAACCAGTGAAACTAAGCAATGATTATGGGAAGATCACTATTTACAAAATAAAATAAAATAAAAAATTTCAAGAATTTTGAAAAGATATTAAGAAGCATTAATTTGTTGCCCTTGACAACTAATAATCAACAACTGATCTTCATGAGTTGAATGCATAAGTTAGTCTCAAGTTTTTGATGACAGTACTATCCAGACTGAGTTGAAGAACATTACTCAAACTTGTGAATGAACAATTTTCATGAAGAAAGAATCATTTACTGCTGGAATACCAAACACCCAGCAACATAATATGATGACGTGCTTGCACTGTAAGTACAAAGTGAGACTGGCAAAGATTGCAACGTGTAAGAGATTATGGCAGGGTTGGCAAGGAAGATAACTAACATGACTGCAGCCAGTGGACAACACATCGGCACTCATCTTGCAGCCACTGACTCCGAGACTTTGCGAAGCACTGTTCCTAGTTCAACGGTGGTTTCATTGGCAGTCACCTACAATCAAACAGATGTCAAATCTTAACTGTTGCATGTAACCAACTGGACATAGTGATATTATATTGAGGGTTGAATCTATTGTTAACTACAGTGTGTAAGTTTATGCCAGTGTTAACTTGTAAGATGACCGCAGAGGCAGAGAAAGTTGATACAACATCATTATTTGCGAAATTAATGGAGGAGGAGGATATTGGTGTTAAACGTCCCATCGACAGCGAGGTCATTAGAGACGGAGCACAATCTCGGATTGGGGAAAGATGGGGAAGGAAGTCGGCGGTGACCTTTCAAAGGAACCATCCCGGCATTTGCCTAGAGCGATCTAGGGAAATCATGGAAAACCTAAATCAGGATGGCCAGATGCGGGATTGAACCGTCGTCCTCCCGAATGCGAGTCCAGTGTCCTACCACTGCGCCACCTCGCTCGGTGCGAAATTAATGGACAAAAATAAAATACTAATGGAGACGGTTGAAAATACTATTAGCAGTAAGCTGGATGAAAATGAGAGAATGCAGAGGAAAACATTTCTAATTAAATAGACAAAAATTATTCAGACCAAATTTGTCTAGGGTTGCAAAACAGGATAACAAACTAACAGAATTAGAAAGTAAAGTTAATGTGTTAATGATAAATCTACCCCCAGAGGTACATAGTGTAATTTGTCAAGAGTTTCAGGAATATTTCAAAGAAGTGAATCAAAATCATAATTCTGTACACGAGATTTCAAACACATATAAGAGAGTAGAATCATTAGAGCAAGATAGGATATTGAGCCCAGAATCTACCTAACTAGTCTGGAAGAGAAATTGCAAGCGTTCATTGAACAGAAAGTACAGGACCCATTGAATCAAGTACTAGCAAGACCAATTCTGTGGATAATACTGCAAACAATCAACACAAATTTCAAAATATATGGGATATGTTAGGAGAAACTAAGAAAACACTATAGAGTAGACAAACTACTACTAATATTGGGATTTATACAGAATTTTTTGAGAAACTGAGTTTTGTCTTCACCACATAAGAAAGTAGTCTTATGAGAAAGAGATAGTCATAAACGTATTGGGTTTAAGGTTTATAGTAATACGCGTGTGAACACCAACGAATATGTGAAAGGAGCTTTAAGCTATGGACCTGTGTGTCTCAACATATCATATGAATTACTGTTTGCTGGAAGTGTGAAGTATGGTGGTACAGTATGCAGGAAAATGTCATGCATATTACAATTAGCAGATGTAACATATTTATTAGTAAGATGTGTACTGATTAGTGAAATCATAAAAGGCATAGGGTTAATGCAGATCAATTTTCCTTATTTGGTACTTTTTTTATTTACTTACATGTATACAGTCACTCAGTCATTGTGGAAAAGAAAAAGTTGGATTCAAAATGCTGTCACACTGACAATAGTGTAAGACGTACCCCACAGTTCTAATGTGAAGAAAGAAAAACACGATTTTTCCTCACTACAGTACACCTTTCAAAAGAGTAGCATATCTCATCCAAAATCTGTTCACTTGATCAATCCAAATAACGGTCAAGAAAAAGGACTATACAACGTTGATATGCTAAAGACTTATAAACTGCTACTTTATTAGAAGCAGAGTAATACCGTGAACACAATAAAAGGTTGCCTTTATTATTAGATCTATTAAACAAGCCATGTAGCACTATCAATAGCATTTGATCAAATGTTAAATGAGTTTATTGTGTAATAATATTTGCACTGAGCAATTGCAACAACGAAACTGCCTGGCAGATTAAAACTGTGTGCCGGACCGACACTCGAACTCGGGACCTTTGCCTTTCGCGGGCAAGTGCTCTACCATCTGAGCTACCCAAGCACAACTCACGCCCCATCCTCACAGCTTTACTTCTGTCAGTATCTCATCTCCTACCTTCCAAACTTTACAGAAGCCATGTCTCCGCAATATCCTTTCTTTCAGGAGTGCTAGTTCTGCAAGGTTCGCAGGAGAGCTTGGAAGGTAGGAGACAAGATACTGGCAGAAGTATAGCTGTGAGGATGGGGCATGAGTCATGCTTGGATAGCTCAGATGGTAGAGCACTTGCCTGCGAAAGGCGAAGGTCCCGAGTTCGAGTCTCAGTCTGGCACACAGTTTTAATCTGCCAGGAAGTTTCATATCAGTGCACACTCTGCTGCAGAGTGAAATCTCATTCTGGGAACAGCAACAACATCTCTATGCAATTATAGAGATGCAAATAATTTGTCAAGTTGTTTCCATATAATTAAATATACATAAAATATTACAAAATACCAGATAGAGATCACTCTCTGAAAGAAAATGTAACAGTATGGTGTAATAATGAGGGCAGTAGAAGGACTTGTGACAATAATAGTTTACAATTCACGAATTACGAACTATTTTTAACATGTGTTGTTAGATCAATCTCTCCAAACATACAATTTTCGGGGCCTGTATGGTGAAGCCAAAAAGTGTCATACAGTAGGGCATTTTAAGACTCTTCATCCTCTGGCTTTTTGGTCACATAATAAACTGCCTACAGGAAAATTAAAGAGACCTTTGGAGAAAAGAGAACCACTTGTATGAATATCAACAGTTCAGATGGAAACCCAGTTCTAAGCGAAGAAGTGAAAGCAGAAAGGTGGAAGGTGTTTACAGGGTGTTACAAAAAGGTACGGCCAAACTTTCAGGAAACATTCCTCACACACAAATAAAGAAAAGATGTTATGTGGACATGTGTCCGGAAATGCTTAATTTCCAAGTTAGAGCTCATTTTAGTTTTGTCAGTATGTACTGTACTTCCTCGATTCACCCGCCATGATTTCATATGGGATACTCTACCTGTGCTGCTAGAACATGTGCCTTTACAAGTACGACACAACATGTGGTTCATACACAATGGAGCTCCTGCACATTTCAGTCGAAGTGTTCGTACGCTTCTCAACAACAGATTCGGTGACCAATGGATTGGTAGAGACAGACCAATTCCATGGCCTCCACACTCTCCTGACCTCAACCCTCTTGACTTTCATTTATGGGGGAATTTGAAAGCTCTTGTCTACACAACCCCGTTACCAAATGTAGAGACTCTTCGTGCTCGTATTGTGGACGGCTGTGATACAATACGCCATTCTCCAGGGCTGCATCAGCGCATCAGGGATTCCATGCGACGGAGGGTGGATGCATGTATCCTTGCTAACGGAGGACATTTTGAACATTTCCTGTAACAAAGTGTTTGAAGTCATGCTGGTACGTTCTGTTGCTGTGTGTTTCCATTCCATGATTAATGTGATTCGAAGAGAAGTAATAAAATGAGCTCTAACATGGAAAGTAAGTGTTTCCGGACACATGTCCACATAACATATTTTCTTTCTTTGTGTGTGAGGAATGTTTCCTGAAAGTTTGGCCGTACCTTTTTGTAACACCCTGTATAGAGGGTCTATACAAGGGTGATGTACTTGAGGACAATAGAGGATGTAGATGAAGATGAAATGGGAGATATGATACTGCGTGAAGAGTTTGACAGAGCACTGATAGATCTAAGTCGAAACAAGGCCCTGGGAGTAGTTCCATTAGAACTACTGACAGCCTTGGGAGAGCCAGCCCTGACAAAACTCTGCCATCTGGTGAGCAAGATGTATGAGACAGGCAAAACACCCTCAGACTTCAAAAAGAATATAATATTTCAAATCCCAAAGAAAGCAGGTGTTGACAGGGGCGAAAATTACCGAACTATCAGTTTAATAAGTCACAGCAGCAAAACACTAATGCGAATTCTTTAGAGATGAATGGAAAAACTAGGAGAAGTCGACCTCTGTGGGATGATCAGTTTGGATTCTGTAGAAATGTAGGAACATGTGAGGCAATACTGACCCTACGACTTATCTTAGAAGATAGATTAAGGAAAGGTAAACCTACGTTTCAAGAATTTGTAGACTTAGGGAAAGCTTTTGACAATGTTGACTGGAATACTCTCTTTCAAATTCTGAAGGTGGCAGGGGTAAAATACAGGGGCCAAAAGGCTATTTACAATTTGTACAGAAAGCAGATGGCAGTTATAAGAGTCGAGGGGCATGAAATGGAAGCAGTGGTTGGGAAGGGAGTGAGACAGGGTTGTAGCCTCTCCCCGATGTTGTTCAATCTGTATATTGAGCAAGCAGTAAAGGAAACAAAAGGAAAATTCGGAGTAGGTATTAAAATCCATGGAGAAGAAATAAAAACTTTGAAGTTCGCCGATGACATTGTAATTCTGTCAGAGACAGCAAAGGACTTGGAAGAGCAGTTGAACGGAATGGACAGTGTCTTGAAAGGAGGATATAAGATGAACATCAACAAAAGCCAGATTAGGATAATGGAATGTAGTCAAATTAAGTCGGGTGATGCTGAGGGAATTAGATTAGGATATGAGACACTTAAAGTAATAAAGGAGTTTTGCTATTTGGGGAGCAAAATAACTGATGATGGTCGAAGTAGAGAGGATATAAAATGTAGACTGGCAATGGCAAGGAAAGCGTTTCTGAAGAAGAGAAATTTGTTAACATCGAGTATAGATTTAAGTGACAGGAAGTCGTTTCTGAAAGTATTTGTATGGAGTGTAGCCATGTATGGAAGTGAAACATGGATGATAAATAGTTTGGACAAGAAGAGAATACAAGCTTTCAAAATCTGGTGCTACAGAAGAATGCTGAAGGTTAGATGGGTAGATCACATAACTAATGAGGAGGTATTGAATAGAATTGGGGAGAAGAGAAATTTGTGGCACAACTTGACAAGAAGAAGGGACCACTTGGTAGGACATGTTCTGAGGCATCAGGGGATCACAAATTTAGCATTGGAGGGCAGCATGGAGGGTAAAAATCGTAGAGGGAGACCACGAGATGAATACACTAAGCAGATTCAGAAGGATGTAGGTTGCAGTAGGTACTGGGAGATGAAGAAGCTTGCACAGGATAGAGCAGCATGGAGAGCTGCATCAAACCAGTCTCTGGACTGATGACCACAACAACAACAACAACAACAACAACAATAAACAAGGCAGGGTTGTTTTGGAGTGGAGGGTGAGACAGGAATCTGTCTTTGGGATCTATCTTGTTTTATTCTTAAAGTTCCACAAATCCATTCCTAGCTTCCTTCCCTTTTTCTCCTTTAGGTGGTATTATTATATCTTTTCCTCTTTCCACAAGCAAAAGTCCCCAATTGCAACCATTCTCATTTCTGATAAGTTTCGACCTGTTTTCACAGGACTGCCGAGACTGATCTGCAAACATGAGACATGAGGCCATGACAATATGACAAACATTCGAGTGTGGTGATGTTTAGGCATGTCAGACATTCTCTGGGGCGATAGCCAGGTACGATGCAACAGTTGCATCGAAAGTGAGATGTAAACACACGTGAACGATGAATGAAGCGCCATTTGTTTGAACAGCAGATGCATTGACGTAATAAAAGAAAACTTGATTTCTTTAAGACAGAGTACAGAAAGGGAAAATAAAATTCATAACTAGGAAAACTGGATATTACTGACGTATGAAAGCATACATATATCAGCAAACTGGTATAAAATAAGTTCTCATATAAAATTTTTCAAGAATACAGATTGGTTAAGAGCACAAGATAGTATTATCTCACATATACTAATTAGTAATATTGTTAATAAAGAGTTAATTAATGTATAAAGTGTGACTGAATAAATAGGTAGGCCTGGGTATTAGTCTATAAAATATTATAAGTATGTGGATTCGCTTTAATAACTGGAAGAAAGTAGAGTAAAAAGAAAAATAAGATATAAGCTGAGGAGCAACACAGGTTGACATCTGGGTACAGTCTAGTATTAAGTCAAGAAACCTCTTCAAACTGAGGTAAGGAGATAAGTAGAAAATAAGTAGATAAATGCTGTGTGATTTGTTTATAATATAAAGTTTACTCACATCAGGAAAAATAGAAATGGGAGACGGATAGACAGATTCATGAGAGAGACTGGTCTATGGAGTGGGTTAGGTACATTTATGTATAAGGTTCAAATGGCTCTAAGCACTATGGGACTTACGATCTGAGGTCATCATCAGTCCCTTAGACTTAGAAATACTTAAAACTAACTAACCTAAGGACATCACACACATCTATGCTCTAAGCAGGATTCAAACTTGCGACCATAGCAGCAGCGCGGTTCCAGACCGAAGCGCCTAGAACCGCTCAGCCACAGCACCCGGCTATGTATAAGCGAACTGTTTCATAAAAAGAGTTAAAATCTCACATAACTTAAAGCAAATCAGTCTCTTTATTGAGATAACAGACCAAGGAAACAAACAATACCCACCCACAGAGAGAAGTTTCAGTTATTTTAAAAGAAACGAGTGTACGCCCTTTGTAAAAAGAGTCGTGACATAGTATACTGTTTAAATATGATACACGATAGTTATATTGAACAAAGCAGGTTTTCTCAAATATTGTTAAATGTGAGCTGGAGTAATAGTCACTGATGATATGTATAAATGACATACCTGTTGAGAAAATGAAAATTTTGATGCATATGAATAAACAATTATGCACATCTTTCTCTTGAGCATGGGGATATGTAGTGTAACAGGGCGTTTTATCAAATACCCTGGTCCACTATCAATATTCGTACCAGCTAAAGATGATCATGATAATGGATATTTGTTAAATATTATATACGAAAGTAGCAGGTACTGTGTGCCCCAATCATGTTTGTACAGAAGGTGCACGCCCCGTGACAAGTGTAGTGTCAAGCTGTCATGCGTTGTGCGACGATCACTTGCTACAACAAGGCTATAAGTATGCTTCGGCACTCCAAGCTGGCAGTATCACAGACTGAACAGAGTAAGAGGACTGCTGACAATGTCAACAGGGAGACAAAAACAAATGAATAACTTTTATGTTAAAGATAACTCTGATGACATAGGGGTCAGGCGATCTGTATCAGTAGGTGTTAATGTTTGATGTCTAATTAAATTACTTTAAGTTATAATTACTGAAATATGTCAGGGTGAGAAGTGAATACTTTAACAGGGTTGCCACAAGTTTCCACAAGTCAAATTCCCTGATATTTCCCCGATTTCCAGATAAGTTTTAGCATTTTTCCCTGGCAAATTTTGAGGTCTCAAGGGTAAGTAAAGAAGTAAGGTGACAAAAAATCTAAGGACTTCTGTTTTCCTTCCTGTGTGAGCAAAAATCTTAAGTATTAACATCAACAAGATTTGTAATGAACTGTTTTTAGATGGAGAAAGCAAACCAAATGATATATATGTTTTATTAAGGCCACTGTTGTTATTTTATTTCAATAAAATGAAACACATCTCATGACAAAAATACACATTTCATCAGAGTTGAACAACAGATTTAAAATACCTTCACTGATTTCAGAAATAACCTCAGAAAAAAGTAGGCCTCTTAAAAGAAGTGTATAACCCAGGCAAGAGTTGTGTAAACCAGCACTATAAGTGACCACCAATAAAATGCTGGTTCTATTATGTTCATTATTGTCGATTATTACCCACTGTGTTATCTCTATTGCTTTACAAGTACAATATTATGAAAAGGAAAGTTGCTACTCACCATATAGTGGAGATGCTGAGTCGCAAATAGGCACAACGTAAAGACTCTTACAATTAAAGCTTTTAGATGGAGGAAGCAAACCAAATGATATATATATATGTTTTATTAAGGCCTTCGTCAACAATAGATGACACACACACACACACACACACACACACACACACACACACACACACACACACACTCGCAAATGCAACTCGCACTCACTACTGCAGTCTCAGGCAAACGAAACCAGTTGGTTGCCTGAGACTGCAGTAGTGCGTACGAGTTTTGTGTGTGTGTGTGTGTGTGTGTGTGTGTGTGTGTGTGTGTGTGTGTGTCATCTATTGTTGACGAAGGCCTTAACGTCCGAAAGCTTTAATTGTAAAGGCTTCTTTTTTTTTTTTTACCTATCTGCGACTCAGCATCTCCACTATATGGCGTGTAGCAACAGCATCTTTCCTTTTCATAATATTTTAATATTCTATCCTGGATTTTCCATTGTTTGGTCTTACAGGTACAGAAATATATCAGTACACAGCATACAAACTGCCAGCAACTGTAAAAATTTTCTTCTTCTTATCGTCCATACTTTCTAGTAGGGCCTATGTAAACTACTTTTGAAGTGCCACAATATACAACAATAAATAAAATGTCTGTAAAATGCTGCACTGAACAATGTACTTGGGGTGAGAGAGCTGCAATTCCTGAAATCCATCACCCATGGCCTTGGGCCTGCCGAAGAGCACCTCAGTCCTCGGTCCATGGATAAACCAAGAAAAGGCACCACATCATGGCACACCCAAACAGATCGGCCTGCAGGCATATCACTGAGGCTATATCCAATGATCAGGGCCTGCACATTAGTGGGAAACGATGGGCTTCAAATCGGCAGGTCCGATATGTTAAGAGATACCAGCAGAAATGGCCTGCGTTTTTGGGCCGTCGTGGAAATCCACTCATGTGGCCAGCTGTTCACATGTTGCACCATGTTGATGAAGTGAGACCACAGTGATCAATCCATGGAACAGATAACTGTGCAAATACTCTGTCAAACAGAACTAATGAGGATAGGTAGCAACTCAACTTTGATGATGATGATGATGATGATGATGATGATCGATGAGCCACAGACAGGCCTGTAGAAAAGACAAACACATTTTCACAACTAAATTTTCAGCCATAGCCTTTTTCAGTAAATGACAGCACACACACATTCACACAATCACTCACACACAACTCATGCACCCATGACCACCGTCTCCAGCCACTGTGTCAACAATCTTTGAGAATCAGATCCAAACAAACCACTCCTCATGCCTCCCTGCCTTTTGTTGGCAGCTTCTAGGCTAGCAGCAAGAAGCAGTAGCAGCACTGACAGCAAGCTGAGAGTAATGGTAGGAATGGGAGAAAACAAGGAAGAAGGGAAGCAGCGCACATTCTCAGCTGTGCCCAGCCAGCGACGATGCATGACACCTCTGTAAACAAACCATTTCATCTACTGGGACAAAAACGAAATTTTTCCAGTTTTTTTCTTTTTTTTCTTTCAAATCTGCCTGACATTTCACTGATTTCCCTGACACATTCGAAATTCTCTGATTTCCAGAACTTGTGGCAATCCTGTTTAAATACAGATATGTGCAAATGACAGTTCAAAGTTCACTTAGTAGCTAGAAGTATAGTCATAATCTAACATTTCATCATCACCCAACAAGGAGCGAACTACAGAAGAAAAGCAAGTTCGTACACGGAGGTGGGACTGAGCAGCTGCACCACCAGAACAATTTCTAAAAGGTGACTGTTCATCAGCAAGATTTATAACAGGTAACTGGCAGATTCAACATGGTGAAAACCAAGTGCAGACAGCAGCTGAAGTGCACCACTAAGAAAAATCCTTCTGTTTCACCATATGTGATGTCTTGTAAACCACCACAAAGGAAACTACTAGAATTAAAAATTGCATACCTTCAAAAAACATGCATGCTATTATTTGACCACTAACTTGCAATAGCCGTGTCAAGGTGGATACACCAGTTCCCGTCAGATCACTGAAACTAAGCACTGTCGGGCGTGGCCAGTACTTGTGTGGGTGACTATCCAGGTGTGCCACACATTATTAACATTTTCCCCTATGTCTTTACGGTATAGGGGTCAGGAAGGGTGGTGGCATGGAGTCCGTTATCGCCAGTCTTTGTGCCAAATGTCCTGGATCCAATTCCAAACCTCTCCACACTGTCGCATGAAGTGAAGGGCGTGTGACACTGTTGATGGTGATCCATCCATCGTATGGAGACATTAAGCTCGGTAGCCCCTTTGGTGGTCTTCCGAGAATAGGAGGCCATGTTCTGGCACTGGGTTTCACCCTCTCCCTTCCTCTCATAATCTCCAAAACAAACATGACATTACACTACACACGCACCCAGTACAGTCACTTGCCAGAATAAAAGCAAGTTCATACACGGCGATGGGACTGAGTTGCTGGAGCACCAGAACAATTTCTAAAAGCAAGATTTATAACAGGTAACTGGTGCCCACACTTGCCAGATATACTCAGTAGAAAGCAATCACACCTCATGAAGTAAAAGTGCCTGTGGGCATGATGGATAGGGAAAATCTTTCCACTTTACCGGCTGAACCTGTCCTTCAGAGTCTCCCAGCCATTCATGCCATACGACTTTATTTTACTTTTTACCACTGTCAGACTTCACATCGTTCTACACCATTACAGCTAGTCATCCAGATTCCGAGTCTGCAAATCCACGACCAGTGCTTTCACTATGCAGAAGGGACATCATTATATGAAAGATGCAGGTTAGTGCATTTCAGGTACTTACAGCGAGATACAAGGGATGAGTGTGTCTCAACCAGCAACCTCGCCGAGTTCAGACAATCTACTGCCAACAGGTTCTGTGACTGGTCTTGTTAATGCAAGGGGAGTGATGAATTTGGGTCCAAGTGATCTTTCCTTCCTTTTAACCTTCCCCAACCTACCCCAGACTCCTCTGCAAGGAAGGGCTATCAGATACGAAAGCTAGGAAGTGTATCACTGTTACGTTTATGTGGGTCTACCAGAAGCAGTACATGTGTTTCGCCTCCCGAAGATATTTATTGGCCACCAACTCTAGTTCACAGATTACTCATTGTTAATAATAAACAAAAACAACACAAGTTCAAACTTTTCACACTTTACAGGTTTTTTTTCTCCATCAAAACAGCTGTGATGTTAATCTCAATCCCAGTATTTTGCATTTATCAGCATTAAGATGAAATTAATTAGGAAAAAAAAAAAACAATGTAAATCCACCGGCTAATTTTTGTATCTTTAAACTGTGCAAAGGAGAGTGTGAAAGTAGAGCTTGGCATCTGTGACTATTCAGATTTGATACTCATAAAAAATGCTTGAAAAAGTGTGTTTTCTTGCAAATACTTCAGCATCTGGTGACTTGTTCCCAAGTAAAATTTAGTATTCACGTACTAAATGAAACTAGACATTTCTGCAGTTTTGGTGAAATGCAGCACACCTATGGTAATCTTCAAGCTATGTGTTCAGTAGTAGAGCTACACATTACATATCAATCATTATGAAACAGATAATAGAAATGAGTAAGTAGGGCAGTTTGTTGATTATGCATATTGCAGCAGTTACACTGAAAGGAAAGGAATTCATAGCAACTGATGGCTTTGGAGAACTGTATGAAACCAAACCTACCACTGATGACAGAAACAACAAGAAGCAGTGAGTATAAGCTTCAAACAATCCAGATGGAGCAATGTGGGCTGCAGTGATGGGAGATTGTGTATTTCACACTTTTTTGATTCATAATTCATGCAGAATGCCAGCAAGCACCATTTTGTTTATGTCTTGCATGGGCATTTGGAAGAGACAATCACGAATGTCAGACATGTGCCCATATCACGAGATTTTATAATATTGTAGCCACCTTTGCTGGCTTTGGTGCTGAGACTATGGGCAATACACTGTCCTCCTGTAACACTAATGGGACAATGCACCACATTGCAACCATTAATTTTGGACTAGTGTCAGCTGTTCATCATTTTAATATTGTAATAAGAATTGAACGTACTGACTGAGGCAGGCGAGATAAATATTACAGAAGATGAATGGGTAGCTTTAAGAAATGGTATAGTGGAATCAGCAGTGGAACAATTAGGCAGAGAGACAAGGCACAATAGAAATCTTAGGTAACATATGACATACTGATTTTAATAGGTGAAAGGGGAAAATACAAAAACCCAGAAAGTGAAGAGGGAAAGGGAAAAGAAATGTCTAAAAAATTATAGGAAGTGCAAAATGGCAAAATCAGAAATGACTAAATGGGAAATCCAATGCTGCAGAAGCATGCATACCTGTCAGAAAGATAGATGCCACCTGGAAAAAAAATTAAGAACAAAGGAATCACTGTATGAATATTAAGTGCTTAGGTGGCAAGCTAGTACAAGGCACAGAAGGGAAGGCTGAATGATGGAAGGAATAGAAGTGCTATACAAGGGAAATGAACTTGAAGAGAATATTTAAGTAGATAAAGAAGAAATAATGAGATACAAATTTCGAAAGGGAATTAAAGTTCAGGAAGAATCAACAAAAACTCTGAGGTTTGCCGATGGCATTGTAATTCTGTCAGAGATGGCAAAGGATGTGGAAGAGCAAATGAACAGAAAAGATGGTGTCTTAAACAAGTTATAAGATGAATATCAACAAAAGTACAATATGTACTTGAATAAAATCAAGTGAAGTGGAAGGAATTACAATAAGTAACAAGACATTAAAAGTATTAGCTGAGTATTGCTATTTGGGTAGAAAAATATGTGATGATGGTTGAAGTAGAGAGGATATCAACTGCACACAGACAATAGCAAGACAAGTGCTTCTGAAAAAAGGAAATTTGTTAACAACAAATACAATTATAAGTGTTATGCAAAAGTGAAATTTGGGCAATAATCAGAAAGATGAGAATAGAAGCTTTACAAATTTGGTGCTACAGAAGATTGCTGAAGACCACAACACCAATTAAGAAAAAGAAATTATATGTAATTGAGTGCTTACATAAAACTGTGAAAGTGTATATCTTCAAATTAATGACATCAGTGCTAGCCTTCTATTCAGACTATTTCTATGTCTATCCTGCTTCCTACTAAAATGAGTATTAGTAAATGATTTAATTAAAATATTTTTCTCAAATCAAGAAAAACAGAATAATTTTACAGATTTGTATATTGTACAGTTTCTGATTGTGAACAAATGTATATTGTATGGCATTATGTACTTAACAATCAAGCGATAATCAAAGTGTTTAAGTGTATGAAAAGTTCACGGACCATGGGGATGATTTTTTTCATTAATTTATTGGTAAGGCTAGCAGCGTCTGCAATGTATCACAGAATATCACAAAACGATACAGTGTAGAAATCACTAGATGCTAGATGAATGCTGTACTAAGTGCAAAAATAGCAATACCAGAGTGACAATACTACCGTGCTGTGGCTTCCTCTCTTTTAAGTCTTGCGATCTTACACACTCTGTGCAGAAATGTAAACAGTTCAAGCCATTATTTTACAGTACAGTACAGCAGAACAAAAAAAGATACATTTCTGTTTTGTTCCTTGGTTCAGTTCCCATACAACAGTCATGAGGGTCTACACCACATTCGTATGTTTTGTTAACAAATAGATGTTTTACAACAGAATGTTTAAATAAATTAAACAGAATTTGCATACAATTTCTTACTTCCAACCAATACGAGGAAGCCTGATTACCACACTGATCTCATAATAGAAATCTAACTATTTTTAAAGAACATACCTGTTCAGTCAATAGTTGGTGCTCCTGGTCATCATCAACAACTACACCTGCTGTCTGTATGTACCCTTGAACTACAGCAGCACGGTCTGGTGACATAGGTACGCTGCTTCCATTATGATGATCAGGAACCTTAGTAAGGCACGGCAGGGCACCATTAACAGTAACTAGGCCTAATTCCTGGGGGTGAGGCAAACCATGATGACTGCTGCCCACATTTCCATGATGCTTCTGCTGCTGAGCAATCTGTACAGCAACGAGGGCTGCTGCAAGGCGACGATCATCTTCCGTCAGTAAGACATCTTCATCATAATGGTCACCCACAGGAGGAAGGTAGCCAGCTGCACCATGTGCCACAAATTCACCAGCACTTCCCGGTACCATCATGTCAACCACAAGTCCATTATGCACAACATGATGAGGAACCAGGTCAAGGCCAGTAGGCCCGCAGTCCGAAGGGACACCACCGCCTGTTCCCCCCTTACCCCCAACAGCACCAAGAGAAGGTTCAGCCAACCTGTGTATGTTGACATACTGTGTAACAGGTGGTGCAATAACTGCACATCCATCTTCATCAACCTTGAGGGAAGGTGGTGCAACTGATGTATTAAGTTTCCCATCAGGTCGTAACTGTGAGATGTCAACACTGTCCAACAGTTCTTGTGATCTTGTGTCGTCATCCATCATCTGTCATACCACCTCCGAAACCGGGTTTCTCAGCACAGCCTGTAACACCAAACAGAATATATATAAATGAACTATATTTGAAGATGAGTACGTTACCTGACATTTAAATAACCTGAACACCACAAATGAGTAAAAGAAATCAGAAATATTATAAAACTGTTACACAAAAGGGCAACTGGAGTAGCTTCATCAATATTGCCTTACGATCCAGATCCCCCTCCAGCTGTTGAAAATAAAAAGCAAACTGGACACACAAAAAATTGAAAGGCTGGAAAGAAAATTCAAGATGAAGTTCAGGATACAAATGGTCAACAGACAGAGAGAGAGAGGACGTAAGAGTAAGGCATTGATCACCATACCTATAATACTAAAGGTAGCTTAAGGTTATTATGCATACTGCCATATTTTTCACTGAGAAAGTTTATTATAATTTTAAGTAACGGAAATGTCCAATATCATAGCAATTACAATCAGTGAAGCAGAATTTTAAAAAAGTGCAAATAAATCTTGCATCCTAAATTCTGAACTGCCTGTTACATCCCATTACTGCTGTTTTGCATTTTATCACCCTTTTCCATTATCTTCTTAGCTTCCGGGGTTAATACACTTCAATGCTACACTGAAAGCAATCTTAGCCTGAATACAAACATTTACAAACAGTTCAAAGATGGCTTATTTTATGGTGATTTCAGATTAAATTTGATTTTTACCTTAAGGATTACCTGAAGAATGGAATTTGCTATTGAGATGACAGATAGGTTTCACAGTCATCTTTTATGCACAACAGTCACTCAGACAAATAAAATTGCGCTTATCTTATTCAACACATCAATTCTCCAGTAGGAACTGCTGTATTTGGCAATTTTCAATGTGGATAGCAACTCGCCAATGACATGGCCAGTATTGCATATATAGGGGTTCTTGTGGTACAGTAAGTGGTGACAATACCACCGCCACAAGCTATTTGATGCTGCTGGATAAAACCACCACTACACTTTTTCAAGCATTGCTATCTTTAGCTACATGCATCTACCCCACATAACTTTAATGACATGTGTCCATCTTGATCATTATTTCAATATTTTTTTTTACCTCTTAAGAGTTCATCTGGCTACATATCCTACCCACCTCCATTTTATTTTCATTACAGCCCTAATAAGTCTCCTAGAGTGGGTGACATTTCCCTCAGCATTATTGAGATCCTTGAAAAAGCCACCCATGACAAAACTATTTCACCTTGTGTGCAAGATAAATCAGACTGCAGAATATCCTTAGACATCATGGAGAATGTAATGATTCCTTTTCCAAAAAAGGGCAGGTACTGACAGGTGTCAATATTATCAAACTAAAAGTTTAATACACATCACTTGCAAAATATGGACATAGATTATTTACAGAAGAATGGAAAAATTGGTAGAAGCAGAAGTCAAAGAACATCAACTTCAGTTCTGAAGAAATGTAGAAACACATGAGGCCACAGTGATCCCATGGCTTATCAAAGATATCAGTGAAAGAAAGACAAACCTACATTGATAGTATTTATAAATTTAGAGAAAGCTTTTGACAATGATGATTGGAATACACCCTTTGAAATTCTAAAAGTAGCCTGAGAGAAATGCAAAGAGTGAAAAGTTATCTCAACTTCTATGGAAACCATATTGCAGTTATAAGGGTCAATGGGCATAAAAGGGAAGCAGTAGGTGAGAGGGGAGCAAGGCAGGGGTGTAGCTCACATTTGATGTCATTCAGTCTGTAAACTGAGCAAGCAGTTAAGGAAACCAAGAAGAAATTTGGAAAGAGAATTTAGGTTCAGGGATAGGAAATGAAAAAATTTGCTGTTTGCTGATGATATAATACTGTCGGGGATAGCAAATGTCTTGGAATAGTAGTTGAACAGGAGGGACAGCGTCTTGAAAATAGGTTATAAGATGAATATCAACAAAACTAAAATCAAGATAATGGAATACAAATGAATTAAATCAGGTCAGGCCAATACAATCAGATTGGGAAATCAGACACTATGAGTAGTAGAGGAGTCTTTCTACCTGGGCAAAAAAATAACTGATGATGCCCGAAGTAGACAGGTTAAAAATGCACACTGGCAATGGCAAGAAACTGCATTGGCGAAAAAACAAATTTATGGTACAATGTAACTAAAGGTTATAGACATATGCTGGGACATCCAAGGAATCATCCATTTGGAAATCAAAGGAAGCATGATGGGTTATAATTTTGGAGGAAACCAAAGGTTGAACACACTAAGCAAGATCAAATGGATGTAGGTTGCAGTAGCTATGTAGAGATGAAAAGGCTTGTACAATATATACTAGATGGAGAGCTGTATCAAACTAGTCTTCAGACTGAAGACCACAACTACTGCATGGCTGTAACTGCATCTTCCACTAAAGCCAGACCCCTCCTCCATTTTATATGATCCCCCCTGTTACTGAACAACTCTTTTAATGGTTTACACATGAAAAATCTATATCACATCACCAAAAGCTACAACTGATAATACATGTTAATTATACACTTCCCTTTACAAGCCCATCAGAAGCATTATTTAAGAGCCTTATGTAGCTCATATTCCATTTCGTTCTTTTGCTGTCTACCCAGACATTTTCAACTGCCCTAAAAACAAAAATATATTAAATGGTTACACAATTTCACTGTTATTTGTACTATTTTCTTTTCAGTGTGTTAGTTCTATGTTATTTTAAAGATAATGCAATGGTTTTTCAAGCCCACTTGCAAACTTGCTCTCTCAATTCGTCTACTTGTTGACGTTTATCTGTAGCAGTTGCAAACAGCAAATCATAAGCAAAACAAATTACTGCGTGATAATGTATTTTTGCTATTTGTCCCTCATGTCCAGTAAACACAATGTTTGGTAGAAGAGATATTTACACTGATCATTCACTCGCTTATCAGTGTTGGCTTAGCAAGACAGTTGCGAGGCTTTAGCAATGTGCATTTTGAATGTTGACTGCTGGACATTTCAGGTATTATGGAATTTGTATAATAACTAGTGGAAAAAGTCTCGACTGTAACGGAGTAATTGAGGGGACGTAATGCTGGTGAGAAAGGGGGAGGGTAGCTGACAACTGAGAGGAAGAAGTCTCACACAAGGGCTGGAATGTGGCATAGGTGAACTTGCTCTGGCATGGAGGTAATGCGTGTGGTGCACTATGGTGTGATGGAGTACTAAGAGGGGGAAACAGAAGAGTGGAACTGCAAAGAGTAAAGAGGAGAGCAGAGAGCAGGGTGGGGGTGGGAGAGGGGAGGATAAGAGGTGCATTCAAGTTCTAACGCCTCCGATTTTTTTTCTAATTAAATACTCACCCGAAATCGATGAAACTGGCGTTACTTCTCGACATAATCGCCCTGCATATGTACACATTTTTCACAATGCTGACGCAAATTCCATGGCAGCGGCGAAGGCTTCTTTAGGAGTCTGTTTTGACCACTGGAAAATCGCTGAGGCAATAGCAGCACGGCTGATGAATGTGCGGCCACCGAGAGTGTCTTTCATTGTTGGAAAAAGCCAAAAGTCACTAGGAGCCAGGTCAGGTGAGTAGGGAACATGAGGAATCACTTCAAAGTTGTTATCACGAAGAAACTGTTGCGTAATGTTAGCTCGATGTGCGGGTGCGTTGTCTTGGTGAAACAGCACACGCGCAGCCCTTCCCGGACATTTTTGTTGCAGTGCAGGAAGCAATTTGTTCTTTGAAACATTTTCGTAGGATGCACCTGTTACCGTAGTGCCCTTTGGAACACAATGGGTAAGGATTACGCCCTCGCTGTCCCAGAACATGGACACCATCATTTTTTCAGCACTGGCGGTTATCCGAAATTTTTTTGGTGGCAGTGAATCTGTGTGCCTCCATTGAGCTGACTGGCGCTTTGTTTCTGGATTGAAAAATGGCATCCACATCTCATCCATTGTCACAACCAACGAAAAGAAAGTCCCATTCATGCTGTCGTTGCGCGTCAACATTGCTTGGCAACATGCCACACGGGCAGCTATGTGGTCGTCCGTCAGCATTCGTGGCACCCACCTGGATGACACTTTTCGCATTTTCAGGTAGTCATGCAGGATTGTGTGCACAGAACCCACAGAAATGCCAACTCTGGAGGTGATCTGTTCAACAGTCATTCGGCGATCCCCCAAAACAATTCTCTCCACTTTCTCGATCATGTCGTCAGACCGGCTTGTGCGAGCCCGAGGTTGTTTCGGTTTGTTGTCACACGATGTTCTGCCTTCATTAAACTGTCGCACACACGAACGCACTTTCGACACATCCATAACTCCATCACCACATGTCTCCTTCAACTGTCGAATTTCAGTTGGTTTCACACCACGCAAATTCAGAAAACGAATGATTGCACGCTGTTCAAGTAAGGAAAACGTCGCTATTTTAAGTATTTAAAACAGTTATCATTCTCGCCGCTGGTGGTAAAATTCCATCAGCCGTACGGTGCTGCCATCTCTGGGACGTATTAACAATGAACGCGGCCTCATTTTAAAACAATGCGCATGTTTCTATCTCTTTCCAGTCCGGAGAAAAAAAATCGGAGGGCTTAGAACTTGAATGCACCTCGTAGAGGGAGAGGGGGTGGGAGTGGGAGAGGGGGGGATAGAGGGGGAGGGGAGGGGAGTGGAGAGGGTGGGGAGGGGAGACGGAGTGGAGAGGATGGGGATGGGGATGGGGATGGGAGAGGGGGAGAGGGGGGACAGTGGGGAGAGGGGGAGAGTGGGGAGAGGGGGGATAGTGAGGAGCGTGAGGAGAGAGGGGGGATAGTGAGGAGCGTGAGGAGAGAGGGGGGATAGTGAGGAGCGTGAGGAGAGAGGGGGGATAGTGAGGAGAGGGGGGAGAGGGGGGAGAGTGAGGAGAGGGGGGAGAGTGGGGAGAGGCGGGAGAGTGGGGAGAGGCGGGAGAGTGGGGAGAGGCGGGAGAGTGGGGAGAGGTGGGAGAGTGGGGAGAGTGGGGAGAGGCGGGAGAGTGGGGAGAGGCGGGAGAGTGGGGAGAGGCGGGAGAGTGGGAGAGTGAGGAGAGGGGGAGAGTGAGGAGAGGGGGAGAGTGAGGAGAGGGGGAGAGTGAGGAGAGGGGGAGAGTGAGGAGAGAGGGAGAGTGAGGAGAGGGGAGAGTGAAGAGAGGGGAGAGTGAGGAGAGGGGAGAGTGAGGAGAGGGGAGAGGAAGGGAGGGGAGAGTGGAGGGGAGTGGATAGGAAGGGAGGGGAGAGTGGAGGGGAGGGAAAGGGGAGGGGAGGGGAGAGGGGGCAGGGGAGAGGGGAGATGGGTAGGGGAGGGGATGGGAGGGGAGAGGTGCCTTTTTTATCACACGGAGCCTAAGAAACTGTACAGGTTGTGACCACTTTGTGTGTCTGCACTTTTGCTTAAGAATTTCTGTCATTGCATTAACTCTAATTTTGATAGATGAATCAGTGTGGACTGCAATATAAATGCATGAGGTTAGGGAATTAGCTGTCACTAGTTGAGTAAAGGTACTTGCGTGTGTGCTTCAAAAAGTTAGTTGAATAACACAAGCATTATAAGGTTCATGGTTCAGATAGAACATTTACTTTGTATTTTGGAGACCTTTCCAGCACTAGCCACATTGGTACAGTGACTCCCATTGCACTAAAAAGTGACCTAACTAACAATTATGGCATAAGGTCCGATCGCAAAACCATACTTCAGCAAAACTTAGTGAAGTTTGATTATCCACCTGTGACATCTGTATTATTAGTATTGTCGCAAATTAGCAGAATGTACATACATCAAAAAAGTTTTGCATCACCCCGGTTCCCAGAACTGAAGATAGATGTTGACTGTGGGTATTGTATCACAGACACAGTACTTTTGACTGTTCAGAGATGTCACTAAACCTGCCCTAAAATGTAAACAACCATGCATGACCAGCACCTATTTGACGGAGGGGGTCCGACAGCCAATCCATTCCAGTCATTCCACCAGGAAGGAGGTACAAGGCTCATGTTGACTGTAGTCAACCACGCCTAGACAGTCAATCCACATCTACATCTACATCTACATTTATACTCCGCAAGCCACCCAATGGTGTGTGGCGGAGGGCACTTTACGTGCCACTGTCATTACCTCCCTTTCCTGTTCCAGTCGTGTATGGATCATGGGAAGAGCGACTGCAAGAAAGCCACTGTGTGCGCTCGAATCTCTCTAATTTACATTCATGATCTCCTCAGGAGGAGGGAAGCAATATATTCGATACCTCATCCAGAAACGCACCCTCTCGAAACCTGGACAGCAAACTACACCGTGATGCAGAGCACCTCTCTTGCAGAGTCTGCCACTTGAGTTTCCTAAACATCTCCGTAACGCTATCACGCTTACCAAATAACCCTGTGACGAAACACGCTGTTCTTCTTTGGATCTTCTCTATCTCCTCTGTCAACCCGACCTGGTACAGATCCCACACTGATGAGCAATACTCCAGTAAAGGTCGAACGAGTGTTATGTAAGCCACCTCCTTTGTCGACGGACTACATTTTCTAAGGACTCTCCCAATGAATCTCAACCTGGCACCCGCCTTACCAACAATTAATTTTATATGATCATTCCACTTCAAATCATTCCGTATGCATACTCCCTGATATTTTACAGAAGTGCAATACATAAATTTGTCTGTGTTAAGGGTCAGTTGCCACTCCCTGCACCAAGTGCCTATCTGCTGCAGATCTTCCTGCATTTCGCTGCAATTTTCTAATGCTGCAACTTCTCTGTATACTACAGCATCATCTGCGAAAATCCGCATGGAACTCCAGACACTATCTACTAGGTCATTTATATATATTGTGAAAAGCAATGGTCCCATAACACTCCCCTGTGGCACGCCAGAGGTTACTTTAACGTCTGTAGACGTTTCTCCATTGAGAACAACATGCTGTGTTCTGTTTGCTAAAAACTCTTCAATCCAGCCACACAGCTGGTCTGATATTCCATAGGCTCTTACTTTGTTTATCAGGCGACAGTGTGGAACTGTATCGAACGCCTTCCAGAAGTCAAGGAAAATGGCATCTACCTGGGAGTCTGTATCTAATATTTTCTGGGTCTCATGAACAAATAAAGCGAGTTGGGTCTCACACGATTGCTGTTTCCGGAATCCATGTTGATTCCTACAGAGTAGATTCTGGGTTTCCAGAAATGACATGATACGCGAGCAAAAAAACATGTTCGATCGCATCTGCATTGTTACTTTGTGCCAGGAAAGGCTCTCAACAAGGGAAGTTTCCACGTGTCTCGGAATAAACCAAAGTGATGTTGTTCGGACATGGAGGACATACAGAGAGACAGGAACTGTCGATGACATGCCTCGCTCAGGTCACCTAATGGCTACTACTGCAGTGGATCACCAGGCCACCTACAGATTATGCCTCAGAGGAACCCTGACAGCAATGCCACCATCTTGAATAATGCTTTTCGTGCAGCCACAGGACATCATGTTATGACTCAAATTGCATGCAATAGGCTGGAAGATGCGCAACTTCACTCCCGACGTCCATGGCGAGATCCATCTTTGCAACCAAGACACCATGCAGTGCGGTACAGATGGGCCCAACAATATGCCGAATGGACCGCTCAGAATTGTCATCCCATTCTCTTCATCGATGAGTGTCGCATATGCCTTCAACCAGACAATCGTCGGAGATGTGTTTGGAGGCAACCAGGTTAGGCTGAACGCCTTACACACACTGTCCAGCGAGTGCAGCAAGGTGGAGGTTGTCTGCTGTTTTGGGCTGGAATTATGTGGGGCCGACATATGCCGCTGGTGGTCATGGAAGACGCCATAATGGCTGTACGATTCGTGAACGACATTCTCCGACTGGTAGTACAATAATTTCGGCAGCATATTGTCTTCAAGGAAGACAATTCGCACCACCATCAAGCACTTCACTAGACTAGAGTGGCCAGCATGTTCTCCAGACATGAACTCTATCAAACATGCCTGGGATAGATTGAAAGGGGCAATTTATGGATGACATGGCTCACCAACCACTCTGAGGGATCTACGCCCAATAGCCATTAAGGAGTGTCACAATCTGGAC
Organism: Schistocerca nitens; assembly: GCF_023898315.1. NCBI lineage: Eukaryota > Metazoa > Arthropoda > Insecta > Orthoptera > Acrididae > Schistocerca > Schistocerca nitens. Next base: position 443,724,079 of record NC_064621.1, on the reverse strand, counting down.
CAACAGTGCCTTGATGAACTTGTGGATAGTTTGCCACTACGAATACAGGCATGCGTCAATACAAGAGGACGTGCTACTGGGTATTAGAGGTACCGGTGTGTACCGCAATCTGGACCACCATCCCTGAAGGTCTCGCTCGCTGTATGGTTGTACAATATGCAATGTGACGTCTTCATGAAAAAAAAGGGCAGAAATCATGTTTATGTTGATCTCTATTCCAATTTTCTGTACAGGTTCCCGAACTTTCAGAAATGAGGTGATGCAAAACTTTTTTGGATGTGTGTATTATTTCTTTGTTGTGGATAATAGGTAAAGTGTAATTTTGAGAAGTTAGCCACATGGTTTCACAAACAATTTGGGTAAGTATTGTTACATATGTGAACAAGAGGAAGAGAGCAGCTCAGTTGGATAAGTATTATTAGATATATGAACAGGAAGAAGGGAGCAGCTCATTATGAGTTTGCTAGCTATGTTGCTGAATGTCCTTTTTGGTTGATGTCTTTTAAAATGATTACTGGGTAGAAAAAAGGAAGGAAGGTTGGGTTTAATACACCACCAACATCGAGGTCATTAGATACGGAGCACAAGCTCGGAATGTGTCATGGATGGGGGAAGGAAATCAGCCGTGCCCTTTTGAAGGAAACCCATTTGCCTGGGACAATTAAGGGAAATCTAAATCTCAACAGCCAGACATCCTCCTAAATATTGGGTAGAGTTTTCAACTAATCTCCAGGATCTTACATTCTGCAACATGTGGATTAGTGGCCAGAGAGTGTCCAAGCTGGTCGTAGTATTTTCTTCCATTTCCTGTCATGCTCCTTTCCATCTTTTTCTTGTTTCCTATACAGCACACTTTCCATTGGCCCCAATGAAAGTTGGTTTCTGCCCCTTTAACAGACTTAAAAGTCTGCAGGGTTTGTGCCCCTCTTTCCTCCCACAAAACTGCATCTAGGCCAGGTCTGAAATCATCTATGTGCATAGGTAATGGCAAGAAACTTTGAAACTCAGTGGGAGTGTGTTCTTGTTTTAAGGCCAGATACAGACACAACACTAGCATCTAGGCTCTGAGAGGAAAGCAACAAGCTATTAAGTTCCTTAATCTCAGTTGTGTCTATCAGATTAATAGTGGGATTAGGTGACATTGGATCTCTGTGCACATATACTAATTATACACTATTAGCATCTGTGTCGCTGAAACCATTAGGACACTGTGTGACCTATCAGACAGAGGGATAAAAGTAGTAAACTTTCCCCACCTTTAATGTAATGCCTTTTGTTTAATGAGTATTGATGTTTACTCAATGAATGTGGAGATAACATGCCCCAGTGCATGAAACTACAATGTGTTAATACGGTAATACAGAATTCCACTATACTGAGAAGAGTAGCAATTTAAAGAGATGGCATATGTTAAGTATATTGAGGATAATAATACGATTAACGAACATAGAGAAGATGAAGTATACATCCTGTGTTAGAATAAATACACTGTCTTATGGTAAATTAGGTGGCTTTTTATTTTGGGTTGCTTTCGGCTTTAACCCCCGGAGGCAGTGAAAGTTAGTTGAGTATTAAGTGAATGTGAAGACAGTTTTCTGTTAAGACAATTAGTAAGAAGATGACGACACTAATATTGAATAATCGTAATATGCTCTTGACACAAGCATTATCAGTTCCTGTGTAGCAAGCTCCAATGTAAGTAACACTTTTTTAGACCTCTGAGTAATTTTTCTAATCCTGATGTTTAAAATGAGTGATGGCTCTAACAGCTACTCTAACCTTAATGTCCACAGAGAGTCTGTGCTTAAGGAAACTCAACTTATCAACTTACATTTCACGTGTTGAAGTTTGTTTCTAATGATCTTGTGGTAGGACTGATGACGAGTTCTGCATATGTATGATTTTAAATGGAAATACTCCACCTTGTGGTTGTTTCTTACAAGGGAACCTCCCCATCGCACCCCCCTCAGATTTAGTTATAAGTTGGCACAGTGGATAGGCCTTGAAAAACTGAACACAGATCAATCGAGAAAACAGGAAGAAGTTGTGTGGAACTATGAAAAAAAATAAGCAAAATATAGAAACTGAGTAGTCCATGCGTATCATAGGCAAGATCAAGGATAGTACGAGCTCAGGAGCGCCGTGGTCCCGTGGTTAGCGTGAGCAGCTGCGGAGTGAAAGGTCGTTGGTTCTAGTCTTCCTTTGAGTGAAAAATTTAATTTGTTTATATTCAGACAGTTATTATCTGTCCGTCCGTCCGTACGATGCGAGGTAAACTGCGCCGTAGTATCGGGCAAGGTAGAAGAATCTTTTTACCCATTCACCAAGTGTACAAATTAGGTGGGTCAACAACATATTACTGTCATGTGACGCACATGGCGTCGCCAGTGTCTTATAGAATGTATCAGACGTGTTTTCTTGTTGAGGAATCGTTTGACCTATGACCTTGCGATCAAATGTTTTCGGTTCCCATTGGAGAGGCACGTCCTTTCGTCTACTAATCGCACGGTTTTGCAGTGCGGTCGCAAAACACAGACACTAAACTTATTACAGTGAACAGAGACGTCAATGAACAAACGGACAGATAATAACTTTGCAAAAATAAAGAAAAAAAATTTTTCACTCGAGGGAAGACTTGAACCTAGGACCTCTCATTCCGCAGCTGCTCGCGCTAACCACGGGACCACGGTGCTCCTACGCCCGTTTTGTCCTTGATGTTGCCTATGTTCTGCATGGACTTCTCAGTTTGTATATTTTGCTTATTTTTTTCATAGTTCCACACAACTTCTTCCTGTTTCCTCGATTGATCTGTGTTCAGTTTTTCAAGGCCTATCCACTATGCCAACTTATAACTAAATCTGAGGGGGTTGCGATGGGGAGGTTCCCTTGTTAGTTAATTTACTTTAACACTGTGAGAAAGTTTTCAATGTGTATATGTACTTACTAGCTCCTACACTGTGTTTAGTTTTTCAGGGATTATAGAATTAATGATCTCTGTAGGAAGAAATCCCATTTTCTTTTGAAAGACCTTTTATTTATTACACGAGTTTTCAGTTGTGTTTTTCTTTAGTTATGAATTCCTGTAGATTAGTATATTTATATAGGTTAGTACATTTGTTTAACAGACTCATATGGGTTTTATATGGCTGTAAGCATTAATGATTTTTGAGAAAAGATTAAGTTGTTAGTGTCGTTTTTTGTGTGTTCCTGAGTACTGGAAGTATACGTCAAGTCTTCTTTTTACAATTTTAATTTGTGAAGAGTTGCATCTTATTGTCAACTCTGCCCCTCTTTTGATGAATCTATTCTTTTTGCTTTCATTTTCAAGACTTTACGTGGACCATTTCACCTGGAATTTTCAATTAATTATATATATCTAATGCTACACTGCTCTGCTGTCTAGCTGAGTTTGTCTTCTGTTTGGAAACATCTGTTTCTGTTCTTTTCCTCACATTGCTCTTCAAAAGAGTTAAAAATACTGAAAACATTTTTAATCTTTATGCATGTTGAACTCATTGTTTCCCTACTGCATTTCTTTTTAACTTTTCCTGCCCAGTGACTGGTGAAACCAATATACACTCTGTTCTTACTCACTCACTTTAATTACCATAATTTTATCCGAAAACTAAGTCACTATATAATTTTGTACACATTGTTCATTTGCAAATCAAAGTCTTTGGTGTCTTGATGTGACTTCGTTGTGGTTTCTATACAGATGGCAGGTTCCTAAAGTGGTGGTCAAATTTTTGGAACCTAGAGTTTGCTGAAATTCAACATAGAGAGCATGAATGCAAAATAGAAATCTTAGCACCTTATTTATCTACTGCTGTTTCAAATGGATTTTACTGTGCTGCATTAGTCTAGTTTTCAAATATGCCTGTAAAAGCTGATGTCAGTTCTTGGTCTTCTGTCATACTAATATTTATGATCTTTTAATTCATGGGCAAAATTGGTACATTGTGTAACCTCTTCTGCCAAATTTATATAAAATTTGTGCTGATTATCATTGGTGTTTGACCTTCTGTTAAATGGCATTGTTTTACTCTGTTTCGTGTGAACTGATGCCATGCGGCTGGTATGCAACACCAGCTGTGCTCTAAAACATACGCTTTCTTCAAGATTGAATTTTCTCATTATAAGAATATTTAGGGAAATCTGTTTTAATTGTTAGAAACCATTCAAAAGCCAAGATCACATAAAATATATATATTTTTTTCATTGAACACAACCGGTTTCAACAGTCTTAGCTGTCATCTTCACGTCTTAAACATTTTACGCTGACCTCTTTCACAAGATGTCACGTGGATAAAGCTCAGCACATTATAAATGTTTCTCATCACTAAAATATTTAAAAACACAAAGCATCTTCTCCAAAACAAGACTTTGTAGCAATATGTACATGGACACGGTCTTTTGGATAAGATGTTGTGTGTTTTTAAGTATTTTAGTGATGACAAACATTTATAATGTGCTGAGTTTTATTCACTTGACATCTTGTGCATGTCATCAGCAAAAAATGAACATGTTTTACTACAAAAAAAATGTTTAAAACCTGAAGACGACAGCTAAGACTGTTGAAACTGGTTGTCTTGAATAAAAAAAATATTTTGTACAATCTTGGCTTTTGAATGGTATTTAGCTTTCTTCTGGGTCACTTTGGCAAGCATACACGCATCTCCAGTGCACGGTCGTGCCTCGCCCCCTTTCCTCCAAACCCCACACCAACTGCAGTACCGTGTCTTCTCCTGTCACCCCCTGCCTTCTGCACCTCATACTGCCTGCCTCTCCTTTCCCTCTCCCGTATGCAGAACCCATGCCATATGCCGTATGCTGCAAGTGGTATCCCCTTCTCCACCAACCTCCACTGAAGCAGCCGTTATGAATTTGTGGCCTGTAATAGATCTCTTCCTCTTATCTGCATGTGGGCTATTGCGGACAAGTGACATTTGACAGTTCTTGGTTTCATGTGAATTCTCACACAGTGCAATGTTGTGTTTTGACCAGAATGTAGCCCTCTAATAACTTAAGAATTGCTTGTCAACTGGATACCTCCTTTCCTTGTATTTTTATAATATTCATAGTGTTATTTGGTCATTTGTGTTAGAATTTTAAGCAACAAACATTTTTTCTAGGTGATTTACCTTTCATTGATTTTTGGGAGTTGATACTAAAGTTTAGTTGGCCTGTTACTATTCTTGTACCCTCAATTTACCAATGGAGGAGAATGAAGATATCTGAAGCTAAGAATCACTATTAAATGTTCAGCCAATATACCCAAAACTGGTATATGAGCTGTGCTCCCTCTGCAGCCATTGCAATAACTATGCTGTGAGCTGGGAGTGCTTCGTGTTTGTGATTTCTTCTGTACCTGATACTGCAGTTTATACTGTTCACTTTAAACTTCTGCTGGGTTTGATCATTTGCAGTGATTAAGGGAAATCTGATGCTCATAGACTTTCTGAGACACTTAGGCTACATGTTCTTTTCATTTGTTTAAAAATATAGAGATACACTAGACTCTCGCTAATCCAGCCCCCAATAGTCCGGAGATTTTAAATAAGTTAAATCGAGGTTCTTCACAGAATGCCACTGCCGTTGAGTTCAGTGTTGGACAAGCAACTATTTATGACATGAAAAAGAAAGAAGATGTTATTCAACAGTACTCAACACAAATGGATAGTGAGTTGGGAAAACAGAAGGTTATGCGAAAGAGAGAGAATGAAGAACTGGATGTAGCTGTTTATTGATGGTTCATACAACAATGCAGTAAAGGAATTCCAGTCAGTGGCCTCATTATAAAGGAAAAAGCAGCTGCATTTAATAAACAACTTGGCAGTAATAACTTATCTGTAGCGAGCAAATGCTGGTTATCAAACTGAAAAAAACGACATGGCATTCGGCAGCTGACTGTCACCAGAGAAAGTTGCTCAGCTAATGATAAGGATGCTGATGAGTTTGTAAGCAAGATACGGAGGATAATAGAGGACGAAGATTTAACTGCTGATGCCTCGTATACTGCTGATGAAACACGACTCTTTAACAAGATGCTTCCTTCAAAACCATTAACTGCCAAGAACGAGGAGGAAGCTCATGGTTACAAACAACAGAAACAGTGCTTAACATTAATGACTTGTAGTAATGCCAATGGGATTGATAAACTACCACTTACGGTGATCGGAAAATTCCAAAGTCCATGTTGTTTTCAACACACTGACATAAATACTCTACCAGTGCAATATTGCACTCAGAAGAAAGTGTGGATGGACAGACAAATGTTCTCTCGGTGGTTCCATGAAATGTTTGTACTAGCAGTGAGAAAAGAGCTAACAAGGAAAAAGCTTCCACTGATAGCTATCCTTATAACTGACAATGCTCCCAGTCATCCTTCAGATGTTTCTCTAAAGTCCAATGGTATACATATACAAGCACTCTTTCTCCCACTATATGTGACACCCCGAATTCAGCCCATGGACCAGGGAATTTTGGAATCAATTGTTGTTGTTGTGGTCACCAGTCCAGAGACTGGTTTGATGCAGCTCTCCATGCTACTCTATCCTGTGCAGGCTGCTTCATCTCCCAGTACCTACTGCAACCTACATCCTTCTGCTTGGTCTCCCTCTACGATTTTTACCCTCCATGCTGCCCTCCAATGCTAAATTTGTGATCCCCTAATGCCTCAGAACATGTAATACCAACCTGTCCCTTCTTCTTGTCAATTTGTGCCACAAACTCCTCTTCTCCCCAATTCTATTCAATACCTCCTCATTAGTTATGTGATCTATCCATCTAATCTTCAGCATTCTTCTGTAGCACCACATTTCGAAAGCTTCTATTCTCTTCCTTTCCAAACTATTTATTGTCCATGTTTCACTTCCGCACATGGCTACACTCCATACAAATACTTTCAGAAACGACTTCCTGACACTTAAATCTATACTCGATGTTAACAAATTTCTCTTCTTCAGAAACGCTTTCCTTGCAATTGCCAGTCTACACTTTATGTCCTCTCTACTTCGACCATCATCAGTTATTTTGCTCCCCAAATAGCAAAATTCCTTTACTACTTCAAGTGTCTCATTTCCTAATCTAATTCTCTCAGCATCACCCGAATTAATTCGACTACATTCCATTATCCTTGTTTTGCTTTTGTTGATGTTCATCTTATACTTAGTATTGCTTAGCGTGTTCCAATATTTCTATGGAATCCAAACTGATCTTCCCTGAGGTCAGCTTCTACCAGTTTTTCCATTCGTCTGTTAAGAATTCGGATTAGCATTTTGCAGCTGTGACTTATTAAACTGATAGTTCGGTAATTTTCACATCTGTCATCACCTGCTTTCTTTGGAATTGGAATTGTTATATTCTTCTTGAACTCTGAGGGTATTTCACCTGTCTCGTGCATCTTGCTCACCAGATGGTAGAGTTTTGTCAGGACTGGCTCTCCCAAGGCTGTCAGTAGTTCTAATGGAATGTTGTCTACTCCCGGGGCCTTGTTTCCACTCAGGTCTTTCAGTGCTCTGTCAAACTCTTCACGCAGTATCATATCTCCCATTTATCTTCATCTACATTCTCTTCCGTTTCCATAATATTGTCCTCAAGAACATCGCCCTTGTATAGACCCTCTATACACTCCTTCCACCTTTATGCTTTGCCTTATTTGCTTAGAACTGGTTTTCCACCTGAACTGTTGATATTCATACAAGTGATTCTCTTCTCTCCAAAGTTCTCTTTAATTTTCTTGCACAGGCAATATCTATCTTACCCCTAATGATATAAGCCTCTACATCCTTACATTTGTCCTCTAGCCATCCCTGCTTAGCCATTTTGCACTTCCTGTCGATCTCATTTTTGAAACGTTTGTATTCCTTTTTGCCTGCTTCACTTACTGCATTTTTATATTTTCTCCTTTCATCAATTAAATTCAATATTTCCTCTGTTACCCAAGGATTTCTACTAGCCCTCGTCTTTTTACCTACTTGATCCTCTGCCGCCTTCACTACTTCATCCCTTAGAGCTACCCATTCTTCTTCTACTGTATTTCTTTCCCCCATTCCTGTCAATTGCTCCCTTATGCTCTCCCTGAAACTCTGCACAACCTCTGGTTTAGTCAGTTTATCCAGGTCCCATCTACTTAAATTCCCACCTTTTTGCAGTTTCTTCAGTTTTAATCTACAGTTCATAACCAGTAGATTGTGGTCAGAGTCAACATCTGCCCCTGGAAATGTCTTACAATTTAAAACCTGGTTCCTAAATCTCTGTCTTACCATTATATAATCTATCTGATACCTTCTAGTATCTCCAGGATTCTTCCATGTATACAACCTTTTATGATTCTTGAACCAAGTGTTAGCTATGATTAAGTTATGCTCTGTACAAAATTCTACCAGGTGGTTTCCTCTTTCACTTCTTACCCCCAATCCATATTCACCTACTACATTTCCTTCTCTCCCTTTTCCTTCTATCGAATTCCAGTCACCCATGACTATTAAATTTTCGTCTCCCTTCACTATCTGAATAATTTCTTTTATCTCATCATACATTTCATCAATTTCTTCGTCATCTGCTGAGCTAGTTGGCATATAAACTTGTACTACTGTAGTAGGCATGGGCTTTGTCTCTATCTTGGCCACAATAATGCGTTCACTATGCTGTTTCTAGTAGCTTACCCGCACTCCTATTCTTTTATTCATTATTAAACCTACTCCTGAATTACCCCTATTTGATTTTGCATTTATAACCCTGTATTCACCTGACCAAAAGTCTTGTTCCTCCTGCCACTAAACTTCACTAATTCCCACTATATCTAACTTTATCCGCTCCATTTCCCTTTTTAAATTTTCTAACCTACCTTCCCGATTAAGCGATCTGCCATTCCACACTCCAATCCGTAGAATGCCTGTTTTCTTTCTCCTGATAACAACGTCCTCTTGAGTAGTCCTCGCCCGGAGATCCGAGTGGGGGACTATTTTACCTCCGGAATATTTTACCCAAGAGGACGCCATCATCATTTAATCATACAGTAAAGCTGCATGCCCTTGGGAAAAATTACAGCTGAAGCTTACCCTTGCTTTCAGCCGTTCGCAGTACCAGCACAGCAAGGCCGTTTTGGTTAGTGTTACAAGGCCAGATCAGTCAATCATCCATACTGTTGCCCCTGCAACTACTGAAAAGGCTGCTGCCCCTCTTCAGGAACCACACGTTTGTCTGGCCTTTCAACAGATACCCCTCCGTTGTGGTTGCACCTACGCTACGACTATCTGTATTACTGAGGCACGCAAGCCTCCCCACCAATGGCAAGGTCAATGGTTCATGGGAGATGGAATCAATTAAACATCATTATCAACATTCATTTCTCATCTCCTTGCTGAATGAAAGTGAAAACGACTCTATCCAGACTATGCTGAAGGCATGGAAAGCAATTAACATATGTGATGTAGTTTTCTAAGTAGCCGAAGCATGGGATAAAGTGGAGAGTGCTACCATAATGAAGAGCTGGAGAAAATTGTTGACATCCACTGATGCCAAGTTGGACCAAGTAGTGAGTGACAGCGATGAGCCATCAATTCAGAATTATCAATTACTTTGTACACTGACATGTTCCACGACCTTCCAGGAGGAGAAGAAATTAATGATGAAGATGTTACTAAGTGGCTGAAAGAGGAATACTGTGATATGGACCAACCTTTAACAGATGAAGAAATAATCAAAAGCGTGCGAGACAGTAATGATGAAAGTGATGAAGAAAAGGACACAGGAGGAGAGAGCGTGAAGATTTCTCACACTGCTGGTGCTGAAGCTGCAGAGGTCTTCCTGGAGTACATTATGCAACAACTAGATACATGCAGTACTGATGTAATGCTTGTAAAGCAGTAGCATGATAAAGTGTGCCACCGTAGCGTATCATCATTGCGACAGTTAAAAATTAGTGAGTGATGCGACTGTATAATTATGTACAGTATACACTCAAGGACTAAGTTTTCTTTGAAAATTAATGTATCCTCTATGCTTTAAAATTGTATCCTTCGGTTTAATCAAGTACAGTTCACTATAACCCCTATGTTTTCAAAATTAAAAAAAAAATAAAAAATAAAAAAATTAAATGAATAAAATAAATTTCAGGCATTCAATAATCTGGCACTTCTGCTAATCCGTCACCCATATGTGTCAGGAATGGCCGAATTATCGAGAGTCTGGTGTACTTTTCCCACAGTTCTGGCGCTATTTTGTGTCACTCTCATTTTTATTGGATTTACTGTAATGGATCTTAATTCGTTTTTATGCAAACACTATGACGGAACAGGATAACTTTCAACTTCTTTTAAAGTTTTTAAGAAATTGTTTATTTAATGTTTGTATCAGGCAAGCTGGAATGTAAATGAGAACAACTGATTTACAATGTTAGCATTAGAACAATGTTTGCATCTGAAGGAATACTAATCTGCTGTTTTCCACATATTGTTATTGTGTCTTCCTGTGTGTACTGAAGTTTTATCTGATAGTGAACGACAAATGTCTTCCAAGGCCCGTTACTTCCACAATTGGCTGTCACCTGATGCCAAGCTTATTTTTCTCTCCCCTGTCTACTCCTTACCCAATAGCCCCATTCCTGTGGTTTTGCTGTTACGAACTGATTCCTCCCACTTACCCAGTAATGTAGTATTTTGCACTTGTGTGAGCGGGTTCTGTTTCATTATTGTATTAGGATTGCACTGTCTAAGACAGTTTTTTTTAAGGGCGCAAAACTGCTATGGTCATTAGCGCCCGGTCCGTGACTTAGGAAACAGTAAAAACCGAAAATGGAAACCAGCAGCAATGGGAACGAAACTCAAAAAATTGGGAGAAACTAAAAGCAGACGGAAGGCTTAAAAATCCACTACAGAAAGGGGTTGGTTGTCCACAAAAAAAGCTTCAAATGACTGACGTCATTTCACTGGCACTAATAAACTCGAGAACGCGATTGGCCGAGCGCATGTCATCTGCTAAAATTGACGATATACCAGGCGACAGCTGCAGACGGGCGCGTAACGGAGTAAAATAGGGGCACTCAATTAAAAGGTGCCTTACCGTCCACAGCTGAGAGCAGTGGGGACAGAGTGGGGGAGGATCGCCGCTTAAAAGATGTCGATGGCTAAAAAGACAGTGCCCTATCCGGAGTCTAGTTAAAATTACCTCCTCCCGACGACGCGTTCGGGAGGAAGAGGTCCAAGCACAGGGAAGAGCTTTCACGTCCCGCAATTTATTATGGGGAAGTGTCGACCAATGTGCGTGCCATAAAAGAACAACATGACGACATAAAACGCTCCGTAGATCGGCGAAGGGAATCTATTGACTAGCTGGCCAAAGAAGAGAGACTGCAGCCTTGGCCGCTATATTGGCCGCCTCATTTCCACGGATACCAACGTGTCCCGGGAGCCAGAGAAACGCCACCGAGACGCCCCCCAGGTGGAGCAAGCGCAGACAGTCCTGAATCCGGTGGACCAGAGGGTGGACAGGGTAAAGAGCTTGGAGACTGAGGAGAGAGCTGAGAGAATCTGAACAGATAACATACTGTATCCGCTGATGGCGGCGGATGTAGTGGACAGCCTGGAGAACAGTGTAAAGCTCCGCAGTATAAACCGAACACTGGTCGGGAAGCCGAAATTGATTTGGGGTGTCGCCAACAATATAGGCACTCCCTACACCTAACGATGTTTTCGAGCCATCAGTGTAAATAAATGTGGCTTCCTTCATTTGTGCAGATAGAGCAGCAAATGCCCAACGATAAACAAGTGAAGGGGTACCATTCTTGGGAAATTGACAAAGGTCACGGAGCAGGCAGATCCGGGGACGGAGCCAAGGCGGTGCTGTATCCCAAGTTGTCAAGAAGGTTTTAGGAAAGCGGAAGGAAAGAGAATGGAGCAGTTGACGGAAGCGGACTCCCGGTGGTAGTAGGGAAGAGGGGCGGCCTGCATACCCTACATCAAAGGAGGCGTCGAAAAAATGTCATGGGCTGGATTAGCAGGCATGGAAGACAGATGGCTAGCATAACGACTCAGAAGGACAGCTCGCCGATTGGACAGCGGAGATTCAGCAGTCTCAGCATAGAGGCTTTCCACAGGGCTGGTGTAAAAAGCTCCAGACACTAAACGTAATCCATGGTGGTGGATAGAGTCAAGACACCGAAGAATAGACAGCCGAGCAGAGGAGTAAACTATGCTTCCATAGTCCAATTTCGAGCGCACTAAGGCGCGATAGAGGCGGAGAAGGACCACTCGGTCCACTCCCCAGGAGGTACCATTCAGGACACGGAAGGTGTTGAGGGATCGCAGACAGCGAGCCGAAAGATAGGAAACGTGAGAGGACCAGCACAGTTTTCTGTCAAACATAAGACCCAAGAATTTAGCGACGTCCGAAAACGGAAGGTTGACAGGTCCTAGATGTAAGGAGGGTGGAAGAAACTCCTTACGTCACCAAAAATTAACACAAACGGTCTTACTGGGAGAAAAACGGAAGCCAGTTTCGATGCTCCAAGAGTGGACGCGATCGAGACATCCTTGAAGACGTCGTTCAAGAAGGTTGGTCCGTTGAAAGCTGTAGTAGATCGCAAAATCGTCCACAAAGAGGGAGCCCAAGACATCAGGAAGGAGTCAATCCATAATTGGATTTATGGCAATGGCAAACAGTACAACACTCAGCACGGAGCCCTGGGGTACCCTGTTTTCTTGGGAGAAAGTACGGAAGAGAGTAGTGTTCACCCGCACTCTAAATGTGCGCTCTGCCATAAATTTGCGAAGAAAAAGGGGCAGCCGACCTCGAAAGCCCCAAGAGAACAAGTGTGCAGAGGATGCCTGTCCTCCAACAGGTATCGTATGCTCTCTCCAGATCAAAAAATATTGCTACTGTTTGGCGTTTCTGGAGAAAATTGTTCATGATATAAGTGGAGAGAGCAACAAGATGGTCAACTGCAGAACGATGCTTTCGGAATCCGCATTGGGCAGGTGTTAAAAGACTGCGGGACTCCAGCCACCAAGCTAAACGGCAATTCACCATACGCTCCAAAACCTTACATTCACTACTCGTGAGAGGAATGGGGCAATAGCTAGAGGGGAGATGTTTGTCCTTTCCAGGTTTCAGAGCAGGAACAACGATAGCTTCCCGCCTTCGTCTGGGAAAAGTACTGTCAGTCCAAATTCGATTATAAAGGCGAAGGAGGTAATGCAGACTATGGGTTGATAAATGCAGCAACATTTGGACGTGGATACCATCCGGTCCTGGGGCGGAGGAGTGAGAAGAAGAGAGTGCATGTTGGAGTTCCCGCATGGAGAAAACAGTATTATAGCTTTCGCGATTTTGAGAGAAGAAAGCAAGAGGTTGCACTTCTGCTGCATGTTTCTTCGGGAGAAACGCTGGCGGGTAATTTGAAGAGCTCGAAATCCCAGCAAAGTGTTGACCCAATGAGTTAGAAATTGCGACGGGGTCCACTAATGTATCATGCGCGACAGTGAGCCCAGAGACTGGGGAGAAACTAGGCGCGCCTGATAACCGTCGAATCCGACTCCAAGCTTCCGAGGAGGGAGTGAAGGTGTTAAATGAGCTAATAAAGAATTTCCAGCTTGCCTTCTTGCTATCGCGGATGACGCGACGGCATCGCACACGGAACTGCTTATAGCGGATACAGTTGGCCAAAGTAGGATGGTGGCGGAAAACACGAAGAGCACGTCGCCGCTCACGTATTGCGTCACGGCATGCCTCGTTCCACCAAGGAACTGGGGGGCGCCGGGGCAATGCGGAGGTGCGTGGTATTGAACGTTCCGCAGCTGTAAGAATAACGTCTGTAATATGGGTGACCTCATCGTCGACACTAGGAAAGTGACGGTCATCGAATGTCGCTAGAGACAAAAAAAGTGTCCAACCGGCTTGGGCAAACTTCCAGCGTCGCGGGCGCATATATGGCAGTTGAGGCTGTAGTCTAAGGACACATGGAAAGTGGTCACTCGAGTGTGTATCATCAAGGGCGAACCATTCGAAGCGCCAAGCTAGCTGAACAGTACCGACCGAAGGGTCCAAATGAGAGAAATTTGTCGTGGAGGCAGACAAAAATGTTGGGACCCCAGTGTTGAGGCAAACTAGATCCGCTTGGTGGAAGACGTCTAGCAATAGTGAGCCACGTGGACAAGGATGTGGAGATCCCCAAAGCGGGTGGTGGGCATTGAAGTCCCCAACCAGCAAATAGGGGGGTGGAAGCTGACCAAGAAGATGAAGGAGATCAGCTCGTGCCATTGGTGTGGACGATGGAATGTATACAGTACAAAGAGAAAAGGTATATCCCGAAAGGGAAAGACGGACAGCGACAGCTTGGAAGGAAGTGTTTAAGGGGATTGGGTGATAATGGAGAGTATCATGGAGAAGAATCATGAGTCCTCCATGGGCTGGATTGCCTTCAACAGAGGGGAGATCAAATCGGACGGACTGAAAATGGTGGAGAACAAAGCAGTCATGGGGACGCAGCTTTGTTCCCTGAAGACAGAAGATGACCGGCGAGTAGGATCATAATCGACAATTCATCCCGATTGGCTCGAATGCCGCAGATATTCCAGTGGATAATGGACATAGGGTGAACAGAAAATGGAGGAATGTGACCAAGGTTGCCGCCAACTCAACGACTGCTCAGAGCTTGCGACCGACAGCATGGAATGGCACTCAGCCGAAGGTCCTGATCCATAGGTTGTTCAGGAGCAGCCCCTGCCACCAGCGATCGGCCGGTTGATCGGCTGCCAACAGTGCGCCTCAGCGACACACAAGACGGCCGAGGGCGATTTCCGCCAGGTGGTACTGTAGATGAGACACGCCTTGGCGGAGAAGAAAATGAACTGGGTTTCTTATTAGCCTTCTTGGATGTTTAGATGAAGCAGGAACCAATGGTTGTGAAGTTGGGGTACGTAAAAAATCTTCACGAGTATGCTCTTTTTTCGAAGTCTTGGTGTCTGACTTTTGGGCTCGAGATTTAGCAGAACCCGATGAAGGGTGAGCCACAGAGTGGGCAGGCGAAAGTGGTGAGGTTGAACGGGCAATCTTTGCGCTGGCCGATCTGACAACCATGGCACTAAAGGTGAGGTCGCAAGTCTGCGTGGCCGCCTCCTTTGTTGGCCGAGGAGAAGCAAGGACTGTGCTGTGTTTTCCTGGCTGAGGCACGGTGGGCTGTAGACTGGCGAATAATTTTCGAGCAGCAAAGGTCGACACCTTTTCCTTCACTCTGATTTCCTGAATGAGCTTTTCGTCTTTAAAAATGGGGCAATCTCGAGAGGAAGCAGCGTGGTCACCCATACAGTTGATGCAACGAGGGGATGGAGGTGGACAAGCACCCTCATGGACATCCTTGCCACACGTAACACATTTGGCCGGATTGGAGCAGGACTGGCTGGTGTGATTGAACCGCTGACACCGATAGCAACGCGTAGGGTTTGGGACGTAAGGGCGAACGGAAATTATCTCATAGCCTGCTTTGATTTTCGATGGGAGTTGAACTTTGTCAAATGTCAAGAAGACAGTGCGGGTTGGAATGATGTTCGTGTCAACCCTTTTCATAACTCTATGAACAGCCATTACGCCCTGGTCAGACAGGTAGTGCTGAATTTCTTCGTCAGACAATCCGTCGAGGGAGCGTGTATAAACGACTCCACATGAGGAATTTACAGTGCGGTGCACTTCAACCCGGACAGGGAAGGTGTGGAGCAGTGAAGTACACAGCAATTTTTGTGCCTGGAGGGCACTGACTGTTTCTAACAACAAGGTGCCATTCCGTAATCTGGAACAAGACTTTACAGGACCTGCAATTGTGTCGACACCTTTCTGAATAATGAAAGGGTTGACCGTGGAGAAGTCGTGACCTTCGTCAGACCGAGAAACAACAAGGAACTGTGGCAACGATGGAAGAACTGTCTGTGGCTGAGACTCAGTGAACTTACGCTTGTGTGGAAGATGAGGAAACCACTGCGGAAGAATCCCCCATGATTACCGGCGTCTCCGATGGCGCGCTCCTCTCTTGTGGGGGCCCTCTCTGAAGGCACTCCCACCTTAGGTGATTGTTCACACCTCAGGTCACACCTCCCGACAAACGGACGGAGGGACCAATTGGCACTTTCGGAAGGTATCAGCTCGGGTAATCACCCCTCCCTGGGCCTGGCCGTTACCAGGGGGTACGTACATGTCCTACCTGTCTACCCGGGGTGGGGAATTACGCGTTACCCTGTCACCGGCTACGCACGAAAATGCATGGGTCGGCCTTCAGACACGCACAGGGAGGAAGAAAGAGAAAGGGAAAAACAAGGAAAGGGAAAGGAAAGAAGAGAGGTCTCAAACGCCGCAGCGGAGAAAAGGGTAAAGAGAAGAGGTAAGGAAAAGAGAAGGACAAAGGAAGGATGAAGACATACAAGCAGAGAAGGCGAAGAATGCGTTACATTTACGAGCGTCCGTCTCCGGACGTAGGCACAAACCATACTCCCAGAGGGGGAGAAAGGGAAGGAAAGAGGCAGAGGTGAGGTGGGGGGGGGGGGGGGCGAAGATGGGGGATAGGGAAGGATGCGGAAAAGGAAGGTATGCAGCCCAGAAAGGAAGGAGGGCCACATTAGCTCGGGGTCCCGTGCTCGCTACGCACGTATCCACAAAAGAGTTGTGGACCCCCTGGGGGGGGTCTAAGACAGTGATGTATCAGATCACTATTACCTTTACGTTTGTTAATTTACCAGGAATGTTGGTATTAGAAATGTATTTGTATAGCTCTAGGATATAGTTTTGGTGTTAAAGTAGTGAGTCAAGATAGAGTGACTTTAAGTAAAAAATGAAGTCTCTTACCTCATAAAATGATTAGGATATCACAAGTATACTCAGTCTATTTATAGGTAGTTATGCAATTGCATGTTTTCTCTTAGTGGGGACCACAATGTTGAGCAGACAGGAAATTTATTGACAGAATTTTAGTAATGGAGACAGTGTGTATGAAAGAAATAGCAGAGAATTTAGCCTTTACACTTAACCTCTGAAGTCATTTATGGTTAGTGGCTACTTTCAGTGTAAACACCCATAGACTGATGTCCAACTGCTATATTGTTACCACTGATGTTTACAGGAAGATAATTTCATTTTTGAGCTGCGCCTTGATATTTTGACAGCTGAGATCAACTAAATTTCTGTGACACTTAACAATAAACCTCTGTTTACAGCACTACAGAAAATTAATTGTAACAAAGCCCTCTCATAGTCTGCAGGTCCCCTATCAGGGCACCTCATCTTCTGATGGGGTGCACTTTCGTAAACAATGTCAGCCACCAGCCTTTACAGATGGGGAACAGATGTACAGGATGAGCAGCCAGTCTTGTAATATTTAGGATTTTGTTCAAAATAATTTTTCAAATCTTGATTTCCATTGAGTCTTCCAAGTACTGTCCCAGTATATCACCACCAGTGCCAACATGTCAAACCAGCCTGTCCTTCAGCACAGAAGTAGTGCACTCCAGTAAAGGCCACTACAAGGGATATCTTCGGCCCTCTGCTTAATAAGCTAGTATACCCATGCCACCGTGTTAAACGATATGGAACATGGGAAGAGAGTCACATGTGTGGTCACTGGAAGATCTTGGAGGGCAGAGGGCAGCTGCTTCTCCCTCATAATTCTGCCTTCAGCTAGAGCAGACAGCTCCCACTTTTCACCTCTGGCCCTGCTCACATGTATGTGAAATGCCCCATGTTAAGTACCCTCCGCTGAGCACTTCACAGTGGTGTGCAAAGTATGTATGTAGATAGAATAAAGAGAAATGTTCCTAACATGATTTGATGACACTGTGCTGTGAAAGATGGATAAAGAAATTACAGTTACTAGACAGGTGGTCTGGTAACCAGCAAAGACTTCAGTAAAATAGATACATTTGCCACAAAAGAAAACAATGAAAAGATGATATCTATTACAATCCTGGTAACAACTTATTAATTTCTGAAACAATAACAGTGTTCTGTGTAGATGCAAGTTCTTTGCGTCAGAGCTAAGTGGCTTCAAATGTAGGGAGGAATGGTAGAAGTCATTTGGTCAGATGGGTCTTGTTTCACTTCTGGCCCAGTTACATCCAAAGAATGAACCATGGTTAGGCTTTGGTGATAATTTGGGCAGCTGTATTGTGGTATTCCATGGGCATTCTGCAAGGCTGCATAACTGCCAAGGATTGTTGGACCATTTTGGCAGATCCGAAGGTCCATCCCGTGGTAAAATGTTTGTTAGCCAATGATCCTGATGTATTCCAAGATGACAGAGCCCCTGTTCACACATCCCACATCATCTAGGACTGGTTTTTGGAAATTGGAAATTTGTGGTAAGGTCTTATGGGACCAAACTGCTGAGGTCATCAGTCCCTAAGCCTACACATTACTTAATCTAACTTAAACTAACTTACGCTATGGACCCCCCCCCCCCCACACACACACACACATGCCAGAGGGAGGACTCTAACCTCCAACAGGGGCAGATGCACGGACTGTGACAAGGCGCCTCAGACCGCGAAGCTACCCCGTGCGGCAGGACTGGTTTTATTAGCACAAGTATGAACCAATGCATTTTCCCTGGCCACCGCAGTCACCAGATCTCAATATCATTAAGCCTTCATGGCATACATTGGAGAGATGGGTGCATGATCACTATCATCTCCACCATCATTACCTGAAATTGCCACTATTTTGCAGGAAGAATGGTATAAGATTCCCTTGAAAACCATATAACATCAGTTACATGAAACTCAATTTGCACTTTTCTCACACAATATACTGAAATATTTGGATCAAGGCAGTATTTATTGATTTCAAAAAAGTGTTCAACTTAGTATCAAAGCTATGCTTGTTGTCAAAAATACAATAATGTGGGATATCAAGGAAAATGGATGGAGGATTTTTTGATAGTGAGGACGCAGCATGTTATCTCATATGGAGAGTCCCCAAGAGATGCAAAAGTAATTTTGAGTGAGTCCCAGGAAAGTGTGTTGGGATCCTTACTGTTCATGTTGTGTATTAATATCCTTGCAGACACTATCAACAGTATGCTCAGACATTTTGCAGATAACACAGTTATCTACAGTGAAGCACCACCATCTGAAAGAAGCTGCACAAATATTGACAGACGTTGATAAGATTTAAAAATTGTGCAAAAATTGGCAACTTGCTTTAAATGTTCAGAAATGTAAAATTGTACACTTTACAAAACAAAAAAAGGTGGGTACCGTATCAATGAGTCAATATTGGAATCGCAGAAATCATACAAACACCAGTGTATAACACTTTGTATGGATATGAAATGGAATGATCACATAGACTCAGTTGAGTGTAAAGCAGGTGGTAGACTTTGCTTTATTGGTAGAATGCTTAGAAAATGTAATCAATCTATAAAGGAGATTGCTTACAAATCACTCGTGCAACCCAGTCTGAAATACTGTTCAAGTTTGTTAGACCCATACCAGGTAGGACTAACAGGGAATACAGAACCTTTACAGAGAAGCGCAGCATGAATGGACACAGGTTTGTTTGAGCTGTGGGAGAGTGTCAGAGAGCTAAGGAAACTGAACTGGCACACTCTTTACGATAGACGTACACTATCCCTAGAAAGTCTAATTGCAAAATTTCAAGAACCAGCTTTTAATGATGGATCTGGGAATGTACTACAACCCTCTACTTATAACTCACACAGGGATCGAGAGGAGAACATCAGATTGATCACAACAACACAGAGGTATTTAAAGACTCATTCTTCCTGCATTCAGTATGTATATGAAACACGAAAAAACACCAATAAAATACCATGTACCCTTTGCCATTCATTTCACAGTGGTTTGCAGAGCAAATATGTAGATGTACATGTATTTCTGAAACGACTGGATGTTGTTTTGAATGCCAATTGTTTCCCTACGCCATATTAGGCATGGGTCTGTGTTATGTTTTTTCTGTTTCCATATTTTTGCCTATCATCTGTATATAGTCCCTCTCAATAGAACAGAAGCAGCCAGGAGCAAGCATGCTTTAAAGGACTCTCAAATTGTACTGTTATTTATCAGAATGTGCACAATTACAAGAACATTTATATTCTAAAGTGACAAAAGTTCTCACACAACGCATCCAAACCCCTTCCGAATCTAAACAGAGCAAGCAGTAAACAATCTACTTGCACATACAGTTATTGGTGGAGGAACTAAGCTTCAGTTTAAAATAACATGTGTAAGGATAAGAAACAGTTGCTAATTGTGTTGTCCTGCCATCAACAGAAATAATCTGTTAAAGTAATTGAAACCACGAGGCTAAATAAAATATAAATGGGATTTTTGTTCCTCATCATTTGTGGTTGGTAGCACTGGACACTTGCTTCTAGTATGCTTGGAAAGTCCGTGAGAATTGGGGAGAGCTGGACATTCCACACTCCCAACCAGTTCATCAGTAGCACCCATGATGTTCGGGCACGAGGTGCACCCCTCTGCTGTGCAGCACAAAACTAAAATTTCTTGCTTGTGAAGAATTTCAAGTGGTGGAAAATTTTATGAAACCGGCTGTACTGTTCAGGGACAAAACACTGCCAAGGACTCGTGTGTTCGCTTGACATGAAGAGTTCAAGGAAGGATAAGAATATGTGGAAAATCAGAAACATGATAAGCATCCTCGGACAAGGATTAACAATGCAAACATTCGCATGGTTCGAGACATTCTTGAAAAATACAGATGAGTGAGTGTATCCAAAATTGCAGAGCAGGATGGAATAAGTTATAGGCGCTGTCGAGCAATCATCACAAATGAGCCAAAATTCTGCAAAGTTTCTGCCAAACGGGTTCCTCACCTTTCAACTGAAAATCAGAAGTTGAGACATTTGGAGGTCTGTCACAGATTACAGCAAGGCTCGCAAAACAAGGTGACGGATTTTTGAGTTCAGATTGTAACTTGCGATGAAATGTGGGTCCAGCACTACAATCCAAAGTCAAAACAAGCCAGTACGGAGTGGTGGAGGAAAGAGGAAACAGACCCAGTGAAAGGCAATACTCGACCATCAGCTGGCAAGGTTCTTTCAACTGTTTTCTTCAAATGATGAGGCATTTTGCACATCGACTTTTTACATGAGCAATGCACAATCAATTTTGCTTGCTTGTTGAACTAGGTGAGGGCTGCATATCGCTGCACAAGATGAAACCAAGTAATTCGAGAGGCCATGAGAACACAAGGCCCCATACTGCAGCTCTAGCAATGTCAAAACTTTAAGAAATGCACTGGACTCTTCGTGATCATCCTCCTTACAGCTCAGACCTATAACCCTGTGATTTTCAGTTGTTTGTGCCACTTGTAGAAGGTCTAGGAGGGCAATGATTTGAAAATGAAGAGAGTGTCGAGGGATTCATGTGCAATTGGTACCTAACACAACTAGCTTCACTCCGCAACACTTCTCATTGGGAAAATTTTCTTCTAAAATAGGATTTTTTTTTTTTAATAAATCTTGTTTATATTTGATTTACGCTCATGGATATGAGAAATCGGCAGGCCAAGGAGAAAAACTGGAGAGAGTAATTTAAATTATCATGTATTTTTTTCCTTTTCTTCCAAAGAATATGATGTGTAGTGATAAACAAACTGCATATAATTTGTTCTTTTTCGCACGGAGGGGTATAAGTGCATATGTCCAATTTCCACAATGTAGCTGCATACACACTGCCTTCTGGCTGAATGTTGCAATTAATATTTGTGCAAGTTGATGTCAAAGGGAGAAAAGGAGGAGGGGGGGTAGAGACAGTGAAGGTTTGTTGAGATCAGGGAAGTTGGATAGGTGGAAACAAATAATAATAATAATAATACGAATGAAATAACTACAACGCTTTAAAAATAAAATACATAAATAGACGTCATTTAAAAGATTTACAGACACATATGACAAAGCATCAAAAAAAGAAGTAGGCCTATGATGTAAAAACAGCAGATGGTGCTGAGAGAACCTAAGACTAAATAAGGGTTGTGTTTGAAAAGCCAGCAATGGCAAACAGGCAGAATTAGCAAATGCATCTCAGAACAAAAACAAGACATCTACATGGCATGAAGCCTGATGTATGAGTGTGGCCTGTTACTTACAATAAGTGAGGCACACCAACACTTTGGGTAACGGTAAGTGCCTGCACCAGATTCATTTACATTGCAACACATCAAATACATTTTGAAAAACACCAACAAAACTGGTTTCTAAGTTTTTCTGTTCATTAAGAATTTTGTCCTTATTGTGGTCCACATGGTTAGACATTTCCCTGCCTTCCAGGAATCCCATAGAAATACACTTCTACATTTCATGCAGCATCAAAAGATTAGTTTCAATATAATTAAGACTTTGTCCTCCTGTGATTGGGCGGAAAGCAAAATTGGTTTTAACTACTGTGTTTTTTCTTCCTGTTTCTGTATGTTCCTTGTACAGTATCTGGTTTCAAAGTTTTTACCTGTCTGATGAATATAAAAAGCTACACAGTCAGAAACTGATTCCAAGTAATGTTCTCCCACTGGCTGCCTACAACTTGAAACGGAGACACATTATCAACATATTCTCTATCCATGAACAAGAGCAGAGTGTGGATGACCCTTTGTAAAGCTTAGCCCAACAACTATGTTTGTTAATGTGAAGCAACTGAAGCCAAAGTACTGACAGAGTAAATTTGTGAAGTTTTGTTTCCAGTAGCAAACAAATGAAAATGTTACAAATAATGATTTGTCCATAGCAGTGCAATAGTTCAGCTAGATTCACATTTCCTGATATTTCCCTGAGATTTTGCCCATGGCAAAACATGCACTATCAAAGGCAGAGCCACCTGTGGAACAACATGTCATATACCTGCTGTTATGTAAACACTGTATGGCCTTTTACATCAGCATGAGTACCACCAAATTATCAGTCAGGATGAATGGGCACGGATAGAGGGTGTTAAAAAAAAAAAAAAAAAAAAAAAAAAAAAAAAAAAAAAAAAAAAAAAAAAAAAACCCTTGTTTCCTGTGTGCATTTGACACGTTCCACATCATAACGGTTTTTCCGTGCTATTGATCAATGGAACACATAACTAACTAACTAACTGGTACCACACAATATCCTGTTGCAGAGCATGCTCTATAACATGACAATTGTGTCCTTGGTGCCCATTTCACCACATGCGCCATCTGGAATCTTCCCCCAGGCATCAATTTCACAGTACTCCGCAGATGGGAACAAGCACTACAACATGTCCTTGGTTCTCGCCACCCACCTGGCCTCAGTTTACATTAATTTCTTCCATCTCAGCATTTCTAGACAGTAAGTACTCCTTTGTTCGCTCTGTTTTAGTTTTCTACATCTTTCATTCTCTTACCTGCCTATTTTTCTCCGTTCCTCTCCTACCTCTGTTACATACAATGCCCATAGCTTTTCACTCTTATTAACTTATACAAAATGTTTTAGCACTTAGCTCTGCCTTGCATATTACTCTGTCTTTCACCTTTAAGCTCTCAGGCTTTCAAATCTCATCCAGTGCAGTCCCCAACAATCAGTCTTTCCTTCTCATCTCATCTGGTAAGTCTCCCCTGACCTGTGGGTGACGTTTCTTTTCCTAGACCTCTCCAGTCCTTTTACTTCAATTCTCTTCCTTCCCCTTCTGCCTGATGAAAGAGCCACTGGCTCTGAAAGCTTGCCTAATTATTACCTTCTTTTATGTATATGTTCTGCCGATACTTGCTTTCAGACAAAACACTCCTCCTGCCAAAGCAGAAAACACACACACACACACACACACACACACACACACACACACACACACACACACACGGCTACTATCTATGGGCACTCAGCTCGGTGTGCGTTTCTGCGTCTGGAGGATGACTTTTCTGTCAAAAGCTAAAAGTTTAACCATCTTCTCACTATGACTGTTAGCAACTCAACATCTCCTCTATACGGCGAGTACCAATTTTTATTTCTCATATTGTGATACTCTCTACAAAATAAATAAATAAACAAAAATTTAAAAAATGAAACTCTTCCCCCTCCTCTTATTACTGGTACTAATACACTGAAGTGTCAAAGAAACTGGTGTAGGCATGCATATTCAAATACAGCGAACTGTAAACAGGCAGAATATGGCACTGTGGTCGGCAATGCCTATATAAAACAACAAGTGTCTGGTGCAGTGTTAGATTGGTTACTGCTGCTACACTGGCAGGTTATCAAAATTTAAGGGAATTTAAATGTGGTGTTATAGTCGGCACACAAACGAAGGGACACAGCATCTCCCAGGTATTGATGAAGTGGGGATTTTCCCATACGACCATTCCAAGAGTGTACTGTGACTATCAGGAAACTGGTAAAACATCAAATCTCCGACATTGCTGTGGCCGGAAAAAGATCCTGCAAGAACGGGACCAATGACGAATGAAGAGAATCATTCAATGTGAAGCAAGTGCAACCCTTCCAAAAATTGCTGCAGATTTCAATGCCGGGCCATCAACAAGTGTCAGTTTGTGAACCATTCAACGAAACATCATCAATATGGGCTTTTGGAGGTGAAGGCCCCCCTCATGTACCCTGCCCGACACAAAGCTTTATGCCTTGCTTGGGCCCGTCAACACTGACATTGGGCTGTTGATGACTGGAAACATGTTGTCTGGTCAGATGAGACTCTCTTCAAATTGTATTGAGCGGATGGACATGTACGAGTATAGAGAGAACCTCATGAATACACCGATCCTGCGTGTCAGCGGGGGACTGTTCAAGCTGGTGGAAACATTGTAATGAAGTGGAGTGTGTGTAGTTGGCATGATATGGGACTCCTGATGTGTATAGATAGGATTGTGAGAGGTGACACATACGTAAGCATCCTGTCTGATCACCTGCATCCATTGGTGTTCATTGTGCATTGCGACAGACTTAGGCAATTCTAGCAGAACAATGTGATACCCACATGTCCAGAATTGCTATGGAGTGGCTCGAGGAACACTCTTCCAAGTTTAAACACTTCTACTGGTCACCAAACTCCCCAGATATGGACATTATTGAGCACTTCTGGGATGCCTTGCAAAGTGCTGTTCAGAAGAGATCTCCACCCCCTCGTACTCTTACAATTTTGTGGACAGCCTTGCAGGATTCATGGTGTCAATTTCCTCCAGTACTTCTACCGACATTAGTCGAGTCTATGCCGCATCGTGTTGCGGCACTTCTGCATGCATGTGGGGCCCTACATAATATTAGGCAAGTGTACCAGTTTCTTTGTCTCTATCGGTGTACTTGACAGGCATTGCAAACTCCACCAAAAGACATCAATTTTGCTAAATTACTTGAAAGAGATCACAAAAAATAATTATGTCGCTAAAAAACAGTAAAATATCCCATTGTAATTCGTTTCACAACACTGTTCAGATAACCACTTGAAAAAACACCTTGTTGGCCAAAACTGAACATGGTGATCAAA
Organism: Schistocerca nitens; assembly: GCF_023898315.1. Lineage (NCBI taxonomy): Eukaryota > Metazoa > Arthropoda > Insecta > Orthoptera > Acrididae > Schistocerca > Schistocerca nitens. Next base: position 443,698,631 of record NC_064621.1, on the reverse strand, counting down.
AATAAAAGTACTCTGCATTCCAAGTCATTTCAAAATGAATAGCATATTTATATTAGCAGTATATAGCAGTTACAGAAATGTAAATTGGTGGCAAAAGTGGGACATGAAGGAAAGGCTATAAACAAAATGTCATTAACTTGTGGCGTAATCCGTATCACTTCAGGCAGGGGGGTTACCTTCACAGTCTCAGATGTTATTGAATTCAGCATATGTTAAAATTTAGGAGTAAGTAAGAATCATGTATTGTTTTGTTTTCTCCAAAAAAATTCCTGCCCCGAGATACAGGCCTTCAAAAGATGACATTGCTAATTTTTTCTGTTGATTAGTACCATGTATATTCTCTGTAAAGGAGAGCTTCCACTTATAAGTTGGACACGTTTTATTTTTAAAATTGTTTTTTAAACTTTCAAGGGTAATGTATATCTTCAGAAGTTGTTTCTTACTAATTTATTTGTTACAATGTTTATTTCTATTGTCTTTGTTGCAGTTATCTCTTATCACTTTCTCTGTTGCAATTATTTATTTTCACTTTCATTGTTTGTTATTTCTTTTCATTTTCATTGTTGCAGATATTTCTCACACTTTGTTGTAGTTTCTTGCCAGTTTCTTTGTTGTGGTTGTTCATAGCAGGTTTCTGTATTGTAGTTGTTCAGTGGTAATTTGTTTACTGAAGAGGCTTCTAAGAAATCTTGAGACCATCCAGTGAGTTCTGTGTTTTTGTGAGGAATTTGCTAGTTGACACAGTTGCAGTGTTTTGTGAAAAGGACTGTTTGAAATGTCCTCTGACTGGGGCCACAGGAGAGTAAAGTGTTCTGATTACTTGCATATCCACAGAGAGTGATATACAGGAAAGAAAGGGGAAAAAAAAACAGACTTTGTTCAGGTTGGGAATAAATGTTCTCATTTGAAGACTATGTTTCAAAGTGAAGATGTTCCCAGTGACGACTTTGTGTGTTCCAAATGTTTTGACAGAATAACAGCAATGATAGTATCTGAACAAGGTGAATCCTCCCATGGTGGAGATGGTGCAGATTTTGCATCAATAAAGGAAGAATTAAATGCCCTGAATCAGTCAACTACAGAGATAGGTGTTAGTCCTGTTAAGAAACCGTGGTGAATGAAGTCGAGTCATAAGCTTTAAGCATCAAGGATGCACAGAGAAATTACTGAAGCTATGGATGAATACAAAACTGACCACACTCTTCAAAGTAGAAATTCCATCTTCAGAAGAAAATGAACCAAAGCACTCTAGTACCTCTTGACAGGAATTTTTCATAAATATAAATTCAGTGTTGAATATTGTGCATCCTACAGTGAAAAGGTGCAGGTTTTAACTATTGTTCCAGAGACATTTTCAAAGAAAACAATTTTGAACCATGTTCGATCAGTATCAAAGTATATGGTACACAAGTCAAGAAATGTGAGGTCCGTAAAAGGAGTCTTTGGAAGACCAGATCCCTATTATGGCCATCCTGTAAAAGCAACTCAAGTTCAAATAGTGAAGTCATTTTATCTGGAAGATAAATGGGACTTTTCTCGTCAGAGTGCCAGCAAAAAGGACACTACAACTGTAACAGTTTAAGGTCAAAAAGATACGAAAGTGAAGCGGTATATGATTCGCAGTATTAAAGAAACTTTTCCAATTTATAAGAGCATATTATAACTTCACATATTTGAAGATCAAAATTTTACGCTCTACGACCTAAGCGGGTAGTTCCACACCCACCTAGAGATCTCTGTTTATGTGTGTACTGCGCAAATTTTAAACTTTGTATGGTAACTTTGAAGAACTTACTGGAGCACAGGACATATGACACCTTGGTTGGGTGTGTGAAGTCATTAGTAGTCTGTGACATAAAGCAAGAGCCATGTTTGTTTCAAGAATGTGGTGACTGCCCTGGAAAGAGAGGACAGTCTTTACAGACACTTGGCCTGGAAGACATAGCAGAAAACTCTGCAGAAATTACATATGCAACATGGGAGGAAAATAAACTAATTAAGAAAACTCTTGCCTTTGACAGTTTCATTGATGAACTTGGTAAATGGTCAGTGAAAGCAGTAACACACCAGCATCTGAAGAAATTGCAACAACACACTGCAGAAGTGAAAGGGTGTATACAGGCTGAAGAACTATGTTTGGTGCTTCACTGTGATTTTGCTGAGAACTGGTCTGTAATTCTCCCACAAAAAGTACAAGGGTATCATTGGAGTAATGACCAGGTTTCAATCTTTACTGGAGTGACATATTTTCAAAACAAGATCACAAGTGTTTCAGTTATAAGTGATGACACAGGACATGACTCGGCAAATGCTTTGCTAGCAATGTTTTTAAAAATTATTAGCTATTTGAATTAAGTCGCTTGTGCCAACTGACTGGGTATACAGTGCTATTGGTCACGGGGAAGGGGCGTTGTGATGGTGCAGGAGGCCTGCTGAAGCACCATGCTACGAAACATAATCTTTCCAGACCAAATGTGGCTGTGATTCAGAATGCTGAGGATTTTACAAGAGTCGTGAAATCTTACACATCCACAGCCTCATTCTTTTGTCCAAAGAAGAAATCGAAGAATTTTGTGAGCATAAAAAAGAAGAATGGTCCGAACAAACTACTTCTTTGAAAGGAATTCAGAAGACACATTTTTGGACTCAAAGTAATGGGCGAACTCACACTGCAAGCACTTTAAAGAGCAAGAAAGAAGAAATTTCATTCATTTGGCCAACACCTCAGAAACAGAAGGATAATATTCAGATTCACAACCTGAGAAGGGGGATGTTTGTGGCGTGTATGTATGACTGTGACTAGTGGGTTGCAGAGATAAAAGACACCAGTTCTGAGTTAAACGAATTTGTTGTGAACTTTATGCTACCACATGGACCAGATGCTGATACAGGTTTCCAGCTGAAGGACAGCAACAACATCACCACTCACACTTCCTGTTCACAATGTTTTGAAGATAGTAAGTGCTCCAGGCTCTATTGGTTCAACAGGAAGGCATCGCTCTATATCAAAGGAAGATACTGAAGCAGTGGAACACATTTTTAGTTCATTGAAGGCTACTTTCAGTACAAAACAGAGTGCACAGAAGTTGTATAAATTGAAACCATTATGTCTTTGGATCTTTCACATACATTTTGGAGCCATTTAAAATGCTTCAAAAATGAGTCTCTTACTCATCTTTCAAAACTAAAATTATGTTTATATGACGGTAGTATCTGTTCCCGAAAGAACAGTTACCGTGGATGACCATGCAGCTTTGCTAGAAATGAAATGATAATTAAATGGACACCCTAGCTGCAAACAGGCGTTCATGTACTTCATTGGGGACATGTTGAAAATGTGTGCCCCGACCGGGACTCGAACCCGGGATCTCCTGCTTACATGGCAGACGCTCTATCCATCTGAGCCACCGCGGGCACAGAGAATAGTGTGTCTGCAGGGACTTATCCCTTGCACGCTCCCCGTGAGATCCACATTCCCAACATGTCCACACCACTACATCTATTAGGCGCACTACGAATGTAGTGGTGTGGACATGTTGGGAATGTGGATCTCACGGGGAGCGTGCAAGGGATAAGTCCCTGCAGACGCACTATTCTCTGTGCCCGCGGTGGCTCAGATGGATAGAGCGTCTGCCATGTAAGCAGGAGATCCCGGGTTCGTGTCCCGGTCGGGGCACACATTTTCAACATGTCCCCAATGAAGTACATGAACGCCTGTTTGCAGCTAGGGTGTCCATTTAATTATCATTTCATAAAATTATGTTAAATAAGGCTAGGTTTTGCTTTTTATAAGCCTGTTATGTGATAATTCTGTCAGAGACAGTAAAGGACTTGGAAGAGCAGCTGAACGGAATGGACAGTGTCTTGACGGGAGGATATAAGATGAACATCAACAAAAGCAAAATGAGGATAATGGAATGTAGTCGAATTAAGTCTGGTGATGCTGAGGGAATTAGATTAGGATATGAGACACTTGAAGTAGTAAAGGAGTTTTGTTATTTTGGGAGCAAAATAACTGATGATGGTCGAAATAGAGAGGATATAAAGTGTAGACTGGCAATGGCAAGGAAAGTGTTTCTGAAGAAGAGAAATTTGTTAACATCGAGTATAGATTTAAGTGACAGGAAGTCGTTTCTGAAAGTATTTGTATGGAGTGTAGCCATGTATGGAAGTGAAACATGGATGATAAATAGTTTGGACAGGAAGAGAATAGAAGCTTTCGAAATGTGGTGCTACAGAAGAATGCTGAAGATTAGATGGGTAGATCACATGACTAATGAGGAGGTATTGAATAGAATTGGGGAGGTAGAACTTTGACAGGTAAGTCCAAATGGAGGATTTCTTTGTAATCATAAAGCAATTATCTTTCAAATAAAAAAAAAATTTAAAAAAACATCAAAATATCTAGAACTATTCCAGAGATACAGCATTTTAATTTTTTTTTTCCAAAATTCACATCTTCAAAATGGTACGCACAGTGTCATCTTTGGAGGGCTGTATCTAGGAGCAGAAATTTTTTTGGAGAAAACAAAAGAATATGTGCCCTACTTAGTCCTTCATTTTAACATGCAAAATTCAATATCGAGACTATGAAGGAAAGATTTTTTCCTAGCCTGCCTTAATTGATATGGAGTATGCCTTGTATGTTTGTGGCATAAATTAAAGAGGGTGCTTCTGAGTTTTGTGACATTAACTTATCTGTGTAATCAGTCATTTATCAACGTGGAAACTTTACTAAATGGTTAAAAGATGCTGAAGTTAAGCCTTTGTTTATGAGAGGAGGGAAAAAATATCATCAAATTTTTGTCAGATTTCACTTTTGCTGACATTCTCAAAAAAATGTAGCAAAGGTAATACACAATTAGCTTCTTAATCATGTGACAGAAAATTATATATTGTCAAAGTCACAGTTCAGACTACCGAAGGGTTTCGGTATTGAGAAGGATATCTACACGTACATCAAGAATTTATATATTTTATTAGATAATGATAATTAGATAATAATGAAGAACTTGAAACTTGCAGCACAGGGCAGGAGCACACAGAAGAACTCTGGCTGATGTTTAAAAGAATAAGTGACCTTGCACTGGATAGATGTGTACCCAGAAGAACAGTTCATAAACGGAGGGAACATTTATGGTATGCAGCCACTGTAAAGGAACTATTAAGGAACAGAGATTACTGCATAATAGATGTCAAGAGAGCAATGTATGATGTCTTCAATGACAACTGTAGCAGAATATTGTCAAATGATATTTCACAAAACCCCCAAGAAATTCTGATTGTATGTAAAGGCAATGGTGGAACCAAAGTTAGTATCCAGTCCCTAGAAAATGAGACAGAAACTGAAAATGAGGGTAGCAAAGCAAAAGATGTAATTCTTAACTCTGTTTTCAAATGTCAGGAGAATTTCACCATTTTAATCCACACACCACTTAAAAGATGAATGAAATAAGTATTACTGTCAGTAGTATTGAGAAACAGCTGAAATCGTTAAAAGTGAACAAAGCTCCAGGGCCTGATGGAATCCTTGTCAAATTCTGAATTTGCAGCACAGTTAGCCCCTCTTTTAACTGAAATCTATCCTAGATCCCTTGAACAAAACACTTGCCCAGTTCATGGAAAAAGGCACACATCACTCCCATCTAAAAGAAGGGTTGTAGAGGCGACCCACAAAACTACCATCCAATGCCCTTGAAATCAATTTTTGTAGAATCTTAGAACATATGCTGAGCTTAAAAATAATGAGGTATCTTGAACAGAATGACCTCCTCAATGTCAACCAGCACTGATTTCAAAAACACCAATCATGTGAAACCCAACTCGCGCTTTTCTCACATGACATACTGAAAGCTTTGGATCAAGGCAATCACGTAGATGCTGTATTTCTCGATTTCCTAAAAGTATTTGACTCAGTATGACACACACGCTTATTGTGCAAAGTATGATCATACGGGGTATGGAGCGAAATTTGTGACTGGATTGAGGACTTTTTGGTAAGGAGGTCGCAGCATGTTATCTTGGACGGAGACCCATCAACAGGTGTAGAAGTAACTTTAGATGTCCCCCAGGGAAGTGTGTTGGGACCCTTGCTGTTCATGTTGTGTATTAATGACCTTGCAAACAATATTAATAGTAACCTCAGACTTTTTAGACATTGCAGTTATCTATAATGAAGTATCATCTGATAGAAGCTGCATATATATTCAGTCAGATCTTGATAGGATCTCAAAGTCATGCAAAGATTGGCAATTTGCTTTAAATGTTTAGAAATGTAAAATTGCGCATTTCACAAAGGAAATTATGTAGTATCTTATGACTGTAATAGCAATGGGCCACAGTAGGAACTGGCCAATTCATACAAATATCGGGATGTAATCCTTTGTAGTAGGGATATAAAATGGAATGATCAAATTGGCTCAGTCATGGGTAAAGCTGGGAGTAGTTTAGTTCATTGGTAGAATACTGGAGAAGTGTAATCAGTCTACAAAGCAGACTGCTCAAAAATCACTTGTGTGTCCAGTTCTAGAATATTGCTAAAGTGTGAGGGACCCGTATCAGGAGAGAGTCACATAGACACTGAAGGAACATAAGAGGAAGACTCTTGAAGATAGGCATAAACTATCTTGAGAAAGTCCATTAACAAAGCTTTAGGAATCGGCTTTAAATGATTACTCTAAGAATATACCACAAACCCCTATGTATCGCTCATGCAGGGACTGTGAAGATAAGATTAGAATAATTACAGCATGTACAGAGGCATTCAAGCAATTGTTCTTCCCGTGCTCCATATGTGAATGGAATGGGAAGAAACACTAATAACTGGTGCAATATGACATAACCTCTGCAATGCACTTCATGGTGGTTTGCAGAGTACAGATGTAGATGCAGAAATTACAGGCTAAAGGTATATTTTGTTATGTGTCAAAAGCATCTGACTTTGTAAATCAGAATATCCTTTTATATCTAAAAACAAAGATGATGTAACTTACCAAACGAAAGTGTTGGCATGTCTTTCGCAACCCACGGTTGCTTCATCAGGAAAGAGGGAAGGAGAGGGAAAGACGAAAGGATGTGGGTTTTAAGGGAGAGGGTATGGAGTCATTCCAATCCCGGGAGCGGAAAGATTTACCTTAGGGGGAAAAAAGGACAGGTGTACACTCACACACACACACATATCCATCCGCACATATACAGACACAAGCAGACATTTGTAAAGGCAAAGAGTTTGGGCAGAGATGTCAGTCGAGGCGGAAGTACATTAGAAAGCAGTATAACAGGAAATGCTGCAAAATGGTTCAAATTCAATATCTCTGACAGGAAACAAAGGGTGTCATTAGGAAAGAAATATGTATTGAACTATCAGCTATCATTGAAATGGTAACTAATTATGTGCACTATCCCGCAATGTTCTATCTTAGAGCCCTTACTTTTCCTTGTGTATACCAATGTTCTTTTATCTGTAACATAACCAGATGCTAAATTAATTTTCTTTGGAGATGATTAAACCTTGCAATAAAGCAAGAGGCCTTAGAAATAAATGAACAGTGAAATTTACATGGATATTAATAAAAGGTCCTTAGCCAATTCTTTGTCACTAAACTTAAAAATACACTAGATGCAGTTTAGAGCTTGTAAGTCCACCATACAATGGCAAACAGATATAAGAAGTTTATAGTACTATATTCTAGGGATTACAGTTTGATAAGAAATTTAAGTGGGAAGAGCATACCACACACAACTACTGAAGCACCCATTACATCTCTATTAGCAATACAAATGTTGTCAGACATATGTAACAGTACAATCAAAAAGCTAGCATACTATACCTCCTTTCAGTCCACAATGTCATAAATCTTTATTTTTATGGGGAACTCATCATGCTAGGCACTGTACTCAGTTGTTAATGTTCTTTCTCTTGCACTCTATTCATTACCAGTTTTACTACATATCAAGTGTAAACAGTATGGCCTTAATTTACATGAACACCCACAGGAAAAGTGAGCATGTGACGACAAACTATGCCTTTAAGACATATACGAGTAGTTTGAGAATTATTACTCTCACCCAATAATGCCTTTCAAATGACCCACATTAGTGCACAACAGTCACTTTAAAGTTAGTTAAATTCTACACTGGTTGCATAAATAACCATAACATTGTCTAGAGAAACAGTGAATGGTGTTTTTCACATTTTCTTTGTCACACTTAAAATAAAATGCCGCTTCCAACATTAAAAATTCACTGAATTTCACAATATGATCCACACTACTGCTCAGACAATAGTTTCAAACATACGTCCGTCTTATCAGCTAAATGAGACATACTTCGACCAAAATTTCAATGTAGAGTAAAAGAGCCACCATTAAATCCATCACAATCACATTAAAACAAAAGCCTGATAATAATAAACCATTCTTAAATTTTCATCACCAGCACAGAATTTAATGTCAGTATTATAGTTGGAAAAATTGTGGTCTCTTTAATTTATTTGGGATGAAGTATTTCGTCCATAACTATACTTTTGTGTGCAATTATTTACGCGTATTGTTTACGTTAATAAGAAGTTATCTGCTTACGGAAAGTTGTGAATTTCACGATCGCGTGAATTACACTAATTACAAGCACATTATGTAGTGCTTTTTTAAAAAGAAATACGGACATTAAACCAAGCTGATTGCTTTACACATAAATCTTGGCAGCTGTCGAGAGTCATTATAAACTATATAATAAAGCCCATCAGTTTTCTTATTTAGTGTATTAAGTATTTATGATGTTCGTCTGGGAAGGATAACAGTATTTCACATTACGTTCCGCAAAAGACATGGAAAGAAATACGCTCTCCTCGCGACGAATCGCATATATTGCACCGAAATGTTACAGTATTTTAACAAATATTACGAGATTGACCGTATAATTCAACATAGATTAAAAAGATTTTATTGAAGACTCAAGCTGAACGAAATGAATGTATGAAGTAAACATAAGCGTGTTTAAATATATGTTGTCTCTCACTTTGGTTATTGTCCCCTCAAACATAAACACCACCTTCTCCACATAACAAAGAAACATAAGAAACGGAGATTAGATGGGGAAAGGTAAACTCATTTTCTCTTTTATTAAGGTGGGTGAAACTGAATTGCGCGTATTTGCATTACTAGTGTACTACAGCACTCCAAACGTTTTAATAAGTACAACTGAAAAGTCAAAAGGAAGCCATCACACCAAAACAAGTGACGAACGAGTGGAGTTGCAAGGTCACACTTTGTATGAGACAGCTCCCACTTTTCACATTGAGATACTCCGCACCTTGGACATAAAACTCATTCACTCACCTCAGTAAAGCTGTACCAAAGCCAATGTCTCCGTTTATAGCGCCATCATAATGTTTAATATACTAGAAAATTAACTTGTAAACGAAACTCATGAGACCCATAGCAAAATGTGACAACAATGCCTCCATTAAGCGGAAGTCGCTTGAACTTCCGGAAAAAGTAGAAGTCTCGGCTACAAGCTACCTAGAGGGCAGTGCAGTATTAATATGGCTACTGAGTTTGTTGTCATAACACGAAATATCAGCTGGTGGAGTTTGGTGTAAAGTGTACGGACAACTAATTGTGTTGTATTGTTATTTTTTGCCCAGCAGATAAAAAAGAAAATATTTATCTATGTGCGAAAAAATACTTGCGTACAGTATATATCAGTTAACCTTTAATTCTGTGTAATATTTTGGTGGTTTACCGTATTTTAATGGAGACATTCATCCGGAGTTATATGTAACGAATATAAGATTAAAATAAATTACGTTACTATTTTTAGAAAATCAAACTTATTTCATATTTTGCAGGAATATCAGCGTCCTGAAGCATATCAGTGTCGGTACTTTGTGTTTATTACTGTTGTGTTTTATGTGGGTATTTAGATGTGTCAGTTTTTCTGATAAATGTTTTTCCTAACTAACGTTTTGTAATACAAAATATTCTCTGCGATACCGTTTTCTGATACGTAACTGAAAATTAGCTCGACCTTTATTTTGATAAATTTGTTTTTATACAGATAAATATTAATAACTGTTTTAAATTGTTGTTGTTTTCAATCCAGAGACTGGTTTGATGCAGCTCTCCATGCTACTCTGCCCTGTGCAAGCTTCTTCATCTACCAGTATCTACTGCAACCTACATCCATCTGAATCTGCTTAGTGTATTCATCTCTTGGTCTCCCTCTACGATTTTTACCCTCCACGCTGCCCTCCAATACTAAATTGGTTATGCCTTGATGCCTCAGAATATGTCCTACCAATCGATCCCTTCTTTTAGTCAAGTTGTGCCACAAATTTCTCTTCTCCCCAATTCTATTCAATACCTCCTCATTAGTTATGTGATCTACCCATCTAATCAGCATTCTTATGTAGCACCACATTTCGAGTTTTAAATTATAAGATCCATAAGCTGTCTGTATGTGGGGAAAATGTGTTATAAGAATTTTTGTTTGTTTGTGAGAAGTATATAATTTTTTACTAAGCGTGTGTGGGTATCTGTTTGTTGGGGGGAGGTTAGGGCTATGGAAAAGGTTTAGTGGTTATATTGCTATCTTCATTAAAACATAGCTAATATATGTTTCTGTTTTGCCAATAGGTTTCATCGTTTTGTCATTTTCTGTAAATCTTATCATGAGCAAGCCCTTCTAGAATGTGGAATGAATAAAGGTATGCATTAACAGGCAGAAGCAGTTAATTCAGTCCAATACATTGAAAATTAAGCATCATTAGACTGCTATAAACTATTTATACTTTCCTTTATTAAGCATTCATTACTCAATAACATTAGCAGGAAGGCAACTGCTTCTAAAAATTTGTAATATTTAATTTCTTATTGCTAGCTTCATATTTACATGGCCACATTGGCATCTATCATAGAACAATTATCTGTATGTGGTAAGATTAGTGGTCCCATTTAGTATTAGCATTGTGTCTTTGTCATTCAGCTTACAAGAATTTTCAGTTGAAGCATGTAGATAATCAGATAATTTGCTGATAAAAAATTTAAAATCGTTAGTTTCATTTCCTAGATGTCTACAGATTTTGTTTTATATCTGATGAGAGCTTTTTGAAGGTATTTGGACCAGGATTATAATAGGGAGTTAAATCTACTTGAAAAGTGTTTTTGTGTCTCATAGTTTGCTTGTGTAAATCATGATTCATCCGAAACTGGATTTTATTATTAGCAATAAATATAATGGAGGAGTAAACATACATTGGAAGTAAGTAATAATTATGAGATCTTTGAAGAGGTTGATGAAATCTGCGGTTTTAAAGTGTCACTGAGTGTGATGTGATTAAAAAGCTGCAGAAAAGTAATAGCAAATTGTAAGTTTAACTGGGTCGACCGAAGCGTCCGATCCCACCCGTCGGCTTTGACCCGTGACGTAAGGCTGTTATGGTGTGTGACGACACGACGGCGTGGAATTTAGTTTGTGAGAGTCGCATATTTGTAAGTGTCGTTTTGATGCAATCGGTGGTGCTCTCCGGTGGTGTGTTAGGTGATGTTGTTGGTTTAGTTTGCGAGTGTTGCGTCATGTGTGAATTTTGGTAATTTTTTTTTTTTTAATTTTTTTTTTTTTTTTATGTCTTTGGTAGGTATGCATATGACTGACAGGGTCAACAGTTTTCGGTTGTCGGCTATGATGGGGGACAGTGTGTTGTCTCTAATAAAATTTCTTCAACTATTCGGATTTTTGGATGAAGTCATGAAGTGTTCAGTATGTTCTGAAGAAATGAGGCTTACTTAAAGTTCCGGCGTCACGGACCAGGGACGGCTGTATGTGGAGATGTCGTAAGGATAACAGGTCAGGGGAAGTGTTCGATCCCAATGTGTGGCTCTGAATGTTGGTATTGGTATCAGGAGATGTTTTTGGGCTATATAGGTCAAGGGAAGTGTTAGTTCCTAATTTATGGGATCGGGAGTTGCTGTCGAGCTATATAGGTCAAGGGAAGTGTTCGATCCCAATTTATGGGATCTGGAGCTGCTGTTGAGCTATATAGTTCAAGGGAAGTGTCTGATTCCAGATGATGGTATTTGGGGGAGTTTTGTGATGTCAGTTTTTTTTCGTCGTTTTGCGTGGTTTTGTATGGGGGTGGGTGTCTAAATTTGTTTATATCTATGTAAAAACAAAGATGATGTGACTTACCGAACGAAAGCGCTGGCAGGTCGATAGACACACAAACAAACACAAACACACACACACAAAATTCGAGCTTTCGCAACAAACTGTTGCCTCATCAGGAAAGAGGGGAAGGAGAGGGAAAGACGAAAGGATGTGGGTTTTAAGGGAGAGGGTAAGGAGTCATTCCAATCCCGGGAGCGGAAAGACTTACCTTAGGGGGAAAAAAGGACGGGTATACACTCGCACACACACACACACACACACATATCCATCCACACATATACAGACACAAGCAGACATATTTAAAGACATATTTATATTTAGTTTGTCCCCACCCAAAAACCCCTTATTTTCCGCATTAGTGTCATTAGGCTTTTTGTGGAATGTTTGTGTGTTTGTTTTTCGATGTATTTTCGTACTCATAATGTGTACATAACGACTTTATATGCGCCGTATTGGAATCATGGTTTATGGTTGTTTCCGCCATATTTGTGATGTCATGGGTCAAAGCAGACGGGCGGGATCGGATGCTTCCGTATTTCCGTTTAACTATTGTGCATCTGCAGTATATACGTATTAGCATACAGTTATTTATGGTAGTTAAGTGTTACCAAATAGTCATAATATACATTGTAAGTGCTAAAGTATTGTAAGCAATAATCAATGTTTTGTTAAACCAAGTTACGAGCTTTTAATCAATTTAATGGAAAAAAAAATAATGAATTGCACTGGTGTATTTTGCTGAATGTTTGTTCAGTTTATAATTGTGTAGCAAACAGACCTAAACCTAATCTCAAGTCTGTATAGTATTGGCAGGTAAATCACATACAGGAAACATCACCTTTCGTTGTGAAAGATTTAGTAATCTATTACTTAGAAAATTCAGTAATGTTCATATATATCACTTACAAGTATTTCTTGTATCATATGTCAGTCTTTTTGATTAAACAGAATATCAAAAATTTGTAATTACAGTTTTTCATTGAACAGCTATCACTGAATAATTTGTTTAGGTTAAAAAATACTGCCACAATCAACAGTTGTGGAAGGTGCTGCAGAGTAGTGAGAATGCTCAACAGTGCGAAGACAGCCTTTTTTTCCATGTTGGTTGTGGTAACGGAACTGGCTTGGATGTAGATGTGGCTAACCTTTTGCACTGTAGTATTTGTCTGTCACTCCATAACTGTTGATAAAGAACAGCCGATCTGGCAGTAGAAGCAGCAGAATTAGTTGCAGTTGATAGCAGGGAAGTTAGGAATAGGATAGGTTGCTGGACTGTGGTCAAACCTGCTGGATCAAACAAGAGGTTGAAGAGATGCTGCCAGTCTGCTATCTTCAGTCTAGATGTCTCCAACAGCTTCAGTGCTTTGGAGACTGGACAAACCTACAGGCATTTCAAAGAGCTCAGGACCACTGTGATAAGATGAGGGAAAAAGTGCAAGTTACGACTAACTGTAGTCAGAGGGTCAGGAAGATGAGGATCCTGCAAGAGAGTAGTCACAGGAGGTGAATGGGCTCAGCAATACCATCAGCAATTTCGGTTCTATGAGGGAAGATCACGGTAAAGAAGATCATGATGTGATGTATTTGGTTATGCGGGGGGGGGGGGGGGGGGGGGGTCATGTACAGTTTTTTAACTATAACTTCAGTTACTCAGTTGAGAATAGTGTCAACCAAAGACTAGTGATGTTTCTCACACAAATGAGATTGTGTCATTCTTTGGATGATACACAAGCCCTGGATGATGCACTCCGTCAGATGTTCAGTACAGAGTGGAGCCATGACACATAGGTGCAATTGACACATCACATGTCATACAGTCAATCGCCCCACACTTGGCATGGTCTACATCTGAATGTTTCCAGTAAGAGGTTACGTACAGGGCTGGTACCTAGAAGCATTCAGTGTAATTGGAGCACTGTGATTTCCAGTATTTTCACTAGGCCTTTTTAGGGTAAATTTTACCAAAAGACAACACTTCGGAGACAGTTGCAACCATCAGTGGAGATGGGAAAAAAATCATAATACATTTATATTTTTCCATAAAAACATAAGAAGCCTGCTAAATGATAAAGAAGAGCTATATTATCACTACAGGAAACTGAATAAAATTACAAGATTTTTTTACAGATTTGTTGAGCATAACAGAACATCATTTGTAAGTCCCAGAAAAGCAACACATTTACCTACATGGGTACAAGTTAGTATCACATTACTGTGGGTGTAATATGCAGGAAAAGGGAGGGAGCTACTTAGATAGATAAAGAGCAGTTTACAATTCCAGGCCATAGACTTTAATAAGCTGTGCATTGAACAGCTCATTGAATGCTGTACATCAGTAAGAGACATAGAAACACGCAGAACAGTAGTTCCGACATTGTGCAGGACCCAAACAGCAAATTTTGAAACTTCATTAAGCAATTAGAGAAGGTATATGTTGAGTTTTCAATATTGATTTCGTCTAGGATAGTTCTGATTGAGTGCACTTGAAGTTGCTAATGTCCTGCTGTGGTTTGAGCCCCACAGTAACATTCACAGCAAGAATAGGAGGATGTATTCTAACAATGATTGATAATTTATTTGTAAATTGAACTATCTTTTATGAAACAGGTGAGAGTCCCATAATAAATGTTTTATTTGATCACGATTATCCATGGTTAAAAGTAAAGTGTCCCCATCAATCAGATTTAACTAAGGAAAGTGTAGATGCTGACTCCAGTTATGCTGTTCAAAGGGAACTTACAGGATGAGACATAGGAAGAGGTTTAACAAGGACGCAGTGGATGAGAAATTTAATTTTTTCCTCTAAATATTCGTACAATACTATGAATCCACTTTTCCTTGACCACAGGTCAGGGACAATTACAGTGTAAGCTGAGGGAAAGGGTGGCCAACATCTGGCTTTAAAGTATTATATGTTAGGAAGAGAGAGCTTTATTGCAGAGTAGGCTATAGCCAAGACTTATAAACTCACTACAAATAATATGGCAAATTCTTCTCCAGTCCGCAAAAAAGACAAAACCTGTGTACTTATGCACAAAATGTTAAGAATTCGAAGAACAAGGCAGGGTCAATGTGGAATATTATCAGTCATTCAGCAAATGATATTCAACTGCTTGATGACAGCAGCAGTGAGGCAGATGATATTAAATTCTAATCCTTGGCCACCAAATAGAACGAATTCTTCCAAAAAGCAGCTGAAATCACAGAGACAAAAGTAAACTACCATAAGCAGATCTATTGAATTAGCATCTCATTCATTATGGAGTGATGCTGACTCAATTTATGAAGGAAGCAGATGAAAAGCTTCAGTACACACTGTGGAAGCAAAACAATATTGTCATTTTCCTGATATCAGCTGATAGTGCATGTAGTGTTACAATTATGTAATAATGTGTTTCCATTGATTAATAGTGAGAAATGTATAAACAGTGTAGCACTACTGTTTTACGTTACTAAGCAAATTCTTTAAAAGCGGTACTGTATATAGGGACAAATCGAATGAGGTGACACTGTTTTAAACAGACTGGTCTTGTATTTGAGGAGAGGGAGGCTTCAATCTCCATCTGGCCATCAGGATTTAGATTTTCCATTATTTTCTTAAGTTATTTCAGGCAAATGCCAGAATAGTTCCTAATACAAGGCTATTCTTGTCAAACTAGACTTGTTAGTGTGTAAATGCCTGTATACATGATTTTTGTTTTTCCCCATGTAGAGAAGGTATTTTTTCCCTCTACTGCTACCACCAACACTTGAAGTGGCATTGCAAACTCCACTACAGGTCATCAGTTTTGCCAAATCTGCGGTTAGAGATAGATCACAAAAATCATTAGGTCACTAAAAAACAGTAACCTCTGTGGATATGATTGTATTTTTAACCGAAATACTAGAATCTTGTGCTAACTTTTATATTTCTAATGTCGTCCTTGAATTAACTTTTCAACCAGTCAAAGAGTCAAGTCTGTTTATCAACCCATCTCCTTTCACATGTTCTCAGAAATTGATGAGAAGGTAGCATACAGCATAATATTGAACATCTCAGCTCAGTTGTGCTTCTGTAAAGACTTATGTATTGAGAAAGCAATATATAATCTCATGGATTCAGTTTTGGTACATTTAAACAAAACAAAAAAGTTGGCATTTTCTATTATCTTGCCAATCCCTTTGCTTGTGTAGCTCATAAAACTCCACTAGGTGCGTTAAAAGTATTCCCCTTACATGGATAGAATTGCATCCTTAACATTAGAAGACAGAGTATCACATTAATAAGTGATAAGGCAGGTATAAAACTGAATTCAGGATAGAGAAACATTAAACATGGTACCCCACATTCCTCTTATTGACTGACACAAATGATTTACTTGGGAATGGAAGACTCTTCACAAACTATATGTTTTGCTGACAAGATAAGTATATTGAGAAAATGTTCCAAACACAGCCAGGAGAACAAGGGAATGGGCTTACAGCTGCTTCATAGCTAACAGCTTAAACCTTGATCTTACAAAATCTCATGCTGCACAGATCCAGACAAGTCAAAATGACTTACAGGCACCAGATGTAATCAGTGGGCATACACTGGCGACCAGCATCACTTTGAAATCTTATAGTTTGGTTTCAGGGTTTAGTGAAATTCAAATAGTGTATTGCTATTGTGCCTGCACCAAAATGTGTGAGCTACTTAGTTGTAAGCCGTTTGGTTGGTACAGTTTCATCCAGTAGAACAGTTTTGGAACTGCAGAACATCAGCGAGTGTCCTATTCCTTGGTGGGCAAGTCCCAGAGGAGATAGAGTGCGTGCTTCAGTGCCCCGTTCTGATTCGTCTTTAGGCACTGCAGTGTGTGTCACCCTGCACAACTGCTGCATACTCCAGCAGTGACTCTATGACTGCTTTGTAGAGTTTCAGACCGAGGTAATCTGGTCGGGATGGCATGGGGTTCAGCACTAGCTACAGTTGTTCAGTGGTCTTGATGCATGATTCCTGCTTTGGGCATAAACAGGCTGTGGTTCATATGTGAAGTTATGAGGCATCCAGCTGGAGAATAAACTGAGGTTGCACCAGGTTATAGATAAGTTACCCAAAAAGCTCAGTCCTACCTGATTTGCACATAGAAATCTTTCTCTTTTTATGTAGACTCACAGACAGGATTGTTTGCATACTTTCATTCAGTACTTTCCTATGGCATAATCTTCTGGGGCAAGGTCAAAAAAGAATTTACCCTACGGAAGCATGTAATAAGAATATTGTGTAGAGTTGATAACAGACATCTTACAGAAACCTCTTCATGGACATAGATATTCTTGCATGGAACATACCAATACATATGCTCTCTAACCAACATCTTGTAATAATCTCTTTATGAACATACATTTTCTTACACTTAACATACCAATACATTGTTGTTGTTGTTGTCTGTCTTTAGTCCAGAGACTGGTTTGATGCAGCTCTACATGCTACACTATTCGGTGCAAGCTTCTTCATCTCCGAGTAAATACTGCTACGTACATCCTGAATCTGTTTGCAGTTCATGCCTTGGCCTCCTCTACAATTTTTACCTTCTGCAATTCCCTCCAATACTAAATTGATGATCCATTGATGCCTCAGAACATGTCCTACCAACCACTACATTCTTCTAGCCAAGTTGTGCCACAAGTTCCTGTTCTCCCCAATTCTATTCAGTACCTCTTCATTAGTTACATGATCTGCCCATCTAATCTTGAGCATTGTTCTGTAGCACCACATTTCAAAAGCTTCTATTCCCTTCTTGTCTAAACTAGTTATTGTCCATTTTTCACTTCCATACACGGCTACACTCCGTACTAATACTTTCAAAAAAGACTTATTAACATTTAAATCTATACTCAGTGTTAAGAAATTTCTCTTCTTCAGAAACGCTTTCTTTGCCATTGCCAGTCTACATTTTATATCCTCTCTACTTCGACCATCATCAATTATTTTAATCCCCAAATAGCAAAACTCATCCACTACTTGAAGTGTCTCATTTCCTAATCTAATTCCGTCAGCATCACCTGATTTAATTCAACTACATTCCATTATCCCTGTTTTGCTTTTGTTGATGTCCATCTCATATCCTCCTTTCAAGACATTGTCCATTCCATTCAATTGCTCTTCCAGTCCTTTGCTGTCTCTGACAGAATTGAAACGTCGTCGGCAAACCTCAAAGTTTTTATTTCTTCTCAGTGGATTTTAATTCCTACTTTTTATATTCACTCCCTTCCCAACCGCTGCTTCCCTTTCATGCCACTCGACTCATAACTGCCATTTGGTTTCTTTACAATTTGTAAATAGCCTTTCGCTCTCTGTATTTGACCCCTACTACCTTTGGAATTTTCAAAAGCTTTCTCTAAGTCTACAAATGCTAGGAATGGAGGTTTGTCTTTCCTTAATCTATCTTCTAAGATAAGTCGTAGGGTCAGTATTGCCTCACATGTTCCAACATTTCTACGGAATCCAAACAGATCTTTCCCGAGGTCGGCTTCTACCAGTTTTTCCATTTGTCTGCAAAGAATTCATGTTAGTATTTTTGCAGCCATGACTTATTAAACTGATAGTTTGGTAATTTTCACACATGTCAACACTTACTTTCCTTATGATTGGAATTGTTACATTTTTCTTGAAGTTTAAGGGTATTTTGCCTGTCTCATACATCTTGCTCACCAGATGGTAAAGTTTTGTCAGGGCTCGCTCTCCCAAGGCTATCAGTAGTTCTAATGGAATATTGTCTACTCCTGGGGCCTTGTTCCGACTTAGGTCTTTCAGTGCTCCGTCAGACTCTTCACGCAGTATCATATCTCCTATTTCATCCTCATCTACGTCCTCTTCCATTTCCGTAATATTGCCCTCAACTGCATTGCCCTTGTATAGACTCTCTATATTTATTTTTATTTATTTACACATCAAGTTCCTTAGGACCAAATTGAGGAGCAAATCTCGAAGGTCATGGAACATGTCAGTACATGAAATTACAACATACAAATAATAACAGATAAAAATGAAATGTTTATGAACCCGAAAATAGTCGAGCCATAGGTTTAAGTAAACACAGTCAACAATACAACAAGAATCAGTTTAATTTTTCAAGGAACTCCTTGACAGAATAGAAGGAGTGACCCATGGGGAAACTTTTCAGTTTCAATTTCAAAACAAGTGGATTACTGCTAAGGTTTTAGAATCCTTGTGGTAGCTTATCGAAAATGTATGCAGCAGTATACTGCACACCTTTCTGCACAAGAGTTAAGGAAGTCCGATCCAAATGCCCGTTTTATTTGTCCCGAGTATTAACTGATTGAAAGCTCCTTATTCTTGTGAATAAGCTAATATTGTTAACAAGAAATGACAGTAACGAATATATGTATTGAGAGGCCAATGTTAAAATACACAGATTCGTGAACAGGGACCAACAAGAGATTTGTGGACTTCCATGACTTATTGCCCAGACCGCCGGTTTCTGTGCCCAAAATATCCTTTTAGTATGGGAAGAGTTACCCCAAAATATAATACCATATGACGTAAGGGAATGAAAATTAGCAAAGTATACTAATTTTCATATTGAACGATCACTCACTTCGGATACCATTCAAATAGTAAAAATGGCAGCATTAAGTCTTTGAACAAGATCCTGAATGTCTACTTTCCATGACAGTTTACTATCTATCTGGACACCTAGGAATTTGAACTGTTCAGTTTCACTAATCATATGCTCATTCCGTGGTATTAAAATGTCAGGTTTTGTTGAATTGTGCATTAGAAGCTGTAAAAACTGGCTCTTACTGTGATTTAGTGTTGTTTATTTTCAACAAGCCATGAACTGTACTATTTGAAACCGAGCCAGTGTTGCACACAACATCCTTTACTACCAAGCTAGTGTCATCAGCAAACAGAAATATTTTAGAGTTACCCACAATACTAGAGGGCATATCATTTATATAAATAAGGTACAGGAGTGGCCCCAACACTGATACCTGGGGCACCCTCCCCCCCTGCCCCATTTGACTGTGCCCCACTCAGACCACACATCACAGCCATTCTCAACACAGTTATAATGACCTTTTGCTGTCTGTTGCAAAAGTAAGAGGTGAATCAATTGTGAGCTACTCTCCGTATTCCGTACTGGTCCAACTTCTGGAGCAATATTTTGTGATCAACACAATCAAATTCCTTAGTTAAATCAAAAAATATGCCTAGTGTTGTTTGCAAATGCCGGGATGGTTCCTTTCAAAGGGCACGGCCGACTTCCTTCACCATCCTTCCCTAATCCGATGAGACCGATGACCTCGCTGTCTGGTCTCCTTCCCCAAACCAACCAACCAACCTAGTGTTGTTTAACCCATCCAATACCTCACAGAGAAAAGCGAATATAACATTTTCAGTTGTAAAATGACTTCTAAAGCCAAACTGTACATTTGATAGCAAATGGTGTGCTATAAAATGATCAATTATCCTTACGTACACAGCCTTTTCAATAACTTCAGCAAACACTGGTGGCATAGAAATAGGTCTAAAATTGTCTACATTATCCCTTTCTCCATTTTGATAAAGCGGCTTTATTAGTGAGTACTGTAATCGTTCAGGAAACTGACTGCTCCTAAAGGACAGATTACAAATATGGCTAAATACAGGGCTAACATGTGCAGCACAGTACTTTAATATCTGCTAGGCACTCCATCGTATCCATGAGAGTCCTTAGTCTTCAGTGATTTAATTATTGGCTCAATTTCCCCTTTGTCTGTATCACAAAGGAGTATTTCAGACATCAATCTCGGCAAGGCATTTGCCAAGAGAGTTATATGATTCCCTGTAGAATCTAAATTTTTATTTAACTCACCAGCAATGCTCAGAAAATGGTTGTTAAATACTGTACATATATCTGATTTATCAGTAACAGAAGTATTTTTACTACGAACCGACTTGATATCGTCAACCTTGTGCTGCTGACCAACACTTCCTTCACAACTGACCACATGGTTTTAATTTTATTGTATGAATTAGCTATTCTGCTTGTGTACAACAAGCTCTTTGCCTTCCTAAAAACATTTTTAAGCACCTTACAGTACTGTTTGTAATGGGCTATTGTAGCTTGATTGTGACTACTTGTAACAATGTGATATAATTCCCACTTTTTTCTACATGGTTTCCTTATCCCACTAGTCAACCACCCAGGCTGCCTTTAGTGTTAGTACTCCATTTAGAATGGTCTAATGGAAAGCAACTCTCAAAGAGCATGAGAAATGTGTTAAGGAAAGCATTATATTTGTCATCCATGTTATCGGCACTATAAACATCCTGCTGCTCTTGTTCCTTGACAAGGTTTAAAAAACTCTCTATTGCTGTTGGGTTAACTTTCCTACATAGTTTGTAATTATATGTGACATCTGTTTGTGTACAAAAGCCTTTTAGTGTTAAAATTTGTGCATCATGGTCTGAAATGCCATTCATCCTTTTACTAGCAGAATGCCCATCTAGTAATGAAGAATGAATAAAAATATTGTCTATGGCTGGGCTACTGTTCTCCTGCAACCTAGGTGGAAAAAACACATTCTACATCAGATCATATGAATTTAGATCATCTACCAACATCCTTTTTCTTGCACCATCATACACAAAATTAATATTGAAATCACCACATATAACTAATTTCTCATACTTCGTATAAAGTGCATCAAGAACCCTCTCTAGCTTGAACAGAAATGCTCTGAAGTCAGAGTTAGGGGACCTATAAACAACAACAATTAGAAGTTTAGTTTCACTAAATTAAACTGCTGCTGCACAACATTCAAATATCTATCAGTGCAGTGTCGTGTTGCATCTGTGGACTCAAATGGAATACTGTTTATTACGTACATGGCCCCACCCCCACCCCGCAAGGAACTCCTTGAAAAACAGGCAGCTAATATGTATCCTGGTAAAGGAAGCCCCTGAATTGTCAAATTATTTAAGTGGTGCTCCGATATACCAATAATTTAAAAAGTCAACATCTATAAGCAGTTCAGTAACTTTATCACTAATACCTCTTATATTTTGATGAAATACTCCTTCCACCTTTCTGCCTTCCCATATTTGCTTAGAACTGGTTTTCCATCTGAGCTCTTGATATTCATGCAAGTGATTCTCTTCTCTCCAAAGGTCTCTTTAATTTTCCTGCACAGGCAATATCTATCTTACCCCCAGTGATATAAGCCTCTACATCCTTACGTTTGTCCTCTAGCGATCCCTGCTTATCCATTTTGCACTTCCTGTCGATCTCATTTTTGAGGTGTTTGTATTCCTTTTTGCTTGCTTCATTTACTGCATTTTTATATTTTCTCCTTTCATCAATTAAATTCAATATCTCTTCTGTTACCCAAGGATTTCTACTAGCCCTCGTCTTTTTACCTACTTGATCCTCTGCTGCCTTCTCTATTTCACCCCTCAAAGCTACCCATCTTCTTCTACTGTATTTATTTTCCCCTTCTTGTCAATCGTTCCCTAGTGCTCTCTCTGAACCTCTCTACAACCCCTGGTTCTCTCAGTTTATCCAGGTCCAATCTACTTAAATTCCCTCCTTTTTGCAGTTTCTTAAGTTTTAATCTGCAGTTCATAACCAATAGATTGTGGTCAGTGTCCACATCTACCCCTGGAAATGTCTTACAATTTAAAACCACTGAACTTCACTAATTCCTAAATCTCTGTCTTACCATTATACAATCTATCTGAAACCTTCCAGTGTCTCCAGGCCTCTTCCATGTAAACAACTTTCTTTCATAATTCTTAAACCAAGTTATGCTCTGTGCAAAATTCTACCAGGTGGCTTCTCTTTCATTCCTTATCCCCATTCCATATTCACTAACAACTTTGCCTTCTCTTCCTTTTCCTACTATCGAATTCCAGTCCCCCATAACTATTAAATTTTCATCTCCCTTCACTATGTGAATTCTTTATTTTATCTCATCGTACATTTCTTCAATTTCTTCGTCATCTGCAGAGCTAGTTGGTGTATAAACTTGTACTACTGTGGTAGGCGTGCGCTTCGTCTCTATCTTTTTTTTTTTCCGTTATTAAACCTACTCCTGCATTACCCCTATTTGATCTTGTATTTATAACCCTGTATTCACCTGACAAGAAATCATGTTCCTCCTGCCACTGAACTTCACTAATTCCCACCATATCTAGCTTTAACCTATCCATTTCCCTTTTTAAATTTTCCAACTTACCTGCCCAATTAAGGGATCTGACATCCCACACTCCAATCCGTAGAACGCCAGTTTTCTTTCTCCTGATAATGACATTCTCCTGAGATCTGAATGGGGGACTATTTTACCTCTGGAATATTTTACCCAAGAGGACGCCATCATCATTTAACCATGCAGTAAAGTTGCATGCCCTCCGAAAAAATTATGGCTGTAGTTTCCCCTTGCTTTCAGCCTTTCACTGTACCAGCACAGCACGGCCATTTTGATTAATGTTATGAGGCCAGATGGATAGTGGCGGAAGGGGGATAAGATGTTATATACAGGGGGTCCATTGATTGTGACCAGGCCAAATATCTCATTAAATAAGAGTCAAATGAAAAAACTACAAAGAACGAAACTTGTCTAGCTTGAAGGGGGGGAAACCAGATGGCGCTATGGTTGACCCGCTAGATGGCACTGCCATAGGTCAAACAGATATCAACTGTGTTTTTTTAAATAGGAACCCCCATTTTTTTATTACATATTGGTGTAGTGCGTAAATAATATGAATGTTTTAGTTGGACCACTTTTTTCTCTTTGTGATAGATGGCGCTGTAATAGTCACAAACATATGGCTCATAATTTTATACGAACAGTTGGTAACAGGTAGGTTTCTTAAATTAAAATACAGAATGCAGGTACATTTGAACATTTTATTTCGGTTGTTCCAATGTGATACATCTTCCTTTGTGAACTTATCATTTCTGAGAATGCATGCTGTTACAGTGTGATTACCTGTATGTACCACATTAATGCAATAAATACTCAAAATGATGTCCGTCAACCTCAATGCGTTTGGCAACATTCCTCTCAACAGCGAGTAGTTCGCCTTCCGTAATGTTTGCACATGCATTGACAATGTGCTGACGCATGTTGTCAGTGGATCACGTTAGCAAATATCCTTCAACTTTCCCCACAGAAAGAAATCTGGGGACGTCAGATCTGGAGAGCGTGCAGGCCATGGTATGGTGCTTCGACGACCAATCCACCTGTCATGAAATATGCTATTCAATACTGCTCCAACCGCACGTGAGCTATGTGCCGGACATCCATCATGTTGGACGTACATCGTCATTCTGTCATGCAGTGAAACATCTTGTAGTAACATCAGTAGAACATTACGTAGGAAATCAGCATACATTGCACAATTTAGATTGCCATCGATAAAATGAGGGCCAATTATCCTTCCTCCTATAATGCCACACCATACATTAACCCGCCAAGGTCGCTGATGTTCCACTTGTCGCAGCCATCCTGGATTTTCCATTGCCCAGTAGTGCATATTATGCCGTTACCGCTGTTGGTGAATGACACTTCATCGCTAAATAGAACGCATGCAAAAAATCTGTCATTGTCCCATAATTTCTCTTGTGCCCGGTGGCAGAACTGTACACGACATTCAAAGTCGTCGCCATGCAATTCCTGGTGCATAGAAATATGGTAAGGGTGCAATCGATGTTGATGTAGCTTTCTAGACGCCGACGTTTTTGAGATTCCCGATTCTCGCTCAATTTGTCTGCTACTGTTGTGCAGATTAGCCGCAACAGCAGGTAAACCACCTACTTGGCTGACGTTTCACATGTGGCTGAACACTTCCTGTTTCCTTAAATAACGTAACTATCCAGCGAACCCTCTTCAAGCTAGATGAGTTTCGTTCTTTGTAGGTTTTTCGTTTGATGCTTATTTCGTGAGATATTTGGCCCAGTCACTATCAATGGACCGCCCTGTATATTGTAGAAACTGATTAAAAATTGCTGCTTAAATAATTAAAAGGAAAATTTTGAAAGAATAATTGAAAGGAATTGGAAGGTACACATATCCTGAGTGAACTTTAACTAGCACTGATATCAACAGACCTTCACTATTAAATACATTTAAGATCAACATTCACCATTTAAATTTACATACTTCTCGTTATCGCCATTGTGTATAGAGCTGGTTATGACGATTGCCCCTCCTCTCCTCATGCAAATTCCTTGTTAGCTTCGATCCTCTTGATGCAGGATTCTCAGCCCGTCGTGGAATGATGAACAGATGGTTTTTTAATAAACTTTGTCTCCCAAAAAACTTGTATAACATTTCTTTAATGTCTGGTTAGAATACACATTTTTGAATACTATTAATACGGTGGAACTCTTCATACGTCTGCCACCCACCACTTGTAGAGACAAACAGATTTTTTAACAATATTAACTCAGCTGAACTCATAATACGTTTGCCCGCTGTCACTTACAGAGACAAACTAATTTTTTAACAATATTAACTTGGCGGAACTCGTAATATGTCTGCCCACTATCAGCTATAGAGATGAACAGATTTTTTAACAATATTAACTTAGTGGAACTTGTAATACATCTGCCTGCTATCAGTTATAGAGACAAACAAATGAATAAAAAGAAACGAGGGAGAAAAGAAAAGGAATAATAATAATAATAATAATAATAATATGATACATTGCACAGATCAGTAGGTCATCCATACTGTTGCCCCTGCACCTGCTGAAAAGGCTGCTGCCCCTCTTCAGGAACCACACATTTGTCTGGCCTCTCAACAGATACCCCTCAGTTGTGGTTGCACCTACAGTACGGCTATCTTCATCGCTGAGGCACGCAAGTCTCCCCACCAACGGCAAGGCCCATGGTTCATGGGAGGAGGTACCAATACATATGCTCCCTAATAGTATTTTTACTTAATAACAATTCACAACCACAATACTAGAAGTAAAAATAATTTCCATATAAACTGTACATCCCTATCTAGTATTCAAAATGATATTTTTATTCTGGTGCAAAAGTGTATAACAGGTTACAAAGAAACATCAGTCAGGAAAATTAAAATCCTTGGTTTTCAAAAACATAGGAAAAAGAGTACCTCATTTGCCACTCTTACAATTTATCAGAATATTTGGACTTGGAGATGTAAATTTCCGTAACACTAATACTGATATTATGTAACAATACCAGAGAAGGGAAGTTGTTAATCACCATATAGCGGAGATGCTAAGTCGCGATAAGCACAACAAAAAGATTCACACAATTATAGCTTTCGGCCATTAAGGGCTTTGTCAGCAAGACACACACACACACACACACACACACACACACACACAAACACACACACACACAACTTGCACACATGTCTGCAGTCCACAGTGTGGTTTCAGTTCTCTGAGACTTCAGACATGTGTGCAAGTTGTGCCTATTGCGACTCCTCCACTATATGGTGAGTAGCAACTTTCCTTCTCTGGTATTGTTACATTCCATCCTGGATTTTCCATTGCTAAATACTGATATTAAATAGATCTTGACTTTGCCAGTATACAAACAGATTAAAGTAGTCTGTGTTAAATAAATATGACGTTTCAGTTATTAGATAAAAACCGAAGATGAGTATTACAAGAGAAGGAGCAGTAGCCTTTTCCAAAATAAGTGTGTTTCTTCTAACCAATTCAGGAGGACGACGGTTCATTCCCGCGTCCGGCCATTCTGATTTAGGTTTTCCGTGATTTCCCTAAATCAATCCAGGCAAATGCCAGGATGGTTCCTCTGACAGGGCACGGCCGACTTCCTTCCCCATCCTTCCCTAATCTGATGAGACCGATGACCTCGCTGTCTGGTCTGCTTCCCCACACAACCCAACCCAATCTTCTAACCAAACAATGGAAAATACCAGATGGAATAACAGCTGCTACGGTCGCAGGTTCGAATCCTGCCTCGGGCATGGATGTGTGTGATATCCTTAGGTTAGTTAGGTTTAAGTAGTACTAAGTCTAGGGGACTGATGACCTCAGATGTTAAGTCCCATAGTGCTCAGAGCCATTTGAACCGTTTTTGAATAACAGCTATACGGAAGGTATATATCGCTACTCATCACATAGAGGATGTGATTAGTGGCAACCAGGCTCATTGAAGAGACTGCTAGACATTACTAGCTATCAGACCAAATCCTTCGTCACATGTGGACAAAACACGTACACAAGGCCATTGTCGTTGACAGGCACTGAGGGCCAACTCCAATTACATCTCAGGTGAGCAGTGAGCTTGTTGATGGGTGTGGGGAGGGTTAGGACTGGGAGGAGGTGCTACTGCGAATGGATATGGTGGGGACAGGTTAATGGGGTTCTGTGTGTAGCATCTGAAGACTGTGTGGAGGGAGGGGGAGTGGGGCAAAGGAGAGAGGAGAGAAGTGGAAAGGACTATAGAGTTGCACTAGTGAATGAAAGACATGTGTAGACCACAGGTGGAAGCAGGCAAGGGGATAGGCTGTTGCAGGACATGGACTACCAAAGGCTGAGGCAAGGGATTTTGGGAATGAAGGACATGTTGCAATGAGAGTTCCTACCTGTGCAAGTGTTGGTGGGAAGAATCGAGATGGTACAGGCTGTGAAGTACTTGGTGTTGGCATCATGTTCTGCAACTGTTTGGTCCAGTTGTCATCTATGCCACAAGGGGACATTCACGCCAACAGACAGCATGTTAATGGTCATACCCATGTAGAATTTGGCATAGTGATTGCAACTAAGGTTCTAGATCATGTGGCTGCTTTCACAGGTTGTGTTGCCTTTGATGGTAAGAAGTGCCTGTGGCAGGACTGGAGCAGATGGCAGTGCAATGATGTATGACACAGGTTTTGCATCTTAGTTTATTGTACCTACCCAACCCAGCAAATATCGCTGCTCCCCATAGCTAATTATATCTAGCAGTCTTTTCTCATTGTGCCCGTCCACTGTTCAGTGCCCCATCTAAGAGGAAAGTAGCAATTTCCTAATATACATAAGTATATATAAAGTATATAGAAGTAATTCCCACAATTGTCAGTGTGAGTAGATTAGCAGTAATCATAATTTGCTGTTAGTATATTTTACAGATTTACCCTGCAGTGGCTGATTCTGCCTGTTAATATGTAACTTGACTCACTTCACACATCTGAAGATGGAATATACAGAATGTGATTTGTGAATGGATTAATGTGACATAAGACAGTATTCTTGTCTTTGACTGTATGCTGTGAGGCATAAGTGCAAATGTTTCAGATATACACAATCTTTATAACTTTTTATTGTTGGACTACTTAAAAACACTTGGTTCTGTGGTTGTTAAGCAGATCAAAACAACTCTGTGCATAAAAGGCGTATCTTGAAGACAGTTTTGCTTGGTTTGTTCCATTGCTGTGTGTTGCTATTCTCAATTCCATTCTTACCTTGTGTGATTTATAGAAAATAGAAAGTTCAAATCAGGGCTGAACAATTTTCCATTTATTTAGTTTGTTGTGAACTGACAAGACAGCCAGTCCACAGTGACGGGTAACCGAAAGGCATGCGCTTAAACTCACGCAGGCTAGAGAGGTCTGAAACAGGATACGTAATGAATGCTATAAAGAAAAGTACGTAGCTTCTGGAATACTTAACTTTAATCCATCCTTGTTGTACATCGCTCTTGACAATACAAGTGAGACTCTGTAGATACATGCTAATTGCGCCTTGCTAGGCCGTAGCCATGGACTTAGCTGAAGGCTATTCTAACTATCTGCTCTGCAAATGAGCGAGGCTTTGTCAGTGTGCATCGCTAGCTAAGTCGTCCGTACAACTGGGGCGAGTGCTAGTCCGTCTCTCAAGACCTGCCGTGTGGTGGCGCTCGGTCTGCGATCACTGACAGTGGCGACACGCGGGTCCGACATGTACTAATGGACCGCGGCCGATTTAAAGCTACCACTTAGCAAGTGTGGTGTCTGGCGGTGACACCACATAGTTACTGAAAGATCATTACAGCAATTCTAAAAAAATTATTATATGAGATGCTGATGTTCATGGAACACCGTTATTATGTACTAAACCAAGCAGTGTTGTAAAAAAATATTTTGTAGGTGTAAATGTAGTTACAAATTGTTGAACTGTTGCTGTAAGAATACATCTTGATGTCCCACAGGGCAATACAATATTTTTTTAACGTATTGTTTTTTATTTCTTACCAGGATATTTCCCCTGAACTGGGCAAGAATATGAAGCAGTTACCAGTCTTATTATCAAATGTGGTTAGGGCAGCAGTAGCTGCCATTCCAATCAAAACTTTGTTTCCATTACCTCACTACTTGAACACTGTAGTACTTTATTTCCTTCCCTTATATTTGCCATTCCTCACTGAACTGGCAGTGATTTATGCTCCAAAATTCCAGTTGGTTATATAGGAAGTAGCAGTATACATTTTTGCCCCATAGTATAAAACTCACATCTTGAGCCTTAGATAAAAATGCGTACTTTATATGTAAATTATTTTTTCTTCTGGTACTCTGGTTGTGAAATGCAGAGTTCATTGTAAATTCAGGGTTGGTGTTAAGCACAAATACTGTTAGAGTACAGCTATATGACAACTAGTAGTGTCCTTTATTGTTACAGTTTTAGATAACCATTTCCTTCAAAAGAGACCATGGAAATCAAGTAAATATTAAACCACAAAAAGAAGAGAAAAAGCAGGTATTTAATATAACTGGGAAAGTGGCAGCCTTTTTCAGAGCAAATGATTTTCTTCATGTTTAAATTAGCAGGTTATATTTAGCTGATGCAAGCACAAGTAGTATTTAGCAGCGTAGTGACAGTTTATTGTTAATACAGTGTGCAGATTAAGTTTCTAGTAATTTCTTCTCATTTGGTAATGAATACTTTGACGCATTATGCATACCTGAAGGTTTTCCATTTTGGTGGTAGCCACAGAACATTATGAAAGAATGCTTTCTGTGCAAGTCAGACTTTTATCAAAGCTCACTTCTTCAATTGTTATTTTCTGTTAATATTATGAACCTTCTCTCTTAATGCATAGTTTGGAGAGTTTGATATTTTTCCTTCCTTTCACATGTCCAAGGTGCATGTGGACAGTTTTATGTTTCAGTCAAGCTTGTTCTTAGTGCTGCTGTTTAGAAGATGAAGAGGAGATATTTATCTATTCTGCTATAGTGCTTTCAGTTTGTTTTTATCAGTGTTGTTCATTTACTGACACACTGTTCTATAAGTACTAATTGTCTCAGTAACTGTTCTGTATCTTTGGTTTTTATTTTGCTGAAGAAAGCCAGAAATTGAGAATTTTGAAACATTTCCTCCTTTGTGTTACTATTTTGTTTTTACCATCTTCTGAGACAAATTTTTCAAATTACTTATACTGCTTACAATTGTTGTGTTTTCTAATTCAGGATATACAGCATTTACACAACTTCTCAAGTATTGCATTTTTTCCCAATGCTTATAACCATATCAAGTTTTGGTCATTTCTCCATTAGCTTTCCTGTCATATAGTTCATACTTCATCACAGACAATCAGAACCTACTCACCTGTGAACAAGAGAGTGTACAAATAATTTTTACTTGTTTTAGTACACATTTTCTCCATTCCTTGAGAACTTCTTGCCTATAAATGTCAAAGAAAAAGTGTGACCCTTTTGTGTTTTATTGTATAATTTATATTGTTCATTGTTGTGACTTATATCAGCTGTAATTCAGATATACGTAAAACTTTTTAATAATTTGTTATCTCATTCTCTACTATAGGCTTTTCCCAGGCCTACAAAAGCTAAATGTTATCCAAGTTGGCTTTTAATCATGTCTTGATTGGCTGTTTTAGGACAAACATATTATCCAGTCATGACATGACAGCTCAGAAACCATGCTGTTCTACAGTATCTTGTATTTGGCATTCTGTCCTGTTTTAATATTCTGCTGTATAACCCCTCCCTAATGAGCTGGTGACAGAGTTTCTATGTAATTAGAATAGTCAGTCTTGTTGCCTCCTTTGCAAGTATAACTTACATATAAATACTGAAATGTGCAACAATTCACTTTATAGTTAAGGCATTAAGTGGTTGGATGATGGGTCCCTAAACAAGACTAGAAATGTTGGTCAGTGCCCTTCTTCAGAGCAATCTGATACAGAGGAAACACACACACACACACACGGACATGAGTTTTCTTCATTTATAAATTTGTTTTATTGTCTTCCATGCATATGAAAGTTCTGCTTCCTCCATGAGCATGTTACATTAACTGCAGTTTTCTTTCCACAACTCATTCTTACTTTTTCATCTCTCTACTGAATGTGGTGTATACTTTCATGTCTTTTTGATCATTGGACTTATGAGTGAAGCTAGTTCAAGAATGACTCTCTTGCTGCCAAATGCAATTTAGTGGTTCGTGCTTTCTTTCTTTTGTTGTTAACTTTAACTGAGACGTCCGCAGTCAAGTAATGTTGTGAACCCAATAGTTTTGTGACTTTGCCGTGATAAACTTAACAACAATGACATTGTAAATAATGTAGTAAATTACATAGTCTTCTTTGATTGTTTTCATGGGTGACATACATCATTCATTATCTCTTGTTGACTAAGACAAGCATCACAAACACAAACACTATTTGAGCCCAATCATTAGTGTTATTGTTCATCTACATAGAAAAAAAAGTTCTGGCTCACATCACCCCTGACAACACTAAATAGAGTTATGTGGTTGCCAGCCTAAATGGACATATTGTGACAGAAATGCCAAATGCCTTAGCTGTACTTCCAAGCACAGATACATATGGCACAATTAAAAGCACATCCTTGTTCACCAGCTGTGGTAGCCTAAGACGAAACACTTAGCAAAGCTTTTATTTATTGAAGACCTTGGAGTAAAAATTACATTCCATCACTGCTTAATATGATGTCCAACATCCGAAAATTTATCACAGTTTGCACTAGAGATGTTGATACTCTTGACACGGATCATCAGTTGCATACTGGAGATGTAAGATCATGTAGG
The DNA here is from genome assembly GCF_023898315.1 of Schistocerca nitens. NCBI lineage: Eukaryota > Metazoa > Arthropoda > Insecta > Orthoptera > Acrididae > Schistocerca > Schistocerca nitens. The sequence goes on along the minus strand of NC_064621.1, from coordinate 443,666,464 downwards.
GGCATCTCGAGTCCAAGTTACTGAACTAACTAGGAAAGTAGGAGAGCTTCACATAAAGTTTCTTATGTGTTCTTTGTGGCAACAAGTGTATAAGCTAAAGTGGATTCCTAAATGTACAAACAAGTGTATATTGGTATGAATGCCAATCAGGTGGTGTTTTTTTTTTTTTTTTTTTTTTTTTTTTTTTTTTTTTTTTTTTTTTTTTTTTTTTCCCCCTTCCAGAATGGGAAACAAAACAGTGAAGTCAGTAATAACGGTTATTGATTACCACAGAGAAAGTCATCAAATAACTTTTGCAGAACTTAAGGCCAAATTACTGTTCCTAGTGGACACAGGTCTGTTTATTCACCACCCTGCCTTCATTAACAGATAATAGATATTTGTATGCGCACATGAGTCAGTCATATTGATCTACAGTTATGTAACACTACCAGTCAATTTTCATCTTTGTTGTTAAGTCATCTGGTTGCTTGTCTACTTCAGTCAATTATCAAAGCAGATTTTCTATCTTTTTATGGCAGCCTGACTGATCTTCACTACCACTGCCTCACTGATTCCACAACTTGATTGGCATGCCATGGATATTGCTTGTCTACTTCAGTCAATTATCAAAGCAGATTTTCTATCTTTTTACGGCGGCCTGACTGATCTTCACTACCACTGCCTCACTGATTCCACAACTTGATTGGCATGCCATGGATATCTATACCACACTATAGACACTGGCATTCTGATGATTCCTGGTAAGACTCTATATGGTGACCTACTATTTAAGTTTCTGTGTGCCACCCACTACTCACTTACATTAGTACCTATACGCCATTCAACTGTACACCAAATTCTCACACTGCATTGAGGTCCTGTTAATGTTAGACTGTACAGACTGACACCTGAAAAATGAAAGGTAAGCAGTCAAAACCTCTTCCTACTGTTCACCCACAGAGCCTGCCGCTCAAGCAGCCGACAGTCTTCACTGATGTACGTAGCATCAAAGAATGATAACAGTTGGTGACCAGGTGATAGTTACAGACAACTTAAGGCTAAAACAGTATAAAACCACTATTTCTTCCCTCGTATTGCCTTTCTTCATGGCCATTTCATATTTTAAATGTTTGCATTCTGCCACATACCAATTACTCTTCAGAATATTTTGAAGGCTGCAGTTTGTACACTGTTGAGACTATTTGATTTTACCAAAACGCCATTTGCACTTTGTGAAACAGCACAAACTTTTCAGCGATTTACAGATGAGATGACACGTGACTTCATATTCTGCTACATGTACATCAACAACAGTCTAATTCACGTTGCATGATGAGGCAGAACACTTCAGTCACTGTTGTAAGGTATTCACCCAATTGTGTGAACACAACATGGTCATTAATCCATCAAAATGAATGCTCAGAGCAGCAGAAGTTTGGAGTTTATAGGCAGCTTAGTCAGCGGGCAGTAAATGTGCCTGCTGCAGGAGAATGAGAGCTATTACAACCTTTCCCAAGCATTCCACAATATGTGAGCTAAGGTCATTCTTCGGGTTAGCCAACTATTACCGGATGTACATCTGTAACAATGCGCTGATCAATGCCCTGCTCAGAAAATTTATTAAACTTCTACATCTGCATCAACATCTACGTAGAAACTCCTCAAGCCATCGAACAGTGTGTGGCAGGGGGCACCGTGTGTGGCGGAAGGACCTTGCACCACCGCTAGTTACTTCCTATCCTGTTCCACTTGCAAATAGAGCAAGGGAAAAGCCACTGTTTATGTGGCTCCATATGAAATGAAATGATCATATGGCATTCATTGGCCAGGATATCCCCTTTGGGGTTCGACTGCCATATTGCAAGTCTTTTTAGTTGATGCCACTTCGGCGACTTGCATGTCAATGATGATGAAGGACACACACAACACCCAGTCCCCTGCCAGGAATCGAACCTGGGTCCCCTTGCTTGGTAGGTGGTAATGCTAACGTTGCACTACAGAGGCGGACGTGGCTCCATATGAGCCCTATCTTATCTTCATGGTCCTTACATGCAATGTATGTTGCCGGCAGTAAAATCGTTTGGCTGTCAGCTTCAAATGCCAGTTCTCTAAATTTTCTCAGTAGTGTTTCTGGAAAAGAACATTGCCTTCATTCCAGGGATTCCGATTTGAGTTCCTGAAGGATCTTCATAACATTTACGTGTTATTCAAATCTACCAGTAACAAATCTAGCAGTCCGTCTCTGAATTGCTTCGATGTCTTCCTTCAATCTGACCTGGTACGAATCCCAAACATTCGAGCAATAATCAAGAATAGGTTTCACCAGTGTCCCATATGTGGTCCCCTTTACAGGTGAACCACTCTTTCCTAAAATTTTACCAATAAACTGAAATTGGTCATTTGCTTTTCATACCACAATTCTCATATGCTCGTTCAGTCTCATATTGCTTTGCAACATTACACCCAGATATTTAGACAACTTGACTCTGTCAAACAGGATACTAATAATATTGCATCTGAAAATTACATGTTTGATCTTCCTACTCATCAGCATTAACATACATGTATCCACATTTAGGGCTAGCTGCCATTCATCACACCAACTGGAAATTTTGTCCAAGTCATCTTGCATCTTCCTACAGTCACTCAACTGTGACACTTACCACACACCATGGTGTTATCAGCAAACAACCGCAAATTGCAGACCACTCTTTCTGCCAAATCATTTATGTATGAAGAGAACAACAGTGGTCATGTTACACTTCCCTGATGTACTTCTCATGATACCCTTGTCTCCAATGAACTCTCACCGTTGAGGACAACATACTGGGTTCTATTACTTAAGAAGTCTTCGAGCCACTCACATATCTGCAAACTTATTCCATATGCTCATACCTTCATTAATACCCTGCGATGGGGCACCATGTCAAATGCTTTTTGGAAATATAGAAATATGGAATCTGCCTGTTGCCCTTCATCCATAGTTCGCAATATATCATGTGAGAAAAAGGCAAGCTGAGTTTCGCACAAGCATTGCTTTCTAAAAGCATGCTGATTTGTGGACATAAGCTTCTCAGTCTCAAGAAAATTTATTATATTCAAACTGAGAATATGTTGAAGGATTCTGCAGCAAACAGAAGTTAGGGATATTGGTCTGTAATTTTGCGGGTCCTTTCTTTTATCCTTATATACTGGAGCTACCTTCACTTTTTCCAGTTGCTTGGGACTTTGTGCTGGGCAAGAGGTTCATGATAAACGCAGGCTAGGCAAGAGGCCAATGCCGTAGAGCACTCTTTGTAAAACTGAATTAGGCTTCCATCCAAACCTGGTGATTTATTTGCTTTCAAACCTTTCAGTTGTTTCTCTACACCAGGCATGTTTATTACTATGCCTCCCATACAAGAACCTGTCTCACGCTCAAATGATGGTATGTTTGTACTATTCTCCTGTGTGAATGATTCCTGAATGTTAAATTTAAAACTTCGGCTTTCGTTTTGCCATCTTCAACTGCCATCCAGTCTGGCTGGTCAACATATACCTGAATGGAAGACTTAGACCCACTAAGCAATTTTACATAAGACCAGAATTTTCTTGGGTTCTCTGCCAGATCTTTTGCTAAGGTGTGATGGTGGTAGCTGTTGTATGCTTTGTGCATGGATCTTTTCGGAGACGCACAAATTTCTGCAACCTTCACTTGTCCTCATTTGTTCATTTCCTTTTGAACTGAGAGTGCAATAGCCTCTGCTTCCTCAGCATCCTCCGAACCATGGTGGGTCTTTTCCATCCTTTATCCACTTACTAGACATAACTCCCCAGGCCACAATTTACAAGCTGCTTAAACTTTGGCAATAATACCTCTATACACATCTTACGGGAACAAGTGATGCCTGTTCACTGTCTAAGTAAGATATCAATATCTGCTAATCTGCTATATCTAGCAGAGCCTTCTTGACCAATTTATTAACTTTCGTAATCATAGTTGCTATGATGACATCATGATCGCTAATCCCCATTTCTATATTGACACTGTCGATAAGGACCAGCCTATTTGTAGCTACAAGGTCTAAAATATTTCCATTGTGTGTGGGCTGTTGAGCTAGCTGCTCAAGACAGTTCTCAGGAAACCTATTCAAAAGTATTTCTCATGACTATTTGTCTGTAACCCCCCCTCCCCTCCTCTCACAGTGAATCCATAGACATCGCCATCTATACTCGGTAGGTCAAAGTTGTCCCCAACTAGTATCGCATGATCTGGATATCTATGCACTATTGACAGAAGACTCTTTGAATGACTCTAGAACTGTCACAACAGAATCGGGTGGCCGGTAAAAACATCCAGCAATCAACTTAGTTTCACCTACACCCATTGTATTCGACCAAATGACTTCAATGTCACACTCAACTTTGACCTCACTAGAGACAATATTTTTGTCAACTGTGATGAACATTCCTCCTCCTATGGCCTCTAATCTGCCTTTCTAATATATGTTCCACAACTCACTGTATATCTCAAAGCTTTCCATTTCCTCTTGCTAACCAGGATATGTATTACAGTGGACAGCTGCAGTGTATGTTGCTCCTTTGTTTCCTTTAGTACTACTCCTTTTTCTTGTTATTTTGTCTTTCTTTAAACATTTTTTTCTTTAACATTTAGTGAAATGGGGCATTATCAGATTTAAGTACTGAGACAAGGGGCTGATACGATTACCTGTGGGCATAAACGTCAGAGTGTGAATTATTATGACAACGAAAACAATCAACTTTTGACAGTGTAATGTAACTGAATAGATAGAATATGTACTCACCATGCAGTGGCAGAACACACATATAAAAGAAATTTATGATTATGCAAGGTTTCAGAGCCAGTGGCTCCCTCTTTAGACTGAAGGGTTGAAGGGGAAGCAAGAGGGGTGAAGCAAAAGGACTAGAGAGGTCTAGGAAAAGGGGTAGAGTTTGGAAAAGTCACTCAGTACCTCGGGTCATGGGAGACTTATGGGACAGGATGAGAAGAGAAGACTGGTTGTTGGGGACTGGTTCGGACAAGATTTGAAAACCTGAGAGCTTAGAGGTAGAACACAGGGTAATGTGCAAGGTAGAGCTTAATGCTAAAACAATGTGTATGTGTTAATAAGAGTAAGAAGCTAAGTGCATTGTACATAACATAGGTGTGAGGAGATGGTGAAAAATAGACAGGTAAATGAAAGATGTAGACAACTAAAATGAAGCAAAGAAAGGAGTAGTTACTGTAAAGAAATGCTGAGATGGAAGAAATTAACGTAAAGTAAGGCCAGGTGGGTGGCAAGAATCAAGGACATGTTGTAGCACTAGTTCCCATCTGTGGAGTTCTGAGAAACTGGTGTCTGGAGGAAGAATCCATATGGCACATGAGGTGAAACAGGCACCAAGGTCACGTTTGTCATATTGTAGAGCATGCTTTGCAACAGGATATTGTATGTTGCCAATATATACCCTCTACCTATGCCCATTCATCCTTACTGATAATGTGGTGGTAATCATGCTGATGTAGAAGGCCAAATAATGTTTGCATGTTGGCTGGTATATGCGACGTGTTGTTTCACAGGTGGCCCTCCCTTTGATAGTATATGTTTTCCTGTTACAGGGCTGATATAGGTGTTGGTAGGAGGGTGCATAGGGCAACTCTTGCAGCAGGGATGGTCACAGGGGTAGGAGCCGTAGGGTAGGGAGATGGGTGTAGGAGGAGGGTAAGGTCTGACAAGAATATTGCGGGGAATGGGAGGCTGACAAAAAGCTACTCTAGGTGTGGTGGGCAAAATCTCAGACAGAATGGACCTCATTTCAGGCCATGATTTTAGGAAGTCATGGCCTTGTCGAAGTAGCTGATTAATATATTCCAGACCAGAATAATACTGAGTGACCAGTGGTGTGCTCTGAAGTTGTTTTTTGAGGGGATCAGCAGTATTAGCATTGCATGTGAAGGCTGAGGTGAGAATGGTTGTGTATTGATATGAAGAGTCTGCACCCTAACAAATACATTTGCCTCAAATGCCAAGGCTGTGTGGAAGGGAACGTTTGACGTGGAAAGGATGGCAACTGTCAAAATGTAAGCCCAGTTTTTTGTTAGTAGGTTTAATGTAGACAGAGGTGTGTAGCTGGGCTTTGATGAAGGCAAAATCAATATCAAGGAAAGTGGCAGGGGATTCAGAATAGGACCATGTGAAATATAATTGGGAGAAGGTATTCAGAGATTCCAGGAATTTTAACAGGTCAGCCTCGCCATGAGTCCGTAGGGTAAAGATGTCGTCAATGTATCTAAACTAAACCAGGATCTAAAGACTTATGAATCCCAAGAAAGCCTCCTCCAAGCAACCCATGAAAAGGTTTGCATAGGATGGCATCGTCCTTGTTGCCATGGCCATAGCCCTGATTTGTTTGTAGGCCTTCCCCTCAAAGGTGAATTAGTTGTTGATAAGTATAAAGTTGATTGAGGTGAGTATGAATGATGTCATAGTTTTGGAATCAGATGGGTGCTGAAATGCTCAGCAGCAGACAGACCATGTACATGGAGGTTGTTAGTATAGAGGGAGACGGCATCAATGTTGACAAGCAAGGTGTGTGATGAGAGTGGGACAAACCCATATTTCAAACAATCAAGTAAATGGTTGGTGTCTTTAATGGAGGAAGGAACTCTTTGTGCTAGGGGTTGTAGGTGTTGAGCAGCGAAGGCCGATATACATTCGGTGGGTGCTTTGAAGCCAGCAGCTGTAAGACGGACAGATTGGCTGGGTTTGTGGATCCTAGAAAGAACGTAAAAGGTTGGGGTGCATAGTTTTGGTGGGGGTGAGAAGTTCTATGGATTGAGGTGTTAGTCCTTGTGAGGGACCTGATGTTTTAAGGAGGAACTACAGATAATTTGAATCACAGGGATGGGATCTTAATGGTAGATGCTGTATGTAGAGGTGTCGGACAGCTGGCATAGACCTTCACTAACATACCCCTTTCGATCAAGTAACACAGTGGTAGATTCTTTGTCTGCTGGGAGGATAATGATGGAGTCATCAGCTTTTAGGGAATGTAAAACCTGGAGAGGACATGTTAGGGTCATGTTGTAGGGGCCTGAGGAAGGTTTGTGAAGCAACACTGGATGTGAGGAATACTTGGAAGACTTCTAAGGAATGATTCTGAGGTAGTGGTGGTTGATCATGTCGGGGTCATGGTCAGAACTGTTCAAGTTCGTGTTGCTGTTGGAAAGGTTTTGGGATTGGATCGCATAATGCCATGTCCAGTTGACATTACATGAGAAGGAAAGTAGGTCCTTCACTGAAGCAGCACGATCAAATGCAGGTTTAAGGCTGGAACTGAGACCCTTGGATAATACAGATAACTCAGGAGAGTAGAGTGCTTTAGGCAGCAGATTGAGGACACTGCACTGTTGTGATGGGTTCTTGTGATTATGAGTTACTGGTCTGAGAAGCAATGATGAAGTCTGTGGGATGTGAAGGCATTTGGCCAAGCTTGGTTTGTAGAAGAGGAGTGGTGGTTGATGGTGTGGCTGTTTAGAGAGCTGCAGAGGGACAAGAAGGAAACACCACTGTTGAGGTAGTTTTGGAGAAGATAGGATAACTTTTTGAGGTGAAGTCTGGCACGCTGTTGCAGTTCGAAGTTGGCTCGGTGGGTGATACCATCCAAGGAAACATGAGGGGCAGATAACTGCAGGATTTTGTAGAAGGAGAGAAGTCTGGTGGAGTGGAAACTGGCTGATGAGGTATATAGATCGCAGATTAGATGGAAAGACCAAGAGATTTCTGTATTTGAAACTGTAACAGAGCCTGGTGTAGAGCAGGATTACATCCTGAAGCAGGGACTTTCAATGTTAGGCCTTTTGGAGTAACTCCAAGGGACAAGCACACTTCAAGAAACATAATGTGGGACATTAGTTCTGATAGCACAAAAGCACGTTTTTGAAAAGAACGAATGTAATATGTGATGGGATTCATCATGGCAAGAGAGGACAATTTTGAGTGTTAGAAATTGTGTTTAGAATTGTGGAAGTGGCAACAAAGATTAGCAGGGGGTGGATAAAAGATAGAAAGATGAAAGAAAAGCAAGGAAAAAATTCAGAAAAAAATGAGAAAAATTCGTATGAAAATTGTGAGAACAGACAATAGTTAACAAGAGGTAAAGAGTGGTCAAGAATTTTTCACCAGAAAAGTGGTCTATTTGATATGAAAAAAAATATTGGAAAAGAAAAAAACAATTGACTGGGCAAGGTGTGAATATGGACAAAATCTTAAAAGTAGGGTGAACAGAAAGAGAAAGTCATAGGAGAAAACATAAACTACTTAGCTTGGCAATTAAAATAATGTAGGAGACAGCAGTAAAAGTTGATCAGAGTGGTTTAATGAATAACAAAAGCACAAAAATTTTAAAGAATTACATATTAAAAAGATAAAAGGAGGGTGGGAAAGAAAATAGATGTCAAATTCACTTTAATTGACTTCCTAAAATCATGCCCTGAAATGAGATCCATTCTGTCTGAGATTTTGCCCACCACACCTAGAATAGCTTTTCGTGACATCCCAGTCTTTGCAGACTGTATGCTCCTTATGCACCCATCTCCCTACCCTGTTGCTCCTACCCATGTGACCATCCCTGCTGCAAGACTTGTCCTAAGGCATCCTCCTACCACCACCTATACCATCCTTGTAACTGGAAAAATATATACTATCAAAGGGGTAGCCTCCCATGCTTTTATGTAAACACTGTTTGGCCTTTTAAATCAGCATGACTACCACCAATTTATCAGTTATGATGAATGAGTGTAGGTGGAGGGTGTATACTGGCAACACACAATATCCTGTTGCAGAGCATGCTCTACAACATGACAACCGTGACCTCGGTGCCTGTTTCGTAACATGCGCTATCTGTATTCTTCCCCCAGACACCAGTTTCTCAGAACTCAGTGGGAACTAGCGCTACAACATGTCCTCGGTCCTCACCTTTCACCGGGCCTTAATTTACGTTAATTTCTTCTCTCTCATTATTTCTTCACAGTGACTACTCCTTTCTTTACTCCATTTTAGTTTTCTGGACCTTTCACTTTCTTACCTGTCTTATTTTTTGCTGTCCCCTTGCTAGCTTTGTTAATGTACAATGCACTTAGCTTCTCACATTTATTAACTCATACACAATGTTTTAGCAGTAAGCTCTGTCTTGCATATTACCCTGTCTTCCACGTTTAAGCTCTCAGCAGGTGCAGTCCCCAACAATCAGTCTTTCCTTCCCATCCCGTCCGGTAAGTTCCCCTGACGTGGGGTTCTGGGTGACTTTTCCAAACTCTATCTCTTTTCTTAGACTTCTCCAGTCCTTTTGCTTCACTCCTCTTGCGTCCCCCACAACCCTTCGCCCTGAAGGAGGAGCCACTGGCTCTGCAACCTTACCTAATTACAACCTTCTTTTATGTGTGTGTTCTGCCGCCACTTGGTTAGTAGATATTTTATCTATCCAGTTGCATTTTAAAATGTGAATGGAATACATCTACACTACACTACATGTTATTTTTATCTAGTTACCTTTTATTTTTCAGTCATCATCTTATCGGCTGTTTCATATGCATTCTCTTTCTGTTTCCCTTCTCTCAGTCCTACAGTGCTATCTGTGATTTTGTTTTTCATCTGACTGATGCTAATGTCAGTCAAGAAGTGAACTACATTTTTGTTGTCTCCTTCGTCACAAAAAAGAAAACTATTAAACTGACAATATAGGCAGAGACAAATTAATTCGCATGTAATCTGTAGTTCACTTAATATTTACTCAGAAATGGTCATTTTAATACAATTATTAAATGGGACAAATCAACATTTACTAACAATAGAGATGGAAAATGACAGATGTATTACAAGTGGATAATGTCTTTATTGGTTTCAAGGCTCCCATAGCAGATGCAGCACTCTTAGTTCACCCATCATATATCGTCATATGCAAATGACAATCTTACTCGGAAAGCTAGCTTGGTGACTGCATGCCACGGATAGTCTAATTGTGGTACTTGGCACTGAAACCGGTAGCCAGTAGCCTGAATGAGCAGTGCAACAATGGACTACAACAAATCATTTCCTCTGATTGTGTTGGTCACTGCCCCTACTGACAGTATGTCAGAAACATGTGGAAGTATATGTTTTAATTTTCATCTGTACCAACCTTTTTAATAAACCTTTCTTTTGTGTTATTTAAGCAGTCCTTCAATGTGTAGTATGCATTGTGTAAGAGGTGTGCTTTAACAGTCTTATTAAACATATTGATTTTAATTATCTTGTTCATTTCCATAAGCTGTTTATTCCAGCAGATTCCCAGAAAATACTGTTTTGAGCAGTTTGTTTATTTTTTCCTGCTACATGTAAATTAACTCTAGTTCTTGTTCCATGGTAATATTATGATTGCTACTAAATTAATATTATGATTGCTACTCACCATATAGTGGAGATGTTGAGTTGCAGACAAGCGCGCGCGCGCGCGCGCGCGCGCACACACACACACACACACACACACACACACACACACACACGCGCGCGCGCGCGCGACCACTGTCTCTGGTTGCTGAGGCCATGTTCCATGGTAGTTAACAGAGCTGGCAGTGTAATAGTTACTAATGTTCTTTTTTAATGCATTAGTAGGTGTACTCAGATAGAATCCCCAACTATTTTTGGAGATTTTTTGCAGTAAGTCTGGTTATTGTTTTCATTATTGTTCCTATGAATCATTTTTGTAGTCGATCCCTGAAAATTGATACTTTAGCTAAGGACTGAATCTTCACAGGAATAGTATATAACACTGAGACACATGCTTTTAAATACTGATTACAGGACTCTAAGGACATGTTTTACCATAAACAATGGATATTAGAGTTAATAGTTAATACTATGTCATAAGTGCAGCTACATATCTTCTTCTTTTTTTTTTTCCAGATTTGGCAAGAAATACTGATGCCTCCACAGACTTTAGTGCGTAGTTGCATATAACTTGTTTTACCATCATATATGTAATACATATAATGTGAATAAGACGGTCCATGATGGAATAATGACAGTATTATGATAGACTGCTACACACCATATGGTGGAGATGCTGAGTTGCAGATAAGCAACAAGAAAAATACTGTCAAACAAGTAAGCTTTTGGCTGAAAAGGCCTTCTTCAGAATTAGTGGAAGCATACAGGGACAACGAGTTGGAGAGATGGTAGGTCAGCTAAGTGTAGTCAGGAGGGCAGTGGGAGAGATGGGGGGGGGGGACAAAAAGGGAGAGAAGAAATGGAGCTGTGGGTGCATTACTGGAATTGAGGGCTATGTAGTGCTGGAGTGGGAACAAGAAAGGAGAGAGATGGGTGTACGGCAATGACTAACAAACTTTGAGGCCAGAAGAGTTACGGGAATGTAGGAAATGTTGGAGGGAGATTTCTCACCTGTGCAGTTCAGAAAAGGTGGTGTTGGCAGGAAGGATGAAGATGGCACAGGATGTGAAGCAGTCATTTTAATAAAAAATGTTGTGTTGGACAGTGTGCTCAGCAACTGGGTGGTCCAGCTGTTTCTTTGCCACAGTTTGTCAGTGGACGTTCATGTGGGCAGAGAGCTTGTTAGTTGTCATGCTCATGTGGAATACAGCACAGTGGTTGCAGCATATCCTGTAGATCACATAACTAGTTTCACAAGTAGCCCTGTGTCTGATGGAATAGGTGATACTTGTGACTGGACTTTAGTGGGTCGTGGTGGGAGGATGTATGGGACAGGTCTTACAATTAGGTCTATTACAGGGATATGAGCCGTGAAGCAAGGAGCTGGGAGCAGGGGTTGTTCTGGGATGGACAAGGGTATTGTGTAGGTTCAGTGAGTGGTGGAATACCACTGTGTGAGGTTTGGCAAGGATAGTGGATAGGACATTATTCATTTCACGCCATGACAAGAGGTAGTCAAAACCCTGACGGAGAATGTGATTCAGTTGCTCCAGTCCTGGGTGGTACTGAGTCACGAGGGGAATGCTCCTCTATGCCTGGAGTGTGGGACTTTGGGAGGTAGGCGATACCTGTAGAGAGAAGGCACAGGAGATCTTTCAGTGCACCTGCAGTCCTTTTACGTCTTTCCTTTTCCACTGCTCTTCCCTCCTGCCATCCGTCCAACCTCCTGATTCCATCTAACTGCCCTATCCTTTCTCCACCTTGTCCCTGTATGCTTCCACAAGCAGCACTTTACCATCCTCTATTCCTACCCTGCTGTCCCGTCCCCTCCATAGCACAGCCTCCTCCTTAGTCTCACCATCCAGACTGCTCCTCCCATCATGTGCTGCTGCTCACAGTCTGGCCTCAGCAGCCAGAGACTTGTCGTGAGTGTGTGAGTTGCATTCGTGTGTGTGTGTTGTCTTCTAATGCTGACGAAGGCCATTTTGGCTGAAAGCTCACTTGTTTGACCCTCTTGTTGTTGTTGCCTATCTGTGACTCACCATCTCCGCTGTATGGTGAGTAGCAGTTTTTCCTTTCATATTATTGTTATGGATATGACTGTCTTGATTCTCACAGTCTTTTTCTTTCCAAATAACAGGGTTTCCTATTTTTTTCTCTGCTAAACTGTTGCTGTGTTATGGTGCAAACAAAGAAGTTTTGCATTTGTTGTTAATAGAAGATGGAAGCATTGATTATGTGAAACTCAGCTTGCCCTTTTCTGACATGATATCCTGTGAACTATGGATGAAGGGCAGCAGGCAGATTCCTTATTCGTAGATTTCTGAAAAGTGATTGACACGATGCCCCACTGCAAACTGATAATAAAGGTACAAGTATATGGAATAGATTCCCAGATATGTGAGTGTTTCGAAGGCTTCTTAGTTAATAGAACCTAGTATGCTTTCCTTGACAGTGAGCATTCATCAGAGACATGAGTACCATCAGGAGTGCCCCAGGGGAGTGTGATAGGACAGCTGTTGTTTTCTGTATAAATAAATGATCTGACGGACACAAGGAGCAGCAGTCAGAAGCGTTTTGCTGATGATGCTGTGGTGTATTGAAAGATAGCATTGTTGAGTGCCTGAAGGAGAATACAAGATGACATAGACAAAATTTCCAGTTGGTGTGATGAATTGCAGCTACGTCTAAACATAGAAAAATGTAAGGTAACATAAATGAGCAGGAAAAACAATCATGTAGTGTTTGAGTACACCATTAGTAGTGTTCTGCTTCATACAGTCACATCAATTAGTTAGGCAAACATTTCAAAATGATACGAAATGGAATGAACATGTAAGGATTGTAGTAGGGAAAGTGAATGATCATGTTTGGTCAACTAGGAGAAATTTTAGGGAGGTTTGGTCTATCTGTAAATGAGACCATGTGTAGAACACTACTGCGACCCGTTCTTGAATATTGCTCAAGTGTTTGGGATCCCCACCATGTCAGATTAAAAGAAGACATCAAAGCAATTCAGAGGTGCACTGCTGGATTTGTTATCAATAGGTTCGATCAACGTGCAAGTATTATGGAGATAGTTCGGTTACTCAAAAAATGTGAATCCCTGGAGGGAAGACGGCATTCTTTTCAAGAAACACTATTGGGCAAATTTAAAGAACAGGCATTTGAAGCTGAGTCCAGAACAATTCTTCTGCTACCAATGTACATTTCACATAAAGACCACCAAGATAAGATAAGAGAAATTGGGGCTTGTGCAGAGGCATACAGATAGCTGTTTTTGCCTCACTCTTGTTTGCAAACATAATGGGGAAGAAATGATTAGTAGTGGTACAGTGTATGTTCCACCATGCACCATATACTGGCTTGCAGAATATGAATGTAGATGTAGATTTAAAAGAAGAGTAAGCTTCGAGCAGCAGATGGGAACATAGAAAACAACACACACACACACAGTGAGAGAGCGAGTGCAATTTTGTGAGAAGAAGGAAACTCTGTTTCTTCAGATGTACTGGAATACCTCCACTTTATTTTCCAATGTTTACTGGTCAAGGATATACCCAGTGAGGGGCAGCAAAAGTCAGTACATTGTACTATAGAATCATATTAGCAGTTTGTAGCTTTAGTATGTTTGGTTAGTAGTGAACACATTTTTTTATAGTTTTTTGTTTCATTTTATAAGTAATTATATTTGTCCGTGAAACTAAAAAAATGAGTTGCCTCCCCATTCTCACCCTCAGCACTGTGCCCCTTTGCTCAGATCCTGGGTATATACTAGACTAAATCCATTTTAGATAAATTGTGGTTTACACAGCCTCAACACAAGACACAAAAACTAGTTCCATGTAAGCTTTACTTCCTTGTCAGGAGTTTAGAGTGGGTTGTCTTAGTGTAAATGCTATTAACAAACTATCTGTAGACATAAGGCAAACAAAGAAAAGGTAATTTCGTATTTTAATTATATTGTGATCATTTTTACCTCTTTCCAGATGAGAAATGTTAAGAAGTTGTTAGAAATATGAATACTTATGGATTTTGAAATATATTAGGACATTTGTGCATACTGACCATGAGTAATTCAAATTTGGAGAAAGCAGCTACCAGCATACTTTGTCGTGCTGTTGAGCTAGATGAGAAGCGTCGTTTCACTGAAGCACTGGTTTGTTACCAGGAGGGTCTACAACTTCTGGTGAATTTTCTCAAAAGTAAGTTGTTTGAAAAGAGTGTCAGCATGAGAAAAAAATGCAATATGCCTATGTGCTAGTTAATATTTCTTTATGAGCTTATTAACTGATTATTGGCATTGTGTTAACTGATTATTGGCATTGCCTCCTTACTTATTCATCCCAGTCTTCTATTAGACAGGAAAAAGAATCAGATCTGTCTATAGCGTAAAAACAAAATAATTTTATTGACTTGTTTTTGGAAGTATGAATGCAGGACACAGAAAATAAGTCTTTGCAATTCACCATAATATTAACTTAACCCACTAGTTGAGTAGTGTCTTCTCCAAGAGTGAAAATAAATTGATTCATGGGTGAACTTACCACTGAGCAAGTAACATAAAGTTAATTTGATGAGACTGGGTCCAACAAATTTTATTGGCGCCAATCATAATTTTGACTAATTGACATAATCAGGTTATACACTGCCTGACAAAAAATGTGAAACACCCAGAAGTGTTGTCAGATGTCAATGGACCTTTGTTCACATACACACCATCAGTGGATATGTAAATGGTTAGATTTGCAATTCTCCGTGCCACATAGAATAGCTACCAGAATGAATTAGTGTTGTTCATTTTTAGTGTTGTTACCAGGCGTGAGTCAGACATTGAATGATCACTGTTAAGGACACGCAGATGCTGCGTACGCACGAGACAGCATTGTTGCCACCTGACTTAGTATGAAAGGGACTTCATTCTGGGTCCCCATTTGGCCTGCTGGTCAAATCGTGCAGTATCCAGATTTATGCGGTATTCGGATGTGACAGTGGCTCGACGTTGGACAATATGGAAACATGAGGGCAGCCACACTCCTCATCATGGATCTGACCAACCACATCTGACTGCTACAAGGGAGGACTGCCATATTGTGCACTAAACATATTATTAATCTTTCACAAATGTGCCTGCCATCTGAGAACAATTAATGGACTCCCTGCAATATTCTGTATCATCCCACACAGTTAATTGGAGACTTAACAGCAGTCAGACTAGGGAATTACTATCCCATGCATAGGCTGCTGTGAACACCACAAGACAAACAGTTGCGTTTGTAGTGGTGCTGTGATGGGGAAGCATGGACTGCTGATGAATGGCATCACACTATATTAAGTATGAATCATGGTTCTTCACTAGCCCAAATGGCAGCACGTGTGGTGGTGACATGGGGAGAGGTCCCATTCTTCAAATGTTTTAGAGAACCACAGTGGTATTACACCTGGGATCATGGTGTTGGGAGCAATCGGGTCATGGTTGGTAGTGATGAAGGCACAATTGTACGTCAAGAACATTCAGAATCCTCATTTGTTACCTCTCATGCAGCAGTACTGTGGTGCCATTTTTCAACAGAATAGTGATCACCTTCACACGGCATGTGTCTCTATGAACTGTGTGTGTGTGATGTTAAAGCACTCTCATGGGCAGCCAAGATCCCCAGAATATTTGTGGAACCAGCTCGGACATCAACTCCATCCCAATACTATGTCCGGGATATCAAGAATCAGTTGCCCCTGGACTGCATACAATGGCTTTATGAAACCCTTCCCAACTGAATTGGTGCATGCATCTGGCCCAAAGAGGGTGCAGTGTCATAGTGCTAAATGGGTTCATATTGCTAACTCATTGTAAATTTGACTCGCTGAAATAAAATCAAATTCCCTCTCAATCCATAAAGTTTCATTTTGTTGCCTCCCGCCTTCTGGGGTGTTTTTGCTATTCAACCACAAAAGTTCTCTCTCACTACAAAACTAATGGACTGCCCTTATGAGTTGCTTATCGTGATCCAGAGTGGAAATCTCACATGAAATTGCACTCTCTTAAGCTAAATTGAGAGAGTTTGCACTCTTTTAAGCTAAAATGAGAGAGTTGTCTGAATTAATGGAATAGGAACTGAAACTCAACCCCTCATTTTCTTGTTGCGATGATCACTGCAATTACATCGTGCAGCATCGTCTTTACACGTGGCCTTTAGCTGCCGCAAAGTTTTGGTGTGTCAAGGTTATGAGAGATAACACTTTAAATTAAAGTTGTAGTGACAACTGAGCTAGATTAAATGCATTTAGGAACCCTGATGGGCAATTTTTACAGGTCAGCTTCCACCCCGAGAGTAGTGTCACCAGTCAGCGTAGCAGCTCAGTGCCAATAAGAATAGAGACTGTCATACCCTGTGTTTACTGTATCGTCTTCTCAGTCATTACACTCCTTCCAATTTATCTTAAAACCTTACTCTACTATTTGAGTGTCACACCAGAAATACTTGTTCCCAACAAAGTAAAATCTTCTTTGTACAACTACACAGCACTACCATGTTCTATCAATCATTTTCTATATCAGGAACCTGACTTTCGACAAATCTTCATCAAAATACGAGAGAAATTAAAATCCTTTCAAACTTCAAAAGGCAGCTAAGAGCCCACCTTCTATCACAATAATGATCTCTTCTTGCAGCTCAATCTCATCATTCCGCTCTCCCCCACCACTTTTCCCTCCCCTTGTCTACAGAGTTCGCTGTTGGAATTCTTTCTTTCCTATCAACCATTATCACTTTCATTTCAGTCCTCTCCTCTTTCATTATCCCTTCCACTTCTTCTAATACCAAACAAGGCTTCAAAAGTGCTAAATTAAGCATCAGTATCATTCTCAAGCCCTCCATTGTTTATTATTATTATTACTAATATTTTTATTACTGCAAATTATTACTTTTGTTAATAGTGCAAATTATTATTGTTGAGTTTGTTGTGTAGTAAGTAGTTAGGTTAGGTTAGTGTTTTTTAACGTCCCGTCGACAGTGAGGTCATTAGAGACGGAGCGCAAGCTCGGGTTAGGGAAGGATGGGGAAGGAAATCGGCCGTGCCCTTTCAAAGAAACCATCCTGGCATTTGCCTGAAACGATTTTAGGGAAATCACGGAAAACCTAAATCAGGATGGCTGGAGACGGGATTGAACCGTCGTCCTCCCGAATGCGAGTCCAGTGTGCTAACCACTGCGCCACCTCGCTCGGTGTAGTAAGTAG
The DNA here is from genome assembly GCF_023898315.1 of Schistocerca nitens. Taxonomy (NCBI): domain Eukaryota; kingdom Metazoa; phylum Arthropoda; class Insecta; order Orthoptera; family Acrididae; genus Schistocerca; species Schistocerca nitens. Next base: position 443,648,820 of record NC_064621.1, on the reverse strand, counting down.
TTAATATGCATAATTCCTCTATTATTGTATCATCATTATTAGTGTTATTATTATTATTATTATTATTGTGATTGTTATGTAATATTTTTTGTATGTGTTGTTCCTGGTCAGATGTAAGAGAGGACCTAAGGCCCTAATCTGGTCATGCTGAATACACTACAAAAAAAAAATAATAAAGATGATCTTCCATCATTTTTACATGTCGCTCACCACCATTGTCACCACCAACACCAAGAACTCCCTTACAGTTTTTAGTAGTGTCTCATCTGAATAGTACTCTTTTTTTACGTGTACCAAGTTCAGTTGAAAGTGCTCCATAATTCACACTTAGATAAATGCTCTCCATGCCTGTGTCATCTGATAAGACATATATGCCCCTTCTCCACACCATCCGTTCTGGATCATGCTGAATGGCACGTACCTAGGCAAACTCTGCCAGTCTTGCTCTGATACAGGTTTGGCAAGCCCAAAGTTCCCAAACTGAGGAGCAGGTGGTGCCACCAGTCTTCTACAACTTTAAGCTCTGAGCATGCTATGGTGACCACGGTTACAACATATAATTTTCTGACCGCACCGGTGTGCTATTGTATACATCAGTGTTGCTACTAGCATCAGGAAGTTTTAATTCAGCCTGGTGATGATGCGCTTGTCTTATGCTAATCCTCCTAAATAGATTGTGCCTGGAGCCTGCACAGCTGGCTAAAAGGGCTTGTGAGTTTCCACACTAGCCAATATTTCACAAAACCTTATGGAAAGAAATTTCTAAATGTCCTGGCAGGGCGCAGCAGCTTATAGAAGCACTGTTAGTGAGAATGCAAAATGCCAGCTTTTTAGTTCCAGAGACTGAAAGAACAAGATGTTATAACAATTTTGTGAAGCAGATTGGTGTGCACCGGTTTTTGGAGTCAGCCAGCAGCCCTCATGGGGATTAAATGGCAAGTCATGGTCTCCGCTGCGCAGAGTTTCTGTTTTAAGAGTGTTTATAATTTTGGATGTCGGGAGTTAGTCAACCGATGTAATCAACAAGATCACTTTTACAGTTTGGAGGGCATACAAAGCATTCAAAAGTGGTCTCCCGAACACGAATGTGGAATTCTGCTGCTTAGATATTTTCATGTTTCCCTCAATAGGTGTTAGGGTTTTGTGAGTATGAACTTACTCAGTTGGAAAATGACTCATAGCAGAGCATGAAGTCATTAATTAGCTGGAGGTGGTGTTTAATGAATGAAAAAGACTTCACAATGTTTAATTAAAATAAAGAAATTATATTTGTTTCTGTAGAAAATGAATTTTGGCGTTTTTTGTGTGACTTTTTCCTCAAATGTCTGTGAACTGTATTCCCATTTTGTTGTTGTCGAGATTGTTGGTGGAATTTGTTAGGGACCAGTTGGAAGTAGTGCATGAGCTGTTAGCTATGTACATATCACAGAAAAATGGTAAGATCTCAGAATCTTGCTGAGAGTAGTAAAATAGTTGCAGGAATTTTAATCATTGAATTTAGAGTAAGGAGAAGTTTTAACCCTTCAAACTCTTTGAATCCTTCAATTATGCAATTTATGCACCCTAGAAAAATGAATAGAAGCAGCTGGGTTTCTAATATCCATGTTTTTATTTATTTATCCAAACTTCACATAACAAGTGTAGTGGCGTAAACATCTGAGTGAACCACATGACCCAATGCCATTGTCAGATTTCCATCAGTTTACTGCTCCCAACATTCTTTCACCTGACCTGGAATGACAAAGTTTCAGCAACTAACATGCCACTGTAGAGCATCCAACATGCCTACTCATGGTACAGTAGCTTGCGAAGGTGCAAAGAGTTTGGCAAGCTATGAACAGTGCTAAATCTTGGCAGAGCACGCTCACAGTGGTCTCCACTCAGACTTGAGCACTTCTGAATCTCAGATCCTTAGAGCCTCATAACCAATTTGCTCGGTGATCACTTGCCCGTAGAGCCTTGATATCTCCATTCAGTGTCATGATTTAGCTAGCTGTTAGTCAGCCAGTCTTTCTTTCACTCATAATACTTAGTCCAGTGGGTAGCAGACTCTGACTCACTTTGCTTCCGAAGTGTGATTATCAAGCAGGACTTTCTTTGATTGAATAGGCAAAAGAAGGTACTTAGAAAAGCTTTCACTTTTTGCATACAGAAAGCATTGTACAGAATAACTCTGAAGTCAGTGAAAGACCTCTGGAATGGGGCTTTACTGTAGAAACCGTCACTTCATTTAAATACATAATTTTTCAGTGCACAAAACAACTTGATGAGCACCCAGTCATGCTAAAACTGTACACTACCCTTAATTTCAGCAAAGGGCCTGTGTCTTACATCACCTTAATGGATTTAAACTCTAACGTGTTAATGGTGAAGGGAAGGCTGATGGTTTCACTGATGTATGAAATAATATAAAAAAAGTTAATGGTGAGCTATGAAAGGTGCTGAGAGAGGCATTGATTTTCAATATATACGTTCTTTCAGAATATATTAAAGCAAATTCTACCTGATAAAAGTCGGGAAATTAAACATTTATCACACAGATGAGGAAAAAAGTAAGATACTAGTATCATCAATCTTTTCATCTTTTGCCACTGCACCAAATTACTAGTGCAAAGTGTTAGCATTTTTAGAGGGACAGAGAGCAATGAAACTGAAAACTCCTGTGCTTGTAAAAGTGCAGCTAATGAAGCCTACTCTTTCAAGTAATGTGCAGCAAACCATGTTTGCACATAAGTCAAAATTAATTATATTATTGTCTCTATAGTAATTAACTGCCCACCCTCATCACTCAAAACTAAGCTGGGAACATAAAGCAGAAAGCATAAAAATGAAAGCCTTCTGCCTTTTCAACTCTAGTTTTATCTGGTGAATCTAATGATACTTTTACCTGTGTAATTAAGACTTTCTGGAAGAAAAAGATGAGAAACTGCACCACTAAGACTGTTCTCACATTGATGTGAAACATCATGAGATTCTGGATACACAAAGAGAAACTGAAACTCATGACACATTAACCACCACTGCACTTATGTTTGCAAGAAGTGAATTTGAAACTCATTGATTTCACTCTGTTGAGCAGTTACATCCTTTGTTCTAAGGATAACTATACTGAGAATAAGGTCAAAAGAGAGGTTGCTGTGTTATCCCCTGAGGTTACAGACATTCATACAGCAGCTAGAAAAATTCTTGTACCAGAAAAGATAACACTTTGTCCATACTGCTTACCTCTGCAAGAGGCACTGACCTTCCACAAACTTCATAATACAACCCTTCTGAAGGCAAATGCCAGGATGGTTCCTCTGAAAGGGCACGGCCGACTTCCTTCCCCATCCTTCCCTCATCCGATGAGACCGATGACCACGCTGTCTGGTCTCCTTCCGCAAAACCAACCAACCAACCAACAACCCTTCTGACTGTTTTCACTGCTGTAAAAATTTAACACATTCATGCTTTACTTCTCCAAGGTGCCAAGTTGTAGAGTCTCATAGAGCCTTAGGTGCTATGTATCCTCAACATTAGCTGGTTGTTGTTGTTGTGGTCTTCAGTCCTGAGACTGGTTTGATGCAGCTCTCCATGCTACTCTATCCTGTGCAAGCTTCTTCATCTCCCAGTACCTACTGCAACCTACATCCTTCTGAATCTGCTTAGTGTATTCATCTCTTGGTCTCCCTCTACGATTTTTACCCTCCACGCTGCCCTCCAATGCTAAATTTGTGATCCCTTGATGCCTCAAAACATGTCCTACCAACCGATCCCTTCTTCTAGTCAAGTTGTGCCACAAACTTCTCTTCTCCCCAATCCTATTCAATACCTTCTCATTAGTTACGTGATCTACCCACCTTATCTTCAGCATTCTTCTGTAGCACCACATTTCGAAAGCTTCTATTCTCTTCTTGTCCAAACTAGTTATCGTCCATGTCTCACTTCCATACAGGGCTACTTTTAAACACTAGTACAGGGTCATCCTTCACCATAGACGTCTGTTCCTCAGTCCCTGTAGATTCTCCTCATGGGGAAGTCGGTGATACATTGTATTCCACTGTACACTTCTTACTCTGGATCCATTTCCCAGATTAGTCCTCTAAAGGAAGCTGCCAAGGAGAATGATCAGCACAGCAAATTGGTTGCTGTACAACAAACTGACCATTTTTAATACAGAGATAGCATCTAGGAGTGGGTGGATCACATTACAAATGTGGCTCACCATACCATCTCAGAGTCCTCCATTTATCTTAGCAGATAGCCTTTCTCTTGGTAGAGCATTAGGTGTTTCTTTGCAATCTCAATCAGTCATGCAGCTCTGTGATAGTTTGGAAAACCATGTATTTTCAAGTCACAAAAGGAACAAACAGTTGTCACTATGAGAGAACTTAAGTGTGCAAGAGAGATCAGTCAAAGGCATGTTCTGTGAATACTACATCCCAACACATTTTATCTTTTCAACATTTTGCTCCACCAACAGTTTTAAAGCAATAACTTTCAGAATTGGTTACCATTCTCCAAGTGGTGCATACAAAAACTGCAAAGTGATGCTGCAGTTCTGTACAAAATTTTGTTTACCTATGAAGTATAGTTTATGAATGGTGTGCAAATCAGTTTTTGCAATATGTGTTACTGGACTGTGAAATTCCACACTTACTGAGCAAAGTGGATAAACGATGATGTTGATATGTCAATGTGTGGTGTGGGTTTCTCAAAAATTGCATCATTGTTTCCTGTTTTATTGATGAGACCCTAAATAGTAACATGCATCTACACTTCATAACAAATGTGCTCCTGCAGTTATTGAAATACATCCTGTAGGAAATAAAGCAATCCATGTGGTACCATGATGGATATCCCAACCATTCTGCACAGGTAATTACAGACTTCCGTAATAGGACATTTGGAGATAATTCAATTGGTCATTTGGGAAACAAGACAGCCAGTACAATTGCCGGCCTAACAGCTCTTGACTATTGTCTGTGGGGAAAATTAAAACAATGAGTTTACAAGGCAACACCAATAACTACAGGGCTGGAAGACATTAAAACCACAGTAGAAACTGTGGATTTCAGAATAAAAAATAATTCCTTAAATACCAAAACTGACAAATAAACAGGACTAGGATAAGATGCACAAGTACTGAAGTTATATCTACATTTTTCAGACCACTGTGTAGTGTACAGGAGAGAGACGTTATCGTACCTCATGTCATGCTAGTGCTAAGTTTGAGGTGCTTTTTAATTTTCTTCAACTCCATTCTCCTAATTCCTGTTTTTCATGATGAAGATTTTTTAAGTATTTCAAAAGCTATAGATTTAATGGTGTTTGTTTAATCTGTATGTCAGTCAGCTCTGAATAAGCTATTTCTATGTTGCCAGCTGCTGAGCAGATGCATTTGTTCTGCTTTAAATTTTGTTAATGCTAATTTTCAAACTTTATTCCATATTAACTTCTGTTCTTTACTAGACAAATTCTTGAAGACTTTACCTTCCTTACCTTTTAGAAATGGATTCTTTGTCTCCTTCCCTTCTCCATCTGATTGTATTCCACTTCTGGCTTCTACAAAAATCTCCTTTAGGAACTTCCGTTACAAAGTAAACAGAAGTGTAATTTACATTTTTTTCTTTAAAAATTGAAACATTAACACAGTAAGTAGCCATTATCCAGTTGTGTGAGAGATAGAAATATAGAAACTGAGTAGTTGTTGCATTTTGTTTCATCAGAGTTTTCTTTTTTATTAGCTGAAGGAAATGCCCAGAAAAAGTCAGCTGTGCGTGGGAAGATTGAAAGTTATATGCAGCGTGCAGAGAAACTGAAAAAACATATAGAAACACAGAAAGATGCTGGTAGTTTCCATGAACAAGTTGTGATTGACAACGATTCAAGAGGTCATAGTTACAAAAGTGTCTTTGGCCGTTTCCTTGATGCAGATGTTACAGGAGTCAGAGTAGAGGATCCTTATATTAGAACATTTCATCAGGTATGTTTTTTTGTCATTATAATTCTAAGGTAAATCTAAAAAGAAAGAAAGTGATGAGACTTACCAAACAAAAGCGCTAGCAGGTCGATAGACACACAAACAAACACAAACATACACACAAAATTCTAGCTTTCGCAACAAATGGTTGCTTCGTCAGGAAAGAGGGAGGGAGAGGGAAAGATGAAAGGAGGTGGGTTTTAAGGGAGAGGGTAAGGAGTCATTCCAATCCCGGGAGCGGAAAGACTTACCTTAGGGGGAAAAAAGGACGGGTATACACTCGCACACACACACATATCCATCCGCATATACACAGACACAAGCAGACATTTTTTCCACGTGGAATTTTTTCCACGTGGAATGTTTCCCTCTGTTATAATTCTAAGGTAATTATGAAAAGGATAGCTGCTGTCACCATAAAGATGACATATTGATTTGCAACCAGGTACAGCAAAAATACTGTTACACTGTGAGCTTTCAGCCAAAGCATTAATCAAAAAGGAAAGGAAAACACACACACACATGCACACAAGCAGGCACACATGATGACTATCTCTGTGGGCTCTGGCCAGACTACAACTGTTGTGTTGAATGAAAGCAACAATCTGGAGTGGGGCAGGGAAGGGGAGAGATAGCAGTGCATGAGTGAGGAGGAGAGAAGAGAACTTTCCAGGAGCATGCAAGTCATAGAAGATAGCAGGACAATGCTGCCAAGTGCAGCATTGGATGGCTTTGGGGGAAGGGATAGGAGGGGGGGGGGGGGGAGGGAGTGAAAAAGGAAAGGAGCAAGGAAGGGAAAAGACTGGTAGGTGCATTGGTGGAGAGTGGCTCACAATAAGGGAGAGGGGACATGAATTGGGAGGATGTTATAGTATAAAAGGGTCAGAAACTGTTGGGTGGAAGGTGTGGGGACAGTAGGTTATCATAGGTTGAGACCAGAATAATTTTGGAAGCAGAGAAGGTGTTGTAAGGCTAACTTCCATCCATCCACATAGTTCAGAAAAGTTGGTGTTGGAGGGGAGGATCCAGATGGCCTGTGTTGTGAAGCAGCAATTGAAATCAAGTGTGTTATTTTCAGTTGCGTGTTTGGCTACAGGGTAATCCCTTTGTTCATGGCCATAGTTTGGTGGTGGCCATTCATCCTGGTGGACAGCTAGTTGGTAGCTGTACCAATATAAGAAGCTGTGCAGTGATCGCAGTGATGCTGGTATATGATGTGGCTGGTTTCACAGGTGGCCCAGCATTGATGGGTTTGGATAAGCTTGTGGTAAGACTGGAATAGGAAGTACTGGGTGGGTGGTTTGGGCAGGTCTTGCACCTCGGTCTTCTACAGGGATATGGTCCCTGTGACAAATGGCTGGGATTTGGAGTGCCTTAAGCATGCACATAATGTTGTGGAGGTTATGTGAGTGACAGAGCACCACCCTAGGAGGGGTGGGAAGTTGCTTAGGTAAGATATCCCTCATGTCAGAGCATAATGATAGATAAGGCTCTGATGAAGGATTTGGTTCAGTTGTTCTGGTCCACAGTGGTGTTGGGTGATGAACGGGTCCCTCTTTTGTAGCTGGTTCTTGGTGGTGTTGGGTGGATTGGAAGTGTGTGCAGATATGGCATGGGAAATCTATTTGTGAATTAGGTCTGGGGAGTAGTGCAAGAGAGTCCTTGTCACTGCAGAGACACTCTCCCATGGTGGCCAGGCTATGAGGGAGGGATTTTTTTTTTTGGTGTGGAAGGGATGGCGACTGTTAAAACACAGGTACTGTTGGTGGTTGGTTGGTTTAATGTGGACAGAGATGTGGAAAGAGCTATTAGAAAGTAGGAGGTCAATGTCTAGGAAAATGACATGCTAGGTTGAAGAGGACCAGGTGAAGTGGATGGGAGAGAAGGCATTGAGATTATGAAGGAATGGTTTGGGGTGTTGGGAGACTAGGAAAGTTTCCTCTTGATGGCCTGTAAACAGGCTGGCATGGGATGTTGCCATAGGATTGCCTATAGCTGTGCCACAGATTTGTTTGTGTACCTTTCCTTCAAAGAAGAAGTAACTATGTTGTTTAACGATTTACTGCTGATATTACAGATGCCGGTAGAGTACAACCATTGATTTTTTGCAAGTATACACTGTTGTAGTATTTAATTGTATTATTTTATGTTGTTGTTATATTTTGGAGAAATTCTTTGTGTGTCCATATTTTTAGTTCAGTTGATTCCACAGGCTTCAATTTTTAATATTTAAGGCTAAGATGTGGACTCTGACCACAATCTATTGGTTATGAACTGTAGATTAAAACTGAAGAAACTGCAAAAAGGTGGGAATTTAAGGAGATAGGACCTGGATAAACTGAAAGAACCAGAGGTTGTACAGAGTTTCAGGGAGAGCATAAGGGAACAACTGACAGGAATGGGGGAAAGAAATACAGTAGAAGAAGAATGGGTAACTTTGAGGGATGAAATAGTGAAGGCAGCAGAGGATCAAATTGGTAAAAAGACGAGGGCTAGTAGAACCCCTTGGGTAACAGAAGAAATATTGAATTTAATTGATGAAAGGAGAAAATATAAAAATGCAGTAAATGAAGCAGGCAAAAAGGAATACAAACGTCTCAAAAATGAGATCGACAGGAAGTGCGAAATGGCTAAGCAGGGATGGCTAGAGGACAAATGTAAGGATGTAGAAGCTTATCTCACTAGGGGTAAGATAGATACTGCGTATAGGAAAATTAAAGAGACCTTTGGAAAAAGAGAACCACTTGCATGAATATCAAGAGCTTTGACGGGAAACCCAGTTCTAAGCAAAGAAGGGAAAGCAGAAAGGTGGAAGGAGTGTATAGAGGGTCTATACAAGGGCGATGTACTTGAGGACAATATTATGGAAATGGAAGAGGATGTAGATGAAGATGAAATGGGAGATATGATACTGTGTGAAGAGTTTGACAGAGCACTACAAGACCTGAGTCGAAACAAGGCCCCCGGAGTAGACAACATTCCATTAGAACTACTGACAGCCTTGGGAGAGCCAGTCCTGACAAAACTCTACCATCTGGTGAGCAAGATGTATGAGACAGGCGAAATACCCTCCGACTTCAAGAAGAATATAATAATTCCAATTCCAAAGAAAGCAGGTGTTGACAGATGTGAAAATTACCAAACTATCAGTTTAATAAGTCACAGCTGCAAAATACTAACCTCGGGGAAGATCAGTTTGGATCCCATATAAATGTTGGAACACGCGAGGCAATACTGACCCTACGACTTATCTTAGAAGAAAGATTAAGGAAAGGCAAACCTATGTTTCTAGCATTTGTAGACTTAGAGAAAGCTTTTGATAATGTTGATTGGAAAACTCTCTTTCAAATTCTGAAGGTGGCAGGGGTAAAATACAGGGAGTGAAAGGCTATTTACAATTTGTACAGAAAACAGATGGCAGTTATGAGAGTCGAGGGGTATGAAAGGGAAGCAATGGTTGGGAAGGGAGTGAGACAGGGTTGCAGCCTATCCCCGATGTTATTCAATGTGTATTTTGAGCAAGCAATAAAGGAAACAAAAGAAAAGTTCGGAGTAGGAATTAAAATCCATGGAGAAGAAATAAAAACTTTGAGGTTCGCCGATGACATTGTAATTCTGTCAGAGACAGCAAAGGACTTGGAAGAGCAGTTGAACGGAATGGACAGTGCCTTGAAAGGAGGGTATAAGATGAACATCAACAAAAGCAAAACTAGGATAATGGAATGTAGTCGAATTAAGTCGGGTGATGCTGAGGGAATTGGATTAGGAAATGACACACTTAAAATAGTAAAGGAGTTTTGCTATTTGGGGAGCAAAATAACTGATGATGGTCGAAGTAGAGAGGATATAAAATGTAGACTGGCAATGGAAAGGAAAGCGTTTCTGAAGAAGAAAAATTTGTTAACATCAAGTGTAGATTTAAGTGTCAGGAAGTCGTTTCTGAAAGTATTTGTATGGAGTGTAGCCATGTGTGGAAGTGAAACGTGGACGATAAATAGTTTAGACAAGAAGAGAATAGAAGCTTTCGAAATGTGGTGCTACAGAAGAATGCTGAAGATTAGATGGGTAGATCACATAACTAATGAGGAAGTATTGAATAGAATTGGGGAGAAGAGGAGCTTGTGGCACAACTTGACTAGAAGAAGAGATCGGTGGGTAGGACATGTTCTGAGACATCGAGGGATCACCAGTTTATTATTGGAGGGCAGCGTGGAGGGTAAAAATCGTAGAGGGAGACCAAGAGATGAATACACTAAGCAGATTCAGAAGGATGTAGGCTGCAGTAGGTACTGGGAGATGAAGAAGCTTGCACAGGATAGAGTAGCATGGAGAGCTGCATCAGACCAGTCTCAGCACTGAAGACCACAACAACAACAAGACTAAGACCAGCTCCTCACTTAAATACTGTTGAACCACTAAAGGTTATATTGTCAACTGCAGTCTAAACAATGCCAGAAAACTATCATTAGGAAATGTGGGTACTTTCTTATGACACCAGTAGCTGATACTGTGACATAAATGAAATGGTGTTTGTGAGTTGTTATAAAATTAAGGATCTAAGAATTACTGTAACTGAAATTTTGTGATAGCATAGTAAAGTTTATAACAATAATAAATATTGCAGAACTCCAAAATTGAGTGCAAGACAGAGTTGTATTACCACAGTTTTCTCATTACTAAGACTAACCAGTGTACTGTTTTCCCAACACTGCCTTAGTCACTGTCCCACCATATTCTATTGAGACTGGTATTGTTGTATCACTTGATGACACCATAGGGACTGCTTGCCATATGTACTGAAAGTGACTATCTATGCAGTACAAATGAAATGAAATGTGTGACTAGGGCATGCTGTCAAGGAGGCTTGTCACCTGGTGCAAGTCTTTTTAATTGATGCTACTTCAGCAACTTGAATGTCGATGAGAATTAAGTGACGATGAAAACAACCCAAACATCCAGTCCCTGAGCAGAGAAAATCTCTGACCCAGCCAGAAATCTAATGCGGGTCTCTCGAATGGCATTATGATGTGCTGACCACTCAGCTATGGAGGCGGACAATGCAGTACAAATCCTAAATTACTACTAGATGGTTTAATGCTCTCCATTTGGCATGGAGGGAGGGGTGGGGAGGAAGACGGATAGCAGGGTGGACATGGGGGATACAAATGTGCTACTTGTGGGAGGATACAGGGATGAGGGGGAGAGAGCATAGGGCAGCTAGGTACAAGTGGGAGGTTAGACAGAGGGTGGATGGGGTGGGGGCAGTGGAAAAGGAGAGAAATAAAAAGACTGTGGGCATGTTGGTGGAAAAGAGGCCTGTGTAGTGCAGGAGTAGGGACAGGGAAGCAGCAGGTGGGTGAATGACAATGACTAACAAAGGTTGACGCCAGGAAGGCTACAGGAATGTAGGATATATTGCAGGGAGAGTTCCCACCTGTGCAGTTCAGAAAAGCTGGTGTTGGTAGGAAGGATCCAGATGGCATAGCTCGTGAAGCAGTCATTAAAACGAAGAATGTTGTGTTGTGCAGTGTGCTCACCAACTGGTTGGTCACAGTTTGTTGGTGGCCCTTCGGGCAGACAGACAGTTTGTTGGTTGTTATGCCCGTGTAGAATGCAAAACAGTGGTTGCAATTTAGCTTGTGTATCACATGTCTACTTTCACAGGTAGCCCGGCGTTTGATGTGATAAGTGATGCTTGTGACTGGACTGGAGTAGGCCATGGTGGGAGGATGCATGGGACAGGTCTTGCATCTAATTCTGTTACACGGATGTGAACTGTGGGGCAAGGGGTTGAGAGCAGGAGTTGTGTAGGAATGGGAGAGGATATTGTGTAAGTTTGGTGTGCTGCAGAATACCATTGTGTGAAGAGTGGGAAGGCTAGGGGATAGGACATTCCTCATTTCAGGGCATGACGAGAGATAGAAAAAACCTTGCATAAAATATGATTCAGTTGCTCCAGTCCCGTACTGAGGCACAAGGGGTATGATCCTCTGTGGTTGGATGGTGGGACTTTGGGAGGTGGGTGGGGGGGGGGGGAGGGACTAATAGGAGAGATAAGGCATGGGAGATCTGTTTCTGTACAAGGTTGGGAGGGTAATTACAGTTTGTGAAGATATCAATGATACCCATGGTATATTTCAAGACTGACTGCTTGTCTCACAGATTTAATGGTCATGGGTAGCTGGACTGTATGGAAGGGGCTTTTGGTATAGAATTGGTGGCAGCTGTCAAAATGGAGGTATTGCTGGTTGTTTCTAGGTTTGATTTGAACAGAGGTACTGATGTAGCCATATTTGAGGTGGAAGTCAACAACAAGGAACGTGGCTTGTTGGGTTGAGGAAGACCTGGTGAAGTGAATGGGGGCGAAGTTGTTGAGGTTCTGGAGGAATGTGGATGGGGTGTCCCCAGCCTCAGTCCACATCGTAAAGATGTCATCAATGAATATGAACCAGTTGAGGCTTTGGGATTCTGGCTGCTTAGAAAGTATTCCTCTAGATGGCCCATGAATAGATTGGAATAGGCTAGCACCATGTGGGTGCCCATTGCCATACCTCAGATTGAAATGTGCAGGTGGGAATTTCCCTGCAATATACCCATATTCCCGTAACCATCCTGTCCTCAACTTTCATTAGTCATTACCCTTCTCCTTTCTATCCTCTTCCCTGTTCCCATTCCAGCAGTACACAGCCCTCCACTCCACCAATGGACTCACAGTCTTTTTTCTTCTCTCCTTTTCCGCTGCCTCCCCTTCCCTCTCCCCCCTCCCCCTCCACTCTCCGTTAACCTCCTGACTGCAGCTAGCTGTCCTACCCTCTCTCCATCCCATCCCTGTATCCTCCCACAAGCACCCCTGCCCTGCTATCCTTCCACCTCTCTACCCCAGCATCCTCCTGACCCCCCCCCCAAACAAACACACACACACACACACATACACACACACACACACACACACATACACACACACACACACATACACACATTGCTTCTCCCATCAAGTGCAGCTGCTCACAGTCTGGCCAAAGAAAGTGGTCATGTGTGTGTGTGTGTGTGTGTGTGTGTGTGTGTGTGTGTGTGTGTAATTCAGATGAAGGCCTTTTTGACTGAAAGCTTACTCATTTGACAGTGTTTTTGGTGTGCCCATCTGCGGCTCAATACCTCCACTATACGGTGAGTAACAAACCATACTTTTCATAATGTTGTCTTAGTTTTATTTTGAACACTGGTAGTGCTTTTACATTTTTTTAAAAACTGCCTGGTTATCTACTGTGTAATAATCAACTGGCTTTATCGGAATATTTATCAGCCAATTTTAGTCGGGCACTCTTGATACGGTAATCTAAGACCTCCACCAAGGCAGCCAGACCTGCCCCACAATGGGCCTCCCGGCCCATGACGTCAAACGCTCATTTTCATTTTTCCATTTCCATTTATAACTAACATAATTAACAAATATTTCCTTGTATCTCTTAGAAATTTGTACATATTTTTAAATACTAATTAGCTAGGCCCTATTATTTTGAAGGAACTGTAACCAGTATTATTACATTTTCAAATAACTAATGAAATTTTTATATTAAAATACCTTCCAAACAGTTTGTACGTGTAAATGTAAATTGCAGAAAGTAAAAAAAAAATAGCATTTACTTAATCTGTAAGTTATACCAAGCCAAGCAGAAAAGCTTTACATTGCTACATTTCAGCTTCTGTTATTCATTTCATAAGAAAGTCATTGGGTGATCATATGATGTAAGATAAGACTGTGCTGAACATACGATGGCAACAGATTTCCTACATAAGTATCAAGTATTGTGAACTGCTTGCTGCAGCACTGAGCACATAATTCAGTTGTTCTGCACACAAATTAGATAAAGGCAGATAATGATTGTTTTGTAAACAAATGCACGAAACATATTGATTGTTGGTTTTTGTTTTGGTATCTTCAACCAGTGTATGTTTAATGTCTTTTGCCAGCATGTGTTTGTGGCAAAACATCAAAAAAATTATTAATCAGACAGCAGCCAAAGATCCTGAGACAAAAGACAAAAGGTAATTTGTCAGAAAGTACCCAAGACAGCCTCAATGATTGTATAAACATTTCAAAGTTGAAAAACTGTACTGAGCAATGCTGCAAGGTAAAAGACCTCCACAACATACATTAGCCTACAATATTGTACCTGCCAGTGCAAGAACAAAAACTCATTTGCAGTGGTTTTAGTCAAGTGCCGGACTGGAAGAAGACCCTAGTTGTTTCTGTTAAAAAATATTGTCAGCTTCCAAGCAGTGCCCTCAGTTACAGCCCCAAAATGTCTCTAAACTGCACCCTCAAGTCCTGGGAAGGATAACATAGCAAAGATCATACTGGTGGTAATAACAACAAGGTGTTGTTTCTCAGTTAGCTAAGAAACTGTAGACATGGCATTCCACCTTTCCCCCATCTCCCTCCCCACCACCACTCCTATTGACATGTTTGTGATATACTTATATAAAAACTTAAATCCTAACATAAAGCTTCAATAATGTGTTAATGGTCTATTTATTTATTCTGGCTATGAAATGGTAGCAAGAGCCTGCGTAAAACTGACCGTTCAATGTGTAAATTATCGTCATACTTGATAGCAACTAGACTTTAAGCCTCTCTGGTAGCATATCTTCCATAGTTATTGTTACATGGTACCAGCTACCATAGACTCTCATTTTGAAGCTAGAACATATGATTTTCAGGTTCAGACTTCAGTGACAAAAAGTCCCAGTGGAATCTGCACATTAAATACCCTACTGAAAGCTGTAAAAAGCCAATTTATATATCTTTATCAATGGGCATTCTAACGCTCCTGATCCCATTGAATCATGAATATTGAATTTATATAGAATTTAACTGTTGCTACTGTTTATTCAAAAATGATAAGTTTATTATATACAATTATTCAAGAGGAGGAAGCAAAACTTTAGCTATATTTATCTTTATGTATTGATGCCTTCAGTGGTTGTTGATAGCTGTTGCATTATTTTCAGAAAAATTCTGCATTTTAATTATTTTGAATACAACATGCGGATAAGATATTTCTTAAATTGAACCCAACATCCAGTGTTAGTCACTCAACTGCTTATTTACATATAACATTTTAAACATATATTTCTATTCTGCCTGTGCAGACACAATTTGACACATTGCTAGCCATAACACATCTCTCTTCCATGCAACCATATGAACATCTACTCACTTTGCTTGCTATGCCAAAACTGTTGTACAACAACATCCCCTACCAAAACATCCAACAGAAAATAAAGACAGAGGTATATTTTACAGAAAAAGAAAATACAAAACAATGATGGACATAAGCAAATAGTAAACATTCTAATTATTGCAACAATATGATTATGAAAATTAATTTAGTGAAATGAAATTATTATTTTGAAACATTTTTCATTTGTATTTCAGTTAGAAAAGGTAAGTAAAAAACTTACTGATAGCTGCAGCATGATCATTTGCATAATTGTTAATTATGAAATCTATACTTCAAAAGTAAATTTATAATAATTTTGTCTCAATTTTTTGTATTAAAATGATAAAATAAGGCTGTTGATACTGTACTTGGACACAAAATGAAGAGGTTATCCACTGAAATGAACTCATGTACCTTAAACATATTAGAGTGTCAACTGGGAAGGAGACTAGATAGTTGGACTCCTAGTATACTGTATTATGTCCCATGCATCCTCCTCCCACCACCAACTCCAGTCCTGTCACAAACATCCCCCATCCCTTCAAAGGCAGAGCTACCTGTGCAACCAGTCATGTGATCTAAAAGCTAAGCTACAACCACTGTGCTGCATTCTACATTGGCTTGTCAATCAACAAGCTGTCTGTCCACATGAGTGGCCACCGACAAACTGTGGCCAAGAAACAACTGGACCACTCAGTTGCTGAGCACACCACGCAGCACAATGTCCCTCATTTCAATGACTGCTTCTCAACCTATGACATCTGGATCCTTCCTACAAACTCCAACTTTTCTGAGTTGCGCAGATGGGAACTCTCCCTGCAATATATCCTACGTTCCCGTAACCCTCCTGGTCTCAACCTTCATTAGTCATTGTCCTTACCCATCTAGCTCCTTCTATGTTGCCATTCCAAGCACCCAATGTTTTTACTTCTCTCCTTTTCTGCCTACCCCACCCCCCACTCCCTCTCTCTCTCTCTCTCTCTCTCTCTCTCTCTCTCTCTCTCTCTCTCTCTCTCTCTCTCCCTCCCCCCTGCCCTCCGTCTAACCTCCCAACCACACCTAGCTGCCCCCCTTTTCCACCTCATCCCTGCATGATCCCAGCAGCAATTTACCATCTCCCACCCCTACTCTGCTGTCCCTCCCCCTCCCCCTCCCCGCCCCAGTCTCCTCCTTATCCCCACCCGGTTGCCTCCCCCAAAATACCCTGCTGCTTGCAGTCTGGTTCCAGCTGCCATAGACTGTGTGTGTGTGTGTGTGTGTGTGTGTGTGTGTGTGTGTGTGTTGTCTAATTTTGACAAAAGCTTGTTGGCTGAAAGCTAATTGTGTGACAGTCTTTTTGTTGTGCATTTCTGCAAATCAGAATCTCTGCTGTATAGTGAGTCGCAAATATTCTTTTCATTATATTGTTATTATGTCCCATTTCAGTTAATCATTTGTGTACTTTGGTTTTGCTTCTGATTTTATTGGATTGAAAAGCAGCAATATGATACACTTGGAATTCACCTTGGTGAATTGGTCTCTGTATTAACAAATGCCCTGCTGGTAAAGATGAACAAGTCCGACTACAGATACGACATCAATATCTCAGTGTAAAATAATTATTAAAGTCCACCCACTTTGCAGACAATAAGTTCTTAGCAAATATTCAACAGCTAATATGTGTAAATTTTACCCTTAAATATTGAGGGAAGAGACATATTTTGTACCTCTCCTCCCACTCCCTGGCATGGTGGAGTTTGTGAATATGCGACCTTATATTACCAAAACAGATATGCCCAGAGACTGCACCACTTTTATGCTGGTTGTCAATACACCTTTCTCAGCTAAAAGCCTCATTAGACCTAATTTTTTCTGGCTCCTGGTAAACTAATTTTGCAAGTGAGTAGGCATCACGTGCACATATACCAGTGCATCACTAACCAAAGAAGGTTTTGGAAGTTCTTACTGGAATCAAATGACCAAAACTAAAGGAAAATTTATGCTTCCAATGAACATCACTATTCCAACATCCATCTTATTGGAGCACCTATATGGTAACCAACAAATGAAAGAACCAATCATCAAATAATATAAGTGATTTCCAGATCAGTGTTAACTTTCCTGCAGCCTTATACAAGTAACCACTCCATTTCATATAGTATGTAGAAACTGCTAGCGTCATTCCATAACAATCAACAGGAGATCAGCTTCTGATGTTTGAAGGTGCCTTTCTCCATTAAGGGAAAAGAAAATAGTATGAAGGCCATCCCAAAATGAAGGCCTCTTATTTTTTGTGTAGACTTTGCGAGTTCACTCTAGATTATGTTGGTGTAGTACTAATTTTTTATTCTTCCTGCTAATATCCAGTTGATTTTGTTGTCCTGTGAGAGACAACAGCAGCAGGGGAGCATTCCAAAATTCCATCTGACATTGAGGTGCTTATAAAACAGAGATGTGTGTCATTCAGTTCCTCACTGCTAAACAAATAGCAGCATTTGAAATCCATTTCCACTTGGAGACAATACAGTATACACAAGTAATCTGAGGCAGTGAATACTATATTTCTCTAGGGATGAAAAGGATACATACGATAAACCACACCCTTGGCTATTTTGCCCAGCTGGCTTCCCTCATAATGAACAGCATCTCAGCCAGTCATCCGTGATGATTGCAGACTACAATCAAGAAAGTCTGTAGGTAGCTAAATGTTGACAGTTATGTTTTTGACAAGATGTTACTTGACGGCGGTTATCGCAAAGTGTATGCGATATGTAACCTGTGAATGCTTACACAAGACTAGAAACAAACATAAACTGGAAATTTGAGATTTTTATGGTAAATCTTTTGTGTATATCAAATGGATAGGCTTACAGGAAATGCAAGTAGTGTTTTCAGCACTTCAAACAGTAAACTCAAATCCAGTGAGATAGAAACCAAAGTTGCATGTAAGACCATATGGGCAAGGCTCAGTATTTAGGGTACACAAGAACTTATAATTAGGTCCTTCTGTTGATCACCAGATTTACCACTGTATGTGACCAACAGCTTTAGAGAAACCTTATCTTGCTTTATACATATTACCCAATGATGCTATCATCATTGGAGGCAACATCAAGTATGCAACAATTGACTGGGTTAATTAGTTTTGTAAATTATGGGCATGTAAGACATCCTGCAAAACAATACTGGATGCTTTCTCTGAAGATAATTCTGAAGAGATGATTCAGAAGCCCATTCAGAGTTTTTGAGGATGCCCATATTGAAACTGGCATCAGTGAACTTGAAGTACAAAAGGCAATAAAAAGAAACAGAAAGATTTACATGCTCAGTAGACTATATAAATAGGCAGTAATGTCATATCTCAAAAGAGAAATTTGAAACCTTCAGCTTTAGACGGAGACATGTAAAGGAACAGTGGCTCAAGTTTGGAAGAATAGTTGACCTGATTGTTTCTATTTTGAACCTGCAGCTGAGTTAAGACACTCTTATAATCATTATGTACTGTGAATATCTCAGATAAAAAACTGAGCTCAGTGGTTGGAAGAAAACTCAGGTCATATCCATCTACAAGGGTAACAGAAATGATCCACAACAACATCATCCAGTATCCTTGGCATCCATTTGTTGTAGAATTGTAGAACATATTGTAAGCTCAAGTGTAATGCTGTATCTTGACCAGGATGACGGTCTCCATGACAAACAGCATGAATTCTGAAAACATTGGTTATGTGAAACCCATCTTGGACTTCTTATCTCATGACATCCTGAAAGCCGTGTACTAATGCAATAGGTGGTTGCAGTGTTTCTTGGTTTTTGAAAAGCTTTTGACCCAACTATATATGAATGTTAATTAATTAAAGAATGATCATTTAAGGTGTCAAATGGATTTTGTGACTGGACTGAGAATTTCTTGATAAGAAAAACACAGCGTGTTGTCTTGGACCGAGAGACAGATGTGGCAGCAACTTCAAGTCATGTCTCAGAGAAGTGTGTTAGGACCCTTACTGAAAACATTATAATTAATGAGCTAGCTGATGCTATTAATAGTAACCTCATAAGCAGATCACCCGTCCATTGGATATTTGTAATTTTTACATTTATGGTACATGAGTTTCAGTATTTTAATATCAATTTCGAAAGCATTTCAATGGAACTCAAAAAACTTCTTGAGAAATCGACTTCAGTTTCTAAGGAATTTTAATTCATTAAAGACAAGGCCATTTTCATGATGGGCCACATGGCTCACTTGATAACATTGGTAGTTGGGTAATCAACGGATCACTGGTTTGAATCTCCCTATGGTCTTTTTAATTTTTCTCTGTTTAGTTCAAATATCTACATCATTTAAAAATAAAGTTCATCAAATTGACACATACATCACTTGTTCTGAAAAGTGCATGTCTTTTTTTTCTAATTACATATCACAAAGATTGCAAATATAAATTCTTAATTGTTAATATTTTATAAAAGATTGTTAATAAAGATTATTTAAATTAAAAAACATTATAAAATTATTAACAATCTTTTAAAAAATATCAATAATTAAGAATTTATTTTGGCAGTGAAAACCGCAATTTTAAAAGTGATATGCATTAGAAACAAGATGATGTGCATTTTTCATAAATAAAAGAATGATGATTAGATATGTGTTAATTAGCTCATATTTGATGAATTTTGTATTTATATTATGTAGATATTAGAATTCAATGGAAAAAAAATAAAAAACAAAAAATAAAAAAATAAAAAAGACCGTAGTGAGATTCAAATGAGCAGTTCATTAATTACCACTCTGTGATGCTAATAAGGGAGCCACATGGCCTAATATGAAAGTGCATTAAAGCTCCTCAGAAAGCTTCAAAGTTGAGTTTCTCGAGAAGTGTTTAGAGTTGCACTGAACAGCTTTTGACAATTGAACTTCACATACCATAAATTTAAAAAAATTACAAAAATCCAGTAGCTGGTTGGTCTTCTCGTTAGACTTTCAGCAGATGATGCAGTTTTCTACTATGCTGTACTATCTGAAAAATTTCAGAATGTTGCAAACATTGGCAGTGGGGTTTTAATTGTTCAGAAATATAAAACTGTGCTGCTTAGAATAGGCAAAAATGTGATATTCTGTGTCTGTGATATCGGTGAGTTACATTTGGAATCAGTCAACTCATACAAAAACCTGGATGTGACTATTTGTGCTTACAAATACACTGAATGATCACGTATCACTTTGGTTTTTTGATGTTACATTGAGAGAATGTGTTAAGTCTGCAAAGAAGATTGTGTACAAAATATTTGTGTGACTTATCTTAAAATATTGCTCAAGCTTGTGGCTGTTGAACGCACATAAAGGCGAGTAGCATGGATGATCACAGACTTTTTTGACTCACAGGAGAGACACATCAACTATCCTGCAAAATAAGCAACCAGTCACCTAGTGCATTATTTGCAATAGGTACAGCCTTCTGAAGAAGGGCACTAAGTGTCCGAAACCAGCAAAGAAATTAAATTTCTTTTATGCAACTGGTTGCTTATTATTTCATTATATATGACTAAAATTGCTGAAGATGGATAAAATACTAATTATCCTGCCAAAAGCTATTCATGATGTTTCAAGAACCAGTATTAAGATGGCAATCTAGGAATGTACTACAGCCCCCTACACATTGCTCCTGTAACGAGTTGTTATTCTCGTGCTCAGTATGCGTGTGAAATAGAAAGGTACCATAAGTATGACTGTAGATGTAGATGGAAGATGTAGTAAGTGGCATTACCCTATGTGAATCATATACTTAAGAGCCAAAGAAACTGGTACATCTGCCTAATATCGTGTAGGCACCCCACCAGTGAACAGAAGTGCGACAACATGACATGGTGTGGGCTCGACTAATGTCTGAAGTAGTGCTGGAGGGAACTGACACCACGAATCCTGCCGGGCTGGCCATAAATCCATAAGAGTAGGAGGAAGTGGAGATCTCTTCTGGACAGTACGTTGCAAGGCATCCCAGATATGGTCAATAACGTTCAAGCCTGGAGAGTTTGGTGGCCAGTTGAAGTGTTTAAACTCAGAAGAGTGTTCCTGGAGCCACTATGTAACAATTCTGGATGTGTGGCGTGCCACAGTGTCCTGGTAGAATTGCCCAAGTCCGTTAAAATGCACAGTGGACATGAATGGATGCAGGTGATCAGACAGAATGCTTACGTGAAAGTCACCTGTCAGAGTCATATCTATACATATCAGGGGCCCCATATCACTCCAACTGCACACACTCCACACAATTACCAAGCCTCCACCAGCTTGATCAGTCCCCTATTGACATGCAGGGTCCATAGATTCGTGAATATCCCTCCATACCCATACACGTCCATATGCTCAATACAGTTTTAAACGAGACTTGTCTGACATGTTTCCAGTCATCAACAGTCCAAAGTTGGTGATGACAGGCCCAGGAGAGGCGGAAAGCTTTGTGTCACACAGTCATCAAGGGTATACAAGTGGGCCTTCGGTTCTGAAAGCCCATATCAATGTTGTTTCGTTGAATGGTTCGCACGCTGACACTTGTTGATGGCCGAGCATTGAAATCTGCAGCAGTTTGTGGAAGGGTTGCACTTCTGTCACATTGAACAATTCTCTTCAGTCATCTTGACTCCCGTACTTTTCTGGCCGCAGCGATGTCACAGATTTGATGTTTTGCTGGATTCCTGATATTCACGGTACTCTGGTGAAATGGTCATACGTGAAAATCCCCACTTCATCACTACTCAGAGGTGCTGTGTCCCATCGCTCATGTGCCAACTATAACACCACATTCAAACTCCCTCAAATCTTGATAACCTGCTATTGTAGCAGCAGTAACCAACTGCATCAGACACTTGTTGTCTTATATAGGTGTTGTCGACTGCAGCACCATATTCTGCCTGTTTGCATAATTCTGTATTGGAATACGCATGCCTATACCAGTTTCTTTGGCACTTCAGTGTAAATAAATCCACAATGTGTAATTCCTCCCTCATGAACCCAGGACCTTGCTGTGGTATTGGTGGCTTGCATGCCTCACAATATAGATAGCTGTACCGTAGAGGGAACCACTGCGGAAGGGTGTCTGGTGAGAGGCAAAACAAATGTGTGGTTTGTGTAGAGGAGCAGCTGGATGATTGACTGATCTGGCCTTGTAACATCAACCAGCTTTACCTTGCCCTGTTGGTACTGCAAGCAAGGGGAAACTATAGCTGTAATTTTTCGAAAGGACTTGCAGCTGTATTGTATGGTTAAGTGATGATGGCATCCTCTTGGGTAAAATATTCTGGAGGTAAAATGGTTCCACATTAAGATCTTCAGGTGGGGACTATTCAGTAGGATGTCATCACCAGCACAAACAAAACTGGCATTCTATGGATCAGAATGTGAAATAGGGCAGGTAGGTTAGAAAATTTAAAAAGGGAAATGGATAGTTCGAAGTTAGATATAGTGGGAATTAGTGTAGTTAGGTGGCTGGAGGAACAGGACTTTTGGTCAGATGAGTACAGGGTCATAAAAACAAAATCAAATAGGGGTAATGCAGGAGCAGGAGTAATAATGAATAAAGAAGTAGGAATTTGGGTAAGCTACTATGGACAGCATAGTTAATGTACTGGTGATCCAACATAGACACAAAGTAGACACCTGCGACAATCGTGCAAGTTTATTTGCCAGCTAGCTCTGCAGATGAATAAGAGATTGAAACAATGTATAAAGAGACAAAAGAAATTCAGATAGTTAAGGGAGAGAAAAATTTAATTGTTAAGGGGGGGGACTCGAATTTGATAACAGGAAAAGGAAGAGAGGAAAAATAGTAGAGGACTGTGGACAGGGGGGGAAGGAATGAAAAAGAAACCACCTAGTAGAAATTTGCACAGAGCACAGTTTAATCATCACTGATGTTTGGTTTAAGAATCATTAAAGAAGTTTGTATATGCGGTAGAGGCCTGGGGACACTGGAAGGTTTCAGATTGATTAGATAATCGTAAGACAGAGATTTTGTAACCAGATTTTAAATTTTAAGACATATCTAAGGGCAGATGTGGACTCTGACCTCAATTTAATGTTTATGAACTGTAGATTAAAACTGAAGAAGCTGCAAAAAGGTAGAAAATTAAGGGGTTGACACCTGGATACAATGAAGGAACCAAATGTTGTTGAGAGTTTCAGAGTGAGCATTAGGCAGCAATTGACTGAAATAGGGGATAAGGAATACAGAGGAAGATGAATGGGTTGCTTTGAGAGATGAAATAGTGTATGCCTACAAGAAAGCATTGGATATCACTGACGGTATTCAGTTTACTTGATGAAAGAAGAAAATATGAAATCGCAGCAAATGAAGTTGGTGAGAGGAAATACATATGCCTAAAAATGAGATTGACAGAAGTTGCAAAATGGCTAAGCAGAGAAATGGCTAGAGGACAAATATAACGATATAGAAGCATATACGTATAACTAGGGGAAAGACAGATACTCTCTATAGGAAAATTAAAGAGGCCTTGGGGAAGAAAGAGAAGCAGCTGTATGAATATTGACAGCTCAGATGGAAAACCACTACAAAACAAAGATGGGATATCTGAAAGGTTGAAGTAGCCTATAGAGGAGCTACACAAGGGAAATGAAGGCAGTATTATAGAAAGGAAAGAGGATGTAAATGACAATGAAATGGGAGATATGGCACTGTGAGAAGAATTTGACAGAGCACTGAAAGACCTAAGTCAAAACAAGGCCCTTGGAGTAGACAACATTCTATCAGAATTTTTGCTGATATCTTTGGGATCGCCAGCCATGATAAAATTATTCCATCTGGTGTGCAAGATGTATGCGACAGGCAAAATACCCACAGACCTCAAGAAGAATGTGATATTTCCAATTCCAAAGAAAGCAGGTGCTGACAGATGCGAATATTGCCAAACTACGAGTTTAATAAGTAATGGTTGCAAAATACTGACACACATTGTTTACAAGAGAGTAGAAAAAGTGGTATAAGCCAACCTCAGGGAAGTTCAGTTCGGATTCTGAAGAAATTTATGAACACACAGGGCAAGACTAACGTTACAACTTGTTTTAGAAGATAAGTTAAGGAATGACAAATCTGTGTTTATAGATTTTGTAGATTTTGGGAAAGCTTTTCATAATGTCAGCTGGAATACACTGTTTGAAATTCTGAAGGTAGCAGGAGTAAAATACCAGAGTGTAGCCTTGTCACAAGTGAAACATGGACAATAAACAGTTCAGACAAGAAGACAACAGAAGCAATTGAAATGAGGTGCTTTCAGAAAAATTGGCGAGAAAAGAAATGTGTGCCATAGCTCAACTAAAAGAAGGGATCAGTTGATAGACATCAAGTTAATACTGGAGGAAAGTGTGAGGAGCAAAAATTGTAGAGGAAGACCAAGATATGAATACAGTTAGCAGATTCTAAAGGATGTAGGTTTTAGTGGTCATTTAGAAATGAAGAGGCTTGCACAGAGTAGAGTATCTTGGGGAGCCACATCAAACCAGTGTTTGGACTGAAGACCACAACAACAACACTTAATTTCCTCCATAAACTCTGTATAAAAGTATGTCAGTAATGGTCTGCTTTTACCACCACAGTGTTTTTTATTCTCAGATTACAAAAATATAAAGCTCAATAATGCCATTAACCAGAAAGTCATGATAAAATAATGGCATGCTATTAATGTCATGTTTTGTAAATTATTTTGTGTTCTCTAAAATGCAGCAGTGTTGCTTGTTACCATTAAATTTCTGTCTTTTGAGACTATGCCAAAGTTACTCATTGGCATTTATAGTGGTAGCTCTCTGCATACTGCTTCTTGGTACTGGTTTAGGGGCAGTGATCATCATGCTATATGATCTGTAGGAGTCATGAAATATTATGCTATTCAAGTGCTTCATTAATTAATGTTGGATAATTCTTGTGATTTATTGCTCCAGAAATTCGACATTAATGCAGAACAAATATTATTGACTGATTTGCTTTCTCATGAAGTACTTGCACAAAGCTTTGTTGCAACAAAACAACTGTACTGGCAAAAAAATAATTATTGTTAATTAATGAAATGGAAGAATTTCTGCATGCCAATGGCACAATAGTTTATGTGTTATGTAGTACAAAGTACTTTTGTAATAATACAGATTTGCTATGGTACGTATTTGTGTAGTAATGATACCTGAAAAATCTTCAAACCTTTTAGCAGGTTTCTGTTCTGATATATTTTCCATGAAGTGCTTCACATTTCATCCTGATCTGTACACTTTAAATTCCAATTTCAGTGCCAGAATTTTCTTCGTTTATGTGAGTTGCTGCTACAATCCTGCAACAATTTGAAGAGTATTGTGTTGGTTACATCATCTCCACTTCAAGTGAATGAGCATACTAATCAGATGAAGTGGCTGCAGGATATTAGAACAAGTCTTCTGAAAGAGAATGTTGAACTTGTTGTACAGCTTTCTCCAACACTTCATGATCGACAGATTAGGTAAGACTGTCATTGCATGTTACTTATCTTTCTGTCTTAGTAAAGTATGATATTCATGTAGTACTGATGCCTATCATTAGCAGTCATACTATCAGATGCAGAGAACTAGCTATGTCGTATGTTATGTAATTTTTGAAGTACCTTTTATTTCCATGCAATTACTTGTGAATCTGAGTTAGTAGCCTTAATTTCAGTTGACTAAAATATTTTCAGTTAATTCTGTGCCTTCTTTTGTTATGTTTCCTCAGGAGGTTAATCACCCAGCATCTCTGTCATGCTAACTGATTCTTACGTCACTTCTTGATAGAACAACATAATAGTAAGTGAAAAGTATTACATTGCTTCTGTTCTACAGGATTAATTTATTCAAGTTAACCAGTTCTTAGTTTACAAGGCCATCATCAGACCTTAACTAACTGTCATCACCAAGTAAGTTGCAATGTTTATATACAAGATTGGAAAAAATGTTAATGATCTAAATCGAGGCACAAACTTTCAATAAATGACATCTTTGACAATGCTTTGACTTTGCATTACCAATGCATTGTCAAAGAGACATTTACTGGATGTTTGTGCCTCAGTCTAGATCAGTAACATCTTTTCCAATATTTATGCAAACACTGCAACCACTTTGACAATAATGATCATGACCTTGTAAGATGAAAACCAGTTAACTTGACTAAATTAATCCTGTAGACCATAAGCAATGTAGCATTTTTTTCTTTATCAACTTCTTTGTGTTCTCAAAGTCAAACAAGTGATTCCCATTTGGGTGTCTTCTATCAACAATGTATTTTTTTATGTCTTCAGTGAAATGCGGTACAACACTTTCCTAATGTGCTGATGTTTGCACTTGCAATGAACACCCTTGTTGCATTATTCCTCTTTTTCTTCGATGGGTCCTCCTTTTCAGCATTTTGTGTCCAGTGTACCTTATCATGGTACTAGCTAACAGCTTAAAAACTAATCTGCTTTCATAAAGTGGGCTTCAAGTGTTGATAATGGTATACATGCTCTTTCCCACACCATTAATCCATTGATCCTGCCAAGAAAGAGAACCTTCAGGCATGTGGAAAGAGTCAAGATATGCATTCACAAAATAGGATTAACTCTCAGAAACTTAATTTGTACAATGTATTAACAACAAAGATTCATTGTACCTCTTGTAGTTGGACCTTATGCTAGGTTAATTTAACTTTGTAAATAAAAAGAGAAACCACTAGCTCGGGTGGGGGGGGGGGACCTGCTGTTTATCCCCTTTGGCATTATTAAAAGAAAAATAGTTACCCACATCTGTAACAACCAGTGGTACCCGATTATCAAGTGCTAATGTGCTATAGCTCACTGTAGATATCGCACTAAAATTTAGCCACTTCTCTTTGAATGCAAACTGGAAATCACACTAAAATTATGCCATTTCTCTCCAAATATGTGCTGGTATGCAAATAAAAGGGACGAAAACATGTTTTGTAGCACTCTCTTCATGATAATTAGAAACCAGTGCCGAGAACGAAAATGATGATAAACTCGGAGAAGGGACACAGCTGTCTGTTTTTGACTACTCATGCTCTCATGTGACGTCATTCCTTCCACATTGCTCACAGCAACAGGTCAGTATGTGTCTTTGACAGTGCACGTAACGTATTATACAAGCATAGAGTATGAGGGATTTTTGAGGAGCTGTTGACATAATGGTGCAGTGGCCAAGTGGTCAAGTACACTGACCGGCAATCTGTCAATTTGAGTTCAATTCCTGCTGCTGCCGCCATCATTTTTCTGTCCATCCCCCTCCCCCCTTTCTCTCACTTGCAATGTTAAACTTTTAATTATAAAAGTTAAATACATTTAAACAGTTCAAATTACATATTTAAAATTAATATATTCAATTTAGTTATGATTATTACTCTTCCAAGTCAAAAGACTATAGATGGTGATAAAAAAGCAAGTGTATGAGGAAATTTAGTATAAAAGTGTTTTCTGTAGATGGTCTGCTAAATAGTCTCTTTTCCAGTAGATTTTTGGAGGAGAAAGTGATATTGAACGAGTTACATAGATCTACTCCAACAGGAAGACCTGGGATGAGGCTCATTGATTTGGCCCAAACTATGTAAATAGAAACAGATGCACCTTTCAAGTTCCTAGATATTTTGCCTTAGTGGGTCATAGGAAAAGGTAAAATACTCTCTAAAGATTTATGCCTAGAGTATTGGGGATTGTTGAGCACAGTTCATGTATCGTGCACACCACCTGGCAATTGGTCGGCTCGGGTTTGATTCCAGCTGCTACCATCATTTTTATTTTATGTTATTTTTTCCTACCAGTGTTAAATGATTAATTACAAAATCATTCTTCCTGCACTCCATTTGGGAATGAAGCGGGAAGAAATCCTAATAACTGATACAGTGAGACATAACCTCTGCCATGGACTTCACAGTCATTTGCAGAGTATAGATGTAAAAGGAAAGGAAAAGGAAACCCCAAGACCAGGCCCTGAAGATCATGAATAGTTGACCGGCCACCATGTCATCTGCAGTCATGATCGGATGCAGTATGGAGTAGCATTGGGTCAACACACCACACTCTTATCCCTTGTCCACATTCCAACCTCAGAGCCACTACCTCTCAGTCAGTTGGCATAAAAGAAGAAAATCAAATATTTTTTAGTTACTTTAACCTAAATTGTTACAATTCAAGCTTGATATGTGCATTTAAAAATTAAATCCACTCTTCTTGTTTCAATTTGCATGAAAAGATCAGTAATTTTCTTCTTGATCTCTGGAAGACAACTAAGGAAATTTCTCTCCATGGAAAGCATTGCAAGTGCAGTTAGTCCTTCTTAATTCATAGAGTTTCTTAGAAAAGTTTTTATTCTTTTCAGTGCTGAAAAGCAATGTTCTGCATCTGATGTAGTCATGGCAACTGTCAAGAGGATTTTCTCAGTTTCATAGACCCACTAAGAACACCATATAGATTATTTTTGAAGGTAAATTTCAGCGGTTCGATTAATTTGCATACCAGGAATATTATACCTACAGCAGAATACTTTTAGTGCAGTTCACGCTTTTCTTTGTCAGTGATGATTTATGCTTCACTGGTCAGTACTATGTCATCTGTAGTTTTTTTTTTTCCTTTAAAAAAAAAAACTAGTGAAACTTTTCTTGTTTAACAACTTAGGAGCTAAAATGTGTTTAGTGGATGAATATCGGTTCATTGTATCAGCACATATATAACTGCACACTAGCTTCTGGCTTGAGTATCTTTGAAGGATTCTCACAGCACTTTGAATTTATTAATTCTAAAATAATAGTTTTGAAATTTGTTACATATTTATTAATTGAAAACACTAATTTCTTGAGACTGCATTTGATTGTAAATTATTTCAACACAGTATGTTACAAAAGCTCCAAACAAAACTTGAAATCATCATTAATCAGGTATTTTAAAATTCCTGTTACTTCTGTAGTGGTTTGATCTGCATTTGATGTTGATGTCTATGTATATCTTAAGAAGAATGTCCGAATAGCCAGAGTGTTACAGGAAAATATTCTTGTGTTATGTCACGTAATACTTGATGCATATCTCATTATTAAATTGTGCATAACAGTTGGGTGAAATGTGCATTACTATAAACTACTTTTATTTTTACTTCAACTCCTGTTCCTTGCCTTTTGCGACATTTGCGCAACCAAAGTTGTCTGAGCTATCAGTTTGTGTTCTTTCCTTGAAGGATCATGTCCAGTTGTTCAAAAATAAGTTATGACGTCTACAGTTTTATGTTCTAGAACAAAGAGTCCCAAAAAATGCTCAGATATTTCCCCATTCGGTACATACCATAGAATAAGGATCATTTGAGTATGTTCTGAAACATCTGTTGTCATTACAAATGACAGATACAAAGGGCACTTTTCTAATTTCCATCCTTATCTCCTCCTGGTATATTTGTAACAGGTGGTGAAATATCCAATTCTGAATGGTGTTAGAAACACCTTGGAAGACTGCACTGATTTCTAAATCATTCTTCAAATCTGAATCTAAGTTAGATGGCTTCACTGAATAGTTGGTTTCACCATGTCCAGTTAAGGGAGTTTCGAAGTTTCCACAAAAGAAAATGCAATATATTATTTTGCAAAAAAATTCACAGTATTTTTTAACATTTATATTATTCTCATTGATTGAAAGCCTATATGTCTCACTAAGTTTCTCATGAATACATTCATTTCCTAAAAGTGACAGTGAAACTACATTACCAGCATACTTATTACAGTGTGCTTTCAGTTGCCTGAGTCTTCATTTGTGTGTGTGAGTTCCATTGTGTGAGTGTGTGCATGTGTGTGTCTGTTGTCTGTTGTTGACGAAGGCCCTATGTCCAAAAGCTTTAATTGTGAGAGTCTTTTTGTTGTGCCTATCTGCAACTCAGCATTTACACTATATGGTGAGTGGCAACTTTCCTTTTCATAATATTGTTATTTGACGTCTCAAGCATTTCATTTTTTTCTTTCTTTTTATTTATATTTCTAAAACTGTGTTTTATCTGTGTTATATCATCTCCAAACAGTAGACATAGAAAGAAAAACAATTTTCACAGCCACAAAGTCAACTTTCCAATTGGTAACATTCAGAATTAAAGCTATGAATATATTTCTTATTGTTGCTTATGTGTGACTGAGATATTAGAATATCAGATGTAGGGTGACCTCTCTTTCTTAGTTGTAACTTTCTTGTGGTGAGACAGCTGTGGAAACCTAAGGTGTTGAAGTTCACTTACAGCCACAGAACTTATTTATTAGGGATGCAACACCATAGTTAAAGTTTTCTATAAAACAAAAGAACTGAAAAATGAATCAAATAGCTGGAAGCTGGATAATAATCTTATTCTACCTGTTATCACATTCAACAATATGGTACACAGTTCTTAAGCCCAACACAGGTGGAATAAATAAAAAGGAACGACCTTTCCCCAGCAGTCAGCATGCCTGATCGGGAATGCACAAGCAACAATGCTCTCACCTATTTGCAGCCTCGAGTGCTGCTTCCTATCTGCATAAGTGCACAACAGCCAAACACAACGCCACTGGAATTGTGAAGTACACAGTTCTGTGTAAAGATTTTTGTATCTTTTTCATTAACTGGGAGATTATATGAGTATATTAAACAGGCATAAAGAAAGAATTAAAGGAAGAAGGACTCTCATTATATTAATGTTATCAACACAATCAAGTGGAAGTGGGGGTGATATATAAACACACACACACACACACACACACACACACACACATTTTCATTAAATACAGGTAATGGTTGTCAAACAATGGAAAGTCCAGGATGGAATAACAGTAATATTACAAAAGGCTGGATTGCTACTCACTACAAAGAGGAGGTGCTGAGTCGCATGCAGGTACAATGAAAAGACTAAACATTTAAGCTTTCAGGTAAGAAAGAGTCCTTCTTCTGAAATAGAAAACACACCCATTACCACTCTCTCCAGCCACTGTGATCCAACTACAGACTGCAGCCACGTCTGATGTGAACAGGAATCTCACCGGATTTCTGCTGTCATCAGATGCTGTTGTAGTCCACAGCAGGGCCACAGTGGCTGGATAAGTAGCTACGTGTGTGAAGTTGTGCTTTTGTGAATGTGTGTGTGGATTCTATTTTCAAAGAATGACTCTCTTGTCCAATAGCTTGAATGTCTATTCTTTCCATTGTGCCTGTATGCAACTCAGTGCTCCTGCTATGTGATACGGTTTACATTTATTGATTGTTTGTGGAATCATTGTGCACATAAAACACAAACTTGAGCACTGACACAGATAGGATAACTATTAAAAAACATGAAACTGATAATATGCTGTTACAAGAATCATTATTTAGTAAGATATTCTTTTGTGTTCTTATTGTTAGTTATTAATGACTTTCTGGACTCAGATCCTCAGTGGCCCAAACCCACAGTGTAACGCAGAGTTAATAGCAACCCGTTCCGCAATCCTTGGTTGCTTGCTGTAACCTCCCCAGCATCCAGGACTCTCTCAAACATGTCATGCGAGTCACAAGTACTAATTCCCCAAATGAATTAATTACATATTCATCAATTCCTTTTTCTAACACACCTATGTACTCTACAAACTTTGGGAAGCCTTACTCAGTTTTGCACAACTATGGCATCTTAGTGGCCGTACTTGTGACACATTTTGTTTGTCTGATTCTGTTCCATTACATAATTTTTGTAAATAAAAATGGTAATGCTTGCTTCATCACTACATTTGAGTCACTCTTTTGAAGTAACTTCTCTTTCTGCTAGGAATGATAGCGCAGCAAGCTACACTATGTGATCAAAAGTATCCAGACACCTAGCTGAAAACTACACATAAGTTTGTGGCACCCTCCATCAGTAATGCTGAAATTCAATATGGTGTTGGCCCACCCTTAGCCTTGCTTACAGCTTCCACTCTTGCAGGCATATGTTCAGTCAGGTGCTGGAAGGTTTCTTGGGGAATGGCAGCCCATTCTTCATGGAGTGCTGCACTGAGGAGAGGTATCGATGTTGGTCGTTGAGGCCTTGCATGAAGTCGGCATTCCAAAACATCCCAAAGGTGTTATGTAGGATTCAGGTCAGGATTCTGCCCAGGCCAGTCCATTACAGGGATGTTATTGTCGTGTAACTACTCTGCCACAGGCCGTGCATTACAAAAAGGTGCTCAGTCGTGTTGAAAGATGCAATCACCATCCCCAGAATGCTCTTCAACAGTGGGAGTGCCATGCAAAACAACAAGGGGTGCAAGCTGCCTCCATGAAAAACACGACCACACCATAACACCACCACCTCCGAATTTTACTGTTGGCACTACACACACAGGCAAATAACGTTCATCGGGTGTTCGTCATACCCACACCCTGCCATCGGGTCACCACATTGTGTACCATGATTCGTCACTCCAAATAATGTTTTTCCACTGTTCAATCGTCCTATGTTTACACTCCTTACACCAAGCGAGGCAGCATTTGGCATTTACCGGCATGATGTGTGGCTTACAAGCAGCTGCTCGACGATGAAATCCAAGTTTCCTCACCTCCTGCCTCACTGTCATAGTAATTGCAGTGGATCCTGATGCAGTTTGGAATTCCTGTGTAACGGTCTGGATAGATGTCTGCCTATTACACATTATGACCCTCTTCAACTGTTGGCGGTCTCTGTCAGTCAACAGACAAGGTTGGCCTCTATGCTTTTGTGCTGTACGTGTCCTTCACATTTCCACTTCACTATCACATCAGAAACAGTGGACCTAGGGATGTTTATGAGTGTGAAAATCTTGCTTAGAGATGTATGACACAAGTGTCACCTAATCACCTGACCATGTTTGAAGTCCATGAGTTCAGCGGAGCGCCCCATTCTGCTCTCTCACAGTGTCTAATGACTACTGAGATCACTGATATGGAGTACCTGGCAGTAGGTGGCAGCACAAAGCACCTAGCATGAAAAACATGTTTTTGGGGGTGTCCAGCTACTTTTGATCACTTAGTGTATGTAGAAGTGTTTCTGTGAAGTTTGGAAAATGGGAGAGAGGTGTTAGCAGAAGAGAACCTGTGAATTTCAGTCACTCACGAATTGAGCTTGCATAGCTCGGTCAGTAAGAATATTGTCCATGAAAGAAGGGTTCAAGGTTCAAGCCCCAGTCTGGCACACAGTTTTAATTTTCTGGAAAGTTAAAAAAAAAAATAATAATAATAAAGGCAATGCTGCGGTAGGAATGATTCATTTTAAAATACCGGAAGACATCTAGATTTCGGTTCCCTTAGCCATTTGGATAATGATGATGATTAGTTTGGTAGGGCACTAAATGGCAAGGTCATCAGCTCCCTTGCATGAAAGTGGTGAATTGTATTTAAAAATAACAATACATTTTATAACCAAGCTATATCGCCAAACAAAAATTTAAAATAAAGAACTGACATTTGAGATTCATAAAATATGTACCATAAAATGCAGATAAAACACAGCAAAATAACCAGATTGGGGCCAATGGGAAACATTAAAATCTCACTTCCAATATCTTGGGAAGTAGTCCTGACATCACAAAAAATCTTAAAACATAAGCAAAAAAAATCTTAAAACTTAAGCCACACTTACCTCATTATCATTTAAAATAAAGGGCAGATCCTAAGGAAGGTCCAGGTCTGCCCCAGGTTGTCACATAAAACACACTCAATTAAAATACGTCTTATTGACAGCTGTGTTCCACATCTGTGAGACAGTGGTGGCTTCTCTCGACATAAGAGAAAGCCA
Source organism: Schistocerca nitens (assembly GCF_023898315.1). Taxonomy (NCBI): domain Eukaryota; kingdom Metazoa; phylum Arthropoda; class Insecta; order Orthoptera; family Acrididae; genus Schistocerca; species Schistocerca nitens. The sequence continues at coordinate 443,614,880 of NC_064621.1, read as the reverse complement.
TGTCTCAATGGAAAATGTCCAGCTCTAAGCCTTGTAAGGCCTACTTCTTCAATTTGTCGTGGCTGGAAGAAGGTAAGCAGTGGTCACCCTGAATATTTCACTGACCATAGCTTATTATTCCTTGCTTCCAACCACTGAGCCTCCCACTAACACATGATCTTCTGGGTCACATTTGTGGTAAAAGGAAGACTGAACAGTGAGCATGAGTTCAAAGGGAGCGAGCCCCTTGGCAACCACATCAGTGAGTTCGTTTCCCAGGATCCCTATGTACCCTAGAACCTAGCAGAAAATTATTTGTTTTTGCTGCTTTTGCAAGACAAGGACTTGTTGCACCAAGCTATCAACTGAGTAAATCTGATCAATAGCAAAAAATGTGCTGTGTGGATCTGGGCAGATGAAATTCTTGCCACAATTCCATCTCAACTGCCCCAGCACCCTCTGCATAATAAACAGAAAACTGCCCTGGGAGCCCTATCCTAAGAACAAATTCAGGGAAAATGATGGAGCAGCTGACAAAGTCCCCCTGCGTAGACACAACAGTGTAGATATTAATAAAATCCTGGTGATGGTTTAAAACAATGTAAAATTTAATTTTGAAAATATAATCTGGTGTGTAGATCACCCTTTATCCAGTCAGTTCAAAAAGTAACCTGGGCCTCTTTAGTAGCCAAGGGGATTCCCTACTCCAACCCTGGCTTTGGACCTTAATGCTGTCCACATATAACACCTCAAGGCTCTCCCTTACATGGATCCCAAATGACCTCATTGCTCATGGACAGTTATGGAACAGACATTCCAGTGGCATGTCAGCAATAGGGATGGATGCTGGTGTTTTTGGAACAGAAAGAGCATGTATTGATATGCTCGGCATACCTCAGGAAAGAGACCTCCCAGACAGTGGAGACTCCTCAACCTCTGCACACAAGTTAGTAATTGGACTCATGTGGTAAACCCCTATTGACAGCTTAATACCATCCTTGTGAACCCCATCCAGCATCATTTTGAGGTGTGAAGACTTTACTGATCCATAAAATTTGCAGCCGTGTTCAAGCCGGGGTTACATGAAACTTTATAAAATAGGAGCAGATGTGCCCTGTCGGCACCCCAAGACTTGACTGACACATTTGAGGATGTTTAAAGCATTGAGGCACTGTAATTTGATTTCTGTAAGGTGTGGCAGCCATGTAAATCATTTATCAAAAGTAGGTCCCAGATATTTCACCTTCTCCTAAAAAGTGAAAACAAGATACCCCAGTTTCGAAACAGATAGATTAAAAACATAGGGAATGATTAAAAAGCTTGGAGCATGTACATAAGATGAAGAAAATGCCCAGGAATAATGAAATCCTTACTGTGCACCTAATACTGTTTATCGCAATGGCAAATGCCATTACACTTAAAACACCCCATTGAGGGATGCTGTTTCCCTGCTTAAAATAGTCAGACAGGAATTTCCTGATCCTGAATCTGAAATATATTTCTGAGAGGAGGGACTGTAGGAAAGTGGGGAGACATCTAAGGAAAACCCAATCACACAGCTCCAACAAAATATTTTGCCTCCAGGTAGTGTCATAGCCCTTTTCCAAATACACCAGCAAGGTGCTATTTACATAAGGAAGCATGTTAACTGCTGTTTCTAGTAGGGTGAAGTTATCGAATGTGAACCTGCACTGGGGGTGACTTAGTAGTGACCTGGTTTCAAGAACCAACCTAGTTTCGAGAACCCACACTAGGCACCAGTTGACCATACACTCAAATGGCTTACCTATGCAGCTAGTGATACTTATACTCTGATAACCACTTGCGTTAGTGTGATTCTTCCCCAGTTTTAAAATCAGGACTAAAACAGTTTCTTTCCCCAAGTTGGAAAATATTCCTGTCATCCAAATTTCATTGAAAAGCTGAAATAGGATGTCCTTTGACTGCTCGTTCAACTGATTTAACATGCTGTACATTATCAGGTTGTGACCAGGCACAGTGTCATGAGCTATGCAGATTCCAACTCCCAAAGAAGAAAGAGTTGTATTCCTCCATATTGGTGGAATGGAAATCAAGACCAACCCTTTCCAGTGTTGCCTGATAATATCAAAAACCTGGATCCTAACCATAATCAGTCATAATGTTCTTATAAGATTCAGCCAATGTCCAAGTGACGTTTCCCAGCAACACTATGAGGCACCCATGTTCTCATGTAGCTGCTATTGATGGTCATGAGTTCCACCTGGAAAACCTCCTAATGGCTTCTCATACTTTACGTGTGTGTATGGACCTGTTGATGTAGTTCAGGAATTCTTTTCCTTTGTCCTCGCCATCCAAATGGTTGCAAGATTCTCATCCGAAGGGCACTGATTCAACCTTCACATAGCCGCCCTCCTGTCCCTGATTATAGAACAACGTTCATACTTCCACCAAGGGCTGTGACAACACACTTGCCTGACTAAGGAAGGTGTGCATCTCAACAACTATGTCATAGTCACCCAATTTTTTTGACTTCTGTAGAAGTTTCACTTTCTTTGAACTATTAGTTTTGACCAGGAGGAAATCATTTGACAACTGGTTAATAGATTCTAAACTAGAGCAATCCATCTGCATGGTGAAACCACATGAGCAGCACTGACTTGCCATAACTCACTTGCATGCATTGCAGAATCATGGAGCTGGCAGCTCGCAGTCATTGAGAGGTGTGCTGTCATTGACTGCCCCTGCCACATGGCTACAGAAACATAGACTCAATACAGCTTCATCACAATGTAGTGGCACTAATGGGCTCTGCATGCATGGAAATATGCTTAAAATTGGAATTTCCTTTTAGCTTTTTATTTTCCATGTTTTCTATGGAGGGAAGTGGATGTTATATACCTGAGATTCATGAAGTATTACCACACTGATTGGGTGTGATCATATATAACAAACATTAAAGTGATAATTGAAAACTGAAGGTCACTGATTTAGCTGGGACCTGTAAATTTGCATGAAAGAGTAGCTGATGAAATCATGTTCATATTCAGTTTGCTGCTAAACTTGTACTGACACTGAGAAACATTTTGGACAGAACAAATGAAACAGATGTATACCGATGAGCATAACAACTGATTATAATTGTCAAATTTGTTTATAATTGACAAAAAAATTCAATATCTTCACTGTAGGCTGTTGTGCATAAATCAAGTAAATGGACTAATAGGATTGGTACTGTTGATAATATGAACTGCAGTGAACAGAAAGAGGAAGAAAGCACAGGTGTGGAGGTAAAGCAGAGACGAGTATTAGTCAAATAAATTTCTATCTAGATAATTATTCAAGTAAGTAGATCATTCAAACAAATTTATTTGCAAATAAAGTATTTGTGAGTTAAATAATGAATAACTTAGAATGCCATTGTATTTTCTGTGTTTACTGTCCTTGACTAAGTGCAGTTTTTATTTGAGAAATAATTTATTAATGGATTGTACATAAATGCGCTTCAGTGCTGCAGTGGGTTAAGTTCCAGATCAGAAAGCCAAAAGTTCTGCATTCAATCACATGTTGGTTCTATAATTTTTTTCTGTTACTTATTGCTTCTTTCATCTCTCACGATGAGAAAGTCAAGTTGTGCCATGTTTTTGGAGTAAATGCTGAACTGCAGGTCTCCTCTTAACTGGCTGTATTAGTCAATTCAGAGGTGGGAGGAAGTCTAGAGCAAACCACCATGCTTAATAAAGCACTGCAATGTTCAAACCAACCGTTGGCTTGTGCACAACTTTACTTGCCTTACAGTGGAACAAATGCAACACAAAAATACTTCATTGGCAGTTAGGCTCTGAACTTCTATAAGTTTGTCAAAAGCATTTGAGAAGCTCAAATATTATGGTGTCAGAGGATATCTTTCTGGAAACTGGTTTTCATCTCAACTAAAAGCATGCAGAGGGCCACATTAAGAAACCCAAGGAGTGTGAACAATGAAACAGCCTCTTCAAAGTAAGGAATAAGCACTGCATTTGTACCACAGGGATCAATATAAGATCCTCTTTTGTTCTTGTTGTGTTGTGGTCTTCAGTCCGAAGACTAGTTCGATGTTGCTCTCCATGGCACTCTATCCTATGCAAACTCTTTATCTCCGAATAAGTGCTGCAACCTACATCCTTTTGAACCTGCATACTGTGTTCATCTCTTGATTTCCTCTATAATTGCCCCCCCCCCTTCCACACACACACACACACAAACACACACACACACACACACACACACACACACACACACACACACTCACTCACTCACTCACTCACTCACTTTCCCTCCAGTACCCCTTGATGTCACAAAATGTGTCATATCAATCAGCCCCTTCATTTAATCAAGTTGCTTCACAATTTTCTTTCGATCCAGTTCTATTCAGTACCTCCCATTAGTTACACGATCTAACCATCTAATCTTCAGCATTCTTCTGTAAGGGCACACATCAAAAGCTTCTGTTCTCTTCTTATCTAAAGTGTTTATTGTCCACATTTCACTGCCATACAAGACTACACTCAGACACATACCTTCAGTAAAGACTTCTTAATGCCAATGGCCTCTGAGACCATGACACGCAGTTCCTTCTGTTAAATGTTAATACTTAACAAGATATAAAATCTGTTAAATCTGAGCTCAAGAGGTTAATCAATAAGCCAAAAATTGATTATTTTAGGACACTCCTCAGAGACATTCACTGGACTGATGTTTACAGTGCTCATGGCATGAATGAAAAACATAACACTTTTGCTAATAAAGTGCTTACCTTATTTGAACAGTTTTCCCCCGAAACTAACCAAGGTTAGAGCAAAGTCTACGAAGAAGCCATGGAAGGAATAGGGGTATCTTGTAAAACAAAAAGAAAACTGTATCTGTCAATCCGAAACAGTTCTGATGTTGATGCTATAGCACATTACAAGAAATACTGCAAAATATTAAACACTGTAATATGGACATCAAAGCAAATATATTACAAGGAAAAGACAATCATGTCAGATAACAAAACAAAGACAATATGTGATATAGTGAAGGAGGAGACCGGTAGAACCAGACATGAAGAGGGACAAAAAGCATTAAGAGTAAATCATACATGGGTGACAGATTTGTATAGTGTTGCAGAACTTTTTAACAAACATTTTATAACTGTTAGTGAAAAGATGGGGTTGTCAGGTTTTGTAGATGCTGCTATGGAATATCTCAGACCAGACATTTCAAGTAACTTCCATAATATGAATTTGACCCTCACTAACCCAGCAGAAATAATGTCCATCATAAAATCTTTTAAATCTAAAACATCTAGTGGGTATGATGAAATATCAACAAAGTTAATCAAAGAATGTGATTCTGAGTAAAGTAACATATTAAGCTATCTGTGTAACCAGTCATTATAAGTGGAATATTTCCTGAATGGTTGAAATATGCTAAAGTTAAGCCACAATTTAAGAAGTGGCAAAGAAATAGCATCAAATTTCCATCCCATTTCACTTTTGCCAGCATTCTCAAAAATTTTAGAAAAAGTAATCAACAATCGGCTTTATAACCATCTTACCTCAAATAACATACTGTCAAAGTCGCAGTTTGGATTTCTAAAGGATTCTGATATTGAGAAGGCTATCTACACATACAGTGAAAATGTGCTTAATTCATTAGACAAAATATTGCAAGCAACTGGTTTATTTTGTGATCTGTCAAAGGCATTTGACTGTGTAAATCACAATATCCTTTTAAGTAAATTAGAATAGTATGGTGTAACAGGAAATGCTGCAAAACGGTTCAAATCTTATATCTCTGGCAGGAAACAAAGGGTGTTATTAGGAAAGAGGCATGTATTAAGCTATCAGGCATCATCCAACTGGGAACTAATTACATGTGGGGTCCCACAAGGTTCCATTTTAGGGCCCTTACTTTTTCTGGTGTATATCAATGACCTTTCATCAGTAACATTACCAGATACCAAGTTCGTTTTGTTTGCCGATGATACAAACATTTCAATAAATAGCAAATCAAATGTAGTCTTAGAAAGATCGGCTATTAAATATTTGTGAGCATTAATCACTGGTTCCTAGCCAATTCTTTGTTACTAAACTTTGAAAAAACACACTAAATGCAGTTCAGAACTTGTAAGGGGTGTCCCATGAGTATATGCCTAACATACTATGAAAAGCAGATAGAAGAAGTGGGCAGAGTTAAATTCTTGGGATTACAGCTTGATGATAAATTCAACTGGGAGGAGCACACCACAGAACTGCTGAAGCATCTTAACAAATCCCTGTTTGCAATGTGCATTAGTGTTTGTAAAATGATTCTTTCATATACTGTTCATTAAAAAAAATAATGATCATTCCACTTGTGACCTGTGGAATGGTACATCAGCTTATTTGTTTGAGTTGTAAATATTTGTCATGTATTATTGTTTTTCTGACATGTTCTACATCCTGGAGGACCTCCTCACTACAGATCAATTGGAATGAAAGTAAATCTATTCTAATCTACATCTACATTCAATGATAACAGATTTCTCTTCTTCAGAAACACTTTCCTCACTATTGCCAGTCTATATTTTATATCCTCTCTAATTCAGCCAACATCAGATTTTTTACTGCCCAAATAGCAAAACTCACCTACTACTCCTTTAGTCTCTTGTTTCCTAATCTGAGTCTCTCAGTGTCACCTGATTTAATATGACCACATTCCATTAACCTTGTTTTGCTTTTGTTGATGTTCATCTTATATCCTCCTTTCATGACACTGTCCATTCTGTTCAGCTGTTCTTCCAATTCCTCGAACTTTAAGTCCATAACAAAATGGTTTAGTTTACTGCTAGCTCAATGCACAGATGGCATAACACTGGGGGTAGGCTAAAATTCTGTCTTACTCCCTTCTCAACCACTGCTTCCCTTTCATGCCCCTCAACTCTTATAACCGCTGCGTGATGTCGGTACAAGTCGTAAATAGGCTTCTACTCCTGCTAGCCTCAGAATTTCAAGGAGTGTATTCCAGTCAACATTGTCAAAAGGTTTCTCTAGGCCTACAAATATTATAAGCGTAGGTTTTCCCTTCCTTAACTTATCTTCTAAGAAAAATGAAAGCATCAGTATTGCCTTGCATGTTCCTACATTTCTCCAGAACCCAAGATTATCTTCCTCAAGGTTGGCTTCTACCACTTTTTCCATTCTTCTTCTCTGCAATCCTAAATTATTAAACTGATAGTTCAGTAATATTTACTCCTGTCAGCACCTGCTTTCTTTGGAATTGGGATTATTACATTCTTCTTTAAGTCTGAGAGTATTTTGCCTATGTCTACATCTTGCACAACAGGTAGAATAGATTTTTTATGTCTGGCTATCTCAAGGATGTCAGTAATTCTAAATTAATGTCATCTGCTCCATTGACATTTTTTCAACTTAGATCTTTCAGTGCTCTGTCAAATTCTTCTCACAGTCCCCCATTTCATATGTATCTAAATCCTCTTTCTATTCTATAATGTTGCCTTCAAGTGCATTTCCCTAGTATGGCCCTTTATATATTCACTCCATCTTTCAGATTTCTGATTTTTGTTTCATATTGGTTTTCCATCTGAGTTCTTGATGTTAATACAGTGGCTTCTCATTAATTTGTCCTATAGCCATTCCCATTTGGCCTTTTTTGCAGTTCCTGTAAATCTCATTTTTTAGACTTTGTATTCCCTTTCACCAGCTTCAGTTGCAGCATTTTCTCCTTTCATCAATTAAATTCAGTATCTCCAGTGAAATCCAAGGATTTCTTTTAGGCTTTCACTATTTCATCTCTCAAAGCAACCCACTCATCTTCCACTGTATTCCTTTCCTCTGTTTCAGTCAGTTGTTGCCTAATGCTCCATCAAAACTCTCAACTACTTTTGGTTCTTTCAGCTTACCCACATCCTATCTCCTTAATTTCCTACCTTTTTGCAATTTCTTCAGTTTTAGTCTACAGTTCATAACCAATAAATTGTGTTCACAGTCCACATACACCACCAGAAATGTGTAACAGTTTAAAATCTGTTTCCAGAATCTCTGTGTTACTGAAACTTTTCAGTTTCTCTAGGTCCACATATAGAACCTTCTTTCATGATTCTTAACACATTCAGCACTATGCCCCTATGCAATATGGGCACACATTTATCAGCCATGTGGACAGTGCCTGTGTCCCATACAGGTGTAGGTTTTCCATTCACTGAAATGTGTTTCTACCACTTGCTGCATAACTGACACTTGTAAGATAGCCATAGCAGTTCATATTTTGTCCACTAGATGCAACAGGAGTTAATTTACAAGTGTGCCTTTACTGAACATTTTGTAGCAACATCAGACACTAGCTGGCTGAACTGTCATGAAGAACAGAAAGGGCCTACCAATAAGTTTCAAAACAAGGAAGCTGAAGCAAAATGAATTTTCATTTTTTTGTGAAGGGACCTATTCTAGAGATCCAATGCAAAAGTAAATGTGATGTGTGTTGACTCTCCACAAAACATCAGGCAACTACCAAAGAGGTTTCTGTATGTTCAAAAGAAGGTTTTACAAGAACAGTAAAGCTGAATATTGGCATAGATTATAACATGAACTAGACTGGTGTAGGGCATCAATCAGCTTTACAGCTGCTACCCATTTGCAACCAAAACAGTCAAGTGGTGGAAAAAAACTATTCTTTCATGTTTTCCTAATGTCTGCTGTGAATCATTTTATTTTGTATAAGGGTGTCACCAAGCAGAAGTACTATCTAGTGAAATTTATAAAAGAAGCTGCAGAAGGAGACGTTTGATCATTGGAATCAACAACAGCCGCTAGCCTAGATAGAAGTTTTGGTCACCATTTTCCGGAATAGATCCTCCACTGCCAACAAAGAAATGCCACATGCTATTATGAGGTTAGCTCCAACAAAGTAAAGACAGAGACTGGCAGGTGGATAAGGAAAGGAAGCAAAGGGTTGTTCAAAGCCTGCAATGATGGGTTTTGCATACTGCAATGTTTTCAAGACTACCATTAGGAAGAAAATTACATATAAATTACATGTAATAATTTTTTGTTATAACATATGAAATAAATATGCACTTCTGATATTTTTTTTTATGTCTCATCAATATCTTTGTGAGCAAATGTTTCTGGGGGGAGGGGGAGGGGGGGGGGAGTTGTTTCCTTGTTTTAGGAAATGCTAACGAACCAGTACTGATCTGAACATATATATATATATATATATATATATATATATATATATATATATATATATATATATATGGTTATAATAGAGGGAAACATTCTATATATAATAGAGGGAAACATTCCACGTAGGAAAAATATATCTATACCCGTCCTTTTTCCCCCCTAAGGTATGTCTTTCCGCTCCCGGGATTGGAATGACTCCTTACCCTCTCCCTTAAAACCCACATCCTTTCGTCTTTCCCTCTCCTTCCCTCTTTCCTGATGAGGCAACAGTTTGTTGCGAAAGCTTGAATTTTGTGTGTATGTTTGTGTTTGTTTGTGTGTCTGTCGACCTGCCAGCACTTTCATTTGGTAAGTCACATCACCTTTGTTTTTAGATATATTTTTCCTACGTGGAATGTTTCCCTCTATTATATATATATATATATATATATATATATATATATATATATATATATATATATATATATATAAAAAGAAAGATGATGAGACTTACCAAACAAAAGCGCTGGCAGGTCGATAGACACACAAACAAACACAAATATACACACAAAATTCAAGCTTTCGCAACAAACTGTTGCCTCATCAGGAAAGAGGGGAAGGAGAGGGAAAGACGAAAGGATGTGGGTTTTAAGGGAGAGGATAAGGAGTCATTCCAATCCCGGGAGCGGAAAGACTTACCTTAGGGGGAAAAAAGGACAGGTATACACTCGCACACACACACATATCCATCCACACATACAGACACAAGCAGACAACAGTTTGTTGCGAAAGCTTGAATTTTGTGTGTATATTTGTGTTTGTTTGTGTGTCTATCGACCTGCCAGCGCTTTTGTTTGGTAAGTCTCATCATCTTTCTTTTTAGATATATTTTTCCACGTGGAATGTGTGTGTATATATATATATATATATATATATATATATATATATATATATATATATATATATATATAAGCAAATTTCCTAATTTATAAAGTAAGAAGTTTAAAATTATGCTAGATGTGTGCCTTAAGATGCTTGACTGCTATGTAATTATTCTTTACATTTGCTAGAAAATTGCTGGTTCACCTAAGCAATTGAAAAGGAGAGATAGCAGTGTTGAATGTGTTAAACTATGTGTTAGTGATTATCAAATTACGCTTTGCGCTAAATTCTAGCAAGCAGCTTCCTCTTTCATTCCTCTCCTCCAGTCCATATTTACCTATTTTTCCTTCTCTTCCTTTTCCTGCCATCAAATTCCAGTCCCTCATCTCAGGTAAATTTTTCGCTCCTTTAACTCATCCTTTTGTCTCATGATACATTTTTGTTTCAGTCTCTTCATCATCTCCAGAGATAGTTGACATATAAACTTGTACTACTGTGGCAGGTGTTCCTTTTGTGTCTGTCTTGGATATGATACTGTATTAACTGGAGATCCAAATGGAGTACTATTTTACCTCCAGAATATTTTCTTCAAGAGAATACCATCATCATTCAGTCATACAGTAGAGCTGCATGCCCTTGGTGAAGATAGTGAGTGTAGTCTTCCATTGCTTTAGGCTATTCGCATTACCAGCACAGCAAGGCTGTGTTGGTTGATGTTACCGGGCCATATCAGTTAGTCATATAGACTGTTGCCCAAAGGCTGCTGCCCCTCTTTAGTCACTACATGTTTTTCTGGCCTCTCAACAGATCTCTCTCCACTGTGGTTGCACCTAGGGTTCGGGTATGCGTTGAGACACACAAGCCACCACACCACAACAAGGTCTATGGTTCACATTCTTGTTATACATAAATTAGTTGCCATGGTATATCAAAGAAGCAAAAATAGTTCACTTCACTGATGTTGCAAGTATTATAACAACGTCTAATAGACTTCAACAGTTGGAAGTGCAAAGAAAATTTTCTTGAGGAGTGTTTACTGTTTCTCTGAAACTGGAACTTAGATAAAATACAGTACTTGCAATTACATACAGCCCAAAGTGTGATACACTGTTAATAATAATGCATGAAGGAAAATGAATAAATGAAAGAGAATATTCTAAATTCTTGGAGGTTTATATCAGTAAGAATCTGATCTGAAAGTATCATGTTACAGATCCCTTTAGATGTCAGAGCTCTGAAACTTTTGTGTTGAGGATAACAGCAGATAGTGGAGATGAAAATGTCAAAATTTTGATTTGCTTTCTCTAATTTCAGTCACTAACTTTATCATATCATATTCTTGTTATTTTCATTCTGACATTTCATGTTTTATTGTCATTCAGTACATTATACTGTATGCATATTATTAAGTATTCTACAACATTGTGCCACTAATGAGGTGCCCAATACAAAAACTGAACAAATAAATTACATGAATGATGACAGTGCCGCACAATGCATCACCACCAATTTTTATAAAAAGGCAAAATAAAATATTTATTTTTAGCTAACTTTGTACTCACACTGTACTTGTGCTGTTCTGTTTCAGATTGGACAATGGGTGGATCATTAAAATTGGTCGAGGACTTGACTATTTCAAACCACCAGAAAATAAATTTGCAGTTGGGAACTTTGAACTTGACTTCAGATATTGCTACCAGACCACAGTTGACATTTATCATTCAAAGAAATAAAAGCTAAATGGTAAGATTTGTACCGTAATTTCCTTCCAACCTTATTATAAAATTTATTGCAGCTTCCTGGCAGAAAAATGGTTTAATGCTAACTGTCCCTTACTGTTAATTTATTAAACACAAATGAAACATTTTTGTATCATTTGTGTATTTATTTTAGCACTGCACATTTCAGTGGTTCACACCATCATCTTTTGGTGGAAAATTGTGTAGTTTCCTTATGGTATTGGTGGGGAGCACAGCTGCTTTTGCACGGGAGCAAACCAAGAGGGAACTAGGTTATATTTTATCTTTTCCTCAGAAGTCAAAATATAACCTGGTTTTCAGTTTTCCAATTGCTGTGAAAAGGCATCTGTGTTCCTCATTGATTTCACATCTGTAACTGTGTGATTTACCACTTGAAGACAAAGGTGTGAAACACAGAAGAATCTCATCATCATCATCATCATCATCGTCGTCATCAGTTCTCAGCTGCATTAGCAGCTTCCTCCTATGATCCATTGCTTCCTTCCACCACAATACCCAGGATGTGAAATCTCTTCCTCCTTCAGCTTCCCTTCCCATCCACCTACCCTTCCAAGACTGTTTTTACAAGATGTTCCTTCTTTCTCAATATATGTCCAATCCAGTTTCCTTTTATTACATTCAAGTATTGTCTTTAGTCTTCCAGTCATCTTTGTACCTCTTCATTTTTCACTCTTATTCTTTCCATCTTCCACATCTCAAAGGCCTGCAGCTTTGCTTTAGCTTTCTTCCATAGTGTCCATGTTTCAGCACCATACAGGAGAACACTCCATACAAAACATTTTACTAATATTTTCCTCAAGTCTTTGTCCATATTGTTACAAAAGTTTTCCTTTTCTTACAAAATGCCTCTTTCACTATTGTTATCCTGGTTTTCTGTGCTGTTCTTCCAGTCAGTTTCTATCCTAAAAAGTTTTCAATGGTGTTGAGCCACAGTCACACAGTACTTTTTAAAAGACTAAACCATCATTTGACTGTGTTCTACTATATTTATTTTCTGTGCTCTCTAGATTTCAAATTTATGCCATTATCAAGTACAATGCTAAATGTTGTTAGACCATTATTATGTCATTTTTCTAACATCTTTCATAATTGTATTTGATAACAGCATAAAAACAGAAATCTAGAAAGTGTAGAAGATAAATACAGTAAAAAACAGTCTAATGTTGGTTTACTCTTTTAGAAAGTTTGTATCCTGCTTCCTAGATGTTCACGGCAATGCACATGTTCTAATATTTCTCCATTCATCATAGTACTGGTATTCATTCTGTAAATCTTTCTGTTAGCTTCAATGGAATACACTATATCCTGTAATTCTTTTTCATCTGTTGCTAGAAGGACCATATCATTTGCTAATCTCAAACATCGTATTTTTCATCCTCTGACTGTTAAGCACTTGTCACTCAGTGGGTAATGGTCAATAATTTTTTTAAGTACAGATTGAAAAGAATACGGGACAGACAATAGCCTTGTCTTACTCCTTTTTACAGTCCTAGCCAGGTGCTACTTTTGCCTCCATCAGTGCTTCCTTATTAAAATACACTCCTGGAAATTGAAATAAGAACACCGTGAATTCATTGTCCCAGGAAGGGGAAACTTTATTGACACATTCCTGGGGTCAGATACATCACATGATCACACTGACAGAACCACAGGCACATAGACACAGGCAACAGAGCATGCACAATGTCGGCACTAGTACAGTGTATATCCACCTTTCGCAGCAATGCAGGCTGCTATTCTCCCATGGAGACGATCGTAGAGATGCTGGATGTAGTCCTGTGGAACGGCTTGCCATGCCATTTCCACCTGGCGCCTCAGTTGGACCAGCGTTCGTGCCGGACGTGCAGACCGCGTGAGACGACGCTTCATCCAGTCCCAAACATGCTCAATGGGGGACAGATCCGGAGATCTTGCTGGCCAGGGTAGTTGACTTACACCTTCTAGAGCACGTTGGGTGGCACGGGATACATGCGGACGTGCATTGTCCTGTTGGAACAGCAAGTTCCCTCGCCGGTCTAGGAATGGTAGAACGATGGGTTCGATGATGGTTTGGATGTACCGTGCACTATTCAGTGTCCCCTCGACGATCACCAGTGGTGTACGGCCAGTGTAGGAGATTGCTCCCCACACCATGATGCCGGGTGTTGGCCCTGTGTGCCTCGGTCGTATGCAGTCCTGATTGTGGCGCTCACCTGCACGGCGCCAAACACGCATACGACCATCATTGGCACCAAGGCATAAGCGACTCTCATCGCTGAAGACGACACGTCTCCATTCGTCCCTCCATTCACGCCTGTCGCGACACCACTGGAGGCGGGCTGCACGATGTTGGGGCGTGAGCGGAAGACGGCCTAACGGTGTGCGGGACCGTAGCCCAGCTTCATGGAGACGGTTGCGAATGGTCCTCGCCGATACCCCAGGAGCAACAGTGTCCCTAATTTGCTGGGAAGTGGCGGTGCGGTCCCCTACGGCACTGCGTAGGATCCTACGGTCTTGGCGTGCATCCGTGCGTCGCTGCGGTCCAGTCCCAGGTCGACGGGCACGTGCACCTTCCGCCGACCACTGGCGACAACATCGATGTACTGTGGAGACCTCACGCCCCACGTGTTGAGCAATTCGGCGGTACGTCCACCCGGCCTCCCGCATGCCCACTATACGCCCTCGCTCAAAGTCCGTCAACTGCACATACGGTTCACGTCCACGCTGTCGCGGCATGCTACCAGTGTTAAAGACTGCGATGGAGCTCCGTATGCCATGGCAAACTGGCTGACACTGACGGCGGCGGTGCACAAATGCTGCGCAGCTAGCGCCATTCGACGGCCAACACCGCGGATCCTGGTGTGTCCGCTGTGCCGTGCATGTGATCATTGCTTGTACAGCCCTCTCGCAGTGTCCGGAGCAAGTATGGTGGGTCTGACACACCGGTGTCAATGTGTTCTTTTTTCCATTTCCAGGAGTGTATAATATAATATAATATAATATAAAGTCATCCAGTTTTCCAGTCGCTCTCTTTTCCCAGATTATAGCTGCAGGCTTATCCCAAGACACATTATCAAGTGCGTTTTCCAGGTATAAAACACATATATAGGGAGCGGCAAAATGATCTGACAGTTTAAAAGTACAAATAACACAAATATTAACAGTGATAAAAATGTTTTATTGGAAATTAAAGAAAACAACACTGGAACAAGCAATTTCATCAGTTTAAGATTTGAAAATGACATCCTTCAAATGGTGCCCTTCTTTGATGAAGCACTCTTCTAATCTCGCACCAAAACTGTCAAATACCTTCCCTAACATTGCAGAAGGCAGGTTGGCGATTTCTTGAGTTATGGCCACCTTAAGTTCTCCCAATGTGCAGGGCTTGTTTGTGTCGGCTCTTGATCAGAAGAAAAAATTACAAGTACTTAGATCAAAGGAGTGTGCTGGCCATGCAATATCCCGGAAACATGAGATTACTCGGCCATGAAACTTACTTTTCAAAAAGTCCATCACCTTGTTGGCTGTACGGGCAGTTGCCCCTTCCTGCTGGAACCACATTCTACTGTGCACTAAGCATTTTCTCCAAAGTTCAGGGATCAGGAAGTTTTGTAATATCAACATATAATGTTGCAAATTGACCATAACAGTTTGACCACCCTCTTCAAAGAAGTATGGCCCAGTGACAAGTTTTTGTTACACCACGCCACACAGTGACCTTAGGACTATGCAGTTCTTCAGGATTTGTAGCTGACCAATAATGAAAGTTCAGTTTGTTCACATAACCATCCAGATGAAAATGCACCTCATCATTCATCATGAAATTTTTTTAAATATATCATCAAATCAGTAATTTGCTCTGAAAATGCTTTTCGCTTCACATAGTCATTGGGCTTTAACTGCTGAACAATAGCCATTTTGTATGGATGGAAATGCAGATCAAACCACAAAATTCATCTTACCGTGCGGTCAGACATATGCAAAGCAGCAGCTTGTTTAAGGGTCATCCCTGAGGACTAGCTTCCACAGCTCTCACTCTATCGATATTCTCTGGTGTCCGGGCTGTCCTTGGATGGCCTGCCAACTTCTGTTTCAACACTGAACTGGTAGCTCTGAACTCACCCACAGCATAATTGTGTTGCATGTCAGAACTTTTCCTCGCATACTTAAATTAAAATACCTATGGAACTGCTGCTGCACAAGCAACACAGGAATCACCACTTTTAAAAAAACGTCTTGACAACAAATGTGCAATGCTCAACTGACCACTGCTCCATGGCTACTACAAATGTCCCATGTGTAGGCTGTGAAACGTGCCTATCCACACCACCCCTCACCAACCACTTGCCCAACCGTGTGGCAGCGAAAACTGTAAGATCATTTTGCCGCTCCTTATCAGTGTTGAACATGGTTGTTATTCAGCAGCCATATATTGGTTTCAACATAGGATTAAACAGCCAACCAGTTGCACATAAATGATAGGTACATTGACCTAGGTTTCGATACCTATTAGGGGTGTCTTGATCAGAATAAATGTTGCTAAATCATATAAAATAATAAATATGACCAAGAACACATTAATCAAGATGACAGTGTTCAGGACACATAAAGGTTATTTACATAATTACATTCCTATAAAACCAAAGACAGAATTTGGAGCAGCTCTGCTCCTGTGAAAAGTAAAATATAACTTTGCAGCCTTTGCCATGTGTGCAGAGCTAGGAACAACATCAGACTGATCAACCCAGGAGCTTACATTGCTAGGCTGAAAACAATACAATTTGCGCCACCTATCAGGTGTGGACAAGTAAAATGTGCCCATTTGAAACATTATAACAGAAATCCTTGAAGAAAGAAAAAAAAAGAAAAAAACAGTATTATGAAAAGGGAAGTTGCTGCTCACAATGTAGCAGAGGTGCTGAATCACAGATAGGCATAACAAAAAGACTGTCAGAAATAAGCTTTTGGTCGGCAGGGCCTTCATGATGAAAAATGGATGAGACACACACACACACACACACACACACACACACACACACACACAAACGACTGCAGTCTCTGGCAACTGAAGCCACAATGTGAATGGCAGTGTCAGTGCATGATGGAATTGGTGATTGGATGGGGGTAAGGAGGAGGCTAGAAGGGAGAGGGGGAGGGGGAGGGATAGTAGCGAAGGGGTGGCAGACACTGAAGTACTGTTAGGGAGCACGCAGAGACGAGGTGGAGAGAGGGTAGGGCAGCTATGTGCAGTTGGGAAGTTAGATGGAGAGCAGAGTAGAGGTGGTGGGGTTAGTGGAAAAGGAGAGAAGTAAAAAGACTGGGTGCAATTGTGAAATGAGGGCTGTGTAATGCTGGAATGGCAACAGGGAAGGGGCTAGATGGGTGAGGACAATGACTAACAAAGGTTGAGGCCAGGAGGGTTATGGAAAATAGGATGTATTACAGAAAAAATACCAAGCTATGCAATTCAGAAAAGCTGGTACTAGTGGGAAGGATCCATGTGGCAGAGGCTGTGAAGCACTCATTGAAATGAAGGATGTCGTGTTGGGCAGTGTGTTCAGCGACAGGGTGGTCCATTTGTTTCTTGGACCACAGTTTGTCAGTGGCCATTCATGTGGATAGACAGCTTGTTGGTTGTCCAGATAGAACGCAGCACAGTGGTTGCAGCCTAGCTTGTAGATCACATGACTGGTTTCACAGGTAACCCTGCCTTTGATGGGATAGGTGATGTTTGACTGGGCTGAAGTAGGTGTTGGTGGGAGGATGTGTGGGACAGTTCTTGCATCTGTGTCTGTTACAGGGATATGAGCAATGAGGTAAAGGGTTGGGAACTGGGGTTGTGTAGGGATGGACAAGTATATTGTGTAGAAACTTCCTGGCAAATTAAAACTGTCTGCCGGACCGAAACTCGAACTCGGGACATTTGCCTTTTGCGGGCAAGTGCTCTACCAACAGAGCTACCCAAGTACAACTCACGCTCTGTTCTCACAGCTTTACTTCTGCCAGTACCTCGTCTCCTACCTTCCAAACTTTACAGAAGCTCTCCTGCAAACCAGGCAGGACTAGCACTCCTGAAAGAAAGGATATTGCGGAGACATGGCTTAGCCACAGCCTTGGGGATGTTTCCAGAGTGAGATTTTCACTCTGCATCAGAGTGTGTGCTGATATGAAACTTCCTGGCAGATTAAAACTGTGTGCCGGACTGAGACTCGAACTCGGGACCTTTGCCTTTCGTGAGCAAGTACTCTACCAACTGAGCTACCCAAGCATGACTCACACCCTGTCTTCACAGCTTTACTTCCACCATTACCTTGTCTCCTACCTTCCAAACTTTACAGAAGTTCTCCTGCAAACCATGCAGGAGCGCTAGTCCTGCATGGTTCGCAGGAGAGCTTCTGTAAAGTTTGGAAGGTAGGAGATGAGGTACTGGCAGAAGTAAAGCTGTGAGGATGGGGTGTGAGTCGTGCTTGGGTAGCTCAGCTGGAAGAGCACTTGCCTGCAAAAGGCAAAGGTCCCGAGTTCGAGTCTCGGCCCGGCACGCAGTTTTAATCTGCCAGGAAGTTTCATATCAGCGCACACTCCACTGCAGAGTGAAAATCTCATTCTGGATATTTTGTGTAGGTTTGGTGGTCAGTGGAATAACACTGTGGTAGGGTTGGGGAGGATAGTGGGCAGGACATTTCTCATTTCAGGGCATGACGAGAGGTAGATCTACATTTCAATGACTGCTTCTCACCCTGTGTCATATGCATCCTTCCCACTAACACCAACTTATCTGAATTGCTCAGGTGGGAATTTTCCGTGCAATATATCCTACATTTCCATAACCCTCCTGGCCTCAATCTTCTTTAGTCATTGTCCTCACCCATCCAGCCGTTTCCCTGTCCCCATTCCAACACTACACAGCCTTATTCCACTGCTGCACCCAGCCTTTTCGCTTCTCTCCTTTTCTCTTAACCCCACCTCCCGACTGCACATAGCTCCCCTACCCTCTCCCTACCTCGTCTCTGCATGCTCCCCAGCAGCACTTTACTGTCTCCCCCTCCCTGCCCAAGTCCTTCCTCATCCCCACCCAGTCGCCCCTCCCATCATGCACTGGTGCTTCCGCTTGTAGTGTGGCTTCAGTTGCCAGAGACTGCAGTCGTGTGTGAGAGCTGCATTTGTGTAACTGTGTGTGTGTGTGTGTGTGTGTGTGTGTGTGTGTGTGTGTGTGTGTGTGTGTGTGTGTTCCATTTTTGACGACGGCCTTGCTGGCAGAAAGCTTATTTGTGACAGTCTTTTTGTTGTGCTTATCTGAGTCTGACTCAGCATCTCCACTATATCGTGAGTAGCAACTTCCCTTGTCATAATATTGTTACAGTCCATCCTGGATTTTCCATTGTTCTAAATAAATGACAGTTAATTTTAAAAACAATGTCTAAAGGGAGCTTAATGTCTTTTTGAAAATACACAGTAGTCAAGCAATTAAGTATAGTAGAGCCATCTGTTAGGCTTTACAGCCTAGCAGTAATTTCTGTTATAATGTTTCAAATGGGCACATGTTACTGTCCACGCGTATTGTTTTCGTGGCAGCGATATAAGCCACTGAGCCATCAGTCTGATGATGTTCCCAGCTGGCCACACATGGCAAAGCCTATAATGTTATATTTTACTTTTGACAGGAGCATAGCTGCTCCAAATTCTGACTTTTGCTTTTTAGCAATGTAATTTTATGTTAAGTAATCTTTGTGTCATGAAAATTGTAATTTTCATTATTGTGTTTTTGGTTATACCTCATTTGCCATGTATTATTTTATAGGATTTAGCAACATTTATTCTCATGAAGACAGTCTTAGTAGGTTTCGAAACCTAGGTCAGTGTACCTACCATTTATGTGCAACCGGTTGGCTGTTTAATTCTATGTTAGACACACACATATGTGGTGGTTCTCTTCTCATTTCAATGAATTTCTCTCCAGAAATTCACAAGAATCCTATTGCATGTCTTGTGCCTCTATTCCATCTAAAACTAAATTCCTCCTCAGCCAGATTCTCCACGATTACCATTTCCGATATTTTGTTAACGATTCTTAACATAACTTCATTGCATATAAAATTATGCTGATTTCATGTACTCACTGCATTTCTTGCTTCCTTGTTTGTTTAGTATTGGAATCATTACCGATGTCAAAAATTCCTGTCCCTGGAAAACAACTCGGCCATCTTTGCACACTACATTTTTGTCTTTACTGACAATTTCCATAGTAGCACATCCTGTCCTGTTTTGATCCCATGTTGTAGTCTTTGCTGTGTTGTATAGTAAATCATATTTTCTCTTCCTCTCCAGGTCAGTTGCATCACTCTCCTTTTTAAGCCATTTTTTTTAGCCTGCACTGCTTCTCTATGCAGTTCGTTATTCAGCCTTTTGTCTTTCTTGCATCTTCATTGTTCCTATTTTTATTTTTCTTGTCTCCTCCATTCTCAAAATCATGTCTTATATAAACCACAGCATTTTTGCCATTTTCCTGTTTACGTGTCTTATACTTTTCTGCCTTGATTTTTGATTCCTTCTTTCAGCATATTCCCCACCCCTCCCCTCAAAGATCCGAGCTGGGGATTATTTTACTGTGGATGTTGCATTAATATGTAGTGGTATAATAAATATGTGACTAATACAGAGATCTGTTTTAATCATTATTGCTGTTGGCATTATGATCAGTTCTCCATCCAGCTATAAAAGTTTCTTTGTTTACTAAAGACTTATTGTATGTTATATACATGTTTTTTAACTCTAGGGAGTTGACTGCACAAGTATGGTGCTGTAATGCCCAGTACTATGTCTGTACTGGCTGTCTGGCTTCCATAGAAAGTTTGTGTGTGTTAACACCATCTAAAGTACACGAGGGCCAGTATTTATTTTCTTGTTTTCACTCTTAGTAGTTTGTAAATTTGACAGTTTGATGTCTTTTTATAGCAGCCTCAAACAAGCTGAGGCTTCATATGGTGGTCAATAGGAGTTTCAGTGTTAGGTGGGCAATGAATCCTCCTGCCTGGGTTCATTCAATGCCTTCAGTTCCATTTTATCACTCTTTGAATAGATGTTGAGAGCTAGCTTCAGATGTATAGTGTAAGCATATCTTGGAATTTGTTATAACCAAATGATCACAGTTCCTTCTTTCGAATCAGGTGGAGGATTTAAACCACAAGTGCACACTCCTTTGTGGATTTTGTTATGTCTACTATTGCATGGGTAAATTTCAGGTGTGTACGAGATGCAGTAAATGGTTACTTACTTAAAAATTACATGTAGGGTGTATATATGGTTCTCGGGCGAGACGTCGGATGTCATAGTGAAAACTCCACAATATTTCGTCAGCGCAACTGGCCGACATCTTCAGGTGTGACGAACACACTGCTAAGGCAGGACCAGGGCTCCCCATTTATGCCAGTTTTAGGCAGGAAGTGCGCATGCGTGGAGGCGCCAAATTCGATGGCCAATAGCGACGATATCAACTGATAGCTGGAAGGACAGTAACGCCACCTACAGGATGAAGAACCAAATACTTCAGCGCACGCGCCGAGGCTGCCACCGCTGCTCTGCGCTGCCATCGGCAGCCCCAGCGACCTCTGTCGGAAGCCGCAAGCAGTACTGCACGTCCACATAGGCGCCTTGATTATCCTCCCATTGTCAACAGAATATTTATGTTGCTGGCGAATCGTCGTCCGTCTTATGACCAAAAGTATTCCTCTCTGCTCGAAGTGACTTCAATATGGCCAGTGCAGGATCCCATGCTGAACTAAGCTGAAAGCCCGTGTCTCTGTTTACTAGATTCGTCGAGCTACGTATTTCCACTGCTTCCTTAATAACAATGTCCCAGTACGAACTCGTCGATGCGAGAATTTTTGTATGTAGGTAATTCATAGAATGGCCTGTACTGAGACAATGCTTGGCCACTGCAGACTTTTCTGGTTGCTCCAGACGAGTGTAGCGTCGGTGTTCAGTGCATCTCTCTTCTACAGTGCGACAAGTTTGTCCGATGTACAACATGCCGTAGCTACAAGGAATCTCGTAAACACCGGGTCTTCTTAGGCCAAGGCTGTCCTTAGATGAGCCCAAGAGAGCTCTGAGTTTTGCCGGCGGACGAAAAACACATTTAACTTTATGCCTCTTCAATAGTCTTCCTATTTTTGAAGAGACACCGCCGATGTATGGCAAGATGACCATTCCCCTTTGTTCTTCGCCTTCTTCCACTTCCTCACGTTGGGTAACCCGCTTTGCTTGTAAGGCACGGTGAATCTCCCGTTCGGAGTATCCATTTTGTTGGAAAATGGTACGCAGATGGAGTAGCTCATTGGATAAGCTGTCTGAGTCTGATATGGCTAGTGCTCTGTGGACCAACGTCCTCAGTACGCCACTTCGTTGCGAAGGATGGTGACAGATGGTGGCCTGTAAGTATAAGTCCGTATGTGTTGGTTTACGGTACACTGAGTGACCTAACGTGCCATCTTCTTTTCTCCGTACCAACACGTCCAGGAATGGAAGTTCGCCGTTTCTCTCCATCTCCATCGTGAACTTGATGTTGGGATGAAGCGAGTTAAGATGCGCAAGAAAAACATTCAGCGATGCAATGCCGTGAGGCCAGATAAGAAAGGTGTCGTCCACATATCGCCAAAAACACGTAGGTTTCAAATCCGACGTCTGGAGCGCTCTCTCCTCGAAGTCTTCCATGAAAAGATTAGCCACAATGGGAGACAGGAGACTACCCATTGCGACGCCGTCAGTCTGTTCAAAGTATTGTCGATTAAATAAAAAGTATGTCGAGGTGAGCACATGTTGGAATAACTCTAAACGTTCCCCATCCAGCTTCTCGCTAATGAGCAACAACGATTCCTGCAATGGTACACGAGTAAAAAGTGAGACTACGTCAAAACTCACGAGTATATCTGATGGTGCGAGTCGTAAGTTCTTGAGCCGACGAATAAAGTGTTGTGAGTTATGGATATGATGCTCACACTTTCCTACTAAACGGCTCAATTGCGCTGCTAGATGTTTCGCGAGATTATACATTGGTGCCCCGATAGTACTCATAATAGGCCGCAGTGGCACATTATCCTTGTGAATTTTGGGCAATCCGTACAGCCTGGGAGGTACGGGCACCTGTGTACGTAGTCTCTTAGCAACCACATCGGAGATCGTGCTGTTTTTGAGGAGCTCCAAAGTTTTCCGCTGAATTTTTGCTGTGGGGTCCTTATTAAGTGTGCGATATGCAGAGTCGTCCAGAAGCTGGTGCATCTTGCTCAGATACATCGACGTGGAGAGGATAACAGTCACATTTCCCTTATCCGCAGGCAAAATCACAATATCAGGATCTTCTCGTAGGGATCGAACCACTGACCTCTCTGCAGCTCTCAGATTGTTCTTAGGCACTTGAGCCCGTGTCAGAGCACGGCACATGTAGGGTGCTCACATGGTTTTTAAGGGTAGAGAAACTGCTCAATAGACCTGACAATCAATTGTTTACTGTGCTTGAAGAGAGGCATAGACCACCAACATTAAATATTCAGGAGAACATTCATCATTTTATGGCAAGAAGAGGGAATTTTAATTAACTGCGGGGGCATCCATGATATGGTCCTGTGATAAGTGTCATTTCCAAACAGTAATAATTCCCACTGATTACTAAGAATAGAAAGCTGGCCGATACCAGAATATCAGAAATTGCATTTGCACTTCATATCACAAAGCTAGGCTGGTCCCCAATGGTAGCAACATATGTATTGTTATAAATCACTATATAATATCTACTGAAGTAATTGCAGATTATTTGGATGAAAGTAAATATTAAAGGTGAGTCAAACATTATAATCATAAGAAAGATTAGGGTTTAACACATATTTTAGGAAAACACAAAAAACTTAGATCTGGGTGCCCCAATAGAGATATGAACCACTATCCTTCCGAATGTGACTTAAGGGTCTTACCACTGTGCCACCTCATTCAGACATATAAATGAGTGCTTTTATAGATTACCTTAAGAGCTGGTATAGTGTCAGTTCAGGAAGTTATTTCTGTTTAATAATCATGTCAGCAAACTGTTTGCAGATTGATCTATCAGTGGATAAAATTCAAGAGCACTCTACAACAAGATTACAAATCACAGCCATAATTAAGGTGCTAGACAGGACTGATGTAGAGGAATTGCAACACATCAGTGTTCCAGTCTGAGCTAGACATACACTGTTACGGAAATCTTATGCAAAAATTGTCCTTTTAGTATTGTAGGCCTCTACTGAGGAGACATAACAACTTTCCTAGCAATAGAATATTCTGTCATTATTGGAAGATACACAGTGCGTCAACTGAATAGGAGACACTTAACACACACCATGGAAACTTTTTGTGGTGAGGGTTGCAGGTTTGACACTAGTTTTTCCCTAATACTGTGGTAAAGAAACATTATTCTGGCTTGGCAGTTGATTGTCTGTAATGCCTTCCTTTACTCTATATGGAAAACATACCTCTTATATGATAAAGTGCTGTTGATTTTTCCACACTAGAGGAAACAGTAAGTTATCTATAAATAAATCCACTTCTGGTGATAGGTATTACAAAGCTGATGTTAACCTAGAAATCCACTGGTATCAACTTGTACTGTCAGCTTACTGATATGGGATCACTATGCCAGAAATAATAAAAAAAAATTCATTATCAGCCAGGCAAAAGGTTGACTATTAACAAAAGTCGATATTCAGTTCACGCAACAGCAAGTAGGAGAACAGAGATTTTGTTACTGGATACCATTCTGGCCATTTAGAACTTCATCACAGGGGGGGGGGGGGGGGGAGAGAAAGAAAGAAAGAAAGAAAGAAAGAAAGAAAGAAAGACTCGCTATTACAACATTATAGATCAGTGCTGCATCACATGGCCAGCAAGATACTGCTGTTGTAAACAATTTCTCAGTGCTCTAGTGGCAGTTCTGGAGACAAATTATAACATAAAACATAAATGCAATCAACACAATGCATAAAGGAAATAGGAGAACCAGGAGACACAAAAAGAGCTATCAAGATGTGTGGGACTTCCTTAGATTAGAAACAGAAAACTTGTGGGAAATGGTCAGATGAACATTGTATTAGACATATGTAGTAAATGTCTCAAATGAAAAAGACAGCAGACAAGAATAATTATTATAACAGTTGTAACTTTATTAGGAACCTAAGATGACTCACTAATGAAATAACAACAACAACAATAATAATAATAATAATAATAATAAAACAACAACATACCATAGGAAACTGTGGTTGAAATAAGAGTTGCCATTATGGCAAAATTGTGGAATTCATTCTTATTTTCTGTTACCACATATGTGAACTACATAACATAATTCGTATAAAGACAGTACACATGAAGTTTCTGGAAGGATCACCAATTGAAAGTGGCTTGCTTGAGAACAGTTTTAAACCAGTTATCAATCACAACAGAATATTGTGTTGCAATCTAGAACTGATTTCAAATAATTTCATTGCTCATTTAGAAAGCTGTAAAATATTGTCCCATAACAGACTGTAAACTGAAGTACAAGACTGAAGTGTTACAGGAGACTCACTTCACAAGTTATGGAGTGCTTTTATGTTTCGACCAACTTATTGATTCCATTTTTATGTATGATGTTTTGACAACTGAAACAGTTATTTTCTTCAAGTGCTGCAAAGGTGTCTTGTTATGTATTCTCGCTACCAGAATTTTAAGTGCTGTTAGTTTCACACTGCTATTCATAGCCCAGTTCAACTCCCTGAGCCTGCTATGCTTTTCAGTGCTTATTTTTGTTTTCCAGAGTCCATGCTGTTAGTCCATGTAACACACAATGTCTCTGTGTTTTCCAGCTCTGGTAGTCCGCAGCTCGTGGTCTTGCGGTCGTGTTCTCGCTTCCCGAGCACGGGGTCCCGCGTCCGATTCCCGGCGGGGTCAGGGATTTTCACCTGCCTTGAGATGACTGGGTGTTTGTGCTGTCCTCATCATTTCATCATCATTCCTGAAAGTGGCAAGAGTGGGCTGAGCAAAGGTTGGGAATTTGTACGGGTGCTGATAACCTCACAGTTGAGCACTCCACAAACCAATCATCATCATCATCATCATCATCATCATCATCATCATCATCATCATCCAGCTCTGGTAGATGAATAATCAAGAAATAAAATACAACAGTTGGTGTAAGTGCCAAGTTTCTGGGACAGTGTAACTGAGTCTGTAGAAATCAATGTCAAAAAACCTAATAAACTAGGACAGAGGTTTAAATTAAACAATACATGGTTTCTAGCACTTGCTTTATTAAAATTTCACCAGTATTAAGGCTTCTCCTAGCTCTATTCTGTCTTTGACTGCATCTCACCTTAGTTGGATTTTTTAGGTCTGTAATACTAAGTGTTTGAAGGTATCTGCCAGTTCATGTTTTTCTGTGACACACTACTATTTGTCAAACGAACTTGTAACTATTCATGCAGCCCTCAGTATCCCTTCTTGGTACGGATCCACACACTTGAGCAGTTTGGGTTGTTTGATTTTTTGTAAGCAATCTCCTTTGCAGACTAATTTCATTTTACCAGTATTCTACCTGTGAACCAAAGTCTGCTACCTACTTCACCTAAGTCTGAGCTATGTGTATTCTGAATACAACATTCTCTCTCCGCATAGATGAGTCAGAAATGTATTACAGAGAATAGATTGTACAAAACATTTTTTAAATATCTTGAGTGATAGTATTAAAAAGTTACAACTTTTGGAAATTATGCCAATAAATTGCCACTAAATTGAGACTATAAAGAAGGGGATGAATGTACCTTTACTGCATCATCATCATCATCACTATAAATTCCACATTTTTGCATTTTGTATCAATTGACTGAGAAAGTATCAGCTTGGTGCATAAGTTTGTAGCAGTTTGGTTTTGCATGTTGTCATCCCAGTTGCTATGGGTTGATTCATTGGTTGTCATTTTTTATTTGTAGTTCACTGTTGCCATTTGAGTTAACATACTGTCAGTTGGAGGTAGTGAGTGGAGCTGTGGACAATAGAAAATGGAGTGCCAAGTGGAGAAACCAGAACATTTCCAATATATTTTTCTGTTTGAGTTCAGTATAGGGCTGACAGCAGCACAGGTAGCCAGAAACATTTCCGTTGTGTATGGGAATAATACCATTATATAGAGTATGCCAATAAAATGGTTTTCGCATTCTAAGGAGGATCGTTTTGACTTTAGTGATTCTCCAAGTTCAAGAAGGCATTCATGGTTAGATGAAGATCGTTTAAATACATTAATCCACAACGATCCACACCAGAGAACTGGCAAATGTAATGAACTGTGATCATTCCACATTGACATTTGCGTGCAGTGGGGAAGGTCCAAAAATCGGGTGTATGGGTATCCCACGTTCTAAGCAAAAGTCACAAAAAATCTGTGGGTGGCCACATGTGCATCTCTGCTTGCTTATCATCAGTTGGCTCATGAACAACACCAACCATTCCTATCCTGTATCGTTACTGGTGATAAGGAAAAGTGTAACCGTCACTGTTAACATTTACTGCTAACAACGAAGAAGTCTTGCAGGTGCAATCCAGGAACAGCGAGCAGAAGGATTGTGTGAAGTGATGCTACTCCACAATAATGCCTGCCTGCATTCTGTTAGGCTGACGACAAACACTATACAGGAGTTGCATTGGAAAGTCATGGTACTGTCTCATTTGATCTTAGCTGAACATGGATTTTAAAAATCAATACAAACTTATTAATAATAGCAATCAACCAAAGATTTCAGAACTAGAAAAAAACCTTATTTCAGGTACTGTTTTGAGAACTGTGACTCATTGAGCTTAGTGAGAAAGGGAAATGTGCTTTATCAATTGAAGTCCTTATTTAAAAAGTGGTACTCCTCCAATTTAGTTCATTTCGAGATATTTGAGGCTTAAACAAAATTGAGTGAAGCCAGTAGAAAGAAATCTCTTGCAGCAGTTGATGGACTGCAGTATTTCAGGTATCTCGAACAGAAAATTGTTATCACTTGGTTATGTTTAATTCAGTATCTTGAAATGATCAAAATTGGAGGTGTACCACAGTTGAAATAAGGCCTTCAATAGTTAAAGATGTTCTGCTAAGAATGTTCGCAGTTTTGATATGGATTAAAAGTATGATACAAGGTTCTCAACATATAACCAATGCTTAATACCATGTAAAATAGGTCTGAATCACATTAAGTTCTACTGTGATTTGGTATTATTGTATATAGTGAGACATAATGCAAAAGTTAAGACATTGTTTGTATGCTTTGGATTTTTTTATTTTGTCTGCCAATGCGTCTTGATCAATATTCTCATTGTGAGGCATGGATCATTACATAATTATCCAAGCCCTACTCATAACATTTGGAATGAATGTGATGTACAAATTGTAATATAATGTTCTAATGTCATCTCAAATGTTGCAGATGTCCCATGTCACATTCCCGGATGCCACAGTGCAGAATAATGACTGCGGACACTCAGGAAATGTCTGTGTTTATCTTTTACGTAATCAACCAGTGCACAAAGGAGGAGTTATTTCAATTTAGTATAAGCTGAACTCTTCAGAAGCATACAATCTAAAGAGAGAGTATTTATTTGTGAATTATTTAATTCTTACGTAAGTCTGTGGGCTTTCATGGCCAGTTTAATTACTGATAGAACATTGAACTCTATACTGAATTTGATTATTTATGGCACATACAGTGATGTGGAGTTCACTATGTTAGAGGGAAAAAATGCCGAGACCTTTGGGTGCCTTACATACATATAGATGGAAGTTCCTCACAGGGGATAAACAACAGCACCTGAAGAAGACTGTGTGTCACGAAGTGAAATATCATGCAGGAAAGACGTGAATAAGCAGCAGAAACCCGATTAATCAACATGACAATGCCTCGCTGGGAAAGCTTGAAGAATTGCAACATAATTGTGGTTAAACTTTTTTGTATGACTTGATATTAGCTAGATAAGAGACTGACTGCTCAGTTCAGGTCAGAAAATACTATTTCTGCATCATGAATATTATTTGAAACAAACACATGAAAACAGTGTTTGAATATCATATTTACACACACAGTGATTTGTATTTATATGAACTGACTAAAAGTACAAAATTTAAAGTTGTCATTATTTGACAATGGCATTGTAGTTACTGTGTGCCTGTTGTCGAAGAAAACTGGTGCTGATAGCTAGCCACACTGATTCAGGTTCAGACACCTTTTTATAATAGCAGTTCCTTGCCCAAAGTTTACATTTTGTGCCAATAATGATCTCTGTGTAAGTCTTACATTGTAAAACCTTAAAATATTTAGGGACCACATGTATTTTTAAGGAGTATTGCTTGTACATGAATTGTGAATTTTACATTTTTGTTAACTTTAATTATATTTTATCTGGAGTTCCTAAATGATGATGGGCAGGTAGGAAGTGTGTTAGTAATCATACCCTTAAGGCAGGTTTGCTAGACTCCATTCAGAAAACAAAATGCTGGTTCCCACAGTTGTCCTTTCATGCAAGTTTAAACTGAATAACGGTGACTGAGTGGACTAAACCAAGACTTAGTAGCACACATCTGGTAAACATGCACAGAGGAAGCTTCAGCTATTGATGAATGAAAAATTTATATTGAAAATTAAATATTTGTTACTTCAGTTCCCAGCTTTTTGGTCTGTTGACTGAAGCTTGTGTACTTATATAATTTTAACAAGGTCATGTGGGACTTTGGATCCATACTGTAATATTAAAAGATTTTTTTTATACTTTTTGTCAAATAAATGTTACAATATATTGTAAAAAAGTTGAAGAGTCTAATTTTTATTAACTATATTTTTCAATGTTCTGGAGTAACACCTTGTAAAATTTAGGAATTTTAATCAACAGTTGAATTTTAGGAAGAGGAAAAGACCAGACACTAACCCCATATTGCATGACCTTTTTTGGAAACCAATTTCAGTGAAAAAGATATCTGGGGTAGGATCTGGCACACCAAATACTATATAACAGGTTGAAAATAGAAATTGTGATTCAATTTTGATTTATTCAGTACTTCATTTTAAAATTATTAATCATTCATTAAGCATCATTTTAAATACCTTAAAAATCCATCTAGATATGATCTAAGTGGCAGAAATTATTCACTTTCAGCTGCTTTCACATGTGTTTACATACATTCGACCTTAAGAAAAGGTGACTGATTTTCTACTTTTCTGCTAGCCTGATGACAGTAATCAAAGTTTAGCTTGATGCAGCGAGATTGTGTTTTTTGTCAGAGGGTAACATCATGCATATGCAAGTGGTTTCCTTAAAATTATATGTAAACTTTTTGTTGCCAAATGGTAGCAGCAATCAATTGAGGGCTAAGACCAGACATTACTCATTTGTATAGCAGGCTATTTATTTATGCTGCACGGGAGAGAATTAGAAATTGTGGTCTGATAATAGTGTGTTAAAAGACAAATGCATAAATAAAGATAAAACCGATGGAAACAAAGCAAATAAATGTGAGAACACAATTCAGATATATGCTGTTTATGTAAATTGTCCAGAACATAATGCAGCCAAAGTTTTCTTGGCTTTCCTATTGCTCACTGCACACTTGCTTTGGCCAGTAGTAGTGGTAGGAATCTGTCTCAGCTTCAGCTTTGCCCCATGTGCTCTCCCTTGGTCAAGATCGAGAATAAAGTGGACATGTTTTGTCAATGCACAAAGACCACAATGCACTTTCCCATCAGAAACAATACGCCATCAGTTTTGTGTTTAGCTTGGCAGATCTGTAACTGTGACAGTCCCAAAGTTTTAGTCAGACTTTAAGGGTGAGAGGCTGTCAAAATCTCAAGATAAAGCAAGCAAGATTAGTGCCAGTGGTGCACTAATGCATTTTGTGCAGCAAAGTTGTCAGCATTCACCATGATGTGTTATGGAAATGAAAGGGGCTGTGTCAACTGCTGATTCTCTGCAGTCAATGACATAGTAGTGGACAGATGACATATTTTGAAACAAAGGACAAAGGGATAATGTCACAGTCTCACACCAGTATAACACAGCCTTTAAAATATTAACATATTCGGAAGAAACAGGCCAAAATTTATGACAACCAAGGTTATAAATTTAATTGCTGATCATTTCACATGCTGCAATTTAAGCTGTGCTATTAGAGCCCAACCTAACCACAACGTCACAACTCATGACTTGTTTTCCAAATATGTCAAATAGTTGCTGTAATGACAAAGAAGAGAATGGTTTCAATTTTGGTGCTAGAAATTCATTGCCTCTTTCCTTTGTTATGTGAAAATATCATCCCATTGGCTACAGGAAACTAATTTATTACCAGCCTATGATGAGCAGAGAAACACCACGATGACTGACACTGGCTCTGATCTAGACTTTGTCCTGAGGAGTGTGCAGACTGTTTAATACCGATGGTTGATTAAATGTACAAATGATAGCAGGCTATAGAGACAGACAAAACCACTGTACACAAAAATTTTACTTAGCATTTGGGGATGATGAGGGTGTATGCCAAGCCAGTTGACAAAAAGTTAACTGGAGACCATTAGAACCACATGCTTGTTCCTCAAGTACATTCAAAATAATTATTACCAGTTGTTTTGGTTATATGAATTTGATCTGAGCATAAAACACCAGACTTTGAAGTGGCATCTGTAATCCTCTCTTAGGCAAAGGACAATCTCAGTGTATTCTTTGATGAATGAAAGTGCGCCTTCCTGGGCTTGTTAACTGATGGGTGGACATTCATAATGCTTTTTATGTTGAAATATTTAAAAGACTGAAACAAAGGATCAGTTGTGCTGGAAAAGACATTTGTGCCAACTGGTTACTGCACCACAACATAGTATGTGGCAATACTTGCCTGCTAGTCCAAGTCTCGTCAAGAACAGTACGGCTTCATTGCCCAAACACCACAAGTTCCAATCCTTCTCTTGATAACTTTTTTTTTCCCCATTGAATAAAGAAGGCACTGGAAATAAATCCTTTCATAACTGTGGACAACATTTAACAAGCTTTGACTAGGAACCTGCATGCTAAAAACATTAGCAAAGAGGGCTACCAAACTTAGTAGTCACACTGGTAAAAATATGTCCTACTGTTGTACATATCATGCAGTATTTCATATACATGTGTATAACACAGTAAGCATAGATGTCACAGAATAGTAATGTACATAAATTTTCCATTAAGCGTTGTTCAATCCAAAAAGTCTTAAAGACTCAGTCCCTCTTGAAATTGGAAAAGAGCGAACTAAAGGCATCATATGCAGCTTTGCACTAAGGTTCGCCCAGGAAATGACAGCACAATGAGTGTGTGTCAGGCTAGCTCAAGAGAAAGCTATAGATCACATAGCCAGTGGGTCATAGGTCATGGAGTTATTAGATGGACGTACCTTCAACTGACAGGCCAAAAGTTACTATAAATTTTTATTTGTTGCACATCCACAACTCTTCTGCAATATGTTCATGGTAAACAAATCCACTACAGTTGTAAAATACTTCACTGACCAAAGTCTTTCATGACAGAAGTTGCTATATCAACAATGTAGGAAAAGATAGATTGCTACTTACCATAAAGATGGCAAGTTAATTTGCAGATAGGCACAATTAAAAGATATTTACATAAAGCTTTCGGCCACAGCTTTTATTAGTGAAAGAGAAACACATGCCATTCATACATACAAGCAAGCACACCTCATGCACACAGGACCGCCAACTCCAGTATCTTGGGTCGGAGTGCTAAACACACCATGGTTTCAGGGTCTTAGTCCCATCATCAGGTGTATCTGAAATCTAGCAGCAACAGGACATCACCTGCCCTAACGACTTATAGGCAAATGTCTACCATAGGTCGACCATCAGATAACATCACAAATTGTGGCTGCAAAGAACTCCAACTTTCAATAATAGCCTGGGAAAATTCTTTTGTCCCAAAATTGCCACCGGGAATGCATTTTGGTCAAACACTGATGCAGTGCGCATGTGTTACCCTGAGCATAGCCTCATGGGTCACATAGGCGCACTGTATCAGCATTTGACTGCATGCATTTCTGGTGGCAATTTTGGGATAAAAGGTATTTTCCCAGGCCATGATTGAAAGTTGGGGTTCTCTGCAGCCACGATTTGGGATGTTATTTGATAGTCCGCCTACACTTGATGTTAACTTATTAGTTGTAAGGGCCTTAACATGATGTCCTACTACTCCTACATCTCAGATGTACCCGATGATGGGGCTAAGACCCCAAAATATGGCAGTGTATGGCAACTTCCGTGGTGTAAGACTTAGTCAATAAAGTATTTTGTAACTGTGGTGGATTTGTTTACCATGAACATCCAATCATTAATGCCATTACAGTATTGCAGTATGAGATTACCAGCATATTTGGATATGGATTTTGCTAGATTCAGGTGCTGTTCAAGGCTGATACTCTGTTGCAGGCTCTGGCAGGTCCAACAGTACCAACTGACTGCTGTCATCCTTTGCCAGTGGTGTCACTGAATGCAGTATGGACGGGTAGGGGATCGCATACCTCTCCCAGTAATGGGCATCAAACCCGGCTTCTCTGCATGGCAGTGAGCCACTGACCAATCAGATATAGAGGTGGATAGAACTTGTTCAGATGAGTGTATTCTGTTTCACTCCATGGAAGTTATACAACAATGACTATCACCAACAACTGTTCTCTGCCAGTGAACAGCAGTGAGATGTGGAGATAAATTGGCTGGATCTTTTGAGTCTTCAAAATATGTGGTGCAGAAAGTTAGCCTGTGAGACAGTGTGAAATAATATTTCATTATTGTAACCAAAATAACATGTCAGTTGCCACGATTGTCTCAAAACCCAGATAGAGCTTGCTTTGCTGGATGCCTCCCCAGGTCATTGCAAAAGAAACCTTAGTTCATCTAGCCCTGGTGACAGTATCTTTTGAGGGTCCAATGCCAGGATCATAGTGAAAAGACCTCAACAGCAGTGAAGGTGGAGATGAAAATCATCAGTATGGGGGAAAGTGGAAGAAGTGGCGCTCCTGCATTAAGGACCAAATGAAAGCTACACACACCTAAATCCACTAACATCATTGCTGATACCCAGCATCTACTGACCAGTGTCTGTTCACGTAGTGGTGTTACTGTTACATACTCTGCATCTGACCATTATTTTATTTAGTGATACAGTCATTAACTCACACACCCTTACCTACATTCACAAGCACACACTTACCTACATTCACAAGCATTGGACAATACTATTCACAAGAGATTGCCCCAGTTGGTGCCCAGTCCACCTCCACTGAGACATTTCATTAAAACCATTGAAGAGAGAGAAGTCAAGATATTTGCTCTGCAGGAGACAGTGCTGATGGAAAACATGCTGCAGGATCATTACAATTATTAATTCTTCAAATCAGGTACATACAAGACAATAATAAATGTAAGCCACATCTGCAGACTGGATTTCTAGTGCATAAATTAATTGTCTGTGGAGTACTGGGTACAACAGCATCAATAACCACCTAGGTATACTTACTGTCAGATAGGGGAGAGTGGGGCTAGTGTGGACGTGGGGTAAGACTGGACACGGAATTATTTTAAAGAAATAATCTTTGGAATTTTTGTGTGTTTACATTCATAGTTCTGTAGGATGTAGTAAACAATCAAACAAAATTTGGTGCCAGTCTGGTTATTGTTGCAAGCAAGAGAAGTGAAAATTTGATTTCTGTCCTTTCTATTCGATTTTTGTCATAAACAAATTTCAAGATTCATTCAAAAGATTAGTACTAAACATATTATCAGTTGTGGTTTATAAATTTATAAAGATTTCCCTAAGTTTTGCTTGTGTAATGTTTCATCTAAATACAACACATTTGCTACAATTTGATTTCATATACAACATGGATCCTTGGGGCAAGTGTGGACACTTGAAGATGGGCAAGTGTGGACGGTGTCCACTGTTACCCCAGTCCTGATTTAGAACAGAGGCCAACTTTTAGTTTCATAATTTTATGTTTATAAATGATTTTAGTAAATTATCTATATTGTAGATGGTGAGGACATATATCCGGAAAACTGACAGGGCTAATATTGATGACGAAAGAGTTCAGAAAGCGATTAAGTCTATCCTACATAAATATGCTGCCGAACACATTCAGATCTGTCCAGGTGAGTTCCCAAACAATTATGCCACCATATAATAATTATATTGTTCTTTGTAAACCATCTGTCTTAGGCAAATAACAGGTACAGTTATGTAACTGCAAAAATCACATTGTGGCAGACTACGTTATATATTTTTTTCAGATCCATGTGATGGAAGTGATTCTGGAAATTCAGATGAAGAAATCTAAACACTTAATATGACAGAGTCCAAATACAGAGTTCGCAAAGTTTTTACAGATCCTCAAGAGAAATTAGTAGCTCAATACTTCATGAAGGTTTTGAATTTACATTATGGACCGACAGACAACCAAACACACCAACTAGCGTATATGTATAGTAAAAAAACTGCAAAAAAAGAAATTACCCTAAGAGCTGGGATGTAAGGCATATGGCAGGAAAGGACTGTTTGTATGGATTTTTACATAGGCAACAGAAGCTATCTCTTCACAGACCTGAAAATATGAGCTTCGAAAGAGATGCAGCATTTAACAAAGTAAATGTTAACCTTTTCTTTGACAATTTTTTGAGTGTATTGGACAAATTTAAGTTAACTCCAGACAGGATAATGAACTTGGGCGAGTGTGGCATTCCTACCAGAATGCAGCCTCCTAAAGTTATTGCAGAATGTGGTAAGAAGCAAGTGGGAATGGTCGCATCACAAGCGATGTGTGCTTTCAGTTCAGCCTCAGGGATGGCCATACTCACAAGTGTTCATTTTTCCACGAGTTCATATGAAAGACAAATTTGTGGATGGTGCACCAGTGGTTGTATTGGATTCGCCAACAAATCTCGATACATGAAAAAACCGAATTGTTTTGAAGCATGCAGATGAGCTGCTCAAAAGATAATTGCCTACTCATATTTCTGGACAATCATGCCCCACCATGGGGCAAATGTTGACAGATTGCATACTTTTTCTTTCTTTTTTTTTTTTTTTTTTAAAAAAAAAAAGGAAAGCTGGTGGTCAAAATGTTGAAGGTACAAAGAATTGCTTTACTGATTCCGGGAGTGTGAAAACTGGTGAATCCAAAGATGTTGAATTTAAAAAAGAAATGCCTCAAATGGTTTCAGGATAAAGCATGAAACAAAAAAAAACTTCTACACTATCCCCACCCTGCCCTATAGGTATACTTAGAAGAACGCAAATTGCGTACATTAATCAATGAGCATGCACTTGTTAACAGAGACAACAGTGAGCATCCAGAACAAGTAAAAGTGTGTTGGACTTTGCTAGAATAGAATCCCAAAATATCATGTAAAAGTTTTTCTTTGAGGCTTCAACACTCAGCTTGGACATGAACAATATGAACAAGACATTATAGGCAATTTTTCAGCACAGTTTAGCACCAATAAGAATGGAGTGAGATTGTAGAACTCTGTAGAAATTACCACCTGACGGTATGCTCACTATTTTCTGTAAACCATTATGCAAGAGACGTGTGGAAAGCACCTAACAATCTTCTAGACAAATTCCAGGTCAACCATGTTGCCATCTCTGCTAAGAACTACGGAGATATTCATGATGTATTAGTCAAACAAAGGCCTGACCTACATACAGACCACTATTTCATTCTCGTGAAGATGGATCCACTCAAAATCAAACACATACCAAGATCCAAGAGAACCAATACAAATTTTGACACAACAAAATTATCAGTCATCACAAGCATATTCACTCAAAAGCTAGCAGAGAAACAGGCAAACTGCTGGAGGGTACTCAATGGAAAGGTCGTACAAAATGCACAGGAGACCATAACCAATTCACATACAATGAAACACCAACAGTTGACACCAGAATGTGATGAGGTGATGGACTCCAGGGAGCTCTTTACAATAAAGTACCTTTCAACTCAGGAATGGGTGAAAGAAATACAGTAGAAGACGAATGGGTAGCTTTGAGGGATGAAGTAGTGAAGGCAGCAGAGGATCAAATAGGTAAAAAGACGAGGGCTAGTAGAAATCCTTGGTTAGCAGAAGAAATATTGAATTTAATTGATGAAATGAGAAAATATAAAAATGCAGTAAATGAAGCAGTCAAAAAGGAATACAAACTTCTCAAAAATGAGATCAACAGGAAGTGCGAAATGGCTAAGCAGGGATGGCTAGAGGACAAATGTAAGGATGTAGAGGCTTATCTCACTAAGGGTAAGATAGATACTGCTTACAGGAAAATTAAAGAGACCTTTGGAGAAAAGAGAACCACTTGTATGAATATCAAGAGCTCAGATGGAAACCCAGTTCTAAGCAAAGAAGGGAAAAGGAGTATTTAGAGGATCTATACAAGGGCAATGTACTTGAGGACAATATTATGGAAATGGAAGAGGATGTAGATGAAGATGAAATGGGAGATACGATACTGCGTGAAGAGTTTGACAGAGCACTGAAAGACCTGAGTCGAAACATAGCCCCGGGAGTAGACAACATTCCATTAGAATTAGTGACAGCCTTGGGAGAGCCAGTCCTGACAAAACTCTACCATCTAGTGAGCAAGATGGAGACAGGTGAAATACCCTCAGACTACAAGAAGAATATAATAATTCCAATGTCAAAGAAAGCAGGTGTTGACAGATGTGAAAATTACCAAACTATCAGTTTAATAAGTCACAGCTGCAAAATACTGATGCGAATTCTTTACAGACGAATGGAAAAACTGGTAGAAACTGACCTCGGGGAAGATCAGTTTGGATTCCATAGAAATATTGGAACATGTGAGGCAATACTGACCCTACAACTTATCTTAGAAGATAGATTAAGGAAAGGCAAACCTATGTTTCTAGCGTTTGTAGACTTAGAGAAAGCTTTTGACAATGTTGACTGGATTACTCTTTCAAATTCTGAAGGTGGCAGGGGTAAAATACAGGGAGCGAAAGGCTATTTACAATTTGTACAGAAACCAGATGGCGGTTACAAGAGTCGAGGGACATAAAAAGGGAAGCAGTGGTTGGGAAGGGAGTGAGACAGGGTTGTAGCATATCTCCGATGTTATTCAATCTGTATATTGAGCAAGCAGTAAAGGAAACAAAAGAAAAATTCGGACTAGGTATTAAAATCCATGGAGAAGAAATAAAAACTTTGAGGTTCGCCAATGACATTGTAATTCTGTCAGAGACAGCAAAGGTCTTGGAAGAGCAGTTGAACGGAATGGACAGTGTCTTGAAAGGAGGATATAAGATGAACAAAAACGAAAGCAAAACAAGGATAATGGAATGTGGTCGAATTAAGTTGGGTGATGCTGAGGGAGTTTGATTAGGAAATGAGACACTTAAAGTAGTAAAGGAGTTTTGCTATTTGGAGAGCAAAATAACATGATGGTTGAGGTAAAGAGGATATAAAATGTAGACTGGCAGTGGCAAGGAAAGCGTTTCTGCAGAAGAGAAATTTGTTAGCATTGAGCATAGATTTAAATGTCAAGAAGTCGTTTCTGAAAGTATTTGTATGGAGTGTAGCCATGTATGGAAGTGAAACATGCACAATAAATAGTTTGGACAAGAAGAGAATAGAAGCTTTCAAAATGTGGTGCTACAGAAGAATGCTGAAGATTAGATGGGTAGATCACATAACTAATGAGGAGGTATTGAATAGAATTGGGGAGAAGAGAAGTTTGTGGCACAACTTGACTAGAAGGGATCGGTTGGTAGTACATGTTCTGAGGCATCAAGGGATCACAAATTTAGTATTGGAGGGCAGCGTGGAAGGTAAAAATCGTAGAGGGAGACCAAGAGATGAATACACTAAGCAGATTCAGAAGGATGTAGGCTGCAGTAGGTACTGGGAGATGAAGAAGCTTGCACAGGATAGAGTAGCATGGAGAGCTGCATCAAACCGGTCTCAGGACTGAAGACCACAACAACAACAACAACAACAACAACAACAACAACAACATGTAATGGATATTATTGTTACTTTATTTAGAACGTGAAAGTGGTTAAGCTTTGATTATTTAAATATGTTAAAATGTAAAATAATGTAGAATAAGCTGTAGCCAATCAGATGGATGGCTTCAGGAAAGGGAACTGCCCTAGTCAGTTGAGCGAGGATATTTGGCGCACGGAAACACAGCCGGGGACGGGCAGAGAGACAGTGCTGGAGCAGACAGACGGTCTTTAGGCAGTTAGGAAGTGAAATGACTTAGAAAATTTCATGTTGTCTGGTATCGTGGGACTTACGTCTGATTGGTGAGCAGCCAAGCACCTGGTGTGAACTCTTTAACTTTTCGTGTAGATAACTTTTATTTCACAATGAGACTGTGAATTATCGAACTGTGTCAAATGGATATACGTTCAAGTGTAACAGTAACTCCAAACAACCACTTTCACTATTAGTTTGCTTTCTGAATAAACATTATTCTAACCAAATAGCAAATGTGTGGCGTACATCATCTATGGGTCGTCATTGTAGTTCCTGATATTATTATTACTGTTATTATATGTTATGTTAACTTTGTACTTCGCAAACTTGTCATCAGCCAGACAATTTAACCAAAGGGTCAGAAGTGTCTAATTTAGGGTGTGTAATGCAACATGCGCAGTTCAACCCTTAGACGAGTTTGAGCCAAAATATTTTGACTAAAAGGAACTGTATGTGAACCCGAACATCTTTGGGATGTTAGTTTGCAACCAAACGGGTTCCAAAGTTTAAGTAATTTTGGTGGAATAATTTCAGAGATCATCATAGAAAGACAGACAACTAAGACTCACATTATTAAAGCTAATCAGAAAGACACTAAACAGCCAGTAAAAAATCATGGATCTCTAGAGGGATTGAAGTATCTTATGAAAGGAAAAGGAAATATATCTTTTGGCAAGAATAAGAAGGGCTCCTGCATTAGTTGCACACTATAAAAATTACTCAAAATTATTGAGAAAGGTTATTTAAAAATCAAAGAACACGTGTATAATGTCAGAAATAAGTACTTCCAACTACAGAGTTACGGCTATATAGGAGTGTAGTGAAATGAGAGACAGTACAGAACAACACAACATCACAGCTGAACTGATTTGAAGGGCTATAAATGATGAGTCAGAGGTAGCAAATGCATTTACTAATCAGTGCTTAAATATAGTAGAAAGCATAGGGACAAACAGTTCAAGAACAAAATCACATCAGTATGATAAAAATGTACCTTTCATAAAATTCAGTCATATGAATGTGTCACCAATTTCTTCTTCTGAAATTAAGAAACTTATATATTCTCTCAAAAATAAAAGCTCATCTGGTTTTGATGGTGTTCCTAATAGTGTGTTAAAAATTTGTTCACATGTAATAAGCCCAATCATATCTGAAATATGTAATGCATCGCTAAGTCAAGGCATTTTTCAAGAGAGACTGAAAATACCATTGTTAAACCCCTCTTTAAGAAAGGTGATAAAAAGATGTCAATAACTACCATTTGTTTCCCTGCTGACATCATTCTCCAAAATTTTTGAGAAGGTGATGTATTCTGAAATAGTATCTCACATTAGCAACAATAGTAGCATTAGCAATCACAGTTTCAGTTTTGAAAGGGTTGCACTACTGAGAATGCCATTTACACATTCACTCAACAGATTTGACAAGCATGAAATAATAAAAAAAACACCAGCTGGTATTTTCTGCAATCTACTGAGTGAATAACAGTATTCTCCTAGATAAATTGACATTTTATGGGACTGAACCAATGGATAATGTCATATCTAACCAAAAGAAAGCAGAAAGTTGTACTTAGTAATTCAAGTAGTATAGTCCTGGGACGTAATTCTGACTGGGGAGAAATCACATACGGGGTTCCCGAAGGTTCAGTCTTAGGTCGACTACGGTTCCTCACATATGTAAACAATCTTCATCTAGTAAATAACAAGTGGACTTTGTTCTTTTTTCAGATGTGACTGGTATTGTAATCAATCCAAGCATACACACGGAAACAGAAGAAATGTTGAACAAAGTTGTTAAAAGTATCATCGACTGGTTTTCTGTGAATGGTCTCACCCTCCATTTCAAAAAGGCACAGCATATTCAGTTCTGCACATCTAGAAGTACTACACCAAGAATAAACACGGTGAGGAAATAACAAATAGAGTGGAAACTTGAAACTTTTCAGGGGTCCATACTGATGAGAATTTAAACTGAAAAAAAAAAAAAAAAAAAAAAAAAAAAAAAAAAAAAAAAAAAAAAAAAATATTGGAACTCCTAAAACAATTTACTTCAGCCACATTTGCACTTAGAATCATTGCAAATCTTGTGGAGAGAGAAATCAGTAGGTTGACGTATTTTGCATATTTTTGTTCAATAATGTCAAATGGAATAATGTTCTGGGGTAACTCATCTTTAAGAAAGAAAGTCTGCATTGCGCAAAAAGATGCTATAAGACTAATAAGTCGTGCTCACCCACAATCATCTTGTAGATATCTGTTTAAGCAGTTGGGAATTCTGACCTCTAATGAAGTTTGTTGTGAATAATCCTCTACAGTTCAAAAGGAACAATGGGGAACATGATTATAGTATTATAGAAAAAATTAGGAGCTACAAGAAACCATGAGAGCAAATAGAAGAATCAGGAGCAGTATGTTCTTTTTATATATATATTTTTAGAAAATTAATCGTAGTTTTTGTTTTTTGCACAAGTCTTGAGAATATCCTTGTGTAAGGCAGCTCCCTAGCGTAAATTTTACATGTAGAGAAATTTATTTCTGTTTAATAGCTTGAGATCTCAGAGTTCAATGAGAAATCTGCACACCAACTTTTAGTGTTACTTTCTTCACCTTTGGTATATTTTCAAACTCAGTAGTGCCATTTGAGACCTTGTATCTATTTCATACACAGTACGATATGGCTAGGGACTGTGCTTGTTGTGAGCGGACACAAGGAGAGTTGGCTGCTGTCCATAAACAGCTGGAAGCTGTGTTGGCTACCGTCGACAAGCTTCTAGCTAATGCTCGAAGTTGTGATGATGTTGGGGCGCCAGTGACGAGACCTGCGACACCTTTGGTGCCACTGGAATCCCCTGGTGGCCCAGACATCACTGTGGCTTCCAATATGCAACATCTGTTCGGTCCATCCTCACTTCAGAGTGGGTGGCAGACAGTGGCGGGTTCGCTTATCACTGGGTGGAAGGCAAAAGAGGGAGCAGGCCATGCGGCTGGCTCCCTACGCTTTAGCAACAGGTACAAGGCACTTCCCAGTGTTGATGATAGCTCTGAGCCAGCGCAGGATGCCTCTCCTGTTGTGCCAGCAGTCGAGTTTCCTGCCCTGTCCGGACAAGTACAGAGGGTGGGTATGTCAGTCATTGGGAGCTCCAATGTTAGGCGGGTATTGGAGCCCCTCAGGGAGACAGCAGGCAACACAAAAAAGAATTCCAGTGTGTATTCAGCATGTCTGCCGGGAGGTCTCATCCATGATGTGGAGAAGGCCCTGCTGGCAGCTATCGAGCGCACAGGGTGCAACTGGCTGCATGTAGTGGCACATGTTGGCACAAATGACGGCTGCCGCTTGGGTTCTGAGGCCATCCTCGGCTCCTTTCGGCGGCTGTCTGATTTGGTGGAGGCAGCTAGCAACTCATGCGAGTTGCAGGCTAAGCTGTTTATTTGCAGCATTGTACCCAGCGTTGATCACGGTCCTCTGGTCTGAAGCAGAGTGTAACATCTAAACCAGAGGCTCAGATGGCTCTATAATGGTATTGGATGCAAATTTACCCAGCCACTATCGGCTGCAGAATAGTAGGGTAGCAGAGTACATGTGGTGAGCACACGGGGCTTTTTTTAGGTTAGAGGACCCCTCCCTTGGGAACAAACATGATTTGCCAGTTAAATCAACCCAAATTAAGGACTAGATTAGAGAATGGTTTTGAGACACAGCCATTCTTACTCAAAAATGACCAAGTGCTGTCATTGGCATAAGCTCCTGAAATAATCTGAAGCGAAAGAAGATCTGGTGTGCAATTCAGTAGGCATGTTAATAAATACAGATGATGGCATTCATCACCCTGTAGAACATGTAAATACTTTAAAACTATCAAAGCTCCAATACCATAGG
This sequence comes from Schistocerca nitens, assembly GCF_023898315.1. Taxonomy (NCBI): domain Eukaryota; kingdom Metazoa; phylum Arthropoda; class Insecta; order Orthoptera; family Acrididae; genus Schistocerca; species Schistocerca nitens. The sequence continues at coordinate 443,571,908 of NC_064621.1, read as the reverse complement.
CTTATAATTCCTATGGGCACACCAGGGAAAACACTGCTGAAACATCACAACGGCTCTAGGAAGCAAGTTTAAGTTCTGCATAACAAAGTAACGGAGGCCATTATTTTTACTGGACTTGCACAAGGAGAAATTGTTCATGCCTTAATCAGTTTGTTGCCACTGATATGCTCTTTGAATTTCAGAGACTGAAATTTTCTCTCATAGCATGCATTTTTCATATTGACTGCAAAATATACACTCCTGGAAATTGAAATAAGAACACCGTGAATTCATTGTCCCAGGAAGGGGAAACTTTATTGACACATTCCTGGGGTCAGATACATCACATGATCACACTGACAGAACCACAGGCACATAGACACAGGCAACAGAGCATGCACAATGTCGGCACTAGTACAGTGTATATCCACCTTTCGCAGTAATGCAGGCTGCTATTCTCCCATGGAGACGATCGTAGAGATGCTGGATGTAGTCCTGTGGAACGGCTTGCCATGCCATTTCCACCTGGCGCCTCAGTTGGACCAGCGTTCGTGCTGGACGTGCAGACCGCGTGAGACGACGCTTCGTCCAGTCCCAAACATGCTCAATGGGGGACAGATCCGGAGATCTTGCTGGCCAGGGTAGTTGACTTACACCTTCTAGAGCACGTTGGGTGGCACGGGATACATGCGGACGTGCATTGTCCTGTTGGAACAGCAAGTTCCCTTGCCGGTCTAGGAATGGTAGAACAATGGGTTCGATGACGGTTTGGATGTACCGTGCACTATTCAGTGTCCCCTCGACGATCACCAGTGGTGTACGGCCAGTGTAGGAGATCGCTCCCCACACCATGATGCCGGGTGTTGGCCCTGTGTGCCTCGGTCGTATGCAGTCCTGATTGTGGCGCTCACCTGCACGGCGCCAAACACGCATACGACCATCATTGGCACCAAGGCAGAAGCGACTCTCATCGCTGAAGACGACACGTCTCCATTCGTCCCTCCATTCACGCCTGTCGCGACACCACTGGAGGCAGGCTGCACGATGTTGGGGCGTGAGCGGAAGACGGCCTAACGGTGTGCGGGACCGTAGCCCAGCTTCATGGAGACGGTTGCGAATGGTCCTCGCCGATACCCCAGGAGCAACAGTGTCCCTAATTTGCTGGGAAGTGGCGGTGCGGTCCCCTACGGCACTGCGTAGGATCCTACGGTCTTGGCGTGCATCCGTGCGTCGCTGCGGTCCGGTCCCAGGTCGACGGGCACGTGCACCTTCCGCCGACCACTGGCGACAACATCGATGTACTGTGGAGACCTCACACCCCACATGTTGAGCAATTCGGCGGTACGTCCACCCGGCCTCCCACATACCCACTATACGCCCTCGCTCAAAGTCCGTCAACTGCACATACGGTTCACGTCCACGCTGTCGCGGCATGCTACCAGTGTTAAAGACTGCGATGGAGCTCCGTATGCCACGGCAAACTGGCTGACACTGACGGCGGCAGTGCACAAATGCTGCGCAGCTAGCACCATTCGACGGCCAACACCGCGGTTCCTGGTGTGTCCGCTGTGCCGTGCGTGTGATCATTGCTTGTACAGCCCTCTCGCAGTGTCCGGAGCAAGTATGGTGGGTCTGACACACCGGTGTCAATGTGTTCTTTTTTCCATTTCCAGGAGTGTATTACAGGAGTTGGCTTGAGGCAAGTTTGTTTTTCTCATGCCAGTGTAAGCTCATCACACAACCTAGTTATTTTGGTACCTCTAAAACAGTAAATAATGATGTTTACAAATATTTTAAAAAGTCTAAGAGACAGCTTGTTACTTATTTATAACAGTAAAGTACCAAAAGACATGGTTCTGTGTGTTCTTGTTTGTCTTATGTTAAACATGTACTGAATCTTAAGTCGATCACTCAGACGATATTAACTGTCAAATCCACGACAGGTAGATGGAGACACAGCATTTAATCAGCTACCTGTTCAATAAATTCCCATCTGAAAGTCTCTAATTTTTGCACATATGGCTGTAAACAAATACATAATTTACCAGCCAATTCCCATAAAGAATTTATGATACACACAGGCCCCCTTTCAGCTTCTGTTGGAAAGCACAGATATACAGCCATTTTACCTATGTGGGGCAATCACTTTTTTGGATGTGGTAATCAGAACTTTATAAATTTTTCAAGTTTTTTTTTGTTTAATAGCAGGTACACAAGATCGTGAACCAGCCCAACATTTTACAATATCAGATGACTTCAATGGACAGGTCACATAGTCCATATACCAGACCAAATTACCTAAGCAAGTTTTCATTGCTCACATTACAACAAAAAGCCCTTGGGTAGACCAAGAACCACATGGGAAGATGATGCATAGAAAGATGCTGAAGCTCTGAATGTAGTCAACTGGGAGGTAACAGCAACAGCCAGAATGCTATGGAGGCAGACTGCTGATGCAGTGCATGATCTACACAGTCAGTAAAGTAAGCAGGTACCTGCCTGTAGTCCTGGTACACATTGAAGTTCCCACAACACAGTACCATAGCATGCCACTACAGAAATCAAAACAAAATGGTGCCATTTAATCAGCAGGCTGTGCCGTCTTGTTTTGGCTCCTCTGTAATGCAGGACTGTGATTGGGGGATTTCACTGTGTACCAGGGCTGCAAACATTTAGCAGCAGGATTTCAGTATGTACCATGGTGCAAACATTTACCAGCAAACAAAAAAATTAATTCTGTAGCCCATTTCATTACTTGTCACATCCACTGACAAGTGGACCACATTATTCTGAACAATATGTTTCACATCTTGGTGGTCCAGTTCCTTAGCTGTGGTTTAACAGTGGCCATTCACACAGATCGATGTTTGGTTTATAAAATGTTGCACTGTGGTCACACAGTTGGTAGATAACCTCTCTGCTTTCACTTGGGGGTCTGCCAATGAAAGGGCTACGTAGAAACTGGTGAATGTGTAGGACATGTCTTTTACCTGTGTCTTTCACACAGATGTGACCTATGGGCAAATGGGATTAGTGGCAGGAGTAACTTAAAGGAGATGTGGGATTCGACTTTTAGATGTAGTTTAAGATGTGATGTAGTTTAAGATCCCATGTAACACACCCTGCAGCCCTTCACCCTGGTGGGCACTCATTCGTGAGTAATCAATGGAGAAAAAAAAAATTGTGCAAATCTCAGTAGCTCGAAACAAATTAATTTATACAAACCTGGTGCCTAGCACAATGGAGATGGTATAGGCCTCACATACAGAAGGTTGCGGATTTCTAATCTCATCAGGCGTTTTAATTTTAATTTTTAAATCTTTATAGAAATTACTTGGTTCATTATTTTTATTCAGTTACCTGATTTTAAGGGTAACTTTTTGTTCCTACTCTCTTGTATCAAATTTTTCATTTGCCCTTATTTTTCTTCCCGTCTTTCTTTTTCCACTTGGAATCTTTGTTCATGTGATTTTAATTATTTTTATTTTTGCTTTAATTTCTTTAGTTTTGTCATTCTATTATTTCATCCACATTACTGCATTCATTATTTGTATTTTGATTGGTTTCATTTTATTTACAATCTCCTCTTTCGTTTAAATCTTCATCCTCATAATTTGTCCGTAGAGCAAAAGGAATTTATTGTTTGAAATGTTTGTATTACTATTACTATCCAAAAAATACACATCTTGTAATGAAAAATACATTTTTGACACCATTGTACACTCAATATAAATAGATTATCTTGACTTTTGTTTTTTAACTGATAGACTGACATTTTCAAATGTTTAAATATTATAACAGATAAATAAATATAATTTAATTCCCATTCACAAAAATGCCAAGTGGAAAAATAATGATACGAAGAAAAACAAGAACGATTGAAGAAGTTGATATGATAATTAAAATGTTGAGGCAAAGGTACAGAAATTTAAAAAAAAAATACATTCATGTCACTTAATAGAACAAAAGTAACGATCAAAGTCATTTTGATTGAAATTAAAAATACATTTTAATGCACCTGGTGAGATTCGAACCCACAACCTTTTGCATTTGTGGCCCTTACCCTAGCTATTACACTACACAACCAATTTATACCATACTACACCACTTTTTTTAAAGCTATTGAGAGTAACACAAAATTCCAGAATTGTTTTTTTTTGCGATTACTCATAAATGAGGGTCCACCAGGGTGAATGGCTCCAAGGTGTAATACCTGGGGCCTTAAACTACATCACCATATAAATGATTTCAAATTGTTGATCCCATGACTGGCAACCTTTCCATGTTAGAACTGGACAAGTCCTTGAGTAGATTGTGTGGAGGGCAGAATAATAGTTCAAGGGAGATCAGCAGTATCTTCCTCAATTCAGAGCAATATGACGCAGAAGCCTACACAGAAAATGTGGTTTGTTTATTACAGTCCTGAATGGAACAAAATGACTGGGGGTATTACTCTGTGACTGGACAGCACCTGTTCAAGAAGTGTTGGATATCTATTTTATGAGAAAAAGGCACAGAAGATTTGTCTATTGACATGGTGAAGAGATAGCTGAACGATTGCATGCATCAAAGTAATGTGAAAAACCAACTGGCAACTTTTCTGATTTATGGCTTTGCCAACTTACAAACATATACATTAGTTTTCACTATAATTGCATTTTAATTTCTTTGGCCATTAGAATGATAGATACAAATTAAATTTCAGTCAACATTTTTATGTACACACAAAAGTACAAAAATTTACAGCAATAATGAGAGACTGACATACTTTCAACTAAAGTTATCCTTCGCCAGTACGGTACAGTCTTTTCCATTTAGGTTTCAAGGCTATTTTATCTTATGTCAATTGTTTTGCTGTTGTTATGTGTCATCTTCAAAGAAACTCGAGGCCAAGGTCTATGACCTATAGTCTTATTTTTAATTAGAGGGAGTTAATTAATTAATTAATTAATTAATTAATTAATTAATCACTGTATTTTTTCCATCATAAACAGATAGCAAGTTGCAGCTATCAGAGTGAAATTAAAAGATTTTTTGCAGCAGACATGCTATAAGGGACAATTTCTGGTCTCAATGATTTTGAAATAATGCCACATATGTAACATAACCATATATCACTGACTTATAATGCAGTAAGTTGATATAGCACTCACTTTGTCATGTCTACTTATTTTGTTGTATTCAACAGTGATTACAAAGACAACTGAACATTTCAATTTTAATCTTTGTTTTTTGAAATCATTGGTATGTTGATAGAATGTCTCTATCAACGTACCAACGATTTCTAAATTTATATGCTTATTACATACACTGAATTCATTTTTTATCATCACACATTCATGAAATATGCAGAGACTGAATACAAACACACATATTGTACTTTTTATCCACTGATATTTCCTACAGTGTCAGCAATCAGACACCAACTCGCTGGTACAAAACCTGGCATCATTACATTGTATGTCATTTTATGAACATTTTTGTCTGTGTAACAGTGTTTACAATGGTTGATTAACTTAGTGTATTCTCTGCATGGTGTAGCCACACAGTCTTTCAATTATCCCAGGCATTTCATTATCATTAATCTCTCAATAAAAGGTTTTTAAATTTCTTCAAACTACTTAACAATTTAAAACAACTGTGATTACGTACCCACAGTTTCAATTTTAGCTTATGGCCTTCCTATAGACTACACTGTATTATGACTTTGGAAAGCTCCCAGTATTTTAGGCCGGAAATGGTCAGAGAGGGATTCATCTTCTGCAGTATTTGCTCTTTGTAAATCTCCAGACAGCAAATATAAAGCATGCTTCTAATAGTCATTTCTACACAAGAAAACAAAAACTACACTTTTATTTTGTGACAACATCAACAGTAAAACATGTCAAAATACAGTTTCTGCATGCTTCACACCAGGAGCAAACCTATTTTTTGACTTTATGCCTATCCCCCTTCCCATCTAGTTACTAGAATAGTATATTGGAGCTTACTGTCTGCTGAGAAACAAAGTGTTCTGCATTATAAGACAAACATAATTTGTGCAGAGTAAAAATGATCTTGTTAATGAGTGCAATAGTGACTTCCTAAGATTTATTAAGGTCTAATATCACAATTTCTTTTTATGAAAAAGAAGTACCAGGACACAGCACAATCTTTGGATCACTTTAACAAATGTGACCACTGTTACATCAGATGCTTCTTAAAACAGTTTGAATTTACACATGTTGAAGCACAAACTTCGCAAACTTTGTGTCTTGTTAAGTGTAGGCAAACTTTTTATGAAGACCACACACTAGTCCCTCTAATAAGAACTATAATAATACAATTGAGTACATTAAATGTGTGTTTGATATCAGTGTTTGCAACAGTCATGAATGTTTCATGACTAAAAAGGTCATATGAGAACAATAAGCATAATGACCCTTAAAGTGAGAGTGACTTTCACTATTGACTACTTCCATTATTCACAAAAATCATGCATTTCATATATTTGCTATTTTCCCTGATTTCTATATTTACGTTTTTTGTATCACAACTCTCTGTTAGAAGTTCCTCCAAATTTCCTTCCAATCATAACTTATTTTCTGGCTGCTCTGCAAATATTAGACATGAATCCTCCCTACCTAGTCAATTTATTGCACCGTATTTGTGCAGAAAGTCCTCCTTTTCACTTCATAGTGAGTATCAAAATGTAATGAAGTTAGCTGATAGCCATGGAGCTGACAGGTGGTGTGCTGAAAGCAGAATTACTGAGTGGTATTGCCCCAGTGGGGATATACATACAGAAGAGAGAGTTTTAGGGATACTTTATTCCACTGGGTATACGATACATGAAGAAATAGCTACTTTATCAAAGTGAAAGGAAAGAATCCCTCAGAGTTAACTGGCAGGAAGAGAAAAATATCATTAACGTGTGCAAGGCAGCACTAAAAATGCTTATATACTGGATAGGTATAATTGTGCAGCAGTGAAATGAAGATATGGGCATTCATCAAGTCACTGTTTTGTAAGTCAGAATTATGCAGAACCAGCTAAACTGAGTTGTTACCAGAAATTGTGAATTTTAAAAAGTGCTTCATATAAAACTCTGACATCTTCCCAGTTCAAATATAATGGAACTAATACGAAACTGCAAAGCACTATTCAATTAATCTCCTAAAAGTATGAATGAAATAATTAATTTAAGAAATCACTGTGATACTAAGATGTCACATAACAACAGCTTTATAAGTAACAATGTGTCAAATATTTTCTTTATACTTAACAGATGCACATTAATCAGGTCTACCACTTGTTTGCATTTATACCTTGAGCTTGCTCATTAGATTAAAACTTTGTGCAGGACTCAGACTTCAAGCTGCCTTTTTACTTACAGGTAGACTGGAGGTTTCAAACAGTTCATAAGATTTCTCCAAGTGCATTAGCTGGCAAGTATTGCCTGCAATGATCAGGGTTCAAATCTCAATCTTGCACAATGTCTTAATCTTAAGGGACTGCCTATTTCACAGTACACTCCACAATCACTGCAGTAATACAGAGTTTAAAACAAAAGAGAAGAGAAATTATTTGCAGTCTAAAAGAAAAAGAGTAGCTGATTTAACAAATCAGAGACTTTTAAGAATTTTACATAGTTTGAAGACATAATCCAATTTCTATTCACACATAGACATATGCTTGCTCATTGAGTATTCAAGATTGTCAAGCCAACAAAATGCCTCACATGACTTAGAATATTATATAAAAACATCGAAACATTGACACATCCTAAAATTTACAATAACTCTCTTAAGTGAACTGCTTTACACAAACAAGGACATTGTGTATGAATATTATTAGAGAGCAACTGTCATTTATTTATACACATTATGAACACTGTACTCAAAATGAGATGAATTTTCATGTCATAATTGAATGTTTCTTATAACTGTACACTTAGGTCACATTACTTGGAACAATCCAGTTAATAACTACAATCTTCATTCTTCCAGTAACTATGCTCTGACTAAACTCTTTGGTCCCTGTATAAACTTGGAGAAAAGTCTAGATCCTCTGTTGCATGATGATACTGATAACACAACAGCTTTATTAAAATATTATGATTCAAGTCTTTGGTGGGTTTTCTGTTTGGTAATTTTTTTACTGTTTTTGAATTATTAACAATTAAATCATTTACACACCTTCACAGCCAATAGACAAACATCTGCCTGTGTCAAAAACAAGACTTTTCTGAGTTTATATGACACACAGAGAAACTCTTCTTTGGAGACAGCTCAGGCAATTATTTATTCACTGTGTGAAAATAGTTTTTTTAAGGATTAGAACCCATCTTTGCTTTTAACTGATGACGTTATGTTGACTTTTCACACGCAAAGTTGTGTCATTCAGACTCTTCCATTCAGTCCAGCAAATCCATTTACCACTTTGTACATCCACCTACTTTCTGACACTATATATCAGTATAAAGGGTTCACATATCTTTACCCTCACACACAATATGAGCAGTTTCTATTCCTCCATAGAGAGCTAATCACAGCCAAAATTACTTCACTCACACATAACTTTCTTGACGAGAGGAGTACAAGAGGAAAGAGTCCAGCAGACGAGGTTCCACAAGTTCCATGGCACCCAGCTCCTCAATAACCTCTGTACCACAGTTGGCTGCTATTTTGCGAAGAGCAGCCTGTGAACAATAAAACATTACTGATACAATCTTTAAATGAATTTGAGGTGAATCATGTGAAAAATATTATGTTGGGAAAAAAAACCGTAAGAACTGTCTACCAAAAGGAGATTAGTTATGATAAGGATTAGCATTATTAGAAATTTTGCTAAAATTACACCCACTCAGATCATGTACACAGTAATGGAAAAAATTGAGGTGAAATACACATGAAAGTGTGACAATTACTGACAGAGGTATAGCAAAGGAAAGGTTGTGAAGCTATATCGCGTGCACTTGTCAGGGCACTTAAATTAACACACAGGAGCAAACAGAATTTATCCAACAATCACATGAAGTGTTCCAACCCCATCAGTGCTGTGCTGCATTGTTGTTTACTTTCCAGTTGTGTACAGTACATTTTTCTTAGGACCAGTCAGTTTAATTATGAAATAGATTTGCATTCTGTGATTATGCACTCACATTGGCTGTTTGTGACACGTGAAAATTTGTGGCAGACCAGGACCTCACAAATTGCAGGTGGTCACATTAACCAGTTTGGCTATCTGATCACACCTCCAGGATGGATCCAAACTTCCATTTGTAACATAGTCACAACACTTATGCTCATAAAATTTGTGAGTCCTGCACAGGGAGATAAATATACATGTATGTCCAAAGAACATTGTATTGTGAAGATACAGACACTGTATAAAAACAGGCACTGTAGCCATTAATGATGCAGTCAATTTAACTCACAAGGTTCACAGACTGCATACTTAGGTTGATTGACTGTGTACTTAAGTTATGGTATTAGCTCATTGGCTTCGCACATTTTCCCATGGCCACTTTTCTTTAAACACCGACTTACGCCGGGGGGAAAAAAAAACTGGCAGTCACAGAAGAGAAAACAAAGATATGCCGTAAAGGTGCATTAAGGTGTCAATGGAAATCTGCTTAGAAAATGATCTGTCAGAAAAGTCCTGAAAGACCATATCTATCAACTACTGAATGGACCAGTTGAAGAACATAACATAGAACCAGATATTAAAATCTACAGTGAGGACCATCCCACCACCTGGACAGAAATAGGGACAGCTTTAAAATCTGTGCCTAAAGTAAAATCTCCAGGTGGAGAAGAAAGGGCAGTGGGCATTCAAGACCTACAATGGCTGCACAGATCATTCAATACAATGTGGAAAGACAACAAGATGCCCACAGACTGGAGCAAAGGGTGTCATAATTACTCTGTTCCAGAACATCAGTACATGAAAGCCCGCTAATTATAGAGGAATAACTCTGTTGGCACACGAGCTGAAAATTCTAGAGAAGATCATAGAGTAAAGATTGAGAATTATCATAAGCCACAGCTGAAAGAGGAGTGATTTGGTTTCAGAAATAACGTATCAACAGTGGATCTAATTTTCAGTACCAGCATGTTGATGGAAAAACGCTAGGAGAAAGGTAAAGGCCCATTAACTGTGTTCTTATATACAAGAAAGGCATCTTATTGTGTTTCAAGGGAAAAGATCTTGGAGTACCAGAGGAAAAAGAATGTACCTGAAGGACAGGTAAGTAAAATCCAGATGCTATTTCAGGCCTATACTAGCTGTGTACAAGTTGTAGAGTGATGATCTTCAAGGTTTAAGACCAAGAGCGGAGTTCACTACTCTTAACCACTGTTATATATGATATAAAGAACACCAGGAAAAGTTTTGGTGAACTTAATGCAATTGTTTTTCTGATTATGTCATGATCTGGGGTGAAACAGAAGACAAAGTTCAGATCAAACATGTGGAAATCCCAGTTCCAGGAGTTCAATCTCCACATCAGTGAGATGAAGACGGTCAACAGAGATGGGAATCCTGTAAGTGTGAAACTAGGAGACCACCAGCTAGAGCGTGTCGATGGTTTTCCGCCATCAGGAGTATAATCACCAGAGATAATTTGATTAGCCGCAAAATTACTAACAGAACAAAAGGTTGCCGATTTCTAAAAACAAGTGAAAACCCTACTATGGGACAAGAAAATTCCAGAAAAAGCAAAATTAGTGACATTCATCAGCTATGACATACCAATATTGACCTACAGTATCAAAGTATGCGCCCTCACAAAGAGAGAGACATTGAGGCGCCAGGCATCAAGAATGAAATTCCTTAGATTTACTATTCAGAAGACTCAGAAGGATAAAGTAAAGAATGAGGAGGTGAGGAAGAATTCCAGAATCAAGACACATGTTTTAGACTGAATCCGTGCTCCCAGGCTATGGTGTTACAGGCATATAATGAAGTTGGAGGGGGATACCGGTATATAGTTTCCCCCCTCCAACTTCATTATATGCCTGTAACACCATAGCCTGGGAGCACGGATTCAGTCTAAAACATGTGTCTTGATTCTGGAATTCTTCCTCACATATATATATAGAGGGAAACATTCCACGTAGGAAAAATATATCTAAAAACAAAGATGATGTGACTTACCAAATGAAAGTGCTGGCAGGTCGACAGACACACAAACAAACACAAACATACACACAAAATTCAAGCTTTCGCAACAAACTGTTGCCTCATCAGGAAAGAGAGGGAAAGACGAAAGGATGTGGGTTTTAAGGGAGAGGGTAAGGAGTCATTCCAATCCCGGGAGCGGAAAGACTTACCTTAGGGGGAAAAAAGGACGGGTATACACTCGCGCACACACACACATATCCATCCATGATATGTCTGCTTGTGTCTGTATATGTGTGGATGGATATGTGTGTGTGCACGTGAGTAACTGTATATCAGGTCTGGTCTTATAGCGTTTCACTGCTTGGTGTAGTGAGGCTACTCAGTTGACACCTAAGTCTTGGGAGAGTGCACGGAATTTTGTCGATTATAGTTGTGGGAACAGTTTCGTTCGTAAAATTTGCTGGGGTGAGTCCCGCGTGAGCCTGATTTAATTGAGAGATTGATTTGTTAGGTGCCGAGTTTTATGGAATCGGTGTGAATGATATCCCGTCTGCATTGTATGTTGAGTGGTCGCGACGAGAGGTAATTGGGTTGCTTGTCATTTTTATGGAGGTGGTTTGGGTATTGTGCGTGTGTGTATCGAGAAGGGAAGCCTCGAACACGTGTTGGTAGTTGTAATTTCAAGACCACTAGCTTGCAGAAGAAAGCGAATTGGCTCATAGAACGATGAACTGTTTCACTATACGGTGATGGTGTGCACGTATTACTGAGTAGACAAGCGATAGTAAATTGAAGGAACCATTTAACGAGCTAAATGTAGCTAAACCAAAATTTGATTCATCAAGGTGACGAGTGGCCGATTTAAATGTTACGGAACTTAGCGGGTCGCGTGTGGTCAACGCCTAAAGAGGTCAAGATTTGCTTTTAAATTGTAACTTAAGGTTAGTTGAAAAGTGGCGGTGACAATTAGGATTTTTTTATGACTTGTTTTCCGTATTGTGGGGACTGATAATATATTTGCTGGCACTCGTTCACTGGTGATAATCAACGTGTATTGAGATACCTAGAAGGAAAATAATTTCATTGGGGTTAAAGGAAACTTCCCAGTCTATTTAATTGGGATCTAGTGTCAATATATCTATATAATTTTCGGAAGTATAAAAGAGTGTAATTTAGAGATATTGACACAGTGGAGTCGATATCACGTATAATGTGGTGTTTTTAAATGTGTTTGGTAAAAGGTTCTTGAACGAATGAAATTATAAATAAGCTACTGAAAGTAGATCTTCTCAATATTAAAGAAAAGATTTCAATTAAGGAAAAAAGTTTTCTAAATGATGAATAAGTTTAATTGAAGTAACTGAATTATTTACGGAAAGGCCAAAGATTTTGCTACTAACAAAGATTCGTTATTCTGAGACGCATGCGAAGTCTCATCACTTACATATTATCGCTGCGTCGAGTTGGAAAAATATTTAAGGGAGAAATAAAAATGTTTTAATTCCTAACAGTAGTGATGGAAGTGTCCATAAACAGAATAATCATTTCAGGACGGTAGACAGATTGGTATTTTAGTACAAGTAATAAAATAGTTCCGAGTTTATGTCAGAGAGTACGTACTGCATTGTGAAAAGCTCGTTGCGAAAGATAACAATTGCTAGTTGGATGTCGCATTTATCATCACGCAAGATAATCAAGTACTGAAATTAAAGTAATTTGTTGCTCTGACGAGATCAGTATCTTAGACAATGAGAGTGGTTCATTAAATAGGCCCATTTATTCACTACTGCTTAACTTCAGTAATCATTGGCGTGTGAATATTGTTAAGTGATTATTTGCAGTTCTGTCGTGGCTTGGTACGATTTCGGCGTCATGTCTAGGCAGGGTGTTGTTCCCATTATTTGGCAGACAGGCTGTTTGCACGGTCAGCGGTTGAGGTGGCTGCAATATTAATTGTACTAAGGCTGATTTCATGTCCGATTGGTTCATTGCCAGTGTGATTGCAGCACGGGCTAGATTCTTGTTGTCATCAGAGGCCCCTCTCCAACTGGAATCTTCTGCAATTAGATAGCGTTCTGCAGTCTTAACATATAGTTACAAATAAGAAACTGTACCTAATTAAAGGTGTGGTGGTCTATTGGTGGCCTAAGTACTTTGCGCAACAGGATACTCTGCAGTAACGGCATAGAGACATTGATACAGTACGATCCCTCGTCGTCAATCAATCTTGGGTACTGCCAGTCACGGACCAGTACAAAATCCTCGGTGTATCAAAGCAGCTTAAATCACTTAATAAAGTCAAGGCCTCCGGTCCAGATTGTATACCAGTCAGGTTCCTCTCAGAGTATGCTGATAAAATAGCTCCATATTTAGCAATTATATACAACCACTCGCTCACAGAAAGATACGTACCTAAAGACTGGAAAATTGCTCAAGTCACAGCAATACCCAAAAAGGGAAGTAGGAGTAATCTGCTGAATTACAGGCCTATATCACTAACGTCGATTTGCAGTAGGGTTTTAGAACATATACTGTATTCGGACATTATGAAGTACCTCGAAGAAAACGATTTATTGACATATAGTCAGCACGGATGCAGAAAATATCTTTCTTGTGAAATACCACTAGCTCTTTATACTCATGAAGTAATAAGTCCTATCAACAGGGGATGTCAAATTGATTCCATATTTTTAGATTCCCAAAAGGCTTTCAACACCATTCCTCACAACTGTCTTCTAACCAAACTGCATACCTACGGAGTATCGCCTCAGTTGTGCGACTGGATTCAGGATTTCCTGTCAGAAAGGTCACAGTTCATAGTAATAGACAGAAAGTCATCGAGTAAAACAGAAGTAATATCCGGCGTTCCCCAAGGAAGTGTTATAGGCCCTCTACTGTTCCTGATGTATATTAACGACATAGGAGACAATCTGAGTAGCCGTCTTAGATTGTTTGCAGATGATCTGTCATTTACTGTCTTGTAAAGTCATCAGATGATCAAAACGACTTGCAAAATGATTTAGATAAGATATCTGTTTGGTGCGAAAAGTGACAGTTGACCCTGAATAAAGGAAAGTGCGAAGTTATTCACATGAGTACTAAAAGAAATTAGCTAATTTTCGATTATGCGATAAGTCACACAAATCTGAGGGCTGTAAATTCAGCCAAGATTACAATTACAAATAACCTAAATTGGAACAATCACATAGATAATATTGTGGGTAGAGCAAACCAAAGACTGCAATTCATTGGCAGAACACTTAGAAGGTACAACAGGTCTACCAAAGAGACTGCTTACACTACGCTTGTCCACCCTATTCTGGAGTACTGCTGTGTGGTGTGGGATCCGCATCAGGTGGGACTGGTGGATAACGTCGAAAAAGTACAAAGAAGGGCAGCTTGTTTTGTATTATCGTGAAGTAGGGGATATAGTGCTACAGACATGATATGTGAATTGGAGTGTCAATCATTAAAACAAAGGCATTTTTCGTTGCAATGGGTTCTTCTCATGAAATTTCAATCACAAGTTTTCTCCTCCAATTGCGAAAACATTCTGTTGGCAGCCACCTACATAGGGAGAAATGATCATCATTATAAAACAAGAGAAATCAGGGCTCGCACGGAAAAATTTAAGTGCTCGTTTTTCCCATGTGCCGTTTAAGAGTGGAACTGTAGAGAGACAGCATGAAGGTGGTTCATTGAACCCTCTGCCGGGCACTTTATTGTGAATAGCAGAGTAATCACGTAGATGTGGATGTCATAGCTCATGTCACATGATCTCGCCAGCTGATGACAGTGAATATTTAGAGCATAGGATGCGTGATGTAGTCAGCCAATAGCAACATCATTGTTAAGTAGCGGTAACATACAAGTTAATGGTTTAAATTAATATACACAGTCAGAAAAGTGGAAATAAAATAAAATCTGAAACTAATAACATATTTTAGCCTTCCGTAATTATGTGAATGTATTTTCATTCACTTGATACCTCCCGGCCACAGATATCTGTTTTGTTTTCATTTGACGTGAGAGTAAACGAAGGGGAAACAGCAAAATCACTAAACGTAAACACGGGTCACGTGGAGACTTCTCACTATAACTCAGGCTGCTCTGCGCGTCAGCCCCGGATCTACGATATTTGCGAACCGAGTCAGTACTAAAAAAAAAAATTGAATTTTCAAAAACATGTGCATCTTGTAGGGCACATCATTCTGAAAAGTTTGAAACATAAAACATATGTGTTCAAGAAAATGTAAGACATGTTATTTGGTCTTAAGTGTGCCAAAGTGCAATGCCACGCCTCATCATACAGCATTCTTGTATCGCACGTCACTATTTCGCTCTGTGGAATTGAAACGTGTATATTTTGTAAGCAATGCCATCAAACTATATTCAGGACAGTGGAAATTGAAATGTCCTGTGGTGCCTCTCCTGCCCCCAGTCAGCCGGTTTGATAGCCTGCCCCTCTTTTTTATTTGATTTTATTATTTTTTTTTTTTAACTCACTATTAATAGCGGATGGGATTATTTGTAATCGGGAGAACAAGAACTCTTCAGAAAATTTGCACTCTTTATTGCCTATTAGCTTGCTGTTTTGTGTGACATAAAATTAAATATAGGATACATAAAACCAATATAGACAAGAGACAAGCAAGAAAGTACACATTTCTTCAATCCTTAGCACCTAGCATTTTTTCCTCTCTAATCTTGTTACAGCTTTACATGGCATGCTTTCCTTTCTGTGCAAGAATCTATTACCTCACCAAAGTTCGTCAACCGTTTTGCTACATGAAAATCGAAATTTTGCTATCTAATAGTGAAAAAGCTGTTAATATTAATAATACCCAAGACTGGTGTGGTTTCTCGATCTGATTACGTCTATTTTGTCACTGTATGCTAGATAAAACAAAATAGGCATTTCTAATATTGCAGCAATTTGTAACACACACCAAATAAGTGAGACTGTTTTGGCACAAATGGTCATTTTTATAACACAACAGAATACAATTCACAAAGTACCAATATCAAATGCCTATTAGGCCTACTACAAGCAAAAAGCTTTATGTTAGGAAATAGTTTCACATTTCATTCATACGCACCAGTTTTTCAAGCATGAAATCGAAAAGTAGTATTACGAAATTTTTATATAAATTTGGAACTGTCTTATTCTTACATAATTTGTGTGATGTTCCCATTTCTTCTGCTTCCTCATTCTAACAATCTTGTCATCACCAATTCTGTAGCTATTCCTGCCATTGTCAAAATCTCTTTGCCGATTAACTTCACTAACCCTGCCAGAATCACCGGTTTAGTTACCCCGTGACTATTCTGCTGTTAGGTGTTGTTAGGTGTTGTTACATATTCGTACAAAACATTTTCTGTGTTAGTTCCAAAATAGAACTTAAGCGGCTGCTAGCCGGGGACTGTACAATTGGTCCTTACTAGTGTAGCGATCTGCCTAAAAATTTTCTGTCAAAATTTCATTTTCTTGGATACAACAAGAAGATAATATGTAATCTTTGTCACTTTTTATTCCTGTAGTCATTTATTTCCATTCTGGTAGATTGAATCTATGGATTTCGCTAGTAATTACAACGACGCTGATCATTTGAAAACCCAGTCAACCATATAACACGACAGCATTGGCATTCATCCATTTGGCTTTACTCCGCTCAGCTCATATAGCCCAATCCCCTTTTGTCTGTGGAAAGTTTACTTCTAGATGCGACGAGGATTCTCCTGACAGACACATCATGTGCACTATGCACGCATTCAAAAATCAACTCATGATTCATTCAGAAATGAACTTAAAATGTGTTCAAAAATATACAAAACCAACAGGTTTTTTTTTTTTTTTTTTTTTTTTTTTTTGCAAAAACAGACAATGTCTTATGGGATAACAGCAATCAGTGATTTTATAATGTTACTTAAAATCCGTCTTGATTGCAATTTCTTTTTTTTTTTATTCATATGACCGGTTTCGGTTCATTCAGAACCATCTTCAGATCTGTAAAAATAATGATACTAATTTACTATTTCACGGAAGCAAATCTTTTTCATCCTATCTAATCAACATCAAATGTACCAGAACGTACCTGATATTTCAGTTACAGGAGTAACCCGTCAAATCCAGCAACTTTCACATGCTACGTCACATAAAATTGGTTGGCAGAGTGCACGTCATTTATATTAATTATAACACTATTACCGACAGGTGGCGTCTGGTACATTTGTTACATTCCATTTGCACATACTGTATTCAGTAGATCTTTTTTTTATATTAAAATACTTAATTCAAATATGTAGATGTCAATGTTAAAATCTGTACTTATCAGAATTAAAAAACAGTAAAATTATCATTTTTATACGATCTAAAAAACATAGGACGATTTATATATCTATGGTGCTGGTGTGAACTTGTTTTCCTCTACGGTCTGCTTCCGTGGTTCCCGCCATCCAACGTTAAAATAGGGTTCCGAACAAATAACACGTTAAAATTGAAGCTCCGGCATAGAATATGTAATAGTAGGAATAAATTTCAGGATTCAGGTGTATATAAGATCAAATGTAATGACTGCTGTAAACAATATATAGGGCAGACTGGTAGGAACTTTGAAACCAGATTCAGGGAGCACACCTACTCTCAAAACAAAACAGCTTTTGGGGTGCATATGGGTGCGACAAAGCACTCAGTCACAAACATTGAACACAATTTAGACATCCTGCATACAGCTCATAAGGGACGGTTTCTTAACATTTTGGAAGAAATTGAAATATACACCCACAAAAATAAAGATCCGGATTTAATCCTCAATGAGCAAAGCGAATTCAATCACAATGCCTATTTTAGCATTTATGACAACCTACTAAGATGACAACTGTTGCGTGTGGAGATCCAGGCCGAGGGATGAGAGATGGTGCACAATGGAGAAGCCGGAAGATGTGTGCAGCGCCTGGCGTCATTGACGGGGCCCTCCTGTGCGACCCTCTTGCCCGCAGCGATGGACATCAGACGACTGAGCAGACCGCGGCACAACACCGAAATGGCGGGAACCACGGAAGCAGACCGTAGAGGAAAACAAGTTCACACCAGCACCATAGATATATAAATCGTCCTATGTTTTTTAGATCGTATAAAAATGATAATTTTACTGTTTTTTAATTCTGATAAGTACAAATTTTAACATTGACATCTACATATTTGAATTAAGTATTTTTAATATAAAAAAAAAGATCTACTGAATACAGTATGTGCAAATGGAATGTAACAAATGTACCAGACGCCACCTGTCGGTAATAGTGTTATAATTAATATAAATGACGTGCACTCTGCCAACCAATTTTATGTGACGTAGCATGTGAAAGTTGCTGGATTTGACGGGTTACTCCTGTAACTGAAATATCAGGTATGTTCTGGTACATTTGATGTTGATTAGATAGGATGAAAAAGATTTGCTTCCGTGAAATAGTAAATTAGTATCATTATTTTTACAGATCTGAAGATGGTTCTGAATGAACCGAAACCGGTTATATGAATAAAAAAAAAATTGCAATCAAGATGGATTTTAAGTAACATTACAACAGCAATGTGTTTCAAAATCATATAAATGATCGATAGATGAACGTGTGCTGGATGCTGGGGGCTTTGTGAAACAAGTTTTTTTTTTTCCTCGAGAATATTAATTTGGTGCCCCCTTTTCCCAGTAGCACCTAGCTGCTTGCTGCAACTGCTTGCACAGTAACAGCCACATTCCTGTAGCCAGAAGTGGAAGAATCTACTACTCAAACACGACTCAACAGCGCATGCACATGAGCCCGCTTGTAATTGCTAACACGAATCAAATGTAAACAATTGTGACTTCACGCTCATTGGAGGGAACTTGTTGTTACGAAGTACTGCATAGTCTTCCTAAAGCCTTTGACATATTTGCTGTTGGCAGATGCTTGCATGAGGACTATGTGTCGTTGTTGTATATGGCGCATTTCGTTTACAATTTCAGTTATTTTCCTTTTTTTCTCTCGTTTATGTTCTATTGTTGACGTATTATTCTGCAGTAGCAGGATACAGTAATATCCTTTGTTATAGTAATGGTTCTTACCAGTCAAAATTATGGAACTTTAACAGAAAACTAAAACAATGAAAAATTCCCAGAATTCTAAAAAATTCCCGGGTTTTTCCAGGTTTTCTCCCGGTTGTCCCGGGTCGTATACACCCTGAAAAATGGCTCTGAGCACTATGGGACTTAACTGCAGAGATCATCAGTCCCCTAGAACTTAGAACTACTTAAACCTAACTAACCTAAGGACATCACACACATCCATGCCCGAGGCAGGATTCAAACCTGCGACCGTAGCGGTCGTGCAGCTCCAGACTGTAGCACCTAGAACCGCTCGTCCACTCCGGCCGGCTACACCCTGAACATACACTTACTCTGTCTGGCACTACAGATGATCCTTACTCCACATTTTCACATGATATTGGAGCTTATGATTCTTTGTCACTCGCCTTAACTTCTACGATGTTACTACTTTGAGCTATCTCAGCTGCTACTCTTAGCAACATTCCCTCCAGGGAGCATCAACAATGAGATAATTAACCCTATTAAATGACACTGACTAGCACATATTTCCTATAATTCTCATACTCTGACATCATGGAAACTCTTATTCAGTACATACAACAAAAATGCAATGACTTAATTATAACTCTATCATAATACTTCTTGATAAAACTCATCTTCACCTCCAGAATCACTACACATTAATACACTATATACTTCTAGACAATAAGCCACACCTCTTGTTCATGATAAGGCACATTTCCTGTATTAATCAGGTGAAAACCAACATTCATATTTACACAGTCTCAAACTTGTCAGAGTTCACCTGACACATTTCACATACAGAAACAAAATTAAACATTACTATGTGTTTACACTGGAAGTTGTGGCTCTAGACGAGGTTCCTGGCCCAGTTGCAGATCTTGATCCCAAATCTGACACCAAAATGGAAATGCCCAGGGTGAATGATCTCTACAGTAGCAGGATTGAACTGAGGCGGTGGGTTGTCATCAAGCTGATGACTGATGGTCGATCACAGAAATGTCATTATTAGTCATACTCACACACTTCATAGGAGAACAGCTACAAGACTCGTAGTTACGCTCTGCAGTGGCAGTCCCCTCTGGGCATTTGCCAAAGACAGCATTTGGTGGCACATGTTATGATGCCAGTGGCTAGATGGGAATGCTGATGTGCAGAGGCCATGGCAGCACATGCACTTTCTGGACAGTGTGTGCTAATAGGCACAGAAACTCGCCATGATACTTGCAGCAGAAGACAGCACCCAGTAACGGTGTCTGCTCTTGTGAACAAAAGATTACATTAGTATGCCTTGGTTGAGCAGCTCCACCATCCAGCCTTTAACAGCTGCTCCCTGGGTAGAAGGCTGGCTGTGGGTGTAGTGAGTCCAGTCCACTGGCTGGAGGGTGCTAAGTCCACAGTGGATTTAGTGCCAGCAGTAGACCTGCAGTTGGTAAATGCAAAGTCTCATAGTGGCTGCTTGCAGGACCATGTCTCCTGCTGACAGGCATAGACGTCCCCTTGTAGATAGTGCTGCGGACTGTGATCTCTTTGGGTAAAAATGATGGGTTTTATGCTGGTTTGGTATCTACTTGTTTCGCCGAAACACTGCTTCCAATCACGTACGCCAAAACAGGCACATAGCTTGGGGACTATAGTAAACATCCAGCTTATGCCACAATTGCTCTGCCTTTCCACTTGCTGTTGTTAATGTGTTGCTGCCTCTGACTCAGCCTGTGAAGTGGAAATCAACTGGTGGCATCGCTGCATCTGATGTAATGGTGTTTTGTTCTGCTTCATTCTTGCCCGCTCCCATAGCCTTTCGCAACAGCTGTGGCAGCATCATTATTTTACTCAGTAGCGCCAAAAAATAGTGGTGGTGCTACAGTGATATGTTGCTAGGTATAGAAATAGTTGATGTATTTTGCTTACTATGTACACATTTTCCAGTGGTCACTGTGTTCCAGAAGTAAATTATGTTTATACTAGATATGTTTCAATTACTGCTTGTAGGCTAACCAGAGGTTCTTTCCTATAACTTTTGTCTTCAGTTATGATGTACAGTAGTTCTACCTAGCAGAGAGCATGCCTCGCTAGCATTCATACAATGGACAATAATGAGGTAGATTTACTGGGAAACATGCAGAGTGCTACAGAATACCAAGAACACTACATGTGATTTTGTCACTGAGTCTATCATATGGAATCAACAGGAAATAAGGAAGTTTTCAACTCTCTCTCTCTCTCTCTCTCTCTCTCTCTCTATCTCTCTCTCCATCTCTCTCTCTCCCCCCCCCCCCCCCCCCGTGCGTGTGTGTGTGTGTGTGTGTGTGTGTGTGTGTGTGTGTGTGTGTGTGTGTGTGTGAGAGAGAGAGGGAGAGAGAGAGAGAGAGAGAGAGCGCATGAATGTGGTTGTGCGCACACACCTGGCACAGAATGCAACTTTCATTTTCACTATGCTGTAATTAAAACTATAAATAATGTGCTGCAATAATGTAGAGACAACATAATTAGCCAATGTAATAACAAAATTCTTAACGATACACAAACTACACTTGGCAAAATATACGGCACTTTCATTGTGCATTTTATAAATGCATTTAAAAATTTAAATGGTATGTTTTAATGTTACTTCAACACAAAATATAGGCAGTGTTTCATATTATGTATGACTGGGCAAGATGATTAAAATGCTCCTGAATGTTGTGCCATGTCATTGTATAAAATACTTTCTATTCTAAACTGTTAAACCAACATTTCGGCTGTATAACAATAGCCTTTCTCAGGGCAAGACCCATTCTTGCCCAGAGGAAGGCCATTGTAATACAGCCCAAATGTCAGTTTAATAGTCTAAAATATAAAGTATTTTATACAATGACATGGTTAGGAGAATTTTAACCATTTTGACACCAACCACAGAAGCCTACACTGTAATGCGATTTTACAGTTAAGGAATGCAACAAGTTTATCTTCTTTTACTGATTCAATTTGATTTTTTCCCCTGTAGCAATAGCTGCATTAACATGTTTCTTAATTACGACCTACTGAGAAACTTTTTCAGGTCATTAACTGTACACACCCATGGAGCAACTGAATTAGAGATTGGCATGGTGTCACAGAAAGATCACTCCAATTACTATGACAGTTGGGTTGTTGTCAGAGCATCTACTGGCTATTGGCCTGATAGTCTAGTGCACAATCGACAAGATGTGCAATACTAAAAGATCTGATTGTGGCCATGTCCTGAATACACAGAACATGGGATAGCGCACCTCCGAGTTCATGCACGCACTGAGCTTCTCAAGTGCCACTATGTCAAAGACGTACTGTGAGTACTTCAATTCAGGGAACCTGCCCCGCCAGAGTTAACTACCACAGGTAACACATTGATGACAGCAGTCAGCACACAGGCTGCATTGCAGCAAATCACTCACAAATTCAATATTGAGCAACAGCAACAGCAACAACAACCACAACCAGTGGCCTATCACATTATCCTCAAACACCACCTTCTACAGCATATAGAAGCCACTGCCACACATGTGTATTACTTTAATTGCACTCCACAAAGCAAAGACATCGACATAGGTCAAGAAAACAACCACTGGGTCTCTCACATCACAACAGGTCACCTGTACTGTTGACTCTTGAGACACATTGAAGGCAGGATATGAGCACAATGAAACTAAAAGGCGATGTCCTCCTTGCGAACAGTATACTGTTAGCTGGTGAAGGGATTCTCATGTGAGAGGTGTATGCATAGGATGAAATTGTGGCACCTGATGTGCTAATCTTTGTATCTCACCAACAAATGTTACAGAATCTACTGTTCCATCATCCATCCCCACCTGTCACATACTACATCCAACAGGTGAATTATACATGCAGTGTGACAAGGCACCAATTCATTACTAGTTGCAGGAGGTCATGGATTGTAATGGCTCCCCAATTCTTTTGATGTCTTGTAGAAACCATTATACATCATTCTCATTACAAAGACAGAAAGGAGTATTATATGCAGCATAATAGATGCCTCTAATACAATACCTGATGAGTGTATATGACACTAAAGGAAATAGGCCTAAGACTATAAGACCTAATTTGTTTAAATATGTTTGAGATAGGAGAAATGATGTTATTACCAAGCAGGCAACAAGAACTCCATCACTGTGATTCCTTTCACGATCTTCCCGGCACAGCCTCACCAGTCGTGTTACCCCTTGCAGATCTACTATCTCTTGAGCCACAGCTTTGTCGGTGCAAAGCCTGTAAATAGCAATTTCAAATATAATATCTTTGAAACTTACGGGTATACATTATTTTAGGACACAGAAAAATCAAGATCAAGCTAACAACTTTATGTAAAATTTCAATATAGTTCTCGTGCCAATGTTAACTTGTGTAAAAATTTCAAATTAAGTCATCTCAGACCAAATAACATTCTTTTTGTCATTGATTATCAATGGACTTAGTTGATGACGTGGAGAAACTCTTCTCAAAATATAGGAATTTTAAACAATAACATGCTTTAATCCTAAGGAAATTTTATGAAACCTGTGTGTGTGTGTGTGTGTGTGTGTGTGTGTGTGTGTGTGTGTGTGTGTGCGCGCGCGCCATATACTACACTCCTGGAAATTGAAATAAGAACACCGTGAATTCATTGTCCCAGGAAGGGGAAACTTAATTGACATTCCTGGGGTCAGATATATCACACGATCACACTGACAGAACCACAGGCACATAGACACAGGCAACAGAGCATGCACAATGTCGGCACTAGTACAGTGTATATCCACCTTTTGCAGCAATGCAGGCTGCTATTCTCCCATGGAGACGATCGTAGAGATGCTGGATGTAGTCCTGTGGAACGGCTTGCCATGCCATTTCCACCTGGCGCCTCAGTTGGACCAGCGTTCGTGCTGGATGTGCAGACCGCGTGAGACGACGCTTCATCCAGTCCCAAACATGCTCAATGGGGGACAGATCCGGAGATCTTGCTGGCCAGGGTAGTTGACTTACACCTTCTAGAGCACGTTGGGTGGCACGGGATACATGCGGACGTGCATTGTCCTGTTGGAACAGCAAGTTCCCTTGCCGGTCTAGGAATGGTAGAACGATGGGTTCGATGACGGTTTGGATGTACCGTGCACTATTCAGTGTCCCCTCGACGATCACCAGTGGTGTACGGCCAGTGTAGGAGATCGCTCCCCACACCATGATGCCGGGTGTTGGCCCTGTGTGCCTCGGTCGTATGCAGTCCTGATTGTGGCGCTCACCTGCATGGCGCCAAACACGCATACGACCATCATTGGCACCAAGGCAGAAGCGACTCTCATCGCTGAAGACGACATGTCTCCATTCGTCCCTCCATTCACGCCTGTCGCGACACCACTGGAGGCAGGCTGCACGATGTTGGGGCGTGAGCGGAAGACGGCCTAACGGAGTGCGGGACCGTAGCCCAGCTTCATGGAGACGGTTGCGAATGGTCCTCGCCGATACCCCAGGAGCAACAGTGTCCCTAATTTGCTGGGAAGTGGCGGTGCGGTCCCCTACGGCACTGCGTAGGATCCTACGGTCTTGGCGTGCATCCGTGCGTCGCTGCGGTCCGGTCCCAGGTCGACGGGCACGTGCACCTTCCGCCGACCACTGGCGACAACATCGATGTACTGTGGAGACCTCACACCCCACGTGTTGAGCAATTCGGCGGTACGTCCACCCGGCCTCCCGCATGCCCACTATACGCCCTCGCTCAAAGTCCGTCAACTGCACATACGGTTCACGTCCACGCTGTCGCGGCATGCTACCAGTGTTAAAGACTGCGATGGAGCTCCGTATGCCACGGCAAACTGGCTGACACTGACGGCGGCGGTGCACAAATGCTGCGCAGCTAGCGCCATTCGACGGCCAACACCGCGGTTCCTGGTGTGTCCGCTGTGCCGTGCGTGTGATCATTGCTTGTACAGCCCTCTCGCAGTGTCCGGAGCAAGTATGGTGGGTCAATGTGTTCTTTTTTCCATTTCCAGGAGTGTATAACTATAGAAAATAAAGACCAATTGAGGCAGCAGTCTGAATACATTAGACAACAATATACAATTGTAATTCTTGAAGAACTAGACGAAGAAGAACTTTACACCAATTCTACTTAAGACTAGTAATTACTGTATGAACACTATGGCAACAATCTTAAATATGAATGGAAAATCCATCAAAAATATGTAATGGTTGGACACAAACCCAAGTAAACAAAAAAGTGGAAACAATAGAGTATGTATAAATAATATCTGAGATAGAAGTCAGTAATATATTCTGCAGCTGACAAATAGGGAAGGAAATGGAGAATGGGAGAGAAAATGGAGGGGATGGGGGCATAATAGAATGAAAACAAATTACTTCACGGAACTATGTTAAGCTATTGCTACCACAGCATACCAAAATTCCAGAACTGGAGACAGAAATTTTTTCTGGGTACTCAAAATTTAGTCTTCAGCACCTTCAAACTGAATTAAATTAAAAGTAGGTTTAAAAAATGAACAAGCGAAAAATAAACTTTTCTAAAATTATAAAGTGTTTATAGATTAAAATTCATTCTAGAAGAAAAGACATACAGCCAGATGGCTGACTGACGAAAAATAGGATGGTTGGGGCCTTATGGACCAATTATGACAAAGTCTTTAAAAACTGAATACAAGTTTTGATCATATTGTAATTGTTGTGGACAATTGGCCTCTGCATTTCTGGCAGGAGGGGGCGTGGGGGGTTGAGACACTTCAACCACCTCATTTTTCCTTCAGTCAATTTAGGGGACACTGCAGATTCTGCAAAGGAATGTGACTCTCGCCCCACACTTCTCTCATAAAAACATAATATGGAGAATAGGCTTCCATATCAGTATACTAAATGCTAGTGGTTAATAAAACTGCATACAAAGATTGGTAAAGCACAGATGAAAAGTCGCCACTTTCACCACGGAAGATAATCTTATATAAGAGATAAACACACATTTTTAGCTTTTTAGAGCAACTTTTTTGAATCTATCCCTAAATAGTTACTTTAGTTTCTGTTTTCCCCTGAATCCCTGCATACTCTAATATCCAGCATAATTATACTTTATTCCACTGGATCTTTTTTCATATCAAGTACATTGGTTCAACAGCCTGTAGTGCACTCAGGGAATCTGTACATATGATAAACTTAGTCTTTTGATTAAGCTTAAATTATTCTAGTGTCTCCATATTTGTATACAGGTATCAAGGACAGCAACTTCAGCCAGTGTGGTTTCAGCTATCTGAGACTGCAGACGTGTGTGCAAGTTGCATTTGCGTGAGTGTGTGCGCGCTTGTGTGTATGTGTGTCTATTGCTGACAAAGGCCTTAATGGCTGAAAGCTATAATTGTATGAATCTTTTTGATGTGACTATCATGACTCAGCATCTCCGCTATATGGTGAGAAGTTCCATTCTATTGTCCAGGAACTGGATATGTAGAATCCCATTATGTACCTTTTTTCAAATATTTAATTTGAAAAAAATATTTTCATCACTAAATCTGCTCTTTTAACTCGCAACTATAGAAGTAAATGTATAACATAGCCATTAGACTACAAAGCAATGTCGTTTATAATTTAAATAAGGGGAAACAGATAACAGAGGTTCTCTGTCTGTAGCATGTTACCCACCAACAGCACCAATAAAATTATAAAATGAACAATTCCTTTCAAACTCAAGAGTGCTGTGTTGCATGAGTGCTATGCACTGACCTGCAGAGGGTCTGCTGTGTGACTGCTCTGTCTCTCTGCTGCATGAAGTGTGCAGTGGTCTTTATGCCTTGACAGTGGACAGGAGACAGTAAAAAACAACCATGTTGTATGTGCAATGAAAAGAAGGCTTGCAGGATACAGTGACTGTCTACAATCTAGCACCTCCACCTCTTGAAATAAAGTTTTCTTACATGTAGCCCTATACCGATTTTTTTTTTTTTTTTTTAACCAAAAGTTGTTATGGAGACTTCTCTGTTTCTCACAATGCAATCCATGCACTTCGAGTCAGATTTCCATTTTCTAAAATGTCCAATATTCCACTATTGTACACAAAGTCAATCATCTGAACAAGCAGCAGCTTTTTTCAAAGTGATTAGCAATCAGGCTTTTTCATAATATTGTTATTCCATCCTGGACTCTTCATTTTTTTCTTCAAAGTAACTAATTTTACTGTTTTATTTTTAGCCTGCATAAGCACAAACAGTAAATGGCAAAGTTGTGATGGTTCATCCTTAAAACAGTACACAGCTGCTGTATTAATAGCTGCTCCTCTTTGTTAATGTATGTTTTGATTTGTTCCACAACCCTGAAGGTTTTCCTACATGATGGAAGCTACAGAATGTGATGAATGGATGAAGCATACTCTTATTCTATTAGCGATAGAGAAATGGTGGTGTTGGAAATCTTGGCACTGGAGGCACTTCTTTATCAAATTCACTCAGCTAGTGCTCATCAAGTTCCTTGAGATGCTTCTAGCTTGGCAGGTAATAGGAATCAGATATGCCTATTGCTTACAGGATGATTATGAAATGGTTAGTGGTAACATTTCCCTCCACTTCCACAATGTACATTTATAAGTGGTCTGGCAAGTTATATTTATTGGATCTACCAGAATGATACATGATACTGTGGTATGACTAACTATCTTGTTCTAAAATTTATGATGATATGTAATCATCAGCCAGCTTGATGGTGATAGAGTATCTTAATAAGTCAACATTCATGAAAGTAGATTTTGCTGCTCAAACATACATATGAAAACTTCAGAACTTTTTAATAAATCACATCATGTACCACTTACCTGGACAGTGCAATAGCAGATTTTTGTTGTAATCTTTCTGCAGCTGTAATTTCTGCTCCTGTCTGCAACGGGCAGGAACGTACTTGAAGAAAACACACAAGAGCAAGTGTAGCTCCCTGCGATGCCAATGAATGCCTTGTTTCAGGAACTGCTGCTACATTTGCAAGTAAAGTAGCAGTCTGTTCTCTTAAGAAAACAGGAGCATTTGGCCCTTGGGATCTTACTGCTGCCAGAAGGTGACCTATTGTTGAATATTCCAATAGGGGCCAGACACACCTTGGCTCTAGGTGACTCATATTGGCAAGTGCAGCTGCTACTAACAGCAAGGTCTGCTCATCAGCTTTTGGAGTTGCCATCCCTAAAACATAATATTGGTACTCACTGAAATTATTTATCCAGTTTTAGTTACATGTATGTTATTATTGGAAAAACATAAAAAACAACAAATTGAGTTCCCAACTATTGAAAATAAAACTTAATTATTTACAAACAAATTTGACTTCACAGCTGCTAACTGGTGTTGGAGATTTTCTTAAGAGATCAAGAAATTCCCCCATTCTTCTAAACACTGTACATCAAAAACTTAATTTATGTTCAAATGAGCAGTAGGTATATCACACAAAATTTAGCAGACTGATGCACGAAAAGACTAAGATAAGGTGGACCAAATTAGTGGTAAACAACTCAGTTCTCTCTATCCTGTTCTGTGTGTTAATATGCTTGACAATTGAGGCATGAAAATCTATGTGGGTGGCCAAATAATTGGCTCGAATTGTCCAGAATGTTCTGGCATGGCACCTTATCATCCACAAAAATTCTATCATTGTTTGGGAACAAAGTCCATGAACAGCTGCAAATGGTCCCCAAGTAGTCCATTTCCAGTCAATGATCAGTTCAGATGGACCAGAAGACCCAGTCCATTCGATGTATAGACAATCCACATCATTATGGACCCACCACCAGCTTAGACGGTGCCTTGCTGACAATTTGGATCCATGGCCCCATGGGGTCTGCACCACACTTTATTGCCCACCGGTGAGGCACACAATGCATCCACCCCCTTCACACTTGGCCCTAGAAGCCACGAAAGGGTTAATGTAAAGAAAAAAAACAGAGAGAGAGAGAGAGAGAGAGAGAGAGAGAGAGAGAGAGAGAGAGAGAGAAGGCTACACAAAGCAGATAAAATATGAATTGTAACAAGCTTTAGTCGGATTGGACTGTTGAACAAAGGTGGTTAGGTAGTGAAATATTATTTAAAAATTTTTTCTGGTTCTGGACAACCTGACTTGGGTTTCAACTCACTAGACATTTGTGTAATCAACACTCTTTGCAGCATATTTTTGAGGTAACACAGCAATTGTATGAATTTTCTCTCTCTGCAGATAACACCCATATACACACACTTTGCAGCTAATTTCATCAAAATTTGCAGCAGTGCTCCACGTCCTCAATCACTCTTGACTTTTGCTTAGTAATATCTGTCATCTCTTAGTTTACTTGAGTCCTATCACTTCTCTAGTAATATCTGTCATATCAGTAGTTTATATTTTCACTTATTGTGATCATCATCCACTGGTGTCAAAATTAGAGCCACAAACTGCTATTTATCCATCCTATGTCTAATTCACAACATAATCATATAAACTGTCAACAGATGTGCCTTTGATTGCATTCTTCATGGAAGATGGCATTCCGGTCAATGAACAAACATGACAATGATGCCGTCAGGGCAACTATAAAACAGGGTAATGTTTTCCGGGTAGTTCCACATCAACACAGTTACAGACGATGCAGTATGTGACATCAGAAATAGAGGATCGTTATTTAGTTTTAAAGGCACAATGGTAACGTCTTAGTACCGCACGACAACCGGTATCCGGCCTCACATCATCCACTGGAAACTTTGTATCGAGGCAAATGGTGCACATTAGGCTTCGGCAGAGGCTTCAGCAGTGTGTCCATTATTGTCAGAGACCTGCTTTGTGTGTATCTCTGATGCTTCTTCACAGAGGGAACATCTAGAGTGGAGTCGTCAACATGACACCTGGATGGTTGAACAGTGGGTCAATGTCTTTTCACAAATGAGTCACGATTTGATCTGGAGAGTGATTCTTGATGGATTTGCATCTGGAGGGAATGCTGAACATGATTTCCGGACCCAAACAGTGTGGCAAGAGACTAATCTCGAGGAGGATCCATAATGATGTGGACAGGGATTATGCTGATCTCTTGAACACTTCTTCATGAAACTGTACACATAAATCAGCAAGGTTTAACTACTATCAGGTACTGTGACCAGATATTGGGACCTCATGTGCAGTTGCCGTGAGGTGCCGTGGGCCCACACCTCGTATTGATGGATGATAATATTCGACCTTATAGAGCATGGGTGGTTGATGTTTTTTTGGATATGGAAAATATTGCACGCATGGTGTGGCCTGCTTACTATCCTGATTTGAATCCCATAGAGCATGTCTTGGATGCACTGGGAGATGGGTTGCATAACGTCAGCATCCACCAACCACTATCCAAGACTTGCGAGAAGCTCTGCAGGAAGTATGGGGGTTACTGCCTCTTACTGCCTCAATATGAGATTGACTAGTTGTCGGAATGTTTGAGGAGATCCATTAAGTTTGAAAACACGAAGAACATTTTTGTCTACCATTATGCATGTTGCATTTGTTTACGTTCTGCATTATTTACAATGTTTCTACTTTACTATCACGTTTATACTTTATGTGGCAGAATGAATGCAACTTTGCAAATTTTCCATTTGTTGCTTTAATTTTGGCCACCAGTTTAGTTTGGCTGCATGGTATCCTATTTAGTAATTTATAACATTCCATTATCTGAAACACATGAATTTACACTTCAGCAATTTCCTCTATGGTAATTCTCTCCCCCCCCCCCCCCCCCTTCCCAATATTCTCCAGCCCCTATAGACATTCATATCAATCTAATCCAATGTAACAAATGTTTTGCTAGGTGGCATCACTTTCTGAAATTAGACTTTAGTTTACAAATATATTTGAATATTTTAAATAATGCACTTATATGCTATCTTATACCATCAATTACTAACGATTCTTTTCCCTACAGTAGTATTTCTCTGAAAGCAGTAGAGTTTTCTTTGATATTCTATCTACTTGTTTGCTTGTTTATTAGGAGTCTGACAGTGAAATAATAAATTATTTTCATCTGTTTTCAAGCCATCTGTAATACTAGATTGCACCACATGAAGGTGATTTTTACATGTTTTCTGTCAAACCATGCCAACATGCAATGCCTCATATATAATAGAAGTTCATAAGTAACAGAAAGAAATGTCTATGACAAGAATTATGAAATACCAGTACCTCACTGATCATTCACACGAAATAAGTAAAAATTCATACGTGGGTGCACATTCAGGATCTAACTGAAACTGCAAATAAAACTATTAACAGTAACACGATGTTCTATAAAATTTCTGTGTTAAATGAATTGTGTAACAGGAAGAGGGTATTTATAAAATAAATGTGTAGACAAAGCAGGTGATGGTTTAGTAACCACTGACACAAATAATTAGCAATAATTTACATAAATGCCAATTTGTGTTACCTTTGTTTTGGCAGCAAATTTGGTTGCACTACATGAGAATAAAAAAAAATAATAGCAATGAAACTTAAGAAGTTAAAGCAACTTACTCGTGAGGGATTTGACTAGTGATGGCAAATGTTCAGCCAAACCATGGACACTGTGATTATCTTCTACCCAAGGAGAAGTAATTTGAGCCAAAACTCCAACAGCTTCAGACAACTCTGATATAGGGCGCGATTCATCTGCTAGTAGTTCAGATAAAATTTCAACACCACCTGCCTGAAAAGATATTTCTAAGTTGCTGAAACACTTACGGTCTGTATGCTATAAAGAGTAATCAAATGAAAATGAGACAGATGGAAAGAAGTAAGTACACTGTTTATTATTTCAAAAGTAAATGCCATAATTGGTAATACATTTGACCCACTGACAGACCAGATGGTCAGTGCTTTCATAAAAAAAGTTTGCTGTTGCTTACGGAACCGCAGTTGTACCCGAGTGTGCACTACTTTGTCCAATCAAACCACAAATGTCTTTCTTCAGGGCTCAAAAAATATGGAAATCACATGGGCAGACATAAGAACTGTATGGAGGATGTGTAAGGGCTATGCAGCAAAATTTCTACAGCATAGTCGGAACATCCTTGGCAACATGTGGGCAGGTATTAACCTGCAACAGAATGGTGTTGTTTGTCAACATTCCTGGGTATTTGGACCTGAGGGTGCATTTCAATTTATGCAAAGTGTCCACGTACCACTGGTGCAGTAATTGTGGTGCTCTCTCCCTATGAGATTTCTGTATTTGTGGAGACCTGAAGGAGGACATTCACGATTGTCGATTTACTTTGGAGAAGAGGTGCTTGCCTGGGTACAATCACAGTTCTGTATGCAACAGCAAACATTTTCCCCACAAAGGCACTGACTGTCCTGTCTCACAGTGGGATAAATGTATTAATAGTTATGATGATAGCTTTTAAAATAATACATAGTTTACTTACTTTTTCCAAAGTGTCTCATTTTCATTTGATTGCCCCTTGTGCTATTGTTTTTCTGGGCCAATAAATACTCTACAGCATCTGTGACACACATTTAAACTATGAACTGATTTTTTGCCTGAGCAACTTGCTTGACATTGGTTTCACTTCTGATGCATTGATTTGTATTGGTCCAGTTTTATCATGCAGCAAAAATTGTATATGTAATATTATGCAGGTCAACAAAATGAGGATACAGTTACATTTAGTATCAACAGAAAAGAAGTGAAAGTAAGTATGTACATATTCTTACAATCTAAGTTTATACAACATTTACTTTTACAAATTTAGACATCCTTTTACAGAATCTAAAACACCACCACCACCACCACCACCACCACCACTGCTGCTGCTGCTGCTGCTGCTGCTGTTACCTAAATCATCGGTTGTGCAGGTGCTCAAAACTATGACTAATCATCAACAATGGCTAAAGGTGCGAGAGTAATAGCCCTGAGTAAGAAGTGCAACAACTCAAGGACAATGTACTGGCTTTAACAGAGGATTTATGAGGTGAAAATCAAACAATGGAAAATCCAGGATAGGAAAGTTGCTACTCACCATGTAGCAGAGATGCTGAGTCGTTGATAGGCACAACAAAAAGACTGTCACAAATAAAGCTTTCAGTCATTAAGGCCTTTGTCAAAATAGACAACAGACACACATGCGCACTCATGCAAATTCAACTCACCAACTCGACTGCAGCTCAGGCAACTGAAACCACACTGTGTCTGTCTTCTATTGTTGACAAAGGCCTTAGTGGCCGAAAGCTTTATTTGTGACAGTCTTTTTGTTGTGCCTATCTGCGATTTATGATTTCTTTCCTCCCTGAAATTATTGAACACTTCATCTTTCTTAAACAATGTCTAAATATCTGCAATGGAATACAGAGTTCCGGTAAACAAAACAAAGCTGAATTCCACATGGCATTAGTGTTACTCACCTGTTCAAACTGTCGTATGCTCATTGCAACACAGCACACTGCAGCAAGGGCTCTTAGTGATGCAGTGCGAACAAAACTGGAATGAGAATCGAGTGTGATGGTAAGCAAACTATGAATGCCACCACATTCAGCTACCAACTGTCCTGCTCCTGGACTCTCCAGTCCAAGTGTTGTGAGGCCAGAAAGAGCAGCACGCAGTACTAAGTCATTTGGTGGTTCCTCCACACGTGCCAGTAAACCCTGTAATCATGAGCTCAAATTATTACACGACATTTCATTTCTGCAGAATGAAATTTTCACTCTGTAGCGCAGTGTGCACTAATATGAAACTTCCGTGTGCCAAGTTCAAGTCTCAGCCTGGCACACAGTTTTAATCACACACACACACACACACACACACACACACACACACACACACACAAGAGAATTTCTTTGTGGTATTTATTTATTTATTTATTTATTTAGAGTTCTGTAGATCCATTTGAGAATATACCTCTGGATAAAGAATGAGTCAGATTTTTAAAATAAAATATTGGTAATATGTCTTATTCTATTTGCGCTATGTTATTGCAAATAGCGTTTGTTCATACTCACCTCATAAATCGCAGATAGGCACAACAAAAAGACTGTCACAAATAAAGCTTTCGGCCACTAACGCCTTTGTCAACAATAGAAGACAGACACAGTGTGGTTTCAGTTGCCTGAGTTGTAGTCGAGTTTGTGAGTTGCATTTGCATGAGTACGCATGTGCGTCTGTTGTCTATTTTGACAAAGGCCTTAATGACTGAAAGCTTTAGTTATAGTGAAGCATTTCACACAGGTAGCAAGAAAAGCTCTACTGGAAATGAGATACTGCTTGCTTAACAGCTCCAATTGCTTAAGGGTATACTGACATTACCAGTTTTGATTAGTAACTAATCCTATTATTAGATAAAACTTAAATTAAAAATTTAAAAAACCTCTACACAAAATATAAGCCTCTTCTGTTTCATGTCATCTCTTCCAGTCCTGTGTGTCTCGCATCCACACCTCAAAATAGGTAGTGAAGTATAATTAGTTATTACATAAAATATGAAACCAATCTAGCTTTATTAGCCTAACATTGTTAAAGAATAGAGTTACCTATTTGTTTTATATCATCTTTTTAAATAGTTAACATATGAATTTCGTTTCATGCATTAATCTGTCTAATGAGGCCTAAGTCCTGCAGTGGTTTGATGATAGTGCTACGAAGTATGTGCCACATCAGGTGATATCAAGCGCAGCAACCCAAATGGGCAGTCATCATTTACAGTTATGTCTATATTGTGAAATTTTTGGAGTAAATTAATTAATAACTTGGCATTCTTGTTTTGATATTTACCTACATTGCCCAGGTAGCTTACTTGTATTTAAATTTCATACTTTATCATTTTTAGATATGTTCTGTTTTTATTTTATTTACTTAGCTGCAACAATGCTAGGATCAAAAAATTATGACTTAAATTAAACTTAAAGGGGCAATATGTCATGTTATTTTTGTACTTTTAGAAATTTTTTGTGTCACGGTCTTTTTTAAATTTTTAATTTCAGTTTTACTTCATGCTTTTTGTATTTTACTAGTAGACATGGTATTGTTGACAATCTAATGGTGAAATCAGATGAAACCAATTTTCCTGTAGTCCGTTTCTGCCATGAGGGAACAAGTGGAACCAAGACAGTTGTTCTGCTCTTCTTTCCCTCATAATTTGTAAGGGTGGTTCCGTTTTTCTACACGCTTATGAACTGGCAACCAAGTACAGTTATTGTTGTGACTGATAGTGGTTAATTCAGGAATATGTTCGTCTATAACACTTAAGGTTTTCATCAATTTTACCATTGTAACTTGTTTGATTTATGTGTCTTTCTTTATTTCACACACACACACACACACACACACACACACACACACACACACACACACACACACACATTTACTGACTATGTTTTAGTATATATTTAGCTAATTTAGGTAACAAGCAATAAGCAGAGGTGATATTTCTAAATCAAGTCCGAAGAAGGAGGGGTGTCATTGAGCTCTCTTGCAATAGGATGCCTAAACTGTTAGGGCACAATCATTTGATTTAATAGTGAACTGTAGACCTCAAAAAGAAGTACAAAAAGGCTGTGAGAGGATAGCTTTATCTTTTACAGTTGAGTCATGATCACCCTTTTTCTGCTTTGTGTGTACTGAAGAGGGAGACTTCAAAAGACAAAAATCATCATTGTTGGTCAATCATAAAAGATAAACATATGTTCTCATGGACTTTTATTTGTGTCTTTTTTGAGCTCTACAATTTGGTACTATGTAGCTTGATGTAGCTCGTATGTATTGCGCAGCATATATCAAGAGAGTGTGCCGGCAGAAAACATTTTTACTTAATTTATCTGATGAAATTTAAATGGCAGAACAGACATTCATGGAACATAGCTAAAAACCATCCCAATTAAAACAGTTTTCAAATAAAAAATCTGCATTAAAATCAGACCTTTCATTTGGAAGCATAAGTGCCACAGAGAGATACACATGTTAAACTTATGACACCCCTCTATGTGTGTTGGTGGTTAGAAAGAAATAAGGAATTATATGGCATTATTGGCAGGGAGACCAGTAGCTTCAACTGCTTAACTGGAATGGGTTTACTTTTTAAGTGCACAATGACCAGTTTCCTCAAGGTGTGTGAGAGTTTAGTCCTCTGTTGAGTGTAGGTGACTGTTATGTGGTGTATGTGGTGTTATAGTGTCATCTTTGTGTTGCATGGTGATAAGAAAAGGAAGGAAGAAATCTTAGTTTTTCATGTCCCATCAACAATAAGGTCTAGAACACACGCTTGGATTAAGGAAAGACATTGGCCATGCCCTTTCAAATGAACCATCAGAGGCATTTGCCTTAAGTGTTTAAGAAAATCACAGAAAACCTAAATCAGGATGGCCAGAGAGAGATTTGAACCATCATCCACCTAAATGTGAGTCGAAAGTGCTAACCACTGTGCTGCCTCGCTTGGTGATGAGAGGTGGTGAGGAAAGGAGGAAGGGGGGGATTATAAATAATCTTGATGATAATAACTATGAAATTTTCAGTCCCGGCATCTTCATGCACCTGCTGAAGATTAATATAGCCAACGAAAAGGTTTAGTGGTTCCCAAAATTTGTGATCTATTACTTTTTGTTATTATCTGTCACTTACGTAAGATAGGATAAAGATGAAATAGATATCTAAAAATAGAGATAAAATTAACACAGCAAAAAAAAAAAGAGAGGAAATTGCATGTTAGCATGGAGAAGGCCACTGCTGGAGAGTCATTCCTCCCCCCTCCCCCATACCCAGGTGATCTCATTAGGATATTTCACCTAACACCTGATGTGGGGATAACAGTGGCTCTCTCTTTTCTCCTCATATGCATAGGTGTGCACTTACAAACGAATTCCCAGAACTATCATGTGGACAGGTTAGCACTAATCACTTTGTTAATGGAACATGATCTATGAACAAATGATTTTATTAACTGCTTATTGGAACTGTCTATATGAACAAACCATTTTGCAACTGTAACTGCTGGTTTGTTATTTCTACATCTATGCGATTACTCTGTTATTCACGATAAAGTGCCTGGCAGAGGGTTCAATGAACCACCTTCATGCTGTCTCTCTACCGTTCCACTCTCGAATGGCACACGGGAAAAACGAGCACTTAAATTTTTCCGTGTGAGCCCTGATTTCTCTTATTTTATTGTGACGATCATTTCTCCCTATATAGGTGGCTGCCAACAGAATGTTTTCACAATCGGAGGAGAAAACTGGTGATTGAAATTTCATAAGAAGACCCCATCGCAACGAAAAATGCCTTTGTTTTAATGATTGCCACTCCAATTCACATATCATGTCTGTGGCACTATCTCCCCTACTTCGCAATAATACAAAACGAGCTGTCCTTCTTTGTACTTTTTCGATGTCTCCGTCTGTCCCATCTGATGTGGATCCCTCACCACACAGCAATACTCCAGAATAGGGCAGACAAGTGTGGTATAAGCAGTCTCGTTAGTAGACCTGTTGCACCTTCCAAGCGTTCTGCCAATGAATCACAGTCTTTGGTTGGCTCTACCCACAACATTATCTATGAGATCGTTCCAATTTAGGATATTTGTACTTGTAATCCCTTAGTATTTAGTTGAATTTACAGCCTTCAGATTGGTGAGACTTACCACGTAATCAAAATTTAGAGGATTTCTTTTAGTACTCATATGAATAACTTCACACTTTTCTTTATTCAGGGTCAATTGCCCCTTTTCACACCATACAGATATCTTACCTAAATATTTTTGCAATTCATTTGGGTCATCTGATGACTTTACAAGACAGTAAATGACAGGTCATCTGCTAACAATCTAAGATGGCTACTGGGTGAGAGAAGCTGAAATTGCTTTTCGGATCAGTTCATTGATACATTAAACATATTGTTTCCAAAACTTTTTCTCACATGTGGTTTTGTTTGAAGTGCAGACAGTATTCACTGACCTGCTATGTTTTGCATTTCTCAGATACTTAAGTCGTATTTGCAATCTTCAATAAATAGAGAGATAGATAGATAGATAGAGAGAGAGAGGGGGGGGGGTAATAGCAATATAATGTCAATGGATCATAAGCTGTAGTAATTAACTGAATGTTCTCTATGTTTTTCTAAATACAGTTTATCATATTTTCTTCAAATGCTGCTTACCAGTATGTGCTGCTTCAATGTATGATCAAGCAAAGCACTTAGATGATGTTCCAGTTCCATTGTCTTTTCAGCAATCTGGTCAGCATCTAGCTGTGATGCAGCAGCTACACTTCTTAACCTGTCACATGCTGATTCCAGTTGCTGCTCTATGTTGGTATCAGTGGGGGATACCTCCTGGCAGAATTCCAAGATGTGTCCAGACAGGCTCTGCGCTAATGGTCCTACATGCTCCAGACCACCATAATCCAGCTGCCTGAACATTCAAAATCATTAGTTTGTGTAAGTGATTATATGATGAAATACAAAAAATTTAGCATTCTCAGTGTGAAACAGTGTAGACTTCCTCAATGTGTGTTGAGAATGGGAAACCACAGAAGCAGTTCCACATGGAAGAGAGCTGAGATCTATGTTCTTATTTGAAGAAGATGGCATTCATCAATGTTTGTAAGTCTCTCATGAAACACTGAATGATGAAAAAGATTTAATTTAACAAACCGAGGAATGCAAGTGAACATGTGCTTTAAGGTACAAATCATGTAATACACCAACATTTAAATAATGACCATCACAGTTTAATGTACTATTACTAACAGACAGTCATCCAGTCTATCCAGCATGCTCCGTGAGATAAATCTTGACATAGCAGTGACTAGTGTCGTGAAACCGGGAGAAGGGATGTAAAAATGTTGTAGACCTTAACTCTAAGATGAAATTAATGCAAGAAAATGACTGTCTGTATAATGGGTTCAAACGATGTGGCAAAAAATGAAGCAGAGGTTTGTGTGAAAACGCTGCAGAATTTTTTACAAGCTAAGAAATGCAGAAACTCAGTAGTTGCCACACTTCCTCATAGGCATGATCTGATTTATAGTTCGTGTGTAAACAAAGAAATTCGGAAAACAAACATTAAAATAAGGAAACTGTGTTCTCAATACACTAAGTGCGATGTACTGGATATAAGCAAGCTGCATCGAAATCTGCACACGAAGCATGGAATGCATTTGAATTATGAAGGGAAAACGTTTGTTTGTGATCGTGTTAGTGAAATAATTAAAGAAAGACTTGTAAGTGATAGAACAATCTATCAGCTTCCTGAACATCCTTCCAACAACAGAGAGGAAAACAAAATAAACAAGAAAGAAGAACAAAAATAAAAAACTGCTGACGTTCCTAATTTAAACTAGAGGTATGTGATGCTGTAAATATGATTCCCAATTACCAAATCGTGAATATGCCTGAACTAAAAATTTATCACCATAATGTGCAATCCCTGCGTAATAAGATCAATGAAATTAACGTACTATTAACACATGAACTTAATGATATCTCAGTGTTATGCATTTCTGAGCACTGGCTTAACCCAGAATTAATCCAGAATACAAAAATAAACAAATTTGTCTTGGCTGCTTACTACTGCAGGAAAAACAGCAAGCAGGGTGGGGTAGCAATTTACACAAAGGATAATGTAGATTTTATTACACTATCTGACTTAACTAGGGCAAATGTCGAAAAGGATTATGAAATTGCAGCTATAAAAATTACTCAGTTCAATCTTGTTATTGCTACAGTTTACCGAGCACCATCCGGAAATTTTGAACTTTTTTTAAACAAAATGGATTCATTGCTAAATAAAGTAAATAAAATGGATTGTGAATTGATAATCTGTGGTGACTTCAATATTGACTTCCTCACGAATAGTGGAAACAGGGAAACCATTTTGAACCTTGCAACGTCCTACAATTTAAAGGCTGAAGTAAAAGGAGCTACCTGAGTATCAGAAACTTGCCAAACAGCTCTTGATCAGTTTCTAGTCAAGAAGAGTTTACACACCACCTCACTAAAAATTTTCAATGCAGGTTTTAGTGATCATCTTGCTCAAATATTAAGCATAAAAGTACAAGGCAGTATTATTAACAACATCTCTTTCAGAACAGCATATCGAAGTTATAATCAGCATAATGTAAACTACTTCAACAATTTATTACAGAAAGAAAAATGGCTAGGAGTGTACAAAATGAACGATATAAATGAAAAATTCAACACTTTCATTGATACATTAACCCATTTCTTTGAACTTGCATTCCCACTGAAAACATTAACCATATGGGGGAACTCTAGAACAAACAGCTGGATCACAAAGGGAATAAGGGTTTCAAGCCAGAAGAAAAGACTACTTCATGAAATATGTAACTCAAAAAATTCCTCACCTGTAGTACGCGCATACTATAAAAAATACTCCAAAATAATAAGAAAAGTAATAAAAGCAGCCAAAATAATGCATAATTCAGCTAATAAATCAAAGGCTATGTGGTGTGTTATAGAAAAAGAATGTGGAGAATACAGACAACCTTGCAAAAATATAACACTATCACATAAAAATAAAAAAAGTAACAAAGCCCTTAGAAGTAGCCAACACATTTAACAACTTTTTCACAGGTGTTGCTGATAATATGTTACAATCAAACTTTAAGAGCACCCAGGCAAATGAATATAAAATAAGTGCATGTAGAGGATCAATGTACATCAGTACTGTTTCACAAGTAGCTAAAGCAATAAAAGGACTAAAAAATTCCAAATCGGCAGGTATTGGCCTGCAACAATGTTAAAGAAGAGCGCATCAAACCTAATTGAAGTACTCACACACACTTATGCGAATGCTCACTTCAGGCAGGCACATTCCCCGATGTTTTAAAAACATCAACTTATTCCTGTATATAAAAAAGGGAATAAAGACAATGTAAATAACTACAGACCCATCACAATTTCTGCTATCAAAGCTAGAAAGATATGGTATTCAAGGTCTGTCCAACAGGTGGATCAGTTCCTTCCTGACTAATCGTATGCAGGCAGTGTGCATCAAGCACACAAATATTGAACTAAAAACTGTATCTAATCACTTATCTGACTATAAACAAATTAAATGTCGTGAACCCCAAGGATCAGTATTTGGACCCCCTTCTGTTTCTTCTGTACATAAATGATCTAAGCTTAAATGTTGATGCACACAAAACAATCATATTTGCAGATGACACCACGATTCTACTAAAAGGAGACGACGATGAACAGTTACAGCAGACAGTAAACAGAGTCAGAAAACCATTGCCTCTAAAATTCCACAATGTTCCTAACAAGGACGTGTTTATCCCATCAGTCTCTATCAATGACAAACCAGTTGGTAACAATACTGAAACCAAATTCTTAGGACTTTGGCTGCAGAGTAACATCAGATGGAATAAGCATATTGAATATCTCAATGCAGAACTGAGCAAAACATGTTACCTTCTTTGTTCATTAAAATCATGCTGTAGTGAGAAAACAGTATTGAATACATATCATGCGTACTTTCATTCTCATCTTAGATATGGGGTCACCTTCTGGGGAAACTCTAAAACAGCTAATAGCACTTTTAAACTACAAAAAAAAAAGGGCCATTAGAATCTTGTTTGGGTGCAAGCCTAGAGACTCTTGTAAAGCCCTGTTTACGAAATCTGGTATTCCTCCATTACCATGTGTATACATTATGGAAACCCTTTTGTTCTTTAAATTAAATGTAATAGGCAAGGACCGGAGACTGCAAAAAAAACTGTGATATACATGAGCACCTTACCAGACAAAACAGAAACTTACATATGACTCAAGTCAGCACAGCACTGTGCCAAAAATGTACTTTTCACATGGGAGTTAAGCTTTATAACAAACTTCTTGAAAACATAAAAGCTATCACTGAGGTCAATACATTTGGAAAATCTCTAAAGTCATATTTACAGCATCACTGCTTTTACTCCATTGAAGAATATTTAAATTTATGAAATGTGTTATATAAATACTCATGTGTAAAGTGTATTATTGTAACCTTAAATATGTATGCCTTGAAATGACTTTCAGCCCGTATATTTATAACTTGACTTGTCCAATGTCTTATGCATAAACTGCTATGTAGACAATAGGACCAATAAAAAATACAATACACTACAACAACAGTGGAAATTCCTGTCTCTCTCTCTCTCTCTCTCTCTCTCTCTCTCTCTCTCTGTGTGTGTGTGTGTGTGTGTGTGTGTGTGTGTGTGTGTGTGTGTGTGTGCAGACTGCAGTATATTGTTCTTCACTGCAAGCAACCACAACTTCCAGAGCTGCCTGGATCTCTGACAGTACAGTGAAACGATACTCTTCAGGAAATGGTACCTTGTTTTATAATGTGTTGTCTGCAGACCTCCTAGGCTGCTTTGTCTCCTTGCTTGTTTTCTCGAGAATTCCACATGCACTGGTACCCAGCAGAATGAAAGATATTTTTCTTCCTATTGAAGAAGAATAAGGGTGTCCAATATGTTTCATTTCATTTTCTTTGCTCAGTGCATTCATTGCAATGCCAATGGAGTAGTCATGGAAATGGAACACATGATAAACATTTTATTATGAAGATGCCTTATTTGTTCTGATGCCTTAAAGATGGCATGAAGCTCTTCAGCAAATATGGTGTATTGATTTGGAAGGTGAATCCTGAAGACACAATAGGGAAAAATGACTGTACAGCCAAGGAAGTCCCCTTGCTTTGAATTATCATTGCACATTATTTTAAACTTATGATGTCTGTCTAAAACAGCATAAGATAAAATTTAAATATTAAATTCGAAAACCTTTCTTACAATATGTTGAGTCTAAAAAACTGTTGGGCCTCTTTGGAGCCAAAGCTCCAACCTTGATGTAAAAGTTTCATATTTTTGACACCCATCTAAAAGACCATCCTTCCCATATATCCTATAGGGCCCAAGTGCTTGCAGCCAATTACTGTAATTCTTTCCACTGGTGAGCAAGTACCAGTATGGTATGCAATTATATACACTATGTTATCAAAAGTATCCGGACACCTGGCTGAAAGTGACTTACAAGTTCATGGTGTCCTCCATCGGCAATGGCAATGTTGGAATTCAGTATGGTGTTGGCCCACCCTTAGCCTCAATGAGAGCTTCCACTCTTGCAGGCATACTTTCAATCAGGTACTGGCAGGTTTCTTGAGGAATGGCAGCCCATTCTTCACGGAGTGCTGCACTGAGGAGAAGTATCAATGTTGATCGGTGAGGCCTGGCACGAAGTTGGATTTCCAAAACATCCCAAAGGTGTTCTATAGGATTCAGGTCAGGACTCTGTGTAGGACCATCCATTACAGGGATGTTATTGTCCTGTAACCACTCCGCCACAGGCCATACATTATGAACAGGTGCTAGATCATGTTGAAAGATGCAATCGCCATCCCCGATTGCTCTTCAACAGTGGAAAGCAAGAAGGTGCCTAAAACATCAATGTAGGCCTGTGCTGTGATAGTGCCACGGAAAACTACAAGGGGTGGAAGCCCCCCACATGAAAAACATGACCACATCATAACACTACCGCCTTCGAGTTTTACTGTTGGCACTACACACGCTGACAGATGACGTTCACTGGGCATTCGCCACACCCACACCCTGCCATCAGATCGCTACATTGTGTACCATGATTCATCACTCCACACAACATTTTTCCACTGTTCAATCATCCAATGTTTATGATCCTTACACCAAGCGAGGCGTCATTTGGCATTTACTGGCGTGATGTGTGGCTTATGAGCAGCAACTCGACCATGAAATCGAAGTTTTCTCAGCTCCCACCTAGCTGTCATAGTACTTGCAGTGTGTCCTGATGCAGTTTGGAATTCTTGTGTGATGGTCTGGACAGATGTCTGCCCATTACACATTACGACCCTCTTCAACATCATCGGTCTCTGTCAGTCAACAGACAAGGTCAACCTGTATGCTTTTGTGCTGCATGTGTCCCTTCACGTTTCCACTTCACTACCACATTGGTAACAGTGGACCTAGGGATGTATAGGAGTGTGGAAATCATGGATACAGACATATGACAAGTGACACCCAATCACCTGACTATGTTCGAAGTCCGTGAGCTCT
Organism: Schistocerca nitens; assembly: GCF_023898315.1. Taxonomy (NCBI): domain Eukaryota; kingdom Metazoa; phylum Arthropoda; class Insecta; order Orthoptera; family Acrididae; genus Schistocerca; species Schistocerca nitens. The sequence continues at coordinate 443,527,680 of NC_064621.1, read as the reverse complement.
GCAGAACACCCAATTCTGCTCTTTCACAATGTCTAATGACTACTGAGGTCACTGATATGGAGTACCTGGCAGTAGGTGGCCGCACAATGCACCTAATATGAAAAACCATGTTCTTGGGAGAGTCCGGATACTTTTGATCACAGTGTATAAATGACCAAAAATTATTAAAAAAAAAAAAACGCTCTGGAAAGTTCTGTGTCGCACCTCTTATTTGGAACACTAAAAAGCTTTGCTTAAGTCTAGTTTCATGTGACCACTAATCGCCTTAGAAATTAAGGCTCTCCAATCTACAGGTCCTAATGAACTGAAGCTTTGTTCATTTAAGGTTTTGAGTTGACAGATTTTTTGTCAAAAGCTAGGCCACAATGTATTCCTCAAAAATTATAGTACTTCAAGAAGAATACTGTAATATTTCATCTCTTAAGTAAAATAATGAAAATTGGTTTTTTACTACAGGACACCAGTATCAAGATGTGCTCAAATTTAATTCTAACATTTATATTTTCGTCTCAGAACTCACCTTCTGAACTTTGAAAGCTCTGTAGAAATAAGTGTCGTTTGTTGCTGTAAGTGCCGAAACTTAGCATGTGAAAGAACTTCTGCCATATTTTCCACTTTTTTTGTGATTTCCGCTGATAATGACTTGCTCTGCAGTGTTGTTGTGCACTCTGGTTCATATACACCAGCTAAATCTTTCAGCCAACAGTGAACAGCCAAATTTTTATGTGGTTCTGCATTTTCTTCTAGAGATTGACTTCTGGAAAGAAAAATTACATAATAAAGACTCACTTTTGGATAAGTGGTTATCAGATATTCCCACAAAACTGCAGTACAAGGAGGGTTGGGAGATTGGGGGGGGGGGGGGGGGGGGGGGAATACCTCATGAAAGTATGCATTACCAGCACTGGATTGATATTATATAAGATGTGCAGTAGAGATAGAAAGATAAGGGAAACACTGAATTTCATTTTGTCATTTGTACCCTATACTCTTCAATTTGAATAAACAGGTATCCAGGAGCAATAATTTCTGACATGGTGCTGTAATGTAACCTGAGCCTTGCCATGCAATATAAATTAACAATGTGTAAGAAAATGTTCACTTCAGCTCCTTCCAGCCTACTCACAAATTAACCTTTAAATTATTTTTCTTTCGACTTTATAAGGATCTGCTTATAAGAAACTCAGCATATCATTCAGCCCAAACAATTCAATGACTCTACAACAGTCAAGTGAACTGAAATAAGTTGGTAACAATTACTGTGCTGTACTGTGAATATCTGGTGCTCCAGTAATTCAACATTGTATGACAATTGGATAACTTCTTGGGCTGCAGCTACAAACTATTCAAACTGCTGAAGCAAAATTTAGGAGTAAATTTTTCCTCTTCTGTAAAATATTATTGCAGTTATGGTGTTCACCAATATAGAAGTAAATCTAAGTCAATTTTATAGTCTCTAACAGGGAGGGTTTTCACAAGTTATAATTTATGTTTACATTGCCATGTGTCAAAACTTTGTGCTCTATACACAGGTGCAGCAATTTTTAATGCTGTCATCAAACTTCAGTAATATTAAAAATAAGTTCATTATTTTAGTTTGTGAAATGTGCAGGATGGAATCAGGTGCACAACTCTCCATGGAGGAACAACATTGACAATGATTTGTACGTCAATGACTTCAAAAGAGTAACACTGAGAATCAATATGGCTTCAACAGTGGATATTTAACTTTTACACACAGTTCATGCTTATGGATCACTCAGAATTTATATCTGTCAGCACCACTCTCCCAAGCATTCACAGAATGGCTTAGTCACAGCCTTGGAGTTTAACCCAACTTGAACATCACTTTGTATCGGAGCATGCACTGAAACGAATTTTCTTTAAATGTAAATCAATGCAAAACATCGCTAAAAAAATCTGGAGCTTTTCACAATTTTATGCATTATTAGAATGTGAAAAGTAAAATTCATTTGCAAAGCTCCTCATTATAAATATAAAGCAGAAGGGTGACAAAACTGCAGAATTTTGAAGAATATTGCACCTGCATTTGAAATAATGCAAACACACTTGAAAGTTGCATGCATTAGCAGTGTGTTGTCATCTGTGAGAGTGCACTGCAAAAGAGCAATATTGTGAACTTCCGACAGAGCCTGCCACAGATGATTGCCTACTTAAACCCTGCCACACTACTGCTTGCACACATTTGCCTTATCTTATTGTGTTCAGTGTACATTATGGCTATTGCTGTACATGCCACAGTCTAATAAAGTTGTACTAACATTCTTCGTTGTGTTGTGTGTCCAAGTTTTAACATACGTGACGACAAGTGTGGGATTGTTCTCTGTGTGGTTTTAAGGTTTTAAGTCTCTGGTTGGTCCTCTGTTGTGTCTACAATGTTTGACGGTGCTGCTGATTAGTTTTTATGCCAGCTGGTTGATCAGCAAGGAGTTCTTACTGAGATGTTGCAGCACCTCAGTCAACAGCAGGATGCGTTTGCCACAGCACAGCGCAATCAAATCCAGGTATTACGAACACTTGCCTCCGTTTTGGCCAGTTTGGAACCTGTCTCAACCTATGTCACCTGCTGCTACCATGGTCGTTTATCTCTGGCTGTTTTCAGCTTATAATGAGTCTGTTGAAGAATGGGAAGCCTATGAAAAATGGTTGTGGTAGCATTTTCATGCATTTGGTTTTACTGATGTTAACTTATGCCGTGCTTTCTATTTTTGTCTTGGTTTCACCTTGCACGTATCAACTCCTTTGCCAAGTGGCCGCCACACAGGATCTGTCTTCACTCCCTTTTGAGAACATGTGTGACCTCCTTTCGAAATACTACTGTAAACAGACGCACGTCATTGCTGCTCGAGTTGAGTCCTATTGGTCTCGCAAGAAATGATGTACATAAGGAGTCGTATGCCAACCAAATAGTTTGTGGTGCAATCATTCGGATGGCCACTGATCACGAGGTTTGTGAGCGAGCCCTTCAATGTGAAAACCCCACCCTCTCTAACATTATGACTATTGCACAATCATTTGAGTTTTAGGGCTGTGGATACTCAAATTGAATTGTGGTGTGATGATGTAGAAGTTCAACCCACTTCCCCCACCGTTTTCTGGATGGTTTGCAGGGGAATGATACGGTGGCAGCAGTCTGTGCGCAAGCAAAACATCACAGCAGCTGGCCTACCTCAGTAAGGCAGCCACAGCTGCAGTGCCAGCACAAGCCCAGTAATGAATAACAACCCAAGAGTTCGACGCTTCCCTCTTGTCTGTTGTGTTTTGTCACTCTTGATAGGTCAGATAGTCCTATGCAGTGGGCCGTTTGCCACCAGTGCAACGAAAGTGCTCCTGTTTGTAATGCAAAATTCAAACAGCCTATGGCGGATGCTAACATGAATGTCAATTGTGTATCAGCAATCTCTGTTGCATCCAATAAGCTTTTTATTGATGTCAAGGTTTATCAGAAGGTTTTACACATGCAAGGTGACACTGGTGCTGCCGTGTCATTACTCAACCAGCAAACATACATGGACTTGGGTTCTCCTCCTTCAGCAACAGTGTCACGTACATTAGTCATCTACAATAAATGAAGCATTCTGATTTTTTGTAGTTTCTTGGCCCCAGTCACGCACAAATCTGTGGTTCATCAACTGCCTTTTCTGGTGGTGAACACTGCACACACTGAAAATTTGTTTGGTTTGGATGCCTTTAATCTTTTCCGGTTAACTATTTCCAATGAACTCTCTGATCAAGTGTCTTAAACACAACTCATCTCTTTATGCTCTGAATTTTCTGCCCTGTTTTCTGTGAGTTTGGATAGTACCAATAATTTCAAAGCCCAAATTACCATGAAACTTTTGGCCAGACTCAATTTCTTTCAGGCTCACCAAGCTCCAATGGCACTCCGTGACCGAGTCAGGGTGGAGATCAATTGCCTCACTGCCTCCAGGGTTGTCCAACCGAATGTATCCAGCAAATAGCCTGTCCCCTTAGTCATTGTTAAGAAGCCATCAGGATGGTTACACATTTGCAGCAATTTCAGAGTTTCTGTCAATGCTCAGTCTTTCATTTACACATATCCCTTGCTGCACCCTGATGAACTTTTTGCTAAGCTCACTGGTGGTCAGTATTTTTCCAAGAACGACCACTCTCATGCATATTTGCAGCTTCCCGTTGATATGGGCTCTCAATAGCTCTTGGTCATTAGCATGCCTTTTGGCTTGTATCAATGCTTCTGGTTACCATTTGGTGTGGCCAGTGCCCTGGCATTTTTCAATAGTTTCTCAAACAACTCACCTGGTCTGTGCCTGGCTGTGCCAACTATCTTGATGACATTGTGGCCTCCAGCTGCACCACTGCTGAACATCTCGGGAACTTATATATGCTCTTTTTGGGTGTTACAGGCTGCTGGGTTAAAACGCAATTTGGAAAAGTGCCGCTTCTTTCAGCCTTCTATTGTTTATCTTGAGTGTGAGGTATCTAGTGCTGGCAACAAACCCCTTCAACAGAATGTCTCTGCCATTATGGCTCTTCCGTATCCTACATTAGTCAAGGAGCTCCAGGTTTTTTCTAGATAAGTTTGCTTATTATTAGAGACCAAATTATATGCATTTGCATGTTGAATATACTTTTGCATATTTGGCTCCTTTTCACCAGTTATTGCATATCTTAGCTAAAAACTAGTGACGATGCATATTTTCACTCTATGTTTACAATATTTTAAAAATTATGATGGGCAGTTTCTAGCTCAATCTAGTTTTGATGTCTCAAAGATTGACCACGACCTAGAATTGCATGCAATTGCTAACCAAGAGACCACTGCCTAGCAGAATCATTACAAAAGAGGAACAGGAGCAGGCAGAGTGAGTCAATGCTCCTGCGCACCTGTCCCCGGGCCCCTCCACTGTCATACCGTATGCATTGGCAACAATTAAATTAAACTACACAAGCTTTTAGTTGCACGTCCATTGCTTCAGTTTAGCTTTCTATCTACTTCTACACAGTCAAACGTGTTTCCAATGTGTAGCGTGTAACACGTTCTGCGCCATGCCGCCCAAAAAAGAAAATGTCATTTCGTGGATAGCTGACCATCCTGGAACACTTACATATGATGGAACTGTTTTATATTATTGAGTTTGCGAGGAAAACATTCCGTGCAAAAATAAGTTTCAAATAGACCAGCAAGACAAGACAAGTCTTCATATTGCAGGAATGCAGAAGAAAGTACCACGACAACAACTTCAGACAACAGCAAGTTGCAGTAGCAGGGATTTGTCCACAAGTAACCAAAAAAGTCAGTTTAACATGGACCTATGTGAAGCATTCATTGCAAGCAATATTCCTCTTCACAAACTTACAAATTCTATCCTCAAAGGTTTCCTGTGCAAATATTGTTTAAATCAGAATGTACCAGATGAATCAACATTGCGTAAAAATAACATACTGACAGTTTTTGTAAATGTTCTGGAAGAAATATGCAATGAACTCAAGGACAGCATTATCCGGATTTCAGCTGACGAAACTACAGATACTTGTGGCCATTACATTGCAAATTTTATTGTTGGTGCTTTAAAAGAAGAGCCCACGTCTTCCTATTCAGCGGCCTACAAAGAACTTGAAAAAATAAATCATTCTACCAACATCAGATTTGTGAATGAGTGTATTAGAAAAATATTTCCAGAATCTTCTGCAGATGAAAGGCTGTTTGTGTTTATTTCAGATGCTGCTCCCTATACGATCAAAGCAGGAAAAGCCCTCCAAGTATTTTATCCCAATTTCATTCATGTAATGTGTTTTGCTCATAGAGTAAATCGCCTAGCTGAAGGAGCTCATTCCACATTTGTGAATTTGAATAAACTGATTTCACCCACAAAGAAAGTGTTTCTAAAGGCTCCTGTTCGCATCAAGACCTACAAAGAAAAACTACCAAACGTGCCTTTACCTCCTGAACCAGTGATAACTCATTGGGGTATGTGGGTCGATGCTGTGTTGTTCTACAATGAACATTTCATGGTCATTGGAGATGTTAAACAACTTCAGTAGTGCAGAGGCTTTGGCAGTTTGACAGTGCAAGGAAGCAATGACATTGCTGTGATTAGCACTCACTTTTCCCGTGTACCTGCAAGTATTAAAAGGCTTCAAACTCAAGGTTTGGTGTTGAATGAGCTTATTCAGTTGTTGTTGTTGTTGTTGTTGTTGTTGTTGTGGTGGTGGTGGTGGTTGTCTTCAGTCCTGAGACTGGTTTGATGCAGCTCTCCATGCTACTCTATCCTGTGCAAGCTTCTTCATCTCCCAGTACCTACTGCAACCTACATCCTTCTGAATCTGCTTAGTGTATTCATCTCTTGGTCTCCCTCTACGATTTTTACCCTCCACGCTGCCCTCTAATACTAAATTGGTGATCCCTTGATGCCTCAGAAGATGTCCTACCAACCGATCCCTTCTTCTTGTCAAGTTGTGTCACAAACTCCTCTTCTCCCCAATTCTATTCAATACCTCCTCATTAGTTATGTGATCTACCCATCTAATCTTCAGCGTTCATCTGTAGCACCACATTTCGAAAGCTTCTATTCTCTTCTTATCTAAACTATTTATCGTCCACGTTTCACTTCCATACATGGCTACACTCCATACAAATACTTTCAGAAACGACTTCCTCACATTTAAATCTATACTCTATGTTAACAAATTTTTCTTCTTCAGAAATGCTTTCCTTGCCATTGCCAGTCTACATTTTATATCCTCTCTACTTCGACCTTCATCAGTTATTTTTCTCCCCAAATAGCAAAACTCCTTTACTACTTTAAGTGTCTCATTTTCTAATCTAATTCCCTCAGCATCACCCGACTTAATTCGACTACATACCATTATCCTCGTTTTGCTTTTGTTGTTGTTCATCTTATACCCTCCTTTCAAGACACTGTCCATTCCGTTCAACTGCTCTACCAGGTCCCTTGCTGTCTCTGACAGAATTACAATGTCATCGGTGAACCTCAAAGTTTTATTTTCTTCTCCATGGATTTCAATTCCTACTCCGAATTTTTCTTTTGTTTCCTTTACTGCTTGCTCAATATACAGAATGAATAACATCAGGATAGGCTAAAACCCTGTATCACTCCCTTCCCAACCACTGCTTCCCTTTCATTCCCTCGACTCTTATAACTGCCATCTGCTATCCGCTTTCTGTACAAATTGTAAATAGCCTTTCGCTTCCTGTATTTTACCCCTGCCACCTTCAGAATTTGAAAGAGAGTATTCCAGTCAACATTGTCAAAAGCTTTCTCTAAGTCTACAAATGCTAGAAACTTAGGTTTGCCTTTCCTTAATCTTTCTTCTAAGATAAGTCGTAGGGTCAGTATCGCCTCACGTTTCCAACATTTCTATGGAATCCAAACTGATCTTCCCCGAGGTCGGCTTCTACCAGTTTTTCCATTCGTCTGTAAAGAATTCGCATTAGTATTTTGCAGCTGTGACTTATTAAACTAATAGTTCGGTAATTTTCACATCTGTCAACACCTGCTTTCTTTGGGATTGGAATTATTATATTCTTCTTGAAGTCTGAGGGAATTTCACCTGTCTCATACATCTTGCTCACCAGATAGTAGAGTTTTGTCAGGACTGGCTCTCCCAAAGCCGTCAGTAGTTTTAATGGAATGTTGTCTACTCCCGGGACTATATTTCGACTCAGGTCGTTCAGTGCTCTGTCAAACTCTTCATGCAGTATCATATCTCCCATTTCATCTTCATCTACCTCCTCTTCCATTTCCATAATATTGTCCTCAAGAACATCACCCCTGTATAGACCCTCTATATACTCCTTCCACCTTTCTGCTTTCCGTTCTTTGCTTAGAACTGGGTTTCCACCTGAGCTCTTGATATTCATGCAAGTGCTTCTCTTTTCTCCAAAGGTCTCTCTAATGTTCCTGTAGGCAGTATCTATCTTACCCCTTGTGAGATAAACCTCTACATCCTTACATTTGTCCTCTAGCCATCCCTGCTTAGCCATTTTGCACTTCCTGTCGATCTCATTTTTGAGACGTTTGTATTCCTTTTTGCCTGCTTCATTTACTGCATTTTTATATTTTCTCCTTTCATCAATTAAATTCAATATTTCCTCTGTTACCCAAGGGTTTTTACTAGCCCTCATCTTTTTACCTATTTGATCCTCTGCTGCCTTCACTATTTCATCCCTCAAAGCTACCCATTCTTCTTCTACTGTATTTCCTTCCCCCATTCCTGTCAATTGTCCCCTTGTGCTCTCCCTGAACTTCTGTACAACCTCTGGTTCTTTTAGTTTATCCAGGTCCCATCTCCTTAAATTCCCACCTTTTTGCAGTTTCTTCAGTTTTAATCTACAGTTCATAACCAATAGATTGTGGTCAGAGTCCACATCTGCTCCTATTCAGTTAATGAATAAAATTATTCTAATGAACTCTTCATTGCCGGAGCTATTTCCAAGAAAACTTAAAGAAAAGTTTGAAAACGTTTTAAACAATAACCCAGGCTTTGAACCTTTGTGCCAAATTGATAGTTTTATTAAGAATAAGTGCCAACATAACATACTGCCCAGTTACCTCAGTTGATGTAGAAAGGTCCGTTTTTTGCTTATAAAAATGTTTTGAGTGATTGAAGACACAATCTTCCTACTGAACATTTGGAACGGTACTTTGTCGCTTGTGTTTACAATAGTAGAAAAAATGTAAAATAAACTGTAAATGATGCTTTGGTACAAAAGTATTAATTAGAAGTTAATGCTGTGAGGTGTATGTCGAAGTTGGTCCTGTACATATTGATTGTTTTGCTGCGACTCACTCACATCGTATCCGATTGTTACCGACAATAGCAAAGAAGGAACAATTCTTGAAACACGGAATGCGCCCCCATTTTGCAAATTTTTAGAAAATAATCCCAGAAAGGCCCCCTTCCTAACCTCTACCAAAAAATATTCAGAAAAAGATATCAGCATTCTAAATATACCGATTTTACACGCGGCTGGTGCTCTTCCTCATAATTGATGTCCATAGGTTCGACTTTGAGATATAATGCATGCAGTAACAACCATTTTTTTTATTATTATTTGATATTGCATATTTCGACACTTTTCATGCATATTTGCATGCATAGTTTAAGATTTTTATGAGGCATGCAATCCAGTCTCTACTTATTATCATTAGTTTTTGCCTGGGGCGGCACCGGTTGTACAACCTTTCCATGCCTTGCTCCATAAGTGGGCGTCTTTCTGCATGTTGCAGGTGTGTGAAACGGCATTTTCCAAACTGAAGTCGATGTTAAAATCTCCACCTTGCCTCATAACCTACCAACCAGGTCAACATTTAGTGATAGCAGCAGATGCTTCCCAGCATGGGCTGTGTGTGGTGTTAGCTTATAAATATTCTGATGGCTCCAAGCAGCCTACTGCATACATGTCGAAGACTTTTAATTTGGCTCAAACTAGATATTCAAAAATAGAGAAAGAGGCCCTCGCCATTGTTTACACCTTAAAGAAGTTTAATGTTTTCCTTTATGGTGTCAAATCCCTCAACATCATTGCCAGAAAAAGCAAAGCATTGCCTTCAACATTGGGTGCTGTTCCTCTCTTGGTACATCTACGAGATTCACTTCTTCCCCACAGCTAAACATGCAATTGCTGATGCATTCTCCCATGTTCCAGTCGGTCCAGACCCAGTTTTTGATCAGGAGAAGTTACTCTGTTTCCACATTCATGAATGAGCTCAACAAACTGTCAATGGCTTTCCAATCGCCAGGACTTGGGTTGCACAGGCTAGCGCTACCAATCTGATTTACAGAAACAATACATTTCATACAACATGGCTGGTCTGAGGTACCCCCATCGTGGGTATTCGACCCCCTCCATAACCACTATGTGTTTCGGCAATGTTTCCGTGTCATTGATGGTGTGCTACTCCTTGATACAGACTATTTAGCTTCTCATGCTGCGATTCCCTTGCCTCTCCATTTGGAGCTCTTGCAACTGCTGTAGTCTGATAACTGGGCGATGTCAAGCATCAAGGTATTAGCCCACCTGGTTTGGATGGCAACGTCACTTGTTTGGTTATGGCATGTTCTCAATGCACTGCCCAGCAAGCTGCTCTGCAGGCAATGTTATCTCCATGGCTGCGGTCTTCGCAGGCCTGAGACCATCTCTACATCAATTTCACCAGCCCTTCCATTAATGCATACTGGCTAATAGTAATTTAAGCATTCGCTCAGCTTCCATACATTGTTTGTTGCCTGTCAACTTCAGCCTCTGCCACCGTAGCAGCCCTGTTGGAAAAGTTTTTCCAGTGAAGGATTTCCGGCAACACTGGTCTCTGATAACGGCCCTCAGTTTCTGTTGCAGGGGTCTGCCACCTTCTGCAACACCTGTGGGATTTGCCACATTTCCACCCTGTCCTCCCATTTGCAGTCCGATAGTGAGGCTGAAAGGTTAGAACATTCAACATGAAAATGAAGGAGCACATGACTTGGTCCCCATCCAACATTGTCTTGGATCAATTTCTGTCATCCTATCAGTTCATGCCATTCGACAACAACAGCCCTGTCGCAATGCTCCACGAGCGTCAACACCGGACACTCCTGCATCCCCTGTGACCCAGCTATGGATGCCAATCTGTGCAGGTGTTGACACGTTTCCGCCCAGGGATGGCTGTCTGGGCATGCGGGTTTGGTCGTCACCAAAAATGGATTCCCGCTGTCACCTCCAGATGCCGTGGTCACCATCACGATGTCCATACAGAGGAGGGCCTATGTGCACATCATTATCATCAGTTTTGCCTGCATGTAGATGACCAGACAACCCTGGCTGGAAGACTGACATTGCCACAGCAGTCTATGTTGCTTGACGGATCACCTGATGCGGATGGGTCCCTGTCATGACATACGAGGGGACCCATTGTCACATGGCACAGCTTTTTCAACACCGCTAGCAGTACCAATGCAGCTTCTGTCCATACTGGAGCTGTTTCCTCCACTTCAGCCTCCAACTGCATGGGGACACCACCACTATCAGGCTGTGGGCCTGATGTGGACATGGAGCTCGTTCCAACATCACTCATCCTACTTTATGGGTTGACATGAGAAGGCGGACTGCGATGCTGCCTGTGCCCCAAGTACTTACGACCATATGCACCAAATCAGCACGACACCTCAGTCAGATCCACACAGAGAAAGACATCATGTACATCTCGCAAATCTGAGTTGTTCCCCAAGAAAAGAGGAATAAAGTAATGCGTACACACTTGAAAGCTATGTGCATTAGCAATGTGTTGTCATCCGTCAGAGTGTGTCATGAGAGAACAATACTGTGAACTTGCGATAGAGCCCACCATGAGCGAGTGCCTATTTAAACCCGGCTGCACTATGCTCTCACTCAGTTATCATGTTATTACTGCTTTCATGCATTTGCCTTATCTTATTGTGTTCAGTGTATGTTATAGTGGATGGCATACATGCCACAGCCTAATAAAGTTGAACTAACATTCTTGGTTGTGTTGTGTGTCCAAGTTACAACAATATTCAGCTATTATGTTCTGTAAATCCCATCATGACAAGTAGCCTTCAGGAACGTGTTATGTGGCAAGTTTTACGTTAAAAATGACAAGGAGCACAGCAGGTTATTACCGTAAAGTATATTAACAACAAATTATGAACAGTGCTAAAATATGCTAACAACAAAGTAGAACTAGTGTTAATCTACTTATACCAATGATTATGGGAACTACTACTGTTATATATATTAAGAGTAAACAGTTACTTTGGAGACGTGGGGAAAAAAGAAATAAAAGCCACTGCTGCTGCTCTTGTGCTACTCAGCTGTTGCTTTTATCCAATATTTCAAGTTATGAATGTATCTAACATAACTCCGTTACACTATGGCTGTCTATAGATAGGTAAAGTCAATACCTGTCTATCACAAACATTAAACAATGAGGACTGTTCCAAATAAAGCTCACCCCCAGCCTTCATTAAAAATAGACCCCCCCCCCCACACACACACACACACACACACACACGTGTGCACGAAAAAAGCTCACACACACTACAGTCTAAGGCAACAGTGAGTGTGACTACAGTTGCCTTAGACTGCAGTCGAGAGAGAGAGAGAGAGAGAGAGAGAGAGAGAGAGAGAGAGAGAGAGAGTGTGGTCTATTTTTCCACGAAGGCCTTACAGGCTGAAAGCTTTGTTTAGAACAGGCTCTTTGTTGTGCCTACCTGCGACTCAGCATCTCAACTATATGGTGAGCAGCAACTTTCCTTCATATAACTGAACTGGCTGTATTAAGCTCATAAATTGCACAGCTTTTTTCTGGCTCCTTGAAAAATGGCTCTACAGTCAATACAGTTCCACTGTTCCTTGAACATTTGATGGACACTTGAGACTGCACTATACAAGGCTTTCCACAGTGTGAACCCAAACTCAGCTGAAAAAATTTCAGGAGTTGTCCCAGGATATTTCTGAGTATATTGGTATAAGAGACAAGTGATCTCTGCTTGCTTGTTACCCTGAGTCTGTATTCTGGTTTTTAATTCTTAATAAAAGCTCCATCTTTGGCCTTATGTTGCTGTATGAACGGAAAAATGTAAGAGCTCTACTATGAACCTAGCACCCACATGTCACTGCCAATTATATAACTATGTAACAACATACAGATGAGATAAAAAATATCAACAAAAGTTAAAGGCAAAAATTCGACTGAGTACTCTTCAAAGTGAAGAAACAGAAAATAAACGTTTGTTCAACTTTGATGCCATCCATAACATTGTTTACTTACTATATTTCAAATGTGTCTGTGTCACCAGTTATATTGCACTATTTTCATCTCTTTGTATTTCAATGGTAACTGTATAAAGTTGAACGAATACTCATAAGTTTTGGAAGTTAAATTTTCTGTGTTGTTTGTGGAGAGTGTAAATCAGGCCAAGCATGTAAGTAGTTGAATGCAGGAAATCTCTCAAGATCAATTTCTGACTGGTCAGTAGAATTGACTAACAGATTAATGTTGAACTGGGACACCCTCATTTTCCTAGGTTGACATATTGTTTTCTAGTCAAGGTAAATTTGTAGCATTATGACCAATTTGCAATGCAAGAAAAATGGTTGGCCTTGTGGGAATTGTGGGCAAATGTTGACCTGGTGTACACTACAATTAAGTTTACATTGTGCAGGGGAGCATTCTGCGAAATGACAATGGACTCAGTGCTCCAGATAAGTTGGACCTGTTATTTTCTGCAGCTTGAAAAGGGCTCTAGCAGGAAGTGATACAAAATAGATTGCGGTAATATTTTTCAGCACTGTTCTATAAGGGTTCACATCCACCTTTACTGCACAAGAGTGTAAAATCTGCCGCTTTAGCACAGGAATAGCATACTTTCCATTCCATCAACAACTAGACAAGACAACCAAACAACCCAGAGTAATAAAGTGATTGCTAATATCATAGAATTTCTGGTCACACTCAACAATGCTAAATGTTATTTAGTAGACTCACATATAATCTTTTTTTCTTTCTTTTTCTCATGAGAATCAACAAAGAATAAAAGGAATTGCGTCCAGGTTTCAGGAGGGATGACATGCAGAGGCTGCCCCCCCCCCCCTTTTTTTTTAAGCCAAGTTGATGACTTTTGCAGAAGTGATACTTAGGGAAAAGTAATACTATTACAGTATGAAATATGAATAACACTTACATGTAGTTTGGTATTCATCTTAATATTTTAAATATATTTTCAGGTTGCAACAGTGGTCCTGTTGTTCAGAATTATTCACTGAATGAATCATTTATTAAGCAAGCATTATCTTCCTTTGAAACAACTTTACTTCACTAGTTTTCACAGTATGTGGCAGCTTGTTGAACCATATCTGCTCATTGATATGTAGATTTCTTTCTTTCTTTCTTTCGCTTATGCCATAGTCCTGCAGCAACAGCAGGGTCGGCGCGGTTAGAACAGATTTGGCAAGGTTAATTTTAGGGGTGGCTGGACGCCCTTCCTGCTGCCATCTCGTTGATATGTAGATTATGGCCTGTTATTTTTAATTTTTGTCCACTGTCTGATGTAGTTACCTTGACTTTTGGTGTCATAATTACATATATCGCTGTACATTAACTTTGTTTTGACTATGCATGACAATTAAAAGTTTATACAAATAAAAGGAATATATTACCACATTTCTATGTTTGACAAATGAGTCATGACAGCACCTTAGTCCCTGCAATAACCTAATTGCTCTTCTCTGCAATATCAATATTCATTCCATTCACGTGTATGTCTGTCTCTCAGTCTCACAGTTCAATGTCATAATTAAGAAATGGATAAATTGTTCCATAGTGCAAAATTTTTACAGTTTGGCTAGAAACTAATTTTTTTTTCCAGCTGGCTTAACAGATACTGATCACTGTTCATTTTTTACACACAGACTTAGTTTGGTTTACTCAACAAAGCTTTTTGTATGGTTTATAACCAAATAATTTAATGTTGCCTCTGTGTATTGATAAAACATCATATATACTGTTTACTTCATGAAATGTATACCAAGTGACTACTGAAAGCAATACGTAACAGTGAAGAGTCATAGCAGAACTTCCTTGAAAATGATGATCAGGTAATAACAAAAGAATTACCGAACAGTCTAGACATGGTGAGGTTGCAAAAGTGGTTGAAGACAGTAGAAAGTCTGAATTTTCAGATGTCGAGAGACAACTGTGGACCTTATTAAGGAAACAAAGAAGCAGGTCCCCACACAAAGGACTAAAACAACACTTAATACAAATGCCATTGTTCCACATCTAGTGAAACATCCAGAGCACTGAAAGAAAAAGCACATACTATCAAGATTAAACAAGAACTCCAAGAACTCAGAAACTTCAAAGCCAAAGCCACACAAACCACACAATACCACCTCTTCACTTGTAAAGAAATCTCAACAGCTCTTTAAGCCATAAGAAGCTCCAGGTTTTGAAAATGTCCAACCTGAGTTCCTAAAAAACTGTAGCAAATGCACAAGTGTGGATTGCTCATTTTTTCACAGACATTATACAAACCAGCAAGAATTTAAATGCTCTAAGACAATCCATATATTACAACCTGGTAAGCCAGCTGATAGCTCTAAGAGGTACTTAAAAGAAGATATCCACTGACCTGAGACGCCAGCCTCATTCATTATGGGCAAGTGGGAAACACTCAGCACCTGCTCTATAACTCTGACCTCTCCCCATGCAGAAGGCCTCGGAGGGTCAACGATTCCTGTTGGATGAAGATGTGCACCAGGCAGTTACGGGCTTCTTCACCCAGCAGGACATAGTGTTGTGCCAAACAAATATCTTCAACCTAGTGGATGATTACTTCAATGCTCACAGCAATTTTGCCTGATTGGCGTACCCATTTTTCCATTTTTGACTGTTTGGTTTTGAATGGTAAACAATAATCTGAATTTCTAATGAACTACAATATTCAGGATCTTAGGACATTGAATAAAATTTAATTAAATTCAATCCTCAATCCATATTTCTTTTAGGAAAGGCAACCGTCCCAGTGTAAAGGATGTCTCCTGAAAGTTCAGTTATATTTGTAGTTATGTTCTCCATCATTCGCAAGGGTCTACATCAACACCTAGATCTATATTCCGTAAACCACTCTGTGGTGCATAGCAGAGGGTACGTCTCATTGTACCCGTTATTAAGGTTTCTTCCTGTTACATTCACATATGGAGTGTGGGAAGAATGAGTATCTGAATGCCTCTGTGCATACAGTAATTATTCTTATCTTATCCTCAAAATCCCTGCATGAGCGATACATATTCCTAGAGTAATCATTTAAAGCCGGTTCTTAAACCTTCGTTAATAGACTTTCTCGGGATAGTCATCAAGAGTCTGCCATTTCAGTTCCTTCAGTATCTCTGTGTCACTCTCCCAAGGATTAAATAAACCTGTAACTATTCATGCTGTTAGTCTCTGTATACGTTCAATATCCCCTGTTAGTCCTATTTGGTGCAGGTCCCACACACTGGGACAATATTATAGAACTGGTCACGTGAGTGATTCGTAGGTAATCTCCTTTGTAGACTGGTTGCACCTCCCCAGTATTCTACCAATAAAACAAAGTTACTTCTACATCTGTACCCACAATGGAACCTATCTGATCGTCCCATTTCATATCCCTACAAAGTGTTACTCCCAGGTATTTGTATGAGTTAGCTGATTACAAAAGTGACTTATTGATATTATAATCACAAGATACTACATTTTTTTCGTCATGTGAAGTGCAAAATTTTACATTTCTGAACATTTAGAGCAAGTTGCCAATCTCTGCATCACGTTGAAATCTTATCAAGATGTGACTGAATATTTATGTAGCTTCTTTCAGACTATACTTCATTAGAGGTAACTGCATCATCTACAAAAAGGCTGATTTTACTAATAATATTGTCTGCAAGATCATTAATATACAATATGAACAGCAAGTGTCCCAGCACACTTCCCTGCGACACACCCGAAGTTACTTCTACATCTGACACTGACTCTCCATCCAAGGTAACATGCTGTGTCCTCCCTGCCAAAAAGTCCTCAATCCAGCCACAAATTTCGCTTGATACCCCAAATGAAATACAGCATCTACCTGGATGCCTTGATGCAAGGCTTTCAGTATGTCATGAGAAAAGTGTGAGTTAGGTTTCACACAATAATGTGCCATGGCCAGGACTCGAAACCGGGACTTCTTGCCTACTAGGCAGAAACCCTGACCTTTACACCAACACAGCACTATGATTAACATTGCTGAACGAACTGCCATGTCAAATGCCATACCCAACACAAATTTCAATTCATATCTTCAGCTTAATTTCCCCCTATATTGTCACTATGGGTAGTTCATGCAGTAATGTCAACCATAGTGCTGTGGTAGTGTAATGATCAGCATTTCTACCTAGTAGGCAAGAAGACCCAGGTTTGAGTCCTGGCCGTGGCACAAATTTTAATTCACTCTTCAGCTTCCATTACTATAGTAGATAAAGATGAGACTTAAATGTCTCAGGGAAAATTTAGTTATAGGTTTGTCACGATTGATGTTTTCGAAATTCATGCTGGTTGTCATTGAGGAGGTCATTCTGTTCAAGATACCTTATTATGTTTGAGATCAGCATATGTTGTAAGATTCTACAACAAACCAATGTCAAGGATATTGGATGGTAGTTTTGTGGATCACTGCTATTATCCTTCTTGTACAGGAGTGTGACCCATGCCCTTTTCCAACAACTGGGCACCGTTTTTTGTTCGAATCTACGATAGATCATAGTTAGAAGAGCAGCTAGCGCAACCATACATTCAGTATAAAATCTGAAATGGATTCCATTGGGGCCTGGAACTTTGTACAGTTTTAATGATTTCAGCTGTTTCTCAACACCACTGACGCTAATACTCATGTCATTCATCTTTTCAGTAGCACAAGGATTAAGTTGGGGAAATTCTCCTGGGTTTTCCTTTGTAAAAGAACATTTGAAAATGAAGTTAAGCATTTCGGCTTTCGCTTTGCTACCCTCAATTTCAGTTCCTGTCTCATTCACTAGGGACTGGGCACTACCTTTGGTGCTACTAACAGGCTTTACATACAACCAACAAACAGCTGCACCTTCACTAAACAATGATATGACAATTAACTACGCACCTGTTGAACTCTGGCAGCAGGTTGTGTGGTGGGCGCAGACGCATGTGCTGAGGCCTGGCGGCTTTGCGGGCCTCAGTGTGTCCTTTGGGGGTAGACGTGCAGACAGGCTGGCAGTCAAGCGGAGAGTCAACCACGGGACTCTGCTCTGCCTCTGGCCGGCTGTCCCTGCGGGAACTACTATCGGTGTCCACATCCTGCCACAGAAACATCCTCTCTTGAATCAGCAAAGGCCCTCATAACAGCTCATCACATGCACAAATCGAAATTTTGCATCATTTAATGTCTTTCCTGTGAATGAAACTGACTAATTTGACAAAAAATTAGGAATAGGTATTTCTGTAATTTATGAGAAGCATTTGATCACCCAGTTCACTGTACAGGGTGTACCAAAGGGATTTATGTAATTTCATGAGATGCCTTATTTCATCTCCATTATACTTCACCACTAATGTGTACCACTATTATCATTATCATCATTGTCTTCATTGTCGTCACATGATGATGATGATGATGGTTATGATGATGACGATGATTCTCAAAGACACGTGATACATTGTAGTGATAAAAGTGTTTGGTAGGGTGAAAAAAAGGACAAGAATCAAATGCACAACAGATGGCACACTTTATGGTCTGTCAACATAGATCATTGTGCTGATGGTGCTCCAATAACTTATATGTTACTAAAATGTTTCATAAAAATTCGAACCTAGTTGTCTTGAAAATCCTTGAGAAGTACATACTACCAAAGTAGCATTATTATATTTACGTATCAAACAATGGAAAATCTAGGAGGGAATGTAACAGTGTTATGAGAAGGAAAGTTGCTATTCACCATATAACACAGATGGTGAGTCTCACACACACACACACACACACACACACACACACACACACACACACACACACACACACACATGCCAACTCACACACGCGACTGCAGTTTCAGGCAACTGAAACCATACTGCGAGCAGCAGCACCTGTGCACAATGGAAGAGGTGATTGGGTGGAGGTAAGGAGGAGGCTGGGGTGGGAAGGGAAGGGAAGGGATAGTAGCGTAGGGGTGGTGGATAGTGAAATGCTGTAGGTTAGACGGAAGGCAGGGGAGATGTGGAGAGGGGAGGTAGTGGAAATGGAGAGAAGTAAAAAGACTGGGTAAAATGGTAGAATGAGGGGTGTATAGTGCTGGAATGGGAACAGAGAGGCTGGCTGGGTAAGGACAGTGACTAATGAAGGTTGACGCCAGGAGGGTTGGGGGAACATAAGATATATTACAGCGAAAGTTCCCACCTGCGCAATTCAGAAAAGCTGGTGTTTTTTTGGAAGGATCCATATGGCAGAGGCTGTAAACTGAAGGATGTCATGTTTGGTAGCATGCTCAGCTACTGGGTAGTCCACTTGTTTCTTGGCCACAGTTTGTCGGTGGCCATTCATACGGACAGACAGCTTGTTGGTTGTTGTGGCCACATAGAAGACAGCACAGTGGTTGCAGCTCAGCTTGTAGGTCACATGACTGGTATCACAGGGAGCACTGCCTTTGATGGGATAGGTGAATGTGACTGGATTCGAGTAGGTAATGGTGGTGGTGGTGGGAGGATGTATGAGACAGGTGTTGCATCTAGGTCTATTACAGGAGTATGAGCCATGACGTAAGGGTTGGGAGCAGGTGTTGTGTAGGGATGGACGAGTATATTGTGTAGGTTAGGTGGACAGAGGAAAACCACTGTGGGAGGGGTGGGGAGGATAGTGAGCAGGATATTTCTCATTTCAGAGCACGACAAGAGGTAGTCGAAACCCTGGCGGAGAATGTAATTCATTTGCTCCAGTCCTGGGTGTTGTTGAGTTGGGGGTGGGGAACGCTCCTCCGTAGCCGGACAGTGGGACGTTGGGAGGTGGTGGGATACTGGAAAGATAAGGCACAGGATACTTGTTTTTGTACAATGTTGGGAGGATAATTATGGTCGGCAAACGCTTCAGTGAGACCCTTGGTATATTTTGAGAGGTGCCACTCATCACTGCAGATGCGATGACCAAGGGTAGCTAGGCTGTCGAAGTGGAGGTATTGCTGGGTTTGATGTAGCCATCTTCGAGGTAGAGGTCAACATCTAGGAACGTAGTTTTTTGGGTTGAGTAGGACCAGGTGAAGCAAATGGGGGAGGAGTTCTTGAGGTTGTGGATGAATGTGGACATGGTGTCCTCACTCTCAATCCAAATCGCAAAGATGTCATAAATGAATATGAACCAGGTGAGGGGTTTATGATTATGGGTGTTTAGGAAGGATATGGTGGCCTAAGATGGTGCCATGCGCATGCCCATAGCTGTACCCTGGATTTGTTTGTAGGTAATGCCTTCAAAGGAAAAGTAATTGAGGATATAGTTGGTCATGGCGACTAGGAAGGAGGTCGTTGCTTTGGAATCCTTCAGGCACTGGGAAAGGTAGTGTTCAATAGCAGTAAGGCCATGGGTATTAGGGATGTTAATGTAAAGGGATGGGAACTGTGGAGAGTCAGTGGAGGAAATAGCTGGTATCTTTTATATAGGAGGTTGGGTTCCGGGTAGCGCAGGTTGAAGGTGTTGGTCTATTAGAATAGAGATTTTCTCAGTGGGGGCACAGTGACTGATCACAATGGGGTGTCCTGGGTGGTTGGGATTATGGACTTTAGGAAGCATTAGAAGGTAGGAGTGTGGGGAGTGGTAGGGGTGAGCAGAGAGATGGACTTTGGGGAGAGGTTCTGGGATGCCTAAGGATTTGAGGAGTAACTGGAGATCCTGCTGGATTCCTGGAATGGGGTCACTGTGGCAAGGTTTGTGGGTAGAAGTATTTGACAGCTGGTGGAGTCCTTCTGCAAAGTAATCCTTGTGGTTCTGACACAACCTTTGTCTGCAAGTAGGATTATACGGCTGGGATCAGTTTTTAGATGGTAGACTGTGGTTCTTTCTGTGGATGTAAGGTTAGTTTGCATGATGAGGGATTCGGGGAATGATAGTAAGGCAAGATCGAGGTTAAGAAATTCTGGAAAGTTAACAGGGGTGATTTGGGGGCAGTGGAGGTGGATCACAGTTGGATGGAGGAGTGATCTGAGTTAGGCAGGATTCATAGGTCTTGTGGATGTTAAAAGTGCAATCCATTCTTGCAAATTTATCTGCAATCCCAAACTTTCCTATGCCTTTCCTTTTCATGCCTCTTATGAAAATTATAATAAGTAATGTTTATTGTGTATATCAGTTTATTTACAGTATAAGTACAGTAAAAATTGAAAGAGATTTCTGCAGATGTACTCAAATCCAACACCCTCTAATTACCATTCTGCAATCTTTTCGTTGTGCTAACAGCTGCCTGGAAATGCCACTAACAAACGACTAGCAGTAACAAATCTAGCAGTCCACCTTCGAATTGCTTCGATGTCTTCCTTTAATGTGACTCGGTGCATATTCCAAGTACTCAAACAGTACTCAACAATGGGTCACACTACTGTCCTGTATGCAGTCTCTTTTAAAGATGAACCACATATTCCTAAAATTCTTCCAATAAATCAGAGCTGACCATTTGCCTTCCCTACTACAGTACTTACATGCTCATTCCATTTCTTATTGCTTTGCAACGTTATGCTTGGATATTTAAATGATGCGACTGTGTCAAGCAGCACACTACTAATGCTGTATTCAAAAATTATGGGTTTGTTTTTCCTGCTCAACTGCATTAACTTATGTTTTTCTACATTTAGAGCTGGCTGTCATCCATCACAACAACTAGAAATTTTGTCCAAGCCATCTTGTATCTTGCTACATCACTCAATGATGACATCTTCCTAAACACCACAGCATTATTAGCAGACTGCTGCTTACTCTGTCCGCCAGATCATTTATGCATATACACTTCTGATGATACTCTAGTCTCTGATTAACACTCACCATTGCTATTACGCTGTTCTTTTTTCATAAATACCTGGCCATCCAGAGCTCCCAATACTGTCACTTTCATTTCTGGCCAAGCCCTACATACTCTAAAAATCTAGATGAAATTGGTAGTGATGAGCAGACGCGGTCCCATGGTAAGTGTTGCTCTTTAATCCTAACCATCATAATGAGTATGTTGTCAACACTCCCTCTTCTAATGTGACAACTATACTTTGACAGTACTGCATACAAATATTTCTGGTTTCACAAACACTCCGGCATGCTGTCCACCTCAATTTGCACACCAAATCACTTGATCCAAGTCCCTTAGAAATTGCACTGATGAGTGAAATGCAGCAATCAACATCCCCGCAATTTGGTAGCTCTACAGGATCTAAATATAGATGAGTGGCTTCAGCTGGATATGCCAAAGTTGAAGAATTATATTAATGCATTGTCTCTGTTCTTTTAGCCATGTCCAGAAGAACAGACACCTTGTGGGCAATTCACAGCTGTGATACACATTATGTAAACTCAACTTGTAGGATTGTAGAGTGGAGGGGGGGGGGGTGGAGGGAAGGAAAAGCAAAGGAAGGAATGATATCAGCTACATCGGAACTTTTTGTGGAATCAGTGGTGATGAGTGAAAGTGTGTGTTGGACCAGAACTCAAACCCAGCATCTCCCACTTACTAGGCAGTTGCATTAACCTCTGTACTACCCAGCACAGGGTTTACCAAAAAGCTGCGGACTATCTCAGAAAGATTCTGAGCCAAGTCAAATTCTAACACAGTGCCACTGATCCACAGTACCCATCCACATCCGCCAAGCTCGTTAATTTTAGATTCCCCTTGGAAGTCTAACATAAATAAGCACCCACACTGAAACTTGTGGATTCATTGTTCGTCAAGGAGAATAAATTATATGAATGCATGGTGTCTGTTCTTTTGGACATGTCCAAAATATGGGTAATGAATCCAGAACCTTAAGTGCAGATGCATATTTACTTTCAACCTCCAGCAAGAAACTAAAATTAGCAAGTGTGGAGGACACGGATGAGGACTGTGGATAGCTGGCATTGGGTAGGAACGTGAGTCAGACGGGAAGAGTGCTGAGAAAGTCCGTGCACTTGTGATAAACACTGTCTCCGGGTGGCGCAGAGGTTGACACAACTGCTAAGTAAGCGGGAGATCCCAGATTCGAATACCTGTCCGGCTCACATTTTCACTTGCGTCCCTAATTTAACATTAAGTTCCAATGCAGCTGATATCATTAGTTCCTTCACATCCCTTTCCTTTCCTCTCCCCCTCCCCCCCCCCTTCCACATCCAATTTACATAACAAACTCGAAGAAGTTTGTGAGTTTCTTTCCTTGCCGAACTGAGTCAATTATCGAGGCTCAAAGTAGCGTTACGTAGCATCAGCGTGACGTCACCTGCTGGTGACTAATTTTTTGCCCGATTTGTTCAGTTACGACAAGGTCGATGACCTTCGTAACGCACTCACCGGTTCCTCTAGTTCTGCCAGCCAGCTGAGACGTGTGTCTGTGCGCAGCGGGGAGAAGGAGGCGTTGAAGGCTTCGGGCGTCTTGAGGATGTCCGCGTAAGCGTCGGGCTCCGGAGTGGCGGGCCTGGCGGGCGGCAGCTGGGCGTCCGAGTAGCCCGAGTCCAGGGAGGCGGCGCCGGGGCTGGCGGAGGCGGCGCGGCCCGCCCCCACCACCAGGCCCGGCGGCTCGCTGGCCCACGCCTTGCTGGGCCGGCGCCGCCACTCGCCGCCAGATGGCGGGCCGGGCGCCGCTCTGCACCCGGGAGACTCCACCCTGCAAAACGTTCAGTTTCAGCTCAAAAACTCTATATAGGAGCTGGAGTGCAGTCAGACAGTTACTGGAGTTGACACCTTTAATTGCTTTCAGATCATTCATTTCTTCCACGACACTGCTAAACATTTCAGACCAATTTCGATCCTGGTTTCAACCCCTACTCTTGATAAACTAGGGCATACCACAGGACACTCACTGGCTCGAATGAATAAAATAGAGAAATTTCTCCGCATAAGATTGTCAGAGCTAAAGCACATTCTCTGAGAAAGTTCTCAATTTCCTACGATTAAAAAAAAAAATCTAAGGGTATTCTCTGACGAGGGAGTTTCCTCTCATTGTATCCTTGTATCCCCTCCCTCTTGAGAAGGGTGTCGGCGTAGTCTGTCGTGTCTGGCACAGCACCCAAGCTTAATGTTGCATTTCATTCAAAGCTATTCAGTGTACAAATATGGAATTGGCATCAATCTGTTCTGGAAGAGTTGCACTACGTTTCGATTTTACTTTTATGTGCGGCAACAACTTATGAAGGCGATCACGAACACTTTATGAAAATGTTGCAGCATTAGAAAATTGCAGCGAAATGCAGGAAGATGTGCAGCGGATAGGCACTTGGTGCAGGGAGTGGCAACTGACCCTTAACATAGACAAATGTAATGTATTGCGAATACATAGAAAGAAGGATCCTTTACTGTATGATTATATGATAGCAGAACAAACACTGGTAGCAGTTACTTCTGTAAAATATCTGGGAGTATGCGCACGGAACGATTTGAAGTGGAATGATCATATTAAATTAATTGTTGGTAAGGTGGGTGCCAGGTTTAGATTCATTGGGAGAGTCCTTAGAAAATGTAGTCCATCAACAAAGGAGGTGGCTTACAAAACACTCGTTCGACCTATACTTGAGTATTGCTCATCAGTGTGGGATCCGTACCAGGTCCGGGGAGATAGAGAAGATCCAAAGAAGAGCGGCGCGTTTCGTCACAGGGTTATTTGGTAAACGTGATAGCATTACGGAGATGGTCAGCAAACTCAAGTGGCAGACTCTGCAAGAGAGGCGCTCTGCATCGCGGTGTAGCTTGCTGTCCAGGTTTCGAGAGTGTGCGTTTCTGGATGAGGTATCGAATATATTGCTTCCCCCTACTTATACCTCCCGAGGAGATCACGAATGTAAAATTAGAGAGATTCGAGCGCGCACGGAGGCTTTCCGGCATCGTTCTTCCCGCGAACCATACGCGACTGGAACAGGAAAGGGAGGTAATGCAGTGGCACGTAAAGTGCCCTCCGCCACACACCGTTGGGTGGCTTGCGGAATATAAATGTCGATGTAGATGCATTTTTTTTGCGTATTTATCGAATTTTCGACATTCGGGGAAAATTATGAGAACGAAATCTTAAGAATACGTGACATTTAGATCGACTCCAAACCGGAACTCCGTTAGAGT
The DNA here is from genome assembly GCF_023898315.1 of Schistocerca nitens. Lineage (NCBI taxonomy): Eukaryota > Metazoa > Arthropoda > Insecta > Orthoptera > Acrididae > Schistocerca > Schistocerca nitens. The sequence continues at coordinate 443,502,848 of NC_064621.1, read as the reverse complement.
TTTCTAACACCAGATTGTACTATGCATAATGGTCCCGCGCGTCAAATATGCGTCCGGCCGTGCGGTTCGTTACGAGAAACAGAGATCGCTGGTTTGTAATAAACCAGTCATCAATTTTTCTTACACGTCCACTTGTATCAGATACAACACAATATAAGATTTATGCTGTGAGAAAGCATGATGATGAACATCTAAAAATATCAGTGACACAGGTGTCTGGTGTATACCTAAGTCTTCTCGTACATCAGTCGGAAAACATGGGTCTACTAAATAACAACAAAAATGTTTTAATTTTCAAGTCGTTTGAAAGGCCGCCCCTTCTTTGTTCATGACATTCGGGAAGGAAGTTCGCCAGGCAAATAATCGTTTTATTGTTAACGTCTGCAGTTTATCTCTTCAGTATTTCTTCGGGCTTCATACTTTTTTTTTGCCTTCCAAGCAACAATAATTCCGCCGATTTTGGTAAGTAAAGATCCGAAAACTTAATCTCGACAGAACTTACTCTGCTCGCAGTATGCTACAAAGCTCACTTTAAACAGCTTTCTGAGAACATTCTCGGGTGAAGTATATTCTCCGACTTGCTTTATGCCTGCGAACGTGAAACGTTATCCGTACTTTCAAGTGTAAAAGTAAATTATCCGTGTTAATCATGCGACCCAGTTTGTTTATTTCGTGCACTGTCTCATAGCGATATGTGAGATTGGCTTTAGCACACTCCGGAACAACGAAAAGTATCGTATTTGTAAACATGTCTTCAGCGTGATTAATAGCACTCCTCTTTGTCCCGTCTGGTACGCGTTTTCCAACTAATCCTTTTTTGAGATGGTTGACACCACATCCACATTATTTCTTACGGATCTACAGTCTTGCAAGACCTCTACCTCCTTTCCTCACAACGCTTTCAAGTCATTTTGAGAAGTTAAACAGTTTAACATCCATTGTTAATTTCTTTTGGCTACAAAACGATGCTATTATGTTTTGTGATTAAAAATGCTTAATAAGTGGGTCAGATGGGTCCCTCACGTGGTGGCCGTGACACTTCCGTGGGTCTGGACTGGAGGGGGGGGGGGGGCCTTATAATTAATCTTTCGCTTATTGAAAGCCCCCCCGCCCACGAAAAACGAGTGATCGTAGGACAATGAAACTTTGTGGAAGCGTTTGTAAGGACATAAACCACCGAAAGAAACATTTTAATCTGCACATGGGTGGGTTATATTTGTTAATTACCATGTTTGCGTTCCAGGTTATAAATGTAGCTCACTCAGTGTGACGACCATCTGCATTTACGACAGCCGGGAACCGCGCTAAAGATTGCTCTATTGATGCCCGAAACATCTCAGGAGGCAAGTGGGATGTTAGCTACCTCCTTCGCTATGCTCATCTCCAGCCTCCAATGTGTGTTAGTGTCCCGTTGATAAACCCTGTCCTGAGGTAACCCCACTGCCAGAAATCACACGGGTTCAAAGCTGGTAAACGTCGTGCCACGCTGTTCAGAAACGGTCAGCCGATGATTCGGTTTTCTCCAAATGTGTTACGAAGTAACCGGGTGACCTCACGAGCAGTGTGAGGTGGAGCTCCAATGTGCATCACAACATCTGGGTCCAAAGCATTTCTCTCCCGTAAAGGAGGGACTACATGTTGGCGAAGCAGATCACAGCAACGTCACCTGTTCAAGCTGCATGTTCTTGGCCCTTGGGGTCCGAGTTCCCCAAAGAAAAATAGACCAGTCATGAACTGCGCCTCGAAGCTACACAACACATGACGCGTTCATTACGCAGGGTAAATTCATGAACTTCGCTGGCGGTGGTGATCCCCAAATGCGACAATTGTGTGTGTTCACTGTCCCAGCGAGCGTCAAGTATTCATCGCTCCACAAAATGTTCCAGCATCACGTGGCAAAAGTTGGTGAGTAGTGTGAAGTTTGTACGGATACTATTTCACAATTTTACGCAGCACTTTTCGAACGGCCGAACATGGAATGTTCAGCTGTCGTAACATAGCTCGTTCACTGCTAGAAGATCGCCCATTGCGTCCAGAATTCTCAGACGTGGCTTCAACAATCTATAACGTAAAGGGCCGTCGGCATCTCCCAGGAGCAATCCTGAAATCGCCAGTTAATTCGAACTTCAGACTCATTTTCTTCAGCCCAGGCGCGAAAGATCTCTCTGTATTCCTTTAATGCGTCGATAGTCGCAAAGAGCAGCAGCATTATTGCTGTTGTTTTGTTAAAACAGCTTTACGAATAAAGCCGTGCTCACCTTGTCCAGATCCATGTTGACTGACTGTAGCTATAATGCACACTGTCGCTTGTGTTTCAACCGTATGTAACCGTAGCAGTACCGGTGGCTAACGGCAAATCGTTACACTACTAACAACGCAAATCATGTAGCACACAGTCTGATCATCATTACTGTTAAGTTGGGTACGCACGCGGTACATAGCTTTCGGTCTATACTGACTTAAGTAGACACAGTTTAATTATAACCTCACTGTATTACGGCTTCTTCCCGCTCCATTCACGTACGAAGAGCGTACGAATGACTGTAAAACGACTCGGCCGCTATAATTAGTTTAATCTTGTCTTCGCTATTCCATACGAAAGATGCCTATCTTTGCGACAGTTGGAATCCTTTCAATACCTGTCTGAATATTTGTGCAGCTTTTTTCAAACAGTAAGTTATTATACATATATGCATCATCCGCGAAAAGTCTCAGGTTATTATTAACATTGTCTACAAATTCATTCATACGCATCGTTAGTACCAAACACAGTTCCCTGGGGCACATTCTCCATCCAACGTAAGATTCTGCATCTTCTCCACGAATAATTCTAATTCAGTCGCAAACTTCGCTTGATACCCCTACCCCCATACGATCGTACTTTCAATAATAAGCATAGGTATAGTACCGTGTTAAAAACTTTTCGGAAATCAAGAAATACTGCATATGCCCACTGACTTGATCCATGTCTTTTTGGAGTTGATATTTCACGTGATAGATGATTTCGGGATCCATGTTGGTTGGAATTGACTAGGCCTTTCTACTGGAGATACGTCACTACATTTGAGTGCAAATGGATGTAAAGGATATTGGAAGGTAGTTTCGCAGATCACTTCTGCTGCCTTTCTTGTAGATAGGTATGACCTGCCCATTCTTCCAATCGCTGGGTACCGTTTTTGTTGCAGTGGTCTACGGTATGCTATGGTTGAAAGATGTGCTTACACAGGGGCAGATCTGTGTAGTGTCTTACAGGGGTTCCTTTAGGCCTAAGTTTAAACAATATCAGCTGTTTCTCTCAATGTCAATCATAATAATTTCTATTTTCCTCATTTTTACAACGTACTATATTTAAATTGGGGCAGTACTCTTTGATTTTCTTTTTTAAAGGAACTTTAAAAACGGAGTTCAGCATTTCGGCTTAGCTTTGCGTCCCTCAATTTTAGTTCCTGTCTCCCATGATTATCTGGACCATAATACTGGTGTCACTAACAGCCCTTACAGATGACCAGAATTTGTTTCGGTTTTGTGTTGTCCTCCCTAGTCGTGTTGTGATACCATTTACCATATTTCCCTTGGTTAGAGTTGTGCGCAGATGCGGGTATCTGCAGTATTATTGACTTTGCAGATTAAAACCTCCCCAATGCGGACATCCGCGAATGTGAGTATCCGGCATACAGTTACTTCGCGTTTGCAAGTTGAAGAAAAGCATCAATATTATGAGGCTCAGTAAAAGATGTGTACTGTCGTAAACCACGTAACTTCGATGACCTAGGGTTGCGATTCAAGCAGTGTGGACAGAAATTACACTGGACACTTTGATGCAAAAACGGATTCAATGTGACTCGTATGGTTTGCACAAAACAAGTCTAAATTCGGTGCGGCAGCAGATGGGAACAACCGCATTTTCCATTTACTGTAGCTCCCTTCAGTCACCGCGCCGAGTGTCAACTTGGTTTGCGCGGACAATAACCAGGAATGTATCGATGTTGGACAAATTTTCTATAACATTTCAAAGTATATATACATTCTTCTGAGACACTATTGTAATCTTATAAAAGTAAATCACATACGACGAAAATAATATTCGGTTTAAAATCAGTGATGACACCAACTTTTATCTCATATATTTACAAGTACATAATACAGTGCTTATTACATTGAGAAGTGTAGCACATGATGCTCAGTTACTGTAGACAAATGAAGTATATCAATAGCATTTACAGTATACAAGGTGTAACAGCTTGTAAAACAACTACGTTTGTCTTTCTAGTGACGAGGAAACATTCTGCAACAATTTTAGCAAATTCCGTATTAATGGATTGATATCCAATAATTACGACAAACTTCTTCGGGGAAAGAGTATGACAGATCATGTTGTATTAAAATGTGGACGTAATCGGCATCTACGTTCTTATGGAATGAAAACTACACTACTGGACATTAAAACTGCTACACCAAGAAGAAATGCAGATGATAAACGGGTATTCATTGGACAAATATATTATCCTAGAACTGACTTGTGATTACATTTTCACGCAATTTGGATGCATAGATCCTGAGAAATCAGTACCCAGAACAACCATCTCTGGCCGTAATAACGGCCTTGATACGCGCGGGCATTGAGTCAAACAGAGCTTGGATGGCGTGTACAGGTACAGCTGCCTATGCAGCTTCAACACGATACCACAGTTCATCAAGAGTAGTGACTGGCGTATTGTGACGAGCCAGTTGCTCGGCCACAATTGACCAGACGTTTTCAATTGGTGGGAGATCTGGAGAATGTGCTGGCCAGGGCAGCAGTCGAACATTTTCTGTATCCAGAAAGGCCCGTACAGGAACTGCAACATGCGGTCGTGCATTGTCCTGCTGAAATGTAGGGTTTCGCAGGGATCCAATGAAGGGTAGAGCCACGGGTCGTAACACATCTGAAATGTAACGTCCACTGTTCAAAGTCCGTCAATGCGAACAAGAGGTGACCGAGACGTGTAACCAATGACACCCCATACCATCACGCCGGGTGATACGCCAGTATGACGATGACGAATTCACGCTTCCAATGTGCGTTCACCGCGATGTTGCCAAACGCGGATGCGACCATCATGACGCTGTACACAGAACCTGCAGTCATCCGAAAAAATGACGTTTTGCCATTCGTGCACCCAGGTTCGTCGTTGAGTACACCATCGCAGGCGCTCCCGTCTGTGATGCAGCGTCAAGGGTAGCCCCAGCCATGGTCTCCGAGCTGATACTCCATGCTGCTGCAAACGTCGTCGAACTGTTCGTGCAGATGGTTGTTGTCTTCCAAACGTCCCCATCTGTTGATTCAGGGATCGAGACGTGGCTGCACGATCCGTTACAGCCTGTCATCTCGTCTGCTAGTGATACGAGGCCTTTGGGATCCAGCACGGCGTTCCGTATTACCCTCCTGAACCCACCGATTCCATATTCTGCCAACAGTCATTGGATCTCGACCAACGCGAGCAGCAATGTCGCGATACGATAAACCGCAATCGCGATAGGCTACAATCCGACCTTTATCAAAGTCGGAAACATGATGGTACGCATTTCTTCTCCTTACACGAGGCATCACAACAACGTTTCACCAGGCAACGCCGGTCAACTGCTGTTTGTGTATGAGAAATCGGTTGGAAACTTTCCTCATAGCAGCACGTTGTAGGTGTCGCCACCGGCGACAACGTTGTGTGAATGCTCATAAAAGCTAATCATTTGCATATCACAGCATCTTCTTCCTGTCGGTTAAATTTCGCGTCTGTAGCACGACATCTTCGTGGTGTAGCAATTTTAGTGGGCAGCAGTGTATGAGGCCCGATTAGAGCAGACAAAATCCAGACCAGGTGCAAACCTACTATCAGGGCTACAGCGTACCGAACGCGTTGAAGTGGTTTACAGTATGTTAATATTCGTGGATGCGAGTAAATGACTTGGGATGCATATACAGATCAAGGACTTGTGGATGCAGATCGTATTTTTCTTATCCTCGCAGACCTGAGGCAGGCTGGGACATGGTGTACTTTGGGGGTGTATCCTTTGTGTACAATTTCAACACTAGGGCTTGTCAGAGTCTCGACAGTTTCCACTAGCATATTTGTATATGAAAATCGTTTCTGCTGATTTCACTATGGCTTATGGACTGTACACTTCCACTTTTAAACAAGAACCGCAGTTTTTCAGACATTCACTCCAGGACTAGCCATGTCTGTGTCCACGATACACCACACGAAGGGAATTTGTGGAATTACTTTTCCAAATCCCTCGTGATATACGCATACAAGTTGGCTGAGGGTTACCTATACTGCGAAGTTAGCAACTACAATTTATTGCATCTACGAACAACGATTCCTCGTTTTTGGCATTCCACTGTCAGAGTTATCCCATAACACAATCGGTTTATTAATTCTCCACTCATTCATTTCCAGATTAACGTTTCTAGCCTTACTTTGGTATACTTTTCTATCTCCATAGCCCATGTACGTTCGTATCATTAACACGCAGGCTGCGTTTTTATTTAAGATGTTTCTTTTTCATGCGAACGCAAGTATTGATTCGGTAATTCCTACGAAGTAGAGGGGAATGTTATTAAGAGACATGAATATTGTTAAAATATGATTATTCCGATTGTTTTTTCGAACTTTCTAATAATTATGGCCCTATGGTAAACGGTCTGTGTCACAATTTTCCTATAAATCAGTAAACACCAGTTCCGAGCATGGATGAAACATATTGATGAAGATAAGAGGACCGCAGTTAACATCAAGGGCACCCATACAATAGATTGTAAGCGGGGAGGGGCTAGATCTTCGGGTATGCAGTATTTTTAATATTTTGGGAGACGAATCCCGACTTGTAAATAGCCATTAAAAGAGTTACTGTTCAAACCATGTTAAAAGGGTGTGTATTACCAATTTTAAATTTTTTTAAAGCAAAACATGTAATTACACTTTTCCCTTTCCCTGATATCTACGATGGGGGAGCGCTCCCCCTCCCCCCACTTCCCCCCGGGTATAGGCGCCCTTGACTAACATAGAAACTAACTTCGAAGAACTTCATAAGGATACCATACCAGCACTTAATATCGTTTCTTACAGGACAGATGAACTTATGCCGAGACATTGTAGTTCTGTCAGAGACGGCGAACGGCCTTTACGATCAACTGAACGGGGTAAATACTGTCTTGAAAACAGTTTATAAGAGGAACATCAGTACAAGTAAAACAGGGATAACGGAGTAGCCGAAGTCAGCCGCCTCTGAGAGCTAATTTGGAAATGGGACGATGAAGGTACCATACAGCTGAGGTTTGTTATTTGAGCATCAAAATATCTGACGATGGCCGAAATAAAAGAGGATATAATACACGGGTCGGCAATAGCAATAAGGGCTTTCCTAAAATTGAGAAATGTTTTCAACTTTCAGAGAGTATTTGGAGTTTAACTTAAAATGACAATGGAACGCGGACGATAAGCAATACAGACAAGAGGAGGGCAGAAATATGCCACGGACGAATGCTCAAGACTGGATGGTGGACTGGGTCACTGATGAAGTTGTCCTGAATTGAATCGAATAAATAGGTCGTTAAGATACATCCTAAGACATCAACAAACAGTTAATTTGTTAATGAAGATGAATGTATGGTGTAAAAATTGTAGTGGAATAATATGGTTCATGCAATAAGCAAAGACACTTACACGGCATGACTAGCGTGGAGAGCTGCATCAAACCAATCTTCGCACTGAAGACGATGACGCACTGAAGACGATGACGATAAGCGGTGTCAAGTGTGGTAATCTGAGTATAAAGTATTTGAAATCCCAATTAAGTTTCTTCTAAAGAAATGGTTTATAAAATTTGTGGTGGACGTGAAACGTCCCCTTTTAACAATTTTTTACAACTGTGCTTATACTGACACACAGTATTTTTAGCGCAACGCAATCTGACTTTCAACACACAATGTTTTGTTAGCGCAACGCAATCTGACTTTCAAAATTCTTTACAAGAGAATGGCCCTGACTAACATTAAACTATCTCTTTCACAAATCACTTACCTCACAAAAATCTTCGCTGCTCAAGCTACTGCAATACAGCGAGCGCCACTACTGCCAGCTAAATAAAAGATTCAAACTATGGAAGGCACTAACTACTGATAGGGATAGTTAGCAAATGAAAGATATTAATAGAGAACAAACAATGTATTTACCTTAATATCATATATAGAGCAGTTCATGACAAATTACAAAATTCCGCCATCTCTCTCCCCACATCCACCACTGCTGGCGGCTCACCTCCAACTGCCCAACGCTACGCGCTGTTCACAGCCAGCTGCCTAACACTACAATGATTGAGTATTACAACAATGCAAAGCAGCCACAGACTGCACACGGCACAGCCGGTGATTTTCATACTGAGGTGGCGTTACCAATAAAAAAACCTAAACAGCCTACTTACATAGCCCCCATGCTCCCCACAAAAAATTTTACAAATTTTGTTGGGCACTGGCCAATACATATTTGTTAAAAATTTTTTTTCACAATTACAATAACAAAGAAATCAAATGCACACACTTATTGATACAATGTTGGTCAAAAGCTAAAATTTTCTCACAGTCCATAAAGACAGTTCTGATCATTCATCACATTGCAGTGTTTTTCTCAAAGTCTGAGCAGTAAACGAAAATGCACACGGAAGTAGTGGATTTCCATGCAGTCTTGAAGAAGTATCGTTGTCCTTCCAACGGAAAGACAGTGCTGACTCGACATGCAGACAGGTAATGGGCCACAACAGAGCAAACCCACAGCAGAGTCAGTCGAAGTTTTGAAGAGTATTGGTGGGTAGGTCATCACAGAGCAGACCCACTGTAGTCCTGGTAGAGATTGTGGTATTGGTGGGCCACCAGAGGTGCAGACCCACTGCAGTCCTTGTAGAAATAATGGTACTGATGGATCATCAAAGATGTAGACCCACTGTAGTCCTTGTAGAGATTACGGTACTGGTGAGCCACCAGAGGTGCAGACCCACTGCAGTCCTTGTAGAGATGGCCAGCAGCCATCTGTTGTGACTGTGCAGGTGCACAATCACCATCAAAGAGTCTTGCGGATAATATAACAAGTCCATAACCACCACTTGTGCACTCACAAAGTTGTTGGGATTGTCCTTAGAACAAGCAATGCTGTTATCCAGTCCCTTGCTGAATTATTAACACACGTGCAAACACTAACAGTCCCTACTCCTCACATATTGTCCATATACTATGACCAATAGAAACGTGTGCAGTGAAATGTAACTTACAAGTTACTTAATTTGATGACCTGGTGTCAATTACAATTTTATAACATAAGAATACAATTACAAAGGTACAAAATACATCATTAAAAACATAATAGTAGAGATAACATTCGTAGTAATAGGGGTTTTACAAAAGAATAGAAATAAACATATACATCAGTGTTACAAAAATAATGACATCGTCCCCTTTTTAACTATTTATACACGACTGTGCTTAAACTGACGCACAATATTTTTTTTTTTTTTAGCGCAACGCAATCTGACTTTCAACACACAATATTTTGTTAGCGCAACGCAATCTGACTAGGCTGTTTAGGTTTTTTATTGGTAACGCCACCTCTGTATGAAAATCACTGGCTGTGCTGTGTGCAGTCTGTGGCTGCTTTGCATTGTTGTAATACTCGCCATTGTAGTGTTAGGCAGCTGGCTGTGAACAGCGCGTAGCGTTGCGCAGTTGGAGGTGAGCCGCCAGCAGTGGTGGATGTGGGGAGAGAGATGGCGCAGTTTTGTAATTTGTCATGATATCAAGGTAAATACATTGTTTGTTCTCTATTAATATCTTTCATTTGCTAACTATCCCTATCAGTAGTTAGTGCCTTCCATAGTTTGAATCTTTTATTTAGCTGGCAGTAGTGGCGCTCGCTGTATTGCAGTAGCTTGAGCAGCGAAGATTTTTGTGAGGTAAGTGATTTGTGAAAGAGATAGTTTAATGTTAGTCAGGGCCATTCTCTTCTAGAGATTTTGAAAGTCAGATTGCGTTGCGTTAACAAAATATTGTGTGTGGAAAGTCAGATTGCGTTGCGCTATAAATATTGTGTGTCAGGTTAAGCACAGTTGTAAAAAATTGTTAAAAGGGGACGTTTCAGACGTAGAAGGGCATTGCGAGATTTTCAAGATGACAGCCGTCTCATACGAACGATGACATACGAAATTTTTGCATCTGGTGACGTAGACTGCGTGTTAATGACGTGTTCGATTCCAGATCAAACCCGATTAGGGAAGCACATTTGGAAGCATCGTCTAAAGAAGTTAAAGAATAATTCTACATACTTCTGGCACAGTTATATGATTGTAGTAGTAGTAGTAGTAGTAGTAGAGGGGTTTTTGGGCGCACGACAGCAAGGTCTTCAGCGCCCGTTCAGTAACTTAGTGAGACGGGTGTCAAGAAGAAAACTCAGAACATTTATATAAAACGGACCATAAAACACGGGGAACAATCATTGAAAAATATGTGCTCACCCACACCTAAGCGTGGGATGAAGCAGGGCGTCAGCAGTAAAACATGGACAACACAGGAAGAAAATGATGGAGGGAGCTAAAACAATGTAGCAGATGGAAGTGGCTGGCTGACCGCAAGGAAAAAAGGCGAGGAGTCAGCCACTCTGCAATACACTAAAACCTCCAGCCTAAAAGTTTAGGCCAGAGTCCAGACACGTCACAAAACTTAAAAACCCTAGACACACACGTCTCATCATTAGCTAAAACAGAAGGCAGATCCCCATCAACTTGTGCTTCTGCCCTTGCATCACGGTACAAAATGCAGTCTGTTAAAATGTGCCGGACAGAGATGTGCACACCACAAGCATCACAAAACGGGGGATCCTCCCGCCGTAATAAAAAGCTATGTCTGAGAGGACAGTGCCCGATCCGAAGACGTGTGAGGGCCACCTCTTCCCGCCTGAGCAACTGGCAGGAGGAACGCCACGGCCGAGTGGTTGACTTTACCATCCGCAGTTTATTGGCCGTCACCGCCAGCCATTCATCCTCACACAACTCCATGCACTTCCTGTGGAGTGCAGCGATGACTGACTGCAATGGGATAGGACACTGGACCACATCCTGCTCTCTGCAGGCCTCCTTGGCAGCCCGATCGGCCTGTTCATTGCCCCATATTCCGACATGACCAGGCACCCAGCAGAAGGATACCTCTTTACCCCGCCGTTGGAGCAAGTACAGTTGGTCATATATCAGCTGGACCATCTGCTCAGTCGGGTATAGGCTCTGCAGTGATTGTAAGGCACTAAGAGAATCGGAGCAGAGAAGAAACCGATCGCCCCTACCATGATGCATCTGCTCCAGTGCCTTCAGGATCGCGTGGAGCTCCGCTGCGAAAACGGTATATTCAGCAGGGAGGCGAATCCGGGTAATATGATCAGGGAACACCACAGAACAGCCAAGGAAATTCTCCTGTTTGGAGCCATCAGTGTAAACGACAGTGAAACCGTGATGCACATCTAAAATGTTAAAAAACAGAGACTGGAATGTAAAATCTGGTGTGCCATCTTTCTTAAAATGGGTCAAATCTAAAATAAGTTTGGGTCGCCGGAGGAGCCAAGGTGGAGATCTGCTCCAACCGCGACGTAAAACACGAAGACCAGCCATAGACATCGAAGCGAGGCAATCCAGTGCGCGAATCCCATAGGGCTGCGTCGCACGTTGCTGGTTATGAAATAAGCGTGCCAGAGGAGGCTGAGCAACGGTATGGTATGCATGTGTGCATGGTGTGGACAAAGTTTTATACGCCTGGCGGACCGTAAGTAGCCGCCGCCGCATATGAAGTGGCGGTTCACCAGCCTCTGCACAGAGGCTTACAAGGGAACCTCCCCATCGCACCCCCCTCAGATTTAGTTATAAGTTGGCACAGGGATAGGCCTTGAAAAACTGTACACAGATCAATCGAGAAAACAGGAAGAAGTTCCGTGGAACTATGAAAAAAATAAGCAAAACATACAAACTGAGTAGTCGATGCGCAAGCTAGGCAACATTAAGGAGCGTGTTCGCTTACGAGCGCCGTGGTCCCGTGGTTAGCGTGAGCAGCTGCGGAACGACAGGTCCTGGGTTCAAATCTTCTCTCGAGTGAAAAGTTTAATTTTTTATTTTCAGATAATTATCAAAGTTCAGGCACTCACACATAATCAACTTCGCTCTCCAAAATTCCAGGACATGTTCAGATTTGCTTGGACATATACAGGATTTGACGGTCTACGCACGGAAACATTTGAAAACGTAAAAAAACATATGTTTTGACAGAGCACAGGGAAAACTGTGCGACTGTGAAACTGTTGCATTCATTTGATGCAGTTTATGTGACAAACCCCCCCATGAACCATGGACCTTGCCGTTGGTGGGGAGGCTTGCGTGCCTCAGCGATACAGATGGCCGTACCGTACGTGCAACCACAACGGAGGGGTATCTGTTGAGAGGCCAGACAAACATGTGGTTCCTGAAGAGGGGCAGCAGCCTTTTCAGTAGTTGCAGGGGCAACAGTCTGGATGATTGACTGATCTGGCCTTGTAACAATAACCAAACCGGCCTTGCTGTGCTGGTACTGCGAACGGCTGAAAGCAAGGGGAAACTACAGCCGTAATTTTTCCCGAGGACATGCAGCTTTACTGTACGATTAAATGATGATGGCGTCCTCTTGGGTAAAATATTCCGGAGGTAAAATAGTCCCCCATTCGGATCTTCGGGAGGGGACTACTCAAGAGGACGTCGTTATCAGGAGAAAGAAAACTGGCGTTCTACGGATCGGAGCGTGGAATGTCAGATCCCTTAATCGGGCAGGTAGGTTAGAAAAATTTAAAAAGGGAAATAGATAGGTTAAAGTTAGATATAGTGGGAATTAGTGAAGTTCGGTGGCAGGAGGAACAAGACTTTTGGTCAGGTGATTACAGGGGTATAAATACAAAATCAAATAGGGGTAATGCAGGAGTAGGTTTAATAATGAATAAAAAAATAGGAGTGCGGGTTAACTACTACAAACAGCATAATGAACGCATTATTGTGGCCAAGACAGACACAAAGCCCATGCCTACTACAGTAGTACAAGTTTATATGCCAACTAGCTCTGCAGAGGATGAAGAAATTGATGAAATGTATGACGAGATAAAAGAAATTATTCAGGTAGTGAAGGGAGACGAAAATTTAATAGTCATGGGCGACTGGAATTCGTCAGTAGGAAAAGGGAGAGAAGGAAACATAGTAGGTGAATATGGATTGGGGGGAAGAAATGAAAGAGAAAGCCGCCTTGTAGAATTTTGCACAGAGCATAACTTAATCATAGCTAACACGTGGTTCAAGAATCATAAAAGAAGGTTGTATGCCTGGAAGAATCCTGGAGATCCTAAAAGGTATCAGATAGATTATATAATGGTAAGACAGAGATTTAGGAACCAGGTTTTAAATTGTAAGACATTTCCAGGGGCAGATGTGGATTCTGACCACAATATATTGGTTATGAACTGCAGATTGAAACTGAAGAAACTGCAAAAAGGTGGGAATTTAAGGAGATGGGACCTGGATAAACTGAAAGAACTAGAGGTTGTAGAGAGTTTCAGGGAGAGCATAAGGGAACAATTGACAGGAATGGGGGAAAGAAATACAGTAGAAGAAGAATGGGTAGCTCTGAGGGATGAAGTAGTGAAGGCAGCAGAGGATCAAGTAGGTAAAAATACGAGGGCTAATAGAAATCCTTGGGTAACAGAAGAAATATTGAATTTAATTGATGAAAGGAGAAAATTTAAAAATGCAGTAAATGAAGCAGGCAAAAAGGAATACAAACGTCTCAAAAATGAGATCGACAGGAAGTGCAAAATGGCTAAGCAGGGATGGCTAGAGGACAAATGTAAGGATGTAGAGGCTTGTCTCACTAGGGGTAAGATAGATACTGCCTACAGGAAAATTAAAGAGAACATTGGAGAGAAGAGAACCACTTGTATGAATATCAAGAGCTCAGATGGCAACCCAGTTCTAAGCAAAGAAGGGAAGGCAGAAAGGTGGAAGGAGTATATAGAGGGTTTATACAAGGGCGATGTACTTGAGGACAATATTATAGAAATGGAAGAGGATGTAGATGAAGATGAAATGGGAGATAAGATACTGCGTGAAGAGTTTGACAGAGCACTGAAAGACCTGAGTCGAAACAAGGCCCCGGGAGTAGACAACATTCCATTAGAACTACTGATGGCCTTGGGAGAGCCAGTCATGACAAAACTCTACCATCTGGTGAGCAAAATGTATGAGACAGGCGAAATACCCACAGACTTCAAGAAGAATATAATAATTCCAATCCCAAAGAAAGCAGGTGTTGACAGATGTGAAAATTACCGAACTATCAGTTTAATAAGTCACAGCTGCAAAATACTAACGCGAATTCTTTACAGACGAATGGAAAAACTGGTAGAAGCGGACCTCGGGGAAGATCAGTTTGGATTCCGTAGAAATGTTGGAACACGTGAGGCAATACTAACCTTACGACTTATCTTAGAAGAAAGATTAAGAAAAGACAAACCTACGTTTCTAGCATTTGCAGACTTAGAGAAAGCTTTTGACAACGTTAACTGGAATACCCTCTTTCAAATTCTGAAGGTGGCAGGGGTAAAATACAGGGAGCGAAAGGCTATTTACAATTTGTACACAAACCAGATGGCAGTTATAAGAGTCGAGGGGCATGAAAGGGAAGCAGTGGTTGGGAAAGGAGTGAGACAGGGTTGTAGCCTCTCCCCGATGTTATTCAATCTGTATATTGAGCAAGCAGTAAAGGAAACAAAAGAAAAATTCGGAGTAGGTATTAAAATTCATGGAGAACAAGTAAAAACTTTGAGGTTCGCCGATGACATTGTAATTCTGTCAGAGACAGCAAAGGACTTGGAAGAGCAGTTGAACGGAATGGATGGTGTCTTGAAGGGAGGATATAAGATGAACATCAACAAAAGCAAAACGAGGATAATGGAATGTAGTCGAATTAAATCGGGTGATGCTGAGGGGATAAGATTAGGAAATGAGACACTTAAAGTAGTAAAGGAGTTTTGCTATTTAGGGAGCAAAATAACTGATGATGGTCGAAGTAGAGAGGATATAAAATGTAGACTGGCAATGGCAAGGAAATCGTTTCTGAAGAAGAGGAATTTGTTAACATCGAGTGTAGATTTAAGTGTCAGGAAATCGTTTCTGAAAGTATTTGTATGGAGTGTAGCCATGTATGGAAGTGAAACATGGACAATAACCAGTTTTGACAAGAAGAGAATAGAAGCTTTTGAAATGTGGTGCTACAGAAGAATGCTGAAGATAAGGTGGGTAGATCACGTAACTAATGAGGAGGTATTGAATAGGATTGGGGAGAAGAGAAGTTTGTGGCACAACTTGACTAGAAGAAGGGATCGGTTGGTAGGACATGTTTTGAGGCATCAAGGGATCACAAATTTGGCATTGGAGGGCAGCGTGGAGGGTAAAAATCGTAGAGGGAGACCAAGAGATGAATACACTAAGCAGATTCAGAAGGATGTAGGTTGCAGTAGGTACTGGGAGATGAAAAAGCTTGCACAGGATAGAGTAGCATGGAGAGCTGCATCAAACCAGTCTCAGGACTGAAGACCACAACAATAACAACAACAACAATGTGACAAACTCTTATGTTTTCATCACTTTTTTGGGAGTGATTATCACATCCACAAGAAAACCTAAATCGGGTAAGTTAGAAGAATCTTTTTACCCATTCGCCAAGTGTGCAAGTTAGGTGGGTCGACAACATATTCCTGTCATGTGACGCACATGCCGTCACCAGTGTCGTAAAGAATATATCAGACGTGTTTTCCTGTGGAGGAATTGGTTGACCTATGACCTTGCGATCAAATGTTTTCGGTTCCTATTGGAGAGACACGTCCTTTCGTCTACTAATCGCACGGTTTTGCGGTGCGGTCGCAAAACACAGACACTAAACTTATTACAGTGAACAGAGACGTCAATGAATGAACGGACAGATCGTAACTTTGCGAAAATAAAGAAAGTAAAATTTTCACTCGAGGGAGGATTCGAACCAAGGACCTTTCGTTCCGCACTCTAACCACGAGACCACGGCGCTCATCAGGTATCATTGTCATTTATGTTGCTTATCTTCCACATGGACTACTCAGTTTGTATATTTTGCTTATTTTTTCATAGTTCCACACAACTTCTTCCTGTTTTCTCGATTGATCTGTGTTTAGTTTTTCAAGGCCTATCCACAGTGTCAATTTATAACTAAATCTGAAGGGGGTGCGATGGGGAGGTTCCCTTGTTAGTATGGGGCTAGTTCTGAATGTCCCAGTGGCAAACCGAAGCCCTTCATGGTGCACAACGTCCAACATCTTTAAGTAAGAAGGCCTCGCACACCCATACACCGTGCAACCATAATCGAGCCGAGAACGCACAAACGCCCTGTAAAACTGGAGCAGACAAGTCCTGTCAGCTCCCCATGTACTGTGGCTAAGACATTTTAAAATACTTAAAGCCTGAAGCGACCGCCGTTTCAGGTCTTTCAGATGAGGTAACCACGTGAGCTTCGAGTCAAAAATGAGCCCCAGAAATCTCACCGTGTCTTTAAAAGTAAGAATAGTGTCCCTCATCCTCAACTCAGGAAAGGTTAAAATCGAACGAGAACAGTTAAAAAGAACACATACAGACTTCTCGGTGGAAAACTTAAAACCACTCGTCTGCACCCAGTCATCCAAACGTCTAATAGTAAGTTGCAACTGACGCGTTGTCGTTGCAAGGCTGGAAGACGAGCAAAACAAAGAGAAATCATCCACAAACAAGGAACACTGGACAGGACTTTTCACTATGGACGTAATGCTATTAATAGCGATGGCAAAGAGAGTCACACTTAAAACGCTATCCTGAGGGACACCGTTCTCCTGCTCAAAGAGATCAGACAGGACGTCACCAATTCGGTATCTAAAATATCGTGGCGAGAGGAAAGACTGAATAAAAAGAGGAAGACAACCACGAAAACCCCATTCGTGAAGTTGTTCCAGGATGAGACGCCTCCAAGTGGTATCGTAGGCCTTCTCGATGTCGAAAAATATACCTAGAAGGTGATGACGGCGGAGGAAAGCTTGTTGTATAGCCGCCTCCAGGAGGGCATGGTTATCGAAGGTGGAACGAAACCTCCTGAACCCACACTGAAAGCGACTAAGGAGTTGCCGGGATTCTAAAATCCAGACAAGGCGGCGGTTGACCATCCGCTCCAAGGTCTTCCCTATGCAACTAGTGAGGGCAACACTACGGTAGCTACTCGGGCTCGTGCGGTCTTTCCCAGGTTTTAAAAAAGGAATTAAAACTGCCTCACGCCACGCGTCAGGAAAGTGACCCGACGCCCAAATGGCATTAAAAAGTTGCGCATTGTGAGGTGCCATAGCATACTGTAATGGATCCTATCGTGACCAGGGGATGTGTCACGAGCTCCAGACAATGCAGAATCCAGCTCCCACATAGAAAATTGGCAGTTGTAAACTTCATGAGAGGTGGACTGGAAGTCCAGACTACATCTCTCAGCAACGGCTCTATGGCGCTGGAAACCTGGATCCTGACTGGTTGTTGCAGTAACTGTCGCAAAATACGCTGCCATAGTCTGGGCAATGTCTCGCGGATCCGTGTGGAGAGCGCCGTTATTCATTACAGCAGCTATGGGGCACCTCCCTCCTCTGCCAGAAATTCTCCTAATGGTCTCCCACACAATGGAACTTTTGGTGGAACGATTAATGGTGTTCAGGAACTGTTGCCATGACCTCTTCTTGCTCTCACGAATAATGCGGCGACATCTTGCCCTCGCCACCCGAAAAGCTGCAAGATTCTCAGCAGTCGGCCGACACTTGAACCGACGCAGAGCCGCACGCCTGGTCCTGATTGCAGAGCGGCATTCGGCACTCCACCAAGGCACAGGTGGCCTCTTCCGGTAGCCTGTAGACTGTGGAATGGATGCTGCAGCGGCGTGGTGGACCGTTTTGGTTATATGATCCACCCACACCTCAACATTCGCACAGTGTTCGAATTGGACCAACTGGCTATAAAGTGTCCAGTCAGCTCCACTGAGCACCCATCGTGGTGGTCTCCTTTCGGGGCCCACGCCATCTGGCAGGTGAATCCAGATTGGGAAATGATCACTGCCCTGCAAGTCAGCGACCACTTCCCAGTGAGCACTGGCGGCAAGAGCTGGAGAGCAAAGCGAGAGATCAATGGCAGAGAACGACCCAGTCGCTGTGCAGAAATGAGTACTCTGTCCTCCATTGAGCAAGTAGGCACAGGATGACAGGAGAAGCCTCTCAAATGCTCTACCCCTGGGGCAGATAATTGCAGAGCCCCAAAGCACATTGTGGGCATTAAAATCACCACAAATAATGAATGGCTGGGGGAGCTGTGTAAGAAGGTTGGTGGGGGCCGCTTCATCATGTGGGGGCAAGTAAAGCGAACATACAGTCAATGGATGACGCACGTGCACGGACACAGCGACGGCCTGTAAAGTCGTCGTGAGAGAGAGGGGCGAGGAGTGGTAGTCCGTCCTGACGAAAATACCTACGCCTCCTCTAGCTCTCTCTCCACGCAGGTCGTCCTTTTTGTTGAGTGTATAGCCTCGTAGCTCAGGGGAGTATGATGGATGGAAATAAGTCTCCTGGAGACATAGACACAGTGGTCTATCCTGAGATAGTAGACGAAGTTCTTCCACATGCGTCCTGAACCCTTGCAAGTTCCACTTAAGTATGGGAGCCATCTATGATGGGGGTAGCACCTTCATCCTGTCTCGCCGACGAGGCGGGGAGACCGCAGCAGGTGGAGGGGCAGGCGTGGGGCGAGATGATGGCCCCACACATACATCGTATTCCATCAACTCTGGGGAAGAGTCAGATGAAGCCTCACGTAAAATAAAATCCGCATGGTGAGATGGTTTACCACGGGATTTGACCCGCTGTTGCTGCTGTACAGGAGCTTTCTGTGGTTTGGTGGGCTTTGGGGGAGCTGATGTGGGAGTGGTAACTGGCGCACTGGGCTTGGGAACAGCCTCAGCTGTTGGAGGCGCCAGGGTCTGGCCCAAGTTCGCCACTGTACCTTTGTCTGCCATTCGAGTAGGGGCTACTGGCTCTGAAACACTGGCTGCGTTGCAAGTGCACTGACAGCTGCAGGTGTTAGTGCCAACACTCACCACCTCGGTCTGCGTTGAGGCATCGACTTTTGGAGTAGGCTTCTGAACCAGGGATGCAAAAGATGTAGCAAATGTGGGAGGTTGCATCGACTTATAGATCTTCTTGGCCTCACCATATGGGATACGCTGGGATGTTTTTATTTCCTGGACTTTGCGTTCCTCTAAAAATATTCGGCAGTCCCTACTCCAAACAGGGTGGTTTCTGTGGTGTCACCGCCAAACACCACACTTGCTAGGTGGTAGCTTTAAATCGGCCGCGGTCCATTAGTACATGTCGGACCCGCGTGTCGCCACTGTCAGTGATCGCAGACCGAGCGCCACCACACGGCAGGTCTCGAGAGACTTACTAGCACTCGCCCCAGTTGTACGGACGACGTAGCTAGCGATGCACACTGACGAAGCCTCGCTCATTTGCAGAGCCGATAGTTAGAATAGCCTTCAGCTAAGTCAATGGCTACGACCTAGCAAGGCGCCATTAGCATTACATTGCATGAATCTACAGAGTCTCACTTGTATCATCAAGAACGCTGTATACAAATGATGGATTAAAGTTAAGTATTCCAGCAGCTACGTACTTTTCTTTATAGCATTCATTACGTATCCTGTTTCAGACCTTCACGCCATCCTTCGTGTGTTTATAGCGTGCATTGCGGTCCCCTCAAATCACACTGTGTCGGCACTTCTGTCGACACATCAGTTTCCAGAGCAATTGATACATCTGGCTGGAGACGAGCAAACAACTCCTTCATGAGCAGCCTTACCACAGTTGCCACAAGTCGCTTCGCCTTTACACCCTACGGTGGTATGCCCAAAACGCTGGCATTAAAACAGCGCATTGGAGACGGGAAATAAGGCCGCACACTAAGGCGAAGGAAGCCAGCTTTAATATGTTCTGGAAGTTTCGTGCTACTGAAGGTCAGAATAAAAGAGTCAGATTTCACAAGATTGCCATCAACCCTCTTCATGATATGTTGAAGATCAACGATACCTTCCGGAGCCCACTCACGTTGCAGTTCGTCTTTGGGAATGTCGACTAGATCCCGGCATGTCACAACACCTTTGCTATAATTCAAGGTGCTGTGCAGTTCAGTGTATATGGCATACTCCCCAAGGCATTTAGCAGCTTGCAGGTTAGTGGCTTGCTGGGAAGTGGAAGTTTCCACGAGCAAGGTCCCATTACGCAAACGCTTCACTGATTTTAAGGCGCCACAGATGCCCTCCAGACCCTTTTGTATATAGAAGGGCGAAACCTTCTCAAAACTACCCTCCTTCCGTTTTACAATGAGAAACACATTCTGATTACCAGAATGCATTCTGTAACTAAAGACTTTACTTGTCAAAGATGTGCTGCAGTCAGGGGGACTGACTGCACGAGCCCTCTTCAGAGACTGGGTGTTCGAACCTTCCAGCGGCCCACCCTTTCCGCTGGGAGGAGGAAAAGAGGAATTCGAAGGATCCATCTCGGTCCCACGAACAGCTAGGGAACTAGAAGTCCACCTAGACAGAGCCCCGCGTGCCTAGGTAAGCCTTATACAACTGGGGTGCGGCAGGTGTCCCAGAGGTTGCCCGCTTGCGACTGTTCCACCCCAACAGCCATGCATCTTATAGGCGCGCAGCACACCGTAAGATTGAGGGGTTTTTATAGAGGTTTACCGTCCTCGCAATCCAGGCGGTCAAGCCAAGATTACCATTCCCCGCAGCACACAACATTCCACCGCCGCGCCATACGGTGGTCGCTGAAGCATGTCCGGGGGTTACGGTGACGGGAGACTGGCGGCGCTGACCAGTCCCCAGCTCAGGACCCCGGGGTCGCCAAGCCCGTACTCAGCAAATGAATGCTGAGCCCCTGGGGGCTGTTATGTGATTGTCGATGAAACTTTAATCCGTCATTACACCCTGGAGACAAACTGCAACAACGGCTGGTGGAAACATATGAAAATAGTTTGGACGGCGGAAGACAGCGTATGGGTTGGTGGAAACATATGAAAATAGTTTCGACAGCGGGAAACAGCGTATCATCGCGGTTGACTACATTAGAAAGGGGAAATCAGTGATTTCCTTCTATTAGGCAACATTAGCAATTGAGATTACAGCGAAAACATATACTTCTACACACCACCAAAGGGACGAAAGTGTATACGTTCAGCTTGGAAAATATTTCCCACTAACTCTATTCTTCAGATTTAGCAACTACTGATAGGTTCTTTATCCTAACGAGAAGTAAGGTTTACAGAAAAAAATTCCGTCTAATTCAAAGGACATTTCTGATCTAAACGAGTACTATTTCTCTATATAACAGAAGCTTCGTTGGACTAAATGCATTGAGCTGAATGACAAATACTCTGCGCCGACCGCGGTGGCCGAGCGGTTCTAGGCGCTTCAGTCCGGAACCGCGTGACTGGTACGGTCGCAGGTTCGAATCCTACCTCGGGCACGGATGTATGTGATGTCCTTAGGTTAGTTAGGTTTAAGTAGTTCTAAGTTCTAGGGGACTGATGATCTCAGATGTTAAGTCCCATAGTGCTCAGAGCCATTTGAACAAATACTCTGAGAACATTTTTTGCCAAACTCAAGTACAATATCGTTCTCACACACGAAGATCGGCTCACCGGACAAAACCATTAGTCACTTGGCGAGCGCCCATGGAGATAAGCACGATAGTGCCCGTATTGTTCACCATGAGTAACATGGGGGCACAAGGCCGGTACGACACATCGGCAAAAGACGGCAGCTTTCTTCTGGGTCATTCCATGGCGGAAGAGACGAGTCTCTTACAAGGAAGTACCTCAACTCGAATGGCTAAAACTGAATAAAAATTAGTTTAAACTAGGAAAACTTGGCTGTTCTACCAGCGATCAAGATGACTTACTGCAACTGCACAAAAACATGCAAACAAAGCGAGAAGTGCTTGCTTGACATAAATGCAGATGCTAGCCGAGCCTGCGAATGGCGCTGCTGTATTTGACCACAAACAGCACTTTTGCAATGTGCTCAACACGTTGCAAATGTCAGTCCTGATCAGAACAGGTTTTTGTGTAGTAGTGAGTGCACCGTGTCGCAACTAAGTAAATTAGAACGAGGGCAAACGGTTGGTGCTCCTATGGCGAGTTCTTCCGTAACCACGGTAGCTGAAGTGTTTGGTATTTCAAGAGGCACCGTATCGAAGATTCATACCGCATACAGGGAAAGCAGAAAAACGTCTTCCGCTAAGGCTGTGACAAAAAATGTCACAGCAGAAATGAATGTCACACTCGCGAAGCCTGTCAGCACAGGAAAAAACACGAAGGGAGCTCCATGATCAGAGAACTGCAGGGCGAGCTGGAATTCAAAACCACTCACTAGTAATGCAAACTCCAACTTCGGGCCGAGTTTACGCCCAAGAGTGGAACACGGCGGGGATTCGATGATTTGGGCAGCCATATCGTGGTAATCCATGGGCACCGTGATTACTCGGCAAGGTCGCATAACTGCTAAGGATAATGTGACCATTTTGGCTGATCAGCTCCATCCCATGGTACAATTTTTGTTCCGCAATGGTGATGCTATGTTCCAGGACGAAAAGCCCCTGTTCATACAGCTAGTATCGTCCCAGGTCTGGTTTTTGTT
Source organism: Schistocerca nitens (assembly GCF_023898315.1). Classification (NCBI taxonomy): domain Eukaryota; kingdom Metazoa; phylum Arthropoda; class Insecta; order Orthoptera; family Acrididae; genus Schistocerca; species Schistocerca nitens. Next base: position 443,479,993 of record NC_064621.1, on the reverse strand, counting down.
GAGCTCAAGAATGAATTGTCGCATCTCCCCCGCCCACTGCAGTCACCAGATCTCAGTATTATCGAGCATTTGTGGTTTACTTTGGAGAGAACGGTCCATGATCACTATCCACCTCAATCATCGTTACCGAAACTTTCAATGGTACAAGATTCGCATGAAAACCACACATGAACTGTATTTACCAACCCGAGACGACTGGAACTGTTTTAAATGCCAAATGATTTGCTACACCGTATTATGCATGCTGCTGTGTTGCGTTGTTGGCGTTTCCAAATTTTTGTCCAACCCGTTTATCTATGAAGCTCTGTATTTATGTGCATTCGATGTTTGAACATTAACGAATCTTAAGACTATAGAAGCTTACGTCGTTGAAGCAGATATGTCCCGTAGATTCTCATAGGTCATAAACGAAGTAATCTTTGACAAATGCTGAACATTTGTTTAAATTATTGTACATTAACATACACAGTACTTATGGAATCACAATTCGCAAAACAAATTGTTTTCCTGCGTCCTTCCCTTATTTGTCAGCGAAGTGGAAATGTGGAGTTTCAGTAAAGAGTAAATCACTGTGGAATGGAACAGCTCGTGGAAAAGATCCGTACAACGTGAGCACCGTGGATTTTGATGTAAGACTACTATGGTGCAGATACATCGAAAATTACGTAACACGTCCGCAAGTTGCCCTTGTCAAGTGTACATATTGCTCCAGCAAGGAAGATTAGCGTTAACGACTCGTCGACATCGATGTCATTAGAGACGGGGCACGAGCTCCGACTGTGTTAAGGATAGGGAAGGAAATCGGCCGTGCCCTTCCGAAGGATCCATCCCGGCATTTGCCTCGAGGGATTTAGGTAAACCACGGTAGACCTAAATCTGGATGGCTGGACGCGGATTTGAATCGTCGTCCTCTCGAATGCGAGTTAAATGTGCGCCACCTCGCTCGGCGATAATCCAATACAAATGTTTTATCACTACATTGACAGTGACTGGACGCTTTCTCAAAAGTATGATGAAAAGATTATGTCTGTACTTCTAAACATGTACTCCCAAACCACGGTACGATGTGTACCGGAGGGTACAAAGTGTACTGACCATTTCCCCCCTTCTCTATTCCATTTGCTGACCGTACGCGGAATACAGTCGGCACGCCTCTGTATTAAGCCAGAATTCATCTAATTTTGCCTTAATGGTCATTACGTCGGATTTATGCTGGAGGAATCAATAGGTTGTCTCAATTTCTCAATCTCAATGCACTCGGAATAGAGTCGGCGACGCACAGCGTTTCCCACTCCAGTTTTCGGGTCATTTCTGTGGCACTTCCACCCCTGGAAACACCCGAGTTTGCAGTTACGGCAATTATTTTGAAACGGAAAAACTGAGAAACGATGTCAGAATGCATACAGAAATGGTGGTGAGTCCATCTTGGAAAATATGATTTATACCTCACACTGAATGCCAGTACCGCCACTTTCGAAGCACTCACCTCAGGGAAGCTACAAGCTGATGTCAGGGAAGTTTAAATGTCCTCATTGTCATCGAGATGTTTTCCATTCGTAACTTATTTAGTCTTTGGGTAAAGCACTCATGTGCGTGCAGCGCGTGGTCTAAAAGTGTATCACACATAAGATTGTCAGACGCGCGTTTTGTCCAAGCATGCAGAAATACCCTTTGCCTTTACACAGTACAAGCACGCTTGTACTAGCATCAGTTTGTGCTTCGACTATTTGGTGCTGGTGCGAAGACGATGTTAGTTTTTAAGGCTTTGCCTCTATGACGAAAAAAAGCAGAAGAAGAAACGCGATATGTTGGAGAAAGACCGGTTAATGAAGAGAGAAACGTATTCTCACATTAAGAAGTACCCACATTACTGGCGTACTTATTTCAGAATAAACCAGTGTGTGATTTGCAGGGGGGGGATGGGGGGATTTCCCCCCCCCCCCCATCTGCATCAGACCATCCCCTCCTCTGGTTTTAGTTTATGAATCCCAACCTGGGATGTTTATTTCCCACGCACTGGAGTAAAACTTTACATATAATGTAAATTTGTGGAGCCGAACATTGAAAATTTTTAATAAGTTTTACTATTAACACTATTAATATGTTTCAGTTTTCTATCATCAGAATAACTACAACTGTTCACAAATGTGCTTCTACGTTTTGTGAGTTTGTACCCGCATGTAGATGATTTTGTAAATAAGCTGTACCTATAATGTACTTTTAAAGATATAACAAGCGATGGCTTTTCTGATAATGCATACGTGTCAATAGTGAGTTTCGGCATTAACATCTATTTATAAATGGCTGTTTAACCATGCGTAACACCACGGTCCAAGCTAGTAACATATATAATTCTACTAACCCCCTAAGACATCCCCCCCACTGGTAGAAGCACAAATCGCACCCTGCAATAAACAGAGTAATTATTCGAACCTCCTGTTGCTCACATCTTCGATTAAGATGTAAGATGCAATTATGGTAGAAACTGCAACATCACACAAAAACTGACTCCAATGTTGCCATTTCTCGCGCACTGAACGGGCTATGAAAACGATCAAATACGCTTATACAGGTTGTGTCTCCTAAGAGTCGTCGGGTACTTTTTGCAGTATTTCTTTTTTGGCAATGTGCAGCTGGAGTCATCACAAAAAAAAATACTGTTCATCATGTCATTCATGCGACGTCCAGTGTCTACGAAAAGCGTGAGTTTGTTTCCCGTTACGAATAAAACGATATTTAAAGCGGATTTTCACGTGTCCATTCGATGGAGCGACCCAAAATTAGTCTACTGCGACATTCGTCTTACCGATATGAACTAACAGGAACAGTACGAGGCGTGTTTTTTTTTTAAGTAAGTACCGTTTTGAAATTAAAAAAGACGTGCTAAGATACCTCAATAATTTTATTTTTACATGAAGCCTATACCTTAATCTACGCACTGACGCTATTGCAGTCTGATTCTTCCTTGTTTGCGTTGTGTACTGAGTGTTTAAGATGCCTCCGATAATCGTTGAGTCCCGCCGACTGTGAAGTACGGCCTGTTATAAAATTTCTTAGTGCTAAAGGCCTAAGAGCGATCGATATTCATCGTGAGATCTGTGCAGTTTACGGAGAAAACAATATGAGTGATGGAATGGTAAGAAGGTGGGTGAAAGCATTTAAAGATGGCCGCACAAATGTGCATGATGAACAACCGAGTGGGCGTCCTTCGGTCTTTAATGAAATTTTGGTGCAGGAAGTGGACAATAAGGTGAGAGAAAACAGACGCTTTAAGATTTCCTCCTTGCGGGATGACTTTCCTAATGTTTCTCGTAGTGTTTTGTATGGCATCGTAGTGTTATGTACGGAATTGTGACCGAGCACTTGAATTACCGAAAATTGTGCACACGTTGGGTACCGAAAAAGTTGACGGATGTGCACAAAACCAAACGTTTAGGCAGTGTATTGACTTTCCTTGAGCGGTACCACAACGACGGTGATGATTTCTTAAGCCAAATTGTTACGGGCCATGAAACATGGGTGGCCTACGTCACACCATAATCAAAGCAGCAGTCCATGGAAGTTGTGCAAGGGCATCGTTTTGCTACACGGGTCCACATGTGGCGAATCAGACCAAAGATCTCATCACATCTTTCCGATGGGAAACTCTAGATCATCCTCCGTACAGACCCGATCTTGTGCCCAGTGATTATCATCTGCTCCTGCACTTGAAGAAACACCTGGGCGGTCAGCGCCTTCAAGACGATGACGAAGTCAAAACAGTGGTGATGCAGTGGTTAACAAGTCAGGCGGCAGACTTATATGAGGAGGGTATTCGAAAACTGGTACAACGTTATGACAAGTGCCTCAATATTGACGGAAATTTTGTAGAAAAGTAGATTAAGGTACAGGCTTTCACGTAAAAATAAAATTATTGGGATATCTTAGCACGTCTACTTTTAATTTCAAAACGGTACTTACTTGAAAAACACGGCTCGTAATGACTGGTAAAATACGAAGCATAACCAGTACTCCAGAGGCGACAACGCGATGCTGTAGCATGGCAATAGCAGTCAACGCGCCCTTTAATTCGTACCGGTAAAACGATTATCGCCCGAGACTTATTTGGGGCCGCTCTATCGAATAGGCACGTAAAATTCTGCTTTAAAAATAATTTTATTGGCACCAGGAAACAAACCCACACCTTCCGTTGACACTGGACGTGATGAACAGTATTTGCTTGGGTTAACTAAAGCTCCACACTGCAAAAACGAAAAATGCAAATATCTACTGAAACACTAGAGAAAATGTGCCTGACGACTCAGAGGACACACTCGAGTTGACTTGTTTACTTCATCCCTTCCTTCCATTTTTCCCCTCTTGTAACTGATTCTGGGATAATCGTATTGATAATGATATGTTTACGAAAGGGGTAAATGCTTTGTATTTTATTACAAGTATAACGTAGACAACATTCTTTTTTACCTTAAAGTAATAAGCTCCCGATTTAATGCTGTAGAAACATGGCTACCTTTCGTACAGGCGAATAAGCTACTAATTTTCTTCATTCCGATCGACTAAGACCGCTACGAAGACTACTTCAACTGACGTTTGCCACTACGAGCCTGCACATTGTCGGTACACATGCTCATGCGTTGTTGCTTTGAAATGCTTGCATAAGCTTGCATGACTGTAAATCGATCAGCAGCTTAAACAACCGTAATGTTTGAGCAAAATACGACAGAGAAGTCAAGCACGCCTGCACAAAGTATTTAATCATGCATGCTGGTCGGTCTTTCAGTTACATTTCTGGCCGCCTTAGCAGCGTTTCATATTTCCTGACTAAAAACATTGATAAAGTCAGTCATATTCGGACTGTCGTCATACAAAAGCTGTGAGCGGTTGGCTAAGAGAAATGGTACGACGCTTCTCACTTTTTTGTGTAACCTTTGCAGCACTCTTACATTCTAACCCGTTTGTCCTAATCAACGACGTTATCAATAACATTGATTTTCTACCATTATATGTGACTATCTGCCCTCAATCCAAAGATTATTTTTAACACCGCAGTGCGCCAGTCACACTGGCACGAGGTTTACCAGTCCTTACAGCCGGCTTTCTAAAATTTAGTCGGTACTTGAACTTCAAGTAGCTGCTTTGTAATCCTCATGCCAAGCAAGATGCCACAGTGGTTCAGACATAAAACTCGCCTTCGGATAGATCCATGATTCGACACCTCGCACTGTCATTCATGTTTGGGTGTCATTAGCGCTGTCATAAGAGCCCAAATAACGATTTAAAATGGACCATGTGCTACGTTCCGCACTCCGTGGTTCTTAAAGTTAGTTGACACACAGGTGCCTAAACGGCATCAGTCAGTGGATAACATTATAACGAACAATGAAAGTCAATCTGGGACGCTAGTTAATAAAGAACTACCATAGCTGAAAGGTAAAATGAACAATTCGAACGGCCTACCCTTCTTTTATGAGGCCGTCTAATGATAGTTTATAGAACAAACGACGTGCACAGTCGAAAATGAGATCCCCTTCGCCATGTTGCTAAGATAAGGAGTAGAACGCATTCCACAAACTGTGCTGTTTCCGCTAAAACCTCAGATAGTTTTTTAACAGTCACGTTTTAATGTGCATTTGTCAGCTCAGCTGACACTGGGAGTGACGCACCGTCAGTGATTCGTTACAGTGAGCGCGAAATGTTGACTGTACCTTCCCTAATTCGATTAAGGCAAATACCTGGATGGATAATTCGGATAGGGCGGTGTTTCCTATCGCATACCTAACTACCACTTTGTCGCCATGGTGTTGAACCGTACTGTTCTTGATCATTCACCCCCAGCCCCCTTCACCACCACCCTAACCCATTTGTCCGCACAAGACATGCTAGCACCTATACCTACTCTGCAACAAAGAGAAAATTCTTGGCGGAAGTTGATACATTGTAAAGAACTGTTGCATTTAAATTATAGAGAAAATAGTGAAGTATTACCTGTGGCTGGTCGTACAACTACCACGATGAACCAAACGCTCTGCAACACACGGAAATCCACATCGTCCTTAGCCCACCCACCCCCCTCCCCACCCCCCACGGATCTTAATGTAGGAAGGCGCAGAGAAATTACGAGATTTCACCACATCGTTGCACATTAGTCCATTAACTAGTTCAGGAGACGCCTCTAACTGTTGATATGAGCGATGTATTCTGCACCGAATTTAATAAAAATTAAGGATACCTCAAAACAGCAAACAGAAACTTGCACGCTCCAGTTGATTGTAGCGGATCGACTGGTCTCTGCGCATGAGAACTTCGCGTTTGAGGGCAAGGATGGCGTGTTGGGGGGAAGGGGGGACGAAGACGAGCAAGTAGCGCTCCATCGTGTCTACTGTATACAAGGTGGACGCACTCGTGAGGGGCAGGACGACTTCCCCAAGCCAGTATGGCACTCTGGGCGTGGGGAATGACCCCACCCCCTGGCGCCGGCGCTGCAACATTCCCGTGAGAGCCCAGCGCGTGGCTGCGTCACCGGAGACCGTTGGAACGCCCAATGGCGCAGCTGCCCTAACGGTCGCACACCCTGCTACTGCGGGATGCGGGCCAGCGCAGCAGGCGGGGCTCCTCTCCAGCTGGAGAGGCGGCTAAACGTTTTTGCTGTAACGTAATTACATGTTAGAGAGGTGGTGGTGTTGGTCGTGGTGGTGGAGTGGTGGTGGTGGTGATGTAGCATAAGGTGTTCCACCAATATTTCCCTGTCAATCCTTTCAACAGGCCAATCTGTTCTAGCCATACAATGTAATAAAAAACTGTTGTTGCTTTTATTGTTCGTCGTTACTGCGCTTCTCAGTCGGAAGACTGGTTCGATGCACCTCTCCACACTCGACTGTCCAGTTTAAGGTTGCCAGGTCCAAAAATAGAAAAGCCAAATTCAGCTTCATATTTAGGCAGACATGTTGCCCTGAAAGACAAGCCTATCTGTCTTTAGGGTTCCGTATATTAACCGATAAAAACGGAACCCTTTTAAGATCACTTTGTTGTCTATCTTCCTGTCTGGTTAAGACCGCTTTTTCTCACGAACGGGCAGACATATCAAGTTGAAATTTATGTCGCATAAAGTCAATGGACCCTTGGCGGTATAATAACAGTTTCTAAGTCAATGCAATTAAACGATACGGGCATTTGTCTCACATATTTTAACACCGGAAACTCATTCATCAAAACCTATAGGGTACTTCCCTTTGACCTAGAATCATGAAATTTGGGATGAAATAAGATTTGACACTACAAATAAAGGAAAAAAAATCCGAAAATTGTGAATTCGTAACCAAGTCACACGAAAAAATATTTTTTTTATCATTTATCCGACGTCTAACTTGAATTAAAAATAATCAGTAGTTCTGCGTTCAGGCTGATTGTGTCGCAATGGTGTAAGGAATGACTTCGTTGCTTACATGACGTGTTTCGGAATACATCCATCTTCAGATATTCAGGAGCTCAAATGGCTCTAAGCAATATGGGACTTAACATCTGAGGTCATCAGTCCTCTAGACTTAGAACTACTTAAATCTAACTAACCTAAGGACATCACACACCTCCATGCCCAAGGCAGGATTCGAACCTCCAACCGTAGCAGCAGCTCGGTTCCGGACTGAAGCGCCTAGAAACGCTCGGCCCTAACGGCCGGCTTATTCAGGAGTGATTGTTGCACATAGATAAGGGCGTTTCAAGACTAGTCTGCAAATGATTGTCTCACATACAACTTGAAACACCGTATCTACGTGGAGCAATCGCTCCTGAATATCTGATGATGGATACATTCCGAAATACGTCACATGAGCAATTAAGTCATTCCTTGCATCATGCTTGACTTTCCCCATTGCGAACCTGTCAACCTGAATGCAGAACTACTGATTATTATAATAACGGCCTCCTGCATGAGTTTGTGTCGCAATTATATTATTTAAATTAAAACATTCTCGAAAATCTTTAAATCCGGGAGGTTTCTATCTATATCGATAACAGGCAAAAATGATCGAGGTCTCGATTTCCGAAATGGATAAACTTTCTATATACACAATTAAGTTAGTACTGAGCCCTCAGTGCGCGAGTCCTACTTGCACCTGGGCAATGTTTTAAATAGAAAAAAAGTCCAAGTTGGGCATCTTCAATCATTTATCAACAATCAGTTTGTGTTTCGCAAGTTCATCCTTGAAATGAAATGATCGTATGGTATTTATAGGCCGGGATATCCCCTTCGGGGTTCACCTCCGTATTGGAACTCTTCACACCTCAAACATGCTTAAACTAAAAAGTAAAAACTCTGTAAACTGCCTCATGAACTGGCATTTATGATAGAATTAAGTGCTCAGTCTTCTTTCTAAAATAATTTTATGTCGAAATAAACTAAAAATTCTTTGTGAAACGATATAAACAAATCTCTCCCAAACAACTTTTTGTTCAGGACAACCCCAGCTATGAATGTATATCTTGTGGAATGAAAACCGTAGACAGCTCCACGTAAGATTCTTTATTTCGAACCATAACCGATTTCACAAGTTAGAGCCATATCTTCAGGAGGATGTATAAATTACGTCATAGGAGTACTAACATGATGTTGCTGGAGTTCATACGGTGCAATGAGATCATGTTATTGAATTTTGGTTTAGGCTCTATTTTCGGGTGATGATGGCACAATTCGCCTATTTACTATTTAACAGTACGCGCTCACTTGGCGCATCACTATTATTTGGATAGTGAATGTCTGGTCTTCTATCCATCCTCACGTTGGGTCTCGTACGACGTAATTTACAGTATACGACTATTAAAGATGTGGATTTAAGGAACAGTTGTGGTTCCAAATAAAGGAGCTTGCTTACAGCTGTTTGCTGTTTTAATTCCACGAGAAACTATCCTCTGTTTTTATGGCACGGAAAACGAAAATATATTCAATTAACTTTGGCCCTTTATATTTATAAAGCAATAACAATTATCTGTAGCTAAGTATTAATATTTGATTTGACCCTCTTTATCAAAAATGTTATTTTGGAAATCATTTCGTGAAACTCCCGACTCTGTCACGTTGACTGCACAATTTTAAATTACACAATAACAACAAAAACATATTTGTGACTGTCGGTTTGCAGTATATTACACCCCTTTATCGACTCGGCGTTTATGAAACGGAACACACTTTCGACGTTTGCATTAAGGCCTAAAATTGCAAAGTAATATTCTTCCACTTTCACTAATTCTGAATAAAATTTTATTATGAAGTGTTTTGAAATTAGGTGTCCACTTTTTCATGAACAAAGAGCTTTTTAACCCTTTCAGTCACGAATTATTTTTTTTTCCTGAAAAAAAAATCATGGCTTTGCTATCTAGTTCTTCGATTTTAACTATGATTTTTAAGATGTATAAGATATTCCGAGGTTCCCCCCCCCCCCCCCCCAAAGGGGGATACAACGCGTTCCCAAATGAGGACTTGTGTTCAAGTGGGTACAGTATAAGTCCGACAGTAAAAGTATTTTATTTGATTTTATTTCACCAACATGCATAAATTACACAAAGCTTACTTAATCATTATATACATAAACTATGGTTTTACACTTGTGAAGAATGATAAACAAACAATTTTTTTCTATACAGACATAAGTAAATGTTACGTTATACATAATAAAATTTCGTTTTGCCTTTGCAACCCGGTTTCTTGCGCCTCTCAAATGATTTGTTGTCACTGACCACTGGAAGATGCCCAACGTTGTCCAAACGAACTTCAGCTTATGGAAGAACTTCCGCATTGGCTCGTTTTGAAGTACTTGGACTCTCAATAGTGGGACGCACCCTTATCCTGGCAGCTGGCTTATCTACGTTTGTCAGTAATTTGGCCACACTTGCCCTAAAGTGAAGCAAATCAAGGGTCTTATTTTTTAGAGCACCTATTTCTGAAGCGTTTTTCTTGTACTCAGTCCATGCATTTATACATGAAATATCAATTGCATGAGCAAACATGCGTCCACTTTCAGGTTGCAAAAGCGACTATAAACCGTCGAAAATCATGTTCGGTTTCATAGGCAGCCAACTGCATGGTGTCTTAGGATGCAAAGCCTGCTAAATGCCCAATAGGCGTGGCTGTCGCCCTGCCGTGTCCAGATACAAAGCACGTGAACAGATATCAGACTTACGAATCTGGACATTCAAAGCTACCTTTAAGTCTGTTACAATTAGAATGGATATTTGTCTTATTCCGCTTTATGTTGGCTGCGCTGTAACAAATTCTTATGCAACAATAACGTTCTTGCTGGCAATACATTGTCGTTTGGATGGGACGAGTGTTTCGGGATTATTTCTGTGTCACTTATCATGCATTTAGCAGGCTTTGCGTCTAGGCTACTCAGCTTATAATATACCGTATGATATAAAACATCTAACATTACCTCCATCATTGTCCTCTTGTTCAAAATTATCGCCAGGGTCATCGGATCGATTGTCAATTTCAGATGAATTAAGGAGCTCTATAACTTCTCCTGTAAGTGGCCTTCGTCTGTCTTTGACACGGGGCATTGTGAAATCACCGTAAGATGACTAAAAAGACAGCGAAATAATGTCCTAAATTTCAATCACAATGTCCTCATTTGCAGACATGTATAAAATTACAAAAATGTCACCTTTCGTTCTGAAAGACACCTTTAGTTTTCATATTCAAGAACGCACCATTCTACGCAAATTATATATTTTGCCTAGACTCAGAAGATATTAACCGGTTGATGGGAGGTACAAAGATTACTGGGAAGCGACCATGTGTGTACATGCAGTTTTGTTTCGTGGTACCACAGATAGACAGGAGGTATCGACACTTATCAAATAAACACTATGCTTGTGACGATATGAGGACAACAATTACAAATGGTTAAAAAAATGGTTCAAATGGCTCTGAGCACTATGGGACTTAACATCAGTGGTCACCAGTCCCCTAGAACTTAGAACTACTTAAACCTAACTAACCTAAGGACATCACACAACACCCAGCCATCACAAGGCAGAGAAAATCCCTGACCCCGCCGGGAATCGAACCCGGGAACCCTGGCGACAAATGGTTAAGTTTAACGAATTTTAATATACTAAGCATTTATTTAGTATATCCTTATATGCAGACGCCATGAGCGAAAAAGTTAATGGCACAGTCGTCTTTATATGTTCCATGATTTTCGTGAAGTTTCGCCAGTGAACAAAGAATATAGATTTTTTAAAATAGCAATTGTTGGTATATTTGTATATCGTTATGGTGTATTTCATTATTCCTCCTTATATACCTGTTCCTCGCGCGTTAGTTGTGTGTTTTCTCATCGCTAAAAAGTTAAACAACAGCCGGTCTGTTCAGACTTGTAAATACATGTTTGCTCGGATACGACCGTAAAAGAGCCTGCTGACATCTGACTCAAGCCGGACACTTGGCAACCCTAATTCTGTTCAATATTCATCTCTGCGTAAATATTGCAACCTACATCCAATTGGACCTGCTTACTGTGTTATGGCTCTTGTCTCTCTCCAACTCCTTGATGCCCCTGTACGTGTCCCGCCAACCGAGCCCTCCTTTTAGCCATGTTGTGCCATAAAATACACCGAGCCATAAGACACAGAACAAGTTAGGCAACATATTACTTGTTCCCACATATGGTTTTATGTTCCAGCGCACGATTCGCTAGTAGCTTAGGAAAAGAAAACGGGAGGAGGCATCATAATACTAGCCCGACTAACAACCACTCGCCACAAATCGGAAATGTACAACAATTGCCAGCATATTCTTCTGCTATGTGTGATTCCGCGTCGGGAAGTTACCATTGTTTGCATATCAACTAAAGGCGGTCTGGATACTCGGAGTTCTTCAAGAACATAAAGTATGGTCAAATACGCTACATTGGTTAATGGTGTAGCTTAGTGTCTTTGATTTTCAAATAATGATGCTTTGCGTGTAAAGTCAAAATTCCTTCCGAGCATTAGCCCATTTGTCATTAAACGTCGAACTTTATTCCTGAAGTCTGTTCTTAATTTCCAACAGTTCTTGCTTGGTCATTTCTTCTGACAGTGGGAGATTGTTTTTTCCAAACACCAAAGTGTATTTTCTTCTTCTGGAAGCTTCACTGTCTAAAGTGTGTGGTATGGAGCATAGTCAAACGCAACAATATATCTGTACGCATTTGAGATTTGCCGTTTCTACAACCGCTCTCCGTAGTTTGTATTGTTCATCTCATTTTTTGGTTCAAATGGCTCTGATCACTATGCGACTTAACTTCTGAGGTCATCAGTCGCCTAGAACTTAGAACTAATTATACCTAACTAACCTACGGACATCACACACATCCATGCCCGAGGCAGGATTCGAACCTGCGACCGTAGCGATCGCTCGGCTCCAGACTGTAGCGCCTAGAACCGCACGGCCACTCCGGCCGGCCACCTCATTTTTTATTTTTTGTTCTGTAACGAAACGGTAAGGGCTTTCTGTCATTCTGAAAACTGCCTTTTTACTCTGCGATTACATGATACGTGCCAATTTCTTTTGAAATATTTCCTTTCTAATCATCCAACGAAAAAATATTGCAGATGTTCTGCAGTGTATAGGAATAACAGCCGCGGTGAAGGCCAGAGTAGACTCATTGGACTAAAGTTTCCCAAACTGTCTTCCACGGTACACGGTGAATAAGTGATACGCGAGAAACTACTAATAACATGACGGTTTTTTTTCCGAGTGTTTGACGATACAACGTTTTTATTTTATGATGATTTCTGATTTATTAGTTACGACTTAAAATTGAAGTAATCACTGAATAAAGGTATTTTTTCTCATTTTAAAAACTTTTATTACCCTTCAAAATAAGCAAGGGGTTCCATCAAAGTACCAGGTTCCTCAAAATGTTCAGTCAGAGGAAAAGTCTGGAAGCCACTGGACTAGACTATATATAGTAGGCCCACACGCGTAATTCAACTTCGCAGTTCACACGGGGATTGATGGGAGCTAATTAACTGAACCTTGTCTTGCACATTTAGTAATGTCCTGCACGCAGGTATAACATAAACATTGACCTTTGTTCACACGAAAGAAGATTTGAAGACTGCTTAACTGATTTTATACAGCCGCAAAAGTTATTTTGTGGCTACAATTTACAAAATACTACTACACAATACCACTGCATACAGCAATGTTTCGTAATTTTGTTGAAACTGAAGGCAAACAAGCCAATGCCAGCCAACTGCTACCCATTCCTCCGTTCCTATCCATTACGAAATGTGCCAAGTTCTAACGTGGATGTAGTGTACAGTAACTCCTCAATCCTTGAAATCACGCTTGGCTGGTTCCAGTGCTTGCCGTCGGTAGATCACCTCACCTGCAAGCATACTGTCCCTCCCCCACCCATAAGATAGCACGTTTGTCGTTTTTGAGCCCTGTACATGGTGTAAACTGGTATCAGCCGTTCAACCCTCCACAAGTGAGTTGAGCCGTGGCAGTGATGTATGTATGTATGTATGTATGTATGTATGTATGTATGCATGCATGCATGCATGCATGTGACACTAGGTTGTATGGAATTATCCTAGTAAGATGTGTCACGTGATGCGTGAGACATTAGCAGAATGGCACTATCATGTTTGGGCATACTCACGACCATACCGTGAGTAAAGATATCCAGTCTATCGTTGTTTCAATAAGAACTGTTCAACGTGCATACAAGGAATGGCTGATCACCTGCAGCCATTAACACAGCGTAGCAACGGTGGTCACAAAAAGATTCCAACAGGGACTGGAGGCGATTGTTACACATTGTAGATGAGAATCGGATTTAAACCTGACACGAATTGGTCTTATCAGCGAATGCAGGTCCACCTCAACCAATTTCGTACTCTACATTTGCAGTCAGGTACCTCGCATTATCCGCTGTTATGGCGGCACATTGAGTTTCAAATCTTCATTACGCCAAACGACACCGATTCGACTGGGACTGCCTGGAGGTGTGTAGTGTATTCCGACGAGTCGCGATATTGCTCGTTTTCAAATGATGAAAGGCGTCGAGTGCACCAACGACCCAATTATGCATGCGTTTAAGGAGCACTGTGTGGAGGGCACACTTTACGCCGGGGAAGGTTCTGTGAAATTTTGGAGAAATTTTCCTACCACGGCTTGGACCCAGTTTTTTTGTTAGTTTTTAGTGTTTTAGGGGGCTAACCTGCGAATTCATCAGCGTCCGTGCATGAAACAGAGAGAGATGAGGGCGGTTAAAATTTATGAAAACAATAATAAATTCTGAAATCATGCTCTGTCATCAATTTGAAATCACGCTCTGTCATCAAACAAGAATTTAAGACGCAACACTGACAATGGGAGGGTTATAAAAACCATCCATAAGGGCCCGGACCGAGCGCATCTCGCTTGGCACCTAGGTAGGTTTACCTCGTGCCTCGCTTGGTTCAAAAATGGCTCTGAGCACTATGGGACTTAACATCTGAGGTCATCAGTCCCCTAGACTTAGAACTAATTAAACCTAACTAACCTAAGGATATCATACACATCCATGCCCGATGCACGACTCGAACCTGCGACCGTAGCAGGAGCGCGGTTCCGGATTGAAGCGCCTAGAACCGCTCGGCCACAACTGCCGGCCCTCGCTTGGTGCCAAGCGCTTGAATGCCTGGTGGTCACAGCGGAGCATCGAAGTCACTCGCTTTGGTCGTGTTACTCACGTACACTCTTAAAATGTCTCTTCCAATGCTGAATCACAAAATGCTTCTGGAAGAAATATTTGAAGTATGAACTGTTACGAAAACTGCCATCACAGTGGGTACATAACATCAATTGTGCGAGAAGTGAACGTGGTGAATTCAATCGCTGTCTTTACAAGCGACACATCTTTCGAAGGACGAAAACCGAATTTCGGAAACAGTTTTCGCTGTTGTGTTGACATGTTAACGTCTGAAGCAGAGTTACTAACGCAATTAAATATGGCGTCCGGAAAACAGCTGATCCAGTTTCTGATTCAGTCAATACAGTTGTTATTTCTCTTCACGTGATTACTACAAGTAGACCCCTTCATGCTCCGTCTAATATTTTTGCTTCTCCTTCACTGCACAATAAGTCAATTTTAAACGAGTATTCTGAAAGCCAGACGTAACTTGACAACCCAAGCACGTTTCAAAACCGGTTGCGTTTATATGGGAGCGCAAATCGATTGCGGCGTTGGAAAACTGGCAACTAGAAGCGGATTTGGAGGATCGATTTAGAATTATTTACATGACGTCCCAGAGGCGGTATTGGGAAATCGGTTTAGAAAATCCTGTTTTGGGAACCCCATGTAAACCGGGTGTATGTGTTGTACAAACAACTTTGGGGAAGTTCAGTACAATTTTTTTGGTTATTTGCGAATGACTTTAAAATCCTTCGACATCCTTCTCACGGCTATTATAGAAAAACTACAAAAACAAAATACTAATGACAGTGCTAGCATATCTCCTGAGGAGCGTCTAGTGGTATCATTAGGGTGATTAAACATAAATTCGTCTTATTTTTTTAAAGGAGTTCTACAGGACGAATGCGTACTACAAAATGAATAAGTAAAAATAAACTTTCTAAAACTTAATTTACATTTCCAAGAAATTGAAGTTTTTTCCCTTCCGAAAACTGCCGATATTAGAGAAGAAACGAACGAAATTACGTGATCAGCAGTGTTTATCAGGTAGTATAATCTTCGTAGCTACTAGGCGACACGCCAGGAAGAACGAACACGAACGTTCGTCTAGCGACACGCCAGATCGACTGGCTCGGTCACCTAGCGCCCAGTGCGGCCTTTCTCGTTAAGTTCAACAGCTGTTTGCTTAACAAGGTGAAGCACCAGGTGAGTCGCTTAGTACCTACACGCCGAGTGAGGCGCGTCTGGCGTGCCTGTAACCTAAAATGTAGATAAAATAACTGTAGATAAAAATCAACCGTAAAATACCAGTACAAATACACTGAAATGGCGCCAGATTACTGTGGCTGGAAGACTACGTAAAAATGATGGGTGACCACGTCAGTCTGCAACACACCAAAATCTCACACCCAGTGCTTTGAATAGGAGCTCTGACAACAGATTCAGCTTACAGTGAAGGTGAACTGGGTTGTTGATTTCAACATTCTCGGAGACAAGACTTCCATCCATACTAACATCATACACGATGACATCATCATTGTTTGCAGGGCTGCACTCATACGTTTCCCGTTTGAGGAACTATCAGGCCTCCACCCGATCTTAATCCCGTAGAAATGCCTGGAACTACACTAATGGCCATTAAAATTGCTACACCAAGAAGAAATGCAGATGATAAACGGGTATTCATTGGACAAATATATTATACTAGAACTGACAGATGATTACATTTTCACGCAATTTGGATGCATAGATCCTGAGAAATCAGTACCCATAACAACCACCTCTGGCTGTAATAACGGCCTTGATACGCCTGGGCATTGAGTCAAACAGAGCTCGGATGGCGTGTACAGGTGCAGCTGCCCATGCAGCTTCAACACGATACCACAGTTCATCAAGAGTAGTGACTGGCGTATTGTGACGAGCCAGTTGCTCGGCCACCATTGACCAGACGTTTTCAATTGGTGAGGGATCTGGAGAATGTGCTGGCCGGGGCAGCAGTCTAACATTTTCTGTATCCAGAAATGCCCGTACAGGAACTGCAACATGCGGTCGTGCATTATCCTGCTGAAATGTAGGGTTTCGCAGGGATCGAATGAAGGGTAGAGCCACGGGTCGTAACACATCTGAAATGTAACGTCCACTGTTCAAAGTGCCATCAATGCGAACTAGAGGTGACCGAGACGTGTAACCAATGGCACCCCATACCATCACGCCGGGTGATACGCCAGTATGGCAATGACGAATACACGCTTCCAATGTGCGTTCACTGCGATGTCGCCAAACACGGATGCGACCATCATCATGCTGTAAACAGAACCTGGATTCATCCGAAAAAATGACGTTTTACCACTCGTGCACCCAGATTAGTCGTTGAGTACACCATCGCAGGCGCTCCCGTCTGTGATGCAGCGTCAAGGGTAACCGCAGCCATGGTCTCCGAGCTGATAGTCCGTGCTGCTGCAAACGTCGTCGAACTGTTCGTGCAGATGGTTGTTGTCTTGCAAACGACCCCATCTGTTGACTCAGGGATCGAGACGTGGCTGCACGATCCGTTACAGCCATGCGGATATGATGCTTGTCATCTCGACTGCTAGTGATACGAGGCCGTTGGGATCCAGCACGGCGCTCCGTATTACCCTCCTGAACCCACCGATTCCATATTGTGCTAACAGTCATTGGATCTCGACCAACGCGAGCAGCTATGTCGCGATACGATAAACCGCAATCGCGATAGGCTACAATTCGACCTTTATCAAAGCCGGAAACGTGATGGTACGCATTTCTCCTCCTTTCACGAGGCATCACAACAACGTTTTACCAGGCAACGCCGGTCAACTGCTGTTTGTGTATGAGAAATCGGTTGTAAACTTTCCTCATGTCAGCACGTTGTAGGTGTCGCCACCGGCGCCAACCTTGTGTGAATGTTCTGAAAAGCTAATCATTTGCAAATCACAGCATCTTCTTCCTGTCGGTTAAATTTCGCGTCTGTAGCACGTCATCTTAGAGGTGTAGCAATTTTAATGACCAGTAGTGTAGTTATGAAAGAGGTAGCTCTAATTGTTAGTCTGTAGCTTCAGCTGGAAACAGCACCCCTAAAGAAATTCCTGGACTCTATTCCTCGCCTAATTGAGGCAATAATCAAGGGTAGAGTGACTTTTTATTTTGTTTTGGTCCGCTGTCATTAAGTCATATAGGCAAGTCTGATACCACTGAGAGGTAAAGCAGTGTTGTAAATAATTAGTTAAAATAATTGGGATGTATTTTTCGGCAATGGAACATTGAGTTGTCTGGCGGAGGTCGCCTGCGTGCAGGCAGTATCCGTCCTCTTCGGTTCATTTGCCGGCCACAAGGTCGCTCGTCGTTTCACCGGCGGCTGGTCCTGCGAGACTGCACACAATCCTGCCGTGAATAGCCCAGCTGCGCTGCCCATTGTCCGCTGTCGGCGGCCATGTCGAGGAGCTGCGTGCGTGCTTGCGTGCCATCTGCGGGAGCACGCATCCTACCTTCCTTGCCCCTTGGCGCGACTTGAACGCTGCACGCTCATTGCCTGGACTGTTGGACCTCCCAGGGTTGGCAGTAGAGCGTCCTGTAGACGGGCAATATTGTGCAGTAATATTAGACGTGTGTGGGCTGCAGAAAAAGATCCTTGAGTAGGGGCAAATAAGGTCATGTGGGCATATGACCAGAAATGCTTTCCAGTGGTGGTACACACACTTTAAGGTGGAGATAGAAGATCTTTGACAGAGACCCCAATATCAACACCAGGTAGGTGGCTCGCCAACATGTGGATCATTCTCCATAACAACTGTCACTATCTGCATCACTTTTTTCATCCATCCTATTCACAGATGAGGCTGCTTTTAAGAGGGGCGGTATTATCAACCTTCACAACGCCCACCTACCTGTGGGCTGCGGAGAATCCCCATGGCATGATAGCAGCGAACCATCAACACAACATGTGGGATGGTATTACTGGTGACCGCCTCATGGGATCACTCATTCTCCCTAAATGCCTCACAGGAGAGGCATATACGCACTTCCTGAGGGTGACCCTGGCTCCACTGTTGGAAGACGTGCCTTTGGTACGCTTACCATATGTTCGGGATTAGTCTGGACAGTCCTAGCTTTTTTAATGCTCTCTGGGGGTTGCAAATATGTCCAAGTTTGAGATTATTACAATTGCCGAGGGCTTTCTTAAATTTCAGCCCTGTACGTTCGACATGGCGTTTTTGAACATTCTCTCAATCGACCTTGAAGGAAGCACTAACGCTGATGGAGAGGTGTGGCTATCGGTCCCGCCACAAATTTTCATTGCTTCATACGAACTCAGTTTCAGAACATCAGACTGCTCATCTGTACTGGTTAAAACGTTATATAACCCAAAAATTTCATCTGCTATAAACAAAATCGAGGCAATTATTGTTAACGTTATTTCGCCATTTATATTTGATCGTGTGTTACGGTCTTTGCAAAACGTTGATTACATGACAATATCGATGGGTAGCTCAAGCAGAAGTGAAGTAAACTTGTTCAAGTGAAACTTCTTAAACTTCGATGAAACGAGTGTTGTAACGACTAAAATTTTGACTAGGTATCTCCCGCAATGTCTGAAAGAGTAAAAAGTTGGCGAAAGGTTGGTTTGATGTACTGCTGATAACACCAAAAGTAATTTTTGTGATGTGAAGAGAAAGGGTAACGAAAATGTGTTCAGAAAGACCTATTTTAGGAATTGGTTATTAAGCCCACTTTGTATGCAAATCATTTCTGTAAAAAGGTTATGTCCAGTGAAAAATACAACTGAAAAATAAAATGTGATATTTCGGTGAACTGTTAAGGCTTTTAAATAATTTCAAATATATGCCCTGGGTACGACACACAAAAATATGGCAAGCCTAGCCTTTGGTGGTACTAAGGGTAACTTGGCTACTACCTGATGGTGCTCTAGCTCATTATTGTCTACAGTGTGGAGCGAAGACACTGGTACAGATAGAACATTCACATTCGCCTGATGTGTTCTCATGCGGAGTTTCGATAATTAAAACCAGTGAGATCCGTACTACCTGGATGTAGATCCCTCATCTCAGAGCATGGAACTTTTTGACGTGTCCCAGCATATTCTTGCCATATGTATAGTCCGCCATGGTTCAGTTAGGAAAAAATACATCGGTCTGTACGTTATAAAGAATTCTTTACTTATTTCTGTCTTTGATCTTATATCAATGTGCGACGTAATAGGTTTATGTAAGAGCAGAATCCAAAGTATTTTCATAATGTGTTCTCATGAAATTTCGTACCAGCTATGTCGTAATCTGGCAAGAAACAAATTACGATTATCTTTGGTCGGCACGTTCAGACAGCTGGAGTTCGATATCGAATAAATATAGAGGTCATTGATTGAAACCTGTTTGTTTGTTTCTGGTCTTGCGTTACTCTACTAAAATGAGCTCAAAACAAGATCGATCGAAATGTACAAATCAGTGCCAGCGTTAAGGGTTTTTAGGGCAGATGAATACAAAAACCTGAGATTTCATAATGATTCTTATTAATTGTAACTCACTAAATACAGAGATTTTTTAAAATAATTATTTAAGGAAGACAGACTATGGTAGAACTTTTTTGCCCGATTTTTTATCGGTTTAAAATATTCCTTAAGGTGTCTATTTTAGATTCATTCATATAAAGTGTGTCATAAAGGTTAATATACGTTAAAGCCGCAATTTACTGCATGGGGGTTTGGCGTACCCGAGCGCTCGAATGGAAACGATATAATACTATAGTAGTTACCGACGGAATAGGGATCCTGTTAGTTTCGGATAGTACGACAGAGCGCATTAGTATCAACTAACATACTATTCTAAATAAGTTTTCTCTTCGTAACATGATTCGTTTATGGTAAGCAGTCTGAAAGAACGTGCTTGTCTTACGTCTGCTTCCTTTTAATACCAAGTAAAACGCGAGTGCTTGAAAATGACAAATCTATTTATACGAATCGAAAAGTTAATTCCAATCGTGCAAAAATGAAGGAAAATTGTACGGTGTTGGCACCGCTGAGCAAAGGTTTGTTTCATTAAAATATTAAAAAAAGGCATGTTGAAACTTTATTTTGAATAAACATTTTGCAGGCTGGCGGCTTGTATAACTGATGTAATATACTTGCAATTACATTATACTTTTTGTGACTTGTGAGTTTTTTCTATTGTAGTACCTAGGAGTTTTGAGATATACTTTAATTTCGATTTTTGGTGCACGTTTTTGCAACTAGTTCTGTCGAAAAAATTTCCCATTTCAAACTGCCGTCATTTTGTTAAGAACCATTTTCTTTTTTTTAATATCCTACATAATACGTTAGACAATATCATCAGTTTCAATGTAATTTTTTGAAATTTTGTTCTATCCAAATTGTGGCCCGCACTGCGCGAAGGTCTTCTGTCTACGTCGTGTACGGTCCATTTCTTACTTAATATATGTATAATCTTAATGGCGTGCAGCAATAACGGTCTAAAGGCAGTTTTGTAATTTGTTTGTTATTTTATTTAAAAAATCATGAATATCGGTACCAAAAACCGAGTGTAACCCTGGTCTAATGATAGAAAAACAACTTTTAATCACGTTTTTGTAAATCTTACCTCAAAATACTGTGACTTTCCACAGCATAAAATTAACAATTAAATCGTTTTGTTTGTCTGTTCTAACAATGAAACGACTGTGCTTGTAGGAGTTAAGGTTACATCGAATTGTAACCGTAATTATAGTTTTTCCATAACGCTTACAGAAGTCTTTTCTTTCAATACCCTCGCCATAAAGTCAATTCTAAATTTTATTAGCACAAGAATAAGGGGCCTCGACTTCACCTACACCACTGAGGTACCTTGTAAAGAATTATCATTTGCAACCTGTACTCGTTACCTATAGATTCAGTTGAAAAATTTGAAGGGACAGAAAAACTACGTAAAAGCATTAAGTGTAGATAACTGGCCGAAAGCACGTGAACACCTTCAAATATTTCAAAGGGAACTATGTTCCAGTGCAGCAGCAACTTTTAAGTTTCAGTAGTTGTGTGTGATCAGGACACTGACGCTGCCGCATCCAGCTGATAGGAAGGAAGCAACAAAATCTACTGATGGCAGTTCGTGATACAGAAATTTAAAAAGACAAAATTACTATAGAGATTAATATAATGTGTAGGATTCAAAAGATCCATTTTTGTAAATAACACGTTTGTTCCAGCATCTTACAAGCTTGCCAGACTTTAACATATCATGCGTCTCACTAGTGTGTTAAAACGGAGTGTCTTTGCATTCCCATACTTTCCCTCCCTTCCTCCGCAGTGTTGCAACCTTAATGTCAACAAACACTATCGCCCCGCGGTGAAGTAGCGTTTACGAGTGTTCTTTACCAAGTGCTGAGAACTGCCAATGTAAAGTATTCACTATAACCAAGGACATGTGAAACGTAAAACGAAAATACGCCAGATGTGACTGATGACAACCTTACATTATGAACAGGCGCAATACACAATACAACACAATCTCGCCTCAGTTAGCCGTGTGTCGTCGAGTCCACACAGATCACATCAGATGCTTCCTCCATACAGACGACTGGAGTCTACCTGCTATATGATTACAAATTTTTACTGTGATGCAAGTGAAAAATGTCCAATGGGTTGAAATTGGTTAACAGCCAACTCAAAATAAAGTTACTATTTACAAAACAAAAAAGTATCCCTCAACGGATGAATGTAGGATTGTGATGGATTCACCCTTTCTGTAGTCCGTCTGATGACCTGAAGATGACACCCGCGGCTGCCGTGTGATGTGTGGACGGACATGGCGACAGAACCTTAGGAAAGTTTAATGAAACCTACCGGCCACATTTGAAACTTTCCAGTACAACTATTTCAAGTCTAAGGCCATGCATAGCGTTTAGATTCGTTCATCTCTTATGAGCAGACGTGTCAGAAACTTACGTGACTTCGAAGCACAAACATCAAAGCCCAGTATTAGTTGTTTAAGAAAAGTCACGTTTTAAAATGTTCAAATACCGTTCCCAGCTTCCGCGAGGTTGGTGTTGTTCACTACGCTTGTTTCTGAAAGAACGCACGATAAGAAAGAGCGCTTTGTTCATTTAAGTATTTCTCCTTCCGAGCCTTGCTACCGTGGGAAAAGAACGGACGAAACAATGGAGAACGCAGTAGCGTAGAGTAGTGGATGAGGGTGGAACTGTTGAAAGAGGGGATGGGGTAGGAGGAGGGGAGGGGAGAATGGGATTTTACACACACACACACACAACAGTGGTTTACCTTTCGACATAAGTCAAAATCGGCAGCACTCTGCAGCAAGGGCAACACATCAAGCGGGTACGCACCATCTCCGAAGAGTTGTCCCCGCGTCTTCAAGCCTTCCGCCGATACTGCCGGACTCGGCACACAGTCAAGTCAGTCGTAATCTCCTGCTCGCTATCTGTATACAAACAGTCGCGGTCTCCCTCACATCTGGAACGGGCAGGCACGTTAACTGTGCTATTATTACCAAGCGTTTAGTTGCTTCCCACTTTCTAAATCCTCCTCCTTGCTGGCACGTAGCGTACATGAACGCCAGATAAAATATTCCTCTGCTATTATCCTTATTTAAACTGTTTTGCAATATGCCCTTTTGTCCGGCCTTCATAAAACGAATCTCCGATTCATCCGGAGTATTTTACGTACAGTTAAGTTTTGAATCCCAAACAAACTCACTGAGCTGATTACAGCACTTCACTGTTGACGGAGACAAGTTCAAGTTTGTTGATCATTTCAAGTACCTGAAAAGTTGGTACGATTCTTACACTCAAATACCTATAGATGTAGATGAAAGAATTTCCACTGGCTCCAGAGAAACGTTCAAGTCTAAAGCCGTATTACACGCTGTGAAAATAAGGATATAAAATGCCGTTATAAGCCTCATTCTCCTCTATGGCTCTGAAAGCTGGATACTAACTAAACGAGGGACACAATTGCTAACATTTGAAAGGAAGGCGACGCAGAATCTGGGGCCAGTGAAAGATGGATGTACTTTGAGAGCAAGGAAGAATAATTCAATTGGTGAGATCGTATTAAGAGAGCGGACGACTACAATGGGCAGGTCATGTAATCTGTATGCCAGAGACTACTTCCTAAGCAAGTTTTCATTGTCCACGTTACAACAAAAAGACCCCTGGGCAGGACAAAAAACGACGACGTAAAGAATATGCAGAAGCTATGAATGTAATCAACTGGGAGGAATCGGCAACAGACAGAACGCATGGAGACTGGTGACACAACGCATTGTCTACAGCTGTTCTCTATAGGGCCAGTACAGCGAATCAGCAACAGACAGAATGCAGTGGAGGCTCATTGTTAGCGCAACGCATTTACTACATCCACGTTCTACAGGTGACCGTCGGATAAATACAGGGCTATTACAAATGATTGAAGCGATTTCATGAATTCACTGCAGCTCCATTCATTGACATATGGTCACGACACACTACAGATACGTAGAAAAACTCAAAGTTTTGTTCGGCTGAAGCCGCACTTCAGGTTTCTGCCGCCAGAGCGCTCGAGAGCGCAGTGAGACAAAATGGCGACAGGAGCCGAGAAAGCGTATGTCGTGCTTGAAATGCACTCACATCAGTCAGTCATAACAGTGCAACGACACTTCAGGACGAAGTTCAACAAAGATCCACCAACTGCTAACTCCATTCGGCGATGGTATGCGCAGTTTAAAGCTTCTGGATGCCTCTGTAAGGGGAAATCAACGGGTCGGCCTGCAGTGAGCGAAGAAACGGTTGAACGCGTGCGGGCAAGTTTCATGCGTAGCCCGCGGAAGTCGACGAATAAAGCAAGCAGGGAGCTAAACGTACCACAGCCGACGATTTGGAAAATCTTACGGAAAAGGCTAAAGCAGAAGCCTTACCGTTTACAATTGCTACAAGCCCTGACACCCGATGACAAAGTCAAACGCTTTGAATTTTCGGCGCGGTTGCAACAGCTCATGGGAGAGGATGCGTTCAGTGCGAAACTTGTTTTCAGTGATGAAGCAACATTTTTTCTTAATAGTGAAGTGAACAGACACAATGTGCGAATCTGGGCGGTAGAGAATCCTCACGCATTCGTGCAGCAAATTCGCAATTCACCAAAAGTTAACGTGTTTTGTGCAATCTCACGGTTTAAAGTTTATGGCCCCTTTTTCTTCTGCGAAAAAAACGGTACAGGACACGTGTATCTGGACATGCTGGAAAATTGGCTCATGCCTCAACTGGAGACCGACAGCGCCGACTTCATCTTTCAACAGGATGCTGCTCCACCGCACTTCCATCATGGTTGGTTGGTTTGGGGAAGGAGACCAGACACCGTGGTCATCGGTTTCATCGGATTAGGGAAGGATGGGGAAGGAAGTCGGCCGTGCCCTTTTGAAAGGAACCATCCCGGCATTTGCCTGGAGCAATTTAGGGAAATGACGGAAAACCTAAATCAGGATGGCCGGACGCGGGATTGAACCGTCGTCCTCCCGAATGCGAGTCCAGTGTCTAACCACTGCGCCACCTCGCTCGGTGCACTTCCATCATGATGTTCGGTATTTCTTAAACAGGAGATTCGAAAACCGATGGATCGGTCGTGGTGTAGATCATAACAGCAATTCATGTCATGGCCTCCACGCTCTCCCGACTTAACCCCATGCGATTTCTTTCTGTGGGTTTATGTGAAAGATTTAGTGTTTAAACCTCCTCTACCAAGAAACGTGCCAGAACTGCGAGCTCGCATCAACGATGCATTCGAACCCATTGGTGGGGACATGCTGCGCCGAGTGTGGGAGGAACTTGATTATCGGCTTGATGTCTGCCGAATCACTAAAGGGGCACATATCGAACATTTGTGAATGCCTAAAACAACTTTTCGAGTTTTTGTATGTGTGTGCAAAGCATTGTGAAAATATCTCAAATAATAAAGTTATTGTAGAGCTGTGAAATCGCTTCAATCATT
This sequence comes from Schistocerca nitens, assembly GCF_023898315.1. Classification (NCBI taxonomy): domain Eukaryota; kingdom Metazoa; phylum Arthropoda; class Insecta; order Orthoptera; family Acrididae; genus Schistocerca; species Schistocerca nitens. Next base: position 443,454,331 of record NC_064621.1, on the reverse strand, counting down.
TGTAATAACCCTGTAAATAAGTAAGTAAGCAGAATTTGACATCCGAGAAGTAATAACAGCACTAATCGACGACAACAATAACTGAATTCAGCCAACCGCCATACGCATATCGGTGTAGAGGCGGGTCCACACTGAGCCCGCCGTGCCGCGCAGCGCTGCGCAAAACGACTATGCGCGCTCAGTGTGAACGGTGAACCGTGCCGTGCCGTGCCGCGCAGTTTTCCGGCTGTTGTCGGTACATCAAAGGAAGTGGCGCGTTTGCGCACGCTCAGTTTATAGACGGGGCTTCAGCTCGCTCCATCTTCAGACTACGCGCGCGCGCGTTCCAACTGGAACACAAGTCGCGGGGTGCAGCAGCGCGGCGTGGCGCGCTCAGTGTGGACCCGCCTTATAGGATGCAATTTAACAGCCGTGCGGGATTAGCCGAGCGGTCTTAGGCGCTGCAGTCATGGACTGTGCTGGTCTCGGCGGAGGTTAGGCCTCCCTCGGGCGTGTGTGTGTGTGTGTGTGTGTGTGTGTGTGTGTGTGTGTGTGTGTGTGTGTGTGTGTGTGTGTATTTGTCCTTAGGATAATTCAGGTTAAGCAGTGTGTATGCTTAGGGACTGATGACCTTAGCAGTTAAGTCCCATAAGATTTCACACACATTTGAACATTTTTATTGTAATTTAACATTATATCATTGTGTTGTACTGCCTCTGCTTGTTGCGAGATATGTCAAAGACAAAGAAGTTGGCAATGTCCAAAATAAAATGTTGGCTGTCCTATATAAAAAGGACAAAGAACTGTTGAAAAATACGGCTGCTGAATTTGCTGTTGAAGCTTCAAAGGTGTCAAATTGGAACGATGTGACCGGCCTTTTGTAAGCCCTTCAACGCAGTTCAGACACTGAACACAGCAACTGATAATGTTGGTGCGTCAGAATTCGTTGAAGCATTTGCAAACATTCCAGGATGATCATACATCGGCGTTAACTCGTAAATATCTGGTTGCATGACAATGACACTGGCTACGGTGTGATTTATGACGTAATTATCACTTTTTGTTCGTTTGCAAAGAATGACGATAGTGATGCAGTAGCTGACGAAGTTTGCGATCAATTTGAAGACACTGTGCTAATTACAAAGGTAACAAAGGCAGCTGGACAAAATAATGGTTTATTTGGAACGTCAGCCAGAAACAACTTCGGCCGAAGTAAAGCTGGTGAAAACCCTGCGTGATCGTGCTGCACATAAACGACGTACGAATTTATTGATTATTTCAGTGCGAAAAACTCACGGTTTTTTTTCTAATATTTGCTCAAAATTTCTGTGAAACTAATTTGTGTGTTTACTCGAAAAGAACTAAGCTACCAGTCAAAAAAAAAAAAAGTGAAGCGCCCAGAAAAAATTGTCGAAAGTTAATGTAAATTCGTATATGTACACACCATAGGCGAATATGTAAATGGTTAAGAGTTACAGTTTGCAGTAAACGTAAAACGGCTACCAGACAGCATTAGTGCTCTTCATGTTATCAGTACCTGTCAGAATTTCAAAGGGATCTCATTTTTAGTCTCCATTTCGCCGGATGGCGAATCTTGCAATCTTCGGATTTGTGGGGTATTCGAACGGGACAGTGACACGATCTTTAACTGTTTGGAAATGTGAGGGCAGGAATATGCGTCAAGACTCTCGCCGATCATTTCTGACGACGCCAAGGGGGTATCGCCGTACTCTACAGAAAATAGATCTATAACCCCTTCACATCCGTGTTTGCCACCCAAAAACTAATCATAACGTTCTGTGTCATCCCCCAACATTCGTCGGAGAATAACAGCAGCCGAACTAGGGAATTAGCCCGCATCTCGTGGTCCTGCGGTAGCGTTCTCGCTTCCCACGCCCGGGTTCGATTCCCGGCGGGGTCAGGGATTTTCTCTGCCTCGTGATGGCTGGGTGTTGTGTGATGTCCTTAGGTTAGTTAGGTTTAAGTAGTTCTGAGTTCTAGGGGACTGATGACCATAGATGTTAAGTCCCATAGTGCTCAGAGCCATTTGAACCATTTGAACTAGGGAATTAGTTTCCCATGCCGTTAACACAACACAAACGGCTACGTTTGTAGAGATGCCGTGAACGGGTTGGACTGTTGAGTGGCTCCCAACTGTGATAGGCGAGAATCGTGCTCTGCACTGCGTCAGCGGGTTTGGCGGCCGGCGGCCACCTGGAGAGAGGTCCAACTCTTCCAAGTTTTGAATAGGAACAGGGTGGTTACTCCTTGCCCCATGATCTGGTATGGCTCTAGACCACGACTGATAGTGACTGATGGAACACTGACAACACGTTCTGACCTCTTCTGCAACGTGGGATCGAGCGTTGTCGTGCTGCAAAATCACTTTATCGTGCCTCTCGCTGTATTGCGGCTGTTTGTCTTTTACTGCTCTGCTCAAACGCATTAATTGCGTTCGATAACGAGCACCTGTGATTGTTTCACGTGGTTTTAACACCTCGTAGTACACGACGCCGAGCTGGTCCCGCCAAATGCAAAACATGATCTTGGAGCCGTGAATATTCGGTTTGGCCGTCGACGTGGAAGCTTGGCCGGCAAATCCCCATGATTTTTTTTCGTTTAGGGTTATCGTAATGAACCCATTTTTCGTCCCCGGTCACAATGCGATGCAGAAATCCCTTCCGTTTTTGCCTCTGAAGCAACTGTTCACAAACACACAAACGCCGTTCACCGTCTCTTGGTTTCAGCTCACACGGGACCCAAGTTCCTTCTTTCTGAATCATGCCCATAGCCTTGAGACGTTTTGAAATGGCTTGCTGTGTCACTCTCACTAATCGTGCCAATTCTTCTTGTGTTTGACGCGAGTCTTCACTCAGCAATGTCTCTAACCCAGCATCTTCGAAAACATTCTCTCTTCCAACACTATGCCGGTCTACGACGTTAGATTCACCGTTCTTGAAGCGTTGAAACCACTCACGACACGTTCTTTCACTAATAGCGTCCTTACCATACGTACTTGAGAGCATTCGATAAGACTCGGCCGCTGTTTTCTTCATTTTGAATCAAAACAGTAATACCTCCCGCAAATGACGAGAATTAGGCTCGTAAAGTGACATTTTCAATTAAGAACAACTTTATGATGCAGACCCAAATCGACTATGTTTGAATGAGATTATGTTGACCGACGTCCAAGCTAATTGCCTGACGTCTACGATCTGTTTCTTTCGACCGCTACTTACCGTTGTCGCTACCTATCGGCAAACGGCGTTAGCAAAGTTGTACACCTTGTACATTACAATGAGTACTAGAAGTAAGTGAAAATTTCTGGTGTTGACTGTGCAACTGGAGGCTTTGGAAAGGCTATACAAAAAAACTTTTTTGCTGATTATGGAGTCGGTGTCGTGACAGTTGGAGACTGGCGTAGAAACATAGGCAAAATTGAAAAGTGTTTTTCAAACAGGTGTTCCATTTCATTATCTGAACTGGAAGTCAATGAACAAATCTGAAAAAAAAAATCCGAATGAAGCTTTGTACGTTTGGTTTACTCAACAAAGACAACAAGGAAATACAATTTTAGGGCCTATTCTGGAAGAACAAGATGAGTTTTTTTAAATGACTTTAAGTTAAGGTTAAATTTCCAGTGAAAAGCTTTCTATGGACTCTTTAAGCCGTTACACAGTTTTGTGAGAAATTAAAAAAAATTATACTACAAGATGAAAATCTTACTCCTTATTAACTGTATAACTGTGGTGAGACAGGGCTAAATTATAAAGTGCTCACATCTAAAACTCTAGCTTCAAAAGAAGAAAAGGCAGCCTCGGGCAAAAATAAAGGTAGAGTTCTTGCTGCACTGAATACAAGTAGAGACCACAAACTGAAGCTGCTGGTAGTAGAGAAGTCCGCTAAGCATAGAGCTTTAAAAAATATCACTGCTTCTACACTTACTGTTACATACTGCATATCAAGCAAAAATCTGCTTGGATGAGCAAAAATATTTTTAAGAAGTGGTTTTTCGAAGATTTTCTTTCATAGACCAAAAGATATCTAAAGAAAGGGTGCTTGCCTTCCAAAGCAATCTCAATGCTGGTTCACACCCTGATGAGGAAGATTTACAATGTGACGGTATTTGCGCACTTGTTATCCCCAACTTTACGTGTTTAGTGCAGTCTATGGACCAAGGCGTTTTACAATGCTTAATAAAAAAGTATCGTCGTCGTTTTTCAGACACTTCCACGAGCAACAGATGGCGAATATAATTTTTAACACTAATTTCTAAAAAACACTACGACAAAAGACGTAGTTTACTGGACAGCCGATTCATTGTCTGAAATTAAGGCGGAGACACTAAAAAAGTCTTGGAACCAGATTTTACGGAATGAAAAGGATACCTACAGTACAGACGATGATAACCTACCGTTGGCAGAACTGATGAAAACGCTTGCTGGCTGTGAAAATGTGAATGCGAGTGATATTTCAGAATGGATGAACAGTTTGAAGTGACCGATCTTGCGATTGTTCCAATGGTTAGTAAACCCGCTGAAGACTGACGACGAGGAATTGCCTGAAGAAGTTGTACCAGTGATCACTCACACCGACGGTTTGGCAGCGCTACATGTGGCAAGCAGCAACAGGAAGCTACTCCAACTGACACCATGCGTCTTAGAAGATGGATCGACAATGCTGCTAAAAAACGAGGTTCTATTTAAAAAACAACTATGGATAATTTCTTTGAAATGTAACTTATATTTTTGCAACTTGGAAATGTGTGCCCGTATATGTACATATAACATAGGTATGTACTATATTGGTTTTTATTCATTTTTTAATCACTATTGTACTCATCAAACATTTATTCACGATTTACCCATTCATATATTGATATTTGCGTATTATCCGACTTTTTGTAATTCGAGGTAGCTTTAGTCCCAATTAGGTCGAATTACGGGGGCTCTACTGCACTTCCGTCAACTCTGTAACGTATTTTTAAACACCGGCTGTCGTGTTCCCTGTGCTATATGCGGTTTCCAAGTGTGACTCATCGTTGTCTGCAGTCCCCCATACGCCCCCAACAACTTCCGCATGAAGCCCTCCCCCCCCCCCCCCCCCCCCCCACCCCTCCCTAATCCGACTGCAGACGGAACGACACCGCAAGGTTTCCCTATATGCGACGCATAATCGATATTCTAGCCTGCTCTGCAAGTGCTTCATGTTTCCAGGGCTTACAAAACAGACGTGCACATTTATCCACTTACTAAAATCAGAGCTGAAATGGCTCTGAGCACTATGGGACTTAACATCTGAGGTCATCGGTCTCCTAGAACTTAGGGCTACTTAAACCTAACTAACCTAAGGGTATCACACACGTCCATGCCCGAGGCAGGATTCGAACCTGCGACCGTAGCGGTCGCGCGGTTCCAGACTGAAGCGCCTAGAACCGCTCGTCAGAGTTGATATCTTGTTAGTTGCCTCGTTTAATGTTTGCTTATTTCTAACTTGTCCAATGCCTAAGAAGTTCTTGCTTTTGTAATATCACAGATAAGTATTAAAAGAGGACTAAAGCGCACCCTCTAAGCGTGCCAGACATGCTTTCCTAAATTGCAAGTAAATAATTGACTTTTACTGTAGGAAAATAAGCTCACAGGACAAAACATTAGTCATCCCAGTACACACGCACAGATGAAATGTTAAGCCGTTACATATGGCGCAGCAATCGAGTTAAGTGCTCAACCGGGCGCGTATTGCCTTTACGTGAACATAAGGAGAGTGTCAGTCAGTTAAGACAATTTGCATGCGGGCATTGTGAATAAAGCCCGGTAAATGTAAGGACGTGGGCATACGGCGTGTGAAGTTGATGGATTTGTTGGTGTTTCGCGGCTGACTGTTCAACGCAAGTACAAGCAGTGGTGTAACACACGTGACCACGAAATACGACGTCAGAATGATGGTCGGAAAAGATCCTGACCGAGAGAGAGAGAGAGAGAGAGAGAGAGAGAGAGAGAGAGAGAGAGAGAGAGAGAGAGCAGAGGCGCGTTCCACGGCTTGTGAATCAAAATTGCTTCCAAACCAGACAGGAATTGATGCAGGCAGTGAATGGAAGACCATCCCACCCTGTTATGGACAGAACACTGCGACGGGAGCTGCGTGCAATTAACGCTTGGGCTCGATCACCTCGCAAGAGACTATTGCCCACACAGACACAGAAAAGTTCATCGGTCTGGAAGAATATGTGACTGGTTTTCTGAACACTCCCCCACCGTATTATCTCGGCTAGCCTGCACTGATTTGAATCTCACAAAAAATCTGTGGGACAAGGTGGAATAGCCGGTAAAACGCCAACATCACTATCTGCGCAATTTGGAGGAATTGAGCCATCAAATCCTCAGCAAGTCGCTTAATTTGGATGCGACGTACCTACACAAACCTGTGGGCTCACTTCGTAAACGAATCCAGGTTGTTATCAAGTACAGAGGCGGATTTGCAAGGTACTGAATAATGCTTGTACTGATTTCTCTACGGGCGATTAATTTTTGTCCGATGAGCTTACAATAAGTCTGTATATATTTTTACATAGGTCGAATACTCAAGAGTTCAATGACGGCAGAAAATACCTGGAGCGTTTAAAGATTGTCAGACTTACGACCCAACTCCAAAACTGGCATTTTCCAGCAGTGGACTGAAACGGATTATCGATCAGCGTCCTTGTTTCGCATATGTATCTAGAAAATCTGTGTTGTGACCATATAATGCTCCAACGTTTTAACATCCAATGTATAATGTAACGATGCAGCAGCAGTCAATCGCCGTGGTACTGCTTTGGTGGTAGCGCCAAGTAGTATGTTCCTTAATATTGCGGTGGGTAGGGGAGATGGGGCGGGGGTGGGGCGGAGGGGAGAGACACAGTAATAATCTGTAAACCGCCATCCTAGAACTGAAAACAGGATCCGCTCCTGCAGTAAGACGCAACGTGTACATTGTAAGGTGACTGCCATCGCTGTGGAAACAGCTCAGCATAGCGATATTGTAGTAACGTTTATTCATTTTTTTTTCTTTGCATTCAGTGAACGTATGTACGAGGTGCACTTTGGACAACTCTTCGTTTGTAAACAAGTCTATCATTCTGCTGAGTATCACGTTAACAAACAACTAACACTGCCGTAACAAATAAGAGGCAGAACGAATCATTATTGAATGTAAGTTAAGAACAAAGCGGGCACAACTATTTTCAACATTTTTTTTATTTCAATTTATTGGCTTTCGCGTCGTGCCCATTGAGTCATCTCAATACCGGAAAGAGGATGCGATAGCGTACTGGAGACAATTTTCTTGTCAGTTACGTTGATACAATACTATAACATCCTGTCCCCGAGCGGAGATCTCCGACCAGGCCGGGAATCGACGGCGGGCCTCTACGGTTGGCAATCTGCCGTGCTGGCCGCGCTGACAGTGCAGCTACCGAGATGTGGACGTACAACGAGCACCGGGAGTAAAAGGAGCAAATTGTGACGGTGCAATTTGAGTTCACTCGCATTAAAAAAAAGTAGCACCATACTAACAGCAGTAATGATACTGTCGAGTTTTATGACGCCAATACAGATGCCACAGTCCATCGCAGGAATGAAGAGAGCTACGCAGACCAAATCATGATATTCGTGGCTTTGGCGGCCGCTGTGGGCCGTTACGTCACATTACGAGTTGCCGAATCACTGTGCCCGTACCTCAAGGACATCCGGATAAGCACGGAGCCGCAGGAGTGATTGCACTCTAGTACGAGCGCGCACACTCAGCTGATGATTAATACCGTGACGTGGCGGTGGCAACCGGGATGGACGCGTCCCCTCGATGGAACGCGAGACCGCAACATGTGGCACATGACTCACGCCGTCTCGCAAGGACTGCGGAGTGCGGATGCGTCAGGTCTCACTGGGGTGAGGTTCCCAGGGCGGAGGTGGTATAAAAGCAGGGAGGAGGAGATTTCGACGAGGGTTACAAGAAGGTGGAGTTGGGTTAGAAATGAATGCAACAACACACTAGTCAACTTCTCTCTCCGAGATACTGACATTTGTATCTTGAAAAAACGTTACTTAACCTAATCTAAACTGCTTACAATACGGCTTGTGTACACAGCTATTTGTCAACATTGCTCAAAAAGTGATTTCAGGCTTATAGCGACATCATTCGAACATTCAAATACTATACTGTCGTGTCCGCCCAAATCCACCCAAGTCCAGCTTGTGTCAGGCTTTTAAGCGATGACGTAGAGAAAGCACAACTAAGGCCCGTTCCAAGCTAATGGCGTAAACGCGAGGAATAAGGAAATATACGACAAGGATATAGTTATAGACATAAAAACCAATGCTGTTCTCATACCTGTGTCCCACATTATTATTCGTAGGCCGAAAGAGCCTAACACACAATGTCACAACTACGCAACGCGCAGGGCGAGCGAGGGAGGAAAAAAGTAGATGTGCCGATCAGCCGATGCCAACCTGTCATGCCCCAATACGTTTGTGCGAACGAGTGTTAAGTTCAAATGGCTCTGAGCACTGTGGGACTTAACTTCTGAGGTCATCAGTCGCCTAGAACTTAGAACTAATTAAACCTAACTAACCTAAAGACATCACACACATCCATGCCCGAGGTAGGATTCGAGCCTGCGACCGTAGCGGTCACCCGGCTCCAGACTGTAGCGCCTAGAACCGCACGGCCACTCCGGCCGGCCGAACGAGTGTTGGTTGGTTGGTTGGTTTGGGGGATTAAAGGGACCAGACTGCGACGGTCATCGGTCCCTTTTTCAAAACAAAAAAAAAAACACCCAAAGAGAATAAAAACGAACAACAGGGAAGACGTCAGACGACACGGGACAAGAAAGACTCCGACAGAGATCAGACAAAACGAAATAAAATCACACAGAGTGTGACGGTGGTAGGCCGACCACAGGAACAAAAAAAGGAAAAGCCAACCACCGAGAACACATTAAAAACTCAGTTGAAAACCGTAGGCGAAGGCCAGAATCAACACAAAACAATAAAATAAACATAAACACTCATATTAAATGATAAAACCCCCCCTGCCCGTATAAAACTTAAAACTAAGTCAGCCATAGCCGAGTCATCTGTTAAAAGGGCAGGGAGCATGTCAGGCAGTGCGAACGACTGCCTGAGCACAGCTAAAAGTGGACAGTCCAATAAAATGTGGACCGCTGTCAAAACGGAGCCGCAGCGACATAAAGGTGGGTCCTCACGTCGCAATAGGTGGCTGTGCGTCATCCATGTGTGCCCAATGCGCAGCCGGCAGAGGACAACAGACTCCTTGCGAGAGACCCGCAAGGAGGAGCGCCACACACCGGTAGCCCCCTTGATGGCCCGAAGTTTGTTGCGTGAAGGCAGGGCGCGCCATTCAGTGTCCCAAAGGTCCAGAATTTTGCGGCGTAGGAATGCTCGAAAATCTGTCTCCGGGAGGCCAATGTCCAGAGATGGTGTACTAGTCGCCTCTTTCGCCAGCCGGTCAACATTCTCATTGCCGGGGATCCCAACATGGCCTGGGGTCCACACGAAGACCGCAGAGCGGCCGCATCGCGCAAGAGTATGCAGGGACTCATGGATAGCCACCACCAGACGGGAACGAGGAAAACACTGGTCGAGAGCTCGTAAACTGCTGAGGGAATCGCTACAGATAACGAAGGACTCACCTGAGCAGGAGCGGATATACTCTAGGGCTCGAAAGATGGCGACCAGCTCAGCAGTGTAAACGCTGCAGCCAGCCGGCAAGAAACGTTGTTCGGAATGGTCCCCTAGAGTGAGCGCATAACCGACTCGACCAGCAACCATCGAGCCGTCAGTGTAAACAATGCCAGAGCCCTGATACGTGGCCAGGATGGAGTAAAAGCGGCGGCGGAAGGCCTCTGGAGGGACTGAGTCCTTCGAGCCCTGTGCCAAGTCGAGCCGAAGGCAAGGGCGAGGAACACACCACGGGGGTGTACGCAGAGGTGCCCGGAAAGGAGGTGGAACAGGGAAAAACCCAAGCCCGGAGAGAAGCTCCTTGATGCGTACGGCGATCGGACAACCCGACCGGGGCCGACGTTCTGGCAGATGGACGACTGACTGCGGGAACAGGACGCGGTAATTTGGATGCCCGGGCGAGCTAAAAACATGGGCAGCATAAGCAGCCAGTAATTGTTGGCGTCGGAACCGCAGTGGAGGGACACCCGCCTCCACTAGGATGCTGTCCACAGGGCTGGTACGGAAGGCACCAGTGGCAAGGCGTATCCCGCTGTGGAGGATTGGGTCCAACACCCGTAACGCAGATGGGGATGCTGAGCCATAAGCCAGGCTCCCATAATCCAGACGGGACTGGATTAACGCCTGGTAGAGCCGTAACAGGGTAGATCGGTCGGCGCCCCAGCTGGTGTGGCTCAAGCATCTCAGAGCATTTAGATGCCTCCAACACGCCTGTTTAAGCTGCCGAATATGAGGCAGCCAAGTCAACCGAGCATCAAAAACGACCCCCAAAAACCTGTGGGTCTCCACCACAGCAAGGAGTTCGTCGGCAAGATAAAGCTGCGGCTCAGGATGGACTGTTCGGCGCCGGCAGAAATGCATAACACGGGTCTTGGCAGCCGAAAACTGAAAGCCATGCCCTACAGCCCAAGACTGCGCCTTGCGGATAGCGCCCTGTAGCTGACGTTCAGCAGCTGCAATGCCAGTAGAGCTGTAGTAAAGGCAGAAGTCGTCAGCATAAAGGGAAGCGGAGACAGAATTTCCCACGGCCGCAGCGAGCCCGTTAAAGGCTATTAAAAACAGGCAGACACTTAAAACAGATCCCTGGGGCACACCGTTCTCCTGGACTCGGGAGGAACTATGGGAGGCCGCGACTTACACGCGGAAGGTACGATACGACAGAAAATTGCGGATAAAGATCGGCAGAGGGCCCCGAAGACCCCATCCATGAAGCGTAGAAAGGATGTGATGGCGCCATGTCGTATCGTACGCCTTCCGCATGTCGAAAAAGACAGCGACCAGGTGCTGACGGCGGGCAAAGGCAGTACGGATGGCCGACTCCAGGCTCACCAGATTGTCGGCGGCGGAGCGCCTTTACGGAACCCACCCTGAGATGGAGCCAGAAGGCCCCGTGACTCCAGTACCCAGGTTAACCGCCGGCTCACCATCCGTTCAAGCAACTTGCAAAGAACGTTGGTGAGGCTAATGGGACGGTAGCTGTCCACCTCCAAAGGGTTCTTCCCAGGTTTCAGAATGGGGATAACAATACTTTCCCGCCATTGCGACGGAAACTCACCCTCGACCCAAATGCGGTTGTAAAGGTCGAGGAGCCGTCGCTGGCAGTTCACTGTAAGGTGTTTCAGCAGCTGACAGTGGATGCCATCTGGCCCAGGAGCGGTATCAGGGCAAGCGGCTAGGGCACTGCGAAATTCCCACTCACTGAATGGAACATTGTAAGATTCTGGATGGTGGGTGCGAAACGAAAGGCTCCGACGTTCCATCCGCTCTTTAAGGGAGCGGAAGGCCAGGGGGTAATTCGCAGAAGCGGAACTCATAGCAAAATGCTCTGTCAAGCAATTTGCAATGACGCCGGAGTCAGTACAAACTGCTCCATTCAGTGAGAGCGCAGGGACGCTGACAGGGGTCCGATAGCCGTAGACGCGACGAATCTTGGCCCAGACCTGCGATGGAGTGACATGGAGGCCAATGGCGGACACATACCGCTCCCAGCACTCCTGCTTGCTTTGGCGGATAAGGTTTGAAGGTGATGAGGTGTTCAACGCAGGGATGTCGCTTGTGACGCTGGAGCGCCCGCCGGCGATCTTTAATCGCTGCAGCGATCTCAGGCGACCACCAAGGCACAGTACGCCGTCGAGGGGACCCAGAAGAACGAGGAATGGCAGAGTCGGCGGCAATAACGATGCCCGTGGTGACCGATTGAACCACCGCATCAATGTCATCACTAGAGAGAAGCTCGATAGCGGCAGTGGAGGAAAACAAGTCCCAGTCAGCCTTATTCATAGCCCACCTGCAAGGGCGCAGAGAAGACTGACGCTGTGGCAGTGACAGAAAGATCGGAAAGTGGTCACTACCACACAGGCCGTCATGCACTCGCCATTGGACAGACGGTAAGAGGCTAGGGCTGCAGATGGAAAGGTCAATGGCGGAGTACGTGCCATGCGCCATGCTAAAGTGTGTGGAGGAACCATCATTTACAAGCGAAAGATCGAGCTGTACTAATAAATGCTCAATGGTGGCACCTCCAACTGTCGCCACTGACCCACCCCACAGAGGGTTATGGGCGTTGAAGTCGCCCAGTAGCAAGATAGGTGGCGGCAACTGGGCTATCAGAGCAGCCAGGACATGCTGCGCGACAGCACCATCCGGTGGAAGGTAAAGACTGCAGACGGTAACAGCCTGTGGCGTCCACACCCGAACAGCGACAGCCTCTAAAGCTGTTTTTAGAGGTACAAACGCGCTGTGAAGAGAGTTAAGGACATATATGCAGACGCCACCAGACACCCTTTCATAAGCTGCCCGGTTCTTATAATAACCCCGATAGCCACGGAGGGCGGGGGTTCGCATTGCGGGAAACCAAGTTTCCTGAAGTGCAATGCAGAAGAAAGGGTGAAGGCTGATAAGTTGTCGGAGCTCAGCTAGATGGTGGAAGAAACCGCTGCAGTTCCACTGGAGGATGGTATTGTCCATGGCTGAGAAAGGCGTGACGGGACTGGGAAGGCAGATTACGCCGCTGGGTCACCTGCTGCCTCCGATGGAGCACCCGTGCAGTTGCTATCCATGGCATCTGAGGGACCGGCGAGATCGAGGTCCTCAGCGGACGCAAGAATCTCCACCTCATCCTCAGACGCAGAGTTGGAAGGTTGCGGTGGGACAGGTGCCACCGCAATGTCAGGATGCTTGGGAGCCTTTTTCTTCAACTGCTTTGCACGCTCTGCCTTTGGAGCGTCTGGCTGGGAGGGCCACACTGGGTCAGTCTCAGGGACGGACGACGACCGTGAAGCCCTATGACCAGCGACCGGTTGTTGGTTCAAAAATTTGCGGGTGTCCGCTTTGGCACTGGGCAAAGCCTGGGATGGGAGGGCCCCAAGGGACCCCTTCCTGGCTAGAGTAGCTGAAGAAGTCTCACGCTTCTCCTGCTGGGAATGGGGAACGAATGTCCCCGATGGTTTGGGTGGTGTTGCTCCTGAAGTAGATGGAGCAGGAGCAACAGGGAGTGTAGTGCCCCCCATCATCAAGGGGGCAGGTGTGGTTCTCTGGCTCTGAGAGGCAACGTTGGGTGGTGCAGCTATAGGAACCGTAACAGGAGCGACATTGGCAGCATAAGTGGACGTCATACGTACTGAATGCAGTCGTTCAAACTTACGCTTAGCCTCAGTGTAGGTCAGCCTATCCAGGGTCTTGTATTCCATTATTTTCCGCTCCTTCTGGAGAATCTTACAGTCCGGCGAGCAAGGGGGATGGTGCTCCCCGCAGTTGACACAGATGGGAGGCGGGGCACATGGAGTATCAGGATGGGATGGTCGACCACAATCGCGACATATGAGGCTGGAAGCACAGCGAGAAGACATATGGCCGAACTTCCATCACTTGAAGCACCGCATCGGGGGAGGGATATAGGGCTTGACATCACAACGGTATACCATCACCTTGACCTTCTCAGGTAACGTGTCACCCTCGAAGGCCAAGATGAAGGCACCGGTGGCAACTTGGTGATCCCTCGGAACCCGGTGGACGCGCCGGACGAAATGGACCCCTCGTCGCTCTAAGTTGGCGCGCAGCTCGTCATCGGACTGTAAAAGGAGATCTCTGTGAAAAATAATTCCCTGGACCATATTTAAGCTTTTATGTGGGGTGATAGTAACAGAAACATCCCCCAGCTACGTACAAGCGAGCAAGGCTCGTGACTGGGCAGAGGATGCTGTTTTTATTAAGACTGACCCTGACCGCATTTTGGACAAGCCCTCCACCTCCCCGAACTTGTCCTCTAAATGTTCGACAAAGAACTGAGGCTTCACAGACACAAACGATTCCCCGTCAGCTCTGGTACAGACGAGATACCGGGGCGAATATCTTTCGCTCTCATTCATAGCCTGTCGTTCCTCCCATGGTGTGGCCAGGGAGGGGAACGATTTGGGGTCATACACATGAGCCTTAAAGTGAGCTTTGGAACGCTTAGAGACTGCTGACGGCTGGCCGCCAGCGAGAGATGACGTACCACGCTTCATTGCGGGTCATCCGCTCTGATGCCACCTACTCCGACCAAGGGCCCTCCCCACGGGCGCCACCCAGCCACAGCAAAGGACACCTGGCAGGATGGCCATTGCCGGGAGTCCCGATGCCCCAGGGAGATGGGCATCCACTCCTTGGCATACGTGGGGAGTTAACGGCGCAGGCATCAGTAGAGCGATCCCTGTGTTGTCAGGGGGCTACAACCAAGAGGGTACATGGCAGCCCCACCACAACGGACTGGCTACCGTGCTGGATTTTAGGTGACACGTCGTCCATGGTTTTCATCTGTGCAGAAACTGGCACTGCTCATCGCATGGCGGAAAGTGCACGCAGGAACGGATCCATGCCCAAGAGATGGAGAGCGGGCAGAACTGCAATGCAACGACGAATAAGCTGGCGAAAGTTCTCAACGCAAGATGGACACAATGCACCAAGTAAGGCGCCCTTCCCCAATCGGCTCGCTCTTCGGAACAATTTAGAAAGATGGAGGTCAAACCCGAAAGGGGACCATCACATAAGGCCGAAACATTTGAGACTCCTTTTAGTCGCCTCTTACGACAGGCAGGAATACCGCGGGCCTATTCTTACCCCCGAACCCGCAGGGGGGGTGGGGGGGGGTGGGGGGGGGGTGGGAACGAGTGTTAAGTCTGCGTTATTTCTTTATAAGTGTAAATGAAGTAACCAAAATATTACTGAATATCTTTTCATTTTTTTTTGTCCCAGAGGAATAAGCAATTTTTTTTTACGAAGAACTTTTAGTTTATTACGACATACGGTTATCTTACGAACAAGAGTGAGCAATTCAGAAGACTGAGCACTTAGTTGCTATCATAGCCGCCAAATTATAAGACTGCTTACTGACTGTTTTTTAGATCAAGCACGTTTAAGAGTGATCTCGCAAGAAACTGACAATTAATTATTAATAACTGAAAATACTCAACTGACTATTTCTCTTTAAAGTAGACAGTCTGGTTTTTAGGGGGAAATGTCCGGTTAAATATAACGCTGAATCCGGCACTTCTATTTTTGGGTCTGCCAACCCTATTCGTGAGAGAGAAAACATTAAAGATCTAGCTCGAAGTTGATGATCCCTAACTACAAATTACGGCATTTAGGTACCCGAGGAAAATGCACGTCTCTACACCATCCATTTGGCATCTTTGCGTCTGTTAAAAACAATAGTACAAACGTCGTCAGCCGTGGTACGGTTCGCGTAGGAGAACTGTCGTGAAATGCGGAGAGGCGGCCAAAGAGAATAATGCAGCGGACCGTGAACATACGCAAATACGTAAAATGCCGAAGACATCAAATATCGTTATATCATTTAATTGTCGTTGTGTCACTGGCATGAATCTTAACTCTCAAATATCTAGAGGGATTCATCCAGAGGATTTAAGGTGCACTGACCACATCGAGTCTAGATGTTGGAAAGGCGTATGCCATACCCATTCACTGGAAGAGTAAACCCGTAGCGACGTGCATCTACAAATGTGGGGATCAAGCATTCGGATCTGGGTGGGGGATTACTGGGTTCTTCCCCCTTCTCCAGTTATAGCTTGCTTTAACCCTCGCTTATAATTTGTTCAGATTAGTTGTTGTTACAATGCTTTAAAATAACTTCTAAGAAACTACAAGGTGTACAACTTTGCTAACGCCTTTTCCCGATAGGTGGCGACAACGGTAAGTAGCGGTCGAAAGAAACAGATCGCACACTTCAGGCAGTTATATTGCACCTCGGTCAACGTAACCTCATTAAAACATTAGTCGATTTGGGTCTGCATCATAAAGATGTTCTTAATTGAAAATGTCACTTTACGAACCTAATTCTAGTCATTTGCGGGAGGTATTACTGTTTTGTTTCAATATGAAGAAAACAGCGGCTGAGTCTCATAGAATGCTCTCAAGTACGTATGGTAAGGACGCTATTAGTGAAAGAACGTGTCGTGAGTGGTTTCAACGCTTCAAGAACGGTGAATCTAACGTCGTAGACCGGCATAGTGGTGGAAGAGAGAATGTTTTCGAAGATGCTGGGTTAGAGACATTGCTGAGTGAAGACTCGCGTCAAACACAAGAAGAATTGGCACGATTAGTGGGAGTGACACAGAACGCCATTTCAAAACGTCTCAAGGCTATGGGAATTGATTCAGAAAGAAGGAACTTGGGTCCCGTGTGAGCTGAAACCAAGAGACGTTGAACGGCGTTTGTGATTTGTGAACAGTTGCTTCAGAGGCAAAACGGAAGGGATTTCTGCATCGCATTGTGACCGGGGACGAAAAATGGGTTCATTACGATAACCCTAAACGAAAAAAATCATGGGGATTTGCCGGCCAAGCTTCCACGTCGACGGCCAAACCGAATATTCACGGCTCCAAGATCATGTTCTGCATTTGGCGGGACCAGCTCGGCGTCGTGTACTATGAGGTGTTAAAACCGAGTGAAACGATCACTGGTGCTCGTTATCGAACGCAATTAATGCGTTTGAGCAGAGCAGTAAAAGACAAACAGCCGCAATACAGCAAGAGAAACGATAAAGTGGTTTTACAGCACGACAACGCTCGACCCCACGTTACAAGAGAGGTCAAAACGTACTTGGAAACGTTAAAATGGGAAGTCCTACCCCACCCGCCGTATTCTCCGGACATTGCTCCCTCTATCACCTGTTTACATCAATGGCGCATGGCCTGGTTGACCAACACTTCCGATCTCATATGGAAGTCACAAATTGGACCGATTCGTGGATCGCTTCAATAGATGAACAATTTTTTCGGCGCAGGATTCGTACACTGCCCGAAAGATGGGAGAAAGTAGTGGCCCGCGATGGAAAATACTTTGAATGATACATGTGTGACCAATTTTTTCATTAAAGCTTCAAATGTTGGGGAAAAAACGGCGGAAACAAAGTTTTACTCATTGTAGGTTTCAGAGAAATGCATAGGTCGAAAAGCATTCGATCGAAAAATTGAAACTTACACATGTCATGTGATTAATTTTATTACCCGCCCAAGTAGCCGTGCGTGATACAGAGACGCTTCCGGTGCGGGCAGGTGCGTCGGCTCGGAATCGAATCCTCTCGGCGGATGAACTACGAGGGTCAGTGTGGCGGCCAGCCTGGATGTGGTGGTAAGCTGGTTTCGCACATCCCCACTAAATGAAGCCCCGCTTCAGCGACACGATTCGCAACTATTTAGAAAAACCTTCGCGTTCTTTCACGTGTTTCAACAGTCGACTGCGGGTCACCATGTTCTTCGTAAGAGACCCAGTGACACTCCCCCACTTGTTCCACCCCCATCCTCCGTCCCCCCACCACCAACAGTTCTGTGGGTGTTGGAAGTTACGCCTGCTGCTAGCAAGCTTATCTTCCATACGGCTCTCCTAAAGAGGCTCGAGAGGCGGGACCGGTAGCCAGAAGGGACCTGTTCTATCTCGTCGTCTAAAGTGCGCTGCTTACCATCATCAGTAGTCACAGATAAGCGTTTTCGAGAAGTTACAGCCTCATCTAAGCAGCCTGGGCCACATAATTGGATAGAGTTCATAATTAATAAGGAATGACCGCTTTGTGACCATGGAACAGTTATTTTAGCTGGACGCAGATTTTTTAAGTCGTTTCTTTTCAAGACTCCGATCAATCCTGCGTCACGTCGCCTTTTCTTCTGTAGTTATTATACTATAAGCGGTAGCCGAGGCATTACGTCTTATTTGAATAAAAGTAAGCTCAGAATTTCTGTGTACCTCACTTGTTCTGTACATGTAAAAACAGTTTCTTCCTACCTCGCCAGTATGATGCGGAAAAAACAGGCGCAGGAAAGGAACGCGTGTCTAAAAATCATGTTTCTCAAATTCAGTGCATTACTCACACTGACCCATCCGTCACTTCCAGTCTCGTTTCTTATAACCCATATGCATGGATTACCCAGTCGTTGTTCTGTAGACGTTTCCTCCCTGTTTTTCATAAAAGCCCGGTAGAAATCTGTATTGAACACCTGTCACCTGACCAGGAGGGACAAACTCTTTTTAGACATATATATAAGGACTTCTGGTTCTGGTCGAGGTGAAGAAAGACTCTTCCACTGCGATGACTGCTGCTTCGTTGCAAGGTTATAGCCATAAACACAACTTTCGTCACCAGTGACACCCTTAGAAAGGAAGTCTGGATCGTCTTGAAGCAGCTGTTTCAGTTCCCTACCGACTTATAGGTGATGTTGCTCCTAATCGCCTCGAAGCAGACGCGACACAAACTTCGGTGCAAACCACCTCATGTTCAAATCTTCCGAAAGAAAACGTTAACATGCACCATGAATAACTCCTGAGGTGTTGCAGACGTCTTGGATGGTATGTCTACGACATTGCAAAATCGGATCTCTCACTTTCTGAGCATTTTCCGGTGTCGATAGCCGATCTGAACGGTCGTTATCTTTAGCCATGTACGCACGTTTTCGAAATGCTTTTATATAGTCGTAAGCTTGTCTCCTGCAGCTTGTTTCAGCATTTGATACGTTTCTGCAGCGGTTTTTCCAAGTTTTAGATTAGCCATCGCAAAGTCGCGTACTCGCAGAATTACGATGTCAACGAACCAAACCATTCAGTTCGCAGCCGCTTGCCACACGGATCCAACAAGGAAGAGAGCCTATGTACTACTCTGTTTATATAGGCTCTCTACAAGAAGGATGTTAGGAGAGACGTAGCGGCATTTCAGTTTACTCGTCACCATTTACGCGCAAAATTCTAATTTCGGGAGCTTTTTGATAACATGACATATCTATTTCCGGGATTCTATTTAGCGGAACCTGAGGTAAACTGGTAAAAAAGTTGCGAGAAAACTCTGAACAGAGCTTCAGCATGAAATATTATAACCGCAAAATTATGTGTGTGCTACGTTTTCACGACTAAAGCACTGAAGCTATTTCGATCGTGATAAAGCAGGGAATGAAACTTTTTACATAGTGAACATAAACCATGTTTAAAAAATGATTAAATGTGTTATATAATGTACATCTACATCAGTAACAAGATGCAGTGATGCCCGCTCCTGAACGTTGTTAACTATCTGTTGATATTATTGTGGATACTGAGCAAGTCTTCACATACGCTATTGAATTTCTTGACACTCTGTAACTGTCAGGAGTGCCTTCACATAAACTGAAGTTAAAGGTTGTGTTCCGGCCCTGTTGTTATGAAATCTTGATGCGACCAGATTGTCTAATAGTACACACAAATTCCATATCTCGGCCGAAATATTGTACGGCTATTATGGGGCGGGGGGGGGGGGGGCGATGGGCGATCAACACGCTTCCGTCTGAGGGCGTTGCTGCAGTGTATATACAAAGTACCGCGACTCCGGTGCGGGTATATAAGCACCGACATTTAGACAAGGGATTAGTGTGGTATTCGTTTCTTTCCGAAGTGCGTGCGGTAAATTGCGGTAAATGCGGAAACGTGAACTATGGCGACGTTATCATCAAATGCGTCCAAACAGGACGACCGTGCTGTTATTCTTTTCTTGGCTGCCGAAGACAAACACCGGTCCACATTCACCGGAGAATTAAGAACGCGTATGGGCGTATGGGGCGGTCTGTCGAAAACTGCCCCAAGGGAGTGCTTTTTCTGCACGGTAACGCATATCCCCATATAGCAAAGTTACGTCAACTCCAGTGGGAGACACTCTAGCATCCCCCCCCCCCCCCCCGGTCAAACCCACCTATAATCCTGATCTCTCCATATGCGATTATGACATCTTCAATCTCTTAAAAGAGGCCTCGAAGGGTCGACGATTCCTGTTGGACGAGGATGTGCAGCAGGCAGTTACATACTTCTTCACGCAGCAGGACTGTGTGTTTTACCAAACACATCTCTTCAGCCTGGTGCGTCGAAGGGATCATTGCCTCAGTGCTCACAACGATTTTGCCTCATTGGTGTATCGATTCTGGACTATACGGCCTTAGAACGACAACTTTTTGGCCACCTCTTATGTAACTAGAGGCACATCAAATGGTTCAAATGGCTCTGAGCATTCTGGGACTTAACATCTGAGGTCATCAGTCCCCTAGAACTTAGAACTACTTAAACCTAACTAACCTAAGGACATCACACACATCCATGCCCGAGGCATGATTCGAACCTGCGACCGTAGCGGTCAGAGGCACATCAACAGGGAAAATATTTTGTTTACACGAATCCCAATTATAACCGACGGATCTGTCTTTTCATTTTAAAAGGGTGCAACTTCCACCATTGAGCACCAATAGAGCTCATGCTATGTGTACAATGTGGACAATGCTATGTAGTGTGCTCAGGTGCATCCACTCCATTAAATCGTTATATTCTCGCCAAAGAATGCAACATCAGGAACGTTGTTTATAGAACTGTGTTAAGATCATACAGTAAATAATTAATTGGAAAGAATTTTTTAGCTGTTTTAATATTTTAACCAAAATTCGGTATACAGCAAAACAATAGAAACAGATTCGTTATGTACACTTTATACATTAACACACACATCTACACCACTACATACCCAGATATTTATAAATTACCAGCTTATTTCATCATAACAAAACCACTGTTCTACTAGCGCACCAGCGCGTCACAGTTATTAGGGTTACGCTACCGTATAAGACTTTAACGCACGGCGGAGACGCTCTGCGTGCGCGGGCGCACACGTACAATCGTAGAGCGCAGTGCGTGAGCAAGCGGAGAGACACGTGCGCATTGGCGCGGGAGCGGAGGGGGTTCGGCATCTGCAGCAGTCAGCAGCTTACCAGGAAGGCGACAGCTCTGCTTGTGACTGACTCACGCCTCAGCTGCTGAGTAAAGGTTGCTCAGGGACGAGTGCAGCGGCACGGCTTCCGATTCATCAAAGCACAAGGCCGACCCGCAGGCGGCACGTTTCCGCCGAACCGATTTCCCGCCGTTCGCAGACGGCTCACGAAAACTCCAGGAAGCCTCTCCGACAGCAGACAGATATTTCGTGTCCGCTACAGAAGTCGTCGAGAAACTGGTGTTAAATCTCACACTATGTTTTAAGTCAACTACGTGCATTTGCGACGCTATTTTAACTACGATTGCTCTCAAAGTACGAGATTGTTTGGCGTCCTAAAAGAACCATCGTAACCAGTATCACTTTTGTCGAACGGCTACGTGGGCTATCCGGAAAGTGCCCTCCGTTAAGCCCCTTGTTTCAATTGAATACTCTAGACAAGTGCGTCTACTGCAGCGCCCATGGCGTTTTATTGCCGTACCGAGTCTTTTCGATTTTGAGTGGTCATTTTCATTTACACGTCAGCGCCAAAATTGCCGGTGCGCAGTTTGGCATCTGAATGCTGGAAGCGAGGTTATGAGGGGCTATCATTTTTACTAAAATATCGAAATGTAGTAACAAGCAATGGCAATAGAGTTTATTAATGACAGAAGCAGAATTCATAGTGAAGGTTCTTGGCAAATGACATCTGATGAATTTTTCACACTCTTGATCACTGAAAGGATAGGAAAAGTATAATCCAAACATATCAGAACATATACATTTATCGCTCTAGGAAATATGTACTTGCAAACACATCAGACAATGCGTAGGACGCGGTAAATAGTGCCTTTTTGCTTTATCCTTCGAATCTTGTTTTCTTGCTAAGTGAAAATAACGACGGAAATTATTTATCTCGTCCAATAATTTTCATTAAACACATTTATCTGCTTATGATCTTATTTATGTGCAGTCTGGTTTTTTCCCTGCAAAATGTAAATACTTTTGCTTTCGAATATTTCGTCGCTCTTGAAGACCAGAAGAACACTAGTAGAAAAAAATAATAGGAAATTGTGTAACTTTTCAATCTGCCATGAAAGCAAAACAAACGACATGATAAAGATTAAGAAGACACGAAAGCACTAAAACCATTTCTGAAATAGGATTGAGCTCGACCAGAATAGGTTATAACTTCCGAGGTTAGCAGACGCCGCCATAGACCCTTCTCTCTGCGCATGCGCAGTGTATATAGAAAAACCATACTCGGAAATTCACAACTGCAAACTCGGCACAAGCTAACGTCAGTGACGTCATAGACACACGCGCGATGTGGCTGGTTGCTGATTTACACGCAGGCACTTCGAGTAATCGATTTTGACCAGAAAGTCGCTCACGTAAAACGGACATTAGACAGTAAACATTAGAAAAAAACTTAAAACTACAACTCTGTATTACTTTTCTACAGAATCACTATTCAGATTTAAGCATTAATTACGTCTCTTAACGAGCCGAGAAATTATTCTTACACATAAAGTTCTGGCACATGAGAGTTTTTGAACCAAAGGAACGCACAGCGTCTGGTAACCTATCGTCGTGAAGTAAGATCAACTCTGACAGAGGAAAATTCATGGAGCAAAGGCAGGTTCACATGTAATCATCAGTTTACAAAACAACGCTTTTCTAGTGTACAACTACAAACTGAAATAATACAGAAGTTACTAACACGTAAATAACGCCACTCCGCAATATTGAAGATCGAAATATTTTCTTCGATCTGCCAGGAGAGGTTAAGTGACTTTTCAGCAATATGCAGAGAGCAGATAATAACTGATTTCCGGACAGTTCTTGGTGACCTTTTATAATTTACGTGATTAATTTAGAGCCGTTTTATAGACACTCAGCAGCAGAGTAAGAAAGGAAAATTCGAAATATTTTCTGTGAACAGTCACGTATGTTGCTAAGATTTTTTTCTATTTGATACTACGTTCTCCACTGTAATGGCAATAAAAATAATTATTTTTCCAAGCGTTCTGGGCCACTGTGGTGGGCAGCATTTTGTGAGTTAGAAACATACGCGGTGTGAATATTCCTTCGTTTACTTTATAGATATCAGAGTATTCGGGACTAGTGCAGCAGGGGATACAACCCGTCGGCTTTGAACAATGACGTCACAAGTCGCCAGAGAGCATGTATTACAGAGATGAAAGAGCTGAGGAGAATGTTGAGAAACAAAGGAATGCGAGAGAGATAAACATTGATCTTGTCAAAAGCATAAGTGTTTTTTGACTTTATAAAAAAAAAAATCTCACGAGATAGAATAAACTGATCCTACTTTATTAAGCAATATCTTGTCAAAAGCCGAGAAGCGATTGTTCTTAATGTTCTAGCTCCCTTCAGTACGTAATAAGTGGTTTTTGACTTTTTTTAAAAAAAATCTCACGAGATAGAATAAACTGATTCTACTTTATTAAGCAGCTCCCTTCAGTACCTAATAACTGTTTTTTGCCTTTAAAAAAAAATCTCACGAGATAGAATAAACTGATCCTACTTTATTAAGCAATATCTTGTCAAAAGCCGAGAAGCGATTCCTGTTAGTGTTCTAGCTCCGGCACTTATGCAGTTTAGCAGGTACGGAAAAAATTTTTCATTTTTTAGTCATCCAAATCGTTTCATACTTGGCATACGTATATAATGTTTACATGCAGTTGCCAACAGTTCAATATTTTCGAATCATAGGCGGCCGCTGCCGCGGCCGCATTCCAAAAAAAAAACTCCCAACCTAACCTCAAGTGGGCTACGCTACAGATGTGTAAATATACTCAATTTTTTTAATGATAGTGCTTATTAGAACACAGAACTGCTTTATTATCTATGCCTCGAAGTGAAGACATTACGATCTATGACTAAGGAATGACGTCATTGTTCAAAGCCGACGGGTTGTATCCCCTGCTGCACTAGACCCGAGTATTCCGATGTGTTTACGACGACGGCAAACGGCGAACTCACTCTCGACATTAAACTATAAATCATATAAGGCGAAATTTAGCTTGGACAAAAATACTGCAGCAGCAGTTAGGCCAAAGGTTGAGGGAGTACGTACGTACTAGCTGAAACCACCAAAAGAAACCAGCCGCTGACTCCAACGTGCAAGATACTTTTAACATTAAGATTAAATGCTTTCAGATGATGGTAGCGCTTTGTTTAAAACAAGATGGAGCAACAGCTTGCAGAGCTGTCCACAAGGTATCGCCCTACATTACCTAGCTGAAGAAAGGACTGATCAAAATACCCAATTAAGAAAAATGATATGATGAAAACCCAGTGCGGTTATTATCAAATAGCACGTTCTGCTGATGTTCTATGCGCTGTGGACTGTGACCATATCCTCGCCGTATCTACTGGTGGCAAAAGTGCAGATACACTTTGAAATCGTCACTGGTGGTTTTCGTTAAGCATAACAACCAATCTCAGATGCTAATCTTAATCAGAGAGTATTAAAATGTATACAAAGCATCCAACGGAATTTCGTGATGAAAAATTGTCTACAAATCAATTCCAAAACAGCAGAAAAGGAAGTTAACACGAGTCAGTGCAAAGAGTATGGAATTTATTAACAGTGTATTTATAAAAAAAGAGTTACGCCTTTTCCTTGTTGGCCGTAGAAACTTAATCAGATTTTTTTGCATTCTATTGTGTCTTTATATTGCCCAACAACATTTCAAGCAACAAATTTTTTAGGTTGGGAAAAGTCCTAAATAATTCAATTTCTTTACTACCGTCAAAATTGACGTTCACTTAGTGATGGTTACACAATTGACCCTTAGAAGTGTTGAACAAATAAAATCCTTCACTTCGCTTTCCAACAATCAAGCAATTGCTTCATTTCTCGCATCTGTATTAGTGTAATTCTCGCAACGGCGAGCCCCAAAAACTTTAGCTGTCTTTGCTTTTTGTGCTTTTAAATTGGTGTTTTTTTACGAAACTGAAAATTCTATGAAATTTTATAATTACCACCGAACCAGAAAATGTAATATTCCTTTTCTAATGTACAGCGGAGATAAATACGAGTTTCAAAAACAGAGAAAATATAAAACGGGAGAACGCTATAGAGAAATGCAGTTCGAATAGAGGTAACGTCAAAACAAACGTTACAACACTGTTCGAAGTTGACGTATAGTATCATAAATCCCCTTGACCCACTACTAGCAATTAGACTGTTCAAGGACCAAATAGAGCTAAAAACTAAATGAATTACATCTCAGTAAACAAAACGATGTGCACGACTTGAAGGACCTAAAGAGTTTTCGACTTGCATATGACAACAGACTGGTACGATGCAATGTAAAAATTGATACAAACCTGGAAACAAATATACAGTGTGCAAAATCGGGAACTATTTAACAAACGACGGCTTTATTGTTTACTTTTGCAAAATACGTTGCGGATTGAAGAAAGCAAACGAAATGGAAATCTTAAAAATGCTCTTTAACGATTCAAATTGTGCAAAACATCATGAACGTTACCTGTGAACGCACCGAAGCGAAGTTGATTGGAATCTTATCCATTGCCAACAGCAACCCATGATACAAGCAGCTGTGCAGTGAACACACATCGATGGCGCAATAACCGATTCTGCTTTAATCCCGTACTCACCCTTTAAACAGACGCTCATTTGTTATCGATATATTTGATTACTTCAGTCGAAGACAATGATTATTCTGTGTGGGAAACGATATGGCATATGCTTGCTGTTTACGAGTAAGTGCTGAAAAGCCGGAAACTTTCCGGATTTTTCTAATAGAGCATTTTCGTGAAGCCTATTCTCGTAGGTTCCAGCATCAAAATTCTCCATATTATTGAGTGTATCAATGCGCGGTTATCACATGACCTAATATACGTCAGGGGGTGGAGGGAGGGAGGATATTTCTTTAGCGAATGTTAACAGATAACAGAAATCAGTTTCAGCTCAGAGGATTATCAAATATTATAGGAGTTTGTAATTACAATGAGAACATTAAATGGAAGACGTTCAGTATCTGAGTGACATTCCACAAAAAATGTCTAACGGGCAGTAAGGAGATGTTAAGAGGGTGAATAAGCTTGGATTGACAAAAAATATTGTGGTGAAATAAAATCGTAAAATATTACCGAAACATGGGTGCAGTTGCTGAATATCGCACCTGATTCAAGCAGATTATTTTTGTGATGTAACTTATCATTTCTGCACACTTAACGTATGCTTATGCTTGAGCCCGTAAGTTTTTTATATTGTGTAAAAAAAACAATATCAATCTACAAAAGATTTCGTCGAGAGGTGATGCTAGTTAATGATGGAAAATTGGGTTTCTCTAACGACTGCTTCAACTGTTTTCATCAGTCGATGTGGAGAAGAAATGCTTTCTAAGTAGAACTTAACATCGACTTGGCTCTTCGGTTGCGGGATGCCGCTAATAAATTGGCTATTCAAGAAGAAGCATACCCATTTTCAGCGCTTGATCATTTACGTCGTTATTTTCACGACAAATTTACTTGAAGTAGCACAATATGGATTCCAAAAAAAAACACTTAACTATCGAATTTCCTAAATCTGCCAGCGTAGCTAATTCACGTTAATCTGCTGCTTATCTGAGCCACACGTTGATTTTAGTACGTGTCAGAAATTGACAGCACTTCTCATTTTCTTTCTGTAGCTTTGCGCTGTTTCTGTTTAAAAAATTCAAAAAGTGCAGCGATCTGAGAGACTGTTTACTACCAAAACCCTTACGTATTGCAAAGTAAATCACATAGACATCGTCACTCTTAACTATGTAAAATTAACGACCTTTTAATCTGCTTCGTAATATTCTGCGACGGCTATATTGCTTCTAATGGGGATGACACAAAATCTTACATAATAAAGTTATATCTGTCTATATCAGAAAAAATTAAAAACAATGTTCCATTCACCCCCCCCCCTCTCTCTCTCCCTCTCCCTCTCCGGGATTTGATAGACTGGCAGACATGTGGCTATTGAAGAAAGTAGCACAATGAGAACTGAAAATGGAATGTGCTGCAAATTCAGAGATATAACAAACAGAAAAAAAGGCTGGTTTCAGACATTGACCTGAGGATACATGTGCAACATTGGATTATGAAGACCTGGAAAGAGGCAGAGGGGATGGGGTAGGGGGTGACCATAACGCTGTTTGAAAGCTGGTAACTTCAGTTGCCTTACCTTCCGTTAGTCACGCGGACCTCAAGTGCAAGTGTTTTTGGTTGATTCGTTTCAGTTCCTCGTCATTAATTATCTGATTTTCCCATCTAACCTTCACAAAACTGTAAATGTCAAAGGTTTGCTGATGTCATTGCATTTCTGTCAGAGACAGCAAAGGACTTTGGTTCATTGAACCCTCTTCCAGGCACTTTATTGTAAATAGAGTAATCACTTAGATGTAGAAGATTAGATGAATGGAATGGACAGCGCCTAGAAAGGAGGCTATAAGATGGACACCAACAAAAGCAAAATAAGGGAAATGAAATGAAACCGAATTCAACAACGATGCGAGGATAATTAGATAAGGAAATAAGACATTAAAAGTAGTTGAGGAGTTTTACTATTTAGGAAATAAAATAGCTGACAACGGCGAAGCAGATACGATTTAACATTTACACTGGCCCGACAGTAAAAGTGTTCCTAAAGAAGAGAAACTTGTTAACATGGTATTTAAATTCAAGTGTTAGAAAAAACGTCGGCCTTCGGTAGCTGCGCGGGGTCAGAGAGACAGATACCCGAAGGGACCCTGGTTCGATTTTTGGTCGAGTCGGAGATTTTCTCCGCTCGGGGACTAGATGTTGTGTTGTCCTTACATTCGTATCGCCGTAGCTGACAAGAACATCGTCTCAAATACACTGTCTTATTGTCTTTCCATTACTGAGATTACTGAAAGGGTTCGAACCGAAGGATAATAAACTGAATTTTTTTTAAAAAAGTTGTAGGAAGTCTTTTCTGAAGATACCTGTCTGGAGTCCTTGTATAGAAGTGAAACGTGGACGGAAGTATAAGAGGCAGTCAAATGAAAACCGAATATCCGTCACAATGGGACCGTGGAATGGTTCCATTGAATGGTCATTACCACGTCCATTAAGACATTTATCCCACTGGGAAACGAGAGGATCAATTGCTGTACAACGCTGCAACTCTTGCACTTCCTCGTCCACACGTGTCTTTCATTGGGTCGCCAACGATTTGAAAAAAATCGCTGAGAAAGATCTGGGGTGCACGTAGTATGTTGTTGTGTTTCCCAGTCAAATCGCTGGGGCGTAGCCTTCGTCCGATTGGCAGTGTAGAG
Organism: Schistocerca nitens; assembly: GCF_023898315.1. Classification (NCBI taxonomy): domain Eukaryota; kingdom Metazoa; phylum Arthropoda; class Insecta; order Orthoptera; family Acrididae; genus Schistocerca; species Schistocerca nitens. The sequence goes on along the minus strand of NC_064621.1, from coordinate 443,426,045 downwards.
GCGTGACTTATAGTGCCTCAGGATGAAGTGTTTAAGTTTCTGCAAATTGTCTTCATAGTGCTGCGCAGTGATTGTGGCTTGACACACGCTCGAAAACCTCGACGAACAGTGGGGCCCCTACGTTCGAAGGAGGCGGACATCATGCCCTTACCAGAAATTGTGTGAACAGCTTTGGATTTATCTGCCGGGGAAGATGTAGGATGTTTCCACTGCTGGCTTTGCAATTTGCCCGTGGGCTGTCGGAATCATTCTGTTGCACGATAACGCCCACCCCCACACTACCAATTAGACGAAGGCCGCGCTTCAGCGAATTGGTTGTGAAACACTGTTCGGATCTTTCACCGTATGGTTTTTCATATCTTTGGCGACCCGAAGATAGACATGCGTGGACTTCGGTCATAGACATGCGTGGACTTCGGTCACAGTCGGACGAAGAAGTGTAAGAGTGGGTGCGACTGTGGATCTGTCAGCAGCCGACAACATTCTACGAGCAGGAACTGATCGTATCGGCTCGTTTCATCTCCCAGTGGGATAAATGTCTTAACGCGCGTGGTGATTGCTTTTGAATGGAACCATTCCATGATCCCGATGTAGAGGGTACTCTGTTTTCATTTGACTATCCCTTATAATTCAGATAAAACGAGGATAGAGGTTTTCGAAATGTGGTGCTACAGAAGAATGCAGAGGTTTAGCTGTAACAAATGATGAGGTACTGAATCGGATTGGGGAGAAAAGAGTTTTGTAGCACATCTTGAGCAAGAGAAGGGATCTGTTGGTAGGACACATTCTGAGAAATCAATGGGTCATCAATATAGTACTGGAGGGAAGTGTAAGAACGTTCAAATGGATGTAGAGAGCAGTAGTTATTCGGAGATGAAGAGGCTTGCACAGGATGGAGTAGCCCGGTGAGATGCATCAAACCAGTTTTCAGACTGAATGCAACAGTAAAAAATGCAATAAATCATTGCCGGTATCATTCGATACGATCGTATCGACGTGAGTGAAAATATCACCTGAAACATTGAGATGAAGGTCTCGATTCTTTTTTTTTTTTTTCCGCGTCATCAGTCTTCTGACTGGTTTGATGCGGCCCGCCACGACTCTTTTCCTGTGCCAACTTTTTCATATTATAGTAGCCGTTGCAACCTACGTCATCAATTATTTGCTGGATGTGTTCCAAGTCCGGCCTTCCTCTACAGTTTTTGACCTCTACACCTCCCTCTTGTACCATGGAAGTTATTCCCTGATGTCTCAACAGATGTCCCATCACCCTGTACCTCCTTTTTGTCGCTGTTTTCCACATATTCGTTTCCTCGCCAACTCTGCGGAGAACCTCCACATTCCTGACCTTATCAGTCCATCAAATTTTCAACATCCTTCTGTAGCATCATATCTCAAATGTTTCGGTTCTCTTTTGTTCTGATATAATACTGTGCTCCAAAGGTACATTCTCAAAAATTTCTTCCTCACATTAGGGTCTACGTTTGAGACCAGTAGACTTCACTTGGCCTGGAATGACCTTTTTGCCAGTGCTAGTCTGCTTTTTATGTCCTCCTTGCTCCGTCCGTCATGGGTTATTTTTCTGCCTAGGTAGCAGAACTACTTAACTTTGTCTATATCGTGATCCCCAATTCTGATGTTACGTTTCTTGCTGTTCTCATTTCTGCTACTTCTCATTACTTTCGTCTTTCTTCGATTTACTCTGAATCCATATTCGGTATTCATTAGACTGTTCATTCCATTCAGCAGATCATGTAATTATTCTCCACTTTCATTCAGGATTGCAAGGTCATCAGTGAATCTGATCACTAATATCCTATCATCTTCAATTTTAATTTCATTGTTGAAACTTTCTTTTATATCCGCCATTGCTTCTTCGATGTATTGATTGATCAATAGGGGTGAAGGACTACATTACTGTCTTACATTCTTTTTAATCCGAACACTCCGTTCTCGGTCTTCCAGTTTTAGTGTTCCTCTTAGTTCCTGTACATATTGTATATTACCCGTCTTTCCATATCGCTTACCTATATTTTTCTCAGAATTTCGAAACCATTGCACCATTTGATGTTGTTAAATGCTTTTTCCAGGCCGACAAATCCTATGAACGTGTCGTAATTCTTCTTCAGTCTCGCTTGCGCTATCAATTGCGACGTCAGAACTGTCTCTTTGGTGTCTTTTCTTCCCTAAAGCCAAACACAACGTCATCTAAAAGATTCTTTAAAAAAATTTTTTTTAATGGCTCTAAGCACTATGGTACTTACCATCTGAGGTCATCAGCCCCCTAGACTTAGAACTACTTAAACCTCACTAACCTAAGGACATCACACCCATCCATGCCCGAGGCAGGATTCGAACCTGCGACCGTAGGAACGCGGTTCCGGAATGAAGCGCCTAGAACCGCTCGGCCACAGCGGCAGACCAGATTCTCAATTTTCTTTTCCATTCCTCTGTATATATCACTTGTCAGCAACTTGTGTACTTGAGTTGTTAGGCAGCCGGCCGGAGTGGCCGAGTGGTTCTAGGTGCTTCAGTCTGGAACCGCGCGACCGCTACGGTCGCAGGTTCGATTCCTGCCTCGGGCATCGGTGTGTGTGATTTCCTTAGGTTAGTTAGGTTTAAGTAGTTCTAAGTTCTAGGGGACTGATGACCGCAGAAGTTAAGTCTCATAGTGCTTAGAGCCATTTGAGTTGTGAGGCTCATTGTGCAATAATTCTCGCATTTGTCGGCTCTTGCAATGTTCGAAATTATGCAGACGTAGTCCGCCGGTATATAGCAGTCTCATATATTCTACACACCAATGTGAATAGTCGTTTTGTTGCCACTTCCCCAAAAGAGTTAAGAAATTGCGATGGATTGTTATCTATCCTTTCTGCCTTATTGATCTTAATTCGTTCAAAGCTCTTTAAAATTCTGATTCTAATGCCGGATCCCTTATCTCTTCCCTGTCGACTCCTGTTTCTTCTTCCATCACGCCATCAGACAAATCGTCTTCCTTTTAGAGGCCTTCAAAGTGGACTCATTCCACCTATCCGCTCTCTCCTCTGCATTTAACACTGGAATTCCCATTGCACTCTTAATGTTACCGCACTTGCTTCTAATTTCGGCGAAGGTTTTTTAGAGTTTTCTGTTTGCTGAGTCAGTACTTGCGACACTTTTTTTATGAGGCTGAAAAGAAAGAAGAACTCGATAAGAAGAAGACTCTATACTTCTTCCGTGTCCTTAAGGGCACAGTGATTTGTAGAGCATGCTGCTTGACTTGTGGTGAGGTGAGAGTCGTGTCGACTGTGTGGGCGGCTCGCATTGCTTCCCGCGTGGTCCTGACGCGAGACGTCACTCAGATAAGGCAGGGAAGACTGTGAGACGAAACGGGAGCGGCGAGGAGAATGCGCGCGTTGCATAACCGGCGCTGCGCGAGATAACACGCCCGCCCGTGGGACAGCGCGCAGAGCTTCCTGTGGCAGTGAGTCAGCGGGCGGGACGCGCCCTTCACCCACAATGCCGGCAAACAACGCACGCCTGCCGCTGTGCCATCAACACCTGAACACTGGCACCTGCTGGCCGCGTCCCAGCCGTACCATTCCACACCACCACTACACTGCGCATCACAAATAAAGGGTTACTTTTTCGGAATCTCCTAATTGCCTCCCACTGCGACGCAGAACTTCGTAATATGGCGCTCGTAGGTGCGTAAAACCTTCCTCTGTAATCGTGCAAAAGCGTGCGACCTCGTTGCTTCACCCTCTGGCTTGGCGTAACTTCAAATAGCAAGGTGTCGACAAATGCGGAAAAGTTTAGAGAAGCCTTCCCAGCTGGCGGACCCCTTCTTCAGTCGAAAATCCATGGCGGACCCCTAGTCAGTCAGGAGCACAGGAACTGAAAGCTTCTTCATGGAAGTGCCATGTTCCCAATGCCCCCCCCCCCCCCCCCGAAGTATCAATAGTCTTTGGTTTAGAGATGAATGAAAACAACTTGAAATTAACGATCCAATTTGAATTCCTACTGTATCCAGACACTTACTAGTGGATTTACTCCCTTTGTTCAACACACTATAGCCTGATTAAAATTACTTGGTAACGGAAATTTCACACGATGGAGCTGTCTTCCTCCAAGAGCAATCAACGTCACGTCCAAACTGTTCGTTGTTGACAAGCTGCCGCTTATGGTCTGTTCCCTTCCACTATTTGGCTACTGTTGTGTAAGGAGCATGCATATTTCGTAACAGTCGCGCGCGTAACAGTTTTCAGTTCTAGAACGTGTTGGTTTTAATATTCAGAAAAGTGATTCGCAGTCAACTGAGTCATAAGATTTTTTCAAATGAACGAAGTGCACACTAAATTTTTGCTAAAAATTCTCGGATGTCTTAGAATTAGCTTTAGGTTCACGATTTACTCTGGACACGAGCGGCCTGGTCTGAACCCTACGTGATGATTTCCAATTTTTGGTGCAAGTCGTTTCTGTGCTCTATCGAATAGACACTGGGATAGAATTTTGTATGCAACTGATATTAGTGTGATACCCCTATATTAGATCCGTACAAACATGGACTCATTTCAGTACTGGATAAAAACTTCCTATTTTTACCATGCACAGTGGTCGCCACCCATATATATCCATGTTTCTCCTACGTGTTTTCAATATCATCTATTCAGCTTCCATTAGGCCACTGTCTCAATATTTTCTTATCTCTTGGAATCCAGAGAATAATTTCCATTACCTACATCTACTATCATTCTCCTTGCTACGAGTCCTGTCTGTCTCCATATCATATTCATCGTAAGCGGAATTACACTTTCCACAGCAATATGTGCACTGATTTAATTTTTACTTTGCTGTCTCCTCCTGTAAGTCCAACACGCCTCTTGATCAACCATCTGTTTTGAATTGTTATTCGAAGTTTTACTGCCGTACATAAAATACACGCTAGCTGTAAATTTTCCAGTTTAAACTCTTCGTAAATTTTTGAAAATACTGTTTAGCTTTATTTGTTTTTGGAGAGGGACTACCTTGAGCAAAACACAATTTCTATTTTTATTTCCCAGACATGTTTCGCCGAAACTTCAGCACTTAACTGTTATACAGTTCCGTATGTTTGTATATGAAAAATTGTGAAGCAAAACGACTGCATTAAATAACACAAAAATCCAGGAAATCCACAGCTTGTGGTAACTTGGTATATGTACAAAACTGTGTTTTCGGATATGTAAATACTGTCTTAAGAACTCAAATTTTTATATGTACAAGTAGTAAAAAGCATTTTTCCTGTTTTACAGAAAGGTAATAAAAATTCCACTGATGATGCTGCAGCTTTAGCGAAACATGTCTGGGAAATAAAAATGTTTTGCTCAAGGCGGATCCTCTCCGGAAACAAATCTACTTACAAACGTACACGGACAGAAGAGCTTCAACTAGATGATTACTGTCTAGATTAACGACAGTGTTCCACACAATTTTTATTACGAGGGTAATCCCAAAAGTAAGGTATCTTATTTTTTTTATCAGTACAGATTTCTGTTTGTGTGGCAGTTGGTCACACTGCTATGAAGAGTGCTTCACGCGCTGGGTGTAAACATGCGCACGCCGCGCTGAGGCGCTCAGTCTTGGCTTGGCAGCCGTTGAGAATAGAGCCACCGTTGGATGTTACCGCCAAGTGCGAATTGCGCGCAGTTATTCGGTTTTTGAACGCAAAGGGCACTGCGCCGATTGAAATCCATCGCCAATTGACGGAAGTGTATGGTGAGTCGTGCATGGATGTCAAAAATGTTCGTAAGTGGTGTAGAGAGTTTGCAGCTGGTCGGACCGAAATTCAGGACGAACAAAGGAGCGCGAGACAGTCAATTTCTGGGGAGATAATGTTGAAGGTTAAGCAAAGCATGCGTGAAGATCGGCGGATCATCCTGGATGATCTCTGCACGTTGGTTCCTGAGGTTTCCCGAAGCACCGCTCGCAGAATCTGACTGAGGACCACATACGGCAGGCAACGAGTTGATGCTTCCCGCGCATTTCTTCACCGCCTTGCAGTCGAAGTGACGAAACCTGGGCATACCACTTTGCACCTGAGACCAAGCAACAATCACGCCAGTGGCATCCTTCTTCGCCAAAGCAGCGGAAATTCAAACAAAACACAATCTGCCGGTAAAGTCATGACAACCGTTTTTTGGGATCGGAAAGGGGTATTGTTGGTCGACTTTATGCCGACTGGGATCACAATTAACGCTGACAGGTACTGTGAGACTCTGAAGAAAAGAAAATAAAAAGAGAAAAAACAAACAAACGGGCAACTAAGAAACGGAGAAGAGGAATGTTGAGCAAGGGCGTGCACATTCTCCATGACAACGCTCGCCTACACATCGCTCGGCAAACCGTTGCTCTCCTGCAACAGTTTCTCTGGAACATAATCACCCACCCACCCTGTAGTCCTGACTTGGCGCCCAGTGACTATCAGCTGTTCCCTAAGTTCAAAGAACATTTGGCCGGACAGCGATTCAGCTCCGACGAAGAGGTGAAAGAAGAGGTTCATAACTTTTTGAACAGCATGGCGGCGAGCTGGTATGACATGGGCATACAAAAACTGTCACAGCTTCTACAAAAATGCATCGACAGATATGGTGACTATGTCGAAAAATAGCTAAATGTTCAAGCTGTAAACTGATGTAAACCATTGTAGAAATAAACAGGTCTATGTACTTAAAACAGGAGACCTTACTTTTGGGATTACCCTCGTATATTATTTCTTTTGCAGCCAATCCAGTCGTCTCCCATTGCCATAAATACAAAAACTCATCAACAGATTCTACACCTTCAACGTTCATTTGTACTATTTTCTTGTCGATGTGCTAGTATCAAATACTTACAGCGCGTAATTTATAATCAAAATTATTTTTAAATTTGCTCTTCCATTAGAAGCTGAAGTTTATCTGCATTAGGGGCAAATAGTACATTGTAATTAGCGAAAAGATATACGCTCCCTTCTTTGTGTAATGAAATTTCCTCTAGAGTTGCTGGGAATGGCTCTCTGGTGGTATGAAATTTCTTTGATTGATTCCAGTTTTCGATTCTGAATTTTCCACGACTGAAAACTATCAATTGCAAAGCGTGCACTTGAAAAAGGCTCTTTGTACTGCATCCGCAGTAGAAGCCAGGCTCCGCCCCCTCCCCCCACCCACTTTACGACCGCTTGACACATTTACACGAAAAATGATTGTTTAGTGCTTTTTTTTAAACATGTTACACATTTGGTCTACATACAAAGCTTATAATCGCTTGTAGGCAGGTACTGAATTCAACAACCCTCTGCTGCCAATAAATAACTGCGATCATCCTTCAATAACTGATGTAGCAACAGCCTTGTTAATGTAAGTCTGGTTGCAAGTTAAAGCAATCGCTTATATTTGAGCAGTCACATGAATTTTACCTCTTGCGAATCTCGTATTTGAGGCGGCGACGGCAAGGTCGTATGTAGCTTACGAATTTATATAGAAGTCCGTTAGCTGAAACGGAAGCGGAACGTCGCCCTGGTGCACAGTATGGCCGTCCGAAGAGCGGCTGCGTAATTTGAGAGGCTTCCCACGAGAAGCCGTACGCAACAGCCTGTCCAGGGTCGGCGTGTGTCGCAGCAGGTGGCCGGCAGCGAGAATCCGGAAGGCCGGCCGGGTATTTCGTGTCCTCTCCTCTCCTCTCCTGGTAGTCCGGCGATCACTTCGCGTGCGGTGGCGACGAGCAGAGGTGACGCCACTTTTGCACCTCTCATCCATATCTAAGTGGCGCTACAGCCGACGTACCGGCGGGACCTGTTGAATCTGAAGTAGCTGGCACAGCCCCCGAAGAAGATAAAAACAGCGCTCAGCCGAGACATGACTCATGCCTTACGAATTAAGTCAGCATTCCAGCGGCGGGACGAGTTGACACACCTCAACTGGCAGCTGCCTTCTGAAAACAAACTTTTACTAGCGCCTATTTCTGAGTTTCTTAATAAGCAGCACAGTGGTTCTTATTTCTACTGCCGTACGTTTATATATTTCGTATTTACAAAAAAAAAACTGTATATATGAATGTACGCTGCACATCTCCTAAACCATTGGGTCTGTTTCAGCCAAACTTGGTAAAACATATCACTGTCTAGAGAGAAAAACTATGGGGGTAAGACACACTTACCTCCTATAGGGGGTGGGGGTGAAAAGCGGATGATTTAGAACCACAACTCAGGAACGTCTGGAGGAATTTGAAACAAGTATTGTACACACCCGATGCCCTTTTAATAACTTTACTTATGTCTTGCCCACACATTTATTTTTCAACAAACTTAGCGTTTTGAAGCTCCGTCAGTTTCAAAGGTTGTTGAAAAATAAAAGCGTGGTCAAAACAAGTTCTTAAAAGTGCATCCAAATGGCCGCGTCGCCTCACAGCATTTTCATGCAAATTGTAGTATACACACGGCTCACTAGTTGTATAAAATATAATGTCGGCTTAATGTACCCATACACCCCTAGCGGTGTGGTTTGAGTGGGGAGGGGGGGGGGGGAGATGAGAAGATGTAATGTATAAAAATGTCGATAACTACCGGTAGTAGTATAGAATCCAACCTCTCCAGCATCGCTAAGGTCATCGGTGACATTCCCGTTGACGTTTTACGTCCAATGGTGGTGAGGGGGTTCGGTGCAAGGACAGTGACATGTTAGCATCTCTCTGTAACGTCTGGAGCCATTTCTAGGAAGTATCGCACACGAATTACTTGCGATATGGGAAAAAGTACTGTGACATTAAGACCTCTATGGTTGAGGGTAGAGGTGAAAAAGGGCGACATAAACGTATAATTCAGGAACGCCTGGGTCTGGAACAATATCAACCGAATTTGGTATATACATGACGCATTATTTTCATAAAAACATTTTAGGAATAAGAAAGCCCTACTAACCCTTGGGGCTGGGATGGCCAAGAGAAAAACTTACCTACGTTTTCTTTTGTTAGTCCATAACTGCGTAAGGAAGGCGTGCCTATCGTGGCTTGTGGATGTCAACAAAGTGAAATATTCTTGAAATGTCGACGGGGCAGAACTTATTATTCTTAAAAAAGCATTGGTTACAACAGGGAAAGCACATGTGGAGACCAGAGAAAAACATACGCTAGACCAAACAAACTTAACGCGAGAAACTGCTTTTTAAGTGCAACATTACAGTCACTGAGACGCGGCAAATCACGTTTGTCATTCAGGACAGCAAACGATTATATTTACCTGAATAACTTAATGCACGAAAGATACACCTGTTATATTCAGAGTCAAATCCTGTGCAAACAATATAGACTGATTTTTGTGACTAACTACAACATGAGTTGTGGGTACCCCAGAACTGACATGTTCAGTGTGTCAAATTTCAGAGGCGACTTGCTTTACAAATAAACAACTAAGCAGATGCAACTCAGGTACGAACTTTGAATAATCAGAAAAACATCTAACTATTTGAAATCGACTATATAGGAGGAAAGCAAAACAGTTTTGCGAGATTAAACGTTCCGAATGTTTGAAGTCCAGAAAATCTATGATTAAGAAAGCAATCTGTGCGATTTACCAGAAAAATCCTGCTCTTCCTAATATTTCAACCAATGCAGGCAATTACCATTTTGTTAATTCAATATTCAATTGGTTTCATCCGGGAAAAATGAATGTTATAGCTATGACGAAACACTTCCCAACAAGGACCTTAGACTACAATCACAACGAGTAGTAAACCCTTTAACAAAGTAAGCTGCCATTTTTCATCAAACAGCTTTCAAGACTCGAAATAATAAAAAGACCTCAAGGTAATGTTTTGGGGCAACGAAGACTGTGGAGATCTGCTTCAAGTTTTTGACGTCGTGACAATTTTCCTTATTTTTACTTCCGTGGCTCAACCATTGTTTCCAGGTTATTAGCCTGATAGTTATTAGCGATTCAAATCTGATGTTATTCTGTCACACAAGAAAGCGAATAATGTTTTCCACGTCAAAAAGAGAAACTAAGCAAGTCATGACGGTGGTGGAAAACTGGGCAGTTTATTTCCGTGCGCCGCTGGCCAGAGGACAGGAGAGCCGCCGCCTCTAGGCGCTGATACGGAATTCACGCCACCTGAGCCCCGCGTTAGGCCTTCCGCCAGCCTGCGTGCGTTCGCCGCACCTGTTACCCGCCGTGTAGCGGCGGCCAGGAAGGTCTCCGTTCCCATCCTTGGCCTCCCGGCCTGAGGAAGGTCGCGAGCCATCCAGTGACGCTGCCGCCTCGGTTTCGCACGCGCTGTAGACAGATGCCTCACAGCGAAAATTTAGTTTCCTATAAATGACGTTAATAAACATATAAATATTCCGTGTCACTCGGCAACCATTGTGAATATTTTTTTTAATAAAACCGTCTCGATCGCTAATGTAGTTCTTTATTTATTATGCCGTTTCGCCTGCTACTATCATCAGATCCTGTTTACGGAGATCCACTGAGGTCTGTTATGAACAACGCACAGCTCGCCTCGTGATATCTACTGGCGGGAACGAAGCAACGGCATGGACTTAGCAAAAAAATGCGAGCTTACCGAGTGTCTGACCAGATTCGCAGGTTGATTGAAGAGTTTCTTGCAGACAGAACTCAACTTGTCGCTTTTAACGGAACAAAATCGATAGATGTAAAGGTAATTTCGGGGATACCCCAGGGAAGTGTGACAGGACCGTTTTTTACTGTTATTAATGAAATATAAATGATCTAGTAAACTGCGACAGAAGCTCTTTAAGGTTGTTCGCAAACGATGTGGTTGCCTATATGAAGGTAGCGACGCTAGAAGACAATAACGACATGCAGAAGAGCCAAACAGACGTACTATATAGTATATCTGTATGCGAGACTGCCTTGATAACTTCAGTGCGAATGCACAACAGGGTCCGTGGCTATTTCGGGAACACAGGACTCGCAGAGAGTAAGTAGGTCATTGGGCAGTGGACACTACTCGCGAGTAACAAGTTAAGAATTTGGTTCGGACGGGAAACATGTTCGGCTGGCCGACGTGGTTAAGGTAACCGCTCGCGTTAAGCGGGAGGTACGGGTTCGAGTCCCGGTCCGGCACAAAACATTTTCAACTTTCATGACTGATTTTTTTCGATGCCCGATTGAGACTGGCGTCGGTCTTTCCTTCGAAATTTTACCTAAAGAGGACTGGTGAATGGTACACGGACTGGCAGTTCACCATGAATGTAAGTTAATGTAACATATTGCGCGTACATAGGAGAAGAAATCCACTACTGTTTATACCCACACTGTTGGTGACAAACTACGGGAAACGGTAACTACCGTAAAATATGGAAGTGTGTCTATCAGAAGCGTTCTTTAGTGGAATGACCACATAAAGCAAGCAGTAGAAAAATCATATGCTGGAAGAATCTTAAGGAAATGTCATTCATTCCCCAAAGAAATGGGTTACAAGGCACTTGTCGACCGGTTCTTGAATATTGTTCATTAATCTGGGACGCTTCCCAGGTAGGACAGAGGGGAGGGGAAGGGGGAGGGGGAGGGGGAGAGGGAGGGGAAGGGGAGGGGGAGAGGGAGGGGAAGGGGGAGAGGGAGGGGAAGGGGGAGGGGGAGAGGGAGGGGGGAGGGGGAGAGGGAGGGGAAGGGGGAGGGGGAGAGGGAGGGGGAGGGGAAGGGGGAGAAGCCAACGAAGAGCGGCGCGTTTCGTCATCGGATCGTTTTAGTCTGCTCGAAAGCGTTACAGAGGCGCTCAACGAACTCCAGTGGCAGACACAGCGGTTAACTATTGAAATTAGGAGAGGGTACTACATGGGAGGAGTCGGACAACATATTACTTCCTCCCACATATGTCTCGAGAAATAATCACAACGAGATAATTCCTGAAATTAAAGCTAAAATATAGGTTTACCAAAAATCATTCTTCCAACGTCTATCCGCGAATGGAACAGGGAAGGGGGGGATCAGTTATTGGCACCAGAAGTATCTTCCACCACACGCCGTCAGATGGCTTGTGAAGTTTAGAGGTAAACGTAGATGAAGTGAAGAATATCGTAAACAAAGTGTCGTTGAAACTCCGACGGCAATAGCAGTTTTACTACTTCAATAAATCTCGCGAGTTTCTGTGGATTTCTGAGAAATATGCTTTGCGTTGCTCTGAATTTAATTATTTTGCTTTACTCTTTCTCTATATAGCACTTCATGACAGAATACGACGAAGGGGTAACAGTTTTTTTTCGTGGTTCTTTCGCTTGCAGTGTTTTCAGTAGTATACAGCTTGGGCCTAACGAATCGGCTTCTTACGGCGTGGTAACTGTGATTTCACCCAGAGGCCTAATAAATTGTCTTTAAGTTCACGTACCGCTGCCAACACAACGACCTTCGGAAGATTTCTATTCTGCGTATCTTCACCTGTCCCACTGCTGTGGGGACGTTAGCCAGTGAGGCCTCGTAGGAGACGATATGACACTGGCATCCGTGTAGGAAGCGTTCTTCTCGGCATGTAATTCGCAAGCAGTGCAAATAGTACTTTAGTACGAATCTTTACTCTTTGAAGCGGTCTAGTGGCTAGCGTTGCTGCCTCTGGATCACGGGGTCCCCGGTTAGATTCCCGGCGGGGTTGGGGATTTTCTTTGCCCGAGGACTGCCTGTTTTTGCAGTCCTCGTCATTTCATCATCATCATCATCATCATCATCTTTGGTGGTGGTCGCTGCTGTAGAACTTCTCGGATCCTTGTGGTTCAGGAGAGGTTTCGTAATAGTGGAGAATAAAAGACATACTATGAATCAAACCGCGCGGCGTGCGTGCGTGGATAGCTCATTGGCAAACAGTATTGCCACGAGTGATAAAGATCCGGGTACAACTCCCTGTTTGACACTTGGGGGTAATATATCAGGGAGGGTCATGTTTTAAGAAGCTATGAACGGTTATAGTGTCAACGGAACAAGGGTATAGAAGGGTGAACCAGAAGTCTACCGACTCAATTTCGGAGTATGTTGAGGGACTTCTTTTTTTAGTATCTTTTTATTTAACTTTGTTACACCACTGGTTCCCAAGGACCAAACTGAGGAGCAAATCTCCATGGTCATCTGTAACTACATCTATACTCTGCATACCACAGTGAGGTTGCATGGCAGAGGGTACGTCTCAATGTACCAGTTATTAGGGTTCTTCCCGCAGCATTCAGGTACGGAGCGCGGGAAGAATGATTATTTGAATGCCTCTGTGTGCGCAGTAATTATTCTAATCTTATCCTCACGATCCTTATGTGAGCTATATGTAGGGGACTGTAGTATTATTCCTAGAATCGTCATTTGAAGCCAATTCTTAAAACTTTGTTAACAGACTTTCTCAGGATAGTTTACATTTATCTTCAGGAGTCTTCCAGTTCAGTTCCTTCAGTTTCTCTGTGACACTCTCCCGCAGAACAAACAAACCTCTGACCATTCGAGCTGCCCTTCTCTGTAAACGTTCAATATCCCCGTTAGTCCCATACACTTGACCATATTCTAGAAATGGTCGCACTAGTGTTTTTAAGCAATCTCTCTTGTAGACCGATTGCACTTCCCCAGTATTCTACCAATAAACCGAAGTCTACCATCTGCTTTACCCACAGCTGAGCCTATGTGATCATTCCATTTCATACCACTACAAAGTGTTACACCCATGTATTTCTATGAGTTGGTCGATCCCAACAGCGAATCAGTGATATTTAGGGTACTATGTTTTTTTCGCTTTATTCGAAGTCTTATCAATATCTGACTTAAGATTTATGCAGCTTCTTCATATAGTACTTCATTACAGACAACTGCATATCTGCAAAAAGTCTGAGACTACTGTTAATATTGTCTGCAAGGTCGTTAATATAAAACATAAATAGCAAGGGTCCCAACACACTTCCCTGGAGTACACCCGAAGTTACTTGTACATATGACCATGATTCTTCATCCAAGATAACATGCTGTGTCCTCCCTACGAAAAAGTCTCAACTGTGGTAGGCATTTCTTTTGATCTTACACTGATACTTATGCGGTTCCTATAAGCTGTCGTTATCTGGATTGGACTGAGAGTGATTACATGAAATTAACATACATAAAATAAAGTGTAGACGAATCCTATGCAGATGACAAGCTTCCAGTACACATTATCATAATCAAAAACGTATCATAGGAATTAGTTTAATTTTCGTCCAGGATGATATACTGCACAAAGTGTGGTTGTAATCGATCCAGTGGTTTAGAAGATGTTAAACAAACAAACAAACAAACACACACACACACACACACACACACACACACACACACACACACACACTGTATATAGGGTGGCAAATATTAAACTACATGAAATAAAATCGTACTGCATGGCTGACCGCGGGGCATGATGGGAAAAAGCAAAACTGGCGCATCTGGGTGGGGGGTGGGGGTGGGGGGGACTGAGAATTCGCATTTCGCGATCGAGAAATCTCTTCACCCTCAACGGATGACTGTGTGGCGCGCAATGTCCAGTCACGGAAAAATCGGTGCGATATTCCTTGATGGTACGGTGACTGCCGTACGGTATAAGGTTTTGGAAGATTATTTCATCCCCATTATCCAGAGTGACCCTCATTTCGATAAGATGTGGTTCATGCAGGACGGAGCTCGACCCCATCGAAGCAGGAGAGTGTTTGATGTCTTGAAGGAGCACTTTGGGGACCGCATTCTGGCCCTGGGGTACCCAGTGGCCACTCGCATGTGCATCGATTGGCCGCCATATTCTCCGGATCTGAACACATGCGACTCCTTTATGTGGGGCTATTTAACGACAAGGTGTACAGCAATAACCCCAAAATCATTGCTGAGCTGAGAACAGCCATTCACGAGGTCATCAACAGCATCCATGTTCCGACACTTCAGTAGGTCCTTCATAATTCGCTATTCGTCTGCGCCACATCATCGCCAAGAATGGCAGGCATATCGAACGTGTCATAATCTTAATATCTGTTGTGATATATATACAGGCTGATTCACGAAGATATGCAAATATGTTAATATGTTATTCTACAAGTAAAACTAAAGAAAAAAGTTCATATAAACATAGGTCCGCAAATGTTTAGTTACGGGGCTACTGCTAATAAAAGATTTTGCTTGAAATTTAGCAACTTCGCTAACATGAAGCCACCGTAAAACTGTAAGAGCTTAAAGTAAAGCACGATTTCCATTTATTTTGTTCTTATTGATCTGATGAATCTAATAAAACACGTCCCAGACGTGTATCTGCAATAGTTTTCCAGAACATCCAGAGAAGCAAAGACGTAATTTCGTAAAATTTTTAATTTATTAACAACTTGGACATATGTCAGACAATTACACAAGTTTTCAGCAGAAGTTGTAGAGAATTTAATTTTGGAAAAATGATGGTAATAACGTTAACTGAAACTGTATAAATATGTCAGATAATCTGCTTTTATTAATACCACAGCACACGTGAATTCATGTTAAACCCGAATAAACAAAGCTAAGTGTTAAGGAAACTGTACAGCGTACATACAATTTCACAATACATTCACAATAAATGTTAAAAAATGTCTCCACCGAGTTCTATGCATTTAGCTGCACGTGTATGAACAGATTTTGTTGCTCGTTTCAGTTTCACAGGGTTGTTCTTAATTTCGCTAGTGGTACGTTCATTCGGAATCCACCGAGTGGGATAACGTACGCGATATTCGTTAACTGCAGCCGTAGTATTCCTATCACACTTGCCATAATTAAACACCGTATCGACGTATTCCTCTGTCGTAAATTTGAAAGGCATCCCTATTTCATAAATAGTTTACAAACTGCAACAGTTACTATGTGGTTTCACTTAAATACACTGCTGTTATTATGTTCTTACATTGAACATTACAGAAAAATAACCTTGAAAGGTTAGGAAACGACTGAAACAACTCACTAACGGTTACCAACAGTGACACCCAAACGTTTCTACATTTTCAATGGAAAGTAAACAAATTTACTTGCATAATAATCTTTACTTCTCTGGATGTTATCGAAAACTACTGCAGATACACGTCTGGGACATGTTTTATTAGATTCACCAGACCAATAACAAAATAAATGGAAATCGAGCTTTACTTTAACCTCGTACAATTTTGCGATGGCTTCACATTAGGGAAGCTGCTAAGTTTCAGGCAAAATCTTTTATTAGCCCTAACTCCGTAATTTCCGGACCTATGTTTATATGAGCTTTTTTCTTTAGTTTTACTTGTAGAATAAGATATTAAAATATTTGCATATCTTCGTGAATCTCCCTGTATAGCCTGAGAAACCCGGCGTTACCCAGGTATTTATTTATAGCTATGCGTCCGCATCATTACCACGCAGCGTCTGGCATTGTGCTTAATGCTTATGACCTCATATGTCCTGAATTACGCTTCGTACAATGATTTAATTTTATAGGTACATTTAGCGGCATTTATGGATACTGTTTGCAAAATGTGTTGCGAATGGGTTTAGTAGCAACGATGCAATAAATTTAAACGTCATGTACGATGTGGCAATTTTTCACGCCTCTCATTTTTAATGACCTGATATCGCCTGATCTATATGTCGTACAGTGATATAATTTTGCACTTACATTCAGTGCTATATGTACGTCGAATACAGTAGTAAAGAAGTAATACACTATAACGTCACGCCTCATTTCGTACGTTTACTGCATGAACAGCGGGAAAGTAGCATGCGATAAACATTTTTCCTTTCATGATTTTGTAGGGGTTGTCAGGGAGAAAACATTTCGCAAAGATTTGAAATTAAGTGTGAAGTTTTTTGCAAGTCACTAAGCGCTCTCCTCAAATACTGTGTGAATGAAGTCTGGAAATTCACGGATCGCGTAGTACGCTTCTTTTTCACCCCCACCTGTTTGATAGGCAGGTAGTTCTTACTTCCACAGTGACTGGCGCTTGACAGTAAGATAAACGTGCACCAAGTTTTGAAATCGATCCAATGGTTTAGGAAGAGATGTGAAAATCTCTCTCACACACGCACACACACTATATATTTAAGGGAGAGGGGAGAGAAGGGCCTTGGAGGGGGGGGGGGTTAGCAGCTGAGGAGACGAAGCTCTTTTTGTACACCCTGATGATGAAGCTATGGGTCAATGACTGCAGCAGGGGGAATCCTGAGGTCCCACAAATCGGCTCTTCGGTCCTGACTCAGCTGTTTGCATTGGCTTTAAAGGCGCCCATAGCCTGACGTGTGATAGCCTATTCCGGCGGCTACTTAAGTGTCCGACCAGCGAAGTAATAAAACGAGTTTCGCAAGAAAAAGGAGTCCCACGATCGAGGCACTTAATTCGACGCTACAAAGGGAGCCCGTGGCGTGACGCCCGCAAAACCCGACGTCAGCACACAACAGCCGGCGTACAACCACAGCGCGGAGGTCACCGTGCTCGAGCTGATTGCAGACTGCTAGCAGCCGCCAGAAACCGCGCGCTGCATAAGCAATGGGCTGAAGCGTTCGGCAGGCACGTCCTTCCTCCTCCGCGAAACAATTCACACCTGTCCAAAACATTCAACCGCCTCAGTGACACAACACGGAAGGCCCCTGCCTCAGGGATCCACTCATCAATATGAAAGTTACTGAGGTAATATTTCAAAGAGAAGTAGTCATTCCCTTTTCGAAAGACAACAGCAGGGGGTGATATTTCGGGGTGTTTTACCTATCATGACTTGGATCCACTCATTCAGATTAGCGAGAATACGCCCCCGATGTTTACTTCAACATTCTCGTTGACCATGTTTTGCCTTCTTTTTTCCGCTTCTATGCTAGAAAATTGCATCGAACTGTAGAAAGACCTATGGAGGGT
This sequence comes from Schistocerca nitens, assembly GCF_023898315.1. Lineage (NCBI taxonomy): Eukaryota > Metazoa > Arthropoda > Insecta > Orthoptera > Acrididae > Schistocerca > Schistocerca nitens. Next base: position 443,408,220 of record NC_064621.1, on the reverse strand, counting down.
CAACCTTAGTGCAGGGCTCGGCAGTTGACTCTCAACATAAATAGGCAGAAAGATCTATTATTCTGTGGCTAAAAGATTGCAGAACAATACCAAAAGCAGTCACATCCATTAAATATCTAGGAATGTGCTTACGGGGCGATTTCAGCTGGAACAATCACATATAAGAAGTCGCAGGTAAGGCAGGTGCCAGACAGAGTTTGATCGGAAAAAACCGCAGGAAGTGTAGTTCAGCTACAAAGGAGGTACCTAACAAAACCGTTGTTCGACCAATACTTGAATATTACTCGTCAGTCTGGTATTCGTACCAGTTAGGATTGTAAGAGGAAACAGAGAAGACACGTAGAAGAGCAGTGCGTTTGGTTGGAGGTTCATTTAAAGGCACGGACACACTAGGCCAATGAACGTCAGTCAACCGCTTCGTTGGCAGAGAATTGATCAGTGTGCACGGGCGGCAAATCGGAGCCAACGAAGCGGTTGGCCTCGAGTCAAAAAATATCCTTACTATTTGTTGTGGTGACCGATTCTATATTGACACTGCAAATCAGTGTAGCCACTACCCAGATATTTGGAAAATATGAACAGTTAACGCTACAGCTGCTGTTCTATTGTTAATTCATCAAACGACTATAAATTCATTCGAAAATGAACAACTTACTTTCATCTTCTTTTAAATCTATGTATAGTGTCACGAATGTTCCTTTCGGCAGGCGTGAACTAACCACTGAGTGAGTCCAAAACCTGTTGCGTTTTTTAATACATTCACATTCAGTATGGAAATAAACACTGCCTGCTTTCTTCTGTCTACGTCATAATGGTTTGCTGCAGTCAAGTTCACTGATTTTATTTTATTTTTTTACTTCCGGGACGCGCCCATCTCAACAGTGGAGTGTCATTTATGACGATACGGAAGTAAGGACAACACGACACCCAGTCCCCGAGAGGAAAAAATCTCCGACGTGGCCTGGAATCGCGCTGACCGCGCAACTACCGACGCGAACAAACTAGTTCGCTGCGATGTCGCCGTGCTTGCATTCAAACGATTTTTGACACCGCGATTTCGCTGCGAGAACGCCCGACTGTTACTCGCTCGTGTGCAGCGAGCCTAACTTATTCCCTCTGCGTACGAATATCTTGCGAAAATAGGAAGCACGTAAAATGTGAGAGCTTGGAGCCCACACGGAGGTTTACCAGCCATCGTTCTTGCCGCAAACGATTCGAGACTGGAACTGGAAAAGAGGAAGTGACAGTGGTACACGAAGTACCTTCCACCATACACCTTAAGGTGGCTTGCGAAGTACAGACGTAGAAGTACACCGATGAGCCAAAACATTACGACCACTGCCCTCCACGAGGTTGTATGCTGCATGGTGGCGCTGAGGACACGTTACGCGGGAAACGACGAAGAGGTCGGCTGTCCGCGTGCTACTGTCGTGGGCATCTATGGAAAGTGGTTGAAGAATGCTGAAACCACGAGTAGGTTGGTTGGTTGGTTTGGGGAAGGAGACCAGACAGCGAGGTCATCGGTCTCATCGGGTTAGAGAAGGACGGGGAAGGGAGTCGGCCGTGCCCTTTGAAAGGAACCATCCCGGCATTTGCCTGGAGCGATTTAGGGAAATCACGGAAAACCTAAATTAGGATGGCCGGACGCGGGATTGAACCGTCGTCCTCCCGAATGCGAGTCCAGTGTCTAACCACTGCGCCACCTCGCTCGGTAACCACGAGTAGGCAACAAAACGTTGGACGTCCATACCTCATCACAGAACATAGGGATTGAAGGCTTGCACGCGATCTGTGGCAAATCTGACGACAGAGCACAGTGTTGGCGCAGGCACAAGTGTTATGGAGCACACTGTACAGTGCACGGTGTTGAACATGGTGTTCCACAGCAGAGGACAACAACAACATCGTCAATTATGAGTACAGTGGGCACAGGATCATCGAGATTGGACCGCAAATCATTCGAATCGTGTCGCCTGGTCTGATGAATCCCGTTTATTGTTATACCAGGTTGAAGTCCGTGACCAAACACACCGTCATCCAGGCGAACGACCGAGCGAGGTGGCGCAGTGATTAGCACACTGGACTCGCATTCGGGAGGACGACGGTTCAATCCCGCATCTGGCCATCCTGATTTAGGTTTTCCGTGATTTCCCTAAAACGCTTCAGGCAAATGCCGGGATGATCCCTTTGAAAGGGCACAGCCAAATCCTCCTCCGTCCTTCCCTAACCCGACGGGACCGATGACTTAGCTGTTTGATCCCCAAAACCAACCAACCACGCGAACGGCTCCTCGAAACATGCAGCACGCCACAGACGCGGGGTGGTGGGAGCAGTATTATGTTATGGGGGCATTCACCTTGGCTTTCGTGGCACCTGCGGTAGTAATGGAAGGCGCCATAACAGCTACGGACTACGTGAATATTATTAGGGACCACCTGTGACCCGTTGTGCTTGATGTCTTCGTCAATAGCTATTGCATCTTCCAGCAGGATAACTGTCTGTGAGACGAGGCCAGAATCGTGCTGCAATGGTCTGACGAGCGTGACAGTGAAACACAAGTTGATGTCTTGGCCATCAAATTCGGCTTCTCTGAATCCGGAGAAACCCAGCTGGGACGCTGTCGGGCGCCAGCTTCGCGCCCGCAAATAAACCGCCCGTAAATTAGCCGAAGTGTGTGACCTGTACTTAGGCATCCGGTGCCACAAACCTCTGAAAACCTGTCAAGTACTTGTCTAATCCATGGCACGCAGAATCACGGCCGAATTGCGTTCCACAAGTGGGCCAACACGCTTTTAAGTACGTGGTTATAACGTTTTTGCTCATCAGTGTACATACTGAAGATATGTATGCTGCGAACGCACTGGTCTTCCAAGATGACAATAGCTGTGCTCACTGGGCTGCACGCATACGTTTCTGGTTTTACGAACCAATCAGGCATTCTGTCTTACCTCCCAGCCCTCAATCACCCGACGTTAGTCCTATAGGATATGTTTGGAACTATCCGGAGGAACGGGCGAAACTTAGCAATCAACATAACCGTAATCTAGCTTCAGGTGGATACTGAACACCGGAAGAGACTTATTGACTCGCTTCCTCTCCTAACTTATGAAGTCGTCGTCAAGGCTGGAGCGTGTTACGCGGTATTCTGGCTGCTTTTTTGTCCTGTAGTCGAATTAAGTCGGGTGATTTTGAGGGTATTAGATTAGGAAATGAGACACTTAAAGTAGTAAAGGAGTTTTGCTATTTGGGGAGCAAAATAACTGATGATGGTCGAAGTATAGAGGATATAAAATGTAGACTGGCAATGGCAAGGAAAGCGTTTCTGAAGAAGAGAAATTTGTTAACATCGAGTATAGATTTAAGTGTCAGGAAGTCTTTTCTGAAAGTATTTGTATGGAGTGTAGCCATGTATGGAAGTGAAACATGGACGATAAATAGTTTGGACAAGAAGAGAATAGAAGCTTTCGAAATGTGGTGCTACAGAAGAATGCTGAAGATTAGATGGGTAGATCACATAACTAATGAGGAGATACTGAATAGGATTGGGGAGAAGAGGAGTTTGTGGCACAACTTGACCAGAAGAAGGGATCGGTTGGTAGGACATGTTCTGAGGCATCAACGGATCACCAATTTAGTATTGGAGGGCAGCGTGGAGGGTAAAAATCGTAGGGGGAGACCAAGAGATGCATACATTAAGCAGATTCAGAAGGATGTAGGTTGCAGTAGGTACTGGGAGATGAAGAAGCTTGCACAGGATAGAGTAGCATGGAGAGCTGCATCAAACCAGTCTCAGGACTGAAGACCACAACAACAACAACAACAACATGCTTCCAATGGTCTACCACATTTCATCATGGTGTGTGCTTATAATAATCAAATTTCATCATAGAGTGAAAGGTCGTCGTCGTCGTCGTCGTCGTCGCCGCCGCCGCCGCCGCCTATTAGCAACTGTATCTTTATCCTCTCACCAGTGACACAGAATTTCCAGAGCCACAATACGTTAAACATTTCCCCCAGAATGCGGATTCGAACAGCAGTGCCTGCTCCGCTGCCGCTTCTGTTGTTTGTTCCGCTCCAGCTGTCTCGGCGGTTCCTTCCGTTGCAGAGCAGGGCGGAGCTGACGTCTGGCCTCAGAATCCGGCAGTAGCAGCCGGAACGGCGCACCTGGATGTGGGGGGCTGCTATTCCCAGCCGCACAGCCCCTGCGCTCTCGCACGTGTCGGCTCGTGCCTGCACACCTGGCTAGGACTACACCAGCGCAGCTGTCGCGTGGCCCTGCCCTGCAGGAAGCGACACAGCTGTCTTTCCGCCCTGACCCATCGCCGTCTCGCCACACCAGATCACGCCACAACACAGGCACGTCCTTCCGGTTGAAACCTAAGTCTCCTTTTGTATGCCTGCTGATACAAGCTTCGGAAGCTGCAGCCAAAGTCGCTTCGCAGTCCTTGACGATCTCATCGTCGACGGGATCGTAAAAGCTCGTAGCTCTGACCAGTCGATATATGTCGCTGGAGGAACAAAGCGTTCCAGATGACAGGAAAAATGCGCAGGTCACTCCCGTTTTCAAGAAAGTTCGTTGGGAAAATGCACGAAAGCACAGTCTGACTAGAAGTGCCGAACAACCATTAGTGGACATTAATATGAGGGGTGTCCATCCTTCGCCTTGATGACTGCTTGAACTACGCTGGGGACGCTTTCAATGCGGTGTCTGAATATCTCTGGACGAATGGCAACCCATTCTTCCATACGAGCCGAAACCAGAGAAAGTAGTGATGTTGGACTGTGGGGTTTGGAGCGAAGTCAACATTCTAATTCGTTGCAAAGGCGTTCGGTTCATGGTTGGGACTCGGGGAAACCATTCCGTTTCAAGAATGTCATTGTCCACAAACCATTGTTAGCGCTACAGTACGCAGTACACAATGCTGTAAAATGTATTCATATCCTTCCGTATTTCGGTTTTGTTAAGCACATTCGCCGAACCCGAAAACAACCATCGGATTGCCACAGGGTACAGCGTGACTCATCACTCCACTCGTTTCCTGACAACTATCCATTGTCGCCAATCTTTACGCCACCTTAGTTATCATTCACTATAGAAATGTGTGGCTTATGACCTGCTCAACCACTGTACCCCGTTCTTTTTAATTCCTATGCACAGTCATTATGTTAGCTCAAGCTAACAGCTAGTAGCAGTTTGGAACTCACGAGGGATTCCTTTCACTGATTTCAGGTGATTTTTTTACAAGTACCTGGATCGACGGTCCTTGTCCCTCAGTACATGAGGTCTGCCAGGTCTTGGTTTAACTGTGGTTGTTCCTTCACGTTTCCATTTCAGAATCACACCACCAATGGTCGACTTGGACAGCTTCCTTTAGAAGGGTCGAAATGCCCCTCATGGATTCGTTACTCAGACATTTCAGTGACGAGTCCACATTCGATGCCACTGAGCTCCTCTGACCGACCCCATTCTGCTGTTACCGCTTTTCTGCTAATCCCCCCCCTCCCCCCTGTCTACTTTTGCACAGCCGGGTGCATATTTCGTGACATCTAATGGTTAATTCCGATTTATATAGAGATGTCCGATACCTTTTATGAGACAGTATATATACACTGATAAACCAAAACATTATGACCACTGCCCACCGCGACCTTGGATGCCATCTGGTAGCGTTGCGAGCACGTGACGCGGTAACGACAGTATTTAAGCGGAGCAGACACGAACGGGGGATCACCCTATTGAAGATATGGGCTGCAAATGGGTAAGTCTGTTGAGACAAGAGACTTTGAAAAGGGGCGGATTATTATTACGCAAAGCCTGTGAACAAGTATCACGAGAATGGCGAAACTGGTCGAATGTCCACGTGCTACTATCGTGAGCTTGTATGGAAAGAGGTAGAAGGAGAATAACTACCACTAGGCTCTAATGGTTGGACGTTCACGACTCTTCACAGAACAAGGGATTCAGAGGCTTGTCACCTCTGTAAAGTAGGATAGATGGCGATATGTGGCATCTCTTCCGAAAGAGCACAATGTTGGTGCACGCACAAGGGTTTCGGAGCACACCGTTCGTCGTGTATTGCTGCACGGTTGACCACCACTACGCGTTCACATGTTGTCCCAACGACATCGTCAGTTACGATTGCATTGGGCACGGAACCATCGGGATTCGACCTTCGATCATGGAAACGTGTCGGCTCTTTGTGTGAATCACATTTTTGTTACACTGGGTCGATGCTCGTCTCCACAAACGCCTTCATCCTCTTGAACGGCGGCTCTAAACGTGCAGCGCGACACGGACGCAGGCGGGTGGGAGCAGTATTACGCTATGGGAGACATTCCTCTGCGCTTGCATGGAACCTGTGGTAGTAATCGAAGACACGGTGACAGCGGCGGACCACCTGCATCCGTTCATGCTTGATGTCTTCCGCGACGGTGATGGCATCTTTCAGCAGTACAAGTGTCCGTGTCTCGGAGTCAAAACCGTTCTACATTGGTTTGACGAGCATTATACGGAACTCCTGTTGATATCCCGGCGAACAAATTCGTCTGATGCAAATCCTACGGGACCTATCTGGGTCGCTATGGGGCGCCATCACCGCGTACGCATATCGGCGGCTCGTTATTTACGAGAATTACGTAACCTGTACGTAGACATCTGATACCACAAACCTACCAACAAACTATCTGATCCCTGATACGCAGAATCAGTGACGTATTTAGTTCCAAAGACGGACAAACAGGCTACTAAGCAGGTGGTCGTAATGTTTTGACTCATCAGTGTATACCATCTGACGTCAATCTGTTGCCACATTTCGGAACAGTTTTTGTGCTGGAGGCCAAAAATGTCCTCTGTCGAAATCAACGTGGATTCCGCTAGTGACGATCGTATGATATCCCGCTTGGTTATTCCACGAGTCCCAGGAGGCAGTAGCTATCGGACCGGGTTGATGCCGTGTTCGTCTTCCGGAAGGCTTTCAACAGTCCCGCCTCGTAGCCCAGAGAACAAAATACAACCTTACGAAAAATCAACCAGGTTTGTTGATTGGACTGATGAAGACAGCGCGTCTGGGGATAAATGTTCAGGCGTGCCGCAAGGCAGTGCTATAGCACATTACCTTTTCACAAGATACACAATATCCCAAAAAGATTCATCCGATTTCACAAAACGGTATTTTCTCCAACATGAATGGAGATGAAGTTTGGCATGAATTTTAACTTACTTGTGCAAACTAAAAGCTTACCTTGGCTGCACTTGTAAACTGCTCATTCAAGAGCTCGCTCGGATACACGTATTGATTCCTGGATACGTTGCACATCTGGAAAAAATGGCTCTGAGCACTATGGGACTTAACATCGATGGTCATTAGTCCCCTAGAACTTAGATCTACTTAAACCTAACTGACCTAAGGACAGCATTCAACACCCAGTCAGCACATCTGGATTTTTCCGCAATTACCACTGGCCTTCAAGGTCACCTGCTTCATGTATGCGGCCTTTTTCCGAGGGGGGTGGGGGAGGCTTTGTGAAGGCTGTGTCAGTGTCTCTCCCATTCCAGCAACTTTGAGTGAATTGCGACGCCGCATATCACAGCAGTGAATGCAGAAAATCCAGACAAACTCACAGAAGTTTGGAACTAATCTGACTACCGTCTGGATGTTTCTCGTGGAGACTTCGAATCTACAAGTAACTGTAGAAAGTACTCCAAAGTGTTCATTCATGCATGTAAGAGATATAACTTTGTAAAATCGGAATGTTCGTTTGAAAATAAATACTGCAATTCTATGCTTAAGTTAAAATTTCATGCAAGTTTCTATATTCATTCATGTAGAAGATATACAAGGTGTCTCAAGCTTGCCGGCCGGAGTGGCCGAGCGGTTCTAGGCGCTACAGTCTGGGGCCGCGCGACCGCTGCGGTCGCAGGTTCGAATCCTGTCTCGGGCATGGATGTGTGTGATGTCCTTAGGTTAGTTAGGTTTAAGTAGTTCTAAGTTCTAGGGGACTGATGACCTCAGATGTTAAGTCCCATAGTGCTCAGAGCCATTTGAACGATTTGAACTGCTTCCCTTTCATGTCCCTTGACTCTTGTAATTTCCATCCGGTTTCTTTACAAATTGTAAATAGCCTTTCGCTCCCTGTATTTTACCCCTGCCACCTTCAGAATTTGAAAGAGAGTATTCCAGTAAACATTGTCAAAAGCTTTCTCTAAGTCTACAAATGCTAGAAACGTAGGTTTGCCTTTCCTTAATCTTTCTTCTCAGATAAGTCGTAAGGTCAGTATTGCCTCACGTGTTCCAATATTTCTACGGAATCCAAACTGATCTTCCCCGAGGTCGGCTTCTACCAGTTTTTCCATTCGTCTGTAAAGAATTCGCGTTAGTATTTTGCAGCTGTGACTTATTAAACTGATAGTTCGGTAATTTTCACATCTGTCAACGCCTGCTTTCTTTGGGATTGGAATTATTATATTCTTCTTGAAGTCTGAGGGAATTTCGCCTGTCTCATACATCTTGCTCACCAGATGGTAGAGTTTCGTCAGGACTGTCTCTTCCAGGGCTGTCAGTAGTTCTAATGGAATATTGTCTACTCCCGGGCCTTGTTTCGACTTAGGTCTTTCAGTGCTCTGTCAAACTCTTCACGCAGTATCATATTGACGGAAATTATGTAGAAAAGTAGATTAAGGTACAGGCTTTCATGTAAAAATAAAATTATTTAGATATCTTAGCACGTCTTTTTTTAATTCCAAAACGGTACTTACTTAAAAAAACACGCCTCGTAGTATGGACCAAAACAAGAAAAAATGTCCAGTAAACATGAGCTCTAAAACACCTTAAGAGCTATGAACACTTGTTCAAATGGCTCTGAGTACTATGGGACTCAACTGCTGAGGTCATTAGTCCCCTAGAACTTAGAACTAGTTAAACCTAACTAACCTAAGGACATCACAAACATCCATGCCCGAGGCAGGATTCGAACCTGCGACCGTAGCGGTCTTGCGGTTCCAGGCTGCAGCGCCTTTAACCGCACGGCCACTTCGGCGAACACTTGTTCAATGAAGATGTGTTTCACAGTAGCGAAGATGAACAAGCCCTCATAGCTCCTCAGATACGCATTTTAGAGCCCAGGTTTACTAGATATTTATTCTTGTCTTGGTCCATACCACCACCTATGATAGTTACATACCCTACATTCTTAGCAATAACTGTACCGGTGTATGTATTCCACTGTCAGAGGTATTAGAATGATTTTCGCTTATAACTTTCGACTGTTCGTTTCCGGACGAGACTCCCTTTCTTCTTATCGATACATTTATCCGTATCTACATTTACAGGCGCCGGCGCCTATAACTTTGAAGTCGTTGGATAGCGCTTCCCGATATGGGTTTATATGTGAAAATAGATATATTCAAGTCCCCTCTACAACCACTAGAAGTGTGTAACATAAATTGTAGAAGACCCTCTGCAATTGTTTGTGGACTCACTATCACCTGTTTCAATTTGACTCAAAAGGTTTGAGTCACCCAGTAGACTTCTGACATCGGTTGATCCTCATCCTTAGACATCCTGTACTCTGTGTGTGTGTGTGTGTGTGTGTGTGTGTGTGTGTGTGTGTGTGTGTGTGTGTGTGTGTGTGTGTGTGCGCGCGCGCTGGAAAGGGACAGGGAGATCGCTGTGCAAGAAACATAAAGCGTTCGAGTGCTAAGTGGAGTGAGATCACTGATATCGTATCGTCGCATTGCTTTCTTTCCTTCATGCTGTAACTTCTCACCTCAGTAGATGTGATAACGAAATACGTCTTTCCACAAGAGTCCGCCGTAAATCATCGTGTAGAAGAAACGGTGGGGTGCGCGCTGAGCCGACGGCATCGATAGCGGCTAAGGGCCTGGGAGCAGCGACCGTTCTTTGACGACGCGGCTTGACACATGGAGCGCGGCGCAGACTACCGACGGAGATTTACACACCTGCATTCCGGGAGCTGCTTGCTGCTTTACTGCCTCGCGCTATCGTCAGTCCCGCGACCTGGCACCGTGAGTCACAATAACGAACGCACTGCACGCATTCCGCAACGAGATATTCACGAAGTCTGCCTTTTATAGTTCTTTGTCCCCTGCGGAACATAGTATTCATCACAGTCTGAACACTTGATAGGTTTCGGTTTTAATATACATCTACTCTTAGCAAGCTGCATTGCGGAGTGAAGGGTAGGGTGTGTGTGTGTATGTATTGAACCGGGGACCTAGAAACGATGAGAGGCTTCGTCCCGCCGCAGCTCCCGGTGTTTCACAACCCCACAACAGGCCACAGCAGTCCACCCATCCCACCGCCACCCCACACCGAACCCAGGGTTATTGTGCGGTTCGGCCCCAGTGAAACCTATAAAAAATACTTTTTTTAATAATATCAACATTTATACAGGGTATAACAAAAAGGTACGGCCAAACTTTCAGGAAACATTCCTCACACACAAAGGAAGAAAATATGTTATGTGGACATGTGTCCGGAAACGCTTACTTTCCATGTTAGAGCTCATTTTATTACTTCTCTTCAAATCACATTAATTATGGAATGGAAACACACAAAAACAGAACGTACCAGCGTCACTTCAAACACTTTGTTACAGGAAATGTTCAAAATGTCCTCCGTTAGCGAGGATACATGCATCCACCCTCTGTCGCATGGAATCCCTGATGCGCTGATGCAGCCCTGGAGAATGGCGTATTGTATCACAGCCGTCCACAATACGAGCACGAAGAGTCTCTACATTTGGTACCGGGGTTGCGTAGACAAGAGCTTTCAAATGCCCCCATAAATGAAAGTCAAGAGGGTTGAGGTCAGGAGAGCATGGAGGCCATGGAATTGGTCCGCCTCTACCAATCCATCGGTCACCGAATCTGTTGTTGAGAAGCGTGCGAACACTTCGACTGAAATGTGCAGGAGTTCCATCGTGCATGAACCACATGTTGTGTCGTACTTGTAAAGGCACATGTTCTAGCAGCACAGGTAGAGTATCCCGTATGAAATCATGATAACGTGCTCCATTGAGCGTAGGTGGAAGAACATGGGGCCCAATCAAGACATCACCAACAATGCCTGCCCAAACGTTCACAGAAAATCTGTGTTGATGACGTGATTGCACAATTGCGAGCGGATTCTCGTCAGCCCACACATGTTGATTGTGAAAATTTACAATTTGATCACGTTGGAGTGAAGCCTCATCCGTAAAGAGAACATTTGCACTGAAATGAGGATTGACACATTGTTGGATGAACCATTCGCAGAACTGTACCCGTGGAGGCCAATCAGCTGCTAATAGTGCCTGCACACGCTGAACATGGTACGGAAACAACTGGTTCTCCGTAGCACTCTCCATACAGTGAGGTGGTCAACGTTACCTTGTACAGCAGCAACTTCTCTGACGCTGACATTAGGGTTATCGTCAACTGCACGAAGAATTGCCTCGTCCATTGCAGGTGTCCTCGTCGTTCTAGGTCTTCCCCAGTCGCGAGTCATAGGCTGGAATGTTCCGTGCTCCCTACGACGCCGATCAATTGCTTCGAACGTCTTCCTGTCGGTACACCTTCGTTCTGGAAATCTGTCTCGATACAAACGTACCGCGCCACGGCTATTGCCCCGTGCTAATCCATACATCAAATGGGCATCTGCCAACTCTGCATTTGTAAACATTGCACTGTTGCACTGTTGATGCTACGTACTGATGTGCTTGATGCTAGTACTGTAGAGCAATGAGTCGCATGCCAACACAAGCACCTAAGTCAACATTACCTTTCTTCAACTGGGCCAACTGGCGGTGAATCGAGGAAGTACAGTACATACTGACGAAACTAAAATGAGCTCTAACATGGAAATTAAGCGTTTCCGGACACATGTCCACATAACATCTTTTTTTATTTGTGTGTGAGGAATGTTTCCTGAAAGTTTGGCCGTACCTTTTTGTAACACCCTGTATGTGTGTTTGGAGAGAGAGAGAGAGAGAGAGAGAGAGAGAGAGAGAGAGAGAGAGAGAGAGAGAGATTGATTGATTGATTTTTGATTGAGATTTTTACTTTAAGTCGTAACTGGTACCCGAATTTTGGTTGCTGCCTCCTTGAATGATCAGCTTCTGCACCAGTTGTTGACGTATTGCAATTTGGAGGAACTTATTGTTCTTTAATGTTTAAAATACGACTGTTAGTTACTTGGCCGTACTGCGGATAGCTTTGAACCCAAGTTTTCGTAGCTTTTCATACCTAAGGGACTACTGTTGTAAGTAAGAAAGATCAAACAGCAATCTGCTTTTCGTGAGAAAAGGAGATTGCTTGGCACACAAACTACCTTCAAACTACACGTCCTACTACATCAAAATTGGTCAGTGGAGTCCAGCACCATACTATTCTACAAGAACATAACCCAATTACCGTAATTAAGAAATTATGAGAGGTTGTTACTTATTGAATGAAAACTATTGAGAATGCGTTTCTTTTCCTGTATTTTAGTGAACTTTGTACACTTACAATTCTGTCGATTGATAGACGGCAACGTCAATGAAGTTCACCTCCTTTTTCAAAAACATGATATTTCTATTCTTCATTTCCAGAAAATTTGTATACATAAATGTTTGGCAACTCTTACACATACTTCACTCGGTTTTATCACTAAAATATCAATTTTCATCAAATGTAACAATACGTTCTGAGCGACGGCCTAACAACACGTCGTCTTTCCACAAGATCTGATTAAGTCTTTTTTTACAGTCCATACTCAAAGATTCTCTAATACTATCGTTGCAGCGATTGCGCGCTAAAGAGTTTCTTGCTGTCCAGCTGCGCTTCACTTTAAGTATTTTTTGAATCACATTTACATTTACGGTATTTACATACATTACTGAGCTTCGCAGAATAAAATCAGGCACAAATTAAAGAAGAAAAGAAAGCAGTGAGGCACACAACATTACAAACAGCCCCCCCCCCGGGAACGTCTCATACCAGACGTGGAGACTGTTAGCACAGCCGACGTTGTGTAACTGAGGTAACCAGCCTGCATTCGCCGACGCAGATGGGAAACCGCCTAAAAGCCATCCACAGGCTGGCCGGCACACCAGACCTCGACATTAACACGCTCGGGAAGCAGCGTGTTGGACCACGCGGCTAGCCAGGCGTGCTGAGGGGTAGGGTACGTCCTGTACCACTACAATTTACTCATTTTTTGGCTGCTTTCGCGGCTACTGTTACATGCAGAGAGATCGCAACGCTAGACAGCAGTAGCCAACTGCGGGAAGAAGTGTTGAGGATTCACATTTGGTGGAGTGATCGGCATTCGACCCTCAGCACAAACAAATGTAAAATATTGCGCGTAAGTAAGCGGACAGATCCATTACTGTACGATTCCATGATTTTCCAACAGTGGGAACGGCCTCGTCAATTAAATATCTGGAAGCGTGCGCACGGAAAGAAAGTGGAACGACAACATAAAACATATAGTAGAAAAGGCAGACGCTAGACTGAGATCTTCTGGAAGATTGCTCAGGAAGACGGATATGCTCATCCAATGCCAGTGGCACACCCTAGTACATCGTGGCGTGGTTTACTGTTGCAATTCGGTGAACGTACGTTCCTAGAACATAAACCAGTATACACGCTCCAGTCACATTAATGTGACCACCGCCGACATTCGACGGAAATGTGCAATAACCGTTCACATACGGCAGGTGTCAGTACTACTAGTCGAGAGTATATGAAGTGTCTTAGGAGGACGCGAAAACAGTACAATCGTTGTCGTAATGTGGAAGCGGAGCGATTTATCTGAGGTCCATGATCATTGGCTTTCGGGCCAAGGGCGGAAGCATTTCTGAAACGGCTAAGTTTGTAAAATGTTCGTGTGCCGCCGTAATTACAGTACACTGTGCATGGCAAAATGACGCTATCCAAAATCAGCGAAGAGGCAACTGTGATGTATCACGGGCCATAGATGACAAGAGTGAACGACGGTTGCGGAGTTGTGTACGGGCAAACAGACATGTAACTGTTTAGCAACTGACCGCCAAGATGAACCAAAGGGCTACCAACAGTATCTGCTCAACGACTGTTCAGAGAACGTTACAGCATATGGGTCTCCGCAGCAGGCGCCTGGTTCATCCACCCATGCTGACAACAGCAGCGACAAAGGCTGAAATTTGCACAGCAGTAGCGCAACTGGACGTCCATTGAGTGGTTATAGGTGGCCTTCTGAGATTCATCACATTTCGTGCTCCACCGGACAGACGGCAGACAGCCTGCAACAATCGTCGAGAGGATTCAGACCGGAGGTAGGGGCGTTATGGTCTGGCGAATGTTTTTGTGGCATTCCCTGGGTGATCTCGTCATTCTGGAAGGCACGATGGATCAACACAAATAGGCATCTAGCCTTGGGGACCCTTAAAAGCAGTTCGTTTCTCCTCGGCGCTATGGCATCTACCAGCAGGACAATGCAACGTGTCACACAGGTCGAGTTGTACGTGCTTGGTTCGAAGAGCACCCAGGTGAATTTACTAACTCCGCTGGCCAGCAAACTCGCAGGATTTAAACTCAGTCGAGGATCTGTGGAACCATCTCGAGGGGGCTATTCGCCAATGGATCCTGAGCCGAGAAACCCAGCGCAGCTGACCATAACACTGGAGTCGGCATTGCTCGACATGCCTGTCGGTAACACCTAGAAAGTCAATGACATTCTTCCTGCACGTCTCACAGCGGTCCACGCAGCGAAAGGTGGTTATTCAGACTTTTGAGAGGTGGTCACAATGTGGCTGGACAATGTATTGACTCCATCTGCACATAACTTACGAAAAGAACATGAAGGTAAAATTAGAGAGACTGAGCTCATGCTCAGACTTTCTATTATTGGTTGTTCCTGGGTAGTATGCGCGCCTTGAACAGGAAAGGGAGGGGGGGGAGGGGGTGCGGCTTGGGAGGGTTTGCTGGTGTTTTAGTTGATGTTGCTGGTGGCGGTGGTGGTAGGAAATGACAATGTTACACTAAGTACCGTCCACCATATACAATGAGTTGGCTTGCAGAGAATAGGTGTAAACGTAGATGTAAATGGTGCTTTGAGAAAACGATTGTCGGTGCCCTCAGTATGAACTTTATTTGCTCTGATTTGCCCATCACTGTATGTAGGACAAAGCAATATTTTGCCTCATTCTTCTTGGAAGGTATACTCACATAATGTGATAATTGAATCACCTTAGTTTGGGGGGGGGGGGGGAGGCGGTACCATAATATGCTATGTTCCCGTCCACAATGGAACATTAAAGGCGTAGCTGTTTGTCCGGGAAGATCTGTAAGCATGTGTCAGAACCTACGAGGAATAGTCGCACGTCCGCGCATTCCAGCAAGATGATTCACGGCGTCCGACAAGGTGGGTCTCAATAGCTTGCCTTAGACACGCCGCATCAGCCTGCTAGACCCACTTACACAGAAAGTAAGCCTAGTATAGGTTTTCCTAAAAACCGTGAAGCAATTGGCGGGGCGGGTTCTTTAAAAAAAATTGTTATCCCTTTTCTGCAGTGGAGCGTCAATGTCTTCCGAGCGAAGATTTCTAGCCCTTCCCCTTAGCGTCCAAAAGGTGTACTCACTGTTGGACATTATGTTTTCTGCTTGCACCGAGTCATCTCGTAAAATCATCCCGTGTGACAAAGAATAGGACTAACGTACAGTAAATTAGTTGAAATATATCTCATATGGTGAAGGTGGTCGTTACGAGGACAAGCGGACACTGTTACAGACCCGTAACACAAATGTCAGGACTCGAACCCGGGTCTTGCTTACAGCAAACCAGCACGCTGATCGCTCAGCAACACATGCGAGTTAAGTGCTTTAATACTATCAATCGCGTTTGCAAAGGGATTGGAAGTCTGAAATTGGAAGAATAGCTTCACGTTATCCTAGCTTCCTGCTGTACGAGAGCTGTAAAAGTGGTGGCAACAAAGTTCAGACATTCGTAGCGGTCAAGTGGCACTGTAGCGTACATTTGAGGGGCATCCAGTTGAGAATGTTGCGATGAAGTGAAGAGTGGCAATTTCACTGCTCTAAAGCATGCTTTTAAAAGGTGATCAACGTTCGTGGATTAATATCAAGGTTGTCCGAGGCAAAAACGCATCAGAACGTTATCGAGCATTACATGAAGCCTGTGGGTAGAATGCACTACCGTATAGGAAAAGTTGCACGACGGTCCAGCCGCGCGGTTTAAGGCGCCTTACCACGGTTCGCGTGGCTCCCTCCCCCCCCCCCCCCCATCCCCAGTCGGAGGCTCGAGTCCTCCCTCGGACATGGATGTGTGTTGTCCTTAGCGTAAATTAGTTTAAGTTAGATTAGGTAGTGTGTAAGCCTAGGGACCGATGACCTCGGCAGTTTGGTCCCATAGGAACTTACCACAAATTTCCTAATTTTCCACGATGGGCCAAGGCGTTTCGCGCGGTCGGAATGAGACTGCGAATTTGCACGGCACAGATCGACTGTCTATCCCTCAAGAACAGATTGACTTTGTGTGTGCTCTCGTTTCCGCAGTCCGTCAATGGGCTATTTCTGTTCATTTCGAATAACTATGTCATTTAAATATAAAATTTATGAAATATATGCTAATTAACGTGCATATAATTATTTTATATGAAAAATGTACGTCGTCTGATTTCTGATTACGTATCTCATGCAAAATATCAGTTGTCATTGCAGATATAAATTCTTAGTTAAAGATCTTTTATAGATTGTTAATAAAGATTGTTTACATTTAAAAACTTACACATTTTTGGGCCAAAAATATTCTTTATTCGCACTGTGTTCATTGTTTGGTACCATAGATGCAGCATCACAGGAACAAGAGTGATAAGGGTCGTAAAAACACGGAAAACAGTTTTCACAGCATCGAACACATCGTACATATGCTGCACTTTAATCGCGTTTCCCTTCAACTCACATGATTTTTTTATAAAAAACAATAATTAGATATATGTTAATTACCATATAGTTGATGAATTTTATACGTAAATGGCATAGGGGATTCTAATTGAAAGAAAAAAATGGTGACCGGAACGAGGCTCGAACCAAAGATTACCAGTTTTGAAAGCTACCCTTTTTTTCATATTTATGTTACGCTTCACGGAAATGTTCGCAGAACATGAGCCTTTGTTTAAAAAGGTGTATCAGCCAGGAATCTAAAAAGGAACACTTATTTAAGAGGCAAGCATTCTACGACAGAGCAACCCAGCCAATCGAAAAATGGTGCTAATTTTAATGAAATAAAGACTCGACAATTTTTGACAGTTGCGTTGAACTGCTTTCGGATATTGATTTTTGAGCTCAGAACTTGACGTACTACACATATAAGAAATTATAAAAATCCGATTGCTGTGTGGCCTCCTTGTTAGTTACAGCCTGGGGGGACTGCTTCCAGAATAAATTTTCACCCTGCAGGCTGTGGCTAAGCCATCTATCCACAATATCCTTTCTTTCAGGAGTGCTATTCCCGCAAGGTAAGCAGGTGAACGTCTGTGAAATTTGGAAGGTAGGAGATGAGATACTGGCGCATGTAGAACTGTGAGGGCGGATCGTGAGTCATGCTTGGACAGCACTGTCGGTAGAGCAGTCACCCGCAAAAGACGAAGGTCCCAGATTAGAATCCCGGTCCGGCGCACAACTTTAATCTGACAGCAAGTTTTAAATCAGCGCTCACTCCACTGTTCAGATTTGTAATTTTCAGACACCCAATGATGATGATGACTTTTCAACAGACTTTTTTGTTATTCTTATTTCATATTAAAGCTATTGTTTTAGTTTCATATGCTTCATTCCGTGCTCATCTTGAATCAATTGTCCGCAGCTCGTGGTCGTGCGGTAGCGTTCTCGCTTCCCACGCCCGCGTCCCCGGGTTCGATTCCCGGCGGGGTCAGGGATTTTCTCTGCCTCGTGATGACTGGGTGTTGTGTGCTGTCCTTAGGTTAGTTAGGTTTAAGTATTCTAAGTTAGGGGACTGATGACCATAGATGTTAAGTCCCATAGTGCTCAGAGCCATTTGAATCAATTCCAAACATGTTCACAAATGAAGAGGTGAATGTTTTTTAGGTCAATCAAATTATATTTGCATTTAATGGGGCACGACAGGGTGACGGCCAAAAAAATTCGAATTTTTTTTATTACGGAATTCTAATAAATACACAAGAAGAATTATTCCCCAAAATATTATGCGCAAACTCCAAACAGTAACGATTCCGTGAGCGTTTGAAGCCTCGGCGTTAGAGAACCAGACCCGCGTTCAAGCTCCCTATTTATACCGATTTGTGTAAATCTGATTTGCTGGAGCTTTGTTTGGGTGGTTTTACTCAAAATGTGAACGAAAGTTCCGAAAGTCTCATTTGGAGATACGCTCCAAAAATAGCAGCCAGTCGAAGCGATATTGTCAACATTGCTTCAAATTTGGCCGCATATCTATTCAATGTAGGCCATATTGCATTAACGCAGTGGCAAATGTCCTTCAAATCAAAATCGGCGACGAAATGTGCCGGTTCTGTGAAGATAGAGACGCCAGTGGCGATGCGCTCAGCGACGATAATGACTTTGAGGACGAAAATAAGGGCTTATTCGGACAAAGTACCAGAAAGCGGCCGTCAACTAGCTGGGGTGATAGTTATTATGGCACAGGCACCAATGATATCCCATAACTTTCAAGCTTTGTTCCTTTTTTTGTATGATAAATACTTATCAAATTTCAAACGCATTTTTCTCGAAACCATGTTTTTTGGAATGGCTGTCGTCACCCACACTACAATTCTCAACCGATTTTAATGATTTTTGGTCTCCCTTGAAGCAGTTTTTTATGTTGATATTTGGCATTTTTTCGGCCAAAAAAGGTGGTCTAAAAATGGCTATTTTTTCAAATATCTGTAATTTCACCAAATAATTTTTTTCGCAAATTCCTACATTGAACTAAAATTGCATCTGTAAAGATCAGGGTGATAAGTTAATTTCATGTTTCAGGTAACATCTATCTCCTTTCAGAGCTGTCTCGGGAAAGTCCCAATTACACAGTGAAGATATTAATATTTAAAAAAAATACCAATAAAACAGTTCAGTGTATGCTTTATTCACTGCAGTAAACTCCATTTGCCTACTACATTCCAGTACGGAGAAAAAAATCCTGAATCTAAGCAATATTTTCGTCCTCACCCTGTCATTCCCCCTTAAAGGGGTTGGACGTAACTCAAAAACCACCGTGGGATATGCACACACGCGCGTTTTATTTCACCACGAACGACATCTGTGGAATGTCGTCAATATGTTGCGAGTCCCAGTCGTGATCACAACAGTGTTCTTTGTAGCTCTGAGCGCAGTTATGTCGGAGCTCAGTGTATTCGAAAGTGGCATGGTGGGTGTTTGTGTAACCAAGATAATCCAAGTGTTTGGTGTTTCAAGAGGCACGTTTTCGAACATTTATGCCGCATACAGAGGAAAGCAGAATATCATCATCCGCGAATTCGAAAAGTGGACGAAAGTGTGTGTTGAGTGATGGGGACAGGCGGTCGTTGAAGACGACTGTGACGAAAAACAAGACGACGACAGGTGCGAAACTTGCTGCGGGACGGACTTAATGTCGCACTCGCGAATCATGCAAGCCCCTAAGCAACGTGAAGGGTGATCCAGAAGCAGGGAATTGCAGGTGGATCTGGAATTCCAAAACCACTCACCAGTGATGCAAAAGCCCGTAATATGAAAACGTGGTGCCGAAGTCATAAAACCTGGACTCGGGGGAAATAGAAGACTGTCGTTTGGTCGGATGAGTCTTGTTTCACACTGCTTTCAACTTCTGGCCGAGTTTATGTGCCAAGAGTGAAGCTTGGCGGGGCTTCGGTGATAAAGTGGAGAGCAATATCGTGGTGTTCCATGGGTGCCAAGGTTATTCTGCAAGGTAACATTGCTCCAAAGGATTATATGACCATTTTGGCTGACCGAGTCCATCCCAGTTACAATGTTTGTTCCCCAATGGTGACGCTGTATTCCATCCTCGTGCAAGACTGGTTTTGTGAGCACGAGGATGAATTTTCACATCTCCCCTCCCCACCACAATCATCATATATCACAATTATTGAGCCTTTGTGATCTACCGTACTTTGGAGACAAAGAGTGCGTGATCGCCATCCACCATCATCGTTGCCTGAACTTGCCACTATTTTGCAAGAGGAAAGGAATAATACGCCCTTGTATTTATCATTTCCAACGACTGGAAGCCTATTTGAATGCCAAATTTTTCCTGCACTGTGTTAGGCATGGTAATTTGTTGCATTTGTGGTGTTTCCACATTTTTGTCCACCCTGCATCAAAGAATTAGCATAACATGACATTTACTTTTATTAAATTTAAATCTGTAGGGAACAGAAGATTTGGTGACCGTGACAGTATCTTTTTGGCGCAGTTGCAAGCTAGAGATCGCAATATTGCTTAATGAAGACAGAACATTTTTTGACTGAGTATTTCTGGATGGTCTTGTGAATAGGCCGCAGGAGCCCGTTCAAAGCAGCGTTAGCCCTGTTCGTGTCTTCCCAGAGTGGCGGCCTCCAGTGGGCTGGGTCAGCTGTCGCGGCGGCAGCGTGCCCTGCCAGCAGAACGGAGGCGCGCGCGCGCCTCCTGGCAGACATGGGCCGCATGCAGTCCCGAGAACCGGCGGTCCCGCCGTCTTGCTCTGCTCACGGTCGACTCTCTCCTCTTTTTCATTGCTCCTACTAGAACTGTTTGCTATTACTGCCAATAGCCGCAAGATGCCAATATCCTAATACTGCTAACTTGGGCGCAGCATTTTATATAACAACGAGAATCGTGTCAATTACATCATACAGGGGCGTTCAGTGGGCAATGAAAATCATTTCTTTTACTGAAAGCAGTTTGGTTTTATTCAGAATTCCGGCCTATTATTTCCCGCTCTTTTGGCTACAAAATCCTGTTTTTGAACGCATTCTCCGTTCAATGTGACAGTCTGTTAAGTCCGCATGGTACCACTCTACTGGTCGACATCGGAACCAACGTCATGCTGCATCAATAACCTCATCACCACCCAGGTACTGCTCCCCGTGAAGTACATCCTTCATAGGCCGAAACAGATGGATCTAGAGGTGGGAGATCTGGGTTGTACGAGGGTAATCCCAAAAGTAAGGTCTCCTCTTTTTTCGTAAGTACAGAACTCTGTTGGTGTGGGAGTTGGCCACACTGTTATGAAGAGTGCTTCACGCGCTGCGTGTAAACATGCGCACGCCGCGCTGAGGCGCCCAGTATTGGCTTGGCAACCGTTGAGAAGGGAGCTCCCGTTGGATGTTACCGCGAAGTGCGAATCTTCATGACAATGCCCTTGTCATAAAGCAGTAACTGTGAGGCAATGGTCTGAAGACAGTGACATTCCTGAAATGGGCTGGCTTCTCCGAGTCCTGACCTTGAAGCCAATGGAAAACCTTTGAGACGAGTTAGAACCTGGCTTAGCTCCAGACCCCAGTGTCCAACATAAATACCTCTTCTGGCTTCGGCTCTTGAGGAAGAATGGACCGTCATTCCTCCATAGACATTCAGACACCTCGGCGGAGTTCAAGCCATCATAAAGACATAGGATGGACTCGCACCATATTGATGATGATGATGTCCCATACTCAGAGGAGCATAGGGGACGATGCGGGAGACCCGCACCGACGTACTAGGCAAGGTCCTAGAGGAGGTGGTTTGCCATTGCCTTCGTTCGACCTTAAGGGGGATGAATGATGATGACAACAACAACACCCAGTCATCTCGAGGTTGGAAAAATCCCTGACCCCGCCGGGAATCGACCCCGGGGTCCCGTGCGCGGGAAGCGAAAACGCTACCGCAAGACCACACCATACTAGTTTCCATTAATAGGTGTCCGGATACTTTTGATCAGATGTAATGTATACTGGGCTCCCCTGTCGTAACTTCTTGAAAGTTATTGTTATTTACTGATTTTACTATAGTGATTACAGCTGTGGACCAAGGTGAAAACAAACCAATAACGTGTGGATAACAAAGTGCAAGGCATAACGTGATTTCATTTGATAAACATAATTACTTACAAAGTCGGTAAGAATGTTGCAAAACATATGTGCAATATCTACCAGTCGTCTCATCTTAAGATCTGAGTGCGGATTAATAACAAAGATTACAGTAACATTACAGACAGCAGACGCACTTTAACGTACTGGTTCTGTGATAGAGCCGACCAAAACAGTGCTGTGGTAAACACAACAATGTCCAAATACGAACTAACATTGACATTCGTGGGTACCACTTCAGAGTTTATTATTCAGATAACAATCACTGTATGAGTACATAACCTTTGGAGTGGCAGCGCCGTATATTGCGAAGATGATCGTACAATTTGTAGTGGGACCTGCGTACACAGCTTAAGCCACTAGACGTTGGGGCGGCGGCCCCGGCGCCTATTTGCGATGCATAATTCAAGAGCGCGGCCGGTGCGCAGGGTGATGGAAGACCAGGGGGAGGGGCTGCCGCAGACGTCTCGGGACACGCGGCAGACTTCCGGCGAAGGGCATTCCTGAGGAGCCGCAGCGTCCGGCGGCAGTCGCGGCCTCGTCCTGTGCTACAAGGGCGCTGTTTACAGCTCTACTTTAGGGGAAACTTGTTTTTTTTTATAAACAACGAAGAAAGCTGAGGTATCGGAACAGTGATAAAGATCGAAAGTAAACACATACCAATGCTGAGCTCTGCCTACGTCATAGCCTTTCTGGCCGAAAGTCAGAGGGATGGTCGTAAATATTAATAATCACCTCGTAGTGCTGTTATTTTGAAGAGATGTTAATTAGAAAAAAAAACAACAACAGATCACTGCTCCCCCTTCACCTGATGACGACGGACATTCTAAAGAGGACTAGCAAGGGGAACATTGTACGTGAAGAAGGGTAGTATGGTCATAGGTTTGCTTGACACGTGAGTGTATGGTGGTATTGGAAAAACTGAATTGACGGACGCCTGAAGGTAGATGCAAGTTATACCGTGGAAGCCTACTTACAAAGCTACGAGACCCAGCTTTAAGTGAGGAGTTTGTGAACATATATAATCCTCTAGGCTTCTACGTATTGCTTCTGCAAGGATCAAGTGACAGCCACACAGTGACATTTAAGCAACAATTCTTCCGACCCTACGTACCTGAATGGAACTGGAAGAAGCCATAGTAAATGGTGGAATATGAAGTACCCTTTGTCACGCTCTTCACAGTGGTTTGCTGAGTTTAGAAGTAAACGTGGTTAGATGTAGAGGAGTCAGCTGCCCTGAGTGTTGACCGTGCAGACATTTCGTGCTACAATTATAGCAGTTTCCATGATAAATGGTATTAAAAATGGACAGGCAGAAAGCCACAAACAACAGACAAATCGTTCAAATGGCTCTAAGCACTATGGGACTTAACATCTAAGGTCATCAGTCCCCTAGACTTAGAAACTACTTAAAACTAACTAACCTAAGGACATCAGACACATCTATACCCGAGGCAGGATTTGAACCTGTGAACCTAGCAGCAGCGCGGTTCCGGACTGAAGCGCTTAGAACCGTTCGGCCACAACGGCCGGCGACAAGTAGTTAAAGAACTTACGTACACTGCTCTGTGAAACCTGAGGACGTGATAGATGAAGTAAGATAACATTAAGTACTCGATGGAAGTGAGAAAGTGCGGGAGCATTTTAACAGAGGTCTGTCAAGCGCAGAAAGTTGGACATCACATTGCATGAGGTCAGGGCGATTATAGTGCCAAAATGGGCTGGCCCTGCAGCACGAAGCAGTGGAGGTGTTCAATAGAGCGTGCCCGGAGACAACATCTGGGTGACTTCACACGGAGAAGAATCATCAGGAAACTGGAGAAAGGACCAAGTGTGACGAGCCTATCCCTGGAGTTTGGTGTTGCTCGGCAGCTTTTAAACTCTCCCGCGCACTGGTTGTCTGTCACTCGTCCCGCATTGCTTCAGCCGCTTAATGCCCGAGTGCAAAGTACTGTACATTGGAGGGGCAACCAGAGTTCTCCTATTGCCGAGATATTGAAAACTAGGGAAGAGGAGGGGGAAGGTGGACACATCTGCCCAACGTGTTTTGAAATCTTGTTCGAGAAAACGTGTTATTTTACGCGAAAGATAGTAATATATGTATGTAAAATGTCAACCCAACGCACAGATTTTCCAGTATTACTTTAACACTCTCGAACTGACATTTTGCAGCTATATATACGAGGGGTGTTCAATATGTAATGCAACACTTCTTTTCTCAGCCAATTTTGTTTTTAAAAATTAGAATTTGTTAGGGGACGTTGTGGAATATTGCCCTATAGGTGCATGAAGTTACGATAAGAGACGGTGCTATACGTTGTCTTCAAAATGGCGTCTGTAAACGAGGTGCGTTCCACGTAGACATCTGTCACTAAAATTTTTTGGGGGAAAACAAGAGTATCGCAGATACTCATAGGCGCTTGTATAACGTCTACGGAGACCTGGCAGTGACAAAAGCACGATGAGTCGTAGGGCGAGGCGTCTTTCATCGTCGCAACAAGGTCGCGCAAACCATCCCGATGTTCCGCGTACTGGCCGGCCGGCCGCACTCAGCTCTGATTATTAAGATGTTGGAACGACCGGACACTCTCATTCGAGGTGATCGACGGATCACAATCAAACATCTCGCTAATAACCTGTACGTCTCTGTTGGTAGTGTTGACACACTCGTCCACCAGTTGGGGTTAGCCAGAGGTGTGTAACTGCTGGGTGCCTCGCTGCCTAACGGTAGACCATAAAGAGCAACAAAGGACCAGATGTGCGGAATTGTTTGCGCGTTACGAGACTGATCGTGACAATTTTTGTCCAATATCGTCAGAGGCGATGAAACTCGGGTTCATCACTTCGAGCTGGAAGCAAAACGGCAATTCATAGAGTGGCGCCACACCAACTTTCCTCCGAAGAAAAAGTTCAAAGCTGCACCTCCAGCCGGTAAAGTCAAGGCGACGGGCTTTTGGGACCTCAAGGGGTTATACTGTTTGATGTTCTCCCTCAGGGCGCAACGTTCAACTGTGAAGTGTGTGTTGCTTCCGTCAGAAACGACTTCAGCGTGTCTGTTGCCACAAAAATGCAAAAGAACCTCTCCTTCTCCATGACAACCACTACGTCACGGAGCCGAGCGGTTCTAGGCGCTTCAGTCCGGAACCGCGCGACTGCTACGGTCGCAGGTTCGAATCCTGCCTCGGGCATGGATGTGTGTGATGTCCTTAGGTTAGTTAGGTTGAAGTAGTTCTAAGTTCTATGGGACTGATGACCTCAGTTGTTAAGTCCCTTAGCGCTCAGAGCCATTTGAACCATTTTGAACCACAACGTCACGCAAGTCTATACACCTGAAGGGAGTTCGCAAAACTTCGTTGGACTTTTCTTCGTCATCCACCTTACAACCCGGATCTGGCACCTTCCGACTTCCTTCTGTTTGGCCCAGTGAAGGATGCACTTTGCGGGAAGCAGTACATGGATGACAACGAAGTTACTGATGCAGCAAGACGTTGGTTCCGACGACGACCTGCAGAGTGGTTCCATGCGCACCTACAGGCCGTCCGGGTAATGGTGTGTAAGGCCATCGCATTGGCCGGAGAGTATGTTGAAAACAGCATTCTGTAGACAAAAGAGTAGGGGATAATATGTTGTGTTGGAATCCTGAATAAAACCAACCTACCTTCAGGAGAAAAAGTGTTGCATTACATATTGAACGCCTCTCGTACATATCAGACACGCTCAGGTTTACAAAGCCGAAAAATAAAAGTTACGCATCCAATATTTTTTTTTTCTTTTTGCACGTACACGACTGCAGTCCTGGTACACAATGAAATATCCGCGACAGACAAGTGAAAACCAAATTGCGCAGCCCACTGATAGAATGGAGATGGTAGCGCCATTTTATGTAACTCTTCTAGCGCCGCGCTACGGTACTATGGTGCAGGGTCTTCAACATGTTCCACGGCTATAGACATGTAGGTGCAAATGAAAGAAAAGAAAATCACCTAACTTTATTTTTCCGAAGTGATAGTTGAAAATTTATCACTACATCTCGCAAGCAGGACTCAGTATGTCATTCATTTCATTTCCGTGTTGAACAGCATTTCCAGAATGCCGCAACTCCAGTGGCCTTGTTATGTGCCTCGATCGAGTCCTGTGTTGTTCAAGGTTGTTCCAGAAGACGCCACACGAGCAAGTGGCCCGAATCTTGTGTTGTCCCGCACTCGTAGGACACGTCTCCATCAGCTGGATGGTTGCTCCATTTTTGCATGTTGCTCTTGCAACGACGACTGAGCGATCTCCGAACAGGGTAGGGTAGATCGTTTCCTTTGCAGGGATATCTGACGGCCGTTTATTCTTCCATCTGGTGACGCGGTTAGACTCCGGTGCTCTCTCCAGTGGTCGAGGTGAAAACGATGAAGCTATTTTTCGATTTCAATGCACTGCAGATTGATAATAATATACGGGATGACGGGGATCCCTGATCTGCTTCGCCCTCTCCGCATCGTCAGAAAAGTCCCTTTTAATGGGGAGGGGGGAGGGAAGGGTGGGGGGAGTATTCTAACTATCTGGCAGGGTTTGTCGACTGCAGTTGGTTTCACACATCCCCACAAGATTCACACAGTCTCATCGACTGCAGTATGTTATACTGGACGGAGTATGTAAAACAGAAACGAAACTAACATCGGATGTGGGCCAAGGAAGCATAGGAGCAGCATTTTTATTCTAAACACACATAAAATTTATCAAATACGGGCATTAGTATTCTCACATAGTTCACTGGTGTTGTATGTAGGAAAGCATTGTTGGAGGATACTTGCAAGCCTGGAAAGACGGCAGATTGGCGGTTAACGTCCCGTCGATCATAACAGAACATATTATCGCACAGTGGAAGGATCGAAAGGAATTCCGTCTCGACCGTGGAAAACAGTTATCGATGATCGGAGAGGGATTCGAACCGCCTTCTTCCCAATCGCGAGTACGGTGACTCAAGGGTCAGTGGTCCTAAGGAAATGCACAAATAATTTGACGGAATTTCCACTTGATGTAATGAACTGCGGTTCTGGATGTGGATAAACGCAACATAAAGCACATAATTAACAGAAAAAACCGACAGTATCTGATTACAACATTAGCAGTTAACTTCTGGATCGTAACAGGCCGGTAAAGCCCACAACAGAGCTAACAGACAGACGTAAATGAGAACATCTGGACGAAAGGTGACATTGTTCCATCGAAATCCCTTTGTCTAACTTTTAAAAAACTGATACTCAAGGAAAACATTGCAACAGTTCTGCATAGCCATATAGACAGAGATTTCAGCCCATTCTATGTACGAATGGGCAGGGACAATGTCGACAGTATTGGTTAGAAATACTCTTTGTCAATCATTGCATAGAGCCTTGTGGAATACTGCAGCGACCTGGGAAAGTTCGACGCACGAATGCGAATTTTTAAAGTCTTTTCCTGCCGCAGCCAGACGGGAGAGGTCAGCCTGGCCGATGTTCTGATTAAGTACGCCACTGGACGGTGAACTTTGCGACAAAAGACGCCGGGCAGACGGCCGTTTGCGATATCGGTCAACGTTCGAGCGCATGGAACAGCTAACACAGTGTGACCAAGAGCGAAGCAATATTTTAACTCGCGCACTTGCTTGCTACCGAGAAACTCACACGTTGCAAATTTAACCTGGCCTAGCATCCCGTACTCGGGGCAAAGAGAGCTAGGAAAAGCTGACAGGACGGTAACAGGAAGCAAATTTACTCGTCGCCCTCCACTACGACTAGGTCAGAAGCGTAGCTATAAGAGTATAAATAATCGAGCTCAGGAATTCGAAGGCATTCATTCGTGCCCCCATTCTGAGTGCATCTTGAACCAGAGAATACGCTAAGTTCCAGAGAAACCACGACCTACCGTTGATGGTGAATGTCGGCCGACTACTTGCCCGCTGACTGACTCATTGACCTCCGGCAAGGCGCGCCTAACTGTTGGGTAGCGGCTGCGGGATTTGTCAAATACTGCCACTGCCTGACTGCACTCCCCCAAGTCTGCTCTCTCCCTCACCATCTCTCCTACCCATCCTGACGTGTAGCGGTCCGGAATAGGCTAGGTCAATACACTATGCACGCTACTGCCGAAGTGCTGAGTGGTGTTCCTTCTCACTTTTCATTCGCCCTTCTAGCACCAGAGACAATAAGAAAGATTCAGTACGACGACGCCCGTAATCTGCCCAGATTCCGCTTGTGAATGGAGCACGCAGTCGTACATCGTACAAGTCGGCCCGTTAGATGCTACACCACCCTAACCACATCCCGCGAGTATATACTGTTCTTCTGAAAAAACACAATTCTGTGTCAGTCACGAAATTTTATTCATGCACTAGACGTTTCGATGGCTATTTATCAGTATCAAATGGAAGGTTTCTTTTACATGGTCGTTATTGGGTAAGCCTTGGAGAATTCATGCAGCAACATATGAGGCGACCAAGAGGTTGGGTTGAAACTTGAATTGTTAATAATAAAGTGAATTACCTACAAAACTTATTGATGTGACATAAAAGATGGTCTAGAAGCGCAGTAAGTGTGCTACATTCTGCCGCTGAAATGCGCCCAATCACAATACATCAGTCTCAAAATGTTGTTGTTACGCAGCAAAGAAGTTCCTTTTTTTCTCTCCATAGTCTAAAACCAAAGAGTTTACATAACAGAATCATAGCGAACTTGTCGGATTTGGTAGTCTATTGAGAAAGGCGGACCCGGATCGAATTCCGATCAGAAACGGGGATTCTTCAGTCTGCCTTTACGCTAGCCTTCACCTCTAAGTGATGTGAAGATACGTCAGGAACGACATTTGGTTTAGTTTCCACTTTAAGCTGTAGGTCCCCTTTCCGCGGCAGGATTGCCTGGTGTGAGTTAACGGCCCGCAAGTCGCCAGAGTGAAGTAAAATCGAAAGAACCTTCGGAACAGGCGCACAACATCCCTTGTACTTCATTAAGACATGCATGTACAAGCGTTGTGTTGTTAGGGCACAGTCACAAGGTGGATTTTTATATACATTTAATAACCGTAGGAAATGATTAAACTACTTATGAACTTAATACAACGGCAATGTTAGAAATTTCTGTGTAGTAGCATGATTGAGATGAAACATGGCTTTATGGTCTACATATTCCATTTCATTACATTAACAGACATTTTTAACAGTAGAAGTATTTTAATCAGTTACTGCTGTTGTTAAATACACATAAAATATTCTCCTTCTCACTGTGCCACAATAAGACAAGAAATGTATATTATGTTTCCCTTCATTTTATTATACAATGTGGTCAGAAACAGTCTGAAAAGCTTGTAAGTATTGCAGGGTAGGTTATGCTGGAAAATAATTGTTAAGAAAAAAATTCGACGAGTTGAGCTGTTTCCGAATTAATTAGCATTGAATATAGCCAATCAGGCCGTCGTGCGCGCGGATTCAAGCGGCGCGCCAGAGACGGTGTCGCCAAATAGGTTCTTCGTTTGGTGAGAACACCTGGCACTAATTGTATCTGGCGGGCCACTTTAATTTGCGTACACATTGGCCTGATTGGCTAATTTCAATGCTAATTAATTCGGAAACAGCGCAGCGTACCGAATTTTTTTTCTTAACAATTCTTTGTCAACACAACCAACCCAACACCCTTACAAGCTTTTGCGACAATTTCTGACCGCCCTGGATAATCTCTTTTGGTTTTTTAACCCTATGGCGAAAAAATTATGTCTCTTCTTTGCTACATAATAACAACGGTTTTGTAACTGCTGTACACTGAGAAACATGTGAATATTTAAGAGGAATAATGCAGCACACACACTGTACTTCTTGTAATATAAAGACCTTTAATATCTTTAGACCAACTGCTGTCACATCTATAAGTTTTGTGGCTAATATATATAATTGCTAACCTCTTGGACGCCTCATGTGATGCTGCACTAAATCAGCAATGCTTTCCATTAATACTAACCACGCAAAAGACGCCTTCCACCTGATGACCATCGAAGCGAGTAATGAATGTAATCAAACTTCATGATTTGCGCAAAATTATGTATTTTTCAATCTATTTATAGTCCTCATAACGTACTCCATAATAGATGTAAACGACATCACCTTCTTGTGTAAGTACTTGCTCGGAGGGAGCTCGCACAGAGACTTGCTAACGATGTGTTTCACTCGTGGATGCTCTCAGCTTTGATGTGCAAGACGGCGACCGGTACGTCTGAGTGAAACTGTGGCCGGCGACCGACATATGCTGGCGCTTGCAAGCGAGGACGTGGAGCGCCTGTGGTGCTGGCAACCCGCGTGACGACGCTGTCAGCTCATCGGCAAGCAACGCGCGGACGGCGCCGGCAGCCGCGCCAGGCCCGCTACACGAGCCCAGGCGTCAGCGGCGAAATACTCTCACAATCAGCACGGCGAACGCCGCTAGAGAGCTTGGCGATAGTGTACTGCGGCCGGAACAGGTTATCTCAAAATAACCTCTGCATCTCACCACTGTTGGGCGACACATTCTGTCAGAGTACGGGGACTGGGCTCTGCAAATCTCGCTAGTGAATGAAGAATGACTGAAGTATTTTGGTACTTAATAACGAACTTATTAGCTCTCAATGCCCATAAAAACATTAGAAGTATGTCACAATGATATACGAGGAGATATGTTAGCATCAGAGAAATCCTGAGACGTAAAACGAGCTTTGGACATACCCTCCCAAAGGAGAAGTTACAAGAACACTGCAGTAATGTTTAGTAGCTTGAAATTTTCCCTGTCCTGTATGGTGTCTTCCGTGAGGTTAAGTCTCCTCCAACCATTCTCCCTCTCACCTCTTACCAAAACACCAGCTATTGGAAGTAGACTGTCCCGCATTGGTCGTCTGGATCATTGATTACGACGACCCCCCCCCCCCCTTCCACGTCAAGACTGGAATACATAGAGCGGCCAGAAACAGTCCGAAAAGCTTGTTAGAGTGTTGGAGGGTAGGTTGCTCTGAGAAATACACGTTAAGAAAAAAATTCGATAGTTGCGCTGTTCCCGAGTCAATTAGCACTGAAGATAGCTAATGAGGCCAGTGTGCGCGCAAATTCAAACGGCCCGCCAGATACAATTAGTATCACAGTATCACTCGTTCTTTCAGCGTAGATGATAGCACACGGGACTGCTCAGCCTTTGACTCTTGTTTGATCCTTACAACCATCCAATGTCCAATATTTGTATCGCTCTCTTGTTAGATTTTAGGAAACCAAACGAAGAGCATGTTTGGCAACACCGTCTATGGTGGGTCGCTTGAATTTGCGCGCGCAACGGCATGATTGGTTAACGTGAGTGCTTATTAACTCGGGAACGGCGCAACGTATCGATTTATTCTTTCTAATACAGCCTTACAAGTTTTTTCAGACTATATCATAATAGCCTAGTGAATAAACCGAAAGTCCGTGAGGATGTTCGCGAATGGTATTATCGTATACAGAGAAGTTGCAAGGCTAGAAAAAGGTAGTGAAATGAATGCAGGACGAGCAACACAGGTTCAGGGATTGGTAACTGGCCGCCAAACAAGTGTGATGTACCTGTCGTCCAAAAATAGGCAAAAAGACCCGTTATTGTACAATTTCACTATTTCCATCCACTGGAAAATGTCACATCCATCCAACACTTGAGACTATGTGTGTAGAGCGACGTAAAGTAGGATGATAACATAAAACTATTCGTAGGAAAGGCAGATGCCAGACTGCGATCGAAGACATCGAAGTGTGCTGCTAGATTTTTTACCAGTAGGTTCAATCAAAACGCGAGTGTTCTGGATAAGCTTCATGAAATCAAATGGGAGTCCCTGCAAGGAAGACGATGTTCTTTTCACGAAACACTTGAGTAAGTTTAGACAACAGGCATTTGCAGTTGACTGCAAGCTTGTGGAGTGTGTATGTACTGATAGATGTTGACACTGGAAGAATGTTCAGATAGCGTAGTCCATCTGCGAAGCAGGTAGCACAGAAAACCATTTTTCGCCCGGTACTTGAGTATTGCTGTCGGTCTGGGATCCTTACCGGATAGAACTGACAGAGGAAATAGAGAAGATATCAAGAACAGCAGAATGTTTCCGCCTGGGTTCGTTTAGTCACGAAAATGCTCATCCGACTCCAGTGGCAGACATTACAATAGAGTCGCTATGCACCAAGATGTGGTTTACTGCTAAAATTCCGAGAGAGTACGTTCATAGACAAATCTGTTTATATACTCCTCCATCCTTCGCATAATGATGATGATGACGTCCCAATAATCCGAGGAGCATAAGGGGGCGACACGGGAGACCCGCACCGCCGACTAGGCAAAGCTCCTAGCGGAGGTGGTTTGCCTTTGACTTCCTCCGACCGTAATGGGGATGAATGATGATGATGAAGACGACACAACAACACCCAGTCATCTCGAGGCAGGGAAAATCCCTGACCCCGCCGGGAATCGAACCCAGGACCCCGTGCGCGGGAAGCGAGAGTGCTGCCGCAAGACCACGAGCTGCGGACCATCCTTCGCATACCTACCGAAAAGACCATGAAGGTTAAATTAGAGCCGAACTTAAATGGTGGCTTGCTAACGATCGTTCTCCCTACAGACCATCTCAACTGCTCAACTGGAACAGGAAATAGGGGGAGGGGGAGTGACAGTGGTAAATAAAGTACCCTCTACCACGTAACGTATGGTGGATTGTGTAGTATTGTTGTAGGCCTATGAGAAGGGGGGAGGCCACGAGTTACATCACTCCCCCTCCCCTCCCTCCTCACGGACAAAAACATCTGGCAGAAGATCCACCTTCAACACATTCCCATGGTTACAGCAAGGAAACATCGTCGATTAACACTGAAGCTTCTAAGTGAGTTTTTGCAAGGGAAATCGTATTCTTTGCCACTGAGACACTTTCCTCCGTCTACAAAAGAAAATGTTGAGACAAGAATAGTTACATGAAATTACAGCCTGGGAGAAACTAAGATAGCTGTAAAAAAGAGGTGAAATGTAACCTTGTGGACAGCCCCGAGCGATATATATTATGTCTCCATGCTCGTCGTCAAATATTGGGTGTCCAGGA
The DNA here is from genome assembly GCF_023898315.1 of Schistocerca nitens. Lineage (NCBI taxonomy): Eukaryota > Metazoa > Arthropoda > Insecta > Orthoptera > Acrididae > Schistocerca > Schistocerca nitens. The sequence goes on along the minus strand of NC_064621.1, from coordinate 443,375,079 downwards.
ATCCTGCATACTCGGTTTCGATAGACAATATTCAAGCAAATCGTATTAATGAGTTTTATTACAAAATGGAGACAATACTTAACTTTGACAATTACACAGAAGTGTCGCAAGCAAAGAGCGACATACAAAATAAGCAGTCGTCTTCAGTATAAACAATCACACGTCTGTGCTACATAGACAGTACAAGCGAAATGACTAGTGTTGATACTGCTGTGGAACTCGCTAATCTTGAAGCTGCTATTCAACTGGGCCGCGACCAGTCGGGCGGTCGTCTTGGAGAGGGGTCGGCCAGCGCGCTATTGGCTGACGTCTTCTCACAGTCATCTCTTCTCTTTCGTTCCCGGCTGGCGTGCCGGTGCTTGACTTTACACCGTAACATTACACGCTTCTCCAACTGTAAAATATATTTGGTGTTCTTGTCGCGGCAACAAGAATGACAACTGGATCCTTCGACGATCTTCGATGGCGGAAACGACGCAGGCAATCGTAGAAAGCATAGATTTTTTATTCTCTAACTTGTACTGGAAAGCTGTCCACAAACAATTTATACAAAGATTGTTCAATTTCTGTTGTCATGTACTACACTATTTATACATGTACTGAAGTAATTAAACCTGCCCCATCTGATTTGAAAATAGAGTGCAACGGAGCGTTATTTTGTTGATACTCTACCAAAATTTACACTACTGAAATTTAAGGGAGCTATGACAGAAAAAAGTGATGTCGCAGACGCAACAAAGTTTACTCCACAGTGGTTGAAAGTTTTACGTCAAATCATATTAAATTCGCGTTCTCAACATTTGTTTTAAGAAAAATCGGTAACAAGATCCATTCCACTGATGAAAAACATAGTATCGCTAGTCAGTTTGATACATTATAATAGAACGAACGCGTTTGACACGACAGACGTAAAAATGAGTCTACTGGCTGCAGCGTTCTGTATCCGTATATGTTTCACTTCTTTGCGAAGGAAGCGCCTTTGTACTGAAAATTGCAGACACGAAGTCCTGCAGGCTGAAGTATGAAGTAAAATGTCTCAATGGGATATTTTACACTGCCAGTACATTGTGTCTTTTAACACTGTCTGACCACGAAAGAAAGATACTGTTTCATCGTACAGATTACAAAGTATGAAATACAGATTCTTCCAGTCGCTACACGCAGACAACACCAAGACGCAACAAAGATCGTAATGAGCACGATGTTACACTTTCAAATGTAATTTAGTTGCTCACTCAGTAGTGTAAATTTTTTTGCTGACAACAGCTCGCCGTTGGGGGGGGATCACGATTACCTCATTAACAACTGCAGCTTCGGACGGAGTTGTAGTTCGCCTTTCTGCAAGAGTCATAAATCAATTCCGTTCCTAACCGAACAAAAATTAAGTCGAGTAATCGCTGCACCGCGTGCAGATGCTGATACATCCATTCTGAGCAGCGCGAAACACATTCAGTTCGCACAAAAAAGGAGTGTTTTGCGCTTCAGTTCGGCGACGCCGAAGGCCGCAGTGTATAAAAGAGATGGGTATCACATTGTTCATGTCATTGCTCCCGTAAAGCCGTGAGTCATCCTGTACAGTAGCGAGATCACGATGATGACAACACTGTGCCATCAGCACAGACAAAAATATTACGCTATTGATTTATTATTGTTTTCTTTATTCGACTTGGGCCTCCTATGGACCAAGTAAATAAGTGCTTCTGATTTGTTTCCGGTTTTTTCGATAATTTTTCATTCCCCCAGAGTGCTGCTTTTTCCGAACTTCTAATCACTGTGCTCAGTTTTCGTTTTTGGTTTTCTCTCGAAACTATACCTCAATCACGGAAGGGGGCGATTTTGTCTGCGCACACAATATGACTGCGGCAGCAATAGGTGGGCGTTTTCGTTCCGGATACGTTCACATGCTACCCGCTAGCGTGCAATATTGGGTTTGCTTAGCAGGGTAGTAACAATCTAATGTTTCTGCGTACTTTCACATCTGGTTTAGGACACTCGTGCACCGGAGAGAAACAAGGCAAACAATGAAAACTAATCACTTGTCACATTACTGGCCGCTGACGTAATTTGCAGTTGACTGTGGCAACTGGCGCCTGGCTGAAAAATGCTCTTGTCGGAGCACAAAAAATGCGAATATTTTCCTCTTTAAAAGACTCAGATAGTCCTCATTCCGCCTTCGACATCAAAAATTTTTGCATGCGAACATATTCTGGGGAGGGGAGGAGGGCAGGTCCAGAAACCCCAAGCATATGAAGGGTCTACACGCATCTCTTTTTCATATCCACTGTATCTTCTCTCTTTCGCTCCCACTGCTTCTATCTCCCTCCATCCGTTTCTTTCTCCATCCACTTCTTTCCCATCTGCAGCCACTGTCTCTCACTGACCACCACTATCTCAAATCTCTGGTCCCCACTACTATTGTCTTCATCTCTCTCTCTCTCTCTCTCTCTCTCTCTCTCTCTCTCTCTCTCTGTATCCCCACCATCACTATCTCCTCTCTCTTACTCTGTCACTATCTCTCTGCCAGCACAGAAAAGCGCGAATATGTTTCCACGCTAAACCTTTTGGCAAGAAAGATGGTGGAATGAGGACTGAGGGAGCTGGTTCCCCATTATCTGTAAGAGCCTTTTAAAGAGAAGCATATTCGCCTTTTTTATGCTCCGACAGGAGCATTTTTCAGCTGGTTCCCTTCTTTTCCCTGTTACAGAAAGTTGTACTGCTTGCATAAAACGAATTCTGTAGATCAGTAAAGTTTTGACACTGTATTTATATACTTCGACACATTTACATACTTTTACACACATAAACAAATATGTACACACAGTAAAAATTAAAACAAATCTACTCCCATCTACTGAAAGATCACTTTACGCTACTTTACACAAAAATGCACAACATTCTTAGGCTACACCAACAGTATACAAAAAAAAAAAAAAAATTCAGTGTTTGATTTACAATTACAAAGAATTTCGTACGGTAAAAATAATTTTTTATAGGGCGCTCACGCCGACATGTGGAACCAAGAGGGCCTGTATAGGCGTGAAGTTCCCATTACACAGAGAAAGCGCATGACAAACTTTTATTGGTGAAAAATTCGCGACTAAAAACATAGTTGGTGACCTCAGAACACTTGCGATGACCCCAGAACCCTTAAAATATGTTCAATAAGTCTGTGAAAACTATACAGACGCATTTGACCGGATATTTCGTGCATATTTTACGTGCCTAAGTACGGTGACTTTGAACTTCTGAGTCTCGGTAAAAGATGATGATACCGAAAAATGTTTCTAGAGGGTTCCTCAACATCATCATCTTCAGAACATTTGGTAAAAATTTCGACGATATGCCATGAATAGAAAGGATATAAGTGGCCACCCCACAATTGGTACTCATCGTATCCAGAAATCACGAACAAATGGTGTTTTATAAGACTTCTAAGGCCGATCCTAGACAACACCTAATGGAAAAGAACCAACCAGTTTGCTCAATCTGCTTGGGCTGGAGGAAATATGTGATGTTTAAGTTTTGACCAGGTAGTGTAGGATAGCTACAGCACGCCAGTTCTTCCGATAGGTTTACAAATGACGCTAGGCAGAGGGCTATCCTAAACGCTTCACTCCTTATTTGCATGCTAAGTAGAACCCTAGATATGACCTCCTGAAGAATAGCATTTTCGCGCGCGGCTTTTTGGAACTCACTGGTACAGTTCACTGTCGTGCACGGACCGATTCTGATCCTGAACTAGCTCTGCGTAAATACAAACTAGCGAGGCTAACGCCGATTTGTAACACATTCTTGTAGCTTCTGGACTAGACCCCGGATAACGCAACACTACATGTGTGGGGCGGATAGTAACCATGCAGATGTTGTTTCTACTTCAGCTACGAGAATTCTGTTAGGGGTTGCTCATATTTTGCATTAACGTAGTATGGGAGACACTTCTCGTCAGTATCCCAATACCGTGTCAGATAACGATGAAGAACTAAGGTGTAACTTTGGACGAGTAGCTAAACTGAGCATAAAATACTGTCATCACATTCAGGAGGCCGGCCGGGGTGGCCGAGCGGTTCTAGGCGCTACAGTCTGGAACCGCGCGACCGCTACGGTCGCAGGTTCGAATCCTGCCTCGGGCAAGGGTGTGTGTGATGTCCTTACGTTAGCTAGGTTTAAGTAATTCTAAGTTCTAGGGGACTGATGACCTCAGAAGTTAAGTCCCATAGTGCTCAGAGCCATTTTGAACATTCAAGAGGACTACAAGCTTTCCCCTTCGAGGTCTAGAGATTGGAGAATATATAGTACCTCACTGCAGTTTATTTGTTGAGGTAATAGGGTATACTGCAGAAAAAAGTACAGTATGACAGTCCACATGTGGTGCTGTAAGGTGCAATATTATTAGTAAAGAAATCTAAAAGACACGTGTTTTGATTTTTGCTAATGTACAGAGAAGGCGAATGAAACTGTGTTCTCACAAGTACAGTAGATCTGTGAGTGCGGACTATGACAATGCTGAAAAAGAAAACTGAAATTGAAACGCTTTATCACGAATCACAATGTATTACAGTAAATCCTCGAAGTTCCTGGTTGCAACATCGCTGAAGAGTTGACACTGTCGAAGAAATGACTGGCGTATCTTCTCACAAATTCCTGACGTGTTGTGATAACACACTGCTAGACACAGCCAAAAACATTCGCTCACCGTTCAGACTTCCAGGCATCCGTTGCTGATTGGCTATTGTTTTATGGGCGTGACTCCCCAAAGGTGCATTTTCTATCTACGGTAATTTGGAAAATCGTGTTCCACTCAACGTTTCCTACCTGATTTGACCTTACAGCGTGCTGTTTTTCCCCACGCTGTGTAGAATACCTGGACAAATGGCTCTTGTCTTTCCAGAATAAATAAATCACTAAATGAATACATATAAAACAATTCGTACTTCCGTCAGCTAATGTCGGCGAAAATGGATGACGAAAACAGAAGCGCACAGCTACGATTTAGACAGTATGTGAGTACTTCGTGTCAGAAGGCTGAACCCCGTAAAACCCCAAAGAATTACAACTGCAAATGACTAGCATAGTCGGTTAAGAGCAACTGTTTCTCCTCGAAAAGCTGTATCTATCGTGACCAAACGCCCTGCAGGGTTGTCACAGAGCTGGTTCGAAGTGAGATGTTCTTGACGATAACCTTTAAGGATGTCGTAGACAGTTAAGTTTCGGTATGCATCTGTTCTCTGATCTCCGCTCGGAGTCTAGCGTATCCTTAAACAGCTGGTCGGGTGCGTCACGCTGCGTGGCCGTGCCAAAGAATCCAGAAGACGTCGCCAATCGCGTCCCCAAGTCGACAGTCTCACTGGCAGCTTGGACACCCATCCGCGCTGCTGCTGCTGCTGCCTTAAACCTTCAGACACACTTTTATGCTACGGCGACTGCGGACGCGCAGCTGAATCTCTTGATGAGACCTTCGACGTCAGCAGTCTAGCGTGACAGCTGATTTTGCGTTTAAATGTGCATCCACTGTCCTTGCTAAGAACGACCCGTTAGAAAGAGTGTCCTCTACGTTCTGCTCCATAGTCTCTTTGCCTTTGTTCTCAGGCTAAACTTAAAAAAAACGTGACCATGATTTTTTTTTTTTTAGCAATCTTTAGACTGGTTTTACACTGAACTCCAGCTGCTACTCTCGTCACTTCTACTAGCCCAAGAACTTCAATACTGTAATAATAATAATAATAATAATAATAATAATAAGTCGACAACTCGTCAGCCTAGTAATATCCACTGCTAAACAAAGGCCTCCTCTACGACTACGATCTTTAGCGGTACGCACCCTTATTGGTTCTATATAGATAGATAGTAATAGACGGAAAGTCATCGAATAAAACAGAATATCCGGCGTTCCCCAAGGAAATGTTATAGGCCCTCTATTGTTCCTGATCTATATTAACGACGTAGGAGACAATCTGAATAGCCGTCTTGGATTGTTTGCAGATGATGCTGTTATTTACCGTCTTGTAAAGTCATCATATGATCAAAACGACTTGCAAAATGATTTAGATAAGATATCTGTGTGGTGCGGAAAGTGGCAATTGACCCTGAATGAAGGAAAGTGTGGAGTTATTCACATGAGTACTAAAAAAAAATCAGCTAAACTTCTATTACGCTATAAGTCACACAAATCTGAGGTCTGTAAATTCAACTAAATACTTAGGGATTACAATTACAAATAACCTAAATTGGATCGATCACATAGATAATGTGTGTAGAGAAAACCAAAGACTGCGATTCATTGGCAGAACACATAGGAGGTGCAACAGGTCTACCAAAGAGACTGCTTACACTACGCTTGTCCGCCCTATTCTGGAGTATTGCTGTGCGGTGTGGGATCCGCAACAGGTGGGACTGACGGATGCCATCGGAAAGGTACAAAGAAGGGCAGCTCGTTTTGTATTATCGTGAAATAGGGGAGATAGTGTCACAGACATGATAAGTGAATTGGAGCGGCAATCATTAAAACAAAGGCGTTTTTCGTTCCGACGGGATCTTCTCATGAAATTTCAGTCACCAGTTTTCTCCTCCGATTGCGAAAACATTCTGTTGGCACCCACCTACATAGGGAGAAATCATCATCATGATAGAATAAGAGAAATCAGGGCTCGCACAGAAAAATTTAAATGCTCGTTTTTCCTGCGTGCCGTTCGAGAGTGGAACGGTAGAGAGACAGCTTGAAGGTGGTTCATTGGACACTCTGCCAGGCACTTTATTGTGAATAGCAGATTAATCACGTAGATGTAGATATATTTGTTAGTCTGATAAACCCATCTCCCAACATGTCGTCGTCCCGATTTTTGATTAGCACTTGGAATTCAGCAAAGATCCAACTATGCCTCGCTACATTTCCCGCCCACCTCTGTTTCATTATTACCTTCATACCCTTCGGTACGCAGGATGAAAAAAACTAGATATACAAAATTTTAGAGTATTTAGAGGAGAGAATTTTCTTTTCCTCGCTAGGGGACCTTTAAGGTTTTGACGCTAGTGATGTTCATATACGGCGCTCAAGCTATCGTGTGATGAATACTGTTTTGCAGATGTCGCTGACATTCTATGGATTTCTTTTTGTGGAAGAAGTTCGAGCGTTTGGTGTAAGAGACATCGACGGACTCCTAAAGAGCTGGTTCTCCGTTTGGCTGAAGCCGAAGCTGCAGCAGTTTTTCGGGAAACATCTGATTGTTTTGAGCGTGTTAGATAGCGATTAGCACACAAATCCCAGTTGTGCGCCGAGCGTGGTGGCGCAATGGTTAGCACACTGGACTCGCATTCGGGAGGACGACGGTTCAAACCCGCGTCCGACCATCGTGATTTATGTTTTCCGTGATTTCCCTAAATCGGTTCAGGCAAATGCCAGGATGGTTCCTTTGAAAGGGCACGGCCGTCTTCCTTCCCTAATCCGATGGGATCGATGATCTCGCTGTTTGGTCCCCTCCTCCGAATCAACCAACAACCAGTTGTGCGTTAAAGGGGCAGTCAGTCCTCTTTGAAAATTTAAAAAATGGATTTTTTAAAATACTGGCTTAAAATGTTCTCTGCGATATCTACTTTATTTTAGTGTTCATCCCAAGTTCCCAGAAACTCAGTCATCGGGTTACAAGGCGGTTTGTAGGAAAGTGTTTCCGAAAACCATTCACAGCGGGAAAAAGTAGTAGTCATTGCGGCCAGTGTGGCAGCATGTAATTACAACGTCTGCATACTAGGCATTATGGAAATTATGAACGTGCTCGAACTTGAGATCGCATCAGCCCGTTACAACATCTGTACAAAAGCGGACGACAAGCGTATCGAGTCAGCAGAGCAGCGGATGACGAAAGGTGCCCGCAGAACCACCATGGCCACGAAGAAGATGAAGGAGGGACTCCTTTTGCATCTGGAAAAAGTGTTGTAAGGCCCAGGGATCGCTGGATAGAGGTACGTTTAACTTAACTACAAAAAATGTAACCCAAAAGTTTAAACGTGTTTTCTCGAAACTGTATTTTAGAGCATTTGCGGGAAACGTATTTGGACGGCGGCATTCCAAATCGAATTCTCTATCAGCGTACGTAACCGTTTTGCGCTATCTTCACAAATCTATTTTCAGAGTATGGTTTTGTCTCGATTTTGTGCGCGATTAAAATGACATTTGTTTCAACACGTCACCATTTTGTTGGAACTAAATATGCTTCATTTATCTTACGTGCGCTTATAGAAGATGCATTGAAAATGATTTATACAAAATTACATTGCTACAGGTCGGACCAGGCTTCGAGAATTCCCGCCAATGACCGGTGTTCAGGCTGTAAGGGGTCTTCCATCTGGTGCAGCAATCACACGGAGCGTCCGACGTGGACACAAAAATAATTTCTTGGAGACAAAAGTGTAAGGAATAAAACTATATCGTCAGATTTAGCACTACTTTTTATTTTATTCGAAAAAATCACGAAAGCCACCTATTTTTCATGCGTTCGAAGAGGGCTACCCCTTCCTGTAAATTGGTTCTGTGCACTATAGGACTTAACATCTGAGGTCATCAGTCCCCTAAAACTTAGAACTACTTAAACCTAACTAACCTAAGGACATCACACACATCCATGCCCGAAGCAGGATTCGAACCTGCGACCGTAGCTGTCGCGCGTTTCCGGACTGAAGCGCCTAGAACCGCTCGGCCACCGCGGCCGGCTTACTGTAAAAGGACGATATTTTCAGCAATATCGCTAAAACAGTATTCATCAGAAGTATTTTGAACACCGTCTCTAAACACCACTAGCGCCAAAACATTAATAGACCCTTTGCGGGGAAATCGGATACATCTGACATTTTGGTCTCATGAAAGAGTGTTTCTTTTTCTTTCTTCTAAACACACTAAAATTTTGTACGAGTAGTCTTTTTCAACTTGCATGATTAATAATAATCCCTTTTTCTTGCAAGATTTCTCCGTGTAACACTACCCCATCTGCTGTTTCTAGCAAGTCTTTATCCCACACTTCATGCGTAAATCTCATTTGAGATTCCCATGTAATACCACCTATAAAATTCTTCTCAATGTTTAAGTAATGTTCTTTCGTTATAGAAAGCTTTCATGAAGCACATCATGTTACAAGTGTAATACAGCAACATTGATCACTTTGTCCTATTGTGTCGCAAATTTCGCTGCTTTGATTACAGTAGTAACTTGCTTTTAAAGATCAGTTTTGGCTGCAAATTAATTTGACTTCTGAGTCATTTCCATACAAGCTACACCTATAATGTGTCGAACCCTGTTTGCTAATTGACTTTTCCATGCTGCAGTTGTGTCGATAGGGGTATTATGTAGGTACTCTTACGCCTTACGCATCACTGGCTCAGTTGGAGCTGGGCGCAAATTAATCAGCTGTTTCCTTCTACAGTGCCCATGCACACTACCGTTCACGTGGCTTTGTGCAAGGGGAAAAGGAGGTATCGTTCATACCAGGTTATCACAAATGACAAACGATTTCAAAGATTTGCTGTAGCTATGTATTTGTAATATTGTCACAGGGCTTTGCACATAGTAAAATTCAAAAAGATTTTTTGACGTCAATCTGTACGCTTTGAGGCTTAGGACGCTATTAGCCGAGACACACTGGTGGAGCCAGTCTTGACGTCATGAGTGGTGCCACTAGCCGTCAAAGGTTTTATGAACAACAAACTTGTGGCGCCTCTTTATAATAACAGGTCATTTCTCATCGAGAAATAGTCGGTTGACAGAAAGTCGTATGAAGAACTACTTCTCTTCAGTCTTCTGTAGAAAAGAAAAGCCGAAAGGGTAGGAAAATGAGAAAACAACCAATGTATATTACTCGAGCGGATGACAGTAAATTTTTCAGTTCTCTTCAAATTTCGAAATTTTCGTTTTACGAGTTGCTTGGCTACATAAAAAGCGATGTAACTATAACCGACACAGAATTGAGAAAGTTGTTTTCTGCACGTTGCAGCTATTTCTATACTGAGGTATTGAAATTAGTATAAAACTCAGCTAAAATATTCTTCTCGCTTACGTGTTTCTCCTCGAATTCTGAAATTCCAGCAAGAGCTCAGTTTCGCCATTTTGTCCGAGTATGCTTCTGTCGAGGCATGCTAGATCGCAGATTTCCTCTCAGTCTCAGAAATTATTTATTCTACTTTCGAACAGTTTATCCATTTCCGTCACTTCTCGATCTACCTTATTCGGTATTTCCACATTTATTCAATCATTAAAAACTAATCATGCTTTTATAAAAACTTAAATACACAGTATTTATGTTCCACAGTAATATTTATTTAATAGTTCGTTATGAACCGGCTTTCGGTTTCTTAGGTCATCATCAGATAACTTAATACTAAACAGACAGTCCAAACTACTTCATAGCTGTAGGAAGATTTTTGCACAAAGATATGCGACGTTTTATGACTATATCGATAGAAAACGCAACCATAAATTCCTCCAAGAGAATCTAAACACACAAATTTTACATCAAACTATATTCAAATATTGGAAGTATATGAATGTATGTCCGCCGCTCGTGGTCTTTCAGTAGGGTTCTCGCTTCCCGAGCAGGGGGTCCCGGGTTAGATTTTCGGCGGAGTTAGGGATTTTCACCTGCCCCGACATGACTGGGTGATGTTGTGTCGTCTTCATCACCATCATTCATCGCAATTACGGTCGGAGGAAGGCAACGACAAACCACCTCCATTAGGATCTTGCCTAGTACGGCTGTGCGGGTCTCTCGCATCGTTCCCCTACGCTGTCAAGGAGAATGGGACTTCATTTTCATTTCCATATGAATGTATAGGCCACATATATTGTACAAGTGAGTAATGGCACAGGCAACTACGTCATATGGACATATCGGTGACTGTGATGAACAGGCCGAAGAAAGGAGCGAGAAAGAAGGAAGTCTACGAAATGTGGACGTGGAACAGTTACAATAAGCTTAAGATCTAATGGTGAGAGAAATAACAACTGGCTGCTGCTTCTTTAGTCAGGGTAATGGAACTGTTGTCATTAAGGATCGGGTCAGGATTCTTTGAGTGATGGTTATTAATGGCTAGAATTTCGAGTAATGTCAGTTTTCTGTCTGTAGTTCGTCTACGGAGATCATCACATTTCATATGATTTGAATGACATTCATTCAGAGCATGTTCAGCATAGTTTGAATCTTTGTTTCTCATCTCCAACTCATTTCATGCTGTGAGTCTAGTAGTTAAAGCCCTACCTGACTGACCAATATATATTTTGCCACACAGACTGCAGGAAAATCTATAAATTCCGCTCTGTTCTAAAGGTGGAATCTTATCTTTACTGTTGAACACAAGGTGGACAACAGTATTCCTAGTGTTAAAAGCTGTTCAACACATTCGCCAGTTTGCCCAAACGACGTAGTAGCCTGCGCCATTACTCACTTTGGCGTATTCATTCACACAGTTTTAATATTCGGATATACTGTAATATAAGGTTCATTTGTTAAGAGACTCTTTAAGCATTTTATGCTTATATTTTATATCGATATATTAATAAAATGTCATATACCTTTGTACAACAATCTTTGAACAGCTACGAATTCTCGATGAAGCTGTGTGGACTATCTGTTTAGTATTAAGTTATCTGACGATGGTCTAACAAGTGGAAAGCCAGTTCCTAACGAACTGTTAAATATTATTGTGGAACATTACTAGTGTGTATTCGAGTTTTTACTAAGTCTCTGTTCCTACGAAAATCGAAGGGATATTCCGTAAATAACAATGCTGTAACGCAATGGAATACACACTATGTTCACTGTACTGTAGCAACATGTTACTGAAGGACTTGGGCTCGCGTCGCGCGCGCAGGTCCATCGCGTGAGAAGTGGCGTCACTACTAGCCCACGGCTAATGGGCTACATATACTCGTACAGCAATGACCAGTCCCTGTCTCGGGCGACTCCAAGTGGACGAAGCTGTTGGGTCCGGCAGGTAGTGGATCAGTGGCGCCGCTGATTGCCGTCGGCTAATAGGCTTCGGCCACTGCCCGTAACACACAACGCACCGAAACCTCTGACAGTTAGCGCCGCCACCCTTGACGTCACGAATGGTGTCACTAGCGTCCCGCAGCTAATAGTGGCCTTAGAGTAACCGTTCCATATAGTGTATAATGACGCAAGGCAACAACCTTGCCTTACAAGACAGTTGTAAATTATCAAGCTAATAGTGGCCTTAGAATAACCGTTCCATATAGTGTATAATGACGCTAGGCAACAGCCTTGCCTTAAAAATTTTCACGAGAACCTGGACACTCAGGGTAATCGCAAAATGTATCCCAGCTACATTGCAACCTGTGGTCCCCGTCAAGAGGTCTCGGTGCCACATCAGTGTCGGCAACACACGTCGATATTACAGACATTAGCGATGTCTCGCTGGCAATCCGCGACGACGAATGGGAGAAGCTGAAGAAGCCACGCCCTCACAGAGGTCAATATAGAGCCGAGCATTGAAGTGCTCTCCATAAATCCCTCATCCGCCCATCCTCTGTTATGCCCATCCCGCCTGGATCTCCGCTCCTCCTACCTATTACAAGTCCCTTCAAATCCTAGAACGCCATGCACTCCGCCTCGCCTATCGCATCCGCCTCCCATCCCCCACGCGGCTCCTCTACGACTTAATTCCTTTCCCACACCTCCTCCTCTTCCTTGAACGGATACGGATTGACACCCACTTAAACCTGATGCCCCTCGCCCGCTTGTCTCTCCCGTACTCCTGCATCCCAACCGCTCTCCATTTTACCACCCTCCATACCCTTGCCCAAGTTGGCTTCCGTCAACTCCCCCTTTCAGATGAAGCCCTCGTCCCCACCATCTACCCCTCCTTCCAGATTTGACCCTCCTCTTCCTCCTCATGTATTTTTCCTCCAGGGCTCCCTCTTTCCCTCCTAACTTCCTTTCCCCTCCTCTCTCCCTCTCCCCCCCCCCCTGGGCTTCCACACCCAACCCTACCCTCTCCCCTCCCCCTCCCTTCTTATCACCCACTGGCGTCCTCTCCACCTCCCTCCTACCTTTCCCTATTCCCTGTGGCAGCCCCACACCCCATTTTTTCGTGCAATAGTGTGTACAGTGCGTCGAAGATTATCGTCATTGTCTTTTGTGCAGTGTCTCTTCAGTGTCCTCCACCGTTCGATAGTGTACTTATTGTGCCTTCATGTACGGTTGCACTTGCTTATGCAATTCAGTGTCTTCAGTTCGAACGTCTTCGTTATTACCATTGTGTCACCTGTTTTTTCATATTCATATTGTCTGTATATCTGTCTACATGTTATCTGTTCTCTGGCTTTCTGTGGCCGAAGAGTGGCGCAGACCGGCCGCTGCCTGGCTCCCTTTAGTACAAGGTTTTAAAATACAATAAAAGCTCTCTTCCCCAGTTTGTGACCTTGGCTGAAGCAGTCAACATAATTAGGTAGAATTAAAGAGTTATTAAAGTCTCAGACGAAAATGTACTTTGTAGATGTTGAACAATGCGCTTCATGAGAACAGTTTGTTAATTTGTGCATCAAGTGATACTTTAGTAGTCAAAGACAGTTGTAAATTATCAAGCATTCCTGTGGCAAAGGATTGAATCAAATTAAGCAAAACTTTTTATAATTCATGTAATAAAGTGACTAATACTTCATCTGTTGTAGTTCAGACGAGCCATCTCCCAGAGCAATCAAAGAACGCAGAGTTTTGGCCGGACGGTTGTAGTTTCGTCTGGTCATACATTAACACCACCCGTCCAGATTTTATAGGGATCGTCCCTACTTTTCTATAGTTGTCCCGTTCTTTGCACGAGGATTACGGAACACCCTGAAGTCCCTACTTTTCTGGTTTACTTTTACAGTTTTACTTTTTTATATCAAACTGCGTAACTTTTAATTTTCATATTCTTAAGTGTAACATTCACGAGAGACCAACAAAAAGAAGGAAGTAAGATTTGGGTTTAACGTTCCGCCGACAAAGAGGTCATTAGCGACGGAAGCAACAAAAGAATGGATTTGAAAGTCGATTATTTCACCGCCTCTTTTTCATAACAGTGTTGAAGAGACAATTCCATTTATGGACTGAGAGAATGGAGGAATATTTAAATGTTTCGTACTTTTACTGTTCAGAAAGAGCAAAAAATTACTAATATTACGTTGATTTTCCGGTTTCCCGAAGTCTGATGCACATTTAACATATTCAGTAGATTAAGTGGAAATGCAATTAACAGTGACAGTGAGCATAGTGACGACAATTATGACAGTCAGGATGAAAACGAAAGAAAAAAGTGAAAATAATTAGCTAATTTCGTAATGAATGGTTAGAGGATAAACAGTTCAAAGTATATTATCTTCTGAACTTGGGTGGATTACCGTCCGGTCTCCCGATTGCTGTTGGCAAGTGGGGTGCACTCAGCCCTTGTGAGGCCAATAAAGGAGCTACTTGATTGAGAGGTAGCGGCACCGGTCACGCAAACTGACAACGGTCGCGAGAGTGGTGTGCTGACCACATGCCCCTCCTTTATCCGCATCGGTGACGCCTAAGGGCTGTGGATGACACGGCGGCCGGGCGGTATCATTGGGCCTTCAAGGCGAGTTCGGATGATGATGAAGATGATGATGATGACTGGTTTGTCAGGCGCTCAACTGCGGGGTCATCAGCGCCCATACAAAGTCCCAGTTTTTACACAGTCCAATTTATGTACACAGTCCAGTCTGCTGTCACGAATGATGATGATGATGATGATGATGATGATGATGATGATAAAAACACCGAGACCCCGGGCAGAGAAAATCTCCAACCCGACCGGGAATCTAACCCGGAGCCCCGTGATCCAGAGGCAGCAACGCTAGCCACTAGACCACGAGTTGCGGACGCCTGTTCGGATGGTGTGTGTTGATTAAGTAAAGGTGGTAATGAAGGGATGGCAAAGTTTACTTTAAAAAAAATTAATGGTATTGGGACCGTTACATCAGCCAACAAGTACGTCTATAAGTCCACGTTAATTTAAACTCCGGCCAACCACAGGCAAATTTCCAAAAAATGGCTGTGAGCACTATGGGACTTAACAGCTGAAGTGATCAGCCCCCAGAACTTACAACTACTTAAACCTAACTAACCTAAGGACATCACACACATCCATGCCCGAGGCAGGATTCGAACCTGCGACCGTAGCGGTCGCGCGGTTCCAGACTGAAGCGCCTAGAACCGCTCGGCCACAACGGCCGGCGGAAATTTCCACATTTTGAATTAAATGATCCGCACTGGATCTAAAATACTTTTAATAAAAGTCAAGACCGGCTTTGCGTCAGTTTTTTTTTTTTTATTTTTACAAAGGATTCTTAATGGTCCGAAGAATAAAGGGATACTGAGAAACAGTATCATATAGCAGTACGTGAAGAGTGCTCAGAGATTTTTTTAGCAAGTCGTAGAGGAAAGGTAACTGCCTTAGAGCCACTCCCCATCATTCAAGTCAATTTATAGAAACATAGCGCAGTAAAAGCTGTAGTCCACAGTTAAAATGAGAGGGATAACAGAATGTATAGGGAAAAACCTGGATTAAAACCGAGAAGACAAAACAAAGCCGTAGACTAGTACTGGGCCTTGACAGTTTCAATGTGTGAACCCATTTGACGAGAAGAACCTTACCTAAGGTAAGGCGGGAGCAGGAAGATGACTGAGCAACCGATGGCAAGGCGGTACTGGCCGCTCTGTAAGATGTTTACAGGTGGCGTCGTCAGAGGCGACGGAAGCAAAACCGTCGTTACAGAAGGGGTGGAGGGTGGGGCGGGGAGCGGCTGTATATGTGCTAAACTACTAAAACGTGTGTAGCACAGTACAGAAAAGACTGAGTCCCATTTATAAAAATACTGAAAGTGGGCAATTGAAAAGAATCTGTGAGTGCTCTTAAAGTATTGCAACGTGATATTTTAAGTATCACTTTATTCTTCAGACTATTGTTAAGAATTTTTTGTAATTTTTTTACTGATTTTTGTACAGATCATCTGATGATGCATCTTCAATTGACGTGAAACCGTTCGTGACTTTCAGTGATAGTATTCTACAGTTACTACGGATATTACATTCCAAACATCTGTACATCACAGTGCCCTTGATTTTCATCGATGTATATTTGAAGTTTCAAACATAGTATTTCTAGTTCAGCTTTGGTGAGAGGATAACAACTGACGAATGTTAGTAGGAATTGCACCTTTCGTTTGAAGTGTCCCGACTTTTGACTTGCCAAAGGTGGTAACCGTAAACCCTGATTCTGATTTTAATGACTACAGAACGACGCACGGCTGGTCTATCATTGACGTTTCTAGACAACGGGCTGGATCGTTAACTATTTTTTTTTTAATTTTTCCCCGAACGAGGACGGGTGGAACAGTGGCGTGGCGGTGGACTCGTATTCGAATGGACGGAGCTTCGAATTCGCAACCTGGCACGGCGATGTAGATTTCTCGTGGTTTACGTAAATCGCTTAAGGCAGATGCTAGGATGGTTACTTTTTGTAGAACATGACTGAGCTACTTTCCATCAAAGCTTGCGTTCAGTCTCTAATGACCTCGATGTCGACGGGATATTAGACCACAATATTTCTTTTTTCGATTTTTTTTGGCAAATCACAGTAAAAAAGGTAAAATCTGGTCACACGATGGATAGGGAATGTCTTGTAAGCCACGGCACACTTTCTGTACGAGTGGCATTAGCGATGCGTTTCGCATCGGACAAACGGACAAGTCTTGGCACAGACAGTCATTTGAGAAAGTGAAGAAACATCGTTGAGGCAGCCGCTCTTCCAGTCACATCCAACCGTCAGGTCGAGACGCCGTTTTCGAAATTGCGAAACACTATTTTACTATTAACAAATTCTATAGTTATACTGAAAACTGGAAGTTTATCTCCCTCAGGAACTGTAGTTCTCATTACTGCAAACTGTCAAATATCGAACAAGACAACAGCAAGAACAAAAGGAGGAGCACAAATTGACTAGCGTGCATCTTGTCTGCAGGCAATACCTCCAGACAAGTCAGTAGGAATGTGGAGCTACATAATGTTAAATATAAATTTTGCCCACACCATGGTCCCTGACACTACTAGGTTCAATGAAGTATGATCAAAGCCTTCGCAAACCAGGCGTCTCCCAGATCCCTGCCAATCGGCAAAGCATACGCTGGTGACAACCGTACGCACGGTAGAAGGTAGCTACCGTTAAGTTAGGCGCCACATTGAATTACGCCGCACCGCTATATTAGCCGAGACCGACCAAAGTACAAAAACTGGCCAGACGCAAATAGGACTCGGGCATTGAGGATTCCATACAAGTAATTATGTATATAGGCAGTCAATCAAATGCGGGAATCGATCTCGACGATTTTCGTCTTATCGACACTGATATTGGCAAGTTACCGGTCCCGGCGATCAAGACTTTCGAGACTGTTTCAAGTTTGAAGTCGGATAACAAATGACAAAATATGTTCCGGCATAACATCAAGCGCCGGCACGTCGGCCTGGAAAGTAACCGCAGAGAAGGCTGAGAGACGACGTCAGCCACTAGAACGCTGACTAGGGCGACACCACGACAGGAATGGCACCAAGAAGAGAGTACAAGCTAGCCTCGGCCGCACTAGAAGAGCCGCACCAGAAGATGAGTTGTGATATAAACTCTACAGAAGTGACTTATGTTTTGTTGCATGGAAATTACATATATCGAAGGATTATTGCATGTCGCCAATTGCTTGCGACACCTCACCTCATTATACATCCGCTAAGTTCAGTATTGTCAGTTCACTTTACTGTAATAAACTCCATTAATAAGATTTCCTTGAATGTTGTCTAGCTGTCCGAGAAAACAGCTTCCTATGCACCCTATGTTAGACGAGTGGGTCAGGATCCCACAATAGAAATATTTTTTCGTGTGGTATAATTTCAAATTAACAATTTCCTGATGTTTCTCTTTATGTGTGCTGTGAAACCTTCCTTCTTGTCAAACTTAATGATTCTACGCCAAAGGAAAGTAGCCCATAGGTTTTATTGAGTGAGTTTACGAGTATCAAAATGTATGACCTATCTTCTGACTGCATTGACGTAGAACCTAAACAATTTGCACAGCCAAGGGACTGGTGACTTCATTATGTTACAAATTTCACCTTGATATGGCTCCTCGTTCTTGAGAAAGAAAGGGGCGTAACACACGTAACAAGTGACAAAACTTTTTTTCGTGTGCTATAATCACAAATTCACATTTTTCGGATTTTTTCCTTTACTTGTACAGTGAAACCTTGATTTATGCCAAATTTCATGATTCTAGACCAACTGAAAGTACATTACATTTTTTGATGAGTAAGTTTGCGAGTGTCAAAATATGTGACATAAATGGCCCTATCTTTTGATTGTATTGACTTGGAAGCTGTTGTGTTGTTGTGGTCTTCAGTCCTGAGACTGGTTTGATGCATCTCTCCATGCTACTCTATCCTGTGCAAGCTTCTTCATCTCCCAGTACCTACTGCAACCTACAGCCTTCTGAATCTGCTTAGTGTATTCATCTCTTGGTCTCCCCCTACGATTTTTACCCTCCACGCTGCCCTCCAATACTAAATTGGTGATCCCTTGATGCCTCAGAACATGTCCTACCAACCGATCCCTTCTTCTGGTCAAGTTGTGCCACAAACTTCTCTTCTCCCCAATTCTATTCAATACCTCCTCATTAGTTATGTGATCTACCCATCTAATCTTCAGCATTCTTCTGTAGCACCACATTTTGAAAGCTTCTATTCTCTTCTTGTCCAAAATATTTATTGTCCATGTTTCACTTCCATACATGGCTACACTCCATACAAATACTTTCAGAAATGACTTCCTGACACTTAAATCTATACTCGATGTTAACAAATTTCTCTTCTTCAGAAACGCTTTCCTTGCTATTGCCAGTCTACATTTTATATCCTCTCTACTTCGACCATCATCAGTTATTTTGCTCCCCAAATAGCAAAACTCCTTTACTACTTTAAGTGTCTCATTTCCTAATCTAATACCCTCAACATCACCCGACTTAATTCGACTACATTCCATTATCCTCGTTTTGCTTTTGTTTATGTTCATCTTATATCCTCCCTGCAAGACACCATCCATTCCGTTCAACTGCTCTTCCAAGTCCTTTGCTGTCTCTGATGGAATTACAATGTCATCGGCGCACCTCAAAGTTTTTATTTCTTCTCCATGGATTTTAATACCTACTCCGAATTTTTCTTGTTTTCTTTATTGCTTGCTCAATATACAGATTGAATAACATCGGGGAGAGGCTACAACCCTGTCTTACTCCCTTCCCAACCGCTGCTTCCCTTTCATGTCCCTCGACTCTTATAACTGCCATCTGGTTTCTGTACAAATTGTAAATAGCCTTTCGCTCCCTGTATTTTACCCCTGCCATCTTTAGAATTTGAAAGAGAGTATTCCAGTCAACATTGTCAAAAGCTTTCTTTAAGTCTACAAATGCTAGAAACGTAGGTTTGCCTTTCCTTAATCTTTCTTCTAAGATAAGTCGTAATGTCAGTATTGCCTCACGTGTTCCAGTATTTCTACGGAATCCAAACTGATCTTCCCCGAGGTCGGCTTCTACTAGTTTTTCCATTCGTCTGTAAAGAATTCGTGTTAGTATTTTGCAGCTGTGGCTTATTAAACTGATTGTTCGGTAATTCTCACATCTGTCAACACCTGCTTTCTTTGGGATTGGAATTATTATATTCTTCTTGAAGTCTGAGGGTATTTCGCCTGTTTCATACATCTTGCTCACCAGATGGTAGAGTTTTGTCAGGACTGGCTCTCCTAAGGCCGTCAGTAGTTCGAATGGAATGTTGTCTACTCCGGGGGCCTTGTTTCGACTCAGGACTTTCAGTGCTCTGTCAAACTCTTCACGCAGTATCGTATCTCCCATTTCATCTTCATCTACATCCTCTTCCATTTCCATAATATTGTCCTCAAGTACATCGCCCTTGTATAGACCCTCTATATACTCCTTCCACCTTTCTGCTTTCTTCTTCAGAAACGCTTTCCTTGCTATTGCCAGTCTACATTTTATATCCTCTCTACTTCGACCATCATCAGTTATTTTGCTCCCCAAATAGCAAAACTCCTTTACTACTTTAAGTGTCTCATTTCCTAATCTAATACCCTCAACATCACCCGACTTAATTCGACTACATTCCATTATCCTCGTTTTGCTTTTGTTTATGTTCATCTTATATCCTCCCTGCAAGACACCATCCATTCCGTTCAACTGCTCTTCCAAGTCCTTTGCTGGCTCTGATGGAATTACAATGTCATCGGCGCACCTCAAAGTTTTTATTTCTTCTCCATGGATTTTAATACCTACTCCGAATTTTTCTTGTTTTCTTTATTGCTTGCTCAATATACAGATTGAATAACATCGGGGAGAGGCTACAACCCTGTCTTACTCCCTTCCCAACCGCTGCTTCCCTTTCATGTCCCTCGACTCTTATAACTGCCATCTGGTTTCTGTACAAATTGTAAATAGCCTTTCGCTCCCTGTATTTTACCCCTGCCATCTTTAGAATTTGAAAGAGAGTATTCCAGTCAACATTGTCAAAAGCTTTCTTTAAGTCTACAAATGCTAGAAACGTAGGTTTGCCTTTCCTTAATCTTTCTTCTAAGATAAGTCGTAATGTCAGTATTGCCTCACGTGTTCCAGTATTTCTACGGAATCCAAACTGATCTTCCCCGAGGTCGGCTTCTACTAGTTTTTCCATTCGTCTGTAAAGAATTCGTGTTAGTATTTTGCAGCTGTGGCTTATTAAACTGATTGTTCGGTAATTCTCACATCTGTCAACACCTGCTTTCTTTGGGATTGGAATTATTATATTCTTCTTGAAGTCTGAGGGTATTTCGCCTGTTTCATACATCTTGCTCACCAGATGGTAGAGTTTTGTCAGGACTGGCTCTCCTAAGGCCGTCAGTAGTTCGAATGGAATGTTGTCTACTCCGGGGGCCTTGTTTCGACTCAGGACTTTCAGTGCTCTGTCAAACTCTTCACGCAGTATCGTATCTCCCATTTCATCTTCATCTACATCCTCTTCCATTTCCATAATATTGTCCTCAAGTACATCGCCCTTGTATAGACCCTCTATATACTCCTTCCACCTTTCTGCTTTCTTCTTCAGAAACGCTTTCCTTGCTATTGCCAGTCTACATTTTATATCCTCTCTACTTCGACCATCATCAGTTATTTTGCTCCCCAAATAGCAAAACTCCTTTACTACTTTAAGTGTCTCATTTCCTAATCTAATACCCTCAACATCACCCGACTTAATTCGACTACATTCCATTATCCTCGTTTTGCTTTTGTTTATGTTCATCTTATATCCTCCCTGCAAGACACCATCCATTCCGTTCAACTGCTCTTCCAAGTCCTTTGCTGGCTCTGATGGAATTACAATGTCATCGGCGCACCTCAAAGTTTTTATTTCTTCTCCATGGATTTTAATACCTACTCCGAATTTTTCTTGTTTTCTTTATTGCTTGCTCAATATACAGATTGAATAACATCGGGGAGAGGCTACAACCCTGTCTTACTCCCTTCCCAACCGCTGCTTCCCTTTCATGTCCCTCGACTCTTATAACTGCCATCTGGTTTCTGTACAAATTGTAAATAGCCTTTCGCTCCCTGTATTTTACCCCTGCCATCTTTAGAATTTGAAAGAGAGTATTCCAGTCAACATTGTCAAAAGCTTTCTTTAAGTCTACAAATGCTAGAAACGTAGGTTTGCCTTTCCTTAATCTTTCTTCTAAGATAAGTCGTAATGTCAGTATTGCCTCACGTGTTCCAGTATTTCTACGGAATCCAAACTGATCTTCCCCGAGGTCGGCTTCTACTAGTTTTTCCATTCGTCTGTAAAGAATTCGTGTTAGTATTTTGCAGCTGTGGCTTATTAAACTGATTGTTCGGTAATTCTCACATCTGTCAACACCTGCTTTCTTTGGGATTGGAATTATTATATTCTTCTTGAAGTCTGAGGGTATTTCGCCTGTTTCATACATCTTGCTCACCAGATGGTAGAGTTTTGTCAGGACTGGCTCTCCTAAGGCCGTCAGTAGTTCGAATGGAATGTTGTCTACTCCGGGGGCCTTGTTTCGACTCAGGACTTTCAGTGCTCTGTCAAACTCTTCACGCAGTATCGTATCTCCCATTTCGTCTTCATCTACATCCTCTTCCATTTCCATAATATTGTCCTCAAGTACATCGCCCTTGTATAGACCCTCTATATACTCCTTCCACCTTTCTGCTTTCCCTTCTTTGCTTAGAACTGGGTTTCCATCTGAGTTCTTGATGTTCATACAAGTGGTTCTCTTATCTCCAAAGGTCTCTTTAATTTTCCTGTAGGCAGTATCTATCTTACCCCTAGCGAGATAAGCCTCTGCATCCTTACATTTGTCCTCTAGCCATCCCTGCTTAGCCATTTTGCACTTCCTGTCGATCTCATTTTTGAGACGTTTGTATTCCTTTTTGCCTGCTTCATTTACCGCATTTTTATATTTTCTCCTTTCATCAATTAAATTCAATATTTCTTCTGTTACCCAAGGATTTCTACTAGACCTCGTCTTTTTACCTAGTTGATCTTCTGCTGCCTTCACTACTTCATCCCTCAAAGCTACCCATTCTTCTTCTACTGTATTTCTTTCCCACATTCCTGTCAATTGTTCCCTTATGCTCTCCCTGAAACTCTCTACAACCTCTGGTTCTTTCAGTTTATCCAGGTCCCATCTCCTTAAATTCCCACCTTTTTGCAGTTTCTTCAGTTTTAATCTACAGTTCATAACCAATAGGTTGTGGTCGGAGTCCACATCTGCCCCTGGAAATGTCTTACAATTTAAAACCTGGTTCCTAAATCTCTGTCTTACCATTATATAATCTATCTGATACCTTTTAGTATCTCCAGGGTTCTTCCATGTATACAACCTTCTATCATAATTCTTAAACCAAGTGTTAGCTATGATTAAGTTGTGCTCTGTGCAAAATTCTACCAGGCGGCTTCCTCTTTCATTTCTTAGCCCCAATCCATATTCACCTACTACGTTTCCTTCTCTCCCTTTTCCTACACTCGAATTCCAGTTACCCATGACTATTAAATTTTCGTCTCCCTTCACTATCTGAATAATTTCTTTTATTTCATCATACATTTCATCAATTTCTTCGTCATCTGCAGAGCTAGTTGGCATATAAACTTGTACTACTGTAGTAGGTGTGGGCTTCGTATCTATCTTGGCCACAATAATGCGTTCACTAAGCTGTTTGTAGTAGTTTACCCGCGTTCCTATTTTCCTATTCATTATTAAACCTACTCCAGCATTACCCCTATTTGACTTTGTGTTTATAACCCTGTAGTCACCTGACCAGAAGTCTGCCACAGGATCATACATCTTAGTATGTGACAAAATTCAATTTGATACGCCTAACAGTTCCTGAGAAAAAGGGATCTTAACAGACGGACGAAACAATCAGATAAAAAATTACAAAAAGTTTTCCGTTTGATATAACTACAAATTCACAATTTTCGGATTTTTTCTTTGGTTGTAGTATGAAATATTGAGTCTTGGCAAATTTCATGATTTTACGTCAACGGGAAGTAACCTGTAGTTTTTGATGTCTGAGTTTGCGAGTATCAAAACACACACTGAAGAGCCAAAGAAACTGGTACACCTGCCTAATATCGTGTGGTGCCCCCGCGACGACGCAGTACTGCCGCAACACGACGTGGCGTGGACTGGACTGGACTAATGTCTGAAGTAGTGCTGGGGGGAACTGACAGAATGACTCCGGCAGGGCTGTCTATAAATACGTAAAAAGTACGAGAGGGTTGAGATCTCTTCTGAACAGCATGTTGCAAGGAATCCCAGATATGCTCAATAATGTTCAGGTCTGGGGAGTTTGGCGGCCAGCGGAAGTGTTTAAACTCAGAAGACTGTTCCTGGTGCCACTCTGTAGCAATTCTGGACGTGTGGGATGTCGCATTGTGCTGCCGGAATTGCCCAAAGTCCGTCGGAATGCACGATGGAGACGAACGGATGCAGACGATCGGGCGTGTCACCTGCCAGAGTCGCATCTAGACGTATCAGGGCTCCCATATTACTCCAACTGCACACGCCCCACACCATTACAAAGTAATCAAGGGTACACGAGAGGCCCTTCGGCTCAGGAAGCCCATATCGATACTGTTTCATTGAATGGTTCGCACGCTGAAACTTGTTGATGACCCAACATCGTAATCTGCAGCAATTTGCGGAAGGGTTGCACTTCTGTCACGTTGAACGATTCTCTTCAGTAGTCGTTGGTTCCGTTCTTGCAGGATCTTTTTCCGGCCGCAGCGATGTCGGAGATTTGATGTTTTACCGGATTCCTGATATTCACGGTACACTCGGTAAAATCCCCACATCATCGACACCTGGAGATGCTGTGTCCCATCGCTCGTGCGCCGACTATAACACCATGTTCAAACTCACTTAAATCTTGATAACCTGCCATTGTAGCAGCAGTAACCGATCTTACAACTGTGCCAGACACTTGTTGTCTTATATAGGCATTGCCGAGGGCAGCGCTGTATTCTGCCTGTTTTCATATCTCTGTATTTGAATACGCATGCCTATACCAGTTTCTTTGGCGCTTCAGTGTTCAAATGTGTGTGTGAAATCTTATGGGATGTAACTGCTAAGGTCATCAGTCCCCAAGATTACACACTACTTAACCTAAATTATCCTAAGGACGAACACACACACCCATGCCCGAGGGAGGACTCGAACCTCCACCGGGACCAGCCGCACGGCGCTTCAGTTTATATGGCCGTACCTTTTGATTGCACTGACTTAGAAGCTTCACTTTTTATATCCCCAATGAGCCTTAGATCTTACTATGTGATATAAATTTCAAGTTGACACGTCTGCCCATTCCTGAGAAAGAGAGTTTTGGACACACAAACTGACGCAAAACTTTTTGACCGATTGAGGTACGGAACCGAAAAAACTGGAGATACTATAGAATATAACAAAACCAGGCTACTTAGGCAGTCTTCCTCCCTCTGGGATTGCTTTATGAAAGAGGCCACTGAAATTAAGATCCAAGATAGCGGCCTACAACTGAGTGAGGCCTGGAAGCCTGCACTAAGCTAAGAAAAAGAGTTCCCGTACAGTGAGGTCCGCACCCGACAGCGATAGCGCAGACACAGGAGACCAGAGTTCTGAGCCGGCCGTCATCAGACCCGCCATCTGCATCACCCATCGCGGCGGCTGCGCGCGTGGCGGCAGGATCGGAGTGATGGGGCAGTTAACGGCCACGAGAAGAACAGCGGTCATCAGCAACCAGCTGCATGATGGCAACAAATCTGTTTCCCAAAATATCGAGGAGCACTTGCGAAGTGACCCAAGCGGACACGCGAGCACTCTACAACACAAGTTTCTCTTCGTTAAGCTGTGCTTCAGTGCTGATGGGAAATTTACAATGCAGTCTATTTCGGTACATTATGGTTCCACCCTCAGGCGCCATTTGCTTTGACAGCGCAAGTACGCACCTTACTCAGACACTTAGCCCTTGCAGCAACGAAATCAAAAACTGACACCTCGTAACTAGAAAACACATGTTGAGAAACACAGCCGAAAACAGGAGATAACAGATGATATTTGTGGATAAATTTTTGGTAGTCAAAAATAATTCAAATCGTAAATTAAGTGTGGTCATTTATTCTAGTGCTTGTCAATGGAAAGCAACTTTCTGATAAATAAAAGATAAAAGATTACTGACCCAGTACAACTGTATTTCCGAAAGGAATACTTGCAAATTGCGAGTCAATCGTGAGTCACTGAAAGATATAAATGAACACCTCGCAACTCAAGCAGCTGAAATAATCTCGGTAAAATAGTTACTACCGAGGGCTTTGCAGGATTCGATACATCCATAATGGGAATACACATATCGCAACTGTGGAAATTTCTAAGGCAATACGTAACCTCTGTTCCCCTCGGTCATTACGTCATAGCGATGAGTCATCCTATGTCGTCACTGGCTGCTGAACCGTAGTAACTTTGTAGCATCAATCAGGAAGTGTCAAAGTGCATCACGTTATAAACTCAAGTGTTCCAGTCTGATAACAATTATGCATGCATGTATGTATGTATATCTGTCAAAGTTGCGCTGTCACCAATCGTTTTACGTTTTTTCAGTGTGTCGTTTGGGCAGTGTGCTCATTACCAGTTTGTACACTTCAAATAGAGGCTGCATTGTTTCGCTCAGATATCTCCGGAATCTACATTTATAACTGCCATATTATGGCATGTTTAGGCTGCTTAAGTTCGAGGGGGGGGGGGGGGGGCAATCCAGAGTTCCTTTGTGTCTACACTAAGGTTCCTCTCGTGTCCACATGGCACAAAAGAATATCGCTCTTTGCCGGCCGTTCCGTTCTAGGCGCTTCAATCAGGAATCGCGCTACTGCTACGGTCGCAGGTTCGAATCCTGGCTCGGCATGAATGTGTGTGATGTCCTTAGGTTAGTTAGGTTTAAGTAGTTATAAGCCTAGGGGACTGATAACCTCAGATGTTAAGTCCCATAGTGCTCAGAGCCATTTGAGCTAATATCGCGCTTTAAATCAAATTAATCTCGTTTGGATAATATTAAACATTCAGTCACCTTACAAGCAGTGTTCCAAAGTCACCCATATTTTTTTTCTCCTTTTCGTCTGGAGCCTTCGTCTTTGCTGGCGCACGTTGCTTCGGTAGTGCTCAGCGCTATGGTAGCGAGATCAGATCTTAGAGATGAAAGACACTTAACTATAGTATTTAACTTCCAACGTGAACGTACGTCCACAAATCTCTGTGCACAGTGTTTGCAGTGAGATCACTGAGATGCACTGCTGACGACAATTATTACAATCTTTGCATCGGACTGGAGAGTGTTTGCTATCCTCTTTTACACACACACACACACACACACACACACACACACACACACAGAGACAGACAGAGACAGAGAGAGAGAGAGAGAGAGACGTGCGTGCGCTAAGTCATACATCACTAATAGATAAAGGATTGTGTCGTCGACAACTAGATAAGCAATGAAGGTACTTGGACAGCAAGCCAGAAATGAAAAGAGAGAGAGGAACTGTCGTTTTTATACTAGAGATCACAAACGGAGAGAGTACGAGTCGGGTTGCGTACTTCACAAATCACGGGACCGCTGTTACATCAGTGCTAATGGATTCACTTCGTTCCCTCCGTAGTTCCGCTAGTATGAGTCTGAGAACCGTGCGCTGCGGTCGCTTCGTACTCGTGGAATCGTCTTCTCTTACTAAAGCGTGCTGGACTGTAAGGCTAGTTGTGACTTAGTACGGAAGAGGAATGTACGATCTTGCTGCTGTAACGTAGGAGTGACAAGGCAAAATACCGATTGTCGGCAACAGATAGCCCTTAAGGAAGCTATGTTGTGTGAGAAAATGGAGTGGGTAAGACGAAACTTAATTGATGCAAAGTACGCAATTGTAAACGTGTACCGTTAGAGGAAGAGTGATATCTGGAGTATGTTTCACGCTACATCCACTCTTCAAACGAGAAACATACAACTTTTGAACAACGTAAACAAAATGGTCGTATTTTTATTTATTCCACTTCTACCACGAGAAAACATGTGTGTTGCGTCAACGAAAACTGGGCATAGAGCGACGTCACTGTTACACCCCTGCGACGAAACAGAGCACTATTTCTCTATTCACTTGGTCATGGCAACTTGCGTTTATGGGCTACAAGTGATATGTGTAGCTTGTCAATCATTTCCGTAATCTATTTTAATAATTAGTCACCGTTTAGAGCTAGCACTTCATCCTCACTCATGTTTTCTGGCACTGTCGTTACAGACTCGGTAACGCCTCGACGTGTGTAGAAGTCAGCGTAATTGTTTAAGACATTTTTCGAATAGCTATTAAGTATTAAAATAAATTTACAGAAGTCTTAGAAAAAGTTCTCTCTACATAAATGTATGTATAAACAGTAGTCACTAGTAACCGATCAGTCGTTATATTGGTATACAACTTCCTTCTGACATTTAAGAATGTTGACATTTTATGGCATATCAACTTGCACTTAAGAATGACTATAAGGCTGAAATCATGACTGTGTGAAATAAATAAACAATAATTTGTGGAAATTTCTTTCAAAACGGTTGCGCATGAAGCGCGAATGTCGCGAGTCCACGGCACCCGGAGACGACAAGTTCGGTGATGACGTCACATGACCCTGTTGGCGAGTTTAAAGCGGGTATATACCGAGTTCTTTCACCCAGAGAGTTTGTTTTATTTCAGACTCAGTTTCGAACAGTAAAGGTCATCCTCACCCCAGTTGAGAAGACAAGAAAGTAATTTCCATTTAATTATAAATGGAAGCACAGCACCATGATTGGAAACTATTGACAATAATATCTACATACAGCGTAAAAAGGCAACGACCTGAGAAACAAAATAATGTCCTCGTGTCAACAAAATAAACCACCTCATAAAATGTGGAAACTACACAACTTTCGCAACACTTTTTTTGGAAATTTGTGGTAAGTTCCGATGGGACCAAACTGGTGAGGTCATCGGTTCCTAAGCTCACACACCACTTAATCTAACTTAAACTTAAGCTAAGGACAAAACACACACACCCATGTCCGAGGGAGAACTCGAACCTCCGACGGAGGGAGCCACGCGAACCGTGGCAAGGCGCCTCTGACTGCGGGGTTTTAACACTGTTTCTTAGATTGTCGTCTTTTCACGTTGCATTTAGATGTAGTCATAATAATTTGTAATCCTGGTTCAGTGCTTTCGGTTCTGACTGTATGTACATTCCTCTTGTGTCTTGTAGACCGATCCGAAGAAGATCAGTACTGCTCGAAAGTGGTTACAACATAAAACAAACTTTTTCGATCAAAGATTGGTAGAAATAGGTAAGGTGGGGTAAAGTGGCTACTCTTTGGGAAATTTAATTTTCGCCAAACCATTATTATTGATGGAAGGTTTCCGCTTACACATTTTCAATCTACGTATTATAAGGTATCACACCAAATATTTTTAAGTGAAGAAGAAAATAATATATAGGAACTATACGCATTTCTCTGAAGCCTTACATGGTGCCTCTTTTCCCTACATAAGGAAGTAACGTGGTCAATGCCATTACTACAGGATCCCATGTTTGTTGTTCGGATTGCTGGCATATTTCCAAGGCATCTTGACGCTTTAGTGTCAAATAATACCAAACGGCTGCAGCAAACCGTTCTTAATGGCATTTTTGTATTAGGTCACATAACAAAACAAAGACGGTTTTAGAAAATATCAATTAACTCAAAATCGTTACAAATGGGTAGAATGACGGATGATAAATTTATATACACGAGGAGAACAGTACTGGCTCCTAATTTCTTACTGTTACCAGCGACTGGTAACAGTAAACTTGTTTCATTTATGTCAGAAACAGCGTGTTGAATTTCCAATTCGAATAGTTCGACCGCACATGGAGCACTCTCTCCTTCGGCAAGACAACGGCAGACCACACAGGAAGGTTGCGACAAGTGCAACAGTCCGACGCCTTGGGTTCACTGTCATCGATCGCTCTCCTTACAGTCCCGACTTGGCCCCATCCGGTTTTCATCTAGGCCTTCTCAAATTCATCATATGCTGAAACTTCCTGGCAGATTAAAACTGTGTGCCGGACCGAGACTCGAACTCGAGTGCGAGTGTCGGTCCAGCACACAGTTTTAATCTGCCTGGAAGTTTCATTTCGCGCACACTCCGCTGCAGAGTGAAAATCTCATCCTGGAAACATCCCCCAGGCTGTGGCTAAGCCATGTCTTCGCAATATCCTTTCTTTCAGGAGTGCTAGTTCTGCAAGGTTCGCAGGAGAGCTTCTGTAAAGTTTGGAAGGTAGGAGACGAGGTACTGGCAGAAGTAAAGCTGTGAGTACCGGGCGTGAGTCGTGCTTCGGTAGCTCAGTTGGTAGAGCACTTGCCTGCGAAAGGCAAAGGTCCCGAATTCGAGTCTCGGTCGGGCACACAGTTTTAATCTGCCAGGAAGTTTCGGTTTTCATCTGTTTCAAAAACTTAAGGAACCCCCTCGAGGTGTTCGCTTTGATAGTGATGAAGCGGTGCAAGCAGAGATCAGGTTGGGACTCTGTCAACAAAGTCAGACATTCTCGTGTTTTGTCGCCAGGGTAACCACCTTGAAAAATAAACATGCAGACATGACGAATAAAGATGCAGAATGTTAACAACGTTAGTTTTATTTAAAAAGCTTTAAGAATTTTCACATAAAAAAATTCGGAGGCATTACTTTCCAGCAAGTTCTCGTAAAATGGTTAAGAAAAACAGTGTGAGCCGTAGTATTATACTTGCTACATGGAAGCATATAACTCATATCTGGGTAATGATTTTGGCACCAAGAACACCATGTCGACAATAGTGGTCCACAGATGACACTTTAAACCGAAAGAAAAAAACAAGGAACTACATTTGTGGTAGCTAAAAGACAATACTTAAACATTGATAATAAGTGTTACACTGCGTATGATGACACAAGACTTACATAAATCAGAAAAGTGTTTACTGAAGTATAACGGTACATGCTCCTCTATCAAACTCACCGACAACAATAATGATGTCTATCAGAAACAGTCTGGCCCCTTCCCGGTAGGCAGCAGCAGTGTACAGGCCGTCCTGGCCCCCACCTTTTACAATTTCAAGCATCTAGATTGCTTTATCTTCAGCGACTCCACACTTCGTCACACGTAATACGTGCCATTTCCGTTCGCGGTACCTGGGGAGAACTGTAGGAAAATCTTGGGTCCTCTGCTGTTCTTAATATATATTAATGACTTGCCATTCTATATTCACGAAGATGCAAAGCTGGTACTTTTTGCCGATGATACAAGTATAGCTATCACACCCAACAGACAAGAATTAATGGGTGAAATTGTAAACGGTGTTTTTCAGAAAATTATTGAGTGGTTCTCTGGAAATTGGCTCTCATTAAACTTTGACAAAGACAGTACATACAGTTCCACACAGAAAATGGAATAACACCATTAATAAATATAGACTTCGATCAGAAATCTGTGGCTA
Source organism: Schistocerca nitens (assembly GCF_023898315.1). Classification (NCBI taxonomy): domain Eukaryota; kingdom Metazoa; phylum Arthropoda; class Insecta; order Orthoptera; family Acrididae; genus Schistocerca; species Schistocerca nitens. The sequence continues at coordinate 443,343,936 of NC_064621.1, read as the reverse complement.
AGGTAGAATATTCAAAATTTCTAGGTGTATGCATTGATGAGAGGTTGAACTGGAAAAAACACACTCAGGATCTGCTGAAACGTTTGAGTTCAGCTACTTATGCTATTAGGGTCATTGCAAATTTCGGCGATATACATCTCAGTACATTAGCTTACCACGCCTATTTTCATTTTCTGCTTTCGTTTGGCATCACATTCTGGGGTAACTCATCACTGAGTAAAAGAGTGTTCATTTCACAAAAGCATGGAATCAGAATAATTGCAGAGCTAGAGATTTTCACTATATATAGTGAGGCTACAGTGAAAATCTCTATCTCTTTAAGTAAGTGATGTAGGATGATCTTGGATGAGCTCTAGCAATTATTCTGGTTACATGCTTTTGTGCAATGAACACTCTTTTACTCAGTGATGAGTATGTGTGTATATATATATATATATATATATATATATATATATATATATATATATATATTCCTGGAAATGGAAAAAAGAACACATTGACACCGGTGTGTCAGACCCACCATACTTGCTCCGGACACTGCGAGAGGGCTGTACAAGCAATGATCACACGCACGGCACAGCGGACACACCAGGAACCGCGGTGTTGGCCGTCGAATGGCGCTAGCTGCGCAGCATTTGTGCACCGCCGCCGTCAGTGTCAGCCAGTTTGCCGTGGCATACGGAGCTCCATCGCAGTCTTTAACACTGGTAGCATGCCGCGACAGCGTGGACGTGAACCGTATGTGCAGTTGACGGACTTTGAGCGAGGGCGTATAGTGGGCATGCGGGAGGCCGGGTGGACGTACCGCCGAATTGCTCAACACGTGGGGCGTGAGGTCTCCACAGTACATCGATGTTGTCGCCAGTGGTCGGCGGAAGGTGCACGTGCCCGTCGACCTGGGACCGGACCGCAGCGACGCACGGATGCACGCCAAGACCGTAGGATCCTACGCAGTGCCGTAGGGGACCGCACCGCCACTTCCCAGCAAATTACGGACACTGTTGCTCCTGGGGTATCGGCGAGGACCATTCGCAAACGTCTCCATGAAGCTGGGCTACGGTCCCGCACACCGTTAGGCCGTCTTCCGCTCACGCCCCAACATCGTGCAGCCCGCCTCCAGTGGTGTCGCGACAGGCGTGAATGGAGGGACGAATGGAGACGTGTCGTCTTCAGCGATGAGAGTCGCTTCTGCCTTGGTGTCAATGATGGTCGTATGCGTGTTTGGCGCCGTGCAGGTGAGCGCCACAATCAGGATTGCATACGACCGAGGCACACAGGGCCAACACCCGGCATCATGGTGTGGGGAGCGATCTCCTACACTGGCCGTACACCACTGGTGATCGTCGAGGGGACACTGAATAGTGCACGGTACATCCAAACCGTCATCGAACCCATCGTTCTACCATTCCTAGACCGGCAAGGGAACTTGCTGTTCCAACAGGACAATGCACGTCCGCATGTATCTCGTGCCACCCAACGTGCTCTAGAAGGTGTAAGTCAACTACCCTGGCCAGCAAGATCTCCGGATCTGTCCCCCATTGAGCATGTTTGGGACTGGATGAAGCGTCGTCTCACGCGGTCTGCACGTCCAGCACGAACGCTGGTCCAACTGAGGCGCCAGGTGGAAATGGCATGGCAAGCCGTTCCACAGGACTACATCCAGCATCTCTACGATCGTCTCCATGGGAGAATAGCAGCCTGCATTGCTGCGAAAGCTGGATATACACTGTACTAGTGCCGACATTGTGCATGCTCTGTTGCCTGTGTCTATGTGCCTGTGGTTCTGTCAGTGTAATCATGTGATGTATCTGTCCCCAGGAATGTGTCAATAAAGTTTCCCCTTCCTGGGACAATGAATTCACGGTGTTCTTATTTCAATTTCCAGGAGTGTATATATTCACTTATGAAATTTGCTATTAACAATCAGAACGAATTCAAAAGTAATAGCAGTGTACATGGCTACAACACTAGGAGAAAGAATTATCTTCACTATTCAGGGTTAAATCTAACTTAGGCTCAGAAGGGGGTAAATTATGCTGCCACAGCGGAAGTTTTTGGTCACTTACCTAATAGCATCAGAAGTCCGACAGATAGCCATATAGCATTTAAAAGGAAATTAAAACAATTTCTTAATGGCAACTCCTTCTACTCATTAGATGAATTTGTGGATGTAGTAAGTGGGCAATTTCCCCAACCCCTACAAAAAAGAAATTAAGTGTCATGTAATATTTTGTGTAATGCAATATCTTGTATAGACACCTTTTACTAACCTGACACGTTCCACATCATTACGAAGTGTCGTATTCATGATCAATGGAACAAGTACTAATCTAATCTAATCTATCTTACAATAAAGTACAGCATCTGGCCAGTCTGTCTTGTCGTCGTCTTTCGGAAGAGACATTTTTCGTCTTACGCTGTGCACCGTTGTGAGGAGGGAGAGCGCCAACTATTACGAGGCCAGAGCTATTACGCGAGGAGGCCTAGTGGAGCGGAACTGGCGGCAGTGATACGTCGCGTCGTCAGGTGATTCATGCCGAACGGGAAGCGCCGCGCGTCGGACCGGTCGACCGGAAGTAATGAGCAATCGGCCCTGGCGCGAGCTGTGGCGACCAAGCTGTTCGCCGAAATGTTTGCATCGCGAAGCAGCAGCTTTCTCCTGTACCCAACACATCTACGAGGCAGTAGTAGCCGCCTGAAGTACCAACCGCGTGGAAAGGATGCAGTCACGACAGTCTCTGGTGCGAAATTTGTTGCCGTTTGACAGCTGGAGCGACATTAGTGCTCCAAGCGGTGAGAAAGCACGACGTTTATTTTCAGATATTTTCCACTTAATTAAAAAACATTTGTTAAATTTTTGCGTCCATGTGTTAGTAAATTACCAAGAGCCATGACTTATCGTGACACACATGTAAAAACAACTGAATCACACTGATTCAATGACAACATCTACAACTTATTCATGAAGAAATGCTATCGAAAACGTGTATTTTTGCAGCTTTCTCCGCTGAAAGCAAGAGAATATAAACACTTATTTCATGCCTGAGATGCACACATTTGTATTGTTATCATTGGCATACAACTTGGCGCTTAAAAATTTATGGAATCTAATGATCCACACATTCTTACACTTCTCTCGACTTCCTAACACACGAATATTTTTGTAAATGTAATTATCCCAGCTTCAAAAGAGAATGTATTGAAGACTCTTGCCGTCTGTGGCTCAGATTTAGCAACAATTGTGAAATTTGTTTGTTCTGTGTTTGGAAGCAGCTTTACGGTTATTGACGTCTTATCACGCCTGTGTGGTTTTCCCTTAAACTGCAGACGTGGTGGCTTATCTGGTACATTGATATTATAATCCATATAGGTTCCCTACGTTCCACATTCACTGATTTTGCTGAAAGTGTACAGAACATAGCTTTGTTGGGTAGTTACACGACGTCTTTCTGCAAAGGTCAGATCATCTTGTGCTTACTAGTAATTTTTTTGTTATTAAGGGAAAACGACATTATTCAGTAAATATCTGTATGTTACACGAAAATCGTAAATAAACTGTCCTGTGAGGTACCATTTCATACCTCTCAGGGTGCTTAGGAAAGTAAAGCATGAGAAATGTGGTATTATAAGGTATTGCCGATTTTATGGCATCACATACACTCCCTATTGTAAAACCTATGTTACAAATCAATATAAACGTTAGTATTCGCATTCATCCGCTGTCGTATTCAGAAGTATTGCTTTCTGGCCGCTTGGGGCGCTGCTATCACTGTGGGTATCAAAACCAAGACGGGACGTCGCCACTGTTCCGTAAGACTGTGTTATAGCAGTGATCGTCAAACTATTTTGCTCAAGAGCCAATGCTGACATTTTGGGGTGGCATCTTGGGCCGCATGTTGCCGATCTTACTATTAACTGGTAGTCTACATATTATGAGCCTTCAACAGACTATTGCAAGGGCGCAGTTAAGTTGGCTGCCGGGCCGTATCGTTAAAAGTCGGTACCAGTCGCAACCCTTCGAGTCGACTATTCTCTAATTGCTGACACCCTCAGCAACAGCACAGATGAGACACTTCAATTTCCTGACGAAGTGGTGGTGTGCTGTATATGCGAGAACATGATTAATTAAAAACACAGTAATTATATTTAAAAGTGTTATTCGATATGCTGCTTCTAGTCCAAGCGGCACATCGATGCAACTGCTCAGTCGTGAGTTGTGCTGTAGTAAGTTAACACTTGTTTGTGTCTCTCGTCATGGAAATGGAACTGCATAATATTGCCCAACGGTATGCCATTTCTCTTTGTGTTAAATTGGGTGAAAACGCGACGACAACTTACCGTAAGCTTCAGAAGGGTTTTGGAGAGGAAGTTATGTCAAGAGCTCAAGTTTCTTAGTGGCATAAAATGTTTAGTGAAGACAGAACGAATGTTGAAGATGAAGACCGCAGTGGACGACCATCATGCTTGTGTGCTTCTTTGATTCCAAGGGAATTGGTCATAAAGAGTGGGAGCCTCCTGGACAAACAATTAACCAATATTACTACAAAGAAATTTTAGAAAGACTTCGTAAAAGAGTTCCTCGTGTCCATGCCAACATTGCTGCTAATTGGATTCTGCATCACGATAATGTGCCATCCCACAGTGCTCTATCAGTACAGAAATTTTTAACCTCAAAACAAATATCGTTACTAACACAGCCACCTTATCACCAAATATCGCTCCGTGCGACTTTTTTCTATTTCCAAGAGTCAAAACAGCGGTCAAGGGACACCATTTTCAAACAACACAAGATGTCCAAAAAGCTGTGACGAGGGTCTTGGAGGATATTACAGAAGATGAGTTCCAGAAATGTTACCATCAACGGAAAAAGTGTGTGCAATCAGAAGGGAACTACTCTGAAGGAGAAAACACTAAACTTGACTAAAACGGTAAACAATATATATTTTTTTTTCACATCAGTCTCATTACTTTATTGTCGCACCTTGTATATGCATACTTGAGTTCCAGATGGACGAGATCACCCAAAAATTGCCTCTGGCCTGGACGCTCCCAACAACTGTTGAAGGGTGTTTGCTTTCATACGCTTCACGCAGTATACACCAGCGGCCATCTGTCCGATGGAGTATAGAACGTGATGCATCTGAAAAGGCCATCCGTCGCCGCTCTGTAGACGTCCAGTTGCGGTATTGGCATGTAAAATCCAGCCTTCGTCGCCGATGAATACCAGATAGCATGGGTGTACGAACCAGGCGCTTGCAGCGGACGCCCATAAGCATAAACGTTCGCTGAGGAAATACTACTGGTAGCCCCTTGGTCCATCTGGGCGGTCAGTTGCTGAACAGTTGCTCCTATATTCGCCATACACATCTCCACAGCTGTCGTTAGCCCTGTCATCTACGACCCGTGGTGAATCACTTATCTCTGCGCCGGTTTTGGTTAGCGCCAGTTTGACACGCGTGGTATACTTTAACCACGACAGCAAGCGAAGAGGTTACAAACTTAACCGTTTCGGAAATGCTTGCACACTTGGTCCGACGGATAAATCGCTCTGTTTCCGCATTACGACGACGACAACGACTGAACTGGCTGCCACATGCCCCCAACACGTTTTATACGAGGTGCGACAATAAAGTAATGAAACTGATGTGAAAAAATGTTGCTTACCGTTTTAGTCAAGTTTAGTGGTGTCTGCTTCAAAGTAGTTCCCTTCTGATTGCACACACTTTCTCCAGCGCTTCTGCCATTGATTATAACATTTCTGGAAGTCATCTTCTGTAATATCCTCCAAGACCCTCGTCACAGCTTTTTGGACATATTGTGCTGTTTGAAAATCGTGTCCCTTGACCGCCGTTTTGACTCTTGGAAATAGAAAAAAGTGGCACGGAGCCATAACTGGTGAATAAGGTGGCTGTGGTAGTACTGAAATTTGTTTTGAGGTTAAAAATTGCTGTACTGACAGCAGTATGGGATGGCGCATTATCGTGATGCAGAATCCAATTATCAGCAATGTTGGCATAGATACGAAGAACTCTTTTACAAAGTCTTTCTAAAATTTCTTTGTAGTAATGTTGGTTAACTGTTTGTTTAGGAGCCACCCACTCTTGATGAACAATTCCCTTGGAATCAAGAAGCACTCAAGCATGCATTTCACTTTTGACTTCAACATTGGTTCTCCCTTCACTAAACATTTTATGCCAACGAAAAACTTGAGCTCTTGACATAACCTCCTCTCTAAAAGCCTTCTGACACTTACTGTAAGTTGTCGCGTTTTCACCTAATTTACCGCAAAAATAAATGGCACACTGTTGCGCAATATTATGCAGTTCCATTTCCGTGATGAGAGACACAAACACATGTTAACTAACTACAGCACAACTCACGACTGAGCGGTTGCATCAATGTGCCGCTTGGACTAGAAGCAGCTTATAGACCAAGGTCAAAGATATTGTGCCTATACAAGCCTGCAGGGTCGCCACATCTTGCAAAGAAAATCAGTCTCATTACTTTATTGTCGCACCTCGTATACCCTTCACTGCTAGTGCTGCCACCTGCCGTCTGTGAGTGTTTATTGCACGTTGACGTCGAACGCATGCGGTGATCAAATTAAACACAGGCGGTGATCAAATTAATGTAACTGGACCATGTATGAGAACTACTGCACTGCCAGAGGACCGTACCAATTTTGTTTTACGTCTTCTCTTTTTTTTATCGTTCAGTTCTAGTATGATACTAACAAACGAGGTAAACGGCTTCCTGCAATAAATGGACTTTGGTGAAAGCGCTGAAGGCTTTCGGAATGCTTGCGTAGCTCAGTAACTGCTCTAATGGGTAGTCTCAAAGTAGCGACGTTGTCGTTTGCGTTCTTCACTCGGTGCAACCGCAACATCGTGCCTGAAGCGGTGTGCACGTCCCTTCGTGGACAACCACAAGGAACGCGTTACGCTTATAGTGCCGCGCAAAGTGATCGCTTGTGGCTTGCAGGTCTGAGCACGGAAGGAAGGGCAAGAGAGGGGAGGGTATTGCCACGCACCCGTACCAGGTCAGGCAACAAAATTATGCAACGCTCGCAATAGCCGCGTCTTTTCAATCTCCATGATGATGCGGCAAGAAGGGGATGTAGAAAGCTCTAACTAGCACGGTGCAGTTACATGGAACAAATGTCAGAACTTCCAGCCTAATGTAATGTTGTCGACAATGGAAATGACGTTTGTTTGTTTAGTAGCAAAAGTATGAAGTGGCACTTCTAAATCCGAATATGTAAAACTTCACAAACCTTTAGATATTTAATTTAGTTACATAGAACACTTTCAGGAGTTCATAAATTGTTGGTCTTTTAAAAACTTATATCTGAAGAATCGTAAATTCTAGTGGAAACCTTGCTGCATTAATTGGTAGCACTGGCATAATAGTTATGATCCTTTTTTTACGCTGTGCATGCAATACTCCTGGTATAAAGAGCGAAGCAGGAGCTGCTGAAGGCACTACTTTCTGATGGCAAGATAATTAGGAGTTGTTTGCTAGGTAATAGCAACAATCAGCTATCAGAATACTATCGTCAAGCCTTAAGAAGCAACAAAAGTAACCTAGACTGTATGAAAAAGGCCGTGTGAAAAACTTTTTTTCATAATATATGAACGTATAACAACCAGATCCACAACCGCTTTTAAAGGAGTGAAGTAAAAATAAAAAAAATCTGAATCAGTTGGAACTTTAGAAAATTTTACCAATAAGAACTGTTTACCTGAGGGTGTTACCTTGGCTATAAAGCTAGTTTATAGAGATGTGGCACATCAAGATCTACGGAAGAGCTGTCTAACAGCTAAAATACAATGTCGGTGTCCAGTGCAGTGAAACTTACAGGGTGTTTCAAAAATGACCGGTATATTTGAAACGGCAATAAAAACTAAACGAGCAGCGATAGAAATACACCGTTTGTTGCAATATGCTTGGGACAACAGTACATTTTCAGGCGGACTAACTTTCGAAATTACAGTAGTTACAATTTTCAACAACAGATGGCGCTGCAAGTGATGTGAAAGATATAGAAGACAACGCAGTCTGTGGGTGCGCCATTCTGTACGTCGTCTTTCTGCTGTAAGCGTGTGCTGTTCACAACGTGCAAGTGTGCTGTGGACAACATGGTTTATTCCTTAGAACAGAGGATTTTTCTGGTGTTGGAATTCCACCGCCTAGAACACAGTGTTGTTGCAACAAGACGAAGTTTTCAACGGAGGTTTAATGTAACCAAAGGACCGAAAAGCGATACAAGAAAGGATCTGTTTGACAAATTTCAACGGACTGGGAACGTGACGGATGAACGTGCTGGAAAGGTAGGGCGACCGCGTACGGCAACCACAGAGGGCAACGCGCAGCTAGTGCAGCAGGTGATCCAACAGCGGCCTCGGGTTTCCGTTCGCCGTGTTGCAGCTGCGGTCCAAATGACGCCAACGTCCACGTATCGTCTCATGCGCCAGAGTTTACACCTCTATCCATACAAAATTCAAACGTGGCAACCCCTCAGCGCCGCTACCATTGCTGCACGAGAGACATTCGCTAACGATATAGTGCACAGGATTGATGACGGCAATATGCATGTGGGCAGCATTTGGTTTACTGACGAAGCTTATTTTTACCTGGACGACTTCGTCAATAAACAGAACTGGCGCATATGGGGAACCGAAAAGCCCCATGTTGCAGTCCCATCGTCCCTGCATCCTCAAAAAGTACTGGTCTGGGCCGCCATGTCTTCCAAAGGAATCATTGGCCCATTTTTCAGATCCGAAACGATTACTGTATCACGCTATCTGGACATTCTTCGTGAATTTGTGGCGATACAAACTGCCTTAGACGACACTGCGAACACCTCGTGGTTTATGCAAGATGGTGCCCGGCCACATCGCACGGCCGACGTCTTTAATTTCCTGAATGAATATTTCGATGATCGTGGGATTGCTTTGGGCTATCCGAAACATACAGGAGGCGGCGTGGATTGGCCTCCCTATTCGCTAGACATGAACCCCTGTGACTTCTTTCTGTGGGGACACTTGAAAGACCAGGTGTACCGCCAGAATCCAGAAACAATTGAACAGCTGAAGCAGTACATCTCATCTGCATGTTAAGCCATTCCGCCAGACACGTTGTCAAAGGTTTCGGGTAATTTCATTCAGAGACTACGCCATATTATTGCTAGGCATGGTGGATATGTGGAAAATATCGTACTATAGAGTTTCCCAGACCGCAGCGCCATCTGTTGTTGACAATTGTAACTACTGTAATTTCGAAAGTTTGTCTGCCTGAAAATGTACTGTTGTCCCAAGCATATTGCAACAAACGGTGTATTTCTATCGCTGCTCGTTTAGTTTGTATTGCCGTTTCAAATATACCGGTCATTTTTGAAACACCCTGTATGTATGACGCTGCTAGCACGTTTACTGATGGTTATACTGGTAGACAAAGTCTTGGAGGAGCTGAGAGTGAAGACTAGTTGGAATACGGGAGCCATACTGGAGAAAATCGGGCAAGGAGTGAGTTGACAAAGCTGAGCTACAAACCAAAAATTGTCCATGGAGGCAAGATTTCTGAAGTGGAGGAATAGGATGCATTTGGGGAATGTAGAAGATGAAGACTACTGAGCTACTGCGTTTAAGGTATTCTTTCCATTAAAATGCGAGTTATAATTTCAATAAATTTTCAATTGCAACTCCTGAAAAAGAAGCCAGACAAATTACCAGTTTTCTCTGGAACTATAGAAGGTAGACTCTTGATTTTTTTTTAGCTATTTACAATTCATATGAAATACATCTCTAGAACGATATAGATTCCTTGTATATTTCCAGTAAAATACATACAAGTTAAAGGATAAATGTGATAATAAAACGCAACAGAAAAAACTCTACACTAACTCCCAGAATGTATACTTCAACCAAACTAGAGTAGTAACCACACGAAGCTCGTATAAGTAACCTGCGAAAATTTCATTACGTTGCAAGAAATAGTTCTTGGGCAAATGGGTCATGAAACTGGCATCTTTAACCTTAGCGGAATAGCCATTCACACTTCCCTTAAAGGCAATAGTTGGATGCTAAATGAAAACACCAAGGCGTCTTCCAATAATGGGTAACTTATCTGAAATGTTCAACGACAGTAAACTACTGAAAATGGTATGCCGGACCGAGACTCGAACTCGAGACCTTTGCCTTTCGCGGGCAAGTCCTATATCAACTGAGTTACCCAAGCATGTGCTTGGGTAGTCTTACCCGCGAAAGGCAAAGGTCCCGAGTTCGAGTCTCGGTCCGGCACACAGTTTTAATCTGCCAGGAAATTTCATATCAGCGCACACCGCGCTGCAGAACGAAAATTCATTCTTGAAACATCTCCTAGGCTGTGCCTAAGCCATGTCTCCGTAATATCCTTTCTTCCACGAGTACTAGTCTTGAAAGTTTTGCAGGAGAGCTTCTGTGAAGTTTGGAAGGTAGGAGACGAGGCACTGGCGGAAGTGAAGTTGTGAGGAAGGGTCGTGAGTAGTGCTTGGGTAGATCAGTCGGTAGACCACTTGCCCGCGAAAGGCAAAGGTCCGCGTTCGAGCCTCGATCCGGCATACAGTTTTAATCAATACCCGGCATAGAGTTTTAATCTATACCAGCGCACACTTCATTCACTGCAGAGTGAAAAATCAATCTACTGTAAACTACGTTGTAAAATCATCTTTGCACAACTGATATAATTCAGTGGCGCTATTTTACTGTTCAAACATAACAAATTGGTGTAACTTTGCTGATCGCAAAGCCAACAGCTATGCTATCACGCAGTTGCAGAGGACTGGACAGCATTCTAGGCCACAGACATGAAGTATCCAAAGCAGACAGCCAACCAGTAAATCGGAGCCAAGACGAGAGAAACATGCTCTATGCTCTCTTAATTTTCGCATGATCATCGCTGTCTTAGATTCAAAGATAATAATATAAAAGTTGTTTAAGGTCCAAAGTAATTTCAACACCAACGGGCGCTCATGTTGCATTTTAAGTGATGTAAGGGTAAATCACATTTTTACAATTAATGTGACTGCCGCGTGGTCTAAGGCTCATTGTCACGGTTCGCGCGGCTCCCACCGTCGGAGGTTCGGGTCCTCCCTCGGGCATGGGTGTATCTATGTTGGTTGGCCCTAACGTAAGTTATATTAAGTAGTGTGTAAGCCCAGAGACCGATAACCTCAGCAGTTCGGTCCCATAGGAACTTACCACAAATTTTGTACGTGACTTGTAAGGGATAGGAAGACAGACAGGTATCGTATTGAAACATCAGCATGCAGCTCATCACAATGTTTGAAATGAACTTACATTTAGTTAATATTTTAGAATTAAAAACTGCTCTGCCAAATTAAGGCTGAAACTAGTTCGAGGACTGAGAGCAGATAGGCTACTTCAAGGCAGGCCTAGGCGCTTCAGTCCGCAACCGCGCGACTGCTATGGTTGCAGGCTCGAATCCTGCCTCGGGCAGGGATGTGTGTGATGTCCTTAGGTTAGTTAGGTTGAAGAAGTTCTAAGTTCTAGGGGACTGATGACCTCAGATGTTAAGTCCCATAGTGCTCAGAACCATTTGAACCGCTTTTGCCAAGACAGGCCTACGAATCTCAACTCACAGAAGTGGCACATAGGGCCGCTGATGTTTATCATAGTGTATATAAATGATGGAGTGCGTACGTCGGCAGCCCCACGACGCTGTTCGGGATGAAGCTGTTGCACACTCGGAAGTTTCAACGCCAGAAAATTGGCGCGACATACAAGGGGACCTGTAGAGGATTGATGCTTGGTGCAGTGACCGACGGTAACCCAAATTAAATAAACGTAACATATTGCGCATGAATAGACGGAAAAGGTCCGTGACGGTTCGATCATACCATTGGCAATAGATCGTTGGCAATGTTATGAACCGTAAAATATCTACAAATATTCGTTCGGAATGACCACATGGTAATTGTAGGCAAAGCGAATGGCAGGCTCAGATTCATTGGGAGAATCCAAAGGTAGGATTAATGGATGGCAAGAAGAGTTCTATAGGCGAATGGGGCGTTTCTTGGTGGGTTCGTTAGGTAAGCGCGACAGCGTTTTGCACATGCTCATGAAGTCCATTTTTTAACAAGAAATCCGCAAACAGCTGTATTTTGAACCAATTTTATTAAGGCACTACCTGTTTCATTGATTGTGGCCACATTATCGGGTGCATATGAACATCAAAATATGGTAAACAACATGGCGAATATAGATGGCCCAACCTCCATAGATAAAACCATAATGTCCGTACGGCGAATAGCCAATGTATAAATAGTTGGGCGACAGCAAACACCCAGTGCCAAGCAATGCACTTGTCGATAACAATGGAAAACGAGAAGCGCCGTCCCAAACGAGTTGCGCACGCACGAGCCATCTCCTTTGATGAACCGACACAGCGCGGAACTTGTTCGTTGTTGCCTAGAGCGGCGCGATTTGACATCCACACCGGCTGCGCTGTGCGAAACCTCTTTGGTTTTGCGCGAGTGCGTGCTGCAGTGTGTCCTGTGGTTGTTGCGGCTCAGTAGGGTGGTGTGTTGTGCTGACTTGCTGGCGCGTCCTTGATACATGGCATTGGATGTTTCCCGCCACTCAACTTGACTCCGGCCTACGGCCATTATGGTTTTAACTATGAAGTTGGGACTTCCATATTTTCCACCGTGTTCTTTACCATGTTTCAATATTTATGTGAACCTCATGATGTGACTAAAAGCTACTAAACTGGTAGTGCTTTGATTAAATCAGATTAAAATACAACTGCTTGCTGAGTTCTTGCTGCAAAATGTTCTTCCCGAGCTGCGGATGCCCCGACCACAGGGTCGTTCGTAGACATGCTCAGTTGAAGATGCAAGGTGGTGGGAATTGTAAAGGGTATAACTATTTCCTTTGACAAACTTTGAGCAAAAGATTTTTGCACCAAAACAAGGAAAAAAGGAAATTCGTTACTGTGAAGCACGTGTCTCTTACTGCAAGCTCTTTGTTTTCCACATTTTGGGAAGAGGTAGTATTGTCCAAAACAGGAAAAAAGCATTCAGTAAACATACACTTTAAAATACATATCTTAATAGTTATGAGGACTTGCTCAGTAGAAGCGACGTGTTTCACAGTAGCGAACATGAACAAGTGCTCGTAACTCGTATGGTATGCATTTTAGAGCACATATTTACTAGACTTTTTCCTTTTTTGTGAAAAAGAACCTGTCTTAAAAGTCTGTGAAAGGATTTCAGTTGCACAGTGTACACCATGTAGTATTTTACTTTCAAAATTCCTCTATAGTATGTTTCAAACAGAGTCAAACAAGTAAATTACTTCCTCCCCACATATACAACGAAATGACCAGGACAAGGGCGTCATATGTAGGTTTACCAACAATCGTTCTGCCCAAACATCATTGTATGTTGGGGGGGAGGGGAATATCTGGGGGAGATGATAATGGCACTCTACGTACCCTCCGCAATACATACTGAAGTAGCTTTGGTATAGGTGTAGCGCACCGAAATCCGGATATTAAGGAGAATTCAACTTCACTGCGGGCTCAGGGATGTCACTGTGAAGATAAATTTTTGCTCTTTAGCATCCCTGTGGCTATGGTTGGGCCTTAAGGGTTTTAAACACGGCGCACTCTGGGAGAGCTTTTGTGGACCGGATGATCCAGTAACAAGTTCCGGCTATGGGCTTGACTAAGCATTGTTATTTCGGAGGTGGTATGCCCTTACCTTTCTCCAAATTTTGAAATGACTGTCCCAGGAAGATACATAGAAAAAAAATTATAGATTTTTGCTGACAGACCATGTGCTAGTGTTGCTTTACCACCCATCAAACATCCTGCCACCTTAAACCTACTGTTCTCTAAGATTTAAAAATAAAAAACGGGAGAAGCACTTTTCTCTTGAAGAAATTGTAACCACGATCGGTGTGCTGACCGAATATGTCAGTAAGTATAGACTGTGGGTGGTTTCAAAGAAAAAAAGTACACAAAGTTCATGATGATCATAATGAAAAGAAATTTGTCGTCTTGCTTAGAAATTATTTAAAGGAAACGCTTTCGGTGCCATTCTCGTGCCAAACCAAGCACACATTCAGTTCCAGAGAGACCATACCTCACACCGCGTACATCTACTGAGCTATACGTCCGAACAAGAACAGTTTTCAACTTCTATGACTGGTCAGTCATGGTTACCGTGGAATAAGCAACAAAATCCTATTTGTATATTAAAAACAGTTCCTGCACATTGACAAGCTAGTCGTATTCATAGTATCGGCGACACGAATACTGTGATCATTCGTCTAGCTGCGAAGTTGTAGAATGTCACTCCACCCATTTCCTAGACAAGGAAGAGAGTTAATTCTTTGTAAGTAGTTCTTCTGGCCACCAAGGCAAAAAAATGAGATAAAATTAGCAACAGGCGGCTAGTAGTCATCAGATAACTTTTCATCACTCCTTTCAGACGTTCGTAAAAATCGAGTGATATCACAAGCAGATTATGTAGCAGAAACGTTATTGTATGCTGTTCTTACAGCTATCACTCCGTCAATGACGGTTTGCCACACATCTCACTAACTGCAGACTCTTTCATTGCATTGCCGCTAAACTACGGCGTCTTTTAGCTTGGTAATAAAAAAAACGTTCCCTGTCCATTAGTTAATGCAAACACCAACTCTCCCGCCGTCTTTTCGTACAAATACGCCGTCTTCAAGGACTTTTAACAGGATAAGAAATCACTATTTCCTTCGGTTTCGTTTCCATGTCCTACAATTACAGTGACAGATACAACAAACTTCTTCCACGGACACTTGAGTTTGAGTCTTGGCTACGATAAAAATATTGCAGCTTAAAGAGCGACTCTTTTCATAACTGGCAGCTAAAAAAATTAAAATAACTTGAAATCATCAATGTTAAACACTGGAAGAGAAACTTTTCTTCGACTGAATACTGACTTTATGAGAATTCAAAGTACCTGCAATTCAGAACACCGCAAGGACTTCTTTGACGCAGAATCATTTTGCTTTCTGTGATGGTGTATTCTATTGGCGACCCGCCCATCGATATGCACGACGAATACGTGAACGTCCTGAAGCGCGATGGCGTGACTTGTTTACAAACAAACGTGCCATACGAAAACTCGAGTACAAACTACATAAAGCACCGTACAACTTTTGTTGTGCCATCAACAGCAAGGCTTAAAACGAGCGCAGGTGCACCAAAACATTGTGTAGAACGCTGTCCGACCCGTATCGGCGATACGTGTAGTGACACAAATAATATCTGAAGGATATTACAAAGAGCAATAAATAATGAAGTTGCCAGCTGCAATTGCTGATTGTTCAATTTAACATGTCTCTTCCTGCAAAATGTTAACAGTACTTTGCAATCCAGTGACATGTATAATAGTGAGTTACATGTATAACAATGAGTTACCAGACCATCTAAGAAAAATCTTCTAGGCAGTACAACTATAATTATCATGTCTCCTACCTTACTCCCATACGAGATTCCAGGACAGACAGACAGACGACGGCCACGACGACGCTGGATTCGCGGCGAATGACGCGACTGCTGCACTGAATACTCTCACAACTCTCCTGCTCGGAGGCCGGGCATGGACTGCGGCCAAGTTTCCCGCGCGCGACGGCTGCAGCCTCTGACGGCCGTTTCTCCAACTACTTATGACGTCACGACAGCTGAGCGGTCTCGCAGCTGAGCGCACCACCACTTTCTGTTTTTATGAGGTGTTGAACAGATGTGCTGCTGCTCGAAGGTTTCAATAAACCTTTACTCTGGCATATAGCATGCAATGGTAAATAATTTAGTTATGTTCCGATATCAATCGCAGAGGAGCAAAAAGACCATACGATCTATATGTTCTCTGCCAGTTTTTCGAGTTAGGTGGATCGCTCTGCAGTTGCAGTGAAGAAAAACAATGCTGCCATCGACAACATAGCTTTTCGAACTTGTCTCTCACAGTTTTGACAGTAATCGTCGTAACTGATCAATATTTGCGAAGTTTAAAATTTCAACTGGAGGTGAGACGCATGTGTGCTCTTCTTCTTCTTCTTCGTTTCACCCAACTTCGGGGTACGTTGAATCAATCACTTCTGTGTGTTCTGTGCCTTTCTTTTCGCCCAGTACTGCTTCATTCTTTCTGATCTTGCTTTTCTTTCCTCATCAGAGATGACAATCGTTCTTTTCTTCCTATTTTGGAGCTGGAATCCCTCTTTTCTGTCTTTGCTTATCATTTTTGCGGTCCTGTCTGTGAGCATTTTTTCTGTGATGTGTAGTTCTCTTAAGTCTTTCTCTGTTTGGATAAACCAATTTGGTTTTGATTTTTTATTCCTGAAGTAGTCAAACATTCTTTTTGTAAGTCTATTTGGGTTCATTCTGAGAATGTGCCCATAAAACTCAATTCTTCTTTTCCTCATTGTATCCGAAAGTTTTTCTGTGGTTTTGTAGAGTGTTTCATTTTTGGTATGAATTAGTTTGTCGTTATGAAATTTGGGGCCTAAAATTTTTCTCAATATTTTTCTTTCTTTGATCTCTAGCCTTTCAATTGGGCCATGGTTAGTGATAGATAATGTCTCAACTGCATATAGTGCTTCTGGTTTAATGACAGTGTTGTAATGTTTTATTTTTGAATTCCATGAGAGGGACTTTTTATTATAAGTATTTTTAGTAAGCTGAAAGGCTAGTTCAACTTTGTTTCTTCTTAATTCTATTGCTTTTTTCTCAAGGGCGTTCCAGCTAATCCATTCACCAAGATATTTGAATTCTTTAACAATTTCGATCTTTTGGTCTCTTACTTTAAGATATTTCATTGGCTTTTTTATATTTGTGATTATTTTGGTTTTTTCAAAAGAAATTTTAAGGCCTATTTTCTCTGCTTGTTTCTGTAATTCGAGGATCTGTTCTTTGGCTTCTTCCCATGTTTCAGCTAGTAGGGCCATATCATCTGCAAATGCTAGGCAATTAACCTTGATGCCTTTGTTTTTTGTTCCTAGTCGGATTCCACTATTGATTTTCTTGTTCCATTCTCTTACTATTTTTTCTAGGGCACAGTTAAATAACAATGGAGAGAGTCCATCACCTTGTCGTACTCCAGTTTTTATCTCAAATAGGTCTGAGAGTTCTCCCATAAATTTAATTTTGGAGTATGTGTTGGTGATGGTTTCTCTAATTAGGTTTGTAGTTTTATTGTCTAGGTTCAATTCTTTTAATATGGAGATTAGAGATTCCCTGTCTATGGAGTCGTACGCCTTTTGAAAGTCAATGAATGTGATGACATACGCTTTTGCTCTCGATTTTTGGTAGGCCATAAGATTTTTGGGGTTTAGAATTTGTTCTGGGCAGGATCTTCCCTTTCTGAAGCCTGCCTGGTATTCTCCAAGTTGACAATCTAGCTGGGGTTCTGCTCTGTTCAAAAGGACTTTAGACAGTATTTTGTATGTTACGTCAAGGAGCGAAATCCCTCTGTAATTGTTGGGGTCTGTTCTCGATCCCCTCTTATGAATTGGGTGAATGAGGGCCATCTTCCATTCATCTGGAATTCTTTCTGTTTTCCATATTTCTTCAAATATGTTTTGGAGAGATTCTATGGCATTTCTATTGACATTTTTCCACAGTTCAGCTGTAATTTGGTTCTCTCCCGAAGCCTTATAGTTTTTGAGATTCAAAATGATTGATTGTAGTTCCTCGACGGTGGGTGGTTCTGAGTTAGGACTTGTTGAAGTTGAGTTGCTGAAATCCATTTTTTCAATTGGTTCTTTACAGTTGAGAAGGTTTCTGAAATATTCCCTCAAAATTTTGCAATTATCCCTGTTGTTGTGTGCAATATTACCATTTTTATCTTGTAATTGGAGTGTCGGTGGGCTGTACTTGGTTATTTTTTGTTTAAAAGTTCTGTAAAAGCTCCTAGTCTTGTTTTTGTTGAAGTCTTCGTTGATCTGCAAAAGGAGTTGATCTTCTTGTGCTTTTTTAATTCTTTTGAGGTTTTTACTCACTAGTTTTCTTACACTCAGGAAATTTTGCCTATTATATTCATTTTTCTGAGATTGCATCTGTTGCCATGCTTTCTTTCTTTGCTCAATAAGTTTGTCACATTCCTCTGTCCACCATGCGTGTTTTTTGATTTTGGTTATAGGTGCTATTTGTTCAGCTTTGGTTAGTAGGCTTTCCTTCATTTGATCCCAATTTTGGTTCCTTATATCTTGAGTCGCGAGGGGAAACTCCTTCGAATTCATTATCTTTTCTGGATCGTATCTTCTGCTTTTGGGTTTACTGTTTCTATCTTTCCTTTTGGGGATAATTTTGAGTTTTATTTTAGAAAGATAGTGATCAGAATCCAAGTTTGCTCCTCTGAGTACTTTGACATTTTGTATTTCTGTATGGTGTTTCCATTTTATCGCCACATGATCAAGTTGAAATTCACCCAAGTGTGGGTTTGGTGAGGTCCATGTCTTCTGTTTTCTGGGTAGTCTCTTAAAGGCTGTGGATTTCAGGATCAAGCCATGCGCTTGGCAGAGTTCTACTAATCTGACTCCATTTTGGTTAGTTCTATTGTGCGCTGGGTAGTTTCCAACAATATTTTTGTATTTCTTCTCTTTTCCTACTTGAGCATTGAAGTCCCCCGTAAGTATGATGTTGTGTTTGTCTGGGATCTTTTGCACCGCGTCATCTAGTTGTTCCCAAAAACGTTCCACCTTTTCCTTATTTTTCCTATTGTCTTCATTTATGGGGGCATGTGCATTCCCAATTGTGTATACTCTATTAGAAGATTTAAAAGTGAGTGTGGAGAGTCTTTCCGATTGTGATTGAAAGCTGATAATGGAGTCTAAAATACTTTTATCTATTATAAAGCCCGTTCCGAGGTGGGGTGTGTTTTTCATTATTCTTTTGCCTACCTTTCCTTTGTATATTCTGAAACCTCCGGAATCAAAATTGTTTTCATCTATGTATCGAGTTTCTTGTAGTGATGTTATGAGTATTCTATGATGTTTGAGGGTATCTGTAAGATGTTTTAATTTTCCTGTTTTTAGAAGAGAGTTTACATTGAAAGTAGCTATGTAACTTGTTTTTTTACATTTCAATTTGCTTGATGTCTTATCATGTCCTGATTCATCTCTGTGCAATGCTGCAGACTCCCCAGAATCCGATAGTCTGCTTGCGCACCTTGGTGCGGTGGATTGTCCACCTGGGGTAATTTGTTTCACATTACACTCTTCCATGATTGATAGTATTATGTAAGGGGTGACTCTTCGAGCCACAAATTTACAACCACGGTTGTTAGCCCTGGAGGTTTTTCCCAGCCGCCCCTGACCTGGGGAACAGACGCTGACCAAAGACCGCCCAATGTGAGACAGTCGCCTTTGGATTTCTGGTCCTGTGTTGGTCCACGGGTGGTATTTTATTTCCCACCTACCCTACATATCTGTAGAGCTTTCCCCTATCCGCCACCTGGGGACGCGCCCGGTAGGGGTGTGTGCTCTATTCTGGATCTATTTCCATAATTTTGTCTTACAGCCAGAATGAAAAGGAAATTACACATCGATTATGATATAGTAGCAAATACGGTACATACAGAATTCCCTTAACGAAAGCATGAGCCCAAAACCTCAGTACATATTATAGCTGGTTATGCCTACTTCAGTTGTTAATATATACGCCCAGAAAATCAGAGAAATTAGAGTTAATACGGAAGTTTACTTTTTATTTTTTTATTATTTACTAAGCAGCTTGTGATGTACATCTGTGGAGCATGTCGAAGCACATATTTGCTTTCTTAGTTTTCAATTAAAATACATTACAGTTCCTTATTCAAACTGCACATTTGCTTAGATAACTAACAGATTTTGCCGGCCGGAGTGGCCTTGCGGTTCTAGGCGATACAGTCTGGAACCGAGCGACCGCTACGGTCGCAGGTTCGAATCCTGCATCGGGCATGGATGTGTGTGATGTCCTTAGGTTAGTTAGGTTTAATTAGTTCTAAGTTCTAGGCGACTGATCACCTCAGAAGTTAAATCGCATAGTGCTCAGAGCCATTTGAACTAACAGATTTTAGCCTAGTAGATTTCCATAATAGTTACGTAACTTTTAAGTTCAGTAAACCAGACAGATTTTTTGAGGCATACATATTTTATGTACATGACTGGAAGAAAATTTAAGTGCAGTATTTCTACAGCATGGTTAATCATTTTATATGGCATAAAACAGTGACATAGGATATATATAGTCTGGCTCCAGTTATGTTTACATTGATAAAAAAGACTGTACCTCCTATTACTTTTTCTTTTCTTCGTTTGTACGTTCTTTTACGCTCTGCTTGTTTACGTCAGTTAGTTTCATTTGAAATAAATTCTTCCTCCCACGTCGCGTAACAGGCCGAAACTATCGGCGTTTATTGCGGGTGACTTGCCTCCCCTGCTACAAGAAGTGCCACTGATGATTCGAAGGGTTATGTGGCTGCTACATAATGGTGCTCCAGTCCATTTCGCCGTTAATGTCCGGACGCACCTCAATCGTGTCTTCCCTGGTGGATGGATTGGATGAGGGGGTCCAGTTGCATGGCCTGCGCGTTCACAGGAACTCAAACAGAGCGATTTCTGGTTACGGGGCCATCTCAGAAGTATCGTGTATGCAGAGCCCATTTCAGATGTGGAGACATTGGAGCAGCGTATTCATGCTGCATTTGACACTGTTCGGATGCAGCCTGGGCGATGTGAACGTGTGAGACAGAACATGCTATAGCGCGTACACCCTTGCGTTGAGGCACATGGAAACCATTTTCAACATACTGCAACTGTGGCTGCATGGTACAGAGCAAATTAGACCAAGGTCTCTTTAACAATCTATGACTGAATAATTGAACTCATGCATTTCCGGAGATAAGTTCATTAGGCCTTTTTTTCCCGTATCCTCTCATCGATCAATCCCTGGAGTTTGTACACAGTGGAAAAAAAATCACCCTGTATTGGGAACAATCCCAGTATTTTCCTGAAGTAATTTAAGGAAACTCTTGAAATTCTAAATCAGTATGGTCAGATGAAGACTGGAGCGCCCACCCTCCTGAATACAAGTCCAGTCTGTTAAAAAGAGTGCTACCTGATTCGGTTTTTCCCTAGTACGCAATACCGTTATGTAAAGAAATTTAATAGAGTTCATTCATTTCTCATTTCCAGTCGCTACACACACTATACACACATCGTTTCATAATGTAACACTAAATACAACATCAACTGACATCAAGACCAAAGCGACGAAGATTGTTTTCCATTTCTTTGTACCACAACATTCCATACGCTAGGCTGAAAAACTCTCAGCATCCCCCTATGAGTGAGATGTTGAGCTGAAGACGAGAATACGGTATTAGAATTATAAATTTCATAACTTTGAGAGTAATTATTTCCAGAAAAGAAAAAAGGAAAGAAGAAACATAGTACGAAAGTGTTATGTGAAAAGATGTTTTGTTTTATCGTTGTTATTTATTTGTATTATATTTTCTTCCAAACTTCTACTCTGTTTTATCTAAGTATTCCTTCACTGTATAAAACGTGTCACTTAACAGGTATTTTTCAACTGCTTTGTTAAATAAGTTTGTTTTAGCAGTCTCTTTAATCTTCTTGGACAATTTATTGCACTGTTTTATTCCTTGCTTGTCAACGATATTCCCGCAGTGGTAACACCAGTTTCCGTCAGATCATCGAATTTAAGCACTGTCGGGCTTGGCTAGCACTTGGATGGGTGACCATCCAGGTCTGCCAAGTACTGTTGGCAAGTGAGGTACACTCAGCTCTTGTGGGTCCAGTTGAGAAGCTACGCAACTGAGAAGTATCGTCTCCGTCCACGAAGACCGACAACGGCCGGGCGGGTGGTGTGCTAACCACATACCCCTCCATATCCGCCCCCAGTGATTCCTCTCGGCTGTGGATGACACGGCTGTCGGTCGGCACCATTGTACCTCCCAAGGCCTTTTCGGACAGAGGTTAGTTTTTTTATTGCTTGGTAGAATGTGATGTTTGGAGTTTTATGTTTATTCTTTCGTGGTAAATATAAATTCAGTCTAGATATCGTTTCATGGTCATGGACAGAGCTGTCTATAGAGTAAATTTCACTGTTATTCTTTATGTGTGCGACTGACTGGTTAAAGTACTCATGTGGTATAGTTAAAATCCCCAATGTTTTGAACAGATCTTTATAATGAGTTCGACTACTATTTCTGGTTATTATCCTTATGGCCCCTTTTCTGTAGTTTGAAAAATGTGCTGATATTCTGTACACTTGTTTCCCAGAAAAGAATTCCGTAGGTAAGAAATGGGGGTAGTGTGCACATTAAACATAAGGGACAGTCAAATGAAAACGAGACAGATGGGGAAAAGTAAGTAAATAGTTTATCATTTCAAAAGTAATCGTCATAATGAAACTTCTTGATAGATTAAACTGTATGCCAGACCAAGACTCGACCTCAGGACCTTCACCTTTTGCAAGTGCTCTATCGACTAGGGCTACCCATTTAGTGAACTACCAAAGGAAATTAAAAGAATATGAAAATTCCAAATTTTCAAAAAAGAACCTTATAAATGCTAATTAGCAAGAATTTTTATTGTGTGATGGAATACCTAAATCATCATCATTCAGAATAAAGCAGCCTATACCCTTCATCATGTTTATGGTTTCACGTTGTACATAACAATATTTTATTACCCGATGTACATAGTTAAATCTTTCATGTCCTATTCTACACTCCTGGAAATTGAAATAAGAACACCGTGAATTCATTGTCCCAGGAAGGGGAAACTTTATTGACACATTCCTGGGGTCAGATACATCACATGATCACACTGACAGAACCACAGGCACATAGACACAGGCAACAGAGCATGCACAATGTCGGCACTAGTACAGTGTATATCCAGCTTTCGCAGCAATGCAGGCTGCTATTCTCCCATGGAGACGATCGTAGAGATGCTGGATGTAGTCCTGTGGAACGGCTTGCCATGCCATTTCCACCTGGCGCCTCAGTTGGACCAGCGTTCGTGCTGGACGTGCAGACCGCGTGAGACGACGCTTCATCCAGTCCCAAACATGCTCAATGGGGGACAGATCCGGAGATCTTGCTGGCCAGGGTAGTTGACTTACACCTTCTAGAGCACGTTGGGTGGCACGAGATACATGCGGACGTGCATTGTCCTGTTGGAACAGCAAGTTCCCTTGCCGGTCTAGGAATGGTAGAACGATGGGTTCGATGACGGTTTGGATGTACCGTGCACTATTCAGTGTCCCCTCGACGATCACCAGTGGTGTACGGCCAGTGTAGGAGATCGCTCCCCACACCGTGATGCCGGGTGTTGGCCCTGTGTGCCTCGGTCGTATGCAGTCCTGATTGTGGCGCTCACCTGCACGGCGCCAAACACGCATACGACCATCATTGGCACCAAGGCAGAAGCGACTCTCATCGCTGAAGACGACACGTCTCCATTCGTCCCTCCATTCACGCCTGTCGCGACACCACTGGAGGCGGGCTGCACGATGTTGGGGCGTGAGCGGAAGACGGCCTAACGGTGTGCGGGACCGTAGCCCAGCTTCATGGAGACGGTTGCGAATGGTCCTCGCCGATACCCCAGGAGCAACAGTGTCCCTAATTTGCTGGAAAGTGGCGGTGCGGTCCCCTACGGCACTGCGTAGGATCCTACGGTCTTGGCGTGCATCCGTGCGTCGCTGCGGTTCGGTCCCAGGTCGACGGGCACGTGCACCTTCCGCCGACCACTGGCGACAACATCGATGTACTGTGGAGACTCACGCCCCACGTGTTGAGCAATTCGGCGGTACGTCCACCCGGCCTCCCGCATGCCCACAATACGCCCTCGCTCAAAGTCCGTCAACTGCACATACGGTTCACGTCCACGCTGTCGCGGCATGCTACCAGTGTTAAAGACTGCGATGGAGCTCCGTATGCCACGGCAAACTGGCTGACACTGACGGCGGCGGTGCACAAATGCTGCGCAGCTAGCGCCATTCGACGGCCAACACCGCGGTTCCTGGTGTGTCCGCTGTGCCGTGCGTGTGATCATTGCTTGTACAGCCCTCTCGCAGTGTCCGGAGCAAGTATGGTGGGTCTGACATACCGGTGTCAATGTGTTCTTTTTTCCATTTCCAGGAGTGTAAATGTAAGATAATGTGTGACACATCATATACAATTTTGTAATCATGAGATATAAGGATGCTAAACAAATAAATAAGTTTAAAAAGTTAAGAATCAGAAGAAACAAAAGTACAAAATGATTGAGCACTTCGAAAATAGGTTAACTTCTTATGTCAGCAAGTGATGAACCATTAGAAGTTTCTTCCTGAGAAACCTTGATGTGATGTGGCAGTAAATTGATTGCCTGCATAAATGCCACCATCTGAAATGCATTTTGGACTGTTTTGACATAACGTGACGTGACATGATATGGCAAAATGGCAATACTGAATTGGCTTTTACTATATGCAGCATGCTGTAAGCCGGCCGAAGTGGCCGTGCGGTTAAAGGCGCTGCAGTCTGGAACCGCAAGACCGCTACGGTCGCAGGTTCGAATCCTGCCTCGGGCATGGATGTTTGTGATGTCCTTAGGTTAGTTAGGTTTAACTAGTTCTAAGTTCTAGGGGACTAATGACCTCAGCAGTTGAGTCCCATAGTGCTCAGAGCCATTTGAACCAACCAGCATGCTGTAACTGCTCCCCATGCTTACATCAGGCAGTCAGCAGAAGTTTGTGATCATTGTTTCTGGTTTTCAAAATGGTTCAAATGGCTCTGAGCACTATGGGACTTAACTTCTGAGGTCATCAGTCCCCTAGAACTTAGAACTACTTAAACCTAACTAACCTAAGGACATTACACACATCCATGCCCAAGGAAGTATTCGAACCTCCAACAACCGTAGCAGTCGGGCGGTTCCAGACTGTAGCGCCTAGAACCGCTCAGCCACCCTGGCCGGCTTTCTGGTTTTAACATGTCATACGATTTCTACAGTGTGGGAAGTCATACATTCGCCAGACAACCAGGGCGGTGGACGTCAGGTGCAAAGAACACCAGAGGCACACCAGACTCGGACAGGCAACCAAATCTTCCATAGCGGAGCACTATCTGGAGCTCGGTCACTCAATGGACTACAACAACACCAAAATTGTGACACAGACGCCAAGATTTTGGGACAGTGTCATAAAGGAGGCCATCGAGATCAAGGTCACAGACAACCTAATAAACCGAGACAGTGGTTACCAGCTCAGGGCGTAGAGTCCGGCTCTGGAGCTTATCAGGGCCCAACGAAAGGAACCGAGAAACTCCTAAAGAAGTAGTAACACCGCAGGAGCAGCGCCAGACGGGCGCGGACCGCGAACGCAACTCCCGACGCGGGACGGGCCTCTGACAGCCGCCACGACCGCAGATGATGGACGAGCCGAGCGCGGACTACCGTCAGAGCACCAGGGAAGTGTCAACACCTCAGGAGCAGCGCCAGGCGGGCGCGGACTACGAGCGGAACGTCAAACGCGGGTCCGGCCCCAGACAGCTGCCACGACCACGGATGGTGGACGAGCCGGGTGCGGACGGCCGTGGGAGCACCAGGGAGGGGCCAAAACCTCAGGAGCAGCGCCAGGCGGGCGCGGACCACGAACGGAACGTCAAACGCGGGTCCGGCCCCAGGACAGCTGCCACGACCACAGATGGTGGACGAGCCGGGCGCGGACGGCCGTGGGAGCACCAGGAAGGGGCCAAAACCTCAGGACCAGCACCAGGCGGGCGCGAACCGCGATGGGAACGCCGACACAGGACGGGCCTCAGAGAGCTGTCACAGATGGCGACCAAGTCGGGCGCGGACGTCCGAGGGAGCACTGTGGAAGAGACAACACCTTACCAGCAGTGCCAGGAGGGCGCGGTGGGCAAAGAGAGCACCCAGCGCACTCTGGGCATAAATACTGGACAAGATCCTCCAATCTGGCGTGTGGCAACTAGCCCGACACTTCACCAGGGAGAAAATATACACCCCAACGCTTCAAGGGCCTGACGGACATGCATACTCAGTGTGAGAGAAAGCAGAACTAATGGCCCGCACACTCGCAGCGTCATTCACACCGAACCTGGTACCATCAGATCCAGTGTTCACACTTGCTACTGACCAAGAGGTTACACGCATTCTAGCCCAACCATCACGCGATGACATTCGACATTCTAGCACAGCCGAAGTCTCATGAGCTATAATGCATTCCGCTGCTAGGAAAGCCCCTGGTCATGATGGAATTCAAAACCGTGTCCACCAAGAGTTCACAGATAAAGCTACTGAGTACCTAACACACACAACGAATGCCATACTAAAACACCAACACTTTCCCGCCTTTTGGAAGACAACCAAGGTCCTGATGTTCAGGAAGCCGGGGAAAGACCACAGGCTCCCACAAATTACCCACCCATGAGCCTACTGAGCTCGCTCAGTAAGATTGTTTAGAAGGTGATTCTCAAACGCATCACTAGGCACTGCATAACAAATGACATCCTGAGACCGGAGCAATTCGGCTTCAGGAATCACCACTCCACAACACAACAACACTTATGGGTCATTGAACATATAACACATGGCTTCAACATAAACAAAGCTACAGGGTCGGTGTTCCTGGACATCGTAAAGGCTTTCGACCGTCTATGGCACAACGGCCTCATTCGCAAACTCAGCGACGCGGGATTCCCCGACGGGCTGGTGCGTCTAATACACTCATACCTCACAGACAGGAGTTTCAACACTGACTTGCAGGGAAAACAATCAACACGACACGGTATACACGCGGGAGTACCCCAGGGAAGCATCCTAGGGCCCCTACTGTTTAACCTCTACATAAACGATCTCCCAACCACACACAACACAACGATGGCAATCTACGCGGATGACACAGCCATCCTTGCACAAGATTGGAAACCATCAAACATTATATCACGCTTACAGACTGCACTCAGAGTGGCTGAGCCTTGGTTGGAAAAATGGCGTGTAAGAGTAAACGTCGACAAGTGCGAATCCGTTCTGTTCACTAGAAGACCGAAACAACTGCGCAAACACCGATACTGCAGACCAATAACTCTACATGCACGCCCAATACGAGAAAGTCAAATACCTCGGTGTCTGGCTGGACCGGAAATTACTGTGGGGGGACCACATACAACACATGACCAGCCAAGCTAGCGCGAGGCTCAAACAGCTCTACCCTATGCTCAACAGGCGTAGCACACTGAACAGAAGGGTGTCGAGGTCCATATACATGACACTTATTCGACCCCTGACGATGTACGCAGTTCCTGTCTGGGGATACGCTGCCCCTACACGCCTGCACCGTCTGCACCTCATACAAAACAAAGTACTCAAATTCATAAGCAATGCTCCACGATACACTCACATCGCGGATCTTCACCGGGAATACCGACTTGAGACTCCCACGGAGGTAATCCACAAACTCACCACAAGACTGTACAGAAACTCCAGACATTCGCAGAACCCATTTATTCTGAATCTGGGGAACTACGACCACAATCATAGATGGAAACATAAAAGACCAAAAGACATACTTGTAAGGACCTAACATCTATGGCCAAGCACACGCAAACACAACGGTACAGGATATCCAGCTGGAATACACTGCCAAATAACTGGCACCACGCAGGGAAGCCGTACTGTATACTGCATGCAGACAAGCTCCACACATCCCCCACACAGTGAGACGATATATGGCCGATCTCCCACTACTGTATAACGATCTTCATTGTTCCAGGAATGTAGCGGCTGCAGCGACTGGGATACATCGCCATCGCTTGCCACAGTAATCATGCATGATACCCATACTAACAAATCCAACCTTGCATGAACTATCGCAGCTAGTAGGCCACTACTGCTCTTACTACCCATCCCACTGTCGCAGAGGTTTTTTTTCCCACGGCACGAGCCTTGGCACTTTTTTCCCTCTGCTCTTCAAATCTCTACCCTCACTCGCGTTTCGTCCACTATCTATCACCTGATGGACCGTGTTAATGCGTAGTCTTACCCAGACGCACGGATAACATCACAGCCCAGCATCCTGTGATCCACTTGCTAGATAACTAACATGTTGACGGAGGTGACAGTAGAACTTTTGGTTTGGTCACCACGTTGGTGCGGGCGTGGAGGGGCCCCATCTCTTTTTTTTCCAATTCGGCAGTTTCAGGTAGCACCTGAAGAAGGCAACGAGTTACGTGGCCGAAATATTGTGCCAGAGCGACACAAACATCTGGCAGTAGACCTGATTATTCCACATGTCAAGATCTCGCCGGGAAAGCCTGAAGAGTTACGGCATTATTATTATGATTTTATATTTAACTTATAACCTTAATGGTCTACATCACCAAGTATTAATACTTGGGAATTATCTTTCAACCAATAACATATAGGAAGTACTGGGATTACCATTAAAGGTGATGTTTTCCTTCCTGTTTATAAATCATACAAGGTTGTCAACATAATTATTATAACAATAAATTTATTTCAATAAGAAAGTTGAGGTTTAGTGCAAACAAAACAAAGAACGAAAATTTGGCTGTACAAAGTAAATATTAGTGAAATATATAATTATAAATGTGTTTCATTTTGTCTCAAGTCATGGCAGTGCCTCACGTCCCATCATTTTATGGTACCTATAATGGCATTTCCTGGATTTTCCAAGGAGGTACATGTAAGATGAAAAAAGAACCAATTCGCTGCAGCAGAGATGCTGCTAGATGAGGGAGATGTGATTGTTACTTTGGTTTTAAGTTAGTAGAAATAGAGGAGTCTGTGGTGTGTCTTGTTGAAGAGAGGACATACACATTTTATTGCTCCTCCTATTGTAACAGTTAATAATATTGGGTTTTGGGTTAATATAAATAACATCAAGTAAAACACAGAGCCTGTATATTTATCTGACAAATAGTTCTTCTCACACCATTGAAATATGAGTTTCTTTCATTAGGTGACACAGTCAACAATTATCAACTTCTACAGCAGCCATAGTCAAGACAACCACCACAGCAGAAAGAAGAGGTAAAGTTTCCCTCTGAGAAGAAAATACAACTAAGAATATTTACTATTAAACTTTCTAGTAAGTTTATGGCAGATATGTTTGATGGTGTCTCTTCGGCAGCTGGTTGAAAAAGCATTTCACTCACTTCCATTTATGGCTTCACACTTAAAAGACATTAAACATTTCTAATTCAAAAACTCTAATTGCTCATACAGCCAATAGCAAAAATAGAATAATACACCGGCGACTGTGATAAGACTCGAACCTGCGATCTTTCAATCCTAATTAAAAAGGAACCTAGTGATTGTTGAAATACTAATTGTATTCTGTTTTTGTTTCACATACTTGACAATGAGTAACATTGAGTAAAGGAGAATGTTACCAGTAAAAACGGAATAAAATGGCGAAAACTGAAGAAAATTTTCTCCAGATACAAGTAATTGAACTTTACGGAACATGAACAGAAGTACTGCAACGAAATGTAGGATCAAGAGTATTCTATTGGTCATAGAATGCAAAAGCAATTTCACCACATTATCCTGATTTTTAACCTGCTTGAAACACTTTTGCAAACAGCAATATTTATGGCAGAGTTTATTTTTCAGAGCAATAGGGTAAACAATTTTCATTAACGTAGTAGCAACAATAATAAGCCATCTTGTTTTAATATATATCATGAGAGAAATTTTCCGCAACTATTGAGTTTCTGATATATTTCAATCATTCAGCTACAGTGTGTTCCTTTTATGGTCAGTAAAAATGGAATCAAGTGCTAATAAGAAACTTAATACTAACAATAATGATCAGGATCTAATGCATTAGATATTGCAACTGGATGGCAGTGTCACAGTCGAAAAAAACAATATACAACTGAATTCAGCTGCGATGGATGAATGGACAGAATGTTAGACCACATGATGCCACATGGCTAACAATCAGTCACGTTAATTCACAATCCTCAATAGCAAATGTCTCTTTTCAAAATGATTTCGGTAAAACAATCCAACAGACATAGAAAATTTTCCGAGCTCAATGAGTGAACGAAACGGACACACGTTACTCAGGCTACATTAAACAATAATCATGCACAGGTATCAGCTGTAGGACAATACTTACAGAAATTAATACAAATTAATATTGAGTTTTGTACAGACTTGACTACTAAAATCACAGTGTTTCCATTGGCTTTGGCAGTTCAGATCAAAGAGTCAGTACCTTAGACCAAAAAGTCACGACACTTTCGAACGACTGCGAAAAATTGCGTTCTATCTTGAACACACAGTTCACAGATGCATTCAATAAATACGTACAATCATCTAGACAAAACACTTTCTAGTATGAGTGAATACCAATGTCAAAGTGCACGTCAAGTTGAGGTAATTGCATAAGTGCACGATAGTATCTAAAGTGCACATGACAGATTAGCTCGAGTACTAGCAACAATTCAAACACACGTATCTGAAATGGTGTCTGCGTGCGAAAATTTACCGCGTGATGTACAAAAAATCGTGCAAGACATTGGCTTTCTGACTTTCGGACAAACGTTTTTGAAAACTGAGCACAAACGTATGAATAAGGATGTAAAAAGATTAAATGAGAGAGCTGAGACTGGCGCATTTGACAGCGATTATACTCTAGCTGAAAAGTGCATCTGAGAACAAGGAGCTTATATTGATGTGGTTGAAGAGGTCATAAACGAAAGAGAACATAAAATTCTCGATAAAATGGATAGTGTTGTGAAAGAAATACAAGGTAAGACTCGTTCCAAACTTATCCGTGAAAGAGATCGTTTAAGCAAAACACCTTCTACAGTTAATCAAAACAGTAAAATGGTACTTGCCAAAGTTAGATTATGACAAAACCGAAGGAGAACAGTTTTTAAACAATCAAACGTATGTGTCAGTGTCACAATAAGGAGCACTGTTGTCTCCACAAACGAGTAGGACAGCGTTATAATCTGATGACATAATGCCTGGCCTATCGTCAGTCATAATAGATGGGGGGTCTAACAAAACATAGACAGTTCCCAGTCTTCTCACAATAATCCAAGAAAACACATTGTCTTCGTGAGAGTTGTTAGAGAGGTTTTACCTCAGCACCGATCTGAAATGCAAAAGATTCAGTTCAGTGTTGGTTTCATACAAGTTGGTGCGCGGTTGTGGCCAGCCGAAGAGGCACATCATTGTCGACCATATGAACAATTTGCACAAGCTTTTGTAGATAAATACTGATCGAAAGGAATTCAGGAAAGACGACAAATGGAAGTTTTCGACCCACAGCCGTTTAACGTAAAACAGGAGAGATTACGCCGATTTTTCGAAAGATTCTTAAAGAAGATGAGACGCTGGAACAGTCTGTTATCACATGTCGATGTTTTGAGAATATTGAAGAGTCATTTGCTGAATAACATTAGTGAAATGTGGTAACTGTCCAACTTATGAACTAGAATACTTTCTCACGGTCCTGGATTCGATTGACGTGATTTATGAGAGTAATCAAGACTCAAATGAGTGTAACAGAAACCAATCGGGTCCACCGAAAAATGATGGGTTTAATAATTGTGGTAATAGTAGCCTAATAACAAAAACAACAACGGCAATAATAGCAGTGCAGCTGGCATCTACATTCACCACCGCAGGGATATGACGGTAATGGAGGATCCGAAAACCGTCAAAGTAACGGTTTCCAAGACAGGAATAATAGAAATTACAATTCAGGTTACTATGGCTCACCATCCTCATCATTGGCTCTGAGAACTATGGGACTCAACATCTTAGGTCATAAGTCCCCTAGAACTTAGAACTACTTAAACCTAACTAACCTAAGGACATCACACACACCCATGCCCGAGGCAGGATTCGAACCTGCGACCGTAGCAGTCCTGCGGTTCCGGACTGCAGCGCCAGAACCGCTAGACCACCGCGGCCGGCTATGGCTCACCATCGAGAAATAACATAATGCATAGAATAATTGATGTGTTCTGTCGATAACAGACAACAAGGGTATAGGAATGTGAATGAACACACACACAAGCATAATTAACAATTATGGGAACAACGGCTATGGGAGTGGCAAAAACAAAACTCAGCGAAACGCCACCTCCAGTACTGTACTGAATAGAACATGGCAAAATACCGATCACATTGTAAACATTGTAAAAGTGACAGACGGTAGCAGCAGCACCTCACCTCCCCGGACGGTAAAAGGCGATTAGTGGGCCTAAACCCCAGACTGCTGACCTAAATTGGCCGTGGGGGCTTGACGCTGTAAACACTTATTTCTTATGACAAAGAAATGTATATGCAAGATGACCTATATAGAGATAATCAAATGATATAAAAGGAATAAACGATGAAGAACAGGCGATGGTTAATGCCAAAATAGGAACAATAGATGTACATGTGATAGGGAACACAGGAGTGGCTATGAATCTTGTTTTGTGCACCTTATTCAGTGAACTAAAAAAGAAACTAAATATACCTACTGTACATGTGCGGAATTGTCGTATTTTAACAGCTACACAAAATAAGTCAGAAGGCATCATGTTACAAACCTATTTTCTGATAACTTTCACTGGAACCACAATTACTTGTACATTCCTAGTGGTAGAAAAACCAACAGTTAAATGTCTCCTAGGAATCGATTTTTTCAAGCAATATAAAGTGAAAATTTACCTAGGCAATGGCAAATGTTATCTTTACTCAGATGATAATGTAATTTGAGTTTATTTAAAGAAAACAACGACTTGTGTGAATAAGGTTCGCAGGAGAGCTTCTGTAAAGTTTGGAAGGTAGGAGACGAGGTACTGGCAGAAGTAAAGCTGTGAGTGCCGGCCGTGAGTCGTGCTTCGGTAGCTCAGTTGGTAGAGCACTTGCCCGCGAAAGGCAAAGGTCCCGAGTTCGAGTCTCAGTCGGACACACAGTTTTAATCTGCCAGGAAGTTTCATATCAGCGCACACTCCGCTGCAGAGTGAAAATCTCATTCTGGAACCAAGTAGCAGATAAAGTGAGTATCCATCTGACGTATTCAGAAGTCTTTCACATGAGCGAGCAATGTAATGAAGAGACCACAGAGGAAATTACAGTTGAAACACTATTCAGAATAATGTAAAAGAAATGGGTAGTTTACAGCCATACAGAAACAAAAACTAGTTACATTGTTGTCACAATATTTGCATGTTTTAGAAAAGAAACCAGGAGTAATTAAAGGATATGTCTAACATATGGATATATACCCCTATGAAATTTTCTGTTGTACATCGTATGCAATTCATTGGACAAAGACAGAACCAGTAAGATAGGAGACTGAATCTGTGATCAACTGGAATGTTTTGAATCATCTCACTCGGCATATTACAGCCTCATCCCAGCGGTAACCAAACTCGATGGAAGTGTATGACTTGTTTTGGATGCAACGGAAATTAACAAAATCATAATACCTGTAAGAATTGAGCCAGAATACCTAGAGGAGCGATTATTAAAATTCCATTGGGTAAAATTTCTTACAACAATAGATTTAAAACGTCATACTGGAAAATCTTGTTGCACCCAGATAGCTGACAATACACACCATCTTTCTGTAATGGTAGAAGTTATCAAGGTTGCATTTTCCTGGTCGCGCGGGATTAGCTGAGCGGTCTAGGGCGCTGCAGTAGTGTGCTGTGCGGCTGGTCCAGGTGGAGGTTCGATTCCTCCCTCGGGCATAGGTGTGTGTGTTTGTCCTTAGGATGCTTTAGGTTAAGTAGTGTATAAGCTTAGAGACTGATGACCTTAGCAGTTAAGTCCCATAAGATTTCACACACATTTGAACATTTTTTTTACATTTTACTGTTAGAATTTACTGCAAGTGCAGGACTGTTTGTTGCAACTTTAGATAAGGTGCTAGACCCAGATTTATTCAATCGGGTTAAAGTCTGTGTGGATTGATTTACTTATTGCTACAGCTGAATGGAATGAGCATTTGGGCATACTGAGAAGCGCGTTTTACAAATATTCTACCTATTTTATTATTAATTTTTATTTTGTCCTATTTGTATGTATGAACTGTTTTGTGAAATAAGTCTATAAACAATACACCTGTGCACTTACTTTAAATTTAACATTTGTGTGTATATATCGACTCCTAAAACCCTATATCTAATTGCAGGACTAATTTCGTTTGTCTGATATTTTTGTGCTTTGGATGTTTTGTTATCTCTTGTGTGTTTTGTCTTCCATTGTCTCGCTCTCATACGGTATGGACGCCATTCTTCTGTGCTCATTGTAAAGTTTATTATGTTAGTTATAACTACACTACTGGCCATTAAAATTGCTACACCACGAAGATGACGTGCTACAGACGCGAAATTTAACCAACAGGAAGAAGATGCTGTGATATGCAAATGATTAGCTTTTCAGAGCATTCACACAAGGTTGGCGCCGGTGGCGACACCTACAACGTGCTGACACGAGGATAGTTTCCAATCGATTTCTCATACACAAACAGCAGTTGACCGGCGTTGCCTGGTGAAACGTTGTTGTGATGCCTCGTGTAAGGAGGAGAAATGCGTACCATCACGTTTCCGACTTTGATAAAGGTTGGATTGTAGCCTATCGCGATTGCGGTTTATCGTATCGCAACATTGCTGCTCGCGTTGGTCGAGATCCAATGACTGTTAGCGGAATATGGAATCGGTGGGTTCAGGAGGGTAATACGGAACGCCGTGCAGGATTCCAACGGACTCGTATCACTAACAGTCCAGATGACAGGAGTCTTATCCGCATGGCTGTAACGGATCGTGCAGCCACGTCTCGATCCCTGAGTCAACAGATGGGGACGTTTGCAAGACAACAACCATCTGCACGAACAGTTCGACGTCGTTTGCAGCAGCATGGACTATCGGCTGGGAGACCGTGGCTGCGGTTACCCTTGACGCTGCATCACAGACAGGAGCGCCTGCGATGGTGTACTCAACGACGAACCTGGGTGCACGAATGGCAAAACGTCATTTTTTCGGATGAATCCAGGTTCTGTTTACTGCATCATGATAGTCGCATCCGTGTTTGGCGACATCGCGGTGAACGCACATTGGAAGCATGTATTCGTCATCGCTATATTGGCGTATCACCCGGCGTGTTGGTATGGGGTGCCATTGGTTACACGTCTCGGTCACCTCTTGTTCGCATTGACGGCACTTTGAACAGTGGACGTTACATTTCAGATGTGTTACGACTCGTAGCTCTACCCTTGATTCGATCCCTGCGAAACCCTATATTTCAGTAGGATAATGCACGACCGCATGTTGCAGGTCCTGTACGGGCCTTTCTGGATACAGGAAATGTTCGACTGCTGCCCTTGTCAGCACATTCTCCAGATCTCTCACCAACTGAAAACGTCTGGTCAATGATGGCCGAGCAACTGGCTCGCCACAATACGCCAGTCACTACTCTTGATGAACTGTGGTATCGTGTTGAAGCTGCATGGTTTGTACACGCCATCCAAGCAAGCTCTGTTTGATTCAATGACCAGGCGTATCAAAGCCGTTATTACGGCCAGACGAGGTTGTTCTGGGTACTGATTTCTCAGGATCTATGCACCCAAATTGCGTGAAATGTAATCACATGTCAGTTCTAGTATAATATATTTGTCTAATGAATACCCGTTTATCATCTGCATTTCTTCTTGGTGTAGCATTTTTAATGGCCAGTAGTGCAATTTCTTAATACAGTATGAAGTTAAAGTTATTCTGCCTTTTATTTCTAACAAAAACCTTGTTACTTTTATATGATTTTTAATTTCTATGACGTGTTATCAGAGGACTGAGGCTGAAAAGAAGTGTCGAAGGAACATTGTTAGTGGACGTTAATGACTGAACACTTTTTGTTCAGTCATTACTTCTAATTACTTCTTACGCTATAAGTCTCTGAGACACTTCAATCGGTCATTTTATTTGTCTCTTGCAGGATTTTCAAACAAGCTATGCAAACAATGATTCAGTCATTCGTCTACTAACAATGGCGTTGCTGTGCGACCTACACCAGTCGGACAGAAGCCCCACGAACATTCGAAAGTTTTTGATGGTGACTAACTTCCCTGTTGCGTTCTCAGCTTCACGCCGAACTTGGTACGAAACATTGGCTGTATTACCTCGCTGGCCCATACGTATTGCTGAGAAACATACAACCACCTGGTGACATGTACCATTTTTTAAATTTATATTAAATCGTGAAATTACAGTCTTTGAATCTATTTAAGTGTAGTAACGTGTCATTCTGGAGCCCAGTGTCGGGGTAGACAGAATTTCTATTGTACTAATCTGTACTGTGTTCTGTGTTTCACCTACCACATATTGAGAGCCGAAATGGTGATAAACTGTTGTAATTGGAGAGAACCATACTACTCATGAGGAGCTGCTTGGCCGGCAAGGAAGGGAAAACGGGTATTGTAAAATTCTGAGCTCTCATAATTATGAAGCTGTGTGAGAAAGGTAAGGGACGTCAACGCACTGAGGCTGTTTTAAATGTTTGACGCCTTTAAGTAATTGCTCGATAGCTCACATTTGGCATAATTTTTTCAAGCAGTTGAGTTATAAGTGTTAATTTTCGTTATAAAGTCAGTTTTCATTCTTACCAAAAGTTGTCATACATGTCTGCCTTTGCACTGTGCCACGACAAGGTGGCATACTTCTTTTTCTAATGTTTTGCTCTACTCTTCAGGCATTCATCCTGTCTTCGCAGTTTAACATTATTGCAGCTGGACATAATATAAAGACATCGGTATTTTGTCCTTTGGCATTTTTAATGCCAATTTTAGTCATTTCTATTGTAAATGCCGAAGTAAAGAAAATTTTCCAACACGAATACTGGTGATGAAACAGGAAGACAAATGCATGTCGATGACGGCAATACTGGCGATCCAAATGGTGGTACGCACGGATTCCGAGTTGGACGCTTATGAAACCGGAGTCGCAAATGTTTCCAACCTATTTGAACCAGAGAACAAGCAACTTGGAACAAGTAAAACTACTACTCAACCTGAGCAACCGATTGCGTCATTCAGTGATATACCAAAAGTTAGCGAATATATTGACTGAGGCTACTACAAAACAAAGTGCCGACTTGGCTAAAGAGATATCAGTAAACGTTAAGTATTAAATTACATTCAAAATTTTAATACATAATGAGAAATGTTCAAGAGTAATTTGATAACATGTCAAAATACTTAAGTGAATGACTTTAGTGAGCAAAGGATTGAATTAGATTCGAAACTTCAAGACTTGTCTAAAAGTATGGACGACAAATTTGATACCGTGGTGACAGACCTGAACGGTCAATTAAATGCGAGTCTCATGAACCGAGATCACGAGTCTCAAGGAGGCATACCGTGAGGTTCCCGATCAATTTAAAAGTTTGTCTAAAGATGTAAAAGAGTTGAAAGATACTCGGACAGCTGGGCAAACAAAAGTGTCTAATTTAACAAAGCAGTGTAACAGGATTAAGATCGCAAGATGCAGCAGAATCTCGCTGCTCAAGGTGAAAAATTATTTAATAAAGTTTCTGATGAATGGATTCCTGAACGCAATATGGACATACTTCAGAAAGCGAAGGAGGAATTACGTGCCACAATGCAGGTTGTCAGTGCGGAAGTATTGTCCACACCGGGAACGTCAGGCGAATTTCCTCGCAATGAACTCGGTCAGATACATAATATTTTAACAAACGAGTTGCCTGGCTGGCGGCAACGGCAGATACAAGAGTCGCCACGCGTGACATCTCCACCGCCGGTTTTACACGATATTTCGCCGGGGCGGGAGATAAGAACGTGACATCACCGCAAGCCACTGGACCTTACAGTCTGTATGGAAATTTCCCACCGCCAGCTTCTGACTTTTATTCCAGGTTGTAGAGGAGTGTTGCGCATATCGTGGACTGATCGTCAGGAAATACAATTCGCGGCAGCTTATATGCAAGGCGAATCTGCACTGTGGGCCGCAGCAACTGCCGAACAATGTTCTACATACGATCATTTCGAGCAAGTGTTCTTGGCCAAGTATTGGTCACCGCACATACAAGCCCGCCTACGATGGGAAGTTTCAATCCTGAAATGTACCATCCTAAACAGTGGAGCCTTCGAAAATATTTCGAGTGGTACAATAATAAGACGTGATATTGGGATAATCCCATCGTACCCAAGGACGTGGTCGGAATACTAAAAGGCACATTACCGGTTGATATGCCTGAAAAGTTGCCAGAAGATAACAGTGAGGGTTTTCTGTTTGTCGTCGACGCGTTAGATTTAATCCATGACGATACGCTAACGGAAACCGTGGTTTTCCAACAATGTATTCCTGTAGACATAACAACAACGCCTGGAACTGCGCAGCTCGCAACTGTCAACCCCTCCCATGGTAGACGCGCTGCAAAACGTAAGCGGATATCAGCAGGTACATAGCGGCGCCAGATTACAGTATAGAAACTTGAATAATAGGTTCCCTGTCAGAATGGTAGGAATGGATCACTTGTAGGGCAGGACCATGGTAACAAGCGGAGACAAAACTGTCCACAGAATAATCCACTAAACGGAAGTCACAGCTTGAATCAACCTATTTTCGAGCAGAGACCACCAACAGGATGATCACAAATCCCGCGAAATTAGACAATACAGATTGTGGAGTGCACGGATGAGTAGCCTCCACAAACGAACAAAACATGTGTCAAACTAAGTGCAGTCTCATCGCGCTCCCTGATTGTAGCCGCGGTAATTAATGAGGGCAACAATTCCTGTAATCCGAGGAACACATTTTGTTGTAATGATTATCAAGATATCCGTGATGATCTTTGTTGTGATCCGATGTCATGTAGGGAAGTTTGGGTAATCAGGTGCAAGTGGTAGTGAATGGTGTACGGAGGTATTCCGGTCACCATAGTGATTGACACCACAACTAGTATGTGTGTGCTGGCCACTCATTCCTTAAAAAGAATTTTGGAAAGAGCTAAGTTTCCGACGTTGCTTGTACAGAATTGTGTTGAGTCGGGAGCTATTGGAGCAATCACGTAAAGAGCAGAGAAGCACGTATTGGTTTTAAGAGAATTTTAGAGCGGAGCCGTTGAGTGCACGTTCTTGGTGGTCAAGGGTCTAACTGTACCTAGTTGGATGTCAGTGGACTTCCTAAGACGGAGGAATACGTGTGTCAAGAATCAATATGGGACACGCGCTCTGTTTCTTAATGATAAGGAGCGGAAATTGAAATTAATTCGTACCAAGAAACGTCAGGACACATTATGCCAGGACCTTTCCATCAAATTAATTGACGTAAATGTGCTATAGGCAGACAATCATTTTACCAACATTGAAGCAAAACCTGTGTTGTCAACGCAAATGATCTATCCAATGTAAACAAAATTAGCACCAAGGCTCAGAAATCTGAATGCCTTGACGTACAGCAAAAGAATGACCTTATGCACTTATTAATGATGCAGGTACGAGGGCAGTTCAATAAGTAATGCAACACATTTTTTTTCTCGGCCAATTTTGGTTGAAAAAACCGGAAATTTCTTGTGGAATATTTTCAAACATTCCCGCTTCGTCTCGTATAGTTTCATTGACTTCCGACAGGTGGCAGCGCTGTACGGAGCTGTTAACATGGCGCCTGTAACGGATGTGCGTTGCAAACAACGGGCAGTGATCGAGTTTCTTTTGGCGGAAAACCAGGGCATCTCAGATATTTATAGGCGCTTGCAGAATGTCTACGGTGATCTGGCAGTGGACAAAAGCACGGTGAGTCGTTGGGCAAAGCATGTGTCATCATCGCCGCAAGGTCAAGCAAGACTGTCTGATCTCCCGCGTGCGGGCCGGCCGTGCACAGCTGTGACTCCTGCAATGGCGGAGCGTGCGAACACACTCGTTCGAGATGATCGACGGATCACCATCAAACAACTCAGTGCTCAACTTGACATCTCTGTTGGTAGCGCTGTCACAGTTGTTCACCAGTTGGGATATTCAAAGGTTTGTTCCCGCTGGGTCCCTCGTTGTCTAACCGAACACCATAAAGAGCAAAGAAGAACCATCTGTGCGGAATTGCTTGCTCGTCATGTGGCTGAGGGTGACAATTTCTTGTCAAAGATTGTTACAGGCGATGAAACATGGGTTCATCACTTCGAACCTGAAACAAAATGGCAATCAATGGAGTTGCGCCACACCCACTCCCCTACCAAGAAAAAGTTTAAAGCCATACCCTCAGCCGGTAAAGTCATGGTTACAGTCTTCTGGGACGCTGAAGGGGTTATTCTGTTCGATGTCCTTCCCCATGGTCAAACGATCAACTCTGAAGTGTATTGTGCTACTCTTCAGAAATTGAAGAAACGACTTCAGCGTGTTCGTAGGCACAAAAATCTGAACGAACTTCTCCTTCTTCATGACAACGCAAGACCTCACACAAGTCTTCGCACCCGAGAGGAGCTCACAAAACTTCAGTGGACTGTTCTTCCTCATGCACCCTACAGCCCCGATCTCGCACCGTCGGATTTCCATATGTTTGGCCCAATGAAGGACGCAATCCGTGGGAGTCACTACGCGGATGATGAAGAAGTTATTGATGCAGTACGACGTTGGCTCCGACATCGACCAGTGGAATGGTACCTTGCAGGCATACAGGCCCTCATTTCAAGGTGGCGTAAGGCCGTAGCATTGAATGGAGATTACGTTGAAAAATAGTGTTTTGTAGCTAAAAGATTGGGGAATAACCTGGTGTATTTCAATGCTGAATAAAACAACCCCTGTTTCAGAAAAAAAAAGTGTTGCATTACTTATTGAACTGCCCTCGTACATATTTACTCTAAGAATCCTGATACTGTGAAAGGGATACGTCTATCACATGAATATTGCTCCCCATGACACTTATTTTAATCATCTACATCTACATCTACATCTACATGATTACTCTGCAATTCACATTTAAGTGCTTGGCAGAGGGTTCATCGAACCACAATCATACTATCTCTCTACCATTCCACTCCCGAACAGCGCGTGGGAAAAACGAACACCTAAACCTTTCTGTTCGAGCTCTGATTTCTCTTATTTTATTTTGATGATCATTCCTACTTATGTAGGTTGGGCTCAACAAAATATTTTCGCATTCGGAAGAGAAAGTTGGTGACTGAAATTTCGTAAATAGATCTCACCGCGACGAAAAACGTCTTTGCTTTAATGACTTCCATCCCAACTCACGTATCATATCTGCCACACTCTCTCCCCTATTACGTGCTAATACAAAACGAGCTGCCCTTTTTTGCACCCTTTCGATGTCCTCCATCAATCCCACCTGGTAAGGATCCCACACCACGCAGCAATATTATAACAGAGGACTAACGAGTGTGGTGTAAGCTGTCTGTTTAGTGGACTTGTTGCATCTTCTAAGTGTCCTGCCAATGAAACGCAACCTTTGGCTCGCCTTCCCCACAATATTATCTATGTGGTCTTTCCAACTAAAGTTGTTCGTAATTTTAACACCCAGGTACTTAGTTGAATTGACAGCCTTGAGAATTGTACTTTTTATCGAGCAATCGAATTCCAACGGATTTCTTTTGGAACTCATGTGGATCACCTCACACTTCTCGTTATTTAGCGTCAACTGCCACCTGCCACACCATACAGCAATCTTTTCTAAATCGCTTTGCAACTGATACTGGTCTTCGGATGACCTTACTAGACGGTAAATTACAGCATCATCTGCGAACAACCTAAGAGAACTGCTCAGATTGTCACCCAGGTCATTTATATAGATCAGGAACAGCAGAGGTCCCAGGACGCTTCCCTGGGGAACACCTGATATCACTTCAGTTTTACTCAATGACTTGCCGTCTATTACTACGAACTGCGACCTTTCTGACAGGAAATCACGAATCCAGTCGCACAACTGAGACGATACCCCATAGGCCCGCAGCTTGATTAGAAGTCGCTTGTGAGGAACGGTGTCAAAAGCTTTCCGG
This sequence comes from Schistocerca nitens, assembly GCF_023898315.1. Lineage (NCBI taxonomy): Eukaryota > Metazoa > Arthropoda > Insecta > Orthoptera > Acrididae > Schistocerca > Schistocerca nitens. The sequence continues at coordinate 443,301,886 of NC_064621.1, read as the reverse complement.
AAATCTAGAAACACGGAATCAACTTGAGATCCCCTGTCGATAGCGGTCATTACTTCGTGCGAATAAAGAGCTAGCTGCGTTGCACAAGAACGATGTTTTCTGAAACCATGCTGATTACGTATCAATAGATCGTTCCCTTCGAGGTGATTCATAATGTTTGAATACAGTATATGCTCCAAAACCCTACTGCAAACCGACGTCAATGATATAGGTCTGTAGTTAGATGGATTACTCCTACTACCCTTCTTAAACACTGGTGCGACCTGCGCAATTTTCCAATCTGTAGGTACAGATCTATCGGTGAGCGAGCGGTTGTATATGATTGCTAAGTAGGGAGCTATTGTATCAGCGTAATCTGAAAGGAACCTAATCGGTATACAATCTGGACCTGAAGACTTGCCCGTATCAAGCGATTTGAGTTGCTTTGCAACCCCTAAGGTATCTACTTCTAAGAAACTCATGCTAGCAGCTGTTCGTGTTTCAAATTCTGAAATATTCCATTCGTCTTCCCTGGTGAAGGAATTTCGGAAAACTGCGTTCAATAACTCGGCTTTATCGGCACAGTCGTCGGTAACAGTACCATCGGCACTGCGCAGCGAAGGTATTGACTGCGTCTTGCCGCTTGTGTACTTTACATACGACCAGAATTTCTCCGGATTTTCTACCAAATTTCGAGACAATGTTTCGTTGTGGAACTTATTAAAGGCATCTCGCATTGAAGTCCGTGCCAAATTTCGCGCGTCTGTAAATTTTAGCCAATCTTCGGGATTTCGCGTTCTTCTGAACTTCGCTTTTTCCGTTGCCTCCGCAACAGCGTTCGGACCTGTTTTTGTGTACCATCGGGGATCAGTTCTATCTCTTACCAATTTATGAGGTATGAATCTCTCAATTGCTGTTGCTACTATATCTTTGAATCAAAACAACGCCATCCCGTGGAGCAGGAGGGAGATGATGAAACAAGAATCAAGCACGATGATCGCGTGGGACATAATTGAGAACTCGTTCTCTCGCTGCTGCAGTCCATTGTTACTCACAATGAAGCCAAGAGGTAGCGTGGACTTAGTTCCCGACGCACATAGCAGAAACAAAATCATTGTGCCCGTACGAACTCGTCCCGAAGCTCTTTTCGGTAATGAATTCCTAGCGACACTGAATTTCCGACTATCGTACTGGCAGATTCTGTTGTCAGAGGAGTCTAAGAAATATACTGCTGGCACATACTTTCCAGGGTCTGGGGACAATATTGTTTTAGATTAACCATGATAATGAAAATCAAAATGTAAATACAGTCAGTTTTGCTAGTCATATACTGACAAAATGTGAAAGAGCTTATTTCTTACGACCTCAATGAGCACACCATCTACTGTTTGTGATCCTTCCCAATCCATCACCACCTATAACCCAGTGGATATATCGCAGAACCTCTGACATTGCATTGAGACAGAATGCTATACAAATACTGGAGAAATATCTAGCGGCGGCTTGAGGAAGTTGCCAATACCGGCGTCATACCTCATTCCTTAGCCGAATCACATCCTAAATTCGCTGATTTTATTACGAGCTTAAATCGGTCGGCGACGTGCAACCGCAATGTTGGTCTGATAATATACACGCTGGCGATCACTGTCTATATCGAGTGTCACGATATTTGTCTCGAGAAACCACTTCATTCGGAGGTAATTCCATGCCTCGATTTATAAGGCTTGTATAGTTTTTAACACTGATATCAATAGCGATACTTGTGAGCACCTGTAGAACCAAGACCGATTGTGATAGAAACATGGTTGTTGCGACCGTGTTGCCATCTGACGGTTTGTAAGACGATTACGCCTCACTTTCTAAGACAGAGTGGTACCATTCATAGGAAAAACTTGTGAGACATGTCCACCCATCGCTGATTTTCGCTCGCTATTGATTCGTATGGCCAGTAATCAGTTATTAGCGAAGTATTATACTTAGTAGTAGGAGGTGCATAATAGGTTCGCTTTGAGTATCAGGCTTAAAAAGTATGTGTGTGTGTTCTGAGATGTGGAAAGAAAATGACTGTGTCCAGTTGTAAGCAATGTATAGATTTGACGTGGAATACTGTTATAGCAAAGTGAATGAAAGATTCTTTTTCACTTGGAAAAGTATGTCGAGTCATAAGAATGATACAGATATTTCTATTTCCAGAGCTACTGTTATCAGCAGGGGATATTTCCGAAACGTCGCTCGTGTGGAATGTCGTCCAATTGAGACCACGATCGTAATATTTAATTGTAAGTACAGTGATAAAATGTGTGTGCAGCCCCGGTGGCCTGTGGCGGAAATGATTCACGTTTCCGTCTAACGGCAGGAGCTGAACGAATGGAAAGCCCTGTTGGGGTACAGGAATGTACCTGACCTAACCGTGTCGTCCTGCAGACGGCTGAATAGCGAACTAATACTCAGTAGGTGTTAGACAGTCTTCATGATCGCATGTGTTGCCCGTAGAAATTTGAGAAGTCCCATGTAAATTGTCCGGTTGACTGCTTATGCACGTTTCCCATCTTTATTTGGTTGAGAGAACATCAGTTGTGGTGTGCGCATCTAGCAGGTGAAAGACAGGTGGAAGACACGTTCACTGGTTCTGTAGAAATGAGAAGCAGAGAAGCACCTCAGCTGACTTTGTAAATTATTGGCGTGATTTGGAATCAGCTTCCTCTATTTTTCTTTTTTTTTGGGGTTTTCACGTAAATGCCTTTGTTGACGGGATAAGTTTCTAGTTACTCAGTGGTTTATAGCATGCTCCACCTCGCTAAAGTTTCGAGTTTCTAGAGAAATAATTTCCAGTCTTTATCCTCAGAGCTATACTGTGCAAGCAACACTGCTATGCAAGCGATATTGCTATGTGTTTGATGTCGAGAGGTTTCGCGAAAATAGTATGATATTCTGGTAAACCATGTGAAAATATTTGTATTTTCACATGTGTTCTTATAATCCCAGAGTCTGGAGATGAGCGTAGGAAGCAAGCAGTTTGGGGCCAGAAATAGTAACGCCTTTGTGTTGAGGGGAACCGACCCAACCTTTGTACACTGAGGGTGTTCTGGTCACACGTGTGGCCAGTGTGTGTGCGATGGCAGATGACTTGTGACTGTCGGCTAAGGCTGATGACCTACCGACCTCATGGTAAATATTTGCTGCTATGAGGCCTATATATGATCCATGTGCTTATCCTATCTGTCTATGCAGTATAAGCACTAGTGTCTGGTGGTCGCTAGTTATACGCAGGATGCAGAAGTGATGATTTTGTTTGGTGTAGGATACGAATTGCGTGTTTACTACATCGATACGCATGTGGTGATATATAGCCGGGTTGGAGATCGGTTTCACGCTAAAATATTCAACCTCCCGTCGTCAGTGGCAAAGCAGTATAATTGAGAAAGTGTTTTCCTGATCTGCAGACTACTTTTGCAAGGTTTAACGGTCAGTGCAATATGGCGATCTGTACAAACTAGCTTTGCAGCTTGAAGGCTCATCTGCAGAAAAAGAGGCGGACAGTGCTCCCACACCGACAGCATCAGTAATTTGGTGGGTAAATTCAGTAAGACCCAATCAGAATGCTCCATTCACTCAGCACTTTTTGCTGGGACCGCCTCTTGTTGTCGGCCCCGAACTGACAACTCCACGTAGTTCGGCAGCTGACAGGCGCGTCGTCGCTGTGTGGGGGCCGCCAGTGCATGCCGACTCCTAGAGGTGTGTGCAGTGGCCTTCTGTGCAGACCAGTGGTAGGGGGATGGCGGGTGGTGTGTGCTTCGCCGTTGAAAGATTTTTAACTGTATAATTACGTGTGATGTGTGTTTCGTGACGGTATTCCTTGTGTGACTGGAATAAAAGGAAAGGCGTGTGTGACTGGAATAAAAGGAAAGGCGATCGATTTATTTACTTCTTACAAGACCTGCATCTTTCCAGACAGCTGAGAATGATGTGCAAGAGAAATCCGACCCCCACAAACCGATTTTTTTATAAATAAACAATATACCCTTGAATGTCCTTTCGTGAGATCCTTCCTCTACATCACAGAGCCGCCAATTTCCAACTAGAGGGAGAGAGGAGGCATGGGGTGGTGGGGAGGGTTGAATCGATTTCCTGAAAAATTCTTTGAATGAATAAATAAACTATATTTCATACACTGCCTTGAATCCCATGAATTGTTTAAATGAAAAATGTTTCACACATTTTCTAAATTGTTTAAACAATATTCCATACACTGCAATCGATTTCCAGACAAGTTCTGTAACTAAATAAATGAACTATTTTCCTTACACTGCCATAAATAATTAAACAATATTCTATCCATTGCCTAAATTGTATTGTGTCGTGTTGTATGGAACTGGGGACCTAGAAACAATGGAGAGGCTTCATACCCACCATAGCCTGCAGTGGTACACAACCCCAAAGCAGGCTACATCAGTCCACCCACCCCACCGCCGCCCCACACCGAACCTAGGATTATTGGTGCAGTTCAGCCCCCAGTGAACCCTCTCAGGGACATCTCACACCAGACAAGTGTAACGCCAGTGTTTGCATGGTAGAGTAATTATGAACTACGTGTACGTGGAGAAAGTGTTTGCACAGCAATTGCTGACATAGTATAACTGAGGCAAAATAAGGGGACGCTGAGGCAGATGGAAAAGACTGGACCTCAACAATAATCCGCCGAGCAGATTCGTGCCAGGGACTGGCACATCTTCCCATCCAAAAAGCAGACTATTAGACTGCACAGCTAATCGGGCGGGCTTGTCTAAATTGCTTAAACAATATTCCACACAATGCAATTGAATTCCCTTCAAATGACTGATCAACTGAGTGTTCTTCCCGCCCGTTTCCGGGAGTTTGGGTGGGAGGGGAGGGGGTTTACCAGATGGGGAGTGGTTAATTAATTGATCAATTTAATTAAGTAGTCAATCAAACTGAGTGGGAGGGGCTAATCCAATAACTCAGACCTGAAAGTGTTCCTGTAGTGGGGAGGGGGTGGGTTGGAGGTTTCCTGAGGGGTGGGGGGATGGGGAGTGGGTGGGGGAACAATTGGTTAAGGACCTGACAATCAAGAGGTAGGATCCTCTTAGCAGAACAATAGGTTAAGGACCTGTCAATCAAAGGAGAACAATAACATAATGTCCTGTCAATCAAAGGAGAACATTAGGTTTGAGCCTGATTGCATACCAGATCCTGATGTCGGCAACCTGCACTAACAAAAAGCGCTGGTGGCAGCTTTGCCTTACTACTCTCTGTCAACCAAACACAAAAAGCTTTAATAATGGCAGTTTTTATACACAAGACCATACATTAGACACTGAATACCACACCTGGGATTTTATTTCTTGAGCAACCCACATACAGGAAAATATATCGATTATATCCACATAAAAATATCCAAGACTTTATACGGTCAAAAGAGGTCAGTGCACCACAGCCACTTTTGCACCTGATACCCAATGTACAACACTCTGTTATATGTAAACTCGAAAGGAAAGAGGTTATGCACATCAACCACTTCAGAGCCTACATGCCTTATGGAAAATACAACAATAACCCTTATAGAAATTTGGAGAGGTTATCTGATAGAAAAAATGGAAAACACTTCTAGGATGTGAAAAAACATACATTTTTCGCTTAACTACATACAAAATATCCATATCACTTTTGAAACAAATTGGAGAATCTCTAATGAATGTTAGACTACATAAAATTCAAGGTAAGTGCAGAAATTCTTTGAAGTCTATTATGAAAGTGTTGTTATTCTATGCAGAGCGAAATGACAATATACAAACTGGAAATAGTGAATAAGAATGACAACAATACAGTCTGGCAGCCTGTGCTTGGCACAGCATGAGAGAAGGTGTTGGCTGAGTTATGGATGGTAAACATTTCCCCCTCTCCTCTTCCCACTTTTGATGCAGTCTGCCCATATTTGCGCATGACTGTATACCCAACACTTCAGTGTGCTGTATTAACAAACAATGATTGAATGTAACAGACACAACTCGTCATTCAAAAATTAACTAATGAAAATGACAAAATAAGACTCAATTGCACAAAGGAAATACTGTGAATAAACCATATTAAGTAAACACTGACACACACATAGCATCAAATTACAGAAAATTCGAACAACTGCAGTAGGAATTTCTCCATGTTACATATACATCTAGTTATAGAAACAAAGAGTACAGTTGATAACCCACATCGCTAGCCAGTGTATTAACAATAATATGTTTAACAAGTATTATCACTGCACATTTTGTATTTTATACACATATTTTGCTAGTATGAAATATTTTATGTAATGACACGTCCATTTTTCCATGTCATTATCTGACAAATCTCAAAACCAGCTTCATATGTGCGACCATATGTACATGTAGGTCTATATACGACAAGAAATGTATGTCAGCATAAGAAGCTGTATGTGTAAGAAATTATTTACATGGAAAGAGCTATGGTTATGCAAAGAAACGAACTATTTACAGAATGGTTATCATTGCAATAAAGTAATAAATAAAAAATGTTAATAAGTAAGCTACAAAGAACAACAGGCTAATGAATATAGCGACAGCACTAAAATTAAGTGTGATTTATGTTACACTGTCTACTGCTACATACAATAAGGAAGAACTACACAATTTATATAAAAGCGCAACCAATTAAGGTATGATGTTTATACAATACTTTACACCATACTATAGAAAACTACCTCTGCATTAAAGTGAATACGAAAAACTAATTTAGGTATGGGAAGGAATACTAAAAACAAATTAAGAAGAAAATGAAATTAGGTACATGCGATTAAAATGAAAGAAACTTTGCATAACTAGTAGCCACAAGTCTGAAGGTAATTTAAGGTTCATTACAGCAAATAAGCGCTATTTACACAAATACAGTGTAGCAGGCAAATTACTGTCAAAGAGCATGTACGGAAGTAAGAAATACTGATAAACATATACTCTGAAAAGTATGAAGAAAAACGTTATAGGCAAAAATATTAAAGGTACCAAGTTGTATTTTATGTGTGTATATGTGTGAATGAACATACATACTGACCTACATTATACATAATTATATACATATTTCAGAAGCTATTTAGTAATAAGAATTTTGTAGATGCAAAGTAGCACATCCCACTTGAGTTGTAGGTGGATGGTCTGGATTTGTGGAAAGGAGGATATGTAGGTACATTTAATTTATTACTTTGAAACAGCTAAACAGCTCTGCCAGCTGAAGAGTAATAACGAGTACAGTGAATCTCACATTAACTTAGTGTGCATGTTAATCAATAATATAACCCTTTGAGTACTGTGTGCATTGAAATACGTACATGGTTATGTAAGCCACATCTGAGGTTAAATTAACACTTACGTTCATGTTGTACAAAGGGCAAGACAAAACTAGCGTTGTAGAACACTTAAACATTATATTCAAACTCAGAGTTACCAGTGAGCCTGAATATCAAATGCAATGAAAACAAATATACATACATATCAGTTTGCGGAATATGTAAGTAGCATGTTTGTATGTTGGCAGTGGTATAGACCGTGTTAATATTGCTGACAGCACTCTGCACCCTCGGCAAGAGATTCTGTGGTTGGACAGACAGGCAGTTAGCGAGTGGATAGGAAACATAAGGACATGATATTCTTAGTGGGGGTCTGTGTTGGTAGGATATGCATTGTAAAGTGTGATAAAAGGAGGTGTTTATAAGAAAATACGCAAGGAAGTGTATGATGGGTGTATGGTTGATAATCTTGGGCAGTGGAACTATTGACAACTATACAATTTTTGGAACTGGATGTCACATTAGTAAGTTAAATTTTCTAAATACATTGTGCGCTCTTCAACAAAATCTCTGTTTTGCTAACCATATGCCTCCTAGTAGTTGGAATCTATAGTAGTTAGTATCTTTTTATTCAGCTGGCTGTAGTTGCTACCTCCTGTAGTTGCTGTAGTTCGTGTTGTGAAGATTTTCTGTGATGTAAGTAACTTATGAAAAGGATTTGGGGTATTGTATTGTTGGGATTCGTGACTGAAATGAGTTTAGGCAACTGCCCGAGTTGGAGGTAGTTTCATATTTCTTTAATTTCACATTTTTGGATTTGTATTATTGTTAGGATTTCTTGCAACTTGGGGCCATTTATTTATGTTAATTGTTGGAAATCATGTTGTCAATTTATAGCAGTTAGATTGCGTTGGGCTTGTATATTGTGGGTAATAAATGAATAGGTTAAGGTTGAGTTGTCTTCATCAGGGAAAATTCTGTAGGTCAATGTTTTATAAAAATAATTGAAGAGGTAGTTTCACATACAAATTCGATTTCAACAGCGATTATCTGATTCAAAACTATAAATATTCAGCTAAAGATTTTGAGACATAAATAAAATGGTACAAACACTATACTGCGTATGAAATTCCTGTGCTTTCCCTTTCCTCATGTAGTGGTGAAATTACTCTTGATTGTGTTGATGATAACATTAGTTTGCAAGTTGCTATGGGACATGTAAAAATTCTGAGAAATAAATTCTTAACTCGCTGAAAGAAATAAAAAGGAGAAAATTTACTTAGACCTAAAAATAAAGATGGCAGCAAAAACTAATTACGAGGAACCTCAAATTAGAATGTAGATAATATCTTCTTGTAACTACGCTTGTATGATTATTTGTTTCATGTCATTGTAAACAAGACAGATAAGCATGTGGCAAGATGGCGTCTAGTGTGTTTGTTCATAGTGATGAAGCGAAAAAAAGTTACAGTTTTGCTGTAAAAAAAGGAAATTGTGGGAAGTGTGACAGTGAAATAGCGAAATTAATCGAATGCGTTTCAAGTATACAAAAAATCGTGGAAGTTCTAAGACGTGAAATTTCGCAACTAAGAAATGAAAATACCGAGCTGCAGAAGGTGTGTCGTGTTCCTAACGATAAAACTGTAAGTAAACTGCAAACTGGAGCTGGAGAGAATCTCGAGAAGCGGAAAGTATGTGCAAAACATGTATCTAACCTTGTAAATGATTTTGTGTTCGCCGAAAAAAAACGGACTCACAGTACTGTCGACTGATAGAGTCGAACACACTAAGGACAATGAACTCCATAAACAGTGAGTGAGTACCAAAACAAAAAAGGGCACAAAAGAAAATTGCTACATAAATCGAAGCCCTGTAACTAAAGGTAGTGAAACCGTACAGACAAGTGGAAAGAAGACAATTAACAAGATGAACAAGCCCAATAAGCTGCACGACGACAACTGCAAATTCACTCCGAAATCCAAATCGAAGTGAAATATTCTCTTGCTCGCTGATAGCCATGGAAGAAAGTTAGCGGAAACCCTGCAAAGTGTAAACAATAAAATCCAAGTAAGCAGCGTGGTGAAGCCGGGAGCAAGAACCAAAAACATCGTAGCAAAATGTTGCTGGACAATGATTTTATCGTATATGTAGCAAGTGCAAATGACGTGGCGTTTAATGAAGCTGAGACCTGTGTCGAAGGCTTGTCCACGTTTCTAGAACAAAACAAATCTAAAAATACTGTTGTTGCTACCATTCCACATTGGCATGATTTAACATACCATACATGTGTTAACAAAGGGATCAGAAAAACAAATGCAAGGGTTAAATTGCTTTGTTCAAGATATGAAAAATGTTCGATTTTGGATATAGGGACATTAGATAAATGCATGCATACTGTACATGGATTACATTTGAACCATGAGGGGAAGTGATTTTTGTGTGAAAGATTAAATGAACTGATTACAGAAAAGATCGATCTAAGTAGCCTAACTTACGAAAACAGTTCGTTCTCAACTGATTTGCCAACTCACTTAAATACTGTATCTTGTGCCAGCAACATACAGAGTGTTCAACACACCAGCCAGACAGAACCATTGAAATCTCTAGCAGCGACCATAAAAGTGATGAAGCAGTCAAGAAGAAAGATAACTACCAGGCTCCAGGAGGATTTTTGGTATCCTTCAATATAGAGGAAGAGGATATAGCAGAAGGTCCGAAGCTCAAAACAACAGTAGGCCTACATGTCCACAGTGAAAGTACCCTGATACCAAGTAAGCCTAGTCGTAAAAATGGTGCAGATTTAAGAAAGACTAAACCACTCACAATTTTCTATCAGAACATTGGCCTAAGAGGACTTAAAAATTCACTAGACCAGCTACTAATAAACATAAATGATACTGAAAGAGAAAAGCAACCAGATATACTATGCTTCACTGAACATCATGTCACTTGTGGTATTCAGATGTTGTGCTTAGACAGATTCAGTTTAGCATCTCAATATTGCGGAATTCGTCAGTAGGAAAAGGGAGAGAAGGAAACGTAGTAGGTGAATATGGATTGGGGGGAAGAAATGAAAGAGGAAGCCGCCTTGTAGAATTTTGCACGGAGCATAACTTAATCATAGCTAACACTTGGTTCAAGAATCATAAAAGAAGGTTGTATACCTGGAAGAATCCTGGAGATACTAATAGGTATCAGATTATATAATGGTAAGACAGAGATTTAGGAACCAGGTTTTAAATTGTAAAACATTTCCAGGGACAGATATGGATTCTGACGACAATCTATTGGTTATGAACTGCAGATTGAAACTGAAGAAACTGCAAAAAGGTGGGAATTTAAGGAGATGGGACCTGGATAAACTGAAAGAACCAGAGGTTGTAGAGAGTTTCAGGGAGAGCATAAGGGAGCAATTGACAGGAATGGGGGAAAGAAATACAGTAGAAGAATGGGTAGCTCTGAGGGATGAAGTAGTGAAGGCAGCAGAGGATCAAGTAGGTAAAAAGACGAGGGCTAATAGAAATCCTTGGGTAACAGAAGAAATATTGAATTTAATTGATGAAAGGAGAAAATATAAAAATGCAGTAAATGAAGCAGGCAAAAGGGAATACAAACGTCTCAAAAATGAGATCGACAGAAAGTGCAAAATGGCTAAGCAGGGATGGCTAGAGGACCAATGTAAGGATGTAGAGGCTTGTCTCACTAGGGGTAAGATAGATACTGCCTACAGGAAATTTAAAGAGACCTTTGGAGAGAAGAGAACCACTTGTATGAATATCAAGAGCTCAGATGGCAACCCAGTTCTTAGCAAAGAAGGGAAGGCAGAAAGATGGAAGGAGTATATAGAGGGTTTATACAAGGGCGATGTACTTGAGGACAATATTGTGGAAATGGAAGAGGATGTAGATGAAGATGAAATGGGAGATAAGATACTGCATGAAGAGTTTGACAGAGCACTGAAAGACCTGAGTCGAAACAAGGCCCCGGGAGTAGACAACATTCCATTAGAACTACTGATGGCCTTGGGAGAGCCAGTCACGACAAAACTCTACCATCTGGTGAGCAAGATGTATGAAACAGGCGAAATACCCACAGACTTCAAGAAGAATATAATAATTCCAATCCCAAAGAAAGCAGGTGTTGACAGATGTGAAAATTACCGAACTATCAGTTTAATAAGTCACAGCTGCAAAATACTAACACGAATTCTTTACAGACGAATGGAAAAACTGGTAGAAGCGGACCTCGGGGAAGATCAGTTTGGATTCCGTAGAAATGTTGGAACACGTGAGGCAATACTAACCTTACGACTTATCTTAGAAGAAAGATTAAGAAAAGGCAAACCTACGTTTCTAGCATTTGTAGACTTAGAGAAAGATTTTGACAACGTTAACTGGAATACTCTCTTTCAAATTCTGAAGGTGGCAGGGGTAAAATACAGGGAGCGAAAGGCTATTTACAATTTGTACAGAAACCAGATGGCAGTTATAAGAGTCGAGGGGCATGAAAGGGAAGCAGTGGTTGGGAAAGGAGTGAGACAGGGTTGTAGCCTCTCCCCGATGTTATTCAATCTGTATATTGAGCAAGCAGTAAAGGAAACAAAAGAAAAATTCGGAGTAGGTATTAAAATTCATGGAGAAGAAGTAAAAACTTTGAGGTTCGCCGATGACATTGTAATTCTGTCAGAGACAGCAAAGGACTTGGAAGAGCAGTTGAACGGAATGGACAGTGTCTTGAAAGGAGGGTATAAGATGAACATCAACAAAAGCAAAACGAGGATAATGGAATGTAGTCAAATTAAATCGGGTGATGCTGAGGGGATTAGATTAGGAAATGAGACACTTAAAGTAGTAAAGGAGTTTTGCTATTTAGGGAGTAAAATAACTGATGATGGTCGAAGTAGAGAGGATATAAAATGTAGACTGGCAATGGCAAGGAAATCGTTTCTGAAGAAGAGAAATTTGTTAACATCGAGTATAGATTTAAGTGTCAGGAAGTCGTTTCTGAAAGTATTTGTATGGAGTGTAGCCATGTATGGAAGTGAAACATGGACGATAACCAGTTTGGACAAGAAGAGAATAGAAGCTTTCGAAATGTGGTGCTACAGAAGAATGCTGAAGATAAGGTGGGTAGATCACGTAACTAATGAGGAGGTATTGAATAGGATTGGGGAGAAGAGAAGTTTGTGGCACAACTTGACTAGAAGAAGGGATCGGTTGGTAGGACATGTTTTGAGGCATCAAGGGATCACAAATTTAGCATTGGAGGGCGGCGTGGAGGGTAAAAATCGTAGGGGGAGACCAAGAGATCAATACACTAAGCAGATTCAGAAGGATGTAGGTTGCAGTAGGTACTGGGAGATGAAGAAGCTTGCACAGGATAGAGTAACATGGAGAGCTGCATCAAACCAGTCTCAGGACTGAAGACCACAACAACAACAACAATTGCAGGTCCAATATGGAGAGGGGCGGAAAAGTGATTTATGTTAGAAATAATGTAGTATATAGAACTTTTGATGTAAGCAAATTTTGTATTGAGCAGCACTTTGAAGTGTGTGGTATAGAACTGGCAACTTTAATGTAAATTAAATGTAAATTTTCTGAATGAAAGTTATGACAGAATGGAGCTTGAGCAACTAATGAGCAGTTTGAATCTAATGCAAGTAGTTGAATTTCCCACTAGGGTAACTGACCACTCCAGTACTGTAATTGATAATGTGCTTGTTGGTAAGTCTAGGCACAGTAGCTTGACAGTCAGTCAAGTCCTAAATGGTTTGTCAGACCATGATGCTATAATTCTAACAATCCCCCATTTAAATCTTAACAGAAAACCAAAAGCTATCTGGAAAAATGTGAGCCCAATAAATAAAGAAACAATGGAGACATACAGGCAGAACCTACAGTTAGTTGACTGGTCTGAAGTGTTCAACTCAGCAGATGTCAGCACAAAATTTAATGTATTTATTAATTTAACATCAAATCTTTTTGAGAAGGTGTTTCCAAATAAAAGAGTCAGAGAAAATCAATGTAACCCTGCATTTAAGCCATGGATTAACCAGGGCATCAAAATTTCATGTAAAACAAAAAGAGAATTGTATGACTCAGCCAGGCAGTCTAACAATGCTGCAGTGATGGGGCAGTATGAAATGTGCTCTAAGATATTAAGGAAGGTGATCCAGAAATCTAAAAGTATGTATCTAAAAAAGAAAATTGACAAATCAAATAAAATGAAAATAAATGGAAATATGTTAAAAGCGAGATGGGGAAAAGCCTATATGCCAAAGAAGTGATTAGCTTAAGAACTGGGAACCTATCCATGGATGCTCCTGAAATGGTGGCTAATATCTTTAACAACCATTTCCTAACAGTCACCAACCAAATGGGATGCCAAGGTTCTGTAAAGAAAGCTACAGAATACTTTCATAACACCTTAACTAACAAAATAGATGAGATGCATCTTCGAAAAACTGCAGTGATAGAATTAGAAAATATAATTATGTCTTTAAAATGCAAAAATTCTGCTGGAGTTGACAACATTTCCAGCAAGTTACTGAAATACTGTTGTAAAGAATAAGTACAGTCCTCTGCCATATTAGTAATACGTCATTGGAAGGTGTTTCTCCCGACAGGCTAAAATATGGGCTTATATGACCAATTTATAAAAAGGGAGAAAAGACTGAAGCTACGAACTATCGACCAATTTCATTACTCTCAGTTTTCTCCAAGGTACTAGAGAAATTGATGCATAGCGGAATGGTTGAGCATCTTAGTAAATATAGCATCCTCAGCAGTAGCCAGTTTGGCTTTCAGAAAGGGGTATCATAATATGATGATGGTTGGAATATTTTGTGACCTGTCAAAAGCTTTTGACAGAGTAAGTCACCATATTCTCTTGAGTAAAGCCAAGACCCTAGAAATGGGTGGAACCATAGGCACGTGGCTTGAATCCTATCTGTGTGGTAGAAAGCAGAAAGTAATCGGGAAAGGACTAGATGGTGGCCACGTATCTTCAGAATGGGGTTCCATTACTGCAGGAGTACCTCAAGGCTCAGTATTGGGCCCACTGCTCTTACTAATATTTATAAATGAGTTAGCACTATGCACAGAATATGGGAAAATACTGATGTTTGCTGATGCCACCACTTTATCAGTTAGTAATCTCTCAGGGAATGTGTCAAATGAGGCTACAAATAAAGCTTTTGCAGATTTGGCAAAACTGGTTTGAAACCAATGGCCTTACAGCAAACCTAAAAAAGACAATTTACATTCATTTTCTTCTAACACAAATGTTACTAATGAAATGAACCTAAAAATGGGTGAGCATGAGACTTTGAAGGTTGAGTCCTCCAAATTCTTGGGTCTGCATATAGATTGCAAAATGAAGTGGCACCACCATATTCAAGATATGTGCAAAAGGCTACGCTCAGCAACGTTTGCCTTAAGAATAATTTCAGACACTAGGGCAATGAGCACAATAAAAACTACAAAATTGTTAAGGCTTTCGTGGCCACTTGTTGACAAACTGCCTATTGGCTTCTGTCTCGGGTTCTTCGGCCGACGTTCATCTAATGATTTTTCTGACGTTTCGCCAGCACGAGTGGCTGGCATTGTCAAAGCTTCACCCTCCATTGCCGGTGGTGAACTGGAGGCGAGCTCGCGGCCGCAGACTATATGTACCTGGCGCGCCAACGTCCGAGGGCTTCTCCGCGGTCATTTCCGGTGCGGTTCTCCTCTTGCTACCTGCGACGGTCGTTCGCTGCAGTACGGGAAGCCAGGATGCGTTTACCTTAAGGCTTTCCTCTTTCTTGTTGAAACTGTTCGCGTGTTTTTTGATTTCTGCAGCTTCTCTGAACAAGCGCGTGTGATAGTGCTTCTCTACAGCCAGAACTTCCGTGTCGGCGAATTTTATTACGTGGTCGGTCTCATTCGCCGACACGGAAGTTCTGGCTGTAGAGAAGCACTATCACACGCGCTTGTTCAGAGAAGCTGCAGAAATCAAAAAACACGCGAACAGTTTCAACAAGAAAGAGGAAAGCCTTAAGGTAAACGCATCCTGGCTTCCCGTACTGCAGCGAACGACCGTCGCAGGTAGCAAGAGGCGAACCGCACCGGAAATGACCGCGGAGAAGCCCTCGGACGTTGGCGCGCCAGGTACATATAGTCTGCGGCCGCGAGCTCGCCTCCAGTTCACCACCGGCAATGGAGGGTGAAGCTTTGACAATGCCAGCCACTCGTGCTGGCGAAACGTCAGAAAAATCATTAGATGAACGTCGGCCGAAGAACCCGAGACAGAAGCCAATAGGCAGTTTGACAATAAAAACTGCATATTTTGGCTATTTTCACCAACTTATGGCCTATGGTACAATATTTTGGGGAAATCAACCAATAGCAAAAAAAGTGTTCCATGCACATAAGCCAGCAATAAGAATTATGTGTGGAGTACATCCTAGGCACTCGTGCAGGGATCTGTTTAGAGCTCTACAAATCCTTACAACACCTGCCCATATATTTTTTCCCTGACGTGCTTTGTTTCAAAAAATAGCAAATTATTCAAAATCAATAGCTCATACCACAGTTATAACACCTGAAGGAAACTGGATATATACATTATGAGCTAAAAATGAAAAGCATTGTCCAGAAGGGGGTTTTATACAGTGGTACCACGATTTTAATGCCCTCCCAAAGTACATTAAAGAACTGGTTGGAAACATGCCAAAGTTTAAAGAAAATCTGAAGCAGTTCCTTTTAGATGAATTTCTTAGTAAAAATGCATAGAATCTCTTGTTTGTGCTTAAGCCTCACTGTGTGACCTCTACAATTGATTAATCATACTCTGTAAGTACAGTGTAACTTAATATAATACCCAAATTTATGTATGACCGTATATTCTTTCCGATGTCCTGTATCTTAACTAATACGTAAGGGTGTATGCTAAACTTCGCAGTTTCTTTAATCAGTAGCTTCAATATTTAACTATATGGTGAAATTCCTGCAATGGGCTTTTACATCACACATAGCTCACACAGAAGACTTATCCTATGTTTAAATTAGGAATTTTCACTATTCTTGCTTTTGATTGTGATACTATGTTACTTAAGATCGAAAATCGTGTTAACTGGTCATCGAAAAGGCATATTGCCGGAGTGTTATCTTATATTATTTCAATCTGTTTAAAAATTAAATAACATTCGATGGTCTATTGTTATTCTGCTTATCTGTTTTTATGTCTTGACTGCAACTATCCACAACTTTTCAGTTTAGTTGGACCACTTGGTTGGCTAGTGCAGTCATAATTAAATGCGCTGGTAAATGTGTTGCCTCTTATCATCACTGTGTCGATGTGTGCATAATGCTCTAAAAAAATGCACGATTGTTATGGTACTTCACTGTAATCAAGGCATCTTGTCTTCCAGACCGAGTGAAACGAGATCCAATGAGGTTCCAGTAAATGTGGAAGAATGCATAGAGCAATGTTTACATCAGGTTTATTCTTATGATGAACATGTTATAGTCACTGCGCCATCTCTTCCTGTCTTGCCCCTTGAAAGCACGTTTCTGTCCACCACTAATTAGCTACATTCAACACAACTGCACCAGAGTGTGTCAGTGATGACTTGACAGATAGTCCTTTAGTTGTACGTGTTCTTCGACTCAGAAAGCTTGGATGAAGGGTTGGGATTGCAATACTTGTTGATAATGGTAGAATAAATTTCTAATTCTGGCATCACTCAATAATTTACATTACTGTTGTGGTAAAATGCAACACAAATGGGTTTTCTACAATTTTGCTGTAATGTTATGATGTTCCCAAATAAATTAATGTAGTGGAGCAAATATGAACCCAAGACATATTGATACATAAGAAGTATATGTGTGTGAGCTTAAACTAAATAATGGTATTTTTATAATTGTAGCTATGTAGAGATCCCCATTGGGAAATTTTCAGCTATTTTTAAAAATTTGTATTCTTTGTTGTGCTCTCTGTCAGACAGAGGGAAGCAAATTATTGTTTGTGGGGATTCCAATGTACATTTTCTGAAGCAGTCTGAGAGAAAGCTGTACTATGAAATATTACATGTATTTTTTCAATTTGATGTCAGTTATCGATTTTCGTTCTTGAGGGGTGCAGGAAACCAGCACACTGATAGGTAATGTTTTTGTAGCACAAGATAAATTTAATCAAATAAAAACTTTTCCTGTTAACAATGGTCTGTCTGATCATGATGCATAACTAGTTACAGTACATGAAATAGCTCCATACAATAATGCAAAACAGTCCTCCAATATAGTGTTTTCAATTAACGATTTAACAATTGCAAATTTTAGGGAAAGTTTGCAACAGTTATACTGGGATGAGGTGTACAGGGAACATGATGCTAATTTAAAATTTAACCCACTTCTTGACACCTTTGCAAGTATATTTAAAAACAATTTCCCTAAGAAAACAGTGAAACATACTTGTAAGAAACCACCGAAAAAGTCATGGCTTACTAAAGAGATAAAAATATCTCACAAATAGAAAAGAGAAATGTATCTTTTAGCCAGAAGGAGTAATGATCCAGGAACAGTCAAACATTATAAAAACTACCGCACCGTATTAAGAAAAGTTATTAAAAATTCCAGGAGTATGTGCATTGTATGTGAGATTAGCACTTCTGATAATAAAAATTAATGCAATTTGGAATATTGTTAAAAGGGAAACAGGGCAACTGAAAGCACAGGAAGATTGTATATCCATCAAACTCAATGAAAAGCTTGTTAACAAAAAGCCAGAAGTAGAAAATATTTTAATAATCATTTTTAAGTGTTGTAGAGAAAATGGGCTCCAGCTATTCATTAGAAAATGCAAAGTTGTATATGGAAGAGGCAATACCTGCGCAATTTGATAAAACTGAAATTCAACCCACCTCTCCCACTGTAATTAGGAAAATAATAAATTGACTCAAAAGTAACAGCTCACATGGAAGCTGATGGCATTTCCAACAGAGTACTAAAAGCGTTTTCCCAACAAAAGATTCTCAGCAACATACGTATAGCTCACTGAAACAGGGTATTTTTTCAAAGTGACTGAAATATGCTATTGTTAAACCATTGCATATAAAAGAGGATAGGTCTGATGCTAAGAACTACTGCCCAATTTTACTTCTGACAGATTTATACAAAATTCTTGTAATACTAATATATTCAAGAGAAGCTTCAAATATTTGTAAAAATGAAGTACCAACAAAATGTCAGTTCGGTTTTCAGAAAGGCTTTTCAACAGAAAATGCTGTGTATGCTTTCACTGATCAAATATTAAATGCTTTGAATGACCGAACATCACCAATTGGGATATTTTGTGATTACTCAAAGGCTTTTGACTGTGTTAATTGTGATATTCTTCTGGATAAGCTAAAGTATTGTGGTATGAGTAGGACATTGCACAAATGGATTAATTCATATTTAACTGGAAGAACGCGAAGGTTGAAACTGAAAGTACAGATTGTCTGCAAAAATCAGTAGAGGCCTCTAACTGTGGAGGTATGAAGAATGGTGCTCAGGAACTTGTATGTAATGTCTTTGATTAAATTGTGAAATCGTTTCCCGCAAATAGATTCCACTGAATTTTTAGAAAACACAATAAATACAATTCTGTACAGTAAATGGCGTAACACCATTGATAAATATAGAATGTTAACAGAAGCATGTTGCTAAGGCAGAATATTCAAAATTTCTGAGTGTGTGCATTGATGAGAAATTGAATTGGAAGAATTGAAGAAACACCTTGATGTTCCACTGAAACAGTTAGGCTCATCTACTTATGCTATTGGGGCTATTGCAAATGTTGGTAATAAACATATCAGTAAATTAGTCTACTATGCCTATTTCCGTTCACTGCTTTCATATGGTATCAGATTTTGGGGTAATTCGTTTTTAAGAAAAAAGTAATCATTGCAGGATAGCTTGTGATCAGAGTAACAGCTGGAGACCGCCCAAGATATTCTTGCAGACATTTATTTAAGGAACTCGGAATATTCACAGTGAATTTGTTATTAATAATCTACCCCAATTCAAATAATAATGAAGTGCATAGCTACAACACTAGAAGAAAGGGTGATCTTCACTATTCTAGGTTAAATCTGACTTTGGTCATTTGCCAAATAGCGCTGAAAATCTGACAGATAGCCAACTAACATTTAAAAACAAATTAAAAGTATTCCTGAATGATAGCTCTTTCTACTCAATAGATGAATCTTCAGATATGAATTAGTAACTGTAAAGTGATGAAAACCAGTGTTAAACTGACACATTCGATATCATTACAAAATATCGTATTCATGATCTATGGAACAAGTATTAATGTAACGTAACGAGAAATTTTCTAGCTAATTTATGGAATGGGGGTGATTAGAAATTAGTCTTTTTGGTAAATAAACTGCACTCTTCCAGCCGTATTTTTACCTCTCAAGCAATGCTCTTTTCAAAAGTTCGTTAATTTTTGTGTGATGAATGCTTTTTCGATAAAACTCGTTTTTAAAAGGGAATACTTTTATGGACCCGTCGAAACAGTGAATCAGTGAAGGAAAATGGCCAAAATAACAATCAGACTCAAACTTTCAAAGCGATATGCAAACCGAAAAATGTGATGATAATTACAAAAATCCTGTAGAAAGAAATACAAAACATGTCGAACCTAGAAATAAATATAAGTGGGTTGCAGTAAGGTTCAAAAACAAAGCAAGGAAGCATCAAGAACGTGACAAACAGAGCACTAGAAATGACTTCTTAATAATTGGTGATTCACTAATTAAAAACGTTGCACTATCGGATACTAAAATCGATGTCCGCCCAGGGATAGGTATGCATCAATTAAATAATCACCTCAAGAACATGTAGACAACGAAACAAAATGCATTCCTGCTGGTACATCACAATGAAAACTACAAAGGTGTATTCATCAATGTGGGGACGAACTCAATGCGAAACAGCAGTGAAGAAGAGATGGTAAATGAAGCAAGAATTCTAATCCAGATGGCGAAAAACGGGTACCCAGCATGAAAGTTAATTATTACTAGTATCCTGCACAGAAGATAAGTAAATGATAAATACATAGATAGGATAAACAATCGCATCACAGAGCAGTGCAACAGACTTGGTGCAGTTTTTGTGGATGTGAATAAATTAATTAGTGATAAATATATAGGACAAGACATACTGCATCTAAACAGGCTATGATAGGCAACATTCAGCAATATGTATAGTGATATATGTAAGATCATACTTAATAAGGGAAACTAGTATGCAGAGATGTAGGTGTAAAAGTTTACAACGAAGTTGAAACGAAAATACACAAACAGCGTTTCAAACCAGATGCCATAAGGAATATTCAAAACAGTAACAATACTTTCGTAACGCACTTGAATATAAATGGGTTAAGTTCAAACTACACAAATGGCAGAGAAACAAAACTTCACGACTTGCAAATCATTTTGTCAGAAATACCAAATATCAAGATTATATGCTTGAATGAACACTGGCTAACAAAGGATAGTATCAAAATCTTAAATAACCTTGATAATTTTTATGTTGCCAGCAGCTTTTGTTGAAGTTCAAATGGCTCTGAGTACTATGGGACTCAACTGCTGAGGTCATTAGTCCCCTAGAACTTAGAACTAGTTAAACCTAACTAACCTAAGGACATCACAAACATCCATGCCCGAGGCAGGATTCGAACCTGCGACCGTAGCGGTCTTGCGGTTCCAGACTGCAGCGCCTTTAACCGCACGGCCAGTTCGGCCGGCCTTTGTTGAAGTAATTTAACTCTAGGAGGATTGTGCATACTTGTGGAAAGATCAAAGGCATGTAGAGCAAGACTCGATTTCGATTCCCTTAACGAAGAATGTATATTTGAAAGCTGCTGCGTATAGTTAAACGCAAAACATTATAATTTTTATGTGTGTACAGAATTCCAGGAGCAGAAATAACGAGACATTTTTTGTCGAAATTCCAGTGTTTGTAGCAAAAAATTCAAAAAGAAACCAAGAAAAGAGTCATAGTAACTGCTGATTTCAACATAGATCTAGCCAGTGAAGCCAATAACTCCACTAAACTCAATGATATGATTCAAATATCGGGTTTCGGTGCAAATTTCTCTGTTTTTACTCGAGTAAATGAAGTGTCTGCCACATATACAGATAATATTTTAACCAATTACACTTCTAACGAGGCAAATAAGTTTTGTTTAGATTTACGACTTTCTGATCATTGCACTCTGTCTATGGAGCTACCAAAAACAATAAAACCTTGCTCAAAAGAAAACTACATCAATCGGCAGTTCAACAAAGAAAATATGAAGTTATTCTATCATAGATAAGGTCAATTGGGCTATAGATCATAGTATTTGATGCTATGAAAATTTTACTACTTTCTTGGAAAAATTCATGCACGTTTTTAATTAAACTTTCCTCCTTGATGCAAATCATAAAAAGTAGGAAATAAAGTAAAGTGGATAAGTGAAGGAATAAAAATCTGGAGTGCTAGAAAAAGACGGCTTAATAGGGAACTAAAACATAAGAAAAGACCTGATTTTGTTACCTACGTAAAATATTACAGAAATATTTTTAAAAAATTGTAAAGGCAGTCAAAGAACTGGCAAATCAGAGGCGTTATGGTTAGTGATCAAAGCTGAAACAGGTTCCACAGGTAGAGGCTATGATATTTCAGAAATCAAGATAGAGGTTAAAACTATTGTAAATCCTGCTCAGATTTCTGAATTCTTTATAAATGTAAACAGATCTAATGTCAATGTAGCAGATTACCCAGACAAGGTAAATTTCTTCAACAATGAGCAACTTGACGGTGAATTTTTCAGTACATTTTCCTAACCTACTGTAAAAGATATAGAAAATGTGATACTGTCACTAAAAAGCAAAACATCAGCAGGATGGGGATGGATACCAACAAAAGTGTTAAAAACAGTTTCTAAAATAATTGCACAGCCACTAACTATAATAGTTAACCAGCTATAATAGTTAACCAGGTCCTTCAAGAGGGTTATTTTCCAGACACACTGAAGTACGCAGTAGTTAAGCCACTATTAAAATAAGGCACAAAAGAGCATATGGGAAACTATCGTCCAGTCTCTCTTGTTCCATCACTGTCAGAAATATATGAGGAGGTAGTCACCATACAAATTCAAAATTTAATAGAAAAATTTAAAATACTCTCAAAAAATCAGTATGGATTTCAAAAAGGCAAAACCACAATATTTGCTGTAAATAATTTCATTCATAAAATTAGCTCGTCTCTGACATCTTACTGCATGCCACAGGAATTTTTTGTCACCTATCAAAGGTCTTTGTTAGTGTGAATCACTCCTTGCTACTCTGTAAACTGGAAAAGTATGGAATTATGGGCACAGTATGAGAGTTGTTTAAATCCTATCCAACCAACCAAAGACAAAGAGTGGTTATAACATCAGAGAGAGGCACTTGTACTTCAATATAGAAAACCATTTCACATGGAGTACCCCAAGGTTCTGTCTTAGGTCCCATTGTGTTTTTGTTTTACATAAATGATCTGCCACTTAATATTGAGTGTCACTGACTTTTTGCAGGTGACACGGCTTTAATCACTGAAAGTAACAGTACAGATCAAATTCCACAAACTGTATTAAATAATTTAGAAAAATTAGTTACCTTGTTTGATATAAATGGGTTAAAATTAGACATGGAAAAGACTCAGTTAATGCAGTGTAAAACAAATCAAGCAAAAGTAAATGATATTCAGGTCAGTCACAGAAACCCAGATTTGCAGGAAGCTAGCTGTGTGAAATTCCTAGGAATGCAACTAGATAAAAATCTATCATGGGGATCATATATACAGTGCCTTGCAAATAAATTAAACATACAAGCATTTGGGACGAGAATATTGTAAAATGCTAGCAGTGTGGGCATAAGGAAAGTAGTATATCACAGCTAGTTTGACTCGGTAATAAGATATGGAATTATATTTTGGGGTAACTCAAAGCATATGTGTCGAACACTAAAACTCCAGAAAACCATCATTAGAAATATGCACAATGCCGGATGAAGAAAATCATGTCGCCTACTCCCAAAAATTCTAAGTATACTAAGTGTTCCCTCACTGTACAGATATGAGCTGATTATCTTTGTTCACAGTAACCCTGATTTATTTGTAGTAAATCATTTTCAACATGCTTACAACACGAGAAATCAAAATAATATTATGCTGCCCACCCACCGTTTAAAACTTTATGCCAAACTCCACATTATATGGCTATGAAAATTTATAACAAAGTCAACGGAAGCGAATTGCTCAGCATAAATTTAGAATCACATAAAAAAAAGTCCTTGTATAAGAAACTAGTGCAGAAATGTTACTGTTCAGTAGAGGAATTCATAAATGACAACCTGAAAATTTGAGCAGGAGAGAGCAAGTACTCAGGTCTGTTAATCTTAAAAGTTTGTTACTTTTGGAGAAAAATTATTAATTGCTTAATTAAGTAATTATTCCGTACTGTATATTATATTACTGGTATTATAAAGAAAATTGTAAACCAGTTTTTGTGTTTTGACGAGTCTCCTGTACTTTAAGTTGATGGTTTGAAATTGTAGTTATGAGACAATAAACTTCTACTCCTTCGAGGTTTATGTGTATGTTGAAAATTGGAATATGGTAGAATATCTGAAACGGAATAATAGCTCAGGAGGTTACTTGGATTGCTCGTCATTAATTTGGTAAACATGTCTTATTGTTGCCTTTCTCGTTAAAGTGATCTTATGTATCCCTCACGCGTGAACGACATTGTCCGTTTGACTTTGGCAAGAATGTTTGTACTTGTAGTTTGTACTTTGGTTGAAGGAAGCTAGTTATGTCTGTTGGAACGTTGTTCTTTGGTTGACGGAAGGAAGTGGTGTTCTATTTTGTGAGTTGAGTGACTGCAGGTAAGTTGGATTGAATAATCGGTTTGTAGATTGAGTTATTTTCAGTAATTATATCGGAGTTTAGAATTTAGAAAAGCTAAGTTTTGTCTGTTAGTATTTCAAAATCCAGTAACGTAATGTTGTTTTGACTGTAGGTGTTCTTTGGACCAGACACTTCCTTACCACGCGGTAACCACCAGAATGCAGAAGGTTTGTTTAGGTATAATTTTATTTATGAAAATTTATTTTTTACTGCTTTACTGAAGACTGATATCCATTTCATGTTGCAGCCAGCAAAGGAGCCGATTCCTTCCGTGCAGGTGTTCGGTAGAAAGGTATGAGATTCGCACTCTAATCCTATAGTAGTGTGACGTTGTGATATTTGTTACACATCACTAACTATTTAGATTCATTCAAGCGTATTACCTACCCTCGTCTTCGTAAAGTGTGGTTATTGTCGCGCTATTTAATTTTTTCTGTAACATAACTCCTGTGGATAATATAAATTAACTTAGTTACGTTAATGTTCCATCGACAACATTGTGTTCTTTCAGCTTGTCAATAGATGGTTGAAGATTAGATGTATTTAGTGTGGGTAAAAATTTAAGCAGTAGACTTTTTATTTGTGTTA
This sequence comes from Schistocerca nitens, assembly GCF_023898315.1. Taxonomy (NCBI): domain Eukaryota; kingdom Metazoa; phylum Arthropoda; class Insecta; order Orthoptera; family Acrididae; genus Schistocerca; species Schistocerca nitens. Next base: position 443,277,037 of record NC_064621.1, on the reverse strand, counting down.
ACACTTCCTTCACAAGCTATTGTGATAAGGGATTATATGACAATTCAAGTAAAAGATTTGGATTATGTTGTCCCCATACTACTATTTCGCCCCCCCCCCTTTTTTTTCCACTTACATATCGCCAATCAATATGCCTGTGATGTTAATATATCCCGAATATGATGTATATGTGAATTTTCAGTTCTTTCTGAGGCTAAGAAACAAGGCTAAAATATGACTATTGAGCCAATGCAAAAGGTTTCATATGACTTTCTTTTTCAGAAAAGTGCAACTGCTGTTGCATATTGTAAAAGAGGAAATGGAAACTTGAGAGTAAATGGCAGGCCACTGGAGATGGTAGAGCCTCGAGTGCTGCAATATAAACTTCAGGAACCAGTACTGCTGTTAGGAAAGGTACTACTCATTAATTTGTTTTGGTCAATTGTTGCTTGTGTAAATTATTGTATGGGCTTCATATAGTTAATTTTCCAATTCATTTAATGAAAGTCAATGGTCAAATTTTAACACATATGCTGACTTGCGGTTTTAATTCATTCTAGCCCATTGTCTCAACACTGTTATGGGCATACATAGTATTTTGTGTAATTATTGTAGGCAACATATGCTATACAACTTGAGTTGGAAATTTAAGTACAGATGGCCAATATATTACTGTTTGTGGATAAAACTTGTTTAGCATTGAATTCTGTTCGGAATTGTTGGGAGAAATGCCAGATTCCTTGAAATAGAAATGCCATATTTGCATTTCACATGTCCTGCTTTGTGATATCAGTATGTAGTAAATAAGACATGATCCCAGACGTTCAGTAAGATTACCATAACAAATTTCTGTGCATATGATACTGTGCTCAATTCATTGAGTTGTATGTAACGTCTGATTTACTGTTTGGACTGTTATGTAGCAGAACTTTCTTTGGGTATAAAATTCACTGGTATTGTGAATTCAGTGTATCAGCACCTGATCTAACCCAGTACTATAGTCAGGGTGTATATGTAGACAAGAAAAAGAATTCAAAGGTTTTTCCTGGATTTCCCAGTTAAAAAATACTTTCTCCCAGGTGAAAACACACTTTCTCCATGTTAAGTAACGGTATATTTTCCCTCAGAACCGTAAAACTTATCAATCCTGTGAATGGTGTTGGTCTTACCCACGGGCATAGAGTTTCCGGGCACTTAGAAAATGAAATTTAGGGAAAAATAGGTTTTTGAAAGACCTTTGATCTGCAGGAGCAGGTACGCTGCACATTTTTGTATTATGAAAGTACAAATTCGAATTCCACCAAACACTGCATGTTACTTTCCTCCAAAGCATTGAAATTGAGGTTGCAATGTGCTTCTGTAAGCCAGTCATAGCTCATGTTGTGATCTTGCCAGCCGATGACTGGATATTCAGAGCGTAAGGCATGTGATGTAGTCAGCCAATAGCAACATTACTTAATAGTGGGAGCACACAAACAAGAACTTAATGGTTCAAATTTATACATAGTGCTCTACAAGGAATGCAAGGCTTTCGCATACAATATTAATCTTCTTTGCACATGTTACATTTTAAGGTATATCACACAAATGTGCTAGTAAAATTTTTAGTCTTACATTGTAATAAAAGAAACAAGACATTTGAGGATAGTCAAAGAGCATTGGAATTTTGTTAACTGTACTACGAGATGCATTCAAGTTCTAAGGCCTCCAATTTTTTTTCTCCGGGCTGGAAAGAGATAGAAACATGCGCATTGTTTTAAAATGAGGCCGCGTTCATTGTCAATACGTCCCAGAGATGGCAGCACCGTATGGCAGATGGAATTTTACCGCCAGTGGCGAGAATGAGAACTGTTTTAAATACTTTAAATGGCGACGTTTTCCTTACTTGAACAGCGTGCAATCATTCATTTTCTGAATTTGCGTGGTGTGAAACCAATTGAAATTCATCGACAGTTGAAGGAGACATGTGGTGATGGAGTTATGGATGTCGAAAGTGCGTTCGTGGGTGCGACAGTTTAATGAAGGCAGAACATCGTGTGACAACAAACCGAAACAACCTCGGGCTCGCACAAGCCGGTCTGACGACATGACCGAGAAAGTGGAGAGAATAGTTTTGGGGGATCGCCGAGTGACTGTTGAACAGATCGCTTCGAGTTGGCATTTCTGTGGGTTCTGTGCACACAATCCTGCATGACGACCTGAAAATCCGAAAAGTGTCATCCAGGTGGGTGCCACGAATGCTGACGGACGACCACATGGCTGCCCGTGTGGCATGTTGTCAAGCAATGTTGACGCGCAACGACAGCATGAATGGGACTTTCTTTTCGTCGGTTGTGACAATGGATGAGACGTGGATGCCATTTTTCAACAAAGCGCCAGTCAGCTCAATGTAAGCACACAGATTCACCGCCACCAAAAATATTTCGGGTAACGGCCAGTGCTGAAAAAATTATGGTGTCCATGTTCTGGGACAGTGAGGGCACTACGGTCATAGGTGCATCCTACGAAAAAAATGTTTTGAAGAACAAATTCCTTCCTGCACTGCAACAAAAACGTTCGGGAAGGGCAGCGCGTGTGCTGTTTCACCAAGACAACGCACCCACACATCGAGTTAACGTTACGCAACAGTTTCTTCGTGATAACAACTTTGAAGTGATTCCTCGTGCTCCCTACTCTCCTGACCTGACTCCTAGTGACTTTTGGCTTTTTCCAACAATGAAAGACACTCTCTGTGGCTGCACATTCACCAGTCGTGCTGCTATTGCCTCAGCGATTTTCCAGTGGTCAAAACAGACTCCTAAAGGAGCCTTCGCCGCTGCCATGGAATCATGGCGTCAGCGTTGTGATAAATGTGTACGTCTGCAGGGCGATTATGTCGAGAAGTAAAGCCAGATTCATCTATTTCGGGTGAGTAGCTAACTAGAAGAAAAATCGGAGGCCTTAGAACTTAGAGAATGCACCTCGTAAAACCTGCACATTTCAAGTGCATATTTGAGTGCTCATGTGTATGCCACCAAACTATATTCAGGACAGTGGAAATTAATGTCCTGTGGTGCGTCTCCTGCTCCCAGTCAGCAAGTTTGACAACCTGCCACTGCTAATAAAAAAATAACAAGAAGAAGAAAGCTCGCAATTAATACCGGATGGGATTATTTGTAATCGGGAGAACAAGCGCTAGTGGTAAAATTTGGTATCTTAATTGCCTATTCGCTTATAACTTGCTATTTTGTGTCATAAAATGAAATATACGATACATAAAACTAGTAAAGACAAGACAGCTCTTTAATCTTGCTACAGCTTTACATGGTGTGCTTTCCTTAGTGCGAAAGAATCTGTTAACTCATCAGAGTTCGTCAAACGTTTCGCCACATGAAAAATCAAAACATTGTCTAATACTGAAAAAGCTGTTAATACAATTAGTACCCATGACTGACAGTGTGATTTCTTGAGCTAATTAAGTCTATTTTGTCGCTGCAAGATGAAACAAAATAGGCCTTCCAACATTGCAGAAATTGTTACACACCAAATAAACGACTGTTTGGCACAATTGGTTGTTTTTATAACATGACAGAATATAATTTGTGAAGTATCAGTACATTCATTCAAGCATGGGGTCAACAGAAGCATCAGATTCCACCTGTCTGCTTTGACCCATGACATAAGGGTGTTGTGTGTGTCGTCATTAAGACACAGAGTTTGTGAGTTGGTTGTGTTTGTAGATGTCGTCTTGCTGTTTGATGGTGCGCCCCTCTGTGTGTGTGTGTGTGTGTGTGTGTGTGTGTGTGTGTGTGTGTGTGTGTGTGTGTTGGCCGACCTACTTTACAGCCCCAAAACTTGTTGGTGGTAAGTATTTTAAAACTTGTTGGTGGTAAGTATTTTTTTAATTTCCCCCTCCCCCCTTTTCTTGAGTTGGAATGTTTCGTGTATTCATGGTGTGTCGAATGTGTTTTAATTTACATAGGGATGTTTGACTTTTGAATTTTTGAGGTGCTGTGGTTTTGGTTCTGTTTTTCATAGTTGTAGGTGTTGGTTTTTCCTATCAATTGTTGTTGGCCTATATGGGTCAAGGGATGTCAGATTCCTGTACACTTTGTAATTTTTTGTTAATTTTGTGTGTTTTGAGATAGTGGTGTGTTTTTTACTGTTATGTTCAGCTTGTCCACTCCCTAAGACCCCCAGTTTCTCGCAGTTGACCTGCTAGTTTGTATTTTTGGAGGGAGATGATATTGTCCTATAAGTATTTACATATTTTTTGCCATGTGCATGTAGTGACATCATAAGCGCTATATTGGAGACACTTAGAATAGCCATTTCTGCCATATTGATGTCGTGGGTCAAAGCATATGGGTGGAATCGGACACTTCTGTAATCCTCAAGCATGAGACCGAAAAGCAGTTGTGCGGTGTTTCTATATAAATTTGGAATCATCATATTCTTCCTTAATTTGTGTGATGTCAGAGTTTCATCTCATTCCTCGTTCTAACAATCTTATCACCAATTCTGTAAATATTCCTGCCATTGTCTAAACTTATTTGCCAGTTAACTTCACCAACCCTCCCAGAATCACCAATTCAGTTATCCTGCGATTATTCTCCGGTTAGGTGTTACATGTTCGTACAATATCTTCCACACTACTTCCAGAATAGAACTTAAGCAGCTGCTAGCTGGGGACTGTACGACTGGCACTTACTAGTATAGTGATCTGGCCAAAATTTTTTGTCGATTTCATTTTCTTGTCTGCCCCGAGAAGGTGTGCCCGCTTGTAACTGCCAAAAGGAATCTAACGTATACAGTTGATTCTCTCGTCGGAGGCAATTTATGTAGCATTCCGTAATCTTCCTAAAGCCTTTGAGGCATTTTGCTGTTGACAGACACTTGTATGAGCACAGTGTTTTGTTGTATATGATGCTTTTTTTTTTTTTCGTAGCGGAATTCAGCAGTCTCCTTTGTTAGAGTATCAGTTCTTAAGTCAAAATTACAAAAACAAAAAAATCCCGGATTTCTAAGAAATTCCTGGGTTTCTCCTGGTTGTCCCAGGTCATATACACCCTGATAGTACAATCCACAAATGATAGCGGTGTGCGCATGTCAAGGCATGGATGGGAATGGCATTGTTTACAATTTCATGCAACAGTTGTGTACATCCTGCAAATTATCTTGCTTGCTTATGCAGAATTTATTGTGTTAGGATTAGAACTTGAAATTACTGCAACATGTGTTTAATGAACAACTTTATTCAAAAAAAAGACCGCACACTGAACAAAGAACACACACTGCTAGGACAACTGTGTTCATAACATCTGTGGACACCGATATTATGTGGTGGTAAAATTTGAATCTCAATGTATTGCTTACCACCACCATCAGCCATGACAACTCGCAACAAATGAAATATAAATTCACTAAACAATTTGATACAATCATATGTAATGCTTGCATTAGCTACAGCATTCAGAGCAGAGTGCTCAGAACACTACTGACGGCTCATTGTCTGTCCGTGTATCCGTGATTTAAGGAGCACCAAAAAAGTCTAAAATCGACTGCCATCGTTCATGACTCCTGTTATAGGGCTTTGTTACTACAGTTCAGCTGCTGAAGGCAGGTTTCTATGTTGCCAATGTTACTACATGGCTATTTGTTCTTATGCTGTTTTGGTCGCCTATCTGTGAATATCACACCCAAAAATTTCAGACCCATTGCAGTGCTGTACTACTGAAGTGGCAAAAAACCACTAATAACCTTGGGGGGATTGAAAAACTCTCTGTAATTAAAAAGACATAATTGGAAATATATATTGAGATAAGCCAATGATGTTTCATTGTCTTAATGTATAGATGCATTTCTTACGTGCATTTTAGGGAGGAGAGTTGATTACAGTTGGAGTGTTGTTATTATCTGTATGTTGTCACTATCTTCACCATTGCTACTGCTGCTACATCCCCTTATCTTATTAACTTACCCATCCTTTCTTCAAGTACACCTTGTTGCCATGTGTCTACTGAGGTGTGCCATGTATATTTGGCAATCATGTTTCATTTTGTCGGAGTCATACTACCCCATACACTAAATTTGACATCTTTCAAATTAAACTTTTATTGTTGTTTACAACGTAATTTTTCACCTGAACGCCGTGATTTCTATTGCATTAAGAAGGCAGTGATGTGATGAGGGTGCAACACTGTACAGTTTCTTCTAGGCAGTTTTGTCAGTGTTGTAAATATTACATGATTTGTCCTCTTTCACTGTTTCCAGCAGTTCTGCCCTTCTCATTCCTGTGTCAAATGAATCTATACAACCACTTCTCCTGCTGCTGCATGTAAGGCAAAGAATGAACTACACAAATTTTGTTACCTGTTTCCCTGTGGTTGTCTCATTTCTTTTCTGTAAAAACCAACAAAGCATTCGGTACAAACTCACCAGCATGCTAAAGAATGAGCTGACTGCCATGTTAAATTGAAGTTGTCTTGTCATGCTGTGTCATCAGTCCATGCAGTCTGTCTGGAATTACCAGTGTTTATTCATGTTTCATCCATCCAAACGATTTTGTGGGGTTTACGCTTCAATACTTTGCCCAGAAAATGGCATTTCCAGGCAATGATGTCCTGCTGCTCAAGCAGAACTCTTCTTTCAGAAAACGCTTCCTATTGGAAGGCTATCTTTTTCACCAGTGCTGAAGGAATAGATTTTTCCTTTGAAAATTAGTCGGAGCAACAGCTTCTTCTGGGTTGGATATTCTGTCCACGTTTAATAATCATGTATGTTGCTGAATTGTGTCCCCTTGAAAATTATCCAGTTCTGTTATAGTTAGAAGCACGCACTTTGGTTTTCCCTGGAGCTGAAAGAGCAGCAGTTGGCTCCTGTAGATCTCCAGCACACCTTTCCCTTGTTAATTTTATCACAGAAGTTATTGCAGTTTCAGAGCAACAGCTACTTGTTCAGACTTTTGACAACAGTATTAGTCCTGCTGCTGTTGTCCTTTACCTCCCAAAAAGCATATGTAATATGAGCTTTTGGGATTGGCTTTTTAATGTAGTGGTGCTGCCTACTTTCCTTCAGTGAGAGGAAGAGGCCATATCATATATGTTTGAAATTAACATCACCTTACCCTGCACAAGTTGAGTTGGTAACTCATGATCCATGATTAAACGAATCTGGGGCAAGTGTGTTGCAGCCACTATGGAAGCATGGCACCATGTGCGACCTCGAGTGGTCGGGTTGCAATCTGGCACCATGGCAATGTTTACAAATTCCAGAGCTGGGATTGACGCTATAGTGTTCCCTCCATACAGTGCACTTGGCATGCCTGAGGTGTTGGGGACATTCTTGTAGTGGCTGACTACATGTGTGATCTAATTTGTGCAGGGACTCCTGAGAATAGAGAAATAGGAGAAATGATAAAAGGTAAGAGTTCTGTAGTTAAACCGGGAAGGTTGCATAAAAAAGATATATAGCAGGTGAAGAATTTATTTATCGCAAACTGTGCATGACACATTTTGGAATTATTTCCGTCTTCAGAAGTGATCACTGCAGGGGAGCCATGTTGAATTTCATCCTTTAGAACACACTATAATTATAAAGTAGAAAAAAGTCAAATGAATATGAAAATTTTTTTGAAGATATTACCACTGTCTGGATAGTTGCAAACTTACCATCTATTTTCTAGTTGACACTACACACAATTTAAGAAATAAGGGTACTGCAAAAATGAGAAGAGTTTGATAGCAAAACTCTATAGTAAATGGGCTTTCATTATTTAAACTGTAATAATTGATGCTTGTCCTAATATTTGTTAGCCACTTTTTTACCAAATGAAAATGGATGCACAATTAATGGAGTCTTCACTTAAAATGGGTGCATGTTTTTGAAGGTAGAAAGTTTCACTTTCCTTGTGATTCAGAACATTTCTTTTAGATTTTCCCATTTAATTTCCAATATTCTTTTATAAGACAGTAAAATTTTCTACTTACTATCGTCAGGGACATGTTGTACAGGGTTTATGCACCCTGGGAATTTATTAGAATTCTGGGAATTTTACAGTGTTTTGGCATTCAGTTAATTTTTGTAATTTTGGCCAGTAAGAACTGATACTCCAAAAAGAATTTTACTGTAGCCCACTACTGCAGAATAACAACACAACAATAAAACATAAATGAGAGAATAACACAAAAATAAAACTAATTGCCAAGAAAATTCACCTTTTACAACAAAACACAGTGCACACACAAGTGTCTGCTGACAGCAAAATGGGCCATAGGCTTTAGGATGAAGACTGAAAGACTTTGTAACAACTACTTTCGATTAGCGTGACATGACTGTTAATATTTCTAATAGGTCGTGGGAAAATATTGTGAATTGTGGTTTGAGAAGTTACTTTCAAAATAAATTCCCTTTTATACAAGATGAATTATGTTGTGTGAGACTGTGAAATGAATTTCTGGATATACTTGGTTGTAGGATACCACAGTCTGCTATGAGGTGTGGTGTGCCATGTCACAATGTCATTGAGCTGTGGTGTTTTGCACTGGAAGTGATTTGTTGTGGAGGGCACAGTGTATCAATTGGCGTGCTCTCACGGTTTGTGTGGTATTGATAGTGTTTGTCTCTCTCGTGTGTGTGTGTGTGTGTGTGTGTGTGTGTGTGTGTGTGAGAAATTGTGGTGGCACAATGGAATATATTATGCAAATGTTGTCTTATAAAACAGAATGTCGTAAAATTTAAACTGTTCTCTTAGGTCTGCGTAACTACTAAGTAGGTGGATCAATGTTTTAATTAAATTGTGGGAGAAGGTAGGTGGAGCAGTGTTTATTAATAAATTGAATGTGTGACTCTGTTATTAATAGACATTGATCCACATATCTTTTCCCATGATCAATTAAAACATTGATTCCTCTACCTTGTCCCATGATTTTAATTAAAAAGTGTTGGTCCACTTACAACATTTACCGTAAACTATTTTCTTGTAGGTTCTGCCATCTTGTCCTATCAGACGCATCATTCATTGTGTTGACTTCCCATCATTAAATGTACAGGCAGTTACCAAATGCAGCATGCAACACAGAAACTGCCAACACCATAAGTGCACTTTCACACTGGGCTGTAGTTGTGGGGCAGGGTTATTGGTGTTACTTCAAGGTGTATAGGTGAATAGGAGATTGGTATACCAATTTTTGTAGTTGTGGGGTGGAGGTTCATTGTTGTCATGGCTTAGGTTTGAGCTATATAGGTTGAACTGAGGATTGGCACACCATAATATTATGGTGTGTTGTATAGTTTTGTTAGGTTTTATTTTATGGCATTCCAGTGTGTGTGTGTGTGTGTGTGTGTGTGTGTGTGTGTGTGTGGTTTTTTAAAGAACCTTGTCTAGAATGGTGTTTTTTTCTTATCAAATTTTTAGGTTGTATCCATGCAAAAACCCCTTCCCCAAAGGTTGTCCCTCTAATTTCATTGGGTTTTGTCAGTGTCTGATATGTATGGCATTTGTATTTTTGAGTGTTGTGATGATGCTTTGGTAGCCATGTTGGATAATAGCAGTTTTCAGTGTGTTGATGATGTCATTGGCCAGACCAGGCTGGTGGTATCAGTCTCCACTAATCCCAAATTTCTCAACACTTTGAGGACTAGACACTTCGAAAAATTTCAAGCCCAGACAATAAGCAATTTATGCAATATATTTTAAAATGTAACACGCTGAAGACCAAGATTCAGGGTTCAGTTCTTTCACAGATTATTAATTTGTCTGTAATGATGGTAAAAAGTATAGTTATCCTTCAAAATAAGTCCGAGGTGAGTTCTTGAGCAACATAACATGTAATTGGCTTTTTTAAAAAAGTAGAAGTATGTATTCAGCCAGGTAAGCTACAATGTGTTCAGTGTGCAACAGTGAAATTCAAAATTGTGCTTAAGAGATATTCAGCTGCTGCAGTTTAAGCTGTGCTGGTAGGATCCTGCCTAACCTCACCCTTGGAAAAAACAGCAAAATAATTTTTTGAAGATCAATATTAAACATGGAAGCTTAGCTTCTCTTGTAGCTATACTGTATGTAAATTAATTTAAATCATTAACATTTCCTATTTGTATGTTCACACTACATAACACTGATATTGCTATTGGCTGACTACATCGCATGTCTTAAGTTCTCAATACCTGCTGTCCTTGGCTGGTGAGATCATGCAATGGAATGTGATTGGCTGACAAAATTGCATTGTGCAGTGCAGTCCAGATTTCAGTGCTTTGGAAGCTGCCATGTGGAAACTACCATGCTGTATTCAGTGGAATTCTTAGTTCACTTCCATAGTAATAAATATGCACTGTAAATGTTGCCCCACACATATACAAAACACACTGCTTTTTGGGGTTTCATTTCTTTAAGTGTCAGGAAGTTTTACACCAGTGTACAAAACCAAGCCAGTCAAAGGTTTGATAAGTTTCACAGGTCTGAGGGAAAATGAATTTTTTAGTTAACATGGGAAAAATGTATTTTCACCTGGGAAAATTGTACTTTCAACAGCAAAATCTGGGAGTTTTTTGATGTCCATGTGTACACCATGTTAGAGGTCGAGAGCTACTGGTGTGGACTCCTTTTAGTAAGCAGTATCATTTCAAGATCTGGTGTGACACTTTAAGGGAAAACCAAAGGTTCCAGTGCCACCCACCAGCTCTGACCTCTCGCTTCATGAAGATGGACACAAGTATTTCAAACTTACACAATATGGCAACCATGACATAGTGCATTACACATGCATACAGAAACAAATACGAAAAATGTTAATTGCATGAATAACATGAAACTAACAAAACAATGGTATTAGTGGGTTTTCAGTGGAGACAAACTAAGTATGACAATCCTAATAATGAAGACATAGGCAAAAATCAAGCAAACAAAATCCTCGGCGTTTGACAAACTGTCAATAAAAAACCTAAAAAAAATCTGTTTGATAGTTCATAGGAGATTTTGCTTGACCTATATTGCACAATTGTTATGCCAGGTACCGTGAATCCCCACACCGATCCAAAAATTGGTACCAGAAATTTCACTTTGTAAGACGCCCGGGGGTACAAATGGGTGGGGATCCTGAAACTGTTTTCTCTTGCCGCTTCTTTACTGTGCGCCCTGTCCACACCAGGTACCTGATGATTTCGTTGCGGTCGTACTGTTCTGCCCCACACTGCTGCTGGCTTGCCTGAAATTATCTATCGAAATTGCAAGCGGGTTTTGGGGAGCCACTCAATGTTAAAACACAACACTGACTTACGTCTGGTATGAACAACTATATTCTGAGACATTAAGAATTCACAGGTTGCACTGTTTACGCTCGTAAGTCATAAATGTTTAACCCAATTGACAATCTTGATTCTGTCCACAATATCACTTTGACGAGCATACGCTTAACCGACACGACGCGGGTGATTATTGTTGATGCGGAAGCCGAATGATCGAACGAAAGTTCTTACGCTCGTCATGGGTAAACAGATATTTGGTACCAGTCTTCCTTGACACTAGTAATGATATAACACTGTTTGTAAAGTTAATTTTACAGTTCAGTTCTCAGTTGTACGAGCGTGCGCATAACCGTCGCGGCATGGCTGATTGCCGATGGTGCGGAAACGCGATGACCGAAAGCACGTTCTCACGCTCGCTACAAGACACTGGCACTTGTTTGCACTCTTTTATGGTAACTAATTTTTGCTGATTCACATTAGTTCATTCTGAGTGACCGAACACGGTGCGGATGATTGATACTGTATGGTACAACACACAACGAGAGGATACACAAATATGTTATCGGCTGCAATGCTCCTTTTTTAATTACTTCTTGATGCACTTTCCTTCATTTGCAAATTTTATCACTTTACTGTAATAGCACTTGTAGGACACTAACAATGCCTGTCACATGCAAAGCTACCCCCAACACAAGATAACAGTTCCGTGTCCCGTGCTCGACTATGCAGACGTGGCTACGCGCAAAGATACTCCGCAACCAAACCAGCGATATGACAGTATGCTTACAACTTGACTATATAGCTTAAACAAAATTGACAAAAACCACACACCGCTTGGCAAATCCAATGGCAAACACTTCACTTGATCTGTGGTATAACACCAAAACCTGCTCACATACTTGACACTGCAAATCTAACCTCACAGATTTAGGTAAAATGCCACTCTAACTTCCAATCTCAAGTCGGAATAATTACCTAAAACTGACAGAACCCAAAAATTCGTTAAAAATTGCATTAACACCATTTTTGAGGAAGAAGGAACACAATTAAGCTTTGTAGTCCCCAGTCTAAAATATACCTTCTCTACAACTGTGGCACTATTATAGTTGGCAATTGGATTGAACTGCTGAAGGAAATTACTTCTGGTCAAGATATCCCTCATTGCGGCATGCTGTGACCTTCTTGTTAACTTTGTTGTCATACCAATAACTAACAAAGAGGAACCAAAATTAAGTCTCCAACAGTAAGCAACACACCACACTAATAATTCCAAACCCATAAACAAATCTTTCCCATAACTGGCAACACAGAAGGAAAAAACTCGCTTTCAAACAGCCACAAACACTTCCAGTATTTTCACAAACAGCAGTAATTGAGTCCAGTGAATCACTAATATCACTTACACCACACAATTTGGAAACACAAATATTCCATATTAGAGCACCTTCACATGCCCTCCACAAGCATTATCCATTTCAAATATACTGTATGATGATGTCCCATGACAGGTCAAAGCAGATGGGTGCTACTGTAAACTTTGGTTGGCCCTTTTCATTTGCTCCTTTAGTCAGTAGTAGTTGCCAGATATAATACTAAAGTACTGACTGTTTTGTTAACTCTTTTTATTCTAACATTTGTAGTAGTATGCTTAAGTGTTCTTCCCTCCAGTTAACTTTTGCAGATCATAAACTGTAATAAATTGTATTCATGTTAGTGCTGATGGCAACTTAGATTGCCACAGAAATTTGATATCAAATTGTAATACCTGTTATTTTCTCTTATACCTGTTAGTACTTGTTTAATGAAATGATTTAATCTAGTGGAATATTATCTTGATTCAGCAAATTTCATGCAATAATATAGTGTACAGAGATTGTTCCAACAGTTCCATTTTTTGTAAGTTGCTGTTTTCACTGTCACAGGAGCGATTTTCCGGAGTTGATATCAGAGTTCGTGTAAATGGAGGTGGCCATGTTGCACAGATTTATGCTATTCGTCAAGCCATTTCAAAAGCTCTTGTTTCTTATTACCAGAAATGTAAGTATGCTGTCTTTAATTTTGCAATATGAGAGATAAGGAGTTTCATGTTTGTGTGCGAGACAGGGGTGTTGCCATTCAGGTTTAGAAATTCTAGGCTTATGGCCACAGAAATACCTACAAAGTTAAGGGGAATCAAGGGCAAAAGCAGTTCAGTAGTAGGAATCAAATGTTAGTGTGTTGCATTAAAACAAATTATCAGATGTGGAGGGGGGGGGCACAAGTGGTGAGTTGCTGGGCAGTTAGTGTCAGTTCTGTAGCTTCAAAGTCTTCACTTCAGTTGTAATAGTCATCCAGAGAACTAGAAGTACAAACAGATCATTATCTGGTGTCTGTTGTAGCTATTTGACACATCATGTACAAACTGGATCTGGTAGTTGTGAGGTACTTCTTGAAAGGATGAAAGATGTTCAGGTTGTTTGTTGTATGTTTCAAGTGTTGAATTAATCATGCCAAAGAATCAAGAGTCCCACAGAGTTATTAAAAACCATGTTTTGTGGGTTCATGCTTGTGTATGTTCTTGTTTTGTGATTACATGCCTGCAAGGGAAAGCACTGCCCTGTGTACTGAAAAAAATTAAACAATTCCTTTGCACAAGGAAGTACAATGCAGTTTTACTACCAGGAATTTTTTTGTGAGAAATTAGCATTGATGGTTTGACACAACCATATGGTTACGTTGCCAAATGTGGCTTGTGGCACACCATGTCTGTTTGCTACTAGTTGCATTCGTAGAGGCAAAACGTACGGACTGTGACAAAATGCAGATCAAATTTGTATGCATAAATTTATTTATAGGTGCTAGTTGTACATATAAACTCTAAAAATTGAAAAGTAGTATTCAGTATATTATATAATTTAATATATTGATGTTATTTGTAGTACTTCATTGAAGAAATGCAAACCTTTTGCTATATTGTCTAAAACTTGCAGTTTCTCTTTTTGAATTTCATGTATTGTGATATTGATTTTTGTAAAATCTTGATTGCCAATATCACTTGTAGGAAAGTCGATAGATTAAAATATACATAGCAGTGTCTAAGATAAGAGTATACTATGTCAATAGGGTGTTCATGATGCAAGGAAATGTCAACTTCGAGCTCATATAACTAAAGTGAGTAATTCGTAAGTACAAGCACTGTCATTGTGCACTCAGTGACAAATAACAATGGCCACGCTGGCGTGTGACAGTGACAGTCAGTTTCTATGAGGTGTTCGCAGTTTATGTATGTCCACCTCACAGAAACTGACTCGCTGTCATCAGACAGCATGGCTATTTTGTTTGCCATTTTGAGTGTACAATGACAGTGCTTGTCTGTTTTAAGTAGAGTTTAAAGTGGACATCCCCTTTTGTTAACGGCTGTATGACAAGTGCCCTCTACCTTAGGCTCTGCTGTGTATACTTCAATCTGAAGATGACAGGTAATGGTTAAGCTTATTATCAGTTTCCTAGGTGTGATCTTGACTAATAGATTTCACAAAAAAAATCGGTATTCACTGAAGTAATACATTGTCTGTACTGTACTGTACAGGTAACTAAAAATTTCATCGACAATTTATTCTACAGTGACACAATAATTAGTATATTGTTACAAGGTGGTGATCAGTCCATGGCATGCTCTTCTCTTAAATTCCAGAGTGTTGCAGTTACAGTAATGGGGAAACACCACTTAAATTACTGTTGTAATCTGATTTCTAATTTTCTCTTCTGCACTACCAGAGCAGTTATCTGTCCCGGGTGTGGAATTATATATTTTCCTTGCAGTGGTCCATAGTGCCTTTATTTTTGGGTGCCTCTTATGGCACATTTACGTCTACACTGTAAACCATTGTGAGGTGCATAGCGGAGAGTACATTCCATTATGCCAGTTATTAGGGTTTCTTCCTGTCTCATTCACATGTACAGTGTGGGAAGAATAATTGTTTGAATGCCTCTGTGTCTACAGTAATTATTATAGTCATATCCTTATGATTCATATGTTAGTGATACATAGAGGGTTGTTTTATATTCCTAGGGTCATCACTTAAAGCCAGTTCTTGGAACTTTTAACAGACTCTCAGTATAGATGTAAACTATCTTAGCGCCTTCAGATGAGTTCGTTCGTTATCTCTGTGACACTCTCCTGCAGATTAAACAAACCTGTGACCATTTGTGCTGCCCTCTTCTGTATACATTCAGGATGTGCTGTTAGGCACTTGTATGGCCCCCACACACAAGAGTAATATTCTAGGACCGGTCACATGCAATCTGTTCTGCACTTCCTCAGTATTCTACCAGTAAACCGAAGTGTACCACCTGCTCTAACCATGACTGATCCTATGTGACCATTCAGTTTCATAGCCCTACGAAGTGTTACACTCCGGTATTTGTATTAGGTGACAAATTCCAACAGTGACTCACTGATTTTATCGTCATAGGATACTAAGTTTTTTGTTGCCAATCTCTGCACCGCTTGCAATCTTATCAAGGTTTGGCTATATATTTATGCAGCTTCTTTATGATAATATATTATTATGGATAACTACATCATCTGCAAAAAGCTTGATTTTACTATTATGTGAAAGATCATTAATATACAACATGAACAGCAAGGGTTTCAGCACACTGTCCTGGGTTACATCCAAACTTACCTCTACATCTGATGATGACTCTTCGTCTAAGATAACATGTTTGGCCCTACCTACCAAAAAGTTCAGTCTAGTAACAAATTTCACTTCATAACCCATATGATCGTACTTTTGATAGCAAGTGTAGGTGCAGTACTGAGTCAAATGCTTTTTGGAAATCAAGAAAAACTGCATCTATCTGGTTGCCTTCATCAAAAGCTTTCAGTATGTCATGGGAGAAAAGTAAGAGTTGAGTTTCGCATGATGGGTGTTTTCGAAATGCTGGTTGACATTGAGAAGGGCATTATGTGGAGCTCAAAATATGTTCCAAGATTCTACAACAAATCAATGTCAAGGATATTGGACGGTAGTTTTGTGGATCACTTCTACTACCCTTCTTGTAGGTCACACCAAATGCAAATTCATAGGGGATCCTACTTTGCACTGCAAACTTAAAGAATTTCTTGCAGTAGTTTAGCTAATATCGAAATATCACAATAACTATGACCATTAACGAAATGATAGGTAATACATCGTGAAGCTGAGGAATGAATTTCTAAGATGTGCGAGACTGAGTTTATTACGGAATAGTTTCTTTAAAATTTTTTGAGAATTACTACAGATCAGATTGCGCAGCTGACATGTTACGCGCTGAGTAGGCCTGGCGTCGTCATTGCCTGCTGATGCGTTCAGCACACACTGACAACTGCACTTCCCTCCACCTGCTCCGTACTGAACTGTCAAAAGTTGCAACTAATTTTAAATGCCCTGTAGTTAGACTGATGTACATGGAATTGCAAAATAATGTCCTTGTAGTGTTGCAGTATTTCTTATTATAGTGAAACATCAGAGGCAAAACAAATCTGTATTCTAGTTTTTAAGTATATAAATGGTTCTGTTTGTATAAAATTTGTGTTCATTGTTAAATGATTTATTTTGTGGATTTATTATTATTTTAATAAATATGACATTTAATTTTCAGATGTAGACGAGGCGTCTAAGAAAGAGATAAAGGATATTTTGATCCAGTATGACAGAACTCTCTTGGTAGCTGACCCGAGGCGTTGCGAGCCCAAGAAGTTCGGTGGACCAGGTGCCCGTGCAAGATACCAGAAATCATACCGTTAAAGTGTATATTCTCTTATTAATAAACATTCTTTGAAAACAGGGTCTCATTTATTTCACCTCGAAAATTATTCTAATTTTTATGCAGTTATTTTGTGTGTTAATGGAACACAAGCCAAATTATATTGTTGTATCCATCAAATATTTTGAAACACAAATATTGTTTGCTGATTTAGTGGTGCCCTGTGTGCATTTAAAACAAATTGTTCAAAAGATAGGCAAGCAATTAACATCTTTCACCATATGAGGCCTAGAAATTTTTTAGACTTTACTTACTTCAAGAAAGTAAATTCTTAACTATTCACTATGGTCATAAGAAAATGCAATTTTGGTGCATGCTGGTAGTTAAAGAAGATATTGGTGTTGAATAGGTTATTTCACTAATCAGGGTGATAAGGACACCAACTTCCATTGATAATGCCTGGATCAAATACTAACTCATTGTTGAAAATTGGCAAAAATGAATAGCTGTTATATTTATTATGGTTTTAGTGTAAAAATTGCTGAGGGGATGTGGAGAATTAATGTGGTAAGAAAAGACTGCATAGTTCCTGCTTAAAATAAACAGCAGGTAGCGAAATGCAGACACTATGCTGCCTTGGTTTGTTGTCGTTTAGCAAAGAACTTGTTTACTTTGTAAAACACTGGACTACACTATCATGCTTTATATTCAGCTGACATTAAAATATGGACATTGTTACAATTTAGATGGTTCGTTGTCTCAAATTATGGAAATTATTCTTAATATTAAATACAGACAGAAAAAAATCGTAATACCAAAAAATTGCAAATCTGAAATGCTGTTACATTGACTTGTAATTGCCATAATGTTGAATGCAAACATGCATGCTTCGTGTTGTACAGTTGCCGGATGTGTTTGTGAGTTTCATGCCTGTTGCACTTTATAGGTTGGTACAGGAGTTCTCATATTTATTATTTTGACAGAAACTTAAATCCAGAGTATATTTGCAAGACTTACAAAGACATTTAAAAAAAAATCACTCACATATCTGTTAAAGCCCTGATAATTCATTGCAAGACAGCATCAGGAACTACATTTGTAGGCTGCCTTTTGTTTTTTGGACGAGGTGGTTGCCATAAGAGATTGTCTTAACTATTTGAGGCTTTGGATACTTGATGACAAAATGCTTGCTTTCACTCCCTCCTATATTGTTGTTTAGGCATTGCTTTCAAAAAAGGATTACTATAATCCTGTGTTTGACATTGAATTTAGCAGCTCAGAAAATGAAGAATGTGATGTTACTTCATTAGTGACTGAAGGTACATTATTTCATCAGTTGGGTGACAGGTGCTCACCAGTGATATGAGAAATACATCCTCTGTGCTCCAGCCAGCTCTTCCAAGATTTAAGTCCACAGGAAACTTACGAAATCTGTGGTTAGACTTCACAGCTACAGAGAAAGTAAAAAATGACCCCAAGTTTCAGGATACATTAATCACTCCAATGCACAAGTATACTTGGGGTTTTATGACGAGTGACCTTCAAAATTTTGTAACTCATTATTTTGAGCTTGAAAAGCTGTCTCTATCTGTGTGTGATGTTCATTGTATTTCTCATTAACAAAACAATTTGGAACATAATTCGAAAAAAAATTAGTTTATGGGGGTGATGCTGTTTGTGGATGAAGCTGGAGTTTTCTGATGATGTCCCTTATGTGCCAGATTTGAGACAGATCTGGTGATCAAGCAGGCCAATGCAACATCTCAACACTGTAGAGCATGTTGGCTTGCAACAGCAGTGGGAGAGCATTATCGTATTGGAAAACACCCCCTAGAGTGCTGTTCACGAATGCCAGCACAACAGGTTGAATCATCATATTGACATACAAACTTGTAGTCGGGGTTTGTGGGATAACCACGAGAATGCTCCCGCTGTTGTACAAAATCACATCCCAGACCATAACTCCAGCTATTTGTCCTGTGTCTAGCATGCAGACAGGTTGGTTGCAGACACTTAACAGGCCAATAACCAGCACACAGCCTTCACTAGTGCTGAGGCAGAACCCGGTTTCATCAGAAAACATACAGACCTCCACCTTGCCCTCCAATGAGTTCTCACTTTACACCAATGAAACTGCAAATGACGGCGATTTGGGGTCAGTGGAAGGCACAGTACTGGGTGTCTGCCTGTGTGATGTCCTTGAAGTAATTCATTTTTAAGAGTTTGTCACTGTGGTGCCAACTATTGCGCAGATTGCAGGTGCAGTGCAATGCGCCAGAGCCATATGCTGAACATGGTCTTGCCTCTCGGCAGTTCCATGTGGCTGCTCGGAGCCCAGTCTTCTTGCAACCATACATTCTTGTGACCGCCATTGCCAGCAGTCTTGTACAGTGGCTACATTCTTGCCAAGTCTTTCTGCATTATCACAGAAGGAACATCAGGCTTCTTGTAGGCCTATTACACAACCTGGTTCAAACTTGGTGAGGCATTGATAATGCTGCCTTTATAGCCTAAAGGCATTCTTGACTAACATAATCTCACCACACCCAATCTCAAAGGTAACTTACACTTATGACTGTTACGGTGCAGTGTGTATTTAAAGCAAATCTGATTTGCATCCTCATAGTGGTGCCACTAGTGCCACTCTTATGTAATGAGTGTGAAATTTGAATAGGCATCTTTCAGATGTAGGGACAGGCCTGCTGACTTTAATCTCACGCCACCTTCAAGTTACTAATTGTAAATTTGTTAACGTTGTTTTTAAAGAAAATAGTGTTGCATATTTTCCCATGTTTCTGCCAGTAAGGGCTGGAGTTCTTCACACATTAACACTTAAACAGTGCTGGCATCTTCAGACAAAACTGAAGACATGGTTGAATGATGAGCAGTATTGCTGGGGTCTAATTTTATGGGAGCAGACAAGGTGACACACTGGAACATTGCATTGGGAGTGGGGTTCAAATACCCTATTAATTTAGGTTTTCTTCAGCTCAAATAAGGCAAATACTTGGTTCCTTCAAAAAGATGATCAGACTTTTTTCACTGTACTTTTCGTATCAATTGGACTCTGTCTGATGACCTTGCAAATGAATAGTTAAACCCCAATTTTCCTTAATTTTGTAGACTACAATTTTTTTATCTATAGCCTCTAGTGTGGCGTGGAAAATTTTGTTTGCAGTGTGTAGCACAGAAACCAGGTCTTGAAAGCAAGTGGTGTTCTTCCAGCTTTGTGCATTCTCTGCTTCAATCAGTTGGCCAGCTATCAGTTTTAGTTAGAAGCATACACATAAATTGAATTTAGCTGGGGAAAAAATGCTTGCCACTCAGACATGTTTATCATTAGAGATGATTCAGACAGTGTATAACTGAGCTGCCAGGGCACCTGCTGTACCAGTTTGGAAATTGTAGCATTCATGCACTCCTGAATGTTAAGTGTGTCATGCAGAGGACATGCTTTGTTGTGCTCAATAATTTTTGCTGTTATAGTTGACACTATTTTTCATTACAGACATAGCGTAGTTGATGCAAAATACATTTATTTTTGCAGTACGTATGAATAACTTTTAGTTTTTCCATTGTCTTAGAGAAATTCTAACATGTACAAACTGTGTTATTTCCCCATTATCTTTCACTGGCTATATTGGGACTTGTGCCTGTCATATATTGTATGTTGCTGACCACACTGTCAAAAAACTTATTTTATACTCTATTGGTTAAACTGTAAAATAGTCTTTTTGGTCACAAATTTGTTATTCATTTCAGTAACTGGTTTTGATTATTTTGATCATCAGATAGTTACCAAAAAAAGTGCATATTCGTGAGAAAGAGCATTACAAGAGATTACATCAAGTGATGTTTCTTCACATTGCCTGAAGCTTTTAACAAATGATGTACCTGTGTCCTTGAACTTTGTAAAAGAAGCAAATGAAATTTATAACCATAGTTGGTCATCACATAATACAAAAACTTGATAAAACTATGATGGACACTCATGACCTGCAATGTAGGCCCATCATTAGTAAACTTTTTGGCTGCAGATCTAACAGCTAGGGGGCCTTGCCACAAGGTATTTCTGACGTAAGCACAGGTTACAGTGGTATGTTGCAAAGCCAGAAACAGCATGTTTAAAATTCCACCTAAGTTACAATAGGGTGAGTCATGCAACTAAAAGAGCTAGAGCATAAAAATGGGTTGACAGTAAAATATTTGTTACAATTATAAATGCTGAGTCGCAGGGTCTTACAGTGCTCACAGAACATAATGAAACTAATTGAAGGTAGTGTACACAGACACGAAAAAGGCTACAGAACCAGTGAAAGAGCCAAGATGTCAGTGGGGGCCAGCTGCTAAATATTGTGCCCCAGTTTTCTTTTGTCCATTTGTTTAGCCAGAGTATCAGGACATGCAAGACCTACACCAGCCTTGCAGACAATGAGAAAATATTCATTCGATGTAAATTTGTTTTACTCGTTCAGAATTTTAGTGGGATGGTGTTTCTTAAACCTGTCTATTTCTATTTCCTTCAGTAGGTTTAATAGGTGATTGTACTGTATGTTGGCTTCAGTAGGATAGTGTTCAGTAAGGTGTCATGTCGCTGTTGTGGTCTTCAGTCCTGAGACTGGTTTGATGCAGCTCTCCATGCTACCCTATCCTGTGCAAGCTTCATCATCTCCCAGTACCTACTGCAACCTACAATCTTCTGAATCTGCTTAGTGTATTCATCTCTTAGTCTCCCTCTAAGATTTTTACCCTCCACGCTGCCCTCCAATACTAAATTGGTGATCCCTTGATGCCTCAGAATATGGCCTACCAAGCAATCCCTTCTTTTAGTCAAGTTGTGCCGCAAATTTCTCTTCTCCCCAATTCTATTCAATACCTCTTCATTAGTTATGTGATCTACCCATCTAACCTTCAGCATTCTTCTGTAGCACCACATTTCGAAAGCTTCTATTCTCTTCTTGTCCAAACTATTTACCGTCCATGTTTCACTTCCATACATGGCTACACTCCATACAAATACTTTCAGAAACGACTTCCTGACACTTAAATCTACACACAATGTTAACAAATTTCTCTTCTTCAGAAATGCTTTCTTTGCCATTGCCAGTCTACATTTTATATCCTCTCTACTTCGACCATCATCAGTTATTTTGCTCCCCAAATAGCAAAACTCCTTTATTACTTTAAGTGTCTCATTTCCTAATCTAATCCCCTCAGCATCACCCGACTTAATTCGACTACATTCCATTATCCTCGTTTTGCTTTTATTGATGTTCATCTTATATCCTCCTTTCAAGACACCATCCATTCTGTTCAACTGCTCTTCCAGGTCCTTTGCTGTCTCTGACAATTACAATGTCATCAGCGAACCTCAAAGTTTTTATTTCTTCTCCATGGATTTTAATACCTACTCCGAATTTTTCTTTTGTTTCCTTTACTGCTTGCTCAATACACAGATTGAATAACATCAGGGAGAGGCTACAACCCTGCCTCAATCCCTTCCAACCATTGCTTCCCTTTCATGTCCCTTGACTCTTGTAACTGCCATCTGGTTTCTGTTCAGATTGTAAATAGCCTTTTGCTCCCTGTATTTTACCCCTGCCACCTTTAGAATTTGAAAGAGAGGATTCCAGTCAACATTGTCAAAAGCTTTCTCTAAGTCTACAAATGCTAGAAACGTAGGTTTGCCTTTCCTTAATCTTTCTTCTAAGATAAGTCGTAAGGTTAGTATTGCCTCACGTGTTCCAACATTTCTATGGAATCCAAACTGATCTTCCCCGAGGTCGGGTTCTACCAGTTTTTCGATTCGTCTGTAAAGAATTTGTGTTCGTATTTTGCAGCCGTGGCTTATTAAACTGATAGTTCGGTAATTTTCACATCTGTCACCCCCTGCTTTCTTTGGGATTGGAATTATATTCTTTTTGAAGTCTGAGGGCATTTCGCCTGTCTCGCATCTTGCTCACCAGATGGTAGAGTTTTGTCAGGCCTGGCTCTCTCAAGGCTATTAGTAGTTCTAATGGAATGCTGTCTACTCCTGGGGCCTTGTTTCGACTTAGGTCTTTCAGTGCTCTGTCAAACTCTTCACGTAGTATCATACCTCCCATTTCATCTTCATCTACATCCTCTTCCATTTCCATAATATTGCTCTCCGCTACATCACCCTTGTATAGGCCCTCTGTATATTCCTTCCACATTTCTGCTTTCCCTTCTTTGCTTAGAACAGGGTTTCCATCTAAGCTCTTGATATTCATGCAAGTGCTTCTCTTTTCTCCAAAGGTCTCTTTAATTTTCCTGTAGGCACTATCTATCTTACCCCTGGTGATATACACCTCTACATCCTTACCTTTGTCTTCTAGCCATGCCTGCTTAGCCGTTTTGCACTTCCTGTCAATCTCATTTTTGAGACGTATGTATTACTTTTTGCCTGCTTCATTTACTGCATTTTTGTATTTTCTCCTTTCATTAATTAAATTCAATATCTCTTCTGTTACCCAAGGATTTCTATTAGCCCTCGTCTTTTTACCTACTTGATCCTCTGCTGCCTTCACTATTTCATCTCTCAAAGCTACCCATTCTTCTTATAATGTATTTCTTTCCCTCATTCCTGTCAATTGTTACCTTATGCTCTCCCTGAAACTCTGTACAACCTCTGGTTTAGTAAACCTGGTTCCTAAATCTCTGTCCTACCATTATATATTCTATATGAAACCTGTCAGTATCTCCAGGCTTCTTCCACGTATACAACCTTTCATGATTCTTGAACCAAGTGTTAGCTATGATTAAGTTATGCTCAGTGCAAAATTCTACCAGGGGGCTTCCTCTTTCATTCCTCACCCCCACTCCATATTCACCTACTAAGTTTCCTTCTCTTCCTTTTCCTACTATCGAATTCCAGTTACCCATGACTATTAAATTTTCGTCTCACTTCACTATCTGAATAATTTCTTTTATTTCATCATACATTTCATCAATCTCTTCATCCTCTGCGGAGCTAGTCGGCACATAAACTTGTACTACTGTGGTAGGGGTGGGTTTTGTATCTATCTTGGCCACAATAATGAGTTCACTATGCTGTTTATAGTAGCTTACTCGCATTCCTATTTTTTAAATATTCATTGTTAAACCTACTCCTGCATTACCCCTATTTGATTTTGTATTTGTAACCTTGTATTCACCTGACCAGTAGTCTTGTTCCTCCTGCCATCAAACTTCACTAATTCCCACTATATCCAACTTGAATCTCTCCATTTCCCTTTTTAAATTTTCTAATCTATGTGCCCGATTAATGGATCTGACATTGCGCACTCCGACCCATAGAATGCCAGTTTTCTTTCTCCTGATAACAACGTCCTCCTGAGTAGTCCCCGCCCGGAGATCCGAATGGGGGACTATTTTACCTCCAGAATATTTTACCCAATAGGACGCCATCATCATTTAACCATACAGGAAAGCTGCATGCCCTCAGGAAAAATTACGGCTGTAGTTTCCCCTTGCTTTCAGCCATTCGCAGTACCAGCACAGCAAGGCCGTTTTGGTTAGTGTTACAGGGCCAGATCAGTCAATCATCCAGACTGCTGCCCCTGCAACTACTGAAAAGGCTGCAGCCCCTCTTCAGGAACCACACGTTTGTCTGGCCCTCCATTGTGGTTGCACCTATGGTACGGCTATCTGTATCGTTGAGGCACGCAAGCCTCCCCACCAACGGCAAGGTCCTTGGTTCATGGGGGGGGGGGGGGGGGGGGGGGGCAGATGTCTTATGTTCCCCAAATGTAACAACAATGAAACTGTCAGACATGGCTTTCAAATAAATAATACTCTGAAACTGTGGCTTAAAAATAAGATAGCTAGGAAAGGCAGGACCAGGGCACTACACTCATCATCCTAAAAAACAACTTCAGAGTGCTGTCTTGCAGTGAAAGTGAAACTTAGTTGATGTTCACATTTCGCCTGTTGTGAAGGATGCAGTTTTTTGTAACAAGCACTGAAGGAAAGAGATCTGTTAATAATTGAGATTTAAGTCTTGTGCACTCACCATATGTGCATCAGGATGTCATTCAGCATGTTAAAAAAGCTGGTTCAGCAGCCATTGATTGAACAGGTTGCAAACAAGCTGCAAGTTGTGGCACATGAGACTATATGGTCATACTTATATCATCCCAGTAATTGGCCAAGGAGGTTGCTCATGTAATTTTGGGGTGGGTCAAAATCTTCAGCATTGTTCCCAGAACTGATCATGGTCAGTGTACATCAGCACCGACACACTCAAGACATAGTAGCAAAAGCAATAAAAGGACAAGGAACTTTGCAGACATTGATGATATCTGCCCAACAACCTTAAGGAAGAGTGCTCTAAAGATAATTGAACCATTTGCACACGCTTCGCTTCAAGCAGATGTAATGAAAATTCATAGGAGCTGGGGGAGAGAATGTAAATAACTACAGGCCATCACAATTTCCTCTTGCATTTCAAAAAATATTAGAGAAATTTATGTATGAAAAACTTTCGAAAGCTGTAAATAAAAGCATAATCCTGTATAATGAAGAACACAGACCTAGAAATAAAAGGTCAACAATAACTGCAGTTCATGATTGCATTAATTGTTACCGAGCTTGAAATGCACAAAACAGGAGTATTTATTGACTTGCCAGAAGCTTCCTATATGGTGGACCCCCTGCAGGTCCAGAGGTTAGAATGGGCCTGAGATATTCCTGCCTGTTGTAAGAGGCGACAAAAAGGAGTCTCACACATTTCAGCCTTTATGTAATGGTCCCCTGTAGGGTTTGACCTCCATTTTTCAAAATTTCCCCGAAGAGCTAGCCGATTGGGGAAGGTCGCCTTATATGGATCATCGTGAATTGAGATCTTTAGCCCACTTTCTCATTGTCGCATTGTAGTCCCTCCCATTCTCCATCTCTTTGGCGAGGACACCTTCCTGGGTGCGTTTTTCACCATGTCCTATGCAGTGTCATTTTCTGTGCCGACGATGACCATGGACTTCTTTGCACCTCATATCCAGCACGGTAGCCAGTCCATTGTGGCGGAGCTGCCATGTACTCTGTTCGTTGTAGCCCTCTGACAACACGGATCGCTCGGCTGATGCCTATGCTGTTAACTCTCCACGTAAGCCAAGGAGTAGATGCCTGTCACCCTGGGGCATTGGGACTCCAAGCAGTGGCCATCCTGCCAGGTGGCCTTTGCTGCAGCTGGGTGGTTCCCATGGGGAGGGCCGCTGGTCGGAGTGGGTGGCATCAGGGCAGATGACACGCCATGAAGCGTAGTACGCCATCTCTTGCTGGTGGTCCACTGCCAGCAGTCTCTGAACTGGCAAAGTCTAACTTTAATGCTAAGAAATATGACCCCAAGCCCTTTCTCTCCCTGGCCACACCATGGGAGGAACGCCACACTAAGGATGGCGGTGAAGCTTATTCGCCCCAGTACCTCATACGTACAAGAGTTGATGGGGAATCTTTCATGTCCAAGAAGCCTCAGTTTTTTGTGGAGTATTTGGAGACAAGTTTGGAGAGCTTGTCCAAAATGCGCTCTGGGTCAGTTTTGATAAAAACAGCATCCTCTGCCCAGTCATGGGCATTACTCGGGATGTTTCTGTTACCATCACGCCGCGTGAGAGCTTAAATATGGCCCAGGGTATTATATTCCACAGGGACCTTCTTTTGCAGTCTGACGACGAGCTGCATGCCAATTTAGAGCGGCGAGGTGTTCATTGCATCCGGCGCGTCCATCGGGGTCCGAGGGATGACCAGGTTGCCACTGGTGCTTTCATCTTGTCCTTCGAGGGTGACACAGTGCCCGAGAGGGTCAAGGTGATGGTCTACTGCTGTGACATCAAACCGTATATCCCTCCCCCGAAGCGGTGCATTAAATGCTGGAAGTTTGGCCATATGTCTTCCTGCTGTACTTTCAGCCCCACCTGTCGAGATTGTGGATGTCCATTGCATCCCAATACTCCATGTGCCCCACTTCCCATCTGTGTTCACTGCAGAGAGCATCATTCACCTTCCTTGCCATACTGCAGGATTTTACAGGAGAGGAAAATCATGGAATACAAGACCCTGGACCGACTGACCTACACTAAGGCTAAGAGGAAATTTGAGCGCCTACATTCTGTGGCTATGACCTCCTCATACGCCACCGCTACGAGAACAATTGTTGCCCCATCAGTTCCTCAAATTCCTGTTGCCTCTCAGAACCGGGAGACTACACCTGCCCCCTTAATGGTGGGGGGCACTTCCCTCCCTTATGATCCCACACCACCTAATTTCCTAATTTGGGAGCAACACCCCCCCCCCCCCCCCCCAACCATCGGGGATTTCAGTCCCCACTTCTGAGCCAGAGAAGCCTAGGGCTTCTTCGTCTCCTCTCCCTTCCCAGGTTTCTGCTAGTGGGAAAGATGACACCCCCCCAGTGGCTGAAGAGCCCAAAAGCAGCTGGTCGTTGGGCTTCATGTTCATCCTCAGTCTGGGAGACTGATTCGGTGAAGTCCTCCCAGCCAGGGAAACCCAAGGAACTGCAAGAGAAATAAAAAAAAGAATACCCCTAAGAACAAGTAACTTGCAGTGGCACCCACACCACCACTACCTACAAGCTCTGCTTCTGGGGATGAGGTGGAGGACATTCTGGTGTCTGCTGATTACCTAGATCTCGCTGGACCCTCAGACACAATGGATGTAGACTGCTCAGGCAATAAGTCGGTGACGGCGCAGGTGACCGTGAAGCTTAAACTACCTCATTGAATGTTCCATGCCTTTCCAGTCTCAAGATGTCATCCTCCAGTGGAATTGCGAGTTACGGCGGTTTTTCCACCGCCTGGCTGAGCTACAGCAACTGTTAAGCTTTACACCTGATATCTGCATTGCCCTCCAGGAAACCTGGTTCCCGGCAATGCGGACCCCTGCCCTCCGCAGCTATAAGGGATATTACAGGAACCATAGCAACTATAATCCAGTGTCAGGTGGAGTTTGCATTCATGTCCTAATCCAGTCTGTAGTGCAACTGTGCCCCTTCAAACCCCTCTTGAAGCTGTGGCTGTCAGAATAAGGATGACACAGGAAATAACTGTCTGCAATGTATATCTTCCTCCAGATTGTGCAGTCCCCTGAATGTCAGGTGTCTGCTGATTACCTAGATCTCGCTGGACCCTCAGACACAATGGATATAGACTGCTCAGGCAATAAGTCGGTGACGGCGCAGGTGACCCTGAAGCTTAAACTACCTCATTGAATGTTCCATGCCTTTCCAGTCTCAAGATGTCATCCTCCAGTGGAATTGCGAGTTACGGCGGTTTTTCCACCGCCTGACTGAGCTACAGCAACTGTTAAGCTTTACACCTGATATCTGCATTGCCCTCCAGGAAACCTGGTTCCCGGCAATGCGGACCCCTGCCCTCCGCAGCTATAAGGGATATTACAGGAACCATAGCAACTATAATCCAGTGTCAGGTGGAGTTTGCGTTCATGTCCTAAACCAGTCTGTAGTGCAACTGTGCCCCTTCAAACCCCTCTTGAAGCTGTGGCTGTCAGAATAAGGACGACACAGGAAATAACTGTCTGCAATGTATATCTTCCTCCAGATTGTGCAGTCCCCTGAATGTATTACCTGCACTGATTGATCAACTCCCTAAACCTTTCCTACTTCTGGGAGATTTTAACACCCACACCCACTGTGCTTACTGGCCGAGGCAGAGATGTCAAAACTTGAATGTCTCAGTTCAACCTCTGCCTCTTAAATAGTGGGGGCGCCACACATTTTAGTGTAGTTCGTGGCAGTTACTCAGCCATTGATTTGTCCATTTGAGCCCAGGACTTCTCCCATCTATCCACTGGAGAGCACGTGACGACCTGAGTGGTAGGGACCATTTCCCCATCTTCCTGTCACTGCCCTGGCGTCAGGCCCACGGACACCTGCCCGCGTTCGCCAGCTTATCAAAAGACGGAAGCAGGAGTGTTGGGAGATATACATCTTGACCACTGGATGCCATACGTCACCTTCCCAAGTCTGGACGAAGATCAGACGTCTTTTTGGGTACCAGACCCCAACAGGTGCCCCTGGCATTAACTTCAATGGCGTGTTGTCTACCGATGCAAACACGATTGCTGAGCACTATGCTCGAGCCTGTGCGTCAGAGAACTACCTCCCATCCTTTCACACCCCCAAACAGCGAATGGAAAGGAAAGTCCTCTCATTCACTACACACCACAGTGAATCCTATAATGCCCCATTTACAGAGTGGGAGTTCCTGAGCGCCCTTACACATTGCCCCGGCACAGCTCCTTGGCCAGATCAGGTCCACAGTCGGATAATTAAACATCTCTCATGTGACTACAAGTGACATCTCGTCATCTTCAACCGGATGTGGTGTGATGGCATCTTTCCATCGCAATGGTGGGAGAGCACCATCATTCCAGTGCTCAAACCTGGTAAAAACCCGCTTGATGTGGATAGCTATCGGCCCATCAGCCTCACCAACATTCTTTGTAAGCTGCCGGGTTGCGTCCTGGAGTCACGTGGCCTACTGGCTCCATGTCAGGGCACCTTCCGCCAGGGTCACTCTACCATTGATAATCTTGTGTCCCTCGAGTCTGCTATCCGAACAGCCTTTCCCAGACACCAACACCTCGTTGCCGTCTTTTTTGATTTACGAAAAGTGTATTACACGATCTGGCGACATCATATCCTTGTCACATTATACAAGTGGGATCTCCGAGGCCCGCTCCCGATTTTTATCCAAAATTTCGTGTCGCTTCGTACTTTCCATGTCTAAGTTGGTGTCTCCCACAGTTCGCCCCATATCCAGGAGAATGTTGTCCCACAGGGTTCTGTCGTGAGTGTATCTCTAATTTTAGTGGCCTTTAATGGTCTAGCAGCAGCTGCAGGGCCGTCTGTCTCTCTGTATGCAGACTTCTGCATTTCACACTGCTCCACCGGTACTGGTGTTGCTGGGCGGCACCTACAGGGAGCCATCCACAAGGTGCAGTCATGGGCTCTAGCCCACAGTTTCCAGTTTTCGACTGCAAAGTTGTGTGTTATGCACTTTTGTCAGCGTTGTACTGTTAATCCGAACCAGAACTTTACCTTAATAACGATCCACTCACTGTAGTGGAGACATATCAATTCTTAGGACTGATTTTCGATGCCCGATTGACTTGGCTTCCTCACCTCCGTCAGCTTAAGTGGAAGTGCTGGCAGCACCTCAATGATCCAGAGGCAGCAATGCTAGCCACTAGACCACGAGCTGCAGGCGCAGAGAAAGAAGAGTAGTTTTCGACAACTATTGCACTACAAGATGTCAACCACCACAGCAGTTCTATTCACACAAGTCAACTGCAGATGGTGAGCCAATCTGGGATGAAGCCCATCGCCGTACTCTGGATGATGTCAATCCTCAACACGCCATAGCCATTCCCTGTCACTGTAAAAGCTACCAGGTGTTCAACTTGCTGCCAGATTGGGAAAACTAAGTGAGGCAACAATCTATTGAGGTGAGACCACCACAGATGAAAATCCTTCAAGGGTGACAGTTATCAAGATGTCAGGAAATCTCATTGGAATCATAATCGACAGCTAACATGTCCTGGTGATAGTCAATTTGGGGGACTATTTTTCTGTAAAGTCAATTTTCACCTTTCCAAGCTTAAGAAGACTGTGTTCCGTGATACAAAAGTAATTGTGCTGAAGGTTGAAAATTGGAGATGTGTCCAGCTGACAGGAACATTTATTGCAAGAAAAACTACCAGTGACAGAACATAGCCTTTAAAATTTGTTGTTTTAGCAGAATGTAGCCATAATACTATTTCCGGATGGGACTTCTTGCAAGTGTCACAAGCAGTCATAAACTGTGGAAGATCAGAGCTCCATACTGATGAAGCTATTCCAAGCACACATAACGAAGATTACTCTGGATGGTTGTTTATCATTGAAGGTGTTATTTTGCCGTCATCAGTGAGATGAGTTCCAGTTGTGATTCTAAATGCTCAGCGGAAGTGTGAAGTTTATGTTGATTGCAAAAAGCTGCTCAGACTCACAAAAGAAACCTACATACCAGTGACAATCATAAGCATTACAAATGGTCAAGAAGAACTTAGGATCACTGTCATGAGCAGCCACTGCTCCTCCCTAAAGGCGTATGTGTAGGGAAAGCAGATGAGTGCTATCAACAAAGGATTGTCCTCTGCGACCACTACAGACTGCCAATGGGTGGTGGCCTGCCCGAGGAATGTGAAATTTCTGGATGCTTTAAATACATTCTAGAAAGTGGTGAAAAGGTGACAGCTTATGCTTCCAGAGTACTTTCCTAGTTTGAGATGAACTACTCTACAAATGGGAAAGAGGCCTTGCAGTTGTTTGGGCCATTGCCAAGTTCTGGTTGTATTTATTTGGACAATTATTCACCACTGTGATGGGCCACCATACTCTGTGCTGGCTGGCTATCCTGAAGGACCTGTCAGGTTGACTGGCGAGATGGGCACTGAGGCTTCTGGAATACATCACAGTGGTATATAAAAAAAGCCACAAACAAAAGGATGCTGACTGCCTTTCAGAGCACTGGTAAAAACCATAGAAGCCTCCAAGGAGGAGGAACTGACAAAGGAGGATTCCAGTTGATAAACAGAGTATTGTACGAGGGTTGCCCAGGAAATAATGGACCACATTTTTTT
The DNA here is from genome assembly GCF_023898315.1 of Schistocerca nitens. NCBI lineage: Eukaryota > Metazoa > Arthropoda > Insecta > Orthoptera > Acrididae > Schistocerca > Schistocerca nitens. The sequence goes on along the minus strand of NC_064621.1, from coordinate 443,245,435 downwards.
CTCAGCCCAAAACAATGCTATGAATGCAAAATGTTATATGTGTATTATTTCAAGTCTCCTGAGTGAGTGTGCCAGGTTTCCATCGCTTCTGACGTACCTGGAGGACAGTTTCAAAATGGCGTCTGTAAGTGATGTACATTACAAGCAATGTGCTGTCATTGAATTGCTCACTGCAGAGAAAGAAACTGTGGGGAATATTCATAAATGTTTGTGTAAAGTCTATGGAGCATCTGCTGTCAACAGAAGTACAGTTAGTTGCTGGATACGGAAGGTGAGATAATCAGAAGACGCTTCGGCGGAGCTTCACGATTTGGAGCAGTCGGGGAAACCAATTCATGGCTGTCACACTTGACATGTTGCAGTGAACTGCTGATGTCATTCATTAAAGGATGCCATTTGTGGAAGACATTTTGAGGACGATGAGGAGGTGATTTACACAGTGGAGCACTGCCTCCACCACCAGGACATATATGCCCTTGTTTTGCGCTGGAGGAGGGCTATACAACAGGATGGAAGTTAACGTGGAAAAATAGTGTGTGTAGATAAAACATAATTCTTTCATGTGTGTAATTCTGATTATGTTCAATAAAGTATTGTTGAAGAAAAAAAATGCGGTGCATTACTTTCTGGGCAACATCGTATAAAATGAAATTACGATCCAGTGTGGTGGAAGTGGTTGCTCATTGTCCCAGTTCATCTACAGCCAGCTATCCTAAAGTTTTTCCATGACACTCCAACATCTGGTCACCTGGAATGTGTAAAGGCTCGAGGCAGAATCAGACACAAGTATCACTGGCTAGGTCTCTGCCACTCCTCTACACACTATGTGAACCACCCTAAGGAATGCCAATGACAGGAGCACATACTGCAATTATCTCCAGGGCATCTGGTACCAATTCCACCTGCAGTAGTGCCATTCCAATGAAATGAAATTAATATCTTCAATTATCATTTTAAAAAAGAAAGTTTTGTCTCTTTTGTGGTAATTGAATATAAATTTTGATAAGAGGAAATTAACTGGAGTGCCATTAATCAAAAGAAGCAGACAAGTAAAAAAGATGACAAGTTTAAATTATCAAACGACACAGATAAATTTACCACTAAGAGAGAGAAAATTAGGAATTCAAGATTTTGTCTAACTGCTTTGATACCATGGAGTGGACAGACCGTGAACATCATTTGTTGGCCTTATGCCGATCATTAATATTAGGCGTTATGCACAGAAGTGCTGCCCAAAAACTGTGTTTAAAGATTGGCTTAACAGATCTTACTGACACACAAGTGGCTGCTCCAAATTCGAACATCAGTTATGTTCAGCAGCGGCCAGCAAATGATATGTTGGCAGTCGTGCAGTTCTTCTAGCTGAAACAGAAAAGTTGGTGGGCAAGGTTAGTGTTGTGGAAATGAAACACTGGTAAACAATAACAATTATTCATATATTGATGATACTTTTATACAGGTAAATACTTTACACATCTTGAAAATATCTTTATTATGGAAGTGAAAGTTGCTACTCACCATATAGCAGAGATGCTGAGCAGCAGTGCATAATGGGAGTGATGACTGACTGGGTGTAGGTTAGGAGGAGGTTGGGGTGGGGAGGAGGAGGAATAGTATGGTGGGGGTGGGGGTCAGTGAAGGGCTGCACGTTAGACGGAGGGCAGGGGGAGCTGATTGAGGGGGGGGGGGGGGAGTAGAAGAAAAAGAGAGAAGTAAAATGACAGTGTGATGGTGGAATGACAGCTGTGTAGTGCTGTAATGGGAACAGGGAAGGGGCTGGATGGGTAAGGACAGTAACTAAAGAAGGTTGAGGCCAGGAGGGTTACGGGAACGTAGGATGTATTGCATGGAAAGTTTCCACCTGCACAATTCAGAAAAGCTGGTGTTGGTGGGAAGGATCCATATGGCACAGTCTGTGAAGCAGTCACTGAAATGAAGGATGTCATGTTTGGCAGCGTGTTCAGCAACAGAAACAAGTGGACCATCGTATTGCTGAACACGCTGCCATACATGACATCCTTCATTTCAGTAACTGCTTCACAGCCTGTGCCATGTGGACCCACCTGCACAATTCAGAAAAGCTGGTGTTGGTGGGAAGGGTCCATGTGGCACAGGCTGTGAAGCAGTTACTGAAATGAAGGATGTCATGTATGGCAGCGTGTTCAGCAATACGGTGGTCCACTTGTTTCTGTTGCTGAACATGCTGCCAAACATGACATCCTTCATTTCAGTGACTGCTTCACAGATTGTGTCATATGGATCCTTCCCACCAACACCAGCTTTTCTGAATTGCCCAGGTGGGAATTTTTCCTGCAATACATCCTATGTTCCCATAACCCTCCTGGCCTCAACCTTCGTTAGTCACTGTTCTCACTCATCCAGCCTCATCCCTGTTCCCATTCCAGTTCTACACAGCTGTCATTCCAACATCAAACCAAATCTCTTTTTATTTCTCTCCTTTTCTGCTACTCCCCCCCCCCCCCCCCCCCCCACATCTCTCCTGCCCTCTGTGTAACCTGCAGCACTTCACTGTCCACCACCCCCACCATTTATGCCTCCCCCTCCCCGCCCCAGCCTCCTCCTTACTCCTACCCAGTTTCCACTCCCATCAAGCACTGGTTGTGCTGCTGCCCGCAGTGTGGTTTCAGTTGCCTGAGACTGCAGTCGCACGCATCCATTCTGGATTTTCCATTCTGTGAAAATATCTTTCAAGTACAACTGCCAGTTACAAAATCATTCAAGAGAGTGATCATTAAGAGAGAGTGATCAACAAGAGTGGAGACGTCAATAGAGAGCGGGCCTCAGGAGAGAGAGAGAGAGAGAGAGAGAGAGAGAGAGAGAGAGAGAGAGAGAGTGCCAGACATATCTCATCTTTACATACAAGTAGACAACTGAAGGGAACTTTATTGTTGCTTTTCTTCAGTCTCTTCCTGTTCTGGAAGCCGCTTGCATGGAAAAATGATGTTTTAGGGACTTTACTGTGCTCCTTTTCGCTGTGACTGATCACATAAAATTTGATTGCTTATGCCACTTGTGCTGCGTCTGATGTGTTATTTGCCAATTAAAAAGTACAGTTGCTCTCTTCTGCTAATTTTAACACATGTATGCTATCCTACATTTAATAATTAGTTACAATTTTACATTATAAGACAATTTAAAGACAATACACGGAATTAATACTAAAATACAGTGTTTCTTACGTAGGCTTTCATAAATTATTTTAGTTTAAGGCCTTAAATTTATTTTCACTTAAAAAGAAATGTCTCATTGCACCCTTGAAGGACACTTTTTAGATTTATAATGTAGTTAGAAAATAAAAAGTAGAATTCAATTGAATGTGGAAGTCTGGTAGCAGGCAAGCTTTTACATAGGAACTTCACTTTTTAATTACAGTTTTGTTAATGTTCTTGTTTGTGAAAATTGTCTTTTATCTTTCAAGTCCAACTGATCAATCATCTCATTTAAAAGTTCTACAAATTATTGTACAAGTCATAAAAGTTGCATAAATGTCACTTCATCTGTAAAGATCTTTTACAAATCAGAAAACACAAAGAATGTACGTTTCACTGTGCTCATGTTATGCGTTTGTCTACGTTTCATCAAAAAATTCAATCTGCTTTGCACATTTAATTAGTTAAGTCTGCCGATTGAATGTATTGGCTCAACGTACAGCAGCAGCACAGTGAGGATTATTACTCTCAGAGTTCAATCAATTGTGCAGACAAATGAAGAGCGTTGATCAACAGCGGCAGCCCAGGTTGCTGCTAACGCCATCTCCTACGAATGATGTTACTCAATCATGCACCGCATGTCGCGCCCTGCTGCTGGCCAGTGGGACAATGAAGGCCGGCATGCACCGTGCACGTGATTCGAGCTGGGTTGCTGCGTGGATGCATGTGGTGCCAATTCACGCAATGCTTCTTGTGTTCATGAAAGACTTAAAGCACAGCACAATTAGTCTTTTATATATCAGTACACACAGCAGCGTCCTAGGAAAAAGGTTCTCATTAGCACGTGTTGTGTTGTGTGGTAAGTGTCCCTCTAGCATGAATGTAAATTGTCACTGTTTCTTCACTAGAGCATTCACAATTCACAAAACTGAAGTTTGTCACACTGTTTTAAAATGGTTCACAGTTTGAATAACCACAACAAACATGTCCCAACACTGTCTGTTACATTTATTTAGCGCAGTTATATACGTGTTTTTAAGTAGGCATTTATTAAACGTCTCTGCTAACACAGTATATTCGTCACACTGTAGAGTCATGTCGTATGTAATTGCACTGTTTGTGTGTTGTCGTTAATAGGTGATTATAAGTTTTGTAAACACTTGAAAATCCACATTTTGTACATCCTTGAGTGTCCCATGTTTGCTTAATAGTGCACTTTATTGTCCACCTGTCTTTGTGGCACTATTTGCATTACATGTAAACACTCACTTTTGCAAGTTTCCATCTTATTTACAAGTCAGACCCTGCTACCAGAATACCAGAAATCAATATACAAAATACCTAACTATTTACAAAATATATGCATATTAAATTTGTTTACATTGAAAACATGCCTGCATAGTAATATCGTGCTGCTATAGAATTTATCCCAGCAGTCTGAATGTCTCATATGTGCAAGATCATTATCAACATATATATGAGCCCACGACTGCTCCATGTTGCCCAGTATAGGTCAAATTCCTATTCACGAAGAAGAAGAAGGAAAAAAAAAAAATTGACCGCAGAGAACAATGAATGAGAGATATCCAAAAAAAGGGAAGCTAAATGCAGTATTCGCGTTTGCGAAATTAAATATTCCTCAAAAACCGTATGCGTCAAGCCCGTGTCTTGCCTAGCATAATCAGTTCATCTCATGGTCTTACAAAATTATGCTTACAGCAAGGCATATAAAAGGCTCTTAATGCTACTTTGTTACAGTGTTATCTGTTCCATGAATTGTGTTAACAGAAAAATGAATATAGTTATGTACAATAAACAAATTTAAGTAAAAACAAAAATGCATAGAAGTTAACTAAATGCTAACTAACATTGAGTTCAAAAACTTAAAGCTATTTTTTATATAGATCTGTGCATGTTCTGTAGCACATCTCTGGTGCCAAATATATGATTATGCTCTTCACGGAGCAAATATGTCAATAAGAAATCTCCTAATAAAACATTCTTTAAATGACTCAATCAAAGGTTCTTTAAATCCCAGTAAAATGAAATGTTAATAGGAGTCAGCAACATGACTGCATAGTCATAGAGCTGTTTGCATAAAAGATAGATATAGCAATACATCTTAATGTAACTGTTTACAGATTTATGTACGGTATTCATGCCTTCTCGCTTCCCGAGCATGGGGTCCTGGGTTCGATTCCTGGCGGGGTCAGGGATTTTCACCTGCCTCGAGATGACTGGATATTGTTGTGTCGTCTTCATCATCATCATTCACCCCCATTATGGTCGGAGGAAGGCAATGGCAACACTTCCCCTGGGACCTTGCCTAGTACGGCGGTGCGGGTCTCCCGCATCGTCCCCTACGCTCTGTCAAGGAGTATGGGACTTCATCATCATTACTGACAGCTTACTTTACTGGCAACATTTCTCAGTCTATTTCAGTCCGTGTTTATTTTCTGTAAGCACTTAAGGTGCTGTCTTTGTTCAATTCATTAGTGACAGTGTCTGAATGACACTTGTTAACCTAGGAATAAATGAAAAATATACAAACAAAGAGAAAACATAAGAAACACTTTACTGCAAAACACAGGAAATGAATGTGGAAAGTAGTAATAATCTCTGCGTTAGACTAGTATGTACATTGTATGCTCTACTGTGCTTCCTCATTAATGAGTCAAATCCAGTTCATTTGTTTATGCATGATTTTACAGTCACTGTTTGTTCCTTATATAGTCCATATCCTGTCTATTTTAACATACATGAATACAAAAGCCATAAGATAACATAAATAATACTAATAATAAGGAAAATAATACAAAATGCTGCATGCCCTGAATTCTGTTCATCATTGTACATATTTCATTGTACATATTTCTTGAGTTCATTTTGATGGTATAAGCCTTTGATATTCCACGATTCTGGGTAGGCAAGCCAATAATTGCCTTCATGAGGAATGCGTACAATTTTGTATGAGCCGGTGTACAAAGTTTGCCACTTCTTGTTCTGCCTTAGAAGTAAAGAAGATTTTGGATGTGATCTCAGGAGGATACGATCTCCCACTTTATACCATTGCACGTGGTCAAGCTTCTTATCATAAGCACACTTCCTAGTCTGTGCAGCAGCATTAATGGAAATAAGCATTTATCTGATTTGTTTCTCTCTGGATAATTCATCATCAGAATATTTTGGCAGAGGATTGATCCCTTCATTCCTCTCTTTAGTATTGAACATAATAGACCCTGGCGTAAGTTGCATCATTGTGTGGGGAAGGCAGTTTACCACCTGCTCGAATGGTGAAACAAATTCCACCAATTTAGTTTGTTTATTCAGTATATATGTTCAAATGAACCTATGGAATGCCCAGAAAATCCTTGCCATAGGATTTGATTCTGGATAGAAATTACTTATTAATATCTGACAGATACCAGTTTCCTTTAAGTTTCTCCATCTCTTGCCAGTGAAATTTGGTGCATTATCAGATATAATAGCATCTGGCTTCCCGAACATGGGAAAGAAATCTTCCTGGATTCACACGACGACCTACTGAAAACCTGTCTCCTATCCTTTTCCCATCCCTAGCCCATCCTTTTTCTTTTCCTTCCCATTTCCTCCACATAACCAATGCTGGCAGTTAAATTATGTATAGGGGTGTGAAGGAAATGCCAAGCCCATATGCCGAACATATGGCAAATCGTCAGTGCCTGGGCGATAAGGTGGCACAATAAGACAAGAAATGTATATTATGTTTCCCTTCATTTTGTTATACAATGTGGTCAGAAACAGTCTGAAAAGCTTGTAAGTATTGCAGGGTAGGTTATGCTGGAAAATAATTGTTAAGAAAAAAATTCGATGAGTTGAGCTTTTTCCTAATTAATTAGCATTGAAGATAGCCAATCAGGCCGTCGTGCGCGCTGTTTCAAGCGGCGCGCCAGAGACGGTGTCGCCAAATAGGTTCTTCGTTTGGTGAGAACACCTGGCACTAATTGTATCTGGCGGGCCACTTTAATTTGCGTACGCAATGGCCTAATTGGCTAATTTTAAAGCTAATTAATTCGGAAACAGCGCACCGTACCGAATTTTTTTCTTAACAATTCTTTGTCAACACAACCAACCCAACACCCTTACAAGCTTTTGCGACAATTTCTGACCGCCCTGGATAATCTCTTTTGGTTTTAAACCCTATGGCGAAAAAATTATGTCTCTTCTTTGCTACATAATAACAACGGTTTTGTAACTGCTGTACACTGAGAAACATGTGAATATTTAAGAGGAAGAATGCAGCACACACACTGTACTTCTTGTAATATAAAGTCCTTTAATATCTTTAGACCAACTGCTGTGTCACATCTATAAGTTTTGTGGCTAATATATATAATTGCTAACCTCTTGGACGCCTCATGTGATGCTGCACTAAATCAGCAATGCTTTCCATTAATACTAACCACGCAAAAGACGCCTTCCACCTGATGACCATCGACGCGAGTAATGAATGTAATCAAACTTAATGATTTACGCAAAATTATGTATTTTTCAATCCATTTATAGTGCTCATAACGTAGTCCATAATACACTCCTGGAAACTGAAATAAGAACACCGTGAATTCATTGTCCCAGGAAGGGGAAACTTTATTGACACATTCCTGGGGTCAGATACATCACATGATCACACTGATAGAACCACAGCCACATAGACACAGGCAACAGAGCATGCACAATGTCGGCACTAGTACAGTGTATATCCACCTTTCGCAGCAATGCAGGCTGCTATTCTCCCATGGAGACGATCGTAGAGATGCTGGATGTAGTCCTGTGGAACGGCTTGCCATGCCATTTCCACCTGGCGCCTCAGTTGGACCAGCGTTCGTGCTGGACGTGCAGACCGCGTGAGACGACGCTTCATCCAGTCCCAAACATGCTCAATGGGGGACAGATCCGGAGATCTTGCTGGCCAGGGTAGTTGACTTACACCTTCTAGAGCACGTTGGGTGGCACGGGATACATGCGGACGTGCATTGTCCTGTTGGAACAGCAAGTTCCCTTGCCGGTGTAGGAATGGTAGAACGATGGGTTCGATGACAGTTTGGATGTACCGTGCACTATTCAGTGTCCCCTCGACGATCACCAGTGGTGTACGGCCAGTGTAGGAGATCGCTCCCCACACCATGATGCCGGGTGTTGGCCCTGTGTGCCTCGGTCGTATGCAGTCCTGATTGTGGCGCTCACCTGCACGGCGCCAAACACGCATACGACAATCATTGGCACCAAGGCAGAAGCGACTCTCATCGCTGAAGATGACACGTCTCCATTCGTCCCTCCATTCACGCCTGTCGCGACACCACTGGAGGCGGGCTGCACGATGTTGGGGCGTGAGCGGAAGACGGCCTAACGGTGTGCGGGACCGTAGCCCAGCTTCATGGAGACGGTTGCGAATGGTCCTCGCCGATACCCCAGGAGCAACAGTGTCCCTAATTTGCTGGGAAGTGGCGGTGCGGTCCCCTACGGCACTGCGTAGGATCCTACGGTCTTGGCGTGCATCCGTGCGTCGCTGCGGTCCGGTCCCAGGTCGACGGGCACGTGCACCTTCCGCCGACCACTGGCGACAACATCGATGTACTGTGGAGACCTCACGCCCCACGTGTTGAGCAATTCGGCGGTACATCCACCCGGCCTCCCGCATGCCCACTATACGCCCTCGCTCAAAGTCCGTCAACTGCACATACGGTTCACGTCCACGCTGTCGCGGCATGCTACCAGTGTTACAGACTGCAATGGAGCTCCGTATGCCACGGCAAACTGGCTGACACTGACGGCGGCGGTGCACAAATGCTGCGCAGCTAGCGCCATTCGACGGCCAACACCGCGGTTCCTGGTGTGTCCGCTGTGCCGTGCGTGTGATCATTGCTTGTACAGCCCTCTCGCAGTGTCCGGAGCAAGTATGGTGGGTCTGACACACCGGTGTCAATGTGTTCTTTTTTCATTTCCAGGAGTGTATAAGGATGGCAGATGGCAGAGTTAATATTTTAAGTTCTCTAAATAATGGTCGACATGGTTCTTTGTGATTAGCAGTGCACATATTTTGAATGATTCTTTTCTGTATTTTTAGTATCCCCACTATGTTTGTGAAGTTACCCCAAAAAACAATACAATACCTAATAATGGATTCAATGTAGCTTTTATATGCTATTTTTCATGTGTCCATGTCAACTGCAGTTGATGATATTTGCATTGCAAAATGCAGAGCTGCTCAGCTTGTTTGCTAGGTATTCAATGTGTGCCTACTAGGTCAAATTTTTGTCTACATTTAAGCCTAAGAATTTGACCGAGTCATTCAATTCAGTGAAAATCTTGGCCCCAGCAGTGCTAGCAGCGCACAGTATACCTGCACCAGATGAACATTAGAATCAACAGTACAAACAGAGTAAACATTATACTTTACTGTCTCTGCTCTGTCTAGAATTACAAGAGTACATCAAGTTATGATAAAGGAATTGGCAGACTTGTTTAAGAAGGTATATATCCATGGCAATTTAATGTAAGAAACTATTACAGGGCTTGCATAAATCCAAAGTACATTTTGAATTTCAGATGCCCTATCTAATTTCTGAACCAATCAGCACATCTGCTCTAATTAGTTATTCCTTATTATCTAGCCAACAAATTATGTTAACATAGTAATATCTTCCCCCCCATGAACCATGGACCTTGCCATTGGTGGGGAGGTCTGCGTGCCTCAGCAATACAGATGGCCGTACCGTAGGTGCAACCACAATGGAGAGGTATATGTTGAGAGGCCTGACAAAAATGTGGTTACTGAAGAGGGGCAGCAGCCTTTTCAGTAGTTGCAGGGGCAACAATCTGGATGATTGACTGATCTGGCCTTGTAACATTAACCAAAACGACCTTGCTGTGCTGGTACTGCGAACGGCTGAAAGCAAGGGGAAACTACAGCCGTTATTTTTCCCGAGGACATGCAGCTTTATTGTATGATTAAATGATGATGGCGTCCTCTTGGGTAAAATATTCCGGAGGTAAAATAGTCCCCCATTCGGATCTCCGGATGGGGACTACTCAAGAGGACGTCGTTATCAGGAGAAAGAAAACTGGCATTCTACGGATCGGAGCGTGGAATGTCAGATCCCTTAATCGGGCAGGTAGGTTAGAAAATTTAAAAAGGGAAATGGATAGGTTAAAGTTAGATATAGTGGGAATTAGTGAAGTTCGGTGGCAGGAGGAACAAGACTTTTGGTCAGGTGATTACAGGGTTATAAATACAAAATCAAATAGAGGTAATGCAGGAGTAGGTTTAATAATGAATAAAAAAATAGGAGTGCGGGTTAGCTACTACAAACAACATAGTGAACGCATTATTGTGGCCAAGATAGGCACAAAGCCCATTCCTACTACAGTAGTACAAGTTTATATGACAACTAGCTCTGCAGATGATGAAGAAATTGATGAAATGTATGACGAGATAAAAGAAATTGTTCAGGTAGTGAAGGGAGACCAAAATTTAATAGTCATGGGTGACTGTAATTTGTCAGCAGGAAAAGGGAGAGAAGGAAACATAGTAGGTGAATATGGATTGGGGCTAAGAAATGAAAGAGGAAGCCACCTTGTAGAATTTTGCACAGAGCATAACTTAATCATAGCTAACACTTGGTTCAAGAATCATAAAAGAAGGTTGTATACCTGGAAGAATCCTGGAAATACTAAAAGATATCAGATAGATTATATAATGGTAAGACAGAGATTCAGGAACCAGGTTTTAAATTGTAAGACATTTCCAGGGGCAGATATGGACTCTGACCACAATCTATTGGTTATGACCTGTAGATTAAAACTGAAGAAACTGCAAAAAGGTGGGAATTTAAGGAGATGGGACCTGGATAAACTGAAAGAACCAGAGGTTGTAGAGTGTTTCAGGGAGAGCATAAGGGAACAATTGACAGGAATGGGGGAAAGAAATACAGTAGAAGAAGAATGGGTAGCTCTGAGGGATGAAGTAGTGAAAGCAGCAGACGATCAAGTAGGTAAAAAGACGAGGGCTAATAGAAATCCTTGGGTACAAGAAGAAATATTGAATTTAATTGATGAAAGGAGAAAATATAAAAATGCAGTAAATGAAGCAGGCAAAAAGGAATACAAACGTCTCAAAAATGAGATTGACAGGAAGTGCAAAATGGCTAAGCAGGGATGGCTAGAGGACAAATGTAAGGATGTAGAGGCTTGTCTCACTAGGGGTAAGATAGATATTGCCTACAGGAAAATTAAAGAGACCTTTGGAGAGAAGAGAACCACTTGTATGAATATCAAGAGCTCCAATGGCAACCCAGTTCTAAGCAAAGAAGGGAAGGCAGAAAGGTGGAAGGAGTATATAGAGGGTTTATACAAGGGCGATGTACTTGAGGACAATATTATGGAATGGAAGAGCATGTAGATGAAGATGAAATGGGAGATACGATACTGCGTGAAGAGTTTGACAGAGCACTGAAAGACCTGAGTCGAAACAAGGCTCCGGGAGTAGACAACATTCCATTAGAACTACTGACGGCCTTGGGAGAGCCAGTCCTGACAAAACTCTACCATCTGGTGAGCAAGATGTATGAGACAGGGGAAATACCCTCAGACTTCAAGAAGAATATAATAATTCCAATCCCAAAGAAAGCAGGTGTTGACAGATGTGAAAATTACTGAACTATCAGTTTAATAAGTCACAGCTGCAAAATACTAACGCGAATTCTTTACAGACAAATGGAAAAACTGGTAGAAGCGGACCTCGGGGAAGATCAGTTTGGATTCCATAGAAATCTTGGAACACGTGAGGCAATACTAACCTTACGACTTATCTTAGAAGAAAGATTAAGAAAAGGCAAACCTACGTTTCTAGCATTTGTAGACTTAGAGAAAGCTTTTGACAATGTTGACTGGAATACTCTCTTTCACATTCTAAAGGTGGCAGGGGTAAAATACAGGGAGCAAAAGGCTATTTACAATTTGAACAGAAACCAGATGGCAGTTACAAGAGTCAAGGGACATGAAAGGGAAGCAATGGTTGGAAGGGATTGAGGCAGGGTTGTAGCCTCTCCCTGATGTTATTCAATCTGTATATTGAGCAAGCAGTAAAGGAAACAAATGAAAAATTCGGAGTAGGTATTAAAATTCATGGAGAAAAAGTAAAAACTTTGAGGTTCGCTGATGACATTGTAATTCTGTCAGAGACAACAAAGGACTTGGAAGAGCAGTTGAACGGAATGGACAGTGTCTTGAAAGGAGGATATAAGATGAACATGAACAAAAGCAAAACGAGGATAACGGAATGTAGTCAAATTAAATCGGGTGATGCTGAGGGAATTAGATTAGGAAATGAGACAAAGTAGTAAAGGAGTTTTGCTATTTAGGGAGTAAAATAACTGATGATGGTCGAAGTAGAGAGGATATAAAATGTAGACTGGCAATGGCAAGGAAATCGTTTCGGAAGAAGAGAAATTTGTTAACATCGAGTATTGATTTAAGTGTCAGGAAGTCGTTTCTGAAAGTATTTGTATGGAGTGTAGCCATGTATGAAAGTGGAACATGGATGATAACTAGTATGGACAAGAAGAGAATAGAAGTTTTCGAAATGTGGTGCTACAGAAGAATGCTGAAGATAAGGTGGGTAGATCACGTAACTAATGAGGAGGTATTGAATAGGATTGGGGAGAAGAGAAGTTTGTGGCACAACTTGACTAGAAGAAGGGATCGGTTGGTAGGACATGTTTTGAGGCATCAAGTGATCACAAATTTAGCATTGGAGGGCAGCGTGGGGGGTAAAAATCGTAGAGGGAGACCAAGAGATGAATACACTAAGCAGATTCAGAAGGATGTAGGTTGCAGTAGGTACTGGGAGATGAAGAAGCTTGCACAGGATAGAGTAGCATGGAGAGCTGCATCAAACCAGTCTCAGGACTGAAGACCACAACACACAACAACAAGTAATATCTTGCTACAGGTTTAAATTTACTGATAGTAATGGTGTATTGCTGCGTGCCTTTTTGCATGATCCAAAAGTGGTAAAGTGAAAGGAGTTTCGTTTAATGACTTTCCGAGTCAAACTGATCTCGGAGAACAATGGCTTAAAGCAATATCAAGAGCCTATTTCAAATTCAGTTTCAACTATAGATCTTATGTCATATAGAGCCTTCATTTTTGAGAGTCTATCAACTTGGATTAAAAATTAAGAAATTGTAGGATGCTGTTGGTCTGTATGTTTTACCTTTATATCCATCTTACACAGCTGAACAAGTCAAACAAGAACATAGATCTGTTCTCAAACATTCAGTGAATGCAACGTAAAGGAAACAAAAATTATTAAAGAGCTGTGCAAACACATGATAAAAGCATTACTGAAGATGTCTCCCTGCTCGAATATCATGGCAATAATAATTCCAGTGTGACATTTTTGACAAAAAGTTGTTCAACTTAGAGCAAAATAAATTGCAACTGAAATTGTGGAGTGCAGGTTACACTTCTACACCTCGAAAAGAAACTACTTATGAGTTGGAGACTTACAACAACAGTTATCACAAAGCCTTGTCACATATAATTAAAACAGCAGAGCAGGATCCAACAATGCAAAATCTTCTATTATGCTTTCCAAAATCTTCTATTATGCTTTCACAAATAGTAAATTTCATGAAACCCTCTCTCATATGGACAGAATTTACTATAAAACACAGTATAGTGTGGGAATGCATATACAGTTGTGCTACAAAAAATAACCTGCAATTTCCTTCTGTGAATACACTGTCCTGGTATCTGGGTTACACTTCATGCGAAACAGTAGTTACAAATATTGTAAAGAAGCTTGTACTGTTATAACTACCTCAGTTCTCACTGTTTTGAACACTGAAAATCTGAAAGTGCACCTCAAGTGACATTTCAGACCATACTGAGAAATTATGCCATTTAATCTGCAAAATTCTTATATCGATTGTCTTAAAATACATTGGAGACAAATGAGGCTGGCCATTTAGAAAGGCTGAAATATTTAAATGACCCGTCAATCAACAGAAAAACAATCTGAATATATCCCTATACAGCAGTCCTGCAGCACTCTGGTGGAGCACGTGAGCACTTTTTGTTTTCTTGTGTTTGAACTTTTTTGAGGAATGGGGAGCCTGGCCATATACTAGCAGGTGATGGTTTGGCTCCTGGGAGAGTGTTGTGGAAATACCAAAAAACGTGGAGTGGCAGAAACTCAAAGTTAGATCTCAACTGTCACGTGACAGACTACTTACCATGTTTCAAGAACCAGAATTAACTGAAGAATCTAGAAGTATACACAATTAGTATCCAGCACTCTCATAGGGCACATGCAGACAAGACTGGACTTATTACAGTGCATAAAGGCATTTATGCATTCATTCTTGCCACACTCCATCAAATGGAATGAGAATTACCCTCTGACATGCACTTCACAATGGTTTGCACAGTATGGATGTGGATGTGGTATGGCAAGCTATGCAGTGACTGTAAACATTAGTTAGTGTTATCTGGTGTCACTTGGCAGTTCTCTATTATGATTGCCTCAACAACTGCTGTGTTTTACAGAGTCACAAGAGGAAGCACCTGATGTAAATGAGGAGAACTGGCTATATATACCACATATTTTATTAATTTGCAACTCACTGCTAAGACAAGCATGGCTCCCCATACCAGACCTCGATTTTTTTGTGCGTAAACTTCAGGAGGTTTTATACCTTCACAACACTAAAACCAAATATTGGAGCACTTATTGTTTCTAGTGCATGTTGTTAGTGGACTCTATTCCTGAGCCAAGGCGCATTCATCTGTATGACTTAGCCACATAGGTAAAGTCTCGCACATGTGACAGATCAAAGTTATTTTTAAAGGATTTTGTGTTATCATGATATAATTTCATCATTTCAATCAATTGTAATAGCAGCCAAGAAGTAAGACAAGTCAAGGAAAAGGAGGTGATTTTTATTATTTCACTGCAACTTAAGTCTATGTTGATGCATATGTTCCACAAAAATCTGTGCTGTGTCCAGCCATGCAAGTATTCCTACAGAGACAGCAAAGATCATCCATGCACCACTGGCAGATAACAGAACTTGGGTGTGCCAGAGATCATCCTGGGCAAGTTGGCCACTAAAAGAGCAACCAATGGCCATGAGATTCTCTGTTTTAATTGTAAGGAAGTAATGGTAGTAACTTACATTTCTCTGAATTAATGGTTTAACTATGGAACTGAAGAGGGTTTCAATCAGTCAGTCAGTTACTACTGAGGTGCTGAGGAAATCGCGAACTTGGGTCGGGAACACAATATATGTATTACAGCATGTGTGTTAGGAGATGTTTACAAGTGTTGTGATCAATAATTACCTGCT
This sequence comes from Schistocerca nitens, assembly GCF_023898315.1. Classification (NCBI taxonomy): domain Eukaryota; kingdom Metazoa; phylum Arthropoda; class Insecta; order Orthoptera; family Acrididae; genus Schistocerca; species Schistocerca nitens. The sequence goes on along the minus strand of NC_064621.1, from coordinate 443,229,876 downwards.
GCAAAATGTTACTGATTGTTTCATCAGTGTGGAATTTTCCACAATTTTATTGAAAGAGAATAGGAAGCTGTTTGTGGACTGATATGTGTTTAAAATACAAGGTTGGACAAGTGCAGTAACTGATCTAGGGCCCGATGAATCAAATTGTTTTCTGAATTTTGTCAGGGCCATTCTCCTTGTATTTTGCATGAAATTTGACATAAGGTCCAGCGATTTTAAGTTAGTACTGGTTTAGTCAAAAGTGACTTGCACACTAAGTCAGAATTTGATAGTACAATTCGAGTCATTAAAATACGACAGTGCTAAAGTTTTGACTTCAGCAATTTTGCCTGAAGTGGTCCATGTTGTGAGTTAGTGTACATTCCTGTAGATCTGGGTGTTGCAATTGGTTAGGGGATATTTATGAAGGCACACTCTAAGATAGTTGAGTGTCAGTCATGATTGTATGTTTTTATAATAGAGAACTGTACTGCAGGGCAGTAGCATTGTTATGCATGTGGAGTAACTCTTACCAAGCGTTACTCTTGAATTTTTTCTGGATCTGTGAATCCAGCACACTAAAACGTGGATCGTAGGTGAATTATTATAAATAGCACATTTTGCCTGTACATGTTGTTAGTGACGTACCCAGTGAGACCACAAAGCTGTAGTTAGACCATTTTAAAGCATAAATTTCATCTGTAATAAAAGTGATGAGTAACTTTACATTTAGGATCTTCTGGTGGGTACGCCAGAGGCCAAAACCTGAAGAGGTTTATGATTTTGAAAATCTGATATCTTAAGATGAGATATAAAGAGGTGCAGCATCTAGGATTCACATTTAAAATTAGTTAAAAATAAATTTTAGTCCACGAGTTATCATTTACCCATGATAATCTTTTAATTGTGTTTCCCCCTTTTGCATCCGTTTCATCCTTCTTGTGATTTTTCTCATGTATTTTGAAAAGGGAAGAATTTAAAAGGAAAGCAAAAGTTATAGTTCTGACATTTAGCTAGTAGTTTAACTACACCCATATCAGTGAATAGATCTAGACAACTGAACAGGAAATACTTACACCAAAAGGTTATTTTTCAAAGACTAGCACTTTGTGGCTTAAAGCATTACAGCAATTTCATAGGAGGTAGGCTTCGAAATAGTAAGGTTAATTACGTACTTGAGTTGGCAAGGATATTTCTAAAAGGTTTACCAAAGGAATGAACTGATATGTACCCAATGATTATATTAATAATATTATGAAAAGGAAAGTTGCTACTCGCCAGACTGCGGAAATGCTGAGTCACAGATAGGCACCACAAATAAATAAAGCCTTTGTCAACAATACACACACACACACACACACACACACACACACACACACACACACACACACCCCTCATAAACACAACTGCAGTCTCAGGCAACTGAAACCACTCTGCGAGCAGCAGTGCCAGTACATGATGGGAGTAGCAACTGTGTGGGGGTAAGGAGGAGTCTGGGGCAGGGAGGGGGGAAGGATAGTATGGTGGGAGTGACAGACAGTGAAGTGCTGCAGGTTAGACGGAGGGCAGGGGAGAGACAAGGAAGGGGGGAGGGGCAGAGTAGCAGAAAAGGAGAGAAGTAAAAAGACTGAGTGTGATGGTGGAATGACAGCTGTGTAGTGCTAGAATGAGAACAGGGAAGGGGCTGGATGGGTGAGGACACTGACTAATGAAGGTTGAGGACAGGAGGGTTATGGGAATGTAGGATGTATTGCAGGGAGAGTTCCCACCTGCGCAATTCAGAAAAGTTGGTGTGGGTGGGAAGGATCCATATGTCACAGGCTTTGAAGCAGTCATTGAAATGTAGGATGTCATGTCAGCAACAGGGTGGTCCACTTGTTTCTTGGAGACAGTTTGTCGGTGGCCATTCATGTGGACATACAGCTTGTTGGTTGTCATGCCCACATAGAATGCAGCACAGTGGCTGCAGCTTAGCTGGTAGAGCACATGACTGGTTTCACAGGTGGCCTTGCCTTTGATGGGATAGGTGATGTTTGTGCCTGGAGTGGGGTGGTGATGGTGGTGGTCTATTACTGGGGTACGGCTATGGATACCCACATGGCACCATCCTATGCCAGCCCATTCATGGGCCTCTCAGAGGAATCCTTCCTAAAAACCCCTAACCTAGTTCAGATTCATTGACGACATCTTTGCGATCTGGATCAATGGAGAGGACACCCTACTCACATTCCTCCAGAACATCAATAACTTCTCCCCCATTTGTTTCACCTGGTCCTGCACAACCCAACAAGCCACCTTCCTTAATGTTGACCTCCACCACAAAGATGGCTACATCAGTACCTCCGTCCATATCAAACCCACTAACCACCAGCAATACGTCCACTTCGACAGCTGCCACCTGTTCCATACGAAGAAGTCCCTTCCATACAGCCTAGCCACCTGCGGTCGTCACATCTGCAGTGATGAGCAGTCCCTCTTGAAATATATAGAAGGCTCACTGAAGCCTTCTCAGACTGTAATTATCCTCCCAACCTTGCACAAAAACAAATCTCCTGTGCCTTATCTTTCCAGTCTCCCACCACCTGCTAAAGTCCCATCGTCCAGCCACAAAGGAGCACTCTCCTCTTAACTCAGTACCACCCAGGACTGGAGCAACTGAACTACATTCTACACCAGGATTTCGATTCCCTTTCTTCGTTCCCTGAAATGAGAAATGTCCTGTGCACTATCCTTCCCATTCCTCCCACAGTGGTATTCTGTCGTCCACCAAAAGTACACAATATACTCATCCATCCTTTGACAACCCCTGCTTCCAAGCCCTGTAATACACCTAGATGCAAGACCTGTCCCATACATCCTCCCACCAACACCTACTCCAATCCAGTCACGAACATCACCTATCTCATCAAAGTTAGGGCCACTTGTGAAACCAGTCATGTGATCTACAAGCTAAGCTGCAACCACTGTGCTGCATTCTATGTGGGCATGACAACCAACAAGCTGTCTGTCTTCATGAATGGCCGCAGACAAACTGTGGCCAAGAAACAAGTGAACCACCTTGTTGCTGACATGACATCCTACACTTCAATGACTACTTCAAAGCCTGTGACATAAGGATCCTTCCCACCCACACCAGCTTCCCGCTCCCCACCACAGCCTCCTTCTTACCCCCACCCAGTCGCAACTCCCATCATTCACTGGTACTGCTGCTCGCAGTATGGTTTCAGTTGCCTGTAACTGTGGTCAAATGTGAGAGTTTAGAGAGAGAGAGAGAGAGAGAGAGAGAGAGAGAGAGAGAGAGAGAGAGAGAGAGTGTGTGTGTGTGTGTGTGTGTGTGTGTGTGTGTGTGTGTGTGCGCGCGTGCACGAGCGCGCGCCTACGTTTATTGTTGACGAAGGCCTTAATGGCCTAAAGCTTCATTTATTTGTGACAGTCTTTTTGTTGTGCCTATCTACGACTCGGCATCTCTGCTATATGGTGAGTAGCAACTTTCCTTTTCACAATATTGTTCCATTACACACTGGATTTTCCACTGTTTGATTTTTGCCTGAAGGCTTTTCTTTGTTTTCCTTTGTTACTATATTCTTTTGCATCACTATACTCAATGTCCGTCCTCCTGTATCTTCCTTCCTGTGTTCCTCTTATCACCTACAAACCACACTGAATGCTCTACAAACCACACTGTATCAATTGTCTCGGCCGTGCACATCAGATGGTCACAAGACCACGCTGATTGTTGATGTGGCATCTTTTGTCCCATATTACCTCCACCGATATAATTAATCCTACACTTTACAATTGATCACTGTCCCTGCACCAATTTCCCGTATTTTTGCATGCTATTTCCCACATCTTACTGGTGCCATACGATCTTGTATCTCATACTATGAACCCGTCCCCAACCTCCACTCTTTCTCCATTCTATCCCAGTTTTCACCAACTAATTCCACCTTAGCCAGTCATATCTGTCATCCCCCTTTCTCAATTTATCCACCCTCAGATCTGCTACCCACGAAAATATTTATTTATTCTTCACTTGTGACTTCTCGCCAATTCTAGTGAGTTTTCACCTTTCGCTACTGCCGACTCCCTCAGATTTCATTGTGTTTCCCCCTTTTGCATCCGTTTCATCCTTCTTGTGATTTTTCTCATGTATTTGGATGTTTTTGCGAAATTTATCACACATAATTCTACGTTATTTACATGATTTTTCGCATTTTTTCCACCACCATGGATCCTTGCTCTTTCCATCTAGGTCAATACAAAAAATTTCCTTACCCCTAGCCAGATCCTAGTCCCCCATACTGTTCCTGCATTGTTGCTTGGCTCATGGAATCCCCATAAATGGCCTTACCATCAAATTACCCATCTCTGGCTGCCAGCCCTCATTCCACAATTACCTCTACCTGTTCAGATTCCGCTAATCCTTAGCCCTCACCAACTTATTTCTGCAAAACCATATGAACCAAGCCCAGACCTCCTTACAGTACCTTCTTTCCATCCGCAAAATTCTCCTACTATGCAATCCAAATTTCCTGGAACTCATAACACACATTGAAACTCTTGCCCTGTAGGAATCTGAGCAACATGCACAACACCACCTAAAAGGGCTCTCCATCCTGCTCACTTCCTACTCCCGCCTTGGAGTACCACTGTCCACCACCTTTACAACAACCTCCAAACCTCCCCCATGTCCCCTCATAGGTGACAAACCCTGTCTTGCAGACCTACTACACTTACCCCACCCTCCAAAACTCCCTCCTACCACCACACAGAATCCAGAACCTAAACAGACCTGTAACACAATCATGAACCTCTCCTCCAGAAGCCTTAGCCCCACAGAAATACCAGTCATTTCCAAAGGCCTCACCTTTTGCCCCACTCCAAAATTCATTCACTGTTAAAGATCTTCTCTCCTTCTCCCAGTCTCTACCATGGAAAAACTTTTACGCCACCAGCTCTACCAATGAGACTTAACCAAAGACCAATATTGAACCCTGCCTACCTCAGTTCACTCCTCCATCCAACTGTGATCCATCCCCACTGCCCCCAAATCACCCTGTTAACTTTCCAGAATTTCTTAACCTTGCACCTTGCCTCACCATCATTCACCAAATCCCACAACATGCATAACTAACCTTACATCCGCAGAAAGAACTGCAGTCCACCATCTAAAAACTGATCTCGACCTTATAATCCTACCTGCGGACAAAGGCTCCACCACCATTGTTTTGAACTGCGATTACCTGGCAGAAAGACTCAGCCAGCTGTCAGATACTTCCACCTACAAACCTTGCCACAGTGACTCCATTCCAGAAATCCAGCAGGATCTCAAATCCTTAGGTCCATCCCAGAACCTCTCCCCGGAGTCCATCTCTCTACTCACCCCTACCATTCCCCGCTAACCTACCTTCTACATGCTTCCTAAAATCCATAAACCTAAGCACCCAGGATGCCCCATGGTGTCTGGTTATTGTGGCGCCACTGAGAGAATCTCTGTTCTCATTGACCAACACCTTCAACCTACTCTTCTTTATGAAAGATACTCTCCACAGATCCTGTCCCTTTGCCACACGGTGCCCCGCTCGTCACTACTGATGCCACCTCCCTTTACACTAACATTCTTAATGCACATGGCCTTACCACTATTGAACATTACCTTTCCCAACGCCAGCAGATTCCAAAGCAACAAATTCCAAAGCAACAACCTCCTTCCTAGTCACCCTGATCAAGTATATCCTGTCCCACAATCACTTCTCCTTCGAAGGCATTACCTACAAACAAATCCAGGGTACGGCTGTGGGTACCCGCATGGCGCCATCCAATGCCAACGTATTTATGGGGTCATCTAGAGGAATCTTCCTAAAAACACAGAATCCTAAACCCCTCACCTGGTTCAGATTCACTGATGAAATCTTTGTTATCTGGATTGATGGTGAGGACACCCTATCCACATTCCTCCAGAACGACAACAACTTCACCCCCATTTGTTTCACCTGGTCCTACTCAACCAAACAAGCCACCTTCCAAGTCCAATCATCCGGCCACAAAGGAGCATTCGTCTAGTAACTCAGTACCACCCAGGACTGGAGCAACTGAATTATATTCCCCACCAGGGTTTCAACTACCTTTCGTCGTGGCCTGAAATGAGAAATGTCCTCCCCACTATCCTTCCCACCCCTCCCACAGTAGTAAACCCACTGTCCACCGAACCCACACAATATACTTGTCCATCCTTACACAACCCCTGCTCCAAACACCTTACTTCATGGCTCATACCTCTGTAATAGACCTAGATGCAAGACCTGTCCCATACATCCCCCCACCACCACCTACTCCAGTCCGGTCATGAACATCACCTATCCCATCAAAGGCCTGTGAAACCATTCATGTGATCTACAAGCTAAACTGCAACCACTGTGCTGCATTCTATGTGAGCATGACAACCAACAAGCTGTCTGTCCACATGAATGGCCACCGATAAACTGTGGCCAAGAAACAAATGGACCACCCTGTTGCTGAACACGTTACCAAACATGACATCCTTCATTTCAATCTTTCAATGACTGCTTCACAGCCTATGATATATGGATCATTCCCACCCACACCAGCTTTTTTGAATTGCACAGGTGGGAACTTTCCCAGCAATACGTCCTACGTCCCCGTAAACCTCCTGGCCTCAACCTTCGTTAATCACTGTCCTCACCCATCCAGCCCCTTCGCTGTTCCCATTCCAGCACTACACAGCTGTCATTCCACAATCACACCCGATCTTATACTTATCTCCTTTTCCGCTACCCCCCCCCCCCCCCCTCTCCCCTGCCCTCCGTCTAACTTGCAGCACTTTACTGTCTGCCACCCCCACCATACTATCCTTCCCCCTCCCCACACCAGCTCCCTCCTTACCCTCATCCAGTCGCCACTCCCATCATGCACTTGTGCTGCTGCTCGCAGTGTGGTTTCAGTTGCCTATAACTGTGGTCGAATGCGAGATTTTAGTGTGTGTGAGTATGTGTGTGTGTGTGTACATCTATTGTTGACAAAGGCCTTAATGGCTGAGAGCTTTATTTATTTGTGGCAGTCTTTTTGTTGTGCCTATCTGCGACTCAGCATCTCCGCTATAAGGTGAGTAGCAACTTTCCTGTTCATAATACTGTTACATTCCATCCTGGATTTTCCACAGATTATAATAAGCATTCATGAACAGGAACAGATAACCAGAGGTGATGTTTAAAGAAGTTTATTTACATGTCTTAGTAGCAATTTGTATTTCTGGAACTGGGTGTCAGAACATACTACAAAAATACTTTAATTCTGAATATATATATATATATATATATATATATATATATATATATATATATATATATATATATATAACAGAGGGAAACATTCCACGTGGAAAAATATATCTAAAAAGAAAGATGATGAGACTTACCAAACAAAAGCGCTGGCAGGTCGATAGACACACAAACAAACACAAATATACACACAAAATTCAAGCTTTCACAACAAACTGTTGCCTCATCAGGAAAGAGGGGAAGGAGAGGGAAAGACGAAAGGATGTGGGTTTTAAGGGAGAGGATAAGGAGTCATTCCAATCCCGGGAGCGGAAAGACTTACCTTAGGGGGAAAAAAGGACAGGTATACACTCGCACACACACACACATATCCAGTCATTCTCACATAGAAGGCTTCCCAGTGCAGGCATGTCAGTTGGTAAATCACATGGTTGCTTTCACACGTGGCTCTGCCTTTGATCATGTACACCTTCCGGGTTACAGGCCTGGAGTAGGTGGTGGTGGGAGAGTGCATGGGACAGGTTTTACACCAGGGACAGTTACAAGGGTAGGAACCAAAGGGTAGGGAAGGTGGTTTGGGGATTTCATAGGGATGAACCAAGAGGTTACGAAGGTCAGGTGGATGGCAGAAAGACACTCTTGGTGGAGTGGGGAGGATTTCATGAAGGATGGATCTCATTTCAGGGCAGGATTTGAGGAAGTCGTATCTCTGCTGGAGAGCCACATTCAGAGTCTGATCCAGTCCCGGAAAGTATCCTGTCACAAGTGGGGCACTTTTGGGTTTCTTCTGTGGGAGGTTCCGGGTTTGAGGGGATGAGGAAGTGACTCTGGTTATTTGCTTCTGTGCCAGGTCGGGAGGGTAGTTGCGGGATACGAAAGCAGTTTTCGGGTTATTGGTGTAATGGTTATGGGATTCAGGACTGGAGCAGATTCGTTTACCACGAAGACCTAAGCTGTAGGGAAGGGACCATTTGATATGGAATGCGTGGCATCTGTCATAATGGAGGTACTGTTGCTTGTTGGTGGGTTTGATGTGGATGGATGTGTGAAGCTGGCCATTGGACAGATGGAGGTCAACGTCAAGAAAAGTGGCATGGGATTTGGAGTAGGACCAGGTGAATCTGATGGAACCAAAGGAGTTGAGGTTGGAGAGGACTGACACCAACCTATCAGAACTCCGGAGATGGAACTTGCCCTTCAATATATTCTCTCTTCCCGTTACCCACCAAGCCTCAACCTCCGCTAATTTCTAGTTGCCGCCCCTCGTACATCACCTGTCATTCAACAACATCTTTGCCTCTGTACGTTCGCCTTGACTGACATCTCTGCCCAACCTCTTTGCATTTATATATGTCTGACAGTGTATGTGTGTGTGTGTGTGTGTGAGAGCGCGCGAGCGAGTGTATACCTGTCGTTTTTTCCCCCTAAGGTAAGTCTTTCTGCTCCTGGGATTGGGATGACTCCTTACCCTCTCCCTTAAAACCCACATCCTTTTGTCTTTCCCTCTCCTTCCCTCTTTCCTGATGAAGCAACCTTGGGTTGCGAAAGCTTGAAATCTGTGTACATGTTTGTGTGTTTTTTATTGTGTCTATCTACCAGCGCTTTCCCGTTTGGTAAGTCACAGCATCTTTGTTTTTTATATATATATTTTGTGAATAAGCTTAAACTAAAAACAAATCCACTTAATTGAAGGTGTGTTATAATACTGGGAGGTAGAATTACCAGTTCAACTGAGCATATGATTACTTATTGGTCACATCATTGTTTGTACATTGTTTCTAGGAATCTGTGTTCTTCTAAGAGATTGGGTAGAATTTGGTTGCACCTCTCCATGAGTAAGTATTAATGTTATTTATTTATTCTCATTTTTCTCATGTACTTGGACAGGGTGTGCCTGAAAATTTTAACGGAGCTAGTTATGTCGACACTCGTAGGCTGCAACTCTGGCACAATGCACACACTTTTAGGAACACGTTTGTATACTTACAGTGTGCTAGCATCCTTTTTTCTACAGGTTTAAGGTTTTGAATTGATTCACCTTCGCAACAGCTCAGCTCAAAAGGGAAGAAAAGAAAGTGGTGTTTTGTTTTAGACACAGTTGACAGTGTATAAATTACAGTTTGATGAGGTGAAATATTTCCATAGAGAGGCAACACAGAAGCAAATAATGGTTTTATTTTTTTAAGAATCTTAACAGAACTTAAGTCAATTTCCTAAGTGTATTTAACTTACAGAATTGGAACATAAGTTTAGAGCAATGTCACATTTGCTCTTAGAAGCAAGCACACAGGAAATTTGCAGGAAATGATGTGGAGAACAGACACGGAGATTCTTGACAATTGTTAACAACTTATGTTTACTCAGAGATCGGTTCATCACTTGTTCAGTCAGCATATTTGACTTCTGTCAAAGCGTTTATATAGATAAAAGGGGAAAACTCAAAACATCTGTACTAAAACACTGGCTACTAAAAAGTCATTTTGTACCTCACATTTATCATCATTTGACTCTATTCTAATATCTGTTAAATATAATATGTTTATCATCCCTGCAACACAAAAACAAGGTCAGTATTGACAGATCGGAATTGAAGGACAGCATGTGATACATTTCTTTGGCATTAAAAAACTTAAGCTAATCAGTTTGCACACAAACAGGCTATTTTAACTGTCATCGTAAAATCAAATACGCATAAGTGTAATCTTGAGTTGAACTACATTTTAAGTCATGCAACAGTTTTGACCTGTTCTTTCACATTTGGATTAGATTATCAAACATTTCTTGCTTTAACAGTGCATCTACTGCGTTATTTTAGACACCATGCTTGTGTTATTAGACCAGTTATTCTTTTCTCTAATTGATTTTCTTTAAAATACTGTTAATTTATCCACATGATATGTTGTGCTCCCTCTGTTTATTTTCAACCTTCATGTTTATACATGGTCTTACTACTAGAGCACTGTCTTTGAGACCAAATGTGAATAAGTTGTTCTCGAGAGCAGCAAATACACAAATTAAAACTTAGTGAACATGGTCAAAACATTTCTTGACAAAACACACATGGTATCATTCTACAGCATACACAATTTAAAATGGTGCTGACATACATTTGCACTCAATAACAAATAGCAACAACAATTACTACGAATTCTTTGTGAATACTATCAAAACAGGTGAAAAAGGTAACTACATGAAGAAATCCAGAGAATGTATTACGTCGCTGGCAACTCAGCTTTTATGATTCTGTATTGCTGTCGTCGAATGGGTTGTTTTGCTGCCGAAATTCTGGAGGCAACTCTTCCAGAAGTTGAAGAACATGTACGACAGGTTCAGGACGCCCATCTTCTCCAATTCGACATGGCTGAAGAAGTGCATCTCTACAAGGGATGATACAAGATATAATTATTCAAAGTGCTCAGCTGAGTTTCAGGGTGTTGTCATAAATCTGCTTTTATCTAAGAAATTTGTTTTCTGGTACATTTGTTAATTCCAGTATGTACTGCATTATTTTATTATTAAACTTCCTGGCAGATTAAAACTGTGTGCCCGACTGAGACTCGAACTCGGGACCTTTGCCTTTCACGGCCAAGTGCTCTACCTTTCTTTCAGAAGTGCTAGTTCTACAAGGTTCGCAGGAGAGCTTCTGTAAAGTTTGGAAGGTAGGAGACAAGATACTGGCAGAAGTAAAGCTGTGAGGACTGGGCGTGAGTCGTGCTTCGGTAGCTCATATGGTAGAGCACTTGCCCGCGAAAAGCAAAGGTCCCGAGTTCGAGTCTTGGACGGGCACACAGTTTTAATCTGTCAGGAAGTTTCATATCAGCGCACACTCCGCTGCAGAGTGAAAATCTTATTCTATTTTATTATTATTCTACATTTAGAAAGTATAGCATCTGGTTGTTAGCTTCAGTCTCAAAATCATTTCAGTTAACATCTTACTGAAATGTAAAGGAGACATAAGGAAAGTGTTTTTCTTCTATTTTGACTAGTCTCAAAGAAAGGAAAAAATTATTGCTGAAGACAGTGTGAAACACATGTAACTATGGATTTCATAGCTGATGAAGTATCATCCCAACTTCGACCATGGAACTCCACAGTTTTGTGTTGTCAACTGATTGTCCTTCAAAATGCCTGTGTACTGTGATCATACTGGTTTGAAGTCTGCATGTGGGCTCATGAGTTAGCCGTCTCGGGGTGCCACCGACTGAGTCACCTAATCTCCTCATTTCATCATTAGCTAATACTGAGCTGCATTTATAAGAGGAGTATAGGTGGTTGCAACTTCAATGCTGAAACATACTTACCAAGTGCGCTGCATGTACATTGTATCTTTCATGTGCACATGGAACAGGTAGCCATGGCAACTGCCGCCTAACACAGAATATTTTCCACTTGTCTCTTTTTTTTTGCTGATGATTTACCATATCTGAATCAACTTACAGCATATTAGAGGAGGAGGAGGAGGAGGAGGAGGAGATTAGTGTTTAACGTCCCGTCGACAACGAGGTCATTGGTGACGGAACATATTAGAATCTGACCTATTACCCATGTACGTGATAGCCAACTTGAAGTAACACTTTAACAAAATGACTGCTGCACAGGGATAATGTTGCACGTTGATTACTGCCTTTTTTGTTATATAGCTGTGGTTTGAATAATTTCATACTTAGTACTGCTCAAGTAAAAGGTTAATTTGCTAGCTTTTGCTCATAATGACACGAATTTCTTGTTGCTGGAATCCAATGGCTTTAGAACAAACAGTACCATATCACATGGAAGACAAAGGTGGTTCACTTATGTTTAGTTAATACATATTCTGTTCTCTGATTACTCAGGTTAAGAAAAATATAAAACTGCCATCAATCTGAAAGTTGATTTGAACACCATTGTGCTTATTAGACATTGTCCTCCTGATTATGGTATGCTCTTTCTTTCCTGTAATTTCTGAGCTGACTATAAGATGTTTATTGCGAACCTTAATTTAACATGGACTCCAGACCACAGTGAAACTTGGCAATTTTCTTGTTAAAAAATCATTGACAGACGTGAAAAGTGGGACACAAAATACCAGGACATAACAAAGGATCAAACCCCAAATCTTTCAATTTCTAGTCTGGCACTGTGATACCAAGCCACACTTCCCCCCATTAAGGATCCCAAAATGTCGTTTAGGGCTGCTGTTAACAGTATTTGATGATATGGAATCTTTCTGCCAGACCCCTCTTTAAATTCTGACTGTACTGCCACAATGATTGGAGTTTAATGCAAGCTGTAGCATTGACATCTATATTATTCACCACAGTGTAAATAAGTTAGGGGTAAATGTAACAACTCAGAGAATAGTAGAGAGCTGAGTAGTTGGCAAACAGAAAAACACGACAGGGATACAATTCTGCAGCTTGACTGGGATGTCAGGTGGAGTAGGAGAGGGCAGATAGGAGGTGGGGAGCAGGAGGGAGAGTTGTGGGCCTGTCGCTGATGGCTCAGAGGGAGGCATCAGTACATGGGAGCTAGGAACGTGGGAGGGAGATGCAGCACGTGCACAGGACAGGAATGCAGCAAGAGCATGGGCACTGGTGAGTTCATGGAGCATGCAATGACAGGCACAGGTTGTGAAGCAGTCACTGAAATCAAGCAGGCTGTGTTCAGCAGCATTTTCCGCTATGGGCCACAGTTTGGTGGTAGCAGTGGTCACTCATTCGGGTGGACAACTGGTTGGTGGTCATGCCAAGATAGAATACAGTGCAGAAATTGCAGCAAAGCTGGTATGTGAAAAGTCTGATTTCACAGGTGGCCCTGCCTCTGACGGGACAGGGTAAACTAGTGATGAGATTGGCGTAGAATATGCTGGGTGCTTGAATCTGATGGATCTTGAACCTGGGTCTCCCATGGGGATGTCACCCATGTGGCAAGTTGTTACGAGTCAGTGTGTCATATTTGCAATGGACCAGTACATTATGCATGAGGTGTATCTATTAAATAAAAGGACTGATGCTGTCACGTGGTAAGTATCATGCGCCAAAGATGAATTACCAATAACAGTGAAGTGTGAAGCCTTCTTGGTCGAATGCCGCGCTTCTGGTGCCTGTAGACAAATCAGAGTGGCCGCCTTTGTTTGTGTAAGAGCTGTTATTTAGTTTTGTCAGAAAAATGATGAATGTAATAATAGAGCAATGAGCTGTCATGAAATGTCCCATGAAACTTGAAAAAACTGCTACTGATACCTATCTTTCAGAAAAGGAAACATATGATGGAGACTGTTCTTATGTACAAGAGTTTTTTAGTGGTTCAAGTGCTTCCAAGATGGCTCTGAAGATGTTGAGGATGACTGATGACCAGGACATCCTTCAACATCAAAAACCGATCAAAAGGTAGGTTAGCTGATTTGATCTGACCATCAGTTGAATATCTGATCAATTGCTGAAACTGCAGGAATTGAAAAAGAATGCGTAAAGGAAATTTTACATAACCAATGTAACATGAGAAAAGTGTGTGTGAAATTGATGCCGAAAATTCCCATAATCTAACAAAAACTAGCCCATGAAAATTTTTATAATGACACTCCAAATATCACTGAAACTGAGCCTAATTTCTAAGAATGAGTGCTAACATGTGACAAATCTTGATTTTTCACTTATTATTCAGAAACTAAGCAGCAATCCCTACACTGCAATGGCCCAACTTCTCTGAGAGTGGAAAAAAACTCTCAAATGAGCAAATTCATGGAGCTGTGTATCTTCACTGGTTTCCTGAAGGCCAAACTGTTAATCAATATTACTACCTTCAGGTTCTTGCTTAACTCTGTGAAAAAATGCCCAAATTGTGGAAGAGAAAGTCATGGGTTCTGTTTCAAGACAATGCACCTGCTCATTGACTGTTGTGAGGATTCTAGGGAAGAACAGCATCCCAGTGTTAGACCACCCAACTTATTCACCTGACCTAGCACCATGTGACTTCTATCTATTGCCCAAAGTCACATCTGCATTAAAAGGAATTGGATTTCAGTCTGTTGAAATTGTGAAGGGAAAAGTGGCATGTGTCATCAAAGAGCTTACAGAGGAAGACTTCCAGCACTGTTTCCTTCAATGGAAAATTCATATGGAGCATTGTAGGGATGGAGGAGAGGAGTATACTGAGGGTGACAATAACTAAAATGTATGTCTTTGAAATAAAATGTTTCACTGCAATATTCCCTTACTTTACAGCCACATGCAGATTTCATGGGTGGCAGAATACCACTTGAGGAGAACTGGGAAGGATTATGGATAGGATGTTCCTTATCTCCGGGCACGATGATGAACAATCAAAGCCCTGGCAAAGGATTTGGTTCAGCTGATCCACCTGGAATGATACTGGGCGATGAGGGGTTGCTCTTTTACAGCTGGTTCTAGGGGTGGGGTGGGGGAGGTGGGGATTATTGGTGTGTGACGATATGGCATGGGAAATCTGTCTACGGACTAGGTTTGGGTGATTGCCTGTTTGTAAAGACCTTAATGAGACCTTCAGCATATTGGGCAAGGGTTTTTTCATTACTACAGATGGACTGCCCGCAGATGGCCAGACTATATCAGAATGATTTTCTGATGTGGAAATGATGACAGCTGTCAATATGCAGGAACTGCTGATTGTTAGCGGGCTTGGATGGAGATACAGATGGAGCCATAAGAGAGGTAGAGGTCAATATCCAGCAAGGTGACACACAGGGCTGAGGAGAACCAGGTAAGGTGAGTGGGAGATAAGATGTTGAGTCTTTAGAGGACTGAGAATAGAATGTTTCGCCCTTAACGTAGATCATGATGATATCATCAATGAACCTGGACCAAACAAGGGGTTTGCAATTTTGGGTGGCTTGGGAGGTTTCCTCTAGTTTATTTGAAGTGGCTGTGGAGCATTTGACAGCAGAGAGCTTGTTATTAGAAAACAAACAACAGTGTTTCACAAAGAGCAGCACAGATTTAAAGAAAATGTCTTGTGATAGAAATCACAGCATATCTTGTATCTGAGTTTGTGGAATTCTCTGATGAAACACATTTCTATATTAAATATTATAAGGGATGACTGGAAGAATTGCTGTAGCTTTTGAGACAGTCTAATGCTACTTCCCACCACCTTCACCCAGATGAGGAATGTAACATGGATTTAGTTTGCTGTGAGAAATATCTGGTCAAGGCAAAATGTGCAGTTTTTAAGATGCAAGAGGGCACTAAGGAAAAACCTGTCTGCCTCTGACACAGCCTCATGTTTGAATAAAGCAGTCTCACCTGTAATTCCAATTCCTACCACTGTAAAGATGGTGCCTATTGAGCCAAATCCTTTTCTGGAGACACTGAGAGCTGGCCCAGATTTTGCGAACAGTTTGAATGTTCTATTGACAGTAATGTACACACAACTACCATTAATAAACATATATTCTTTGAGGATACCTTAAAGGTAGGCCTAAACAAATTTTTGATGAGATTTTGATGAGGACATTCTTGACTTATCTGGACACTGTGTGGAGATCATAACCCCATAACACAGATTCACTTGGGTTACTTTGAACAGGTGGACCTATTAGACTGAAATGTTCTGAAACTCTTAATTTGACATTCATTAAAGGCAGTTAATGGCTCCATGTTATGAAGCCCTTGGACAAGGATATAAATGTGGAAACTACATTAAGGAGACATACTAAAATTAAAGGAATTTTCATGGAGCACTCATGGTGCAAAATATATGCACAAGCATACTACCTGCTGCCACTGCTGCTCTTAACATTTATTCCGTGCAATGTTATTCAAAGTGCAAAGATCAGGTGTACTGTGAAGCCCTACTGTGTATTTTGGCACAATTTGGTCACTGGACAAAACACAGTAAAAAATATTTTGGACTGTCTCAAGATACTCTCTGTCCTAATCAGGTCAAAGTGTCAGAGGCTGCTGCCTGCTCTTACTGCAAAAGGAACCACCATTGATCAGTTTTTGATGATCCGGAGGTTTCTAAGCTTTCCAGTGTCACCATCAACAGGTCAGTGACCAACGTCACCACAGGACTCACCTTCAAACAGCAAGTGTATATGGAATAAGATCTGCAGGCAAGAGTAAACTCACATGCTGTATTTTGGATGCCTTTATTAGCCAAAACCTGATTTGGAGTCTAAACTTCAGAGTTTATTGACAGCTGGACTTTGTTAAGTAGATACACCAAATCAGCTTTGATATTCATGTCTCACAGACTCAAATATCTCAAGCCAAGAAGCACATAGAAGAATGTTTATGTCACAGTCATTGGCTTTGACAGTTTATATTGTTTCATGAAAATATCTAACAGTGCCTAAGAATGCCAAGTTGACTCAAAATGTCAAAAACCTACAGCTGGAAAATCCCAATGAGGGAACATACGATATTCCTATAGACTTACTCACAAGAACAGATCACTATTGGGAGATAGTGGATGACACATCATCAACACATATTTCTGAGCACTGTTATCCTTCAAACTCAGGTACATTTTCAGTGGCAATTATTCAAAAGTATTAATGAAGCACACCACTATTACCCTCATTATCCTAGCTTTAAAGGAATCAAATGATGGCACCATTCATAGATTTTCAGACTTAGAAGCAATTGGAACCAGAACTACTCAAAAAAGATTAATGAGTGATACAGAGTTAGTGATCTTGGAACAGTTTCTTGTGTCCAACATGCATGAAGACTAAATTTTTAAGGGCTTCTTAGGTAGATTATAATTGAAGTTTGATAAAACCACCAAGATGAATAAAGAAAACAAACTTACAGACTTATCAAAATTGATTATGAGTGTTGTTATTGTTTTGGTCTTCAGTCCTGAGACTGGTTTGATGCAGCTCTCCATGCTACTCTATCCCGTGCAAGCTTCTTCATCTCCCAGTAACTATTGGAACCTACATCCTTCTGAATCTGTTTAGTGTATTCATCTCTTGGTCTCCCTCTACGATTTTTACCATCCACGCTGACCTCCAATAGTAAATTGGTGATCCCTTGATGCCTCAGAACATATCCTACCAACCGATCCCTTCTTCTAGTCAAGTTGTGCCACAAACATCTCTTCTCCCCAATCCTATTCAATACCTCCTCATTAGTTATATGATCTACCCATATAATCTTCAGCATTCTTCTATAGCACCACATTTCGAAAGCTTCTATTCTCTTCTTGTCCAAACTAGTTACCGTCCATGTTAACACTTCCATACATGGCTACGCTCCATACAAATACTTTCCGAAACAACTTCCTGACACTTAAATCTATACTTGATGTTAACAAATTTCTCTTCTTCAGAAATGCTTTCCTTGCCATTGCCAGTCTACATTTTATATCCTCTCAACTTCGACCTTCATCAGTTATTTTGCTCCCCAAATAGCAAAACTCCTTTACTACTTTAAGTGTCTCATTTCCTAATCTAATTCCCTCAGCATCACCCTACTTAATTCGACTACATTCCATTATCCTCGTTTTGCTTTTGTTGATGTTCATCTTATATCCTCCTTTCAAGACACTGTCCATTCCGTTCAACTACTCTTTCAAGTCCTTTGCTGTCTCTGACAGAATTACTATGTCATCGGCGAACCTCAAAGTTATTATTTCTTCTCCATGGATTTTAATACCTACTCCGAATTTTTCATTTGTTTCCTTCACTGCTTGCTCAAAATACAGATTGAATAACATCGGGGAGATGCTACAACCCTGTCTCACTCCCTTCCCAACCACTGCTTTCCTTTCATGTCCCTCGATTCTTACAACTGCCATCTGGTTTCTGTACAAATTGTAAATAGCCTTTCGCTCCCTGTATTTTACCCATGCCACGTTCGGAATTTGAAAGAGAGTATTCCAGTCAACATTGTCAAAAGCTTTCTCTAAGTCTACAAATGCTAGAAACGTAGGTTTGCCTTTCCTTAATCTAGCTTCTAAGATAAGTCGTAGGGTCAGTATTGCCTCACGTGCTCCAATATTTCTATGGAATCCAAACTGATCTTCCCCGAGGTCAGCTTCTACCAGTTTTTCCATTCACCTGTAAAGAATTCGTGTTAGTATTTTGCAGCTGTGACTTATTAAACTGATAGTTCGGTAATTTTCACATCTGTCAACACCTACTTTCTTTGGGATTGGAATTATTATATTCTTCTTGAAGTCGAGGGTATTTCGCCTGTCTCATACATCTTGTTCACCAGATGGTAGAGTTTTGTCAGGACTGGCTCTCCCATGGCTGTCAGTAGCTCTAATGGAATGTTGTCTACTCCTGGGGCCTTGTTTCGACTCAGGTCTTTCAGTGCTCTGTCAAACTCTTCACGCAGTATCGTACCTCCCATTTCGTCTTCATCTACATCCTCTTCCATTTCCATAATATTGTCCTCAAGTACATCGCCCTTGTATAAACCCTCTATATACTCCTTCCACCTTTCTGCCTTCCCTTCTTTGCTTAGAACTGGGTTGCCATCTGAGCTCTTGATATTCATACAAGTGGTTCTCTTCTCTCCAAAGTTCTCTTTAATTTTCCTGTAGGCAGTATCTATCTTACCCCTAGTGAGACAAGCCTCTACATCCTTACATTTGTCCTCTAGCCATCCCTGCTTAGCCATTTTGCACTTCCTGTCGATCTCATTTTTGAGATGTTTGTATTCCTTTTTGCCTGCTTCATTTACTGCATTTTTATATTTTCTCCTTTCATCAATTAAATTCAATATTTCTTCTGTTACCCAAGGATTTCTACTAGCCCTCGTCTTTTTACCTACTAGATCCTCTGCTGCCTTCACTACTTCATCTCTCAAAGCTACCCATTCTTCTTCTAATGTATTTCTTTCCCCCATTCCTGTCAATTGTTCCCTTATGCTCTCCCTGAAACTCTGTACAACCTCTGGTTCTTTCAGTTTATCCAGGTCCCATCTCCTTAAATTCCCACCTTTTTGCAGTTTCTTCAGTTTTAATCTACAGTTCATAACCAGTAGATTGTGGTCAGAGTCCACATCTGCCCCTGAAAATGTTTTACAATTTAAAACCTGGTTCCTAAATCTCTGTCTTACCATTCTATAATCTATCTGAAACCTGTCAGTATCTCCAGGGTTCTTCCATGTATACAACCTTCTTTTATGATTCTTGAACCAAGTGTTAGCTATGATAAAGTTGTGCTCTGTGCAAAATTCTATCAGGCGGCTTCCTCCTTCATTTCTTAGCCCCAATCCATATTCACCTACTACGTTTCCTTCTCTCCCTTTTCCTACTACCGAATTCCAGTCACCCATGACTACTAAATTTTCGTCTCCCTTCACTATCTGAATAATTTCTTTTATTTCATCACACATTTCTTCAATTTCTTCGTCATCTGCAGAGCTAGTTGGCATGTAAACGTGTACTACTGTAGTAAGCGTGGGCTTCGTGTCTATCTTGGCCACAATAATGCGTTCACTATGCTGTTTGTAGTAGATTACCCGCATTCCTATTTTCCTATTCATTATTAAACCTACTCCTGCATTACCCCTATTTGATTTTGTGTTTATAACCCTGTAGTCACCTGACCAGAAGTCTTGTTCCTCCTGCCAGCGAACTTCACTAATTCCCACTATATCTAACTTTAACCTATCCATTTCCCTTTTTAAATTTTCTAACCTACCTGCTCGATTAAGGGATCTGACATTCCACACTCCGATCCGTAGAATGCCAGTTTTCTTTCTACTGATAATGACGTCCTCCTGAGTAGTCCCCGCCCGGAGATCTGAATGAGGGACTATTTTACCTCCGGAATATTTTACCCAAGAGGATGCCATCATCATTTAACCGTACAGTAAAGCTGCAAGCCCTCAGGAAAAATTACGGCTGTAGTTTCCCCTTGCTTCAGTTGTTTGCAGTATCAGCACAGCAAGGCCGTTTTGGTTAGTGTTACAAGGCCAGATCAGTCAATCATCCAGACTGTTGCCCCTGCAACTACTGAAAAGTCTGCTGTCCCTCTTCAGGAACCACACGTTTGTCTGGCCTCTCAACAGATACCCCTCCATTGTGGTTGCACCTACGGTACGGCTATCTGTATCGCTGAGGCACGCAAGCCTCCCCACCAATGGCAAGGTCCATGATTATGAGTAACCACACAATATACAAATTGTTTCATATTAATTAATGTCAGGCCTGTGGATCTAGCGGTTGATTGCATGCCCTTAAACCAAGAGGTTGTGGAACTGAATCCTGGGTGGACAACAGTAACTTTCAGAGTGTCTTTCATTCAATGTTCACTTCCCAATGATGTGAGCACTCATCAGGAATGATACATGGTTCAGATTCCACTGTAAACTGTAGGACCCCTTTTCCTGATTGGATGACTGGGGTAGGTTTGGGACAGGATAGCTACTGTAATGACGTCCAATTGAATGACTTGCACTTGGCCATTGAGCTGCACGCAATTATTATTATGATAATTATTGTTATAAGGGGTGTTCAATAAATAAAGGAAAATGAAGAAACAAGTTCGGCATGTTCATCACCACAAAAATTCATGCAAACTACTCCTTCGTGACAGCGTAAATCCTCACACAAGTCTGTACACCCAAGACAAGCTCACAGAAACTTCACTGGACAGTTCTTCCTCACCCACCTTTCAGCTTGTATTTCACACCTGCACCAATGAAGGATGCACTCTGTGGGAAGCAGTATGTGGATGATGGGGAGGTTATCGACACAGGTGTTGGCTCCAACATAGATCAGTGGAGTGATACCATGCAGGCATACAGGTTCCCCCAGTAAGGTGGTGTAAGGCCGTCACGTTGAATGAAGGTTATGTTGGAAAATAGGGTTTTTTAGCCAAATGAGTAGGGAATAATATGGTGTATCGAAATCATGAACAAAATTATACTGCTTTCAGAAAAATGTGTTGCATTACTTATTGAATGCCTATCATATTATTATTATTATTATTATTTTCGATTATTCCCATTTAAGAGAGCGTTTGAACTTGAATTCCTTTATGATGATTGTTTATGTTTTTTCTGAGCCCAAATTTTCTTCATGTGTTCACTGTGTTGTTTCTTTCGCTCCGCTGTCCATTTGCATCCTGGTCTCTTCCGTGTTGTGGTGTCAAATTTATGTTTTTTGATGATGTTCCTGAATTCAGTTCTATTTTCTGCATCGTTTACTGTTATGTGTGCTTGTCTGAGGTCCTCTTCAACTTCTTTTATCCATTTTGTTTTTCCCCTGCCTGAGTTGATGACTTTAAGAATTCGCTTTGAAATTCTGTTTTCATTCATCCTGTGGATATGTCCGTAGAACTGCATTCTTCTTTTCCTTATTGTATCCGTAATCTTGTCTGTGTATTTATATAATTCTGATGTTGGTCTCTATATATTTGTTGTATTGGGTATGGATATTTCGATTAGTTGTGTTAATTTCTTCTTTTTATTGGTGAGTATGATGTCAGGTTTGTTATGTGGTGTTGTTTTATCTGTTATAATGGTTCTGTTCCAGTATAATTTGTATTCATCATTCTCCAGTACATTTTGTGGTGCATACTTGTATGTGGGAACATGTTGTTTTATTAGTTTATGTTGTAAGGCAAGCTGTTGATGTATTATTTTTGCTACATTGTCATGTCTTCTGGGGTATTCTGTATTTGCTAGTGTTGTACATCCGCTTGTGACGTGATCTACTGTTTCTATTTGTTGTTTGCAAAGTCTGCATTTATCTGTTGTGGTATTGGGATCTTTAATAATATGCTTGCTGTAATATCTGGTGTTTATTGTGTGATCCTGTATTGCAATCATGAATTCTTTTGTCTCACTGTATATATTGCCTTTTCTTAGCCATGTGTTGGATGCGTCTTGATCGATGTGTGGCTGTGTTAGATGATACGGGTGCTTGCCATGTAGTGTTTTCTTTTTCCAATTTACTTTCTTCGTATCTGTTGATGTTATGTGATCTAAAGGGTTGCAGAAGCGGTTATGAAATTGCAGTGGTGTAGACGATGTATTTATATGAGTGACTGCTTTGTGTAGTTTGCTAGTTTCTGATCGTTCTATAAAGAATTTTCTTTTTTCTTTATTATTATTATTATTATTATTATTATTTTAATAAATGTTTTCAAATTTTGCATATCTATCATAAATGAAAGAGAGGACTACCATTATGAAGCATTGAAAGTTATTATTTACAGCCCCAAAAAGTTAATGTTTATGCGCAGTTCCAAGGGGCAGGGTACTGCAACATTGTTAGCAAGAAACTATGAATGATGGAAAACTACAAACATAAAAACAATTAGAAGAGACAGTTGTTATTGTTTGTTGGCAGCAATCACGAGAATAGTGTTGTGTCTGAATGTGTTGGATAATTAGTCATATGTAGATAACAGCTACACTGTAAAATTTTTAAACTATCTAGAAATTAATACTGAAGTGAGTTTCACAGATTTAATCAATTAGCTTAAACAAATTTTCCAGCTCTGCACAACTGCACAAGGTGATGAAGTAAAATAAATTGTGTTGCATCTTTTAAAGGAATGTCATGAAGTTCTATTTATCAGCTTAAACTAATAAAGTTATGCAATTAATTTTTGTCTGATTGCAGACAAATGTTAACAGTACTGGCACACATTGTAATCACCATGCCACAGAACTGTAGTACACTGCTACGGGAGTCAAAACAAACCGGTACTGCTCATCAATGAAATGTAGAATAATGTGGTACCTTGTTTTCTGCATTAGAAGGTGAACAAAGCTGCAACAATCAATGCGAAGTTCGTGGACATGTGCAACAACAACACACAAACATATAACACGGTGAATCATATAACACGGTGAATCATATAACATGGTGGTTAGGTTGCACAGGTGCTTCCAATGTGATCAAACAAGTCCAAATGATGAAGAACAAAGTGGCAGACCATCTCCTTGTGAAGAACCGGGAATTGCAAGAGACATACGAGCTCTGGTGCTTGATGGCTGCTATGTCACAATTCAAGTGGAAAAAATGAAAATCAATCACGTATCAGTTTCCAACATCTTGCATAGTATCCTGACTGTGACAAAGGTTGCCACCTACTGGGTTCCAAAACTGTTCACACTCATTCTAAGAGGCTAATGAACAAGGTAGAAGCAGAAATGTTTAAGCTATGTCAAGCCAATCTAGATGATTTCTTTTGCCAACTAATCATCATGAATGAGTGCTGGGTGTTTCATTATGACTGTGAGATAAAAGAGCACAGCACGCAATGGAAACTTGAATTCACCACCACCAAAAGAGGCAAAGACTACACCATCATTGGAAAAAGAGATGCTGAGAGCATTCTGGGACTGCAATGGAGTGTTACTAAAAGATTGTACTCTTGAAGAGCAAATGGACACAGTAAGATGCTACCAAAACCTCCCGACAATGTTATTGGAGGCTATCAAGATGAAGTGTTGCAAGAAGTTGTCCTAGGGTGGTGTTTTAGCTCCTTGACAATGCTCCAACTCATTGAGTACAGGAGACAGTTGCACATGCTTTTTCTTTGAGCTATCAATTTTGCCTCACCCTCTGTATTCTTCTGACACAGCACCCAATGACTTCTTGTTTTTTCCTCAGATGAGGAAATCACAGCATGGCAGACACTCCAAAATTTCAAGGTGGAACATCTCATGAATAGCCAAAATGTAGACTTCTACAACCAAGATCTTCACCAAGTCTATCCACCATTGGGAAAACTGTAGTACACTGAACAGTAAATATGCAGAGGAGGACTGACATCACTGCACAGTTTCATACAGACAGCTCGATTTTTTGAGCGGTATACCTAACCTAGCTGACACAAACAACCAACTGGACTACTGCTCTGAGAAGTTTATTGAGAATGCAGTGAATCAGGCAACTTACCTCGTTAGTTGATCCATCATGTTAACAAGCTGCATTGCCTCATATTCTTTTTGTTCATCAGACATTCCAGCAGTTGGATCTGGTTTTGGTGGTTCATAGCAGCCAGTAACAGGATTCACACTAAGGAAATAATTCAAAAATTTTGTCATTACATTTTAAAATATTGACAGAACATATGGGGAAGGACGTTATCAGGCCTGGTAGGGTTGTAAACTAGGTCAGATAAACTGAACCACGAAATGGCTGTCATGAAAGAAAGAACACCAGACAATAATAGGAAAAACATGATGTAAATAAGGTGCATGGCACGTAAATAATGTTAAAAACTCAATTGGAATTATAATGAGAAGTCAAGTCAAATGAAAATCTTAAATATTAAAATTTTTTATTTTTTTCCTGAGCAAAAGTGAAAAACAAGTGCATAATTTTTCAATATAGTCTCCCTGTCATTCAAGACACTTCCTCCATGGGATGGTGGGGATATATATATATAAAAATCGTTCCTCCCATCACCTCTTTGAGTGATCCAGACATGTGGTAGAAACTCGGTGCAAGGTCTGATGTGTATGGAAGATGTAGCAGAGTATCAAAGTGCAGGTCATTGATGGCTGCAAGTGCTGCACGAGCAGTATGAGGCTGAGCATTGTTGTGTTGCAAAATGACACTTGTAGTCAGAAATCCATGTCACTTTGATCTTATTGCAAGCTGAAGCTGACTTTTTAACATATTGGACTACGATGCACTGGTGATGGCATTTACTCTAGTTGTGTAGTGTTCCAAGACAAAACCTTTTTTATCCCAAAAGAGTGTCAGTAGGTGCATCCGGGACTTCTTGGGTTTTGATGATGAGGAATGGCACCATTCCTTGCTTGGGCTCTTTGTTTCAAGTTGGTGGTAGTATACTCAAGTTTAGTCTCCTGTAACAATTTTTATGAAGATGCCATCATCTTCAGCTTCAAAGCACCATGGAAGTTCTTCAGTTCTGGCATGAGCTGCCGTGGCACCAATCTTGAACACACTTTGTGAAACTTAAGTGCTTCGTGAATGACGCCATGTGCTGAGCTATACTAATGTTCAGATTTGTAGCTCTTTCATCCACAGCAACATGGCAATTTTCCATCACAATGGCTTCAACAGCTACAGTTGACTCTAGTGTCACAATGCGGTGTGCCTGATCTGGGTGCTGAGCATCTGTCACATAAGTTATGCCATTTCTACTCCACTTCACTTGCTGCAGCAATAAATATGCATCAGCGTACTAGACCTTAACTCACCAATGGAATTCACTAGGTTTCGAACCTTCACTGCTCAGAAAACATATGAAAGAACGCTTTTCTTCCTTGGTGCACATCTTAAGTGGTGCAACCATTTTGAACTTGTACTGTGCCTGTGTTTGGTTGTCTGTAGTATGCAACCACCTGTAGGTCATTCTTTACAAAACTCGTAACAGTACTGACATCTTGCAGAAAATGATGTGAAATTTTGATTTTCAATTACACTTTTAAGGTTTTCATTTGACTCCCCCTTGTAAAAGTACTACTGCTACTGACAAAAAACTTTTAAAAATGTCAACAAATCTTAATGAAAATAAAATGTATGACATACAGAACAATAAAACAGAACATTATGTTTGGCCCCAAAGAGATACTGGAAAAGCAAGTGCACATTGATAGGTGTTTGACTGTGAAATGAAAGGAGGTTGCAGTGTTTCGAGAATTTCTGCATAAATTCTAGAACCACTCGACCTACTACCGTCTTGAACACACAATATTTTAGATGTGAGAGTGGGATGCTAGAATCCTACCTACTGTGAGTGACATGTTTGTGTGTGCAGGTGCAAAATCAGTCGCGAGCAGAAGGTAGACGTGGCGGACAAATGGCACTGACAAGTACTTGTCAAGCGATCCGTGGAAGTTCTAGTGAAAGTATAGGGAAGAACTGTGGAACTTCTAGGTTATTCTGTGCTAATTGTATCAGTGACCATTGTTATAAATAACAAGAACAACTGAGATCCTGAAGTCTGAAAAAAAAAAAAAACCTCTTATGTTGTATTTGCTGGAGGCAAGATGTATTTACGATTTGTTTGTAATAGAGTTGTGGTTGTTAAGCCAACTCTTTGCTAAATGTACATAAAGCTGTTTCTAATGTGAGATGATACGAGTGGCTTACAAGAAGTCCAATGTTTATGAGTGAAGAGTGAATTTTGATCTTTATGAAGCTCAAATATACCGATAGTTATTTAAAAGTATTTTTCGAGTACATAATTATTACGCAAGTAGAGAGAGAGTCTTTAAGGTTCCCGTAACTAGCAAGTTTATAGAGATTCCAGAAGCCGGCTATCCAGAGAAGAAGATCGGCTGTGTACACCAAGTAAGTCGACTCGTATAAAAGAAGTGGGAAGTTTGCACATACACTTCACACACTCTTAGTCATCAAAAAGTTAGAATGTGGTGACCGATGTGAAAGGACCGAAGGAAAAAAGGAATTCTGTGACAAAAACGAGATAAGAAGTTATCATGTGTTGCTATAGCAACTGAGCATAATGAGACAAAAGAATCATTCCAAGAAATTGAATTAAGCCTAAAGTACCAGATGGAGAAAATTTGCGAATGTAAAAAAAGGAGATGATGTAAGAAAGTCACAATATTAAAAACCAGAGAGAAGATCTCGACATATTAGACTAAGAAGAGATACGCCTAGAAGGAAACTACTAAGAAGATCTGGTGCAGGGAGTATACAGCTCTCACACGCATTGCGGGGACACAGTTGTGGAAACCAGCCTACATCCGACGTCGCCGGCACCAACTACTGTACACCGGTACTGACCTGCCGTCACATCCGCTCCCCTACGCTGCGAGATGTGTACGTCGGGTGAGTGCAAAACAAAACTTTAGTACCTTAGCAAGAAGTGATACAAAACATTGAGTGAACTTTATTAGTGTAGTTATTATACTTGAAGTTAAATGCTCACAAGGTCTAAAGCTTGTAAAAATATGGATAACGAACAGCAAGTTGGGGAAACTTCAGAACCAGTCATGGCTATGCAAATTAGTAAAAGAAGGACCAGACTGGTCTAAGTTGGTAAATGTAATCAAAACTCAATTAAATGAAGCCTTAAATGCTAAGTCTGCAGTTAAATGCTAAATTGGATGTTCAGTACGGAACTTTAGGATTGTTAAGTGCCAAGGTAGATTCACAAAGTAAAGAATTTAGTAATCTATGTGAAGGCATGGGAGATTTGAAGACTGAATTCGATGCTTTAAATACTAAAGTAGAGAATATAGAGAATGTTAAGATAGATTTAAAGAATGAATTAACTAGTTCCCTGCACATTCATGTAAATCATATGTTCACTGACCTTAGTAATAAACAGAATGATAATTTCCGAGAGTTGTCAAAAAAGTTAGAATTTGAGATTGAGGACAGATGCAATAATGTAGAATCAGAAATCAACGAAAAATTAGGATCTTTCGAAAATGTGTGTAACATTTAATGCTGTAAAGCAGGGACTGAGTACTTTAAAACAAAGTGTAGATAAGCCGTGAGAGTTAATGCTTGTCATTCAATCGCAAATTACAGGTATAAGTACACAAGTGGATAACATAGAAAGAAGCTTTAAAGAGAAAATAGCAAACTCTGATATCGTAAATGTAAGTAGTTTGGAAGAATAAGTCGAAGAAATTATAGAAAGAAAATTTACCGAGAGAATAACATCCAGGAACTTGTCCCCTATGGCTTCTTCTGAACTTACAGGATACCAGAAAGGGCATAGACAAACTCTGGAGAGAATTCAAACTTATCCAGGAACAAGTAGAAAAACAAGTAACTTCAACTAATGTGGTGTTAACCAGTGAAGTAGTTACTGATTTGCAACGGGGAGCTTAAGGGTTATTGTGACAATTCCCTTAATTTAAGCCCAATGGAGATGTACATCCGACACAGTTTTTGAAAAGGTTTAACCAAGCTTTACCGAAAAATTGGGAAGATTCTAAAAAGATTGAATTTGTTGTGGGTTACCTTCTACGAGACGCATCAAAATGGAGAACTGTAAATATTGAGAATTTTTCTTCATGGGGAGACTATCAAAAGAAGTTTAAAGAGAAATACTGGTCTGCCAGTGCACAAGAAAAGTTAATATCAGATCCAAGGAAACCGAGCGGAGTCATAACCCCCAGGGACGTTAACGTTCTGAGTTAAGGGGCGGAGTGACGACCATCGGATCCCGAGTTATTTTCGGTGTTTCTTCCATAATAGTTTTTCTGCACCGAATTCCTATCAAACTATGCTGTTTTCTATGCCCCAGGGACTTTAAAATTCTGAGTTAACGGGCGGAGTGACGACCGTCAGATCCCTAGTTGTTTTCAGTGTTTCTTCCGAAACAACTTTCCTGCACCAAATACCTTTAAAATCTTAAACTATTCTGTCATCTATTCCTAAAATCTTAAACTATCCTGTAATCTTATATCTTAGAAAACCGGATATGACAGTCAAATAAAAAACAATCCTAGATAATCACAGGTAAAAAGTGATACTTAGATAAAGTGAACTGAATTGAATATTATGTTTGTAGAAAATATAATATTGTGTGACTAATTGAACAACTAATATACCATAGTATATAGATTTTCCATTTTGTATAGAATATTTTATACCTTTTGTGAGATGTGATATAAATGAGAGGGTTTGTATTACGTTTGAAAGGGGGGGGGGGGGGGTTGTAGATAAAAACAAGGTTTACAAGAGCAAATAAACCATGGCTAACACAAAATACACATCACACCTTTCAGACAACGCTCACAACCAAGTGTGCCTGATTCTTCACCATTTGCCATTTCCATAGGGTTGCTAAGATTTCCTTCGGGGACCTCAAAGGTGAAGGTGGAAATACCCATACTGTAGGAGATGATTTAACACCAAACCACCTCCGGCACCTCACACAAGTACCTGAGGGGTAGGGATCCTGGGGAAGGAGGGTGGTAAGGATTTCCTGTCTTTGGGGCTATCTTCTTTCTCTTCTTAGATCTTAACAAACATATCTATTTTTTTCCCTTCTTACTTCTCATTTGAGGACCTATATATTTTTTCCATTTTTCCATATTCACAAACTTCTATTGCTGAAGTCTTTCCTTGTTTCTGTGGTTTCTAACAACCTACATCTTATCTTTAGATAACAATGCTGAAGAATCAGACTACACGAACACACATCCGCATACGCACAAGAATACTCTTATACACAAACATTGAAATTACAGATTAGAAACCTGTTGCAATGTGAGAATTGCCAGGTGTTGTAGGGGACAGAATGTGTGTACATAAGGGGGAGGGGGGGGGGAGGGGGGGGGCAAAAACATACATACATTCATAAGTGTATAAAAACTAGGATGATTTTACATCAAGTATACATAAGAAGGAGGCGTGAGCACAGAAAACAAATGTGAATTGATTGTGATAGTCATTTAAGAAAAGTCAGTATAATAAATACTCTGAAAATTGATGAATCGTAGGATAGTAGGACTTGAACTATATTTAGACATAGTATCTACTAACAGTATAAAAGTTGAGAAGTAGAGGAGGACTCTAGGGATTAAATGATATATTCAGAAGTGAATGCGAAGTGTAGAGTAGATTTGTAGTTTAAAAAAAAAAATACTTATAGTATATATAGAAACGTATACTAGGGTAATGAAATGTGAGGCCTACTCAGAAAGGATAAGGGGGATGTACCCGGCATTTACTAAATTTAAAGGACAGGCATACCTATGGGGAGATAGGACGACCTGTGGCCTAAAAAATATGAATGTTTTATAAAGTGGCGTACCTACCAGAATGGAAAGAGGAAGTG
Organism: Schistocerca nitens; assembly: GCF_023898315.1. Lineage (NCBI taxonomy): Eukaryota > Metazoa > Arthropoda > Insecta > Orthoptera > Acrididae > Schistocerca > Schistocerca nitens. Next base: position 443,199,918 of record NC_064621.1, on the reverse strand, counting down.
CTCTCATAGGGTGTATACGCGGACAAGGAAAAAAAATTCCTGGGTTTTTCCCAGATCTCCCATTTAAAAAATATACTTTTTCCTGCCAAAAATACACATTTTTCGTGCTAAGTGACAGTAGGTTTTCCATAGATTTTTCCTCGGAACTGTAAAACTTACCAATCCTTTGAATGGTTAACGTTTTATACACTGGCGTCTTTAAGGTTCCTGTAACTAGCATCATTCTTCGGAGAAGAAGTTTATAGAGATTCCAGAAGACGGCTATCCAGAGAAGAAGATCGGCTGTGTACACCAAGTAAGTTGACTCATATAAGAGAAGTGGGAAGTTTGCACATACACTTCACACACTCTTAGTTGTCAAAACGTTAGAAGGTAGATAAATAAGAAGACAAAATAAATTGTTAGACTGTGAAAATAACAAAGAGGAAAGATGATGTGAAATGTATGCATGACTCAAACACTGTTATTCTGCAGTCCTTTACTATTTTGTTTTGTTTGTATGTTACGGATTAGTTTCAGCAACTTTTCCATCCTTGTGTCAATCAGCACCCACATTAAACCTTCAAAAGAGGCCTGTTGCTTCTTCAGATAGCCCAGTAATATTTTAAGTACAACAACCATAAAGTACATGCGAGAGTGATATGCACTTCATTGAGTGCCTAAATTTTCCCATAGTTCTGTAGTTGGTGAGATCTGCTTCTAATGGGGTAACTAGCAATTTAACTCTTTGGTAAAGTTGCCACCATTGCCTGGTAAAGCTGAAATGAGGTTTAAACAGGAAGCAGTTGGGTTCAGCAACTGTTCTGATTTCATGAGAAATAGGAGAATGTCAGTTTTTGGGCATCCCTTTTCCTACCAATTTGTTTGACTAGGCAGTTACTACCTCCCTAATCAAAATATAGTCTGTATTGTAACCTCATCCACATTTGACGCTGTTGAATGCAGCATTCTCTGAATGAGCATGAGAATGCACTATTGTGGTTAGGAAACCGGAAATTGAGAGACAAGTACTCCCAATACCACATGTGATGCTGTAAAATGGAGCTGCCCTTGACCTGGTAATGTCAACATCAGGTAATGAGCAACATTGCCACATGTGGTATAGTCATTCACAAGTAAGGAGCAACATGCTGTGGTGCATTTGTTGTGGGTGAAAGTATTAAAATAAAGTGGTATTCACACTGAAATGTTGGGGAGTGTGAAGGAGACACTGTCTAGGACTCTAGGTGGTGCACATCTTTTGCTGTATGTTAAATGTGCACTGCTGATGAGCCACATTGGTGCCAGTAACTGTGACAAGAAATTGAGCAGGTGATTGTATGTGGCAGTAAGATTTGTCTGTGAAACTGAGCTGAGCAGTTCATATGAGACAGTGTACAAGCCTCTGCATAAGGAACTCCACTTTGTAAAAGTCATCTTCTACTGGGTATCTCAGTACCAGCGAATGACTACAGAGACCAGAGGATGAAGGCACTTCTTGGGCACTCAAATGTGCTATGTGACTATGACTTCTGGAAAGGTTTGTGACTGGAGAAAAATCATAACACTACACATCCAAATTACAGAAGGGCTGGTTGGTGTGGAAGCATTTCTCTGCCTTTTATATTGGCTTCTCTATAGGATTCTCCACAGAAAAAGCAATAAAAGACTTCACAAATGAACTGCTACTGGTATATTCTGTTACCTCTCCAAGGCCTTTGATTATTTGAATCACAAAACTGTACTTGGCAAACTAAATGTTATGGCATTAATAGTGTCACTCTTGCATGGATGAAGTCTTGTCTTCATAACAGAAAGCAGATGATGTTCTTGACACACAGTATCATAGGCATGAAACCTTATAATGGGGGAACATGAAGTGTTGGGTGCCACAAGGATCAGTACTGGGCCCACTCTTATTCTTCACCTATGTAAATGATCTGCCTTGACTTTAAAGAGCAGTTCAAAAACTGCAGTGTTGCTTGATAACCAACACAAGCATACTAATCAAGGGCTGAAACTCAACCTTAGTGGACACAGCTCTGATGATAATTGAACAGATCTACAAGTGGCTCACAGCAAACAATTAGAGAGTCATATTATGCAGTTTTGAGGAAGCAATGATGACCTGTTAGCACCGGAAGGGACATTAACTGTTCTACACTAGCTGAAACAACCCATGCAAAATTCCTTGGAGTCCAGTTGGATAACAAGTTAAAATGAAGTCAACATGTAGATGAACTAATCAAGAAGCTCAGTTCTGTATGTTTGCCCTCAGAAGCTTCTCTCAATTCTGTTGATTTAAAGACAAAAGTTTTAAAGTATTTGGTGTTTATTTTCACTTCCTGTTGTCTTATGGAATAACTGTCTGGGGTAGTTCACCTATACTAAATACAGTGTTCGTTCAGCACATGTGAGCAGTACGAATTAGATAACCATACATCTTGCTGAAGCCTTTTAAGGAGGATGGAATTCGTCACTCACTTCCCAATATATTTACTCCTTAACCCTTACGAGTATCAAAGGGGGATGGGGAAGGGGGAGGGTACTTTTGTAAATATTGTACTTTAGATTGATATTTCATATTTTAAAATTATGATAAAAATGTTTATTGTTTTTATTATTTCACCTGAAGCGGATGATGACGCCACTGGCAAGGTCAGTGAGAAGTATTTTACAATCACTGGAAAAGTTTTTACGTCCAAACATTTTCATAACACAAGGCAGGCAGCACAAAACATAGTAAAAGAGCAAGAAGGCATAAGAAGTGAAGGTAAAGTATGAACTATAAGAGAATCACTTGAAATGATTATTTCTCCAGAAATTGTTAACATCATAATAAAGCATACCAATGCAAAAGCTTTGTGACAGAATTTACCCAAAACAGACAGACTTGAATTCATAGCGTATATAGGGTTACATATTGTTATTGTGAAGGAGGGGAATAGTGAGTCACCTATTCGTGATTTATGGCCCAACACTTGAGGAAGATTTGTTTACACTGCAGCTATGAGTAGAACTAGATTCCATCAACTTACTAAAATAGTAAGATTTGATGACGGAGAGATGCAAAATGAGTGCATGGAACATGACAAGTTTGCTGCAATACAAGAAGTATTTATAAAATGAATGAATTACTGCCAAGATATTATTCTGCTGGAATGCACACTGTTGCTGACGAAATATTGTCATTGTTCTGTGACAGGTGCCCCTACACAGTCTTCATGAAGGAAAAACGTGGAAAGTATGGTGGTGGTGGTTGTTGTTGTTGTTGTTGTTGTTGTCTTCAGTGCAGAGACTGGTTTGATGCAGCTCTCCATGCTACCCTATCCTGTGCAAGCTTCATCTCCAAGTACGTACTGCAACCTACATCCTTCTGAATCTGTTTGGTGTATTCATCTCTTGGTCTCCCTCTACAATTTTTACCTTCCATGCTGCGCTCAAATACTAAACTGGTGATCCTTTGATGCCTCAGAACATGTCCTACCAACCAATCCCTTCTTCTACTCAAGCTGTGCCACAAATTCCTCTTCTTCCCAATTCAATTCAGTACCTCCTCATTCATTACGTGATCTATCCATCTACTCTTCAGCATTCTTCTGTAGCACCACATTTTGAAAGCCTCAATTCTCTTCTTGTATAAACTATTTACCGTCCATGTTTCACTTCCATACATGGCTACACTCCATATAAATACTTTCAGAAAGGACTTCCCGTCACTTAAATCTATACTCGATGTCAAAAAATTTCTCTTCTTCAGAAACGCTTTCCTTGCCATAGCCAGCCTACATCTTATATCCTCTCTACTTCGACCATCATCAGCTATTTGCTCCCCAAATAGCAAAACTCATCTACTACTTTAAGTGTCTCATTTACTAATCTAATTCCCTCATCATCACCCGACTACATTCCATTATCCTCATTTTGCTTTTGTTGATGTTCATCTTATATCCTCCTTCCAAGACACTATCCATTCCGTTCAACTGCTCTTCCAGGTCCTTTGCTGTCTCAGACAGAATTACAATCTCACCAGCAAACCTCAAAGTTTTTATTTCTTCTCAATGGATTTTAATTCCTCCTCCAAATGTTTCTTCTGTTTCCTTTACTGCTTGCTCAATTTACAAAATGAATAACATTGGGGATAGGATACAGCCCTGTCTCACTCCCTTCCCAACCACTGCTTCCTTATCATGCCCCTCGACTCTTTATGACTGCCATCTGGTTTCTGTACCAATTGTACATAGCCTTTTGTTCCCTGTATTTGACCCCTGCCACCTTCAGAATTTGAAAGAGAGTATTCCAGTCAACATTGTCAAAAGCTTTCTCTATGTCTACAAATGCTAAGAATTTAGGTTTGCCTTTCCTTACTCTATCTTCTAAGTGAGTCATAGCGTCAGTTTTGCCTCATGTATTCCAACATTTCTACAGAATCCAAGCTGATCTTCCCCGAGGTTGGTTTCTACCAGGTTTTCCATCTGTAAAGAATCCGTGTTAGTCTTTTGCAGCTGTGACTTATCAAAACTGATAGTTCGATAATTTTCACACCTCTCAACACCTGCCTTCTTTGGGATTGAAATTATTATATTCTTCTTGAAGTCTGAAGGTATTTCGCCTGTCTCATACATCTCACTAACCAGATGGTAGAGTTTTGTGATGGATGGTTCTCCAAAGGCTATCAGTAGTTCAAGTGGAATGTTGTCTACTCCCGGGGCCTTGTTTCGACTCAGGCCTTTCAGTGCTCTGTCAAATTCTTCACACAGTATCATATCTTCCATTTCATCTTCATCTACATCCTCTTCCATTTCCATAATATTGCCCTCCACTACATCTCCCTTGTATAGGCCCTCTGTATACTCCTTCCACATTTCTGCTTTCCCTTCTTTGCTTAGGATTGGGTTTCCATCTGACCTCTTGATATTCATACAAGTGGTCTCTTTTCTCAAAGGTCTCTTTAATTTTCCTGTAGACAGTATCTATCTTACGTCCTAGTGATATATGCATCTACATCCTTACATTTGTCCTCTAGCCATCCCCGCAAACCATTTTGCACTTCCTGCCGATCTCATTTTGTAGACATTCTTGTATTCCTTTTTGCCTGCTTCATTTACTGCATTTTTATATTTTCTCCTGTCATCAATTAAATTCAGTATCTCTTCTGTTACCCAAGGATTTCCACTAGCCCTCGTCTTTTCACCTATTGATCCTCTGCTGTCTTCACTATTTCATCTCTCAAAACTAACCATTCTTCTTCAACTGTATTTCTTTCCCCCTTCTTGACAGTCATTCCCTAATGCTCTCTCTGAAATCCTCTACAACCTCTGGTTCTTTCAGTTTATCCAGGTCCCATCTCCTTAAATTTCTACCTTTTTACAGTTTCTTCAGTTTTAGTCTACAGTTCGTAACCAATAAACTGTGGTCAGAGTCCACATCTGCCCCGGGAAATGTTTTAAAATTTAAAACCTAGTTCCTAAATCTCTGTCTATCTATATATATATACAGGGTGTTACAAAAAGGTACGGCCAAACTTTCAGGAAACATTCCTCACACACAAAGAAAGAAAATATGTTATGCGGACATGTGTCCGGAAACGCTTACTTTCCATGTTAGAGCTCATTTTATTACTTCTCTTCAAATCACATTAATCATGGAATGGAAACACACAGCAACAGAACGTACCAGCGTGACTTCAAACACTTTGTTACAGGAAATGTTCAAAATGTCCTCCATAAGCGAGGATACATGCATCCACCGTCCGTCGCAAGGAATCCCTGATGCGCTGATGCAGTCCTAGAGAATGGCGTATTGTATCACAGCCGTCCACAATATGAGCACGAAGAGTCTCTACATTTGGTACCGCGGTTGCGTAGACAAGAGCTTTCAAATGCCCCCATAAATTGAAGTCAAGAGGGTTGAGGTCAGGAGAGCGTGGAGGCCATGGAATTCGTCCACCTCTACCAATCCATCGGTCACCGAATCTGTTGTTGAGAAGCGTACGAACACTTCGACTGAAATGTGCAGGAGCTCCATCGTGCATCAGCCACATGTTGTGTCGTAATTGTAAAGGCACATGTTCTAGCAGCACAGGTAGAGTATCCCGTATGAAATCATGATATCGTGCTCCATTGAGCGTAGGTGGAAGAACATGGGGCCCAATCAAGGGCTGTTCCAACAGGACAATGCACGTCCGCATGTATCCCGTGCCACCCAATGTGCTCTAGAAGGTGTAAGTCCACTACCCTGGCCAGCAAGATCTCCGGATCTGTCCCCCATTGAGCATGTTTGGGACTGGATGAAGCGTCGTCTCACGCGGTCTGCACGTCCGGCACGAACGCTGGTCCAACTGAGGCGCCAGGTGGAAATGGCATGGCAAGCCATTCCACAGGACTACATCCAGCATGTCTATGATCGTCTCCATGGGAGAATAGCAGCCTGCATTGCTGCAAAAGGTGGATATACACTGTACTAGTGCCGACATTGTGCATGCTCTGTTGCCTGTGTCTATGTGTCTGTGGTTCTGTCAGTGTGATCATGTGATGTATCTGGTTCTTCTGTGGGAGGTTCTGGGTTTGAGAGGATGAGGAAGCAAATAACCAGAGCCACTTCCTCATCCTCTCAAACCCAGAACCTCCCACAGAAGAACCACAAAAGTGCCCCACTTGTGACAGGATACTTTCCGGGACTGGATCAGATGCTGAATGTGGCTCTCCAGCAGGGATACGACTTCCTCAAATCCTGCCCTGAAATGAGATCCATCCTTCATGAAATCCTCCCCACTCCACCAAGAGTGTCTTTCCGCCGTCCACCTAACCTTCGTAACCTCTTAGTTCATCCCTATGAAATCCCCAAACCACCTTCCCTACCCTCTGGCTCCTACCCTTGTAACCGCCCCCGGTGTAAAACCTGTCCCATGCACCCTCCCACCACCACCTACTCCAGTCCTGTAACCCGGAAGGTGTACACGATCAAAGGCAGAGCCACGTGTGAAAGCACCCACGTGATCTACCAACTGACCTGCCTACACTGTGACGCATTCTATGTGGGAATGACCAGCAACAAACTGTCCATTCGCATGAATGGACACAGGCAGACAGTGTTTGTTGGTAATGAGGATCACCCTGTGGCTAAACATGCCTTGGTGCACGGCCAGCACATCTTGGCACAGTGTTACACCGTCCGGGTTATCTGGATACTTCCCACTAACACCAACCTATCCGAACTCCGGAGATGGGAACTTGCTCTTCAATATATCCTCTCTTCCCGTTATCCACCAGGCCTCAATCTCCGCTAATTTCAAGTTGCCGCCACTCATACCTCACCTGTCATTCAACAACATCTTTGCCTCTGCACTTCTGCCTTCACTGACATCTCTGCCCAAACTCTTTGTCTTAAATATGTCTGCTTATGTCTGTATATGTGTGGATGGATATGTGTGTGTGTGCGAGTGTATACCCGTCCTTTTTTCCCCCTAAGGTAAGTCTTTCCGCTCCCGGGATTGGAATGACTCCTTACCCTCTTCCTTAAAACCCACATCCTTTCGTCTTTCCCTCTCCTTCCCTCTTTCCTGATGAGGCAACAGTTTGTTGCGAAAGCTTGAATTTTGTGTGTATGTTTGTGTTTGTTTGTGTGTCTGTCGACCTGCCAGCACTTTCATTTGGTAAGTCACATCATCTTTGTTTTTAGATAATTTTTCCTACGTGGAATGTTTCCCTCTATTATAACCATATATATATATATATATATATATATATATATATATATATATATATATATATATATATATATATATATATATGATGTGACTTACCAAATGAAAGTGCTGGCAGGTCGACAGACACACAAACAAACACAAACATACACACAAAATTCAAGCTTTCGCAACAAACTGTTGCCTCATCAGGAAAGAGGGAAGGAGAGGGAAAGACGAAAGGATGTGAGTTTTAAGGGAGAGGGTAAGGAGTCATTCCAATCCCGGGAGCGGAAAGACTTACCTTAGGGGGAAAAAAGGACGGGTATACACTCGCGCGCACACCCACACATATCCATCCACACATATACAGACACAAGCAGACATATTTAAACTGCCGCCCGGTTCAGATACCACGGTTTGCGCCCCCCCCCCCCCCCCCCCCCGCGCCACTAGATCCGAGTCTGCTGTGCACATGTGGATCTGGCAGCTTGGGAGCGCCAGTAAACTTTTTCTGGGTACCCCAAGTGGATGGTTGCTGCTACTGCTGCTTACACAGCCAACAGCTACATTTAGGTATTACTCATACGCGACTCAACTGCCCGTGTGCATGAGCTCGCTCGTACCTGCTTAAATGAATCTAATGCAAACAGTTGTGACATCACGTTCATCGGATACAATTTGTTGTTACGAAGCATTGCGTAGTCTTCCTAAAGCCTTTGACAGATTTTGCTGTTGGCCGACACTTGTACATGCACTGTGTTATTTTATATGGTGCATTTCCTTTGGAATTTAAGTTTTATTTTTGTTTTTTTCTCTCGTTCATGTTTTAATGCTGCAGTATTAGTCTGCAGTAGCCGGATACAGTAATATCCTCTGTTAGAGTATCGGTCCACACCAGTCAAAATTACAAAAATTTAACTGAAAACTAAAACAATGAAAAATTCCCAGAGTTCTAAAAAATTCCTGGGTTTTTCCCGGTTTTCTCCTGGATGAAAAAATTCCCAGGTTTTTCCCAGATCTCCTGGTTGTCCCGGGTCATATACACCCTATTGTACTACTGTAGTAGGCATGGGCTTCGTGTCTGTCTTGGCCACATTAAGGCATTCACTATGCTGTTTGTAGTAGCTTACCCGCACTCCTATTTTTTATTCATTATTCTCCTGCATTACCCCTATTTGATTTTGTATTTATAACCAAGAGATGAATACACTAAGCAGATTCAGAAGGATGTAGGTTGCAGTAGGTACTGGGAGATGAAGAAGCTTGCACAGGATAGAGTAGCATGGAGAGCTGCATCAAACCAGTCTCAGGACTGAAGACCACAACAACAACAACATTTATAACCATGTATTCACCTGACCAAAAGTCATGTTCCTCCTGCCACCAAACTTCATTAATTCCCACTACATCTAACTTTAACCTATCCATTTCCCTTTTAAAATTTTCTAACCTACCTGCCCGATTAAGGGATCTGACATTGCACGCTCCGATCCGTAGAATGCCAGTTTTCTTTCTCCTGATAACGACGTCCTCTTGAGTAGTCCCCGCCCGGAGATCCGAATGGGGGGGACTATTTTACCTCCGGAATATTTTACCCAAGAGGATGCCATCATCATTTAACCATACAGTAAAGCTGCATGCCCTCAGGAAAAATTACGGCTGTAGTTTCCCCTTGCTTCAGTTGTTTGCAGTACCAGCACAGCAAGGCTGTTTTGTTTAATGTTACAAGGCCAGATCAGTCAATCATCCAGACTGTTGTCCCAGCAACTACTGAAATGGCTGCACAGCTCCTCTACAGGAACCATATGTTTGTCTGGCCTCTCAACAGATACCCCTCCGTTGTGGTTGCACCTATGGTACAGCTATCTGTATCTCTGAGGTCCGCAAGTTTTAGCATTTTTACCTGTCAAATTTTGAGATCTCAAAACTATGTTAGGATTTCTGTATTTCTCCACCATGTGAACAAAAATCTTAAGTATTAACATCAGCATCTTTTGTAATGCACTGTTTTTAGATGGAGAAAGCTAGCCTAATGGTATATGTTTTTCATTAAGGCCACTGTTGTTATTTTATTTCAATAAAACAAAACTCATTTGGTGACAAAAATGCGCATTTCCTTGGAATCGCATGACAGATTTAAAATACCTTCACAGTTTTCAGAAAACCTCAGAAAAAAGTAGGCCTCTTGAAAGAAGTGTATAAGGCATAGAAGAGTTGTATAAACCAACACTATAGGTAACCGTCAATAAAATGTTGGCTCTACTATGTCCATTATTGTTGGTTATTATCCACTGTATTATGTGTATTATTTTACAGATATTGTGTGATTTTTCTTTTGAGAAATATATGAGTACATAGTGTACAAACCACCAGCGACTGCAATAATTTTCTTCTTCTTTTTGTCCATACCGTCTAATATATAAACTACTTTCGAAGTGCCAAAATGTTCTTCAATAAATACAATGTCTATAAAACATCACACTGTACAATGTACTTATGGTGAGATGGTCATAATTCCTGAAATCCATCCCCGTGGCCTCTGGCCTGCTGAGGAGTGCCACAGTCCTGGTTCCACGAATAAAACACAAAAATCCGCCACATTACGCCACACACAGACAGACCTGGCCTGTGGACAAATCGGTGAGACTAGATTTGATTGGCAGGGACTGCAAATTAGTGGAAAATGATGAGCTTCAGATCAGCAGGCCCGATCTGTTAGAGCTACCCAAAGAAATGGCCTGCAGTTTTGGCCCGTCACGGAAATCCACTCATGTGGCCAGCTATTCATGTGTCACAGACATCATGTTGATGAGATGAGAACACAGTGATCACACCATGCAACAGATACCTTGCACAAATACTCTGAGAACCAATACTAATGAGGATAGGTAGCAACTCACTGTAAAGATGATAGACGAGCTGCAGACAGGCATGTAGAAGACACACTCACACAACTAAATTTTTGGCCATAGCCTTTGTCAGAAAATGAGCACACACACATTCACACAATCAACAGATACAGCTCATGGACACATGACCGCTGTCTCCAGCCGCTGTGTCAGCAATCTCTGAGAATCAGATCCACACAAACCACACCTCACACCTCACTGCCTTTCGGTGACAGCTGCTAGGCTAGCAGCAAGAAGTGGTGGTAGCACTGACTGCAAGCTGAGGGGAGTGGTAGGAAGGGGAGAAGCATTAAGAATGAGGGAGTAGGGAAGCGGTGCATATACTAAGCTGCGCCCAGGCAGTGATGATACTTGACATCTCAGTAAACAAAGCATGTCATCCACTGACACAAAAACAAGATTTTTCCAGTATTTTTTTTCCAAATTTCTCTGATGTTTGCTTGATGTCCCTGACATGTTTGAAATTCCCTGATATTTTTTTATATCCAGAACTTGTGGCAACCCTGACTGTTCACTGCTTTTGATCTCCCAGGTCATCAGAACTCATACTTCACAATTTTTTTCTGTGGGACTACATAAAAGACAGAATCTTTGTCCCATCAACGGCAGGTACTCTTCAAGAACTGAGAAATCAAATTGTTGAAGCTGTTGTAGATTCAATGAACAGGGACCTGTTGATATGAGTGTGGAATGAAATGGAGTACCGTTTCAATGTTTCTTGGGCAATGTTTGGAGCTCATGTTAAGTGAATGGTACAGTGTCTGTGCAAACATAAAACTTTCCAGTGACGTGCAATGTGTTTCAATCTTTCATAGCTTGTCTGTAATAAACAACTGAAATGTGTTCTTTCTTTTTAAATCACCCTGTGTATGGAAAAAGTTTTGTTCACTTCAAATGATTTCCTTAATGGCATTGCCAGTTTTCATGAAAAGTGGTGTAGCATATTGCACACGTAATGAGAGTTACAGCAACTTCAGTTTCAGTACTTTCATCACTGAATCTTTATGAACTACAGCCTAAGTTTTACACAGATCATGCACGTGAACAGGTTACAGCATCACCCAAGAAAGGTTCAGTTAGTATCTTTTTTCAAAAGGAAATTTTTATTGCTTGTCACATGGATCAGAAGATGGCAGCTCTGAAATACATGCAATGACAGGGCAAATTTCCTTTGGAACAGAATGAAATTTTCACTCTGCAGTGGAATGTGCACTGATCTGAAACTTCCTGGCAGATTAAAACTGTATGCCGGACTGAGACTCAAACTCGGGACCTGTGTCCTTAGTGGACAAATGCTCTACCAACTGAGCTACCCAAGCATGACTCACAACCCGTCCTCACAGCTTTCCTTCCACCACTACCTCGTTTCCTACATTCCAAACTTCACAGAAGCTCTTATGCAAGTTTCATAGGAGAGCTTCTGTAAGTCTGGAAGGTAGGAGATGAGGAGAGGCAGAAGGAAAGCTGTGAGGACGGGTTGTGAGTCATGCTTGGGTAGCTCAATTGGTAGAGCACTTGCACGCAAAAGGCAAAGGTCCCGAGTTCGAGTCTTGGTCTGGCACACAGTTTTGGTCTGCCAGGAAGTTTCACATCCTTTGGAACAGTTAGAATACCATCCAATTCAAGTTTCAAATACAATTAATTTATTTATTGGTTTCAAAAATTTTGTGTAGCTCTAAAAATATTACGATCCAGTTTTCATCAAAACCCCACACATTCAAACCTCAACATAACATTTTAAAAAGTGTTAAGGTTAAAAGGGTAGGAAATGGTAGCTGTGGCTCACCTCAAAAATTCATGTAAAGTAAATAGCTTTATTACTTGAGATCTTTTTAAATTCTTGACAGAGTTGGCCTCCATTGGTTATACAAGATACGTTAAAACTATGTGGGAGAGTGAGTTTTAAAAGAATATTTCTGCCTGTCTTGGGCAGAGATCTACCTACGGATCAACTCATGTACAACTCACAGATGGAATCTTAAACTTCATTTGTTGCTGTTGTTGTTGTTGTTGTTGTTGTGGTCTTCAGTCCTGAGACTGGTTTGATGCAGCTCACCACGCTACTCTATCCTGTGCAAGCTTCTTCATCTCCCAGTACTTACTGCAACCTACATCCTTCTGAATCTGCTTAGTGTATTCATCTCTTGGTCTCCCTCTACGATTTTTACCCTCCACGCTGCCCTCCAATGATAAATATGTGATCCCTTGATGCCTCAGAACATGTCCTACCAACTGGTCCCTTCTTCTTGTCAAGTTGTGCCACAAACTCCTCCTCTCCCCAATTCTATTCAATACCTCTTCATTACTTATGTGATCTACCCATCTAATCTTCATCATTCTACTGTAGCACCACATTTCGAAAGCTTCTATTCTCTTCTTGTCCAGACTGTTTATCGTCCATGTTTCACTACCATACATGGCTACGTTCCATACAAATACTTTCTGAAACGACTTCCTGACACTTAAATTTATACTCGATGTTAGCAAATAACTCTTCTTCAGAAACGCTTTCCTTGCCATTGCCAGTCTACATTTTATATCCACCATCAGTTATTTTGCTCCCCAAATAGCGAAACTCCTTTACTACTTTAAGTGTCTCATTTCCTAATCTAATTCCCTCAGCATCACCCGACTTAATTCGACTACATTCCATTATCCTCGTTTTGCTTTTGTTGATGTTCATCTTATATCCTCCTTTCAAGACACTGTCCATTCCATTCAACTGCTCTTTCAAGTCCTTTGCTGTCTCTGACAGAATTACAATGTCATCGGCGAACCTCAAAGTTATTATTTCTTCTACAAGGATTTTAATACCTACTCCGAATTTTTCTTTTGTTTCCTTTACTGCTTGCTCAATATACGGATTGAATAACATCGGGGAGAGGCTACAACCCTGTCTCACTCCCTTCCCAACCACTGCTTGACTTTCGTGCCCCTCGACTCTTATAACTGCCATCTGGTTTCTGTACAAATTGTAAATAGCCTTTCGCTCCCTGTATTTTACCCATGCCACGTTCGGAATTTGAAAGAGAGTATTCCAGTCAACATTGTCAAAAGCTTTCTCTAAGTCTACAAATGCTAGAAACGTAGGTTTGCCTTTCCTTAATCTTTCTTCTAAGATAAGTCGTAAGGTCAGTATTGCCTCACGTGTTCCAACATTTCTACGGAATCCAAACTGATCTTCCCCGAGGTCGGCTTCTACTAGTTTTTCCATTCGTCTGTAAAGAATTCGCGTTAGTATTTTGCAGCTGTGACTTATTAAACTGATAGTTCGGTAATTTTCACATCTGCCAACACCTGCTTTCTTTGGGATTGGAATTATTATATTCTTCTTGAAGTCTGAGGGCATTTCTCCTGTCTCATATATCTTGCTCACCAGATGGTAGAGTTTTGTCAGGACTGGCTCACCCAAGGCTGTCAATAGTTCTAATGGAATGTTGTCTACTCCCAGGACCTTGTTTCGACTCAGGTCTTTCAGTGCTCTGTCAAACTCTTCACGCAGTATCGTATCTCCCATTTCATCTTCATCTACATCCTCTTCCATTTCCATAATATTGTCCTCAAGTACATCGCCCTTGTATAGGCCGTCTATTTACTCCTTCCACCTTTCTGGTTTCCCTTCTTTGCTTAGAACTGGGTTTCATCTGAGCTCTTGATATTCATGCAAGTGGTTCTCTTTTCTCCATTTGTCCTCTAGCCATCACTGCTTAGCCATTCTGCACTTCCTGTCGATCTCATTTTTGAGACGTTTGTATTCCTTTTTGCCCGCTTCATTTACTGCATTTTTATATTTTCTCCTTTCATCAATTAAATTCAATATTTCTTCTGTTACCCAAAGATTTCTACTAACCCTCGTCTTTTTACCTACTTGATCCTCTGCTGCCTTCACTACTTCATCCCTCAGAGCTACCCATTCTTCTTCTACTGTATTTCTTTCCCCCATTCCTGTCAATTGTTCCCTTAAGCTCTCCCTGAAACTCTGTACAACCTCTGGTTCTTTCAGTTTATCCAGGTCCCATCTCCTTAAATTCCCACCTTTTTGCAGCTTCTTCAGTTTTAATCTACAGTTCATAACCAATAGGTTGTGGTCGGAGTCCACATCTGCCCTTGGAAATGTCTTACAATTTAAAACCTGGTTCCTAAATCTCTGTCTTACCATTATATACCTTTTAGTATCTCCAGGATTCTTCCATGTATACAACCTTCTTTTATGATTCTTGAACCAAGTGTTAGCTATGATTAAGTTATGCTCTGTGCAAAATTCTACCAGACGGCTTCCTCTTTCATTTCTTCCCCCCAATCCATATTCACCTACTATGTTTCCTTCTCTCCCTTTTCCTACTCTCGAATTCCAGTCACCCATGACATCAAATTTCCGTCTCCCTTCACTACCTGAATAATTTCTTTTATCTGATTATACATTTCATCAATTTCTTCATCATCTGCCGAGCTAGGGTGCATATAAACTTGTACTATTGTAGTAGGCATTGGCTTCATGTCTATCTTGATCACAATAATGCGTTCACTATGCTGTTTTGTAGTAGCTTACCCGCACTCCTAATTTTTTATTCATTATTAAACCTACTCCTGCATTACCTCTATTTGATTTTGTATTTATAACCCTGTATTCACCTGACTATAAGTCTTGTTCCTCCTGCCACCAAACGTCACTAATTCCCACTATATCTAACTTTAACCTATCCATTTCCCTTTTTAAATTTTCTAACCCACCTGCCCGATTAAGGGATCTGACATTCCACGCTCTGATCTGTAGAACGCGTTTTCCTTTTCCTGATAACGACGTCCTCTTGAGTAGTCCCCACCCAGAGATCCGAATGGGGGACTATTTTACCTCCAGAATATTTTACCCAAGAGGACACCATCATCATTTAACCATACAGTAAAGCTGCATGCCCTCGGGAAAAATTACGGCTGCAGTTTCCCATTGCTTTCAGCCATTAGGAGTACCAGCACAGCAAGGCCGATATGGTTAGTGTTACAAGGCCAGATCAGTCAATCATCCAGACTGTTGCCCCTGCAACTACTGAAAAGGCTGCTGCCCCTCTTCAGGAACCACACGTTTGTCTGGCCTCTCAACAGATACCCCTCCATTGTGGTTGCACCTACGGTATGGCCATCTGTGTCACTGAGGCATGCAAGCCTCCCCACCAACGGCAAGGTCCATGGTTCATTTGCCACTGCTTTATCTTCATTTCTTTCACTTACTGTTTGTCCTTGTTCATGCAGGAGCATGCTTTCCACAATTAACACATATTATACATGGGTAATGCCAAAAGTAAGATCTTCTATTTTTATATAAGTACATAGACCTGTTTATTTTTACAATGGTTTACATCATTTTGCAGCTCTAACATTTACCTATTTTTCGATATAATCACCGTTTCTGTCGATGCAATTTTGTAGACGCTGCGACAGTTTTTGTATGCCCATGTCATACCAGTTCGCCGCCATGCTGTTCTGAAAGTTATGGAACTCTTCTTTCACCTCATTGTTGGAGCTGAATCGCTTTCAGGCCAAATGTTCTTTTAACCTAGGCAACAGGTGATAGTCACTGGGTGCCAAGTCAAGGCTATAGGATGGGTGGGTGATTATGTTCCTCTGAAACTGTTGCAGGAGAGCAACAGTTTGCCGAGTGATGTGTGGGTGACGTTGTCGCGGAGAATGTGTATGCCCTTGCTCAACATTCCTCTTCTCCGGTTCTGAATTGCCCGTTTGAGTTTTTTCAGAGTCTCTCAGTACCTGTCAGCGTTAATTGTGGTCCCAGCGATATGGCTCCGACGACAAGGTGAAAGAAGAGGTTCATAACTTTCGAAATAGCATGGCGGCGAGCTGGTATGACATGGGCAGACAAAAACTGCCACAGTGTCTACAAAAATGCATCGACAGAAATGGTGGTTATGTCGAAAAATAGCTAAATGTTCAAGCTGTAAACTGATGTAAGCCACTGTAGAAATAAACAGGTCTATGTACTTATAAAAAAAATAGGAGACGTTACTTTTGGGATTACCTTCATAATTTAACATTCTCAGAACTTATTGACATGCGACTATTTTACACCAACATTTTAATTTCCTCAATAAGTGTCTGGGAGAATGATATAAAAAGGTCTGATGTATGCATGTAAATGGATGATATCTCAAGGCAGAGAACCAAGAAAGCAGCTAATGTGGGGAAATGCAAGGAGGTTTATTATACTATCTGTAAATAGTAAAGAAATTGATGGTACCTGTCTCGGTATTTCTGGTACTCTTCTGTATCACTGTCTTCACTGTCTGATGAATATCCATCAGGTTTCTTTCCATCTCCACCAAGCATCAGACCTTTATTTGCTAGAAGTCCAGCAGCGTTACCATAGCCAGTATATTTTACCATTCGGCCAACTAAAATGCAAGAATAATTTTAATCCATATGAGCATCTGATTATAATAAATTATGGACCTGAAAATGAGATTAAAAACAAAAACTTCAAAAAAATTATTTTTATTCTTACAGTATAATAAAAAAATTCCATTTGTTGTGAATATTTTTCATCCACAATATCCAATCTTTAGGATGAATGAATGCATGCAGGCAACTTGTGTTGAGATTAATACATGTTGTTGTTGTGGAGTCCTGAGACTGCTGTGATGCAGCTCTCCATGCTACTCTATCCTGTGCAAGCTTCTTCATCTCCCAGTAACTACCGCAACCTACATCCTTCTGAATCTGCTTAGTGTATTCATCTCTTGGTCTCCCTCTACGATTTTTACCCTCCACGCTGCCCTCCAATACTAAATTGGTGATCCCTTGATGCCTCAGAACATGTCCTACCAACCGATCCCTTCTTCTAGTCAAGTTGTGCCACAAGCTCCTCTTCTCCCCAATCCTGTTCAATACCTCCTCTTCAGTTATGTGATCTACCCATCTAACCTTCAGCATTCTTCTGTAGCACCACATTTCGAAAGCTTCTATTCTCTTCTTGTCCACACTATTTATCGTCCATGTTTCACTTCCATACATGGCTACATTCCATACAAATAATTTCAGAAACGACTTCCTGACACTTAAATCTATACTCGATGTTAACAAATTTCTCTTCTTCAGAAACGCTTTCCTTGCCATTGCCAGTCTACATTTTATATCCTCTCTACTTCAACCATCATCAGTTATTTTACTCCCTAAATAGCAAAACTCCTTTACTACTTTGTCTCATTTCCTAATCTAATTTCCTCAGCATCACCCGATTTAATTTGACTACATTCCGTTATCCTCGTTTTGCTTTTGTTCATGTTCATCTTATATCCTCCTTTCAAGACACTGTCCATTCCGTTCAACTGCTCTTTCAAGTCCTTTGCTGTCTCTGACAGAATTACTATGTCATCGGCGAACCTCAAAGTTATTATTTCTTCTCCATGGATTTTAATACCTACTCCGAATTTTTCTTTTGTTTCCTTCACTGCTTGCTCAAAATACAGATTGAATAACATTGGGGAGAGGCTACAACCCTGTCTCACTCCCTTCCCAACCACTGCTTTCCTTTCATGTCCCTCGATTCTTACAACTGCCATCTGGTTTCTGTACAAATTGTAAATAGCCTTTCGCTCCCTGTATTTTACCCATGCCACGTTCGGAATTTGAAAGAGAGTATTCCAGTCAACATTGTCAAAAGCTTTCTCTAAGTCTACAAATGCTAGAAACGTAGGTTTGCCTTTCCTTAATCTTTCTTCTAAGATAAGTCGTAAAGTCAGTATTGCCTCACGTGTTCCAATATTTCTATGGAATCCAAACTGATCTTCCCCGAGGTCGGCTTCTACTAGTTTTTCCATTCGTCTGTAAAGAATTCGCGTAAGTATTTTGCAGCCATGACTTATTAAACTGATAGTTCGGTAATTTTCACATCTGTTAACACCTACTTTCTTTAGGATTGGAATTATTATATTCTTCTTGAAGTCTGAGGATATTTCGCCTGTCTCATATATCTGGCTCACCAGATGGTACAGTTTTGTGATGACTGGTTCTCCCAAGGCTATCAGTAGTTCAAGTGAAATGTTGTCTACTCCCGGGGCCTTGTTTCGACTCAGGCCTTTCAGTGCTCTGTCAAACTCTTCACGCAGTATCGTACCTCCCATTTCGTCTTCATCTACATCCTCTTCCATTTCCATAATATTATCCTCAATTACATCACCCTTGTATAGACCCTCTATATACTCCATCCATCTTTCTGCTTTCCCTTCTTTGCTTAGAACTGGGTTGCCATCTGAGCTCTTGATATTCATACAAGTGGTTCTCTTCTCTCCAAAGGTCTCTTTAATTTTCCTGTAGGCAGTATCTATCTTACTCCTAGTGAGATAAGCCTCTACATCCTTACATTTGTCCTCTAGCCATCCCTGCTTTGCCATTTTGCACTTCCTGTCGATCTCATTTTTGAGACGTTTGTATTCCTTTTTGCCTGCTTCATTTACTGCATTTTTATATTTTCTCCTTTCATCAATTAAATTCAATATTTCTTCTGTTACCCAAGGATTTCTACTAAACCTCATCTTTTTACCTACTTGATCCTCTGCTGCCTTCACTACTTCATCCCTCAGAGCTACCCATTCTTCTTCTATTGTATTTCTTTCCCCCCTTTCCTGTCAAATGTTCCCTTATGCTCTCCTTGAAACTCTGTACAACTTCTGGTTCTTTCAGTTTATCCAGGTCCCATCTCCTTAAATTCCATCTTTTTGCAGTTTCTTCAGTTTTAAACTGCAGTTCATAACCAATAGATTGTGGTCAGAGTCCACATCTGCCCCTGGAAATGTCTTACAATTTAAAACCTGGTTCCTAAATCTCTGTCTTAGCATTATATAATCTATCTGAAACCTGTCAGTATCTCCAGGCTTCTTCCACGTATACAACCTTCTTTTATGATTCTTGAACCAAGTGTTAGCTATGATTAAGTTGTGCTCTGTGCAAAATTCTATCAGGCGGCTTCCTCTTTCATTTCTTCCCCCCAATCCATATTCACCTACTACGTTTCCTTCTCTCCCTTTTGCTACTACCGAATTCCAGTCACCCATGACAATTATTTTTTTGTCTCCCTTCACTATCTGAATAATTTCTTTTATTTCATCATACATTTATTCAATTTCTTCGTCATCTGCAGAGCTAGTTGGCATATAAACTTGCACTACTGTGGTAGGTGTGAGCTTCGTGTCTATCTTGGCCACAATAATGCGTTCACTATGCTGTTTGTAGTAGCTTACGGGCACTCCTATTTTTTTTATTCATTATTAAACCTACTCCTGCATTACCCCTATTTGATTTTGTATTTATAACCCTGTATTCGCCTGACCAAAAGTCTTGTTCCTCCTGCCAGCAAACTTCACTAATTCCCACTATATCTAACTTTAACCTATCCATTTCCCTTTTTAAATTTTCTAACGTGCCTGCCCGATTAAGGGATCTGACATTCCACACTCCGATACGTAGAACGCCAGTTTTCTTTCTCCTGATAACGACGTCCTCCTGAGTAGTCCCCGCCCGGAGATCCGAATGAGGGACTATTTTACCTCCGGAATATTTTGCCCAAGAGGACGCCATCATCATTTAACCATACAGTAAAGCTGCATGCCCTCGGGAAAAATTACGGCTGTAGTTTCCCCTTGCTTTCATCTGTGATTAATACATATCACCCCTCTCAATCGTAGCTCTCTGGTTCCTGGAGTTATAATGTTTATGTTCCCATGTTTTGGTATTTTAATGAACTGCCATGAGAGGAACAACTAAGAGAGAATAAGTTTTTGCATACTTGTGCCTATATTTTCAGTGTGAGGGCGAAATAACTCAGTTATTCTACATCTACATCTACATCCATACTCCGCAAGCCACCTGACGGTGTGTGGTGGAGGGTACCCTGAGTACCTCTATCGCTTCTCCCTTCTATTCCAGTCCCGTATTGTTCATGGAAAGAAGGATTGTCTGTATGCTTCTGTGTGGGCTCTAATCCCTCTGATTTTATCCTCATGGTCTCTTCGCGAGATATATGTAGGAGGGAGCAATATACTGCTGGACTCTCCGGTGAAGGTATGTTCTCGAAACTTAAACAAAAGCCCGTACCGAGCTACTGAGCGTCTCTCATGCAGAGTCTTCAACTGGAGTTTATCCATCATGTCCGTAACGGTTTCGCGATTACTAAATGATCCTGTAACGAAGTGCGCTGCTCTCCGTTGGATCTTCTCTATCTCTTCTATCAACCCTATCTGGTACGGATCCCACACCGCTGAGCAGTATTCAAGCAGTGGGCAAACAAGCGTACTGTAACCTACTTCCTTTGTTTTCGGATTGCATTTCCTTAGGATTCTTCCAATGAATCTCAGTCTGGCATCTGCTTTACCGACGATCAACTTTATATGATCATTCCATTTTAAATCACTCCTAATGTTTACTCCCAGATAATTTATGGAATTAACTGCTTCCAGTTGGTGACCTGCTATTTTGTAGCTAAATGAAAAGGGAACTATCTTCCTATGTATTCGCAGCACATTACACTTGTCTACATTGAGATTCAATTGCCATTCCCTGCACCATGTGTCAATTCGCTGCAGATCCTCCTGCATTTCAGTACAATTTTCCATTGTTACAACCTCTCGATACACCACAGCATCATCTGCAAAAAGCCTCAGTGAACTTCCGATGTCATACACCAGGTCATTTATGTATATTGTGAACAGCAACGGTCCTGTGACACTCCCCTGTGCCACACCTGAAATCACTCTTACTTCGGAAGACTTCTCTCCATTGAGAATGACATGTTGCGTTCTGTTATCTAGGAACTCCTCAATCCAATCACACAATTGGTCTGATAGTCCATATTCTCTTACTTTGTTCATTAAACGACTGTGGGGAACTGTATCGAACGCCTTGCGGAAGTCAAGAAACACGGCATCTAACTGTGAACCCGTGTCTATGGCCCTCTGAGTCTCGTGGACGAATAGCGCGAGCTGGGTTTCACACAACCGTCTTTTTCGAAACCCATGCTGATTCCTACAGAGTAGATTTCTAGTCTCCAGAAAAGTCATTATACTCAAACATAATACGTGTTCCAAAATTCTACAACTGATCGACGTTAGAGATATACGTCTATAGTTCTGCACATCTGTTCGACGTCCCTTCTTGAAAACGGGGATGACCTGTGCCCTTTTCCAATCCTTTGGAACGCTACGCTCTTCTAGAGACCTACGGTACACCGCTGCAAGAAGGGGGGCAAGTTCCTTCGCATACTCTGTGTAAAATAGAACTGGTATCCCATCAGGTCCAGTGGCCTTTCCTCTTTTGAGCGATTTTAATTGTTTCTCTATCCCTCTGTCGTCTATTTCGATATCTACCATTTTGTCATCTGTGCGACAATCTAGAGAAGGAACTACAGTGCAGTCTTCCTCTGTGAAACAGCTTTGGAAAAAGACATTTAGTATTTCGGCCTTTAATCTGTCATCCTCTGTTTCAGTACCAATTTAACTGTCCTTTCAGGAAAATTGATGTAGTCATCAGGTTCTTAGTATATTATTCCCTGTAGCAGATTTTCATAAGTATATTTCTCTCTCAATTTCAAACAGTTCCTTGAGCAGCACCTCAAATTCTTTTTCATATTCATACAAAGTGCTAAAGCCAATGCAAGAAATGCTTTGCCTGCAGTGGTAGCCATTCCCACTAGTGTCAAAATACTTCATGACACAAAAGGCATTTGCTTCAAAAGGGAGGTTAAATTGACAAACTTTGTTAGTATGTGTAAGGACTTATTAGAAAAGAGTGAATTTGGCAGACAAGTTTGATTGTGTACAGAGGCCTATGGAGGCAGGGCCAGTATGATTGGTGTGTTTGTTAGGCAGCAGGAAGAAATTTGACTTGCAAATGAACTACGAGAAAATAAAAGTGGGAAAAATTGAAGTGAAGACCAAAATAAATTTAGGAAGATGGAGAAAAATGATCAATAGTAGACAGGAGGAGTAAGATAGAGAAACCCCTTTTTGCTCTGCATCTTCTGTTAGCCATTCAGATTATTTACTAAGGTTTACTGGACCATTATTTTTTCAGGTTACTGTGACAGTCTTCCTAGTTATACCTTTACTTCCAACAATTTCTTCAACTATCGCCACTTAATTGTGTCCTGAAGCTTCCATAAACTGTTGAACATTTGTTCCATATATTACAATATCAGCTTCTTAGAGGGGCAATATGTATTAAATGGACAAAAAGTTTATTTTGTCCATTTCTCCCTGTTTTTTGTGTTTTGTATTCCTTGTGCTCTTTCACATATGTAGCCTATCATTACGAGCTCTTTCACTGATGTAACCTATCATTACAAATTGCATTTTATAAATCAAACACAGGCAAATGAAAATCATTTTTGTAGCAACTGTTGCAATAAAAGCAGCGGGGTCAGGGAAATTACACAAATGAAAATGCTGAATGTTGAGCTTGAGGATTTTTTCTGTCTATGGGAAAAAGCTAGTTATCAGAAAAAAGCCTGGCTAGTGCAGTGAAAAAGGCAAGACAGTAGGAAAAAAGCATGACAGTGGGAGAACAAACAAATTGGAAAAAGAGTAATTAGCAGGAAAGAGGGCAAGTTAGTGGAAAAAAGGACAAATTAGTGGAAAAAAGGGGCAAGGTAGTAGAAAAAAGGAAAGTTAGCAGAAAAAAGGGCAAGTTAGCAGGGAAATAAGGCAAGTTAGGAGGGTAAAAGAGGTAAGTTAGCAAGAAAGACGTAAGGTAGTAGAAAAAAGGAGGTTATTAAGTTTGTTGACATTACCAACCAGGTGACACACGATCTGTTGTAAATTTTTTATTTATGTTAGGGGTCGAAAGCCCATGTAGTCAAGGTTGCACACAAAATCTTAATTAATCGGACTGATCACTAGTTTTGGCTAACAATGTAGTCAGTGTTGATGCCAATACTGTGGCAAGATCACCAGTCCCCATTTCGTCACAGCACCAGCCACACATGTGTACACTATGTAAATGCCAAATATTGTGTTTCTTGTACATTGTACTGCCACAGTATTCACATGTACCACATCATAGCAACACATATATGATGACTTCTGTTACAGAAGAATGTAAATGCTGACTGCATCAGTTACTAAGTTATGACAGCTTAATGTCTTTGTCTCTTGACCATCATTCAATTAAGCTGGCCACAATCAATAAAATGCTGCTTTTAATTATGTGTGAAGCCTTAATGGCATGATCACTAATCATAGATGTGTGGGTAAGTTAGCTGAAAAGAGGTTAGCAGAAAAAATGGTAAAGGTAGCATACAGGAAAATGTGATAAGGAGGGGGGGGGGGGGGGATGGGATGGAGCAGAAAGGAGCACGAACAGGAACAAGAGCAGGGGGAGGACTGTAATAGCTTTTATTTCATCTCTCTGTTTAAAATTAGAAGTTTTATTATTAGTTCTGTTGCTTATCAGACTTTAACTGAGATTTTATCATACATAAGCAAGGAAGACATGAAATCAAAAGTTTCCAGTAAAGCAAATGCATCTGCAGTATACAGAATTCTATAAAGAAATAATATAATAAAGTATTATTAATCTTCAAATATCTTATAAGCCCTTGATCCAGTAACATACAAGACAAACTGTGACTTCTGAAATTTTCCCGGCGTATTTCTTCTTCTAATACCCGGAAATTATTAGAAGAAGACAAACTGTATTTACAGACTTATAATATTCTCTAGAGGTCAAATCTCATAGAACATATGTATATCACTTCTCTCTGAGTGAGCAGAGGACAGAAGTAGGAAAACTGACAGAGATGCTCCGCAGTTCTTACAATTATTTAGACAACATAAAAAAATAGCATACCATTCTCCTTGCATAGCACGAACAGAAGGTCAGCAGCCAGCTGTGAAATATTGGTGTCTGGATTTGCTGCTGTCAGCAAACGACATAGTTTATTCCGCATTGTGTCACCCTCTTCTGGTCTTGTTAATACTTGCTCACCAAGTGGAGGTAAGATTCTTGCTCTTAGGAACTTTCGAATTGGGCGCTGATATCTTGCTCCCTTGGCTAAGACTGTGAGTAGCGGACACAGAGACTCAGGATGTTTCTTGATTACCTACAAAACCATCAATCAGAAATAAGCATGTATTATCTTTTCTCTTAAAGAGTTTTACTTCAAAATTAATCCTGCCAGCAATTCTAAATATTCCTTCCTTCTTCTCAAGTAGCAAAAGACATGTCTGTTTTAGCAAATAACCCAATTACTAAACTTTTTACTCATTTACAGGTACCATTTCACCTGTCTTCCCATTCTCATGCCTAGCATTGAGACCATTCTGAAATTTACTTCATTTGTCCTTTGCACACTTAGCTCTAAATCCTATAATGTCATAGCTCTATTCTTCCCCTGGCATCACAACTTCACACATTACTTACAACGGCTGAACCAAGACCATTAAGAATTTATTACAAGGTGCACCCAGAATGTAAATTTCAACGATTGATAAAGAAAACAAAAATATGACTAAGTGCAAAATATATATTGGAATATTTACACAGGTTCACTGGCTGCTTCTCAATGTAGTTACCACCATTGATGATGCATTTATCGTAATGGTGCACTATCAATTGTATACCCATATCATATGAGTCTGCCGCCAATGCCCGGAGCCACAGTCACTTCAGTCTGCATCTCAGCATCATTGTGGAAACTTTTTCCTGTCAGAAAATGTTTCAAGAGATGGAAGAGATGAAAATCACTTTGGGCAAGGTCAGAGCTGTAGGATGGATCGCTGAAGATCCACACCGATTCAACACATTCGTGTGGATTGGCTGTATGGAGTCTTGCATTGTCATGCACAAGTGCAATGCCTCTTTTCAGTATCTCACATCACTTGTTCTGGATCGCCCTCCTCAGATTTTACAATTTCTGACAATACCAATCATCATTCACTGTCTCCCCTTGCAGTAAAAACTCACACAGGAAGACACTACATCGATCCCAGAAGAAAGTGAACATGATTTTTTTGACAGAGATTATCTGCTTGAATTTGGCTTTCACAAGTGAACAACTACATCACCAATGCAAGGACTGTTGTTTTGTTTCTGGTGTGCCATGTAGTGCCCATGTTTAATATCCAACAACAACATGGTCGAGAAACTCATCACCTTTCTCTGCGTGCCACTGTAGGAATGTCAATGCTGTGGCCAGATGTCTGGTTTTGTGTCCATTTGTCAGTTGCCTTGGCATTCATCGTGAACATATTTTATGAAAACCAAGCCACTAGGAGACAATTTTGTGCAAGAGCAAGCGAGACATCTGGGGGGAATTGATGAGAGCATTCTGAAATTGTGAAACACCAGCTCTGCAAAATTGCTTGCCACACACTTTCCATCTGTTCTGGTGTCACCAGGGATGGTCGACCACTACGATCTTCACTGTGAATATTGGTTTGTCCTTCAGTGAATTGCCTACACCATTGTCTGAATGTACTGTCGCTCACAGTGTCCTGTCCATACACATGGCACAACTGGCAATGAATCCATGCTGGAGACTGCTTCTGAGCATGCAAAAATTGGATAACTGCAGGAATCTTGCAGCTGATGGGAGACAATATCAGAGCAGCCATTTTATCCCAGGACTGTGAGGTACCCACTGCTACAAAAAGACTCAAACTGCACTGCAGTATTCCACATACATCCTCTCCACTCCTGTGCATGCACATTCCTATCCGACTACTCATGCCACCTCTGGACATGATCGGAACTTACTTGCTGGATGCATCTCGTTTTTTTACTAAAAGCAGACCAAATCACAATAAATTATTTACTTTTGATTCTGGTTATCGGTTTCAATCTGTAAGACCATCTTCAGAGCAGAGGCTCCATAAGAAGGGAGGAGCCGGTTCACAGAACTGCTGTGTAGTGACAGCTGGAACTTGTCACTTTTCCAAATGTTCAGTTCATGACAAGTACCAGTCGCTACTACACAGCTCACTGAACCATCTCCTCATATCATCTAGAGCCTCTGGTCAGAAGATAGTTTTGTAGACTGAAACCAGTTACCAGAATCCAACATAAATAATTTATTGAAGTTTGGACCGCTCGTTGTTATAACAGCAAGTACGATTGCTGTGGTTCCATAATGATGTAACAAATTATGAAGAATTTACCTGAAGCACTGAATTTTGAAAATGAAGGAAACCTCAGTTTTTTAACTGTGTGTGCAAATTGCTATGAGCTCATTATTAAGGTAAAAAAATAAAACAGATACTTATTGATTACTTTCTGCGGATAAATGACAGTAGTGATGCAGAATTCTGTCTAAATCTGTTATTTGCAATACTATCAAACACATCAACATGTGTATCAGATCAGCATCTACTGGACACAATGCCACCATAGTCCTAATGATGAAGCTTATTACTGACCCACTACTGCCCACTATAACAAATATCTTCAACCACTCATGAACCACAAATGTTTCCCCTGAGGCCTGGAAACAGGGACTAGTTAAGCCACTACTTCAAAAAGGACAATGTCATAGCGCACTCTGGTTAACTGACCTATTTATGTACTTCAGGCGACATCTTTAGGCGACATCCAAGGCCTTAGAATACACAGTCCGGAACCAGTTAACCAACTAGTTAACTAAAAACAATGTACTGGATGAATACTAATCAGCTTTCTGTAATCATTGCAGTGCAACATGTGCCGTAATAAAGGTAATAGGCAACCTGAAGGTTGCCTTGGACAGACAAGAGGTGACTATTGTGTGATTCTTATGTTAGACATCAGCAAAGGTTTTGAAACTGTTGACTTCGACATTTTACTTGCCAAAATTAGCAGCCTACATTTTTCAGCAACATAGTGGAACGGTTTCGCTTGTACCTGACATCTTGCCAGCAATACATTGTGCCAGGCATCATAAAGTCTCAATGGCAGCTGGCAGAATGAGGCATTCCCCAGGGTTCAGTGTTAGGTCCTATACTCTTTCCCTGTACAGCAATGCTATGTCATCAGTTTTGTCCTCCTGCAACTACCACATGTATGTTGATGACCTCCAGTTGTATCTAAGTGCAAAACTAATAAACTTGAATATGGCTGTTGAGAGTTTCATGCCTGACCTGTAGGCACTGTCAAAAGGGGCACAGAATACAGGGTCAAAATTCAACGCATTCAAACCACAAGTGGCTCTGTTGGTCATTCTAGACACGTTAGCCCGAAATATTGGGGAACACTATCATCTTCAATACTAAATGGAACAAATATCAATTTTTCTCTCTCAGGAAAGGATCTAGGAGCAAATATGCACATAAATCTAAATTGGACTGAGCACAGCCACAATGAGCAAGATGGCATGCCCTACAAAAATTTAAAAAGATCTTCCCTTTTGTTCTGAAAAAAAGAAGGAAAAAAAAGAACTTGTACAACCACTTATTCTTCCAACTGTTGATTACAGCAATGTTACCCTGAAAGCTCTTTCTCTGAAGTGCTCATGTCACCTGTGTCACCTGTGTCTGATATGTCTGTGATGTTTCACTCTTAGATCATATTTCAACATCATTTTGCATAGCTATCCTGGCTGCATGCAGACAAGTGCAGAAATTTTTGCACATCAGATGACAAGGAATCTCATCCTTTCTGCCCATGAGTTCTGGGTGCCTTTTTCAAACTCTGTCCATTTCCTGCATCTCGCCAGTTCTTTTCCTTCATTCCTCTTTCTTCCCCTTCAACCGTTCTGCCAGAAGAAGGCTCCAACAGCTTGCAAATATCGATATCTTTATCTGTGTGTTCTCATGCCATCACTTAATGAGCAGATTCTTTCATCTATCCAATAAATATTTTTTGTATCTACCGCTATTACTATTATTATTGTTGTTGTTATTATTTTATTGCTGTTATTTATTATTATTATTATTATTATTATTATTACTGGTGGCAGCAGCAGTAGTATTAATAGAGGTGAAATCACTTTTAATTCTATTAATACTATTTTATTTCTATTTGTCATACTAAAATTATTGTTATTTCTCAAGTAACTATGATGTAAAAAAATATTGAATTTGTGGAACCCTGGTAAGAGATGGCCTGAAGGCCCTAAGCTGATCAGGTTAAATAAATAAATAACAAATGTTGAAGTGTCCTTAGTATTATTATTCACTTATTATTTTAGGTTTAGCATTTTAAATAACATTTATAGCTCTGAATTCATTATTAAACTGCAGCTTCAGGAGAATAAACATGTAAAAATCTTCCAACTCTTAATTTCTGCTATTTAAATGTGACTCTTGGGGCAGATCTAGGGACAAAGTGTAGATTCCTTTTTAGTTACATAAATCAGAAACATAGAATAGTAATAAGAAATAATGTTTGACATAGGTTTTGTGGGCAATAGCTTATGTAGTTAAATTCAAATCAGTGAACTGTATATGTGGTAATGCTTGTACATAATCAAGAATGATGTCAAAATTGATCTATGTTCCCAGATTAACTCCAAAACACACATGACATTTGGTAATAGAGAATCGATAACTACCTGGTCTTCCAGCTTTTCATCCAACAGTTCCAATATTATTTCCACCACTGCCATGTTATATCCTTCACATTCCAGCTCAGGTGGGCACAGTCTGTCTGCAAGTGTCAATAGTTCTGAATAGCAGCTCCCAGGAAGACTGACTAGTAAGTTTACTGCATGCCTGGAAAAAAATTAACAGCGTAGAGTAAGAAAGAATGAAGGTATCTATTTGCATTGCAAAGATCCCACTAATTGGTGTGTGCATGAAGTAATGGTTGTTGCTGCTGTAGTCTATAGTCCGAAGACTGGTTTGATGCAGCTCTCCCAACTAGTCTATCCCATGCAAATCTCTTCATATATATGTACAGGGTGGTGCACGATGTGTGTCACCATTTTGTCAATACAATCTGAAAGGAACATATACTACAATGAAGAGCCGTCTATCGAGATTTGTTCTAACTCAGCAAATGCTCAATATGTCCACCATTTTGTTTCCTAACTTCCTTCAAGCGTGAAGTTAGTGATTACCCTACGGCACATGTTTTCCGTAATTTAACTGGAAGCTTGAAGAATAAGTCTTCTGAGCTCCATTAAATCACGTGGACATTTCAGGAAAATTTTTTCCTTTAGGTACCCCCAAAGAAAAAAGTCACATGGATTGAGGTCTGGGCTATTGGGGGGCCAATTTTGTCCGTCATTGAAGTGACCTGGAAACCTGAGTGAAATGATCCGCATGTTGAAATGCTCGTGTAAAAACTCCAACACAGTGTTTGCAGTATGTGGCATTGCTCCATCTTGCATGAACCACTGCATGTTGAAGGGAAAGGTAGTAGCAAGAAGCTGTGGAATGAAGCTATTGCGAAGCATGCTCAAATACCGCTCGCTGTTCACAGTTTCTTCAAAGAAAAAGGGTCCAGTAAGTCCGTGACTGGAAATTGCTGCCCACGCTGTAATCCTCGGAGCATAATGCTGTCGTTCATAAAGCACTTGTGGGTTTTCAGTGGCCCACAAGCGTACATTCTGTTTGTTAACCACACCGTCTAAATGAAAATGCGCCTCGTCTGAAAACCAAACATTGTTGAGAGTTTCTTCCCTATCCTCCGCCCACTGAGCAAACAGTAGTCTCTGCTGCTTGTGTTCTTCAGTGAGATGCTGTGCACAGGTCATCTTGTATGGGCACATATGGAAGTCACTTTTAAGAATGTGTTGAATGGAGCATCTGGATATTCCCAGTTGCACTGCTGCCTTTCTACATGATTTCCCAGGATGTCTCTGTACAGCAACTCGTACCACTTCAATATTCTCTGGCGAAGAAACAGGCTTAGGCCGAGGTCACTTCACTTCCAATACTGTTACTTCCTGTACAAATTTATCGTACAACCTGTGGATGGTCTTCTTGCAAGGGACCCAACATGTGTTAAACTGTTGTCGAAAACGCCTCTGAGTCACAACAAGGCTTTTCGTTTCATGAAAAAGTAACACAATTGCCGATCGTTGCTGTGTCGTCAGTCTGCTGCTAACTAGTCTCCTAGCAGCAATATCGTGAATTACACATCATTTCGTAACTCATTTGTTTTTCCAAGCTCTGCTGGTAATGCTGTAGAGATCCTAGCGGGATATCTAATGTGCATCGTAAATTGTGAAAGAAACAATTGGTAACACATTTCGTGTGCTACCCTGTATCTACTGCAACCTGTATCCATTTAACTCTGCTTGCTGCATTCATGCCTAGGTCTCTGTCTACAGTTTTTGCCTTCATACTTCCTTCCTGCCTCAGGATGAGTCCTGTCAATCGATCCCTTTTTGTAGTCAATTTGTGCCAAAAACTTTCTTTTCTCCCAAATTCAATTCAGTATCTTTGATCTAATGTTAACTCCTGTGAATTACCAACAGCTTACCTTAAAAGGATTTAAAAATAGGAAATAGGCAGGAGGCACAAGAAAATAATTCTAACCACACAGCAGTCAACTAAAGAAGAAAATGTAGTACATTGTTATAAATCTCTCCAACATGGGATCATTTGAAGTTTATACAGTTTCTCAACTGAAGGAAAAAGTGAACATTACAAACAGGAAGCTGACAACAAAAGCGTCTCACTCACTGTACTACACTACAAAAACCAAGTAACTCCATGATTAGGTGCAGAGGATTATGCAATGCCGACAAGCCATTGTTTCATCCTCTGCTTAGGGCATTATTTGGATGCAGTATGGAGACGCATGGGATCAGCACACTTTGGACCTTGGAACTGTTACTTCTCATTCAAGCAGTTCTTCAGTTAATCTCACAAAGTGGAGTCCACCCTATTTCCGTCCTCCCATCTACCAAGGAATAACCCCTGGCAGTGCTGGGAATTAAGTCCAGGTTCTCTAGATGGCAGTCAGACATGCTGACCACTTATCCACGCAAGTTGACACACAGACTTGCACTGCTGATGCTACTATTACTTTATTTGTCTAACGGAGTTGTGAGGCTGATTTTTTGTGTTTACTGAAAAGCTGTTTTTGTTGCAACTGCTTTGTGTGGTTTGGAAAGTTATTTCAATATTCGGACTCTTGTTTCCAAGACATTCTTTATTCAACCTCTTGACTGTAATCTATTTGCTGGCGTATTTAAAGCTAACCGTACATTATTGTATGTATCTGGCGTTTCACTGGCAAATATTTTCCTTGATATTTAGCATTACCTGAAAAATTTCAGAAGAAAATTGCAAGCTCATCTGTTCAGCTACTTCTTTCATGGTTTAGTTTGTTTATTTTATGTTTCCAAATCTGCCATCATTATTTAAACATGAGATATTAAAGAAAGGTAGAATCTGGAAAAGTTG
Organism: Schistocerca nitens; assembly: GCF_023898315.1. Lineage (NCBI taxonomy): Eukaryota > Metazoa > Arthropoda > Insecta > Orthoptera > Acrididae > Schistocerca > Schistocerca nitens. The sequence goes on along the minus strand of NC_064621.1, from coordinate 443,168,017 downwards.
GAACAACAAGATTAAGAGTTTCAAAGGGAGCACTACGGTAACAGCTGACTTAACATATAATCAGGGCAGCAGATGAACAATTAGGCAAAAAGTCAATGTCCAGTATAAATCCTTTGAGATACTAAATATAATTGAAGAATGGAGAAATTATAAAAATGCAACAAAGGAAGCAAGTATAAAGAGGTACAGACATCTAAAAATGATTGAAAGAAAATGCAAAATGATAAAGCAGGAATGAATAGGAAAAAAAATAAAAATCACAAGAAACTTACATAACTAGGGAAACAGATGCTGTGTAAAGCAAAATTAAAGAAATCTTTCGAGAAAAGAGAAACACATGTATTTCAAGAGCTTAGATGAGAAAAACAAGTGTTAAGCAAAGAAGAGAAGGTGAAAGGTGGATGGGTACAGTAAAGGTAATTAATTAAGAGTCCCGTAATCACCCATGGGGAGCAATTTTTCCACTTACACAGCCAAAAGCAACCTCGATGTGTTAAGATTATTAAGAATCCATGCAAAAAAATCAAATTGCTTGAATAATTATTGAACATGTGGGAGAAAAATTATGATGAAAATTTGTAATTTTACTGTACATTAATAGAATAATGAATCTTGTATAGATCTTCTACAGAAAGGCTTATACATAGGTTATGTAATAACTTGGATGAGTCACACAATTACAAGAGCTCACTTTATCTTGTCACTGACTTTATGTATGTGATTATTATTGGATCATTTTTATACCTATCTTCACATTATTTGTCACATTTTATAATTAAGTAACGTACATATCGATATATGGTATATCTTCAATATAAGGAGATCTTTGGGCTGGGATGCCAAGTCACTTTGTATTTGTTGTTGTCATCTCATATGAACAGGATGATTGCTGCACTTATAAATTCTATGAATGAGATTTTTATTCTGTTTTTCATGTTCATTAAAATATTCAGCACCTTGTGTTTCAATATTCATGACAAATGAAATGTTTTAAGTGATTTTTGTAAGCATATTATTATGTCACTTCCAGGCACCAATTTGTGTTGTCTTAATGTTGTTCTACAAACTGTAATGTTATGTTGTTAGGTAGCAGATGATGGCTTTATGGCCAAAACTGGTAATATTAATAAAATCCAGTTAATGCAGTTCAGTGTCACGAGTTTTTTTTATATATCAGCTGCTGAAAATTACCTGAAAAAACCTAAAAAAATACATTTCACTCACCTTCACACACTCTCATATAGAAATAAGGTTTGCACAAACTTGTTGCAATCTCCTATACTGTGTGTTTAAAGGTCAACATCATTTCATCAATCACAGTGAACAAAATAATGGCATTTTATATACTAGCATTTTGTGGACGTCAATGAACTAGTGAGAACAATAATCTGAAGGAAAATTCCACCAAAGCTTCAGAAATGAGTTTACAATATTTGTCTGGATCTTGTCAGAATCACCCCATAAGCCTCACATCTCTAAACTCCTCTCTATCAAAAAATTCTTTCCACTATTGAATTTATCTGTCTATTATTGCCTTGCCAATACATGGTCATAACAATCACAGAATATTGCCCTATGTTGCATAACATTGTGTCTTGCTTCTTTTAAATACATAAAGCAGCTCTCGCTTTTACAATAACCATAAATAGACCTTTGTGGTACTTTCCAGTAAAACGTAACTGTTCTTGCTTTGCTTTGCATTTATAACAACACCAGTGCAGTTGAAAATACACAAAGGTGTAAAAAAGATCATATACATTTAAGTTTAGGTCCATGCAAAAAGTGTAAACAAGCAGTGTTTTATTGAAGTCATGTATTTGATGTTGAGCCCATGTGCAGTATGCTAGGCTCACTCCTGAAATGCTTCTACTCTATCCTTACCCCAATTAATCTTTCTTTGCAGGTCTGGCAAGAAAATGTCACCACTCCAAGAGAACAACAGATGTGTATGACAAAATCTGTGAAGCTCTTTACATAAGATATTTATGAACAGGAGAAAACTGAATAAAAACAGTTTCTGATGACTCAATACCTATTCTATTGCTTTAATAAAAGATGAATAAAATTAGTAGCTAGAGAATCATTCAATGGTCTTCAAGAAAAGAAGAAAGTTAATAGATCTGTATCCAAATATTATGAAGTTAAAGATAAGGCTCTAAGAAATGAGATGATGTTTACCCTGTGTTAGTTTCTCACACCAAATCTGTTTTGATAGATTCTAGGAAAACTGGAAACATAGCAGATGACACCAAGAAGTTGTAGAATAGCGCTCTCGCTCTCTCTCTCTCTCTGTCTCTCTCTTTTAATGTGTGATTATTTGAGTACTAAACGTGTAATTATTTGAGGACACAGTCCATCTTCTCAACACGTCTAACTGCCATGCAGAGGACCTGGGTACGATTTCTCAGATTGTGATGGATTTTTCCTTGGAGGACTGGAATTGGAACCTCCACCCCATTAGGCTGATTGAGGAACTACTCAGCCTTCACAAACTTCAAATATCTTATCACCCCTAGCCTTCCTGACTTGGTTCTTAACAACATATCATACCTGTAATAATGATGATGATGATGATGACATATTTGGTAGGAAACATAGCCCCCCCCCCCCCCACACACACACACACGACAATCCAATCTTTAATCTAAAAGTTTTATTCAAAGGGAAACAATACTATGAAAGACGCAAAAATAGTACAGCAGCAATCAAACCTGGCTGATTACTGCACTTACGAAGAATGAGCCAGACACTCTGTAACATAAAAGTTTAGGCCAGAGCAATTCACAAAATTTTAAAACACATATCACACTCATCCTGGCATCCGATAAAGTAGAATGCAGTACCACACATAAATTTACAGCTACCCTCTCACCAGAATAATAAAAACCACTTTGTTAAAATAAGGCACAGTGAAATGCACAAGCCACATGGGCAACAAAAAATTAATCATCCAGCCCAAATAAAGAGCCATATATAAGAGTACTAAGTACTATACAGAGACAAGTTAATGACATATTTCCTTCATGACTGGACAGAGGAACAAAATGGATGGGGCCATTGGTTTCACAGCTTGCAGTTGATTATCCCTCACCTTTAGTCACTTTTCCTCTCACTGATGAATGACTTCATGAGTAAATAGCCTGTAAGAGCAACTCTGACGACGAATGGGTAATTCATTACGTAAAGGGAGATGAAAAACCAGTAGTCATGTGGTACTGGAATGTGATTGTAGGGGAAGGAGTACAAGAAAGGGTTGCAGGAGAACATGGGCTTGGTGCTAGGAATGAGAAAGGAGAACGACTAATTGAGTTCTGCAAAAATTTCCAGATGGCAATAGTGAATACTCTGTTCAAGAAACACAAGAGAAGGAGGTATACTTGGAAAAGGTCAGGGCATAAGGGAAGATTTCAGTTAGTTTACTTCATGGTCAGACAGAGATTCTGAAATCAGATACTGGATTGTAAGGCAGACCCAGGAGCAGATATAGACTCAGATCACAATTTAGCAGGGTTGAAGAGTACGCTGAAGTTTAAGAGACTACTCAGGAAGAATCAATGCACGAAGAAGTGGGATACGGAAGTACTAAGGAATGAGGAGATACGCTTGAAATTCTCTGAGCTGTAGATACTGTGATAAGGAATAGCTTAGTAGGCAACTCAATTGAAGAGGAATTGACATCTCTAAAAAGGGCAATCACAAAAGTTGGAAAGAAAATCACAGGTACAAAGAAGCCAACTGCAAAGGAACCATGGGTAATGGACAGCTGATCAACAAAAGAAGGAAGTACAAAAATGTTCAGGAAAATTCAGGAATACAGAAATGTGAGGGTCGTCCAATAAGTAGTGCCCCACATAAAAAGCCCTTAATATACATTAACAAGTGCCCTTGTTGGTGCCTCACATTTGGTGTTTGTTCTGAACAGTGGTGAAGATTCGAACCATTCTGGCAGATGGCAGAGCCTTAGTACAGGGTCAAAATGGCGTCTACATATGACTCACGTTACAAGCAGCGTGCTGTTATTGAATTCTTGAAACCGTGATGGACATCCACAAATGTTTTTGTGCAGTGCATGACAATGCTGCAGTTGATAGTACAGTTGGATGATGGGTAAAGGAAGTTACAGCCTCAGGAAATGCAGAAACAGAGCTCCATGATCAGATATGCTTGGGATGTCCCATCACTGCCACTGCTCCAGATATGCTCAATCATTCACCCTCAGACTTCCATCTCTTTGGGCCACTTAAAAATTCTCTATGGGGAACACAATTTGAAGATGACGAGAGTGTCAGTCATGCAGTGAAAATATGGCTATGCCTACAGGACAAGAGCTTTTACCAGCAGGGAATATATGCTCATCCACAATGTTGGCATACAGCCACAGAATGTGACGGAGACTACGTAGAAAAATAGGACATGGACAAGACATGTTGACGTACATTATCACCAAATTCTGACTCTTAACAATAAATATGTTCTGACAAAAAAAAAGTGGCGCATTACTTATTGGAACAGCTCTCGTAAAATTTACTTAGGAATGAAATAAATAGGAAGTGCAGGGAAGCTAAGGTGAAACAGCTGCATGAAAAATGTGAAGAAATCAAAAAAGAAATGATTGTCAGAAGAACTGAGTCAGCATACAGAAAAGTCAAAACAACCTTCTGTGAAATTAAAAGCAATGATGGTAACATTAAGAGTGCAATGGGAATTCCACTGTTAAATACACAGGAGAGAGTGGATACATGGAAAGAGTACACAGATGTCCTCTATAAAGAGGAAGACTTGTCTGATGATGTGACAGAACTTAAAACAGCTTTGGAAGACTTAAGATCAAATAAGTAAGAAAGGATACACAAACTCCATCAGAATTCCTAAAATCACTGGGGGAAGTGGCAACCAAACAACTATTCACCTGGGTGTGTACAATGTATCAGTCTGGCAATATATCATTTGACTTTCGGAAAAATATCATCCACACAATTCTGAAGATTGAAAGAGCCAACAAATCTGAGCCTGCTTAACAGCTTCCGAATCAAAGTTGCTGACAAGAATAATATACAGAAGAATGGAAAGGAAAACTGATGATGTGTTAGATGATGATCAGTTTGGCTTTAGGAAAAGTGTGGGGATCAGAGAAGCAGTTCTGGTGTTGAGTTTGATAATGGAAGTGAGACTAAAGAAAAATCAAGACATGTTCATGTTCATAGGATTTGTTGACCTGGAAAAAGCATTCAACAGTGTCAAACAGTGCGAGATGTTCAAAATTATGAGAAAATTAGGGATAAGCTAATGCAGAAGATGGGTAATATACAATATGTACAAGAGCCAAAAGGAAACAATAAGAATTCAATAAGAATGGAAACCAAGAATTAAATGCTCAAATTATAAAGGGTGTAAGACGGGGTTGTAATCTTTTGCTCCTACTGTTCAATCTACACATCAAAGAAATAATGGTGGAAATTAAAGGAAAGTTCAACAGTAGAATTAAAATTCAAGGTGAAAGGACATCAATAATAAGATTCACTGATGACATTGCTATTCTCAGTGAAAGTGAAGAAGAATTACAGGACCTTCTGAATGGGATGAAGAGTCTTCCGAGTACAGAAAATAGATTGAGATTAAATTGAAGAGATAAAAGTAATGAGAAAAAGCAGAAATGAAAACAGCGAGAACCTTAACATCAGGACTGATGATCATGAAGTAGATGAAGTTAAGGAATTCTGCTACCTAGGCAGCAAAATAACCCATGACAAACTGAGCAAGGAGGACATAAAAAGCAGACTAGCATTAGCAAAAAGAGCATTTCTGGCCAAGAGACATCTGCTAGAATCAAACATAGGCCTTAATTTGAGCAAGACATAGCTGTGAATGCACATCTGGAATACAGAATTGTATGGTAGTGAAACACTGTGAGAAAACTGGACCAGAAGAGAATCGAAGTGTTCTGGTGTAACCAAAAGTGCCAGAACGAAGATAAAGAACGGAAGACCAGAGAAGGCAGTGAGACGACGTCAGCCAATGGTGCGCTGATTAGGACCACACCACGACCAGAGCGACATCTGCAAGAAGTGAATATAAGCGTCACTCCTGCCAGCCTCGGCTGCTCAGATCAGCTCAGTATACAGACATTAGTGGAATGTATTTGCAGAGCATAGCACGGCATAGCTGAGAGTGTTACAATCCATGTCCATTGCTTGTTTGGACTTTATCTATTGTGTCGAGCATTACTTGTTTGTATGTTGCCCATTGTGTGTGACTACTCCTTTACATCTCCAAGTTAAGTATTGTCAATTTTATTTATTGAAATAAAACTACTAATGTTACTTGCTTGAATTGCTGTATAGCATTCCAAGAACACAGCATCCTTTAAGGCACCCTATACAAGACAAGTGGGCAAAAGCCAAAAGCTGACAACAAGAATCCTCCGAACTCCCTGCTGACAGCCACGGACATATTTTTGCAGGCACCTTAATTCTCTCGTCTTTACTTTGCAGGAGCGTTCGCCACTTTTGCTAATCAGTGATTTCAGATGGGCGATGCAGAACTTTTCTCCGATTTTGTCATTATTTAGATTGCTTGCCTTGCATATTTTTTGTATTTATGTCTTCCAACATGCCCAACAATCCTGTCCCACCCCCTATTCTGGCATCACAGCCGCAAGTGTTAGAAGCCACACAGCTAATGCAGATGTTTCAGTTTTGGACGCAGCAAATATCAGCACTACTCAACATGGTGCAGCATCTACTTGCCAACACTGCACGCCCGACGGTACAAGCACTGCCTACTACAGCTGCTATACCATCTTTTTGACAGTTTTGTGACCAAGAAGAGGAATAGCTCGAGTGGTTATCACAGTCTGACACACATTTACTGGCCCACAATGTACCAGGTACTGTGAAAATTCCTTATCTATTATCTACAGTAGGAAGTGCAGTGCTTCGCCTCATGCAAAAACTTTTTCCTAACACCACTCCGAATGAACTTGATTATGGCCAGGTTGTACAGTCACTAACAAACTATTACGACCAACAAGTGAATGTGGTAGCAGCTAGGTATCAATTCTTTAACAGCAAAAAATGGTCAGAACAAACTTATCTTGAGTGGGTAACAGATTTGCAATGTATGACAGGGAAATGGAAATTTAAATGTGTTTGCGGTGCTTTATATTCAGATGTTATGTTACGTGATGTGATTGTGTACAATGTACCTAATGTCAAAGCCAGAGAACAAATTTTGAAACAGTCCGATCCATCATTTCAGCAGGTAATGCAAATACTAAATCAGTACGATTCCGGTGCCTATTCGGCTCATAAATTTGAGCAGCCAGCTATTTGTCGGGTTGAGTCCCTTAGCTGCGATTACCCCATTCTGCACTGGTGGTGTGCGCTAAGCACACCGAGTAAACAATCTTCCATGTCGCATACACAGTTCAGTAAACAGGCGGCTACACAGGCAAACAGAATTAAGTCTTGCCCTAGGTGTTATTCATGCCACAAACACCAAGACTGCCCCTCTCGACAAGTTCAGTGTTATGCTTGTTCTAGGAAGGACATGTGAAAATCCATATGTTTGCAATGGAACAAACATAAGAATTCAGCCCACTCACAAAATTCTAGTCACAAGGCCCATGTCATTAATGTGGTATATTCCAAGTCTGCAACTAGCAAGCGTGCAGTTTCTACAGTGATACGTCAGTCAAATAAACTTTTTGTTCATTTACTTATTTGTGGGAAACATGTGAAATTTCAGTTGGACACAGGTGCCTCTGTCACATTGCTAAAGTGTCACACATATGAACTGTTAGGCTCTCCACACCTGTCTAAAACTAGCACACAGCTGACAGATTATAATGGACACGACATTCCCGTTCTTGGAACATGTACTTTGCCTGCCATGTATCGCTCGCATATGCTAACGGAAATTTTTACAGTGCTACAATCACACGAGTGTGAGAATATATTTGGTCTTGATTCTTTTGATTTGTTTGGCTTTAACATTCAGGACAATGTGTTGTCAGTGTCCGCATTCAATGCAAAAGACAGTGTAGCTAGCATGCTAAAAGAATTCCTGGAATTCTTTCCTGGAGGTTTAGGAAAAGCTAACCATTTTGCTGCACATATTACGCTGAAAGACAATGCTCAGCTGAAATTTTGCCAGGCCAGAACTGCTCCCATTGCATTATGGGACAAAGTCACTGCTGAACTTAAGGAATTGCAAGATCCTGGAGTTATAGCGCCCATATCAGCCAGTCAATGGGCTAATCCACTGGTTTTTCTCCCCAAACCTTAAGGTCGCATTCTCCTAGGTGTTGACTTTAAGTCAACCCACAAATTGTCATTGATACCATCCATTGCCACGCCCAGAGGATCTCATCGACAAATTAGGCACTGGATGCTACTTTTCAAAAATTGATTTGCGCTCGATGAAGAATCTCAAAACGTGTGTGTAGTTAATACTCATATGGGCTTGTTTAAATATTTGCATTTGTCTTTTGGCAGTGCTTCCACACCCGCCATTTTCCAACAGTATTTGGAACAGCTGACTGCACAAGTGCCAAACTGTTCAAACTATTTGGACGATATTGTTGTAGCAGGTTGTACACCTGAAGAACATATTGCAAATTTACATGCTTCGTTTCAAGTGTGTAGACTGGACAAGTGTGATTTTTTTTAAAACCTGAGTTGCAGTATCTTCGTCATGTCATAAATCAGTCAAGGTGTACATCCTCTTTAGTTGCATTTGTTAACCATACGCGACTTGCCAGTTCCTCGCAATATCACAGAACTGCAGTCAGCCTTAGGGAAAATGAACTATTACATTCAGTTCATACGGACTGCTGCACAAATCACAGCTCCATTGCATCGCTTGCGTGGCAAGAATGTCCCCTTAGTTTGGAGTGCCAAATAGCTTTTCAAAAACTTAAAGATGCATTGCTCAGTGATCGATGCTTAGTTCACTTTGATCCTGACAAACCAGATGTATTGGAAGTTGATGCTTCCTCTTATGGAATCGGTGCAGTGCTTTCACACCGAATTGGTGATAAAGACAGACCTACTGCTTTCGCATCAAAAGTGTTGTTCAAAGCTCAGTATAACTATTCACGAATTGAGAAAGAGGCAATGGCTATTGTATATGGTGTCACCAAATTCCACCACTATTTGTATGGCAGACAATTCCACTTTGTAACGGATCACAAACCTCTGCAGTCATTTCATCCGACGACTCCAGTTCCTGTACAAACTGCCCAAAAATTGCAAAGATGGGCTTTGTTGTTGTCTCAATACCAGTATGAGATTGCGTATCGTCTGACAGCTAAACGTGATAATGCGGACACACACATTCACGTCTTCCAATTAGACATGACATAGACTTTGACGCTTCTGCTGCAACTTGTTGTCACATCTCAGGATTCTGAATTGCTTCAGTTATTTCTACTGCATTATAGAAAAATTGCACAGGCCATGGAAGCTGATTCATATTTGAACATTTTGCTCAAGTACATTCTCACATCTTGGCCTCATTCCTTGCATAGCACAAAGAATTCTGTAGTTTGCAAAATGAAGTGTTGCAGTTACTTCACCGACACTGGGGCATTGTTTGTATGAAACAGTCAGTGCGTCAACACTGTAACAGGCATGGTATGGACACCCAAATAGAACAGACGACGTCACAGTGTCACAAATGTGCCGAAAATCAGTCTGCTCCACCACAAAAATGCTCTTCTTGGCTTAAGTCGCAATCACCATGGCAACGTGTGCATATAGACTTTGCGGGACTTTTTTGGGACACTCATTGGTTGATTGTGGTTGACCCATATAGCAAGTTTCCTTTTGCTGTACCAATGAACTCGACAACATCACATAGCACAATTCAGGTTTTGTCATCCATTTTTTGCCTCGAAGGTTGACCTGAAATACTAGTGTCAGGCAACAGACCTAAGTTCACCTCAAATGAATTTGAAACATTCTGTGAGTGCAATAGCATAAAGCATCTAAACAGTGCACCATTCCATCCTTAGTCCTAACCAGTGCACCATTCCATCCATAGTCAAAACGGCAAAGTTGAACGTTTTGTCAGAACTTTCAAGCAGCAGATGGCCAAACTTCGGTCCGCACACACCAGGGATCAAGCACTGCAACAGTTTCTCATCTCATATCATTCCCACCCATGGGATGGACCATTGCGGTTGGAATTGCTTCATGGCCATCGCCATCGCACACTATTCCACCTTCCTCAGCATCCGGTGGCGAAGGGAGGCTGCAAGTATCGCTTCGCACCACATGGTATTGTCTTTTACAGGGTCTTTAGCGGAAGCAGACGGTGGATGTGAGGCGGGATCATCCATTGACATGCATGTATCATGTCCAGATGGTTTGCAGCACCGCCATCAAAATCAGCTTCACCTCTGTAACATACACGATGATCTTTCAGTCTCTCTTCCCCCAGATTCACGGGTCCAGAGGACAGCGCGGCCACAGCAGCCACCAGGTGGTGTCATCATGACACCTTGGGTCGACCCCATGGAGACGCAACCTTCGCCTCCTCTCGTCCTATCAATCGAGCTGCACCCGCCCACAACACAGCAGTCATCGCCTTCTTCATCCGGCTCATGAGAGCAGGAAGTGGATGCATACCTTTCTGGTCATTTTCTGGTGGGCGTTACCACCAGGGGGACTTACCATATGGGATGAGAAGGAAAGAAGTCTTTCCTTATCATCCCATATGGTAAGTCTCCCCTGACCCACAGTTCTGGGTGACTTTCCCGTAATCTACTTCTTTTCCAAGACCTCTTCAGCCCTTTCCCCTCACCCCTCTTCCTTCTGCCCGGAGAAGGAGCCACTAGCTCTGAAAGATTGCCAATTACAACTGTCTTGTGTGTGTGGTGTGTGTTCTGCCGCTGCTTGGTGAGTAAATTTTTTATCTATCCAATTAAATAATTTTGTCTTTTAGTTATGCAACTTACATATTCAATTCAGCTGGGTTACTTGATTTGAGAAGCAACAGTTGATATAAAATTGCACCCAAACGTATGTGGTGTGGTTCTTCTTCAGTCTGATTTACTCCAAGAGAGAGATTGAATAACACTTTCAAAATCTCACAGACAAACTGGACTTGTTCACCCTGAAACATAAAAGCATATAAACTGCTTTTGCAATGCTATTCTGTAAATGAACACTAAAATATTAAATGTTTGGAGAACAGCAGTAATAACTCAGCTTCCGTTGCAGAAATAGCTTAGACTTGCAAGAAATGCAAAACAATAATTCACCAGATCTGTACAAAGATGAAAAATGATTGGCATAAATATGATAGAAGAGAACATTATATTGACTTCATTGTTTTAAAAATGTCAGTTCTTGTAATTTAATTCATTTAAGGTTAGTTATTGTAATACTAAACTGTAAATAAACATGCTATAGCTAAACCAGAATGGCAATTCTTGTGTGAATGGCTGGAAATACACACATGATACCAAGCTTCCAGAATATGTTCAAAGCGTGCAAACAGTTTTCTTTAGATAACTAATAACTGGGGAGAACTGGGATATGGGCTCCGTAGAGGATAGTTCTACAAATGTTTTGTAAACACACAAAATGCTTTAAACAGTTTATAGTTGTTTAAGATTAAATGAGTGAGGCAGGAAACTGAATATGAACTGCAGAAGAAATTAGACAGAGGTCAAAGACTATTGAGTTATGTATCATAAATTAGAAAGAGAGAACAGAGATAAAATTACAAAGAATAAGAATACAATTTATGAAAGAGAAATATTTTGTAGAAATTAACACAGTATAGGAAAAATTCATTAGAGGGACTTATGGCACAGCATGTAAAAGGATAATAAATTTTTCTCTCTTTATTTGATAGTAACTTCTTTTTGCATATCCTTTTATACACAGAAACATTCAATTGAGAAAACTAATAAATTATGGGAGAGAATTTCTGGCCAGTTATCACCTTCAGGAGGCAAAATGTATAGTACTGTTGATAGAAATGTGTGTAAATAAAACTGAACCATTATCCAAGCTTTCATTACTAATATATCCTTCTTTAGGGAGGGAAAAGGGATAGTTTGAGGAAGGTTTAAAAGGAAGGGTAGGTCAGTCAGACACTGGTGAATCCTTCTCATCCTATTAGTTCAGTAAGTTTGGTCCTGTGACCTTGGATAGTGCAGCACTTTGATTTTTATATGTGTCTATTGGTAATAAAACTCATTTTACCTCCTAAAAATAACTACTGAGCACAGATTCTGTTCCATAATTTGTTACTTATCAACAGTAGCTTCCAATCCCATCATGATAATTATACAAGGGAATACACATCACATGGCAATGTGGTGAAAGGAGAAGCTTGTTACTGTTATTGTTGTGGTTTTCAGTCCAGAGACTAGTTTGATGTAGCTCTCCACAGTAACCTATCACGGTCGTCTGTCCTGTGCACGCGTCATCTCCAAATAATTACCACATCCAACATCCATCTGAACCTGCACACTGTACTCATTCCTTGGTCTCCCACTACAATTTTTAACCCCCAACATTCATCTCCAAATTCAATCAATCGATCCTTCCTTTTATTCCAGATGTGCCATAAATTTCTTTTCTTCCCAACTCAGGTTCAGTACTTCCTCACTATTTCTGCAATCTGTAGTTCAGCTTTCTTCTATAGCATAATATTTCAGAAGCTTCTATTCCTTTTTTTCTGAAATACTTTTCATCTACATTTCACTTCCGCACAAGACAAATATCATCACAATCCTACCTAACACTTAAATTTATACCAGGCTTTAACAAATTCCTCTTTCTCAGAAACGCAGAAACAATTTTGTTCTACAGTCAGTCTGCATTTTGGTTGAGGTCATCGGTCTTCTGCATTTTATAATGTTTCTACTTCAGTCATCATCAGTTATTTTGCTGCCCGAATAGCAAAACTCATCTACTACTTTTAGTGTCTCATTTCCTAATCTGTTTCCTTCAGTATTGGATGATACAATATGACTGCATTCCATTATCCTATTTTTCTTTTGTTGATGCTCATATTATAACCTCTTTTCAAAGCACTATCCATTTCGTTCAACTTCTCTTCCAAGTCCTTTGCTGTCTCTGACAGAATTGGAATGTCATCAGTAAACCGTTCAGTTTTTACTTTTTATCTTCCTGAACTTTCATCATTCCCTCTCCAAATTATTCTTTGGTTTCCTTTATTACTTCCTCAATGTACAGATTGTTAAACTGGTTACAACCATATCTCACTCCCTTCTCAACTACTGCTTGCCTTTCATGTTCTTTGACTCTTATAACTGCTGTCTGGTTTCTTTATAAACTTTATATATCCTTCAGCTCCCTGTATTTTATCCCTTCCATCTATGCAATTTCAAAGAGCATGTTCCAGTCAACATTGTTACGAGTTTTATCTAAGTCTACAAATATTATAATGTAGGTTTGCCTTTCTAAAACCGAATTTCCAACATAAGTTGTGGGACCAGTTTTGCCTTGCATGTTTCTACATTTCTCCGGAACCCAAACTGATCTTCCCAGATGATAATTTCTACCAATTCTTCCATTCTTCCACAAATAATTCATGACAGTATTTTGCAACTATGACTTACTGAACTAACAGTTTGGTAATATTTGCACCTATGAGTAGTTGCTTTCTTTGGAATGGGAATTGTTACATTCTTCCTGTCTCATACATCTTGCACAGCAGATGGGATATTTTTGCCATGGTTGCCTCTTCCAAGGAATTCTGAGGGAATGTTGTCTACTGCATGGGGATTGTTTTGCCTCATGTCTTCCAGCACTCTGTCAAACTGTTCTCACAGTAACACATCTCACCTTATCTTCGTATACTCCCTCTTCCCTTTCTATAATATTGTTTTCAAGTTCATGTCTCTTGTAGAGCCCCTCTACACATTCCTTCCATCTTTCAGCTTTCCCTAGTTTGTCTAGCACTTGCTTGCCATCTGAGATTTTGAGAACCATACAGCTGCTTCTCCTTTTTTCAGAAGGTCTCTTTAATCATCCTGTAGGCAGTATCTATCTTTCTTCACTAGTTACACATGCTTCTGCAGCCTTGCATTTGTCTTCTAGCCATTCCTGCTTAGCCATTTTGCACTTTCTTCCAATCTCATTTTTTATGTGTCTGTATTCCTTTTCAACTGCTTCACTTACTGCATTTTTATAATGTCTCCTTGTATTGATTACATTCAATATCTCCTCTGTTATTCAAGGATTTCTAATAAGACTTTCCTTTTCACCTACTTGATCATATGCTGCCTTCACTATTTTATTTCTATTACCCATTCATCTTCTATTGTGTTCTCTTCCCATTGTTTTGGTCAAATGTTGCCTAATGGTCCCCCTGAAACTCTCAAAAACTTCTGGTTCTTTCATCTTATCCAGGTCTCATCTCCTTAATTTTCTACCTTTTCAATTTTTTAAGTTTTAACTTCCAGTTCATAACCAATAACTTATGGTCAGAGTCCACATCTGTTCCTAATAATGTTTTACAGTTCGTGTAAAATGTCATGGGAAATTTATTTCCCCCAATGCGCCAGATGTACCCATTATTTCCAACTCATATGTTATAATGATTTTACCTAAGACCATGGATCATTGCGAAATGAAACACCAACAAAGGTTTCTAACTTTTAATGTAAACCTTGATTATTTCAGTGTTTGATAATATTTGTTGTTGCTTCTCACTCCACCACACCTCTATAAGAGAACATTGGACATTTGAAATTTTCTTTACTAATTCAGATTTTTCAGTGGGTTTCTTATTATTGTTAACTAATTGCTTTTTTACACTGTAGGAGCAATATCACTATATACAACTGTTACAATTAGATTAATAATATTTCATCCCACATTGAAAAAAAATGGGGTTGAATATTTTGTGTCTCATTGTGCCCACTCTTCCACTACAAATTGACAAATATAAAAGAAAGTGAAGCAACCACCAAAACTGTTCAAATCAAGACAGACACAACAAAAAGGCTGCTAGACATTTAAGCTTTCAGCCAAAAGACCTTCTTCTACAGTAGGAAACACACACACACACACACACACACACACACACACACACACACACATATATATATATATTCATACAAGCACAACTCTCACACACATGACCACTGTCTCTGGCCACTGAGGCCGTTCTCAGTGGCTTGAGAAAGTGGTCGCGCGCGTGTGTGTGTGTGTGTGTGTGTGTGTGTGTGTGTGTGTGTGCGCGCGCGTGTGCGTGTGTGTGTGTGTGTTTTCTTCTTTGGAAGACAGCCTTTTGGTTGAAAGCTCAAATGTATATTGATCTTTTTGTTGTGCCTGTCTGGGATGCAACATCTCTTCTTTATTCCATATTTTGAAATGTGGTAGTATGAAGCAAAACAAGAAAAAAAGGCCATGGGTTCTAAAATGCATACCTTAAAAGCTATTCAATTCTGTGAAATGCATCTTGTGTGTTAAGCTCTTTTCTATTATGACTATTCTACAGAATGCCATAAACAAACAAGAATACAATATTTATTGAGAAACAGCAGAGCTTCCAATGTACCAAACTGCATTAAATCAGACACGACTGTAAACATCGCTGCAAATCAATCTGTCACCACAATCTTTATTTCGCACTAACATTCATTGTTTTTGCTAATCAGGATGTATAGCAAATGAAAAGAATGTGCACAGAAGGGGAAATATGGGCTTGGAAATGGGCATGTGCGGTAAAGATAAGTAAAACAACACTCTAAGGATTAATTTACAGATATTTGGCCACACTTATGATGAAGAATGAAGATTAGTGTATACATTTAAGAAATTTCACATTATTTACCATTAGAGGTTTCCCTTTGGATTGTTTCAGTATTAAGTCCAAGCTCGCCACTAAATATGTATACCCATGAAGAGGGCCCCGCAGTGTGGGTCTCACTGATGAACACAGAGCAGTAATCAAAAACAAAAGCTTCATGTCAAAATATTTGAGAGTAATAGGCCAGCCACCTTCAGGATATGTTCGCATCCGTATAATCACTGCTTCCACAGCATGATTTTGGCCACAAATCGCTTGAGCTTGTTGACTGTTATACACAATATTGCAGAGAGCCTTTAATGCCTCAAGCATCACTGAAACAAAGAAATAATTAATGAATAAATAAATGAAGAGAAAGAAAATGACACACACACACTTTGTAAATACATCTTCATAATTATGACAATGAATTTATTTTGGTAACTAGATCATCCTGTTTAGTCAAGCTTGGAGAGTAGTTAATAAAATAAGGATTTTTCTTCTTGCCACAGCAAGCACAAAACAAAGAAAACTCTAGCTGAAAACTAAATTAAATATGTCACCTAATGCAAATTTTGGTACACAATGTCCCTTTCCAAATGCAAAAACAGGGAGTAGATCAGTAAAATGTTAATCCAGTGTGTCTCAAATGCAGGAAAACACATTCCCAGCAAGATTATGCAGGGAAAGTGCTCCCTCTTTTAAATATGCATTCCTGATTATGCCAGTGTGGACAGCACAGTTTTGGTGAATGCTATGGCTGTTGCAAAAATTTTATTAAGTGCACAGAGAAATAATTGTAGCTATGGACATAGTTTTACTTTCCAGGGTTACTAGATGTATGAGTGCAAATTAAACTATTAACCCTTTGAATGTCAAGGTAATGATCTATTGTCACCCCTACTGATGCTAATACTGTCAGGATGCCAATTCGTTGCTACTCTGCTTTGTATTGTTTATCTTACAGAATCGGGTGCTAGATGGTGTTGGCGTGCTGATTACAGATGCTCTTTGACTCGAGCTGTACGTAGGTTGATAGCCATCGACAATTGGGCATCATTTCAGTGAAATATTAGCGTTCGATTATTCCACTTTTGCATCGTATGTTTACTGACGTCGTGTTTCGCAGTACATGTTTACATTCTGTTATTGCATTCTACATTCTTGTTTTTGCACACTTCTGTTATTTATCATTGTTTCTGTGTGTTTTTATTCATGTTAAGCGTTTACAGTTTGTTTATTTTCTCTGCTTTTTGTGAAGAATGTGACCTACACCAGGCCACAGCAGAGGACTTACCTACGAAGAAATTTGTGAACTTTTAGAATGTACTAATGATACAGAATGTTTAAGCAAAAGTAGCAACAGTTCAGAAAGTGACAGTGATGTACTTGATGATATTGTGAACGAAAGTGAAGATGAAATGGAAGATGTACAATACACGGAAGTGATTGTACCTGAAACACTACAGCCATTGCCACATCCATTTCAAGAGATGCCAGGACCAAAACATATGCCGCCAGCAGGATCTCCTGTGACAGAATATTTCAATCTATTCTTTACTACAATGTTGCTGCAGCTTATTGTAACTGAAACAAATCGCTCAGCTAAACAGTTTGTAACTAAACATGCTACATTGTCCAAACCATATAAGAAGTGGAAGAATGTGACAAGTACCGAGGTAAGAAGTTTTATTGCTTGCATACTAAATATGGGACTCAATGAAAGGCCCACAATACTCTCATACTGGAGCACAAAACCGCCACTGGCATTTCCATGGTTTGGTAAAATGTTTTCTGCCCACCGATTTAGGCATCTTATGAAATTCTTTCATCTTGTGGATAGTGAGAAATGTCCAGCACCAGACCATCCCGATTATGACCCACGTATCAGGTACCAGCCATTGGTAGATCATGCTAATAATATATTTAGACATCATTACACACCTCATGAACAACTTAGTATTGATGAGAGTCTAGTTGGTACTAAATGTCACACTTCCCTATTACAGTATTTGCAACTGATGATCGTCGTGGTTCTCTGGATTTGAGAAAACTTCCAGAGAAGAAAGAGTCAAGATGCTGTGTGTGTACTAGTGAGGGAAGGAAAAGAAGGTCAAGAACTGTTTGCAATAGATGTAATACTGTAGACACGGAAATTCTGTAATGTTGTCTTCAAATAAATAATTATTATCTTTCTAAATAATAACACAAATTTCATATCCCTCATGTCATTTTACTCACAAATGTGTGTATATTCTATGCACTGTAGTTAGCCTTCTTAAATTGAAGCGCAGTGTTGGATATATGGAATCAAAGTCAAATTTATAATACAAAAAAAAATTATTTGGACTGTCACAATCAAATTCATTTGAAACATTATGCCATAATATTCTACATACTTTTATAGATAAGTGGTAATTTTTTCATATTTTTAAAGTGAATACTGTATGATATAAGGCACTTTACTGCAACCTACATCCTTCTGAATCTGCTTAGTGTATTCATGTCTTGGTCTCCCTCTACGATTTTTACCCTCCACGCTGCCCTCCAGTACTAAATTGGTGATCCCTTGATGCCTCAGAACATGTCCTACCAACCGATCCCTTCTTCTAGTCAAGCTGTGCCACAAACTTCTCTTCTCCCCAATCCTAGTCAATACCTCCTCATTAGTTAAATGATCTACCCATCTAATCTTCAGCATTCTTCTGTAGCACCACATTTCGAAAGCTTCTATTCTCTTCTTGTCCAAACTAGTTTCAATTCCATACATGGCTACGCTCCATACAAATACTTTCAAAAACGACTTCCTGACACTTAAATCTATACTCGATGTTAACAAATTTCTCTTCTTCAGAAACGCTTCCCTTGCCATTGCCAGTCTACATTTTATATCCTCTCTACTTCGAACATCATCATCAGTTATTTTGCTCCCGAAATACCAAAACTCCTTTACTACTTTAAGTGTCTCATTTCCTAATCTAATTCCCTCAGCATCACCCGACTTAATTCGACTACATTCCATTATCCTTGTTTTGCTTTTGTTGATGTTCATCTTATATCCTCCTTTCATGACACTGTCCATTCCGTTCAATTGCTCTTCCAAGTCCTTTGCTGTCTCTGACAGAATTACAATGTCATCGGCGAACCTCAAAGTTTTTATTTCTTCTCCATGGATTTTGATACCTACTTGGAATTTTTCTTTTGTTTCCTTCACTGCTTGCTTAATATACAGATTGAATAACATCGGGGAGAGGCTACAACCCTGTCTCACTCCCTTCCCAACCACTGCTTCCCTTTCACATCCCTCGACTCTTATAACTGCCATCTGGTTTCTGTACAAATTGTAAATAGCCTTTAGCTTCCAGTATTTTACCCCTGCCACCTTCAGAATTCGAAAGAGAGTATTCCAGTCAACATTGTCAAAAGCTTTCTCTAAGTCTACAAATGCTAGAAACGTAGGTTTGCCTTTCCTTAATCTAGCTTCTAAGATAAGTCGTAGGGTCAGTATTGCCTAATGTAGCATAACAGTATGAATACGCAAGATATTTTTAGCACACACCACTCCAAATCGGTTGACTGCAAAATGGTTAACAAATACTGCTCAAAAGCTTTTCCTTTTGTTAATAATGTAATTTATATGTATTATAAAAGTGTGTGTGTGTGTGTGTGTGTGTGTGTGTGTGTGTGTGTGTGTGTGGGTGGGCACGTGCATGCGCGCCACATCTCCTTCTAAACCACTGGACCGATTTCAACCAAACTTGGTACACATATCCCTTACTGTCAGACAACAATCAACAATTGCTGTGGGGGGTAAAAACCGACCACCTAGCAGAGTTCAGGAGATATGACATCATAAACAATGCGATGAAGAGAAAAACTGCATCTTTCACAATGTTTAAATGTATTACTTCTGTGTCAATAACCATAGTCACAATAAATTTCACGAGCAGTATCTGCATGTGTTGCTAAATGTGTGAGCACAAGTATATCACGGTATCACTCACAGTTCAGAAGATATGGAGTCATTAACAGTGAGATACATGGAATACTGTCTCATCATGCATGATATTTAAATTTATCACTTCTTTGTTACTAACTTTATTCACATCATATTTCACTGACAGTATCCAAATATGTCCCTGAATGTACCTACACAAATATATCATACTATGACACATAGTTCAGAGAGAGATGATGCCATAAACACTGAGATACGAGGTGTGGCTAGAAAAAAACCGGACTAGTACTGGTGAAACAATAAAACGAATGCAATAAGGCTGAAAGTCGCGTGGCCTGTCACGTGACTCTCGCTCCACCTACTGCTCGAGTTTCATCTACCTCCTGCACTCAGTCTGCCCGTGGCGTCTGTTTTAAGTAGTTGACGTTTTGTCTGTGCGTCGGAAAATGTTGAGTGTACAGAAAGAACAGCGTGTTAACATCAAATTTTGTTTCAAACTAGGAAAATCTGCAAGTGAAACGTTTGTAATGTTACAACAAGTGTACGGCGATGATTGTTTATCGCGAACACAAGTGTTTGAGTGGTTTAAACGATTTAAAGATGGCTGCGAAGACACCAGTGATGACACTTGCACTGGCAGACCATTGTCAGCAAAAACTGATGCAAACATTGAAAAAATCGGTAAACTTGTTCGACAAGATCGCCGTTTAACAACCAGAGCAGTGTCTGAGTTAACAGGAGTTGAAAAGGAAAGTGTTAGGCAGATTCTTCATGAAAGTTTCAACATGAACAAAGTGTGTTCAAAAATGGTTCCAAAGTGTCTCACAATTGAACAGAAGGAACGCCGAAGAATGATTTGTTCTGACATCCTGGAAAACATTGAAAGTGATCCCACCTTCTTACAAAATGTTATTACTTGCGATGAATCGTGGTTTTTTACTTACGATCCCGAAACTAAACGCCAATCGATGCATTGGAAAACTCCTGGTTCTCCACGACAAAAAAAAGCATGAATGTCAAAATCGAAATTCAAGGCAATGATGATTGTTTTTTTTGACATCAAAGGGATTGTGCACATTGATTGGGTACCAGAGGGACAAACAGTGAATCAGCATTACTACATTAGCGTCCTGGCTACCCTACGTGAGCGAGTACGGAGAAAACGGAACGATTTGTGGAGAAAAAAGTCATGGATCCTTCACCAAGACAATGCCCCAGCTCACAGTGCGTTGTCAGTGAAGACGTTTTTGGCAAAACACAACATTCCCATCTTAGATCATCCACCCTACTCACCTGATTTGGCCCCCTGTGACTTTTTTCTTTTCCCTAAAGTCAAGTCAGCTTTGAAAGGAACTAGATTTGAGACTGTTGAAGCAGTAAAAGAAAAAGCGACGGAAGTAATGTATGGACTTACCGAAAATGATCTGCAGCATTGCTATGAACAGTGGAAAATTCGTATGGAGCGGTGTAGAGACCGAGGAGGAGAGTACATTGAAGGAGATAACATGAAATTGTAAATAATTGTAAATAAATGTTTTTTCCAGCATCAGTCCGGTTTTTTTCTAGCCGCACCTCGTACATGAAAAAAAATGTCGTATCAAGCATGAAGTTTTAATATATTTAGTCTTTACTACAAAGACACTCCTATAGTCAAGTCAACTTAAGGAAATCCTTGACACCTGGCAGCAGTTTTCACAGCTTTTAGCTGCAAAACACAAATGGTTGTATGTGAAAACAACAGCCATCTATAAAGCTATGAAAAGGTGTTGCCATAGAGATGTTTACAAAATTGTGTTGTAGATACACGAAGCAACTGCGCCCAGCATACAGAAACTGTTCAGATCATGTTTCTTAATTTGGATGCTATACATTTGTACATTATGCATATTTCTTTCTATGGCTGTTTCATTATTTTTGAGAGGTGTTTTCACAAATAAATGGAAATGAAATTTTTTCAATACTTCACTACAAACACAGTTTTTTTTTTGTTTTCATTTCTTAAAGAAAATTGGCAAAATGAATATCTGGGCAATGCTAGCTTTTTTAGCTACTAACAAAAGATTTAAAACAAACATGCAATGGATAAACCAATAATTGGTAGCAATATCCTTCCATGATTTGCACAACGGAAATCATTTGACAACAAATTTGTAATCTATTAAAGGGCGTGTGGGCTTTTTCAACAGATTACTAACAATATTTGCCAAAATAAAAAAGATAAACACCAAATATCAACTCTATAGAGATGTGATCCGTAGTAGTGTAGATGAATGAGAGCTCATAGCTCTTAAAGTATGCACTTAAGAGCCGACGTTCACTAGACTGTTTTGTTTTGAATGATCACTCTTGTCAAATCCCTGAATACTGATCATCCCTCCTGACACACACACACACACACACACACACACACACACACACACACACACAGGGTGCCTCTACCAGGAGTCATCAGACATTTATGTGGCATTTCAGCAGATATTTGCAATTTTGTTTCTGCATTGTACAGCTGGAGTCAGCCCAAACAAATACTGCTCATCACATCTTTCATGAGATGCCCAGCATTAACAGAAATCATTGGTTTGTTTCCCATAACAAATAAAACAGTCTTTGAAGTTGAATTTTATGTGGTCATTCAATAAAGTGGTCCCAAATTAAACTAGCGCAATGTTTGTTTTATTAATATATATTAACAGGGACAGTAAAACATGAAGTATAGCTAGTACTTCAGGAGGTACCAAGCAGCAACCTGGCCCATGATGAGTACTGGTTATTCTTTGTGTTTTACCGTCCCTGTTACCACACATCGATAAAAAGAATATTGCAATAGACTAGTTTTGGACCACTTATCAAATGAGTATGTAAAATTCTGCTTTAAAAAAATTCTCTTTCTGATGGAAAACAAATCGGCACTTTCAGTCAACACTGAGAGTTGCATGAAATACATGTTGAGCTGTATTTGCTTGGCTGACTCCAGCTACATATTACTAAAATGAAATTACAATTATCTGCCTTACACAAATAACAGATGAAATTGTTACTCTACATCACAATGATGCCCTTCCACTGTATAAATGCTTCTTAACAAAGAGGTGTGCTCAGCTTTTGCCATACTCTTTGGCTCAACTTACAATAAAATAAAGACATAAAAAATCTTACAAAGCAATTGCAGACATGGATACAAACCAAACTTGACACAAAAGATGACTTATGGAGTGTAATATTCATCCACTGAGTGAAAAGAAGAGCAGAGTTGGTGTTAATAGACTATTTGAGAATTAAGGAAGAAAAATCACAGAACACTTTGTAATGTGGGACTGAATGGAGCAGGGTGCAATACAATCTTGAATTAAATGCCAGTAACAAATAAGAAATGAAATTTTAAACAATCCAAATTGGCAGAGAGGACAATCAACATGCCACGGATAAAGTTTAGTACACAACAAAAACAGAAGAATGGATGAAAAAATGGACAGCAAATAGTGAAAAAGGAGAAGAAAATAGTAAGCAAATGGCAGAAAAGAGCAGCCTGAGGTATGGGCACAGGAGTCATTATCTAATTTTGGTTGCAGTTGCAAAACATTCCCATGCACATAATCCACTCAAAACTCAGTTTACTGTAAAACTACATTTTTCATCTGATGCTTACCAAATATATAAAAAACAAATCTGCCCCTACACAACAGAATAACTGTCTACCCATGTCTATCTCTTCACATGGGATATATCTAAAAACAAAGATGATGTGACTTACCGAACGAAAGCGCTGGCAGGTCAATAGACACACAAACAAACACAAACACACACACAAAATTCAAGCTTTCGCAACAAACTGTTGCCTCATCAGGAAAGAGGGAAGGAGAGGGAAAGACGAAAGGATGTGGGTTTTAAGGGAGAGGGTAAGGAGTCATTCCAATCCCGGGAGCGGAAAGACTTACCTTGGGGGAAAAAAGGACAGGTATACACTCGCACACACACACATATCCATCCACACATATACAGACACAAGCAGACAAGTGTCTGCTTGTGTCTGTATATGTGTGGATGGATATGTGTGTGTGTGTGTGTGCGCGAGTGTATACCTGTCCTTTTTCCCCCCAAGGTAAGTCTTTCCGCTCCCGGGATTGGAATGACTCCTTACCCTCTCCCTTAAAACCCACATCCTTTCGTCTTTCCCTCTTTCCTGATGAGGCAACAGTTTGTTGTGAAAGCTTGAATTTTGTGTGTGTGTTTGTGTTTGTTTGTGTGTCTATCAACCTGCCAGCGCTTTCGTTCGGTAAGTCACATCATCTTTGTTTTTAGATATATCTTTCCCATGTGGAATGTTTCCCTCTATTACATTCTTCACATGGGATAGCATATATGCCAATTAATATGTTGTAGTAACAAGATATTCATCATGTTAGAAAATTTTCAAACTTTATCCTTGGCTAAACAATGGTGGCCCTCTCCTTGTGTCACTGCAGTTCCTCTCTGCTGCCATTCAAATGTAGAAAATCAATCAGGCTAACTTCGTCACCCCCTCCCCCCTTCAATCATTTTTGTCTGCAAGACATTCGATTACGCAGAACCATTAGTAGCACCTATGTTCACAGGCAATAATACTCAAATTCATTTTTAAGAGTCCTCTACCCCACTGAAATACCTGGACTATCTGAAGTATTCACTTTTGCCTGTGAACTATATACACTCAAAAAACAGGATTCAGCCACACAACCAAAGAGTGATCATTATACTAAAACCCAAATTTAACCATGGTGACTTCCTACTTCATGTACACCAAATGCACTAGCTGTCTACCCTCTTCCAGAGATCAAAAGCATATCAATGATGGCATTTATAGATGCTTTTATTATTTATTGTACAAAAGTTTAATTCATATATTACCAGCACTTATCATTTCACCAATTCTCTTGTACCTATTCCTATTTCACTCCCTCCCCATGAATTGCTTATTGCAATTCATGGTATCTCCCAGTATACAAATAAGTCCATTGTCTGTTTACTACCTAACACTACATTAGACAGGGTTCCAACAACACCACTCGTGGATGACATCTTAGATGCAGTTTGTGATTTTGCTTACATAGATCCAAATTTTGAAAGCAGATATTTTGAGGTTAGGCCATTCACCATTATGCAAATGGAGAGAGAGAGAGAGAGAGAGAGAGAGAGAGAGAGAGAGAGAGAGAAGTATCTGTAACTAATCACAAATTAATTTGGAAAAGGTCTTATTCACACAAATGGGTTACATTTTGTATTTGCAACTGATTTTGGATTAGGATTTTTAAATTATCTTGCAGCTGTATAATAAATGAAGGTAGTCTTGCACAGAATAAAAGAATCTGTTTAATTGCATGAAACTAATTTCTATACAAAATGCACTGAGCAAATGGTTATTAAGAATAGCTGATTTTCATAGCCTTAAGGATCGAAGCCCTTCTGAAGCAGAGAATTTGTAGAATTAAAACGCTGTGCTGGGGACTGAGATAAACACTACATGAACAACACATACATCTCATAATCCGAAATTCCTTTTCCTCCAGATACTGCAGTTCTTCTGTGTGTGGGTCATTTTGTTAACTTCCACTTGTGTTGTCTTCTCTCATTTTACCATCAATTCCCAGAATTTCACCTTGTGTGCACAAAAAGGAAAATTAAATTTGAAATTATTGACCTTTGCATGTGGTATTAAACCAACTCACTTTGTGGGCATCCAAGAAAATTTCAATTCATCATATCAATTCTGAAATATGGCTTTAGAATCTATTTTTGTAGTTCTTTGGCAGACACTATGGCTAAACAATCTAAGAATATCAACATTAACTTTAGTGTAGTTTTGGGCTCCACAGTACAGCATCACCTCCATGTGCAAGCCACCAGAAAAAGGTGACATCTTCCAGGCACCAGCTAAAGTCAGAAACAATGACAATTCTGTGCTGGGAGATTTTAAATGCTGCAGTGTGGTATGGGCTTCCAGGAGACCGATGACCAAAAAATTGCACTCAAGGCTTAGAAGAGTCATACAACTTCCATTTAGTTTATAATAGTAAACTGCTGCCCTCCTCCAATAGTGACAGGTGAAGAAGAGGTTACAACCCCAAAAATAAGTACCTCCCTTCTGCAATAGTAGTCCAATGTGAGAAGCACATAGGCACGCCAATCCCTCACGCATAGCACAGAGCCAGCACGTTTATTGTAAGCACTTTTGTCAAGCCAGAGCAGATACTGTTCACAAGAAGTTTCAGAAACAGCAACAGGAAAACTGCCAGTGACTATCTAAATATAGAGATAGTGAAGTTAAGACTGAAGCTTCAAGAATATAACAACTTCCCTGACATCACCAAGTGAATTTCAAGAAGATTCAACATATCCTTATAACAATGTAACATAAGTTACTGCAGACTTACAAGTCAACTGCAGCTTAATGGCACAACCAATGACAAGATGACTCGAAATCGCATATTTCAGAGTCTGGGAAGCAAAACCAAAATGCCCATAAATACATACATCATGACTGAGCTAAGATTAAGTACAACACATCACCTGGTGCTGAAGACTTGAAGATAAAACAAACTCAGAACTTTGAACCAACAACAGTGGCTCGTGGACACAAGACCATCTGTGTTACCAATTTGCAGATCTTGAAGACAGGGAGGAGGGCCTGAATTATTGCCTCATTGAAAACACGGAAGGAACAACAATACCCAAAAGTTTTTGACCCCTGTCACAGATCTGATACATGTTTAAGGTCCTAGAATGACTGACATACAACTGAATATAAAACATGTTTGAACAGAAATTAATCCAGCACTAAGAGGATTCTGACTTCAGACATCATGGGTAGAACCTAAATCTCACACTATACAAGGGAGATGTACATGGATGAAATATTATAAAGTGGCCTTCACTCATCAGACAGCTGCACGTGACATTATCAATCATATGAAGCTACTGATAAAGCTCTAAGATCTAAAGAGGTACCACCACCACCTTGATATCCTTGTTGTCATATTGTGAAGGAAATTCCACCTCAGCCTCTCATCGCCATCATAGGCCAAAAGGCTATGTCCTGACACTGCAATCATTTTCCCCTATTCTGTGCTGTCCTCTTCATTTCTTGACTATTCTTACATACTCGTACTTACAACAGATCTCTGATTATTTTCTTTCTCCTCTTAGAATTCTTTCTAAAAGCTTTCCTTCTTATATATCGGTTAAAAACTTTTTGTGTCTCAATAAATATCCACAAAGTTCTTTTTCCCTTTTGTTTTCAGGTTTCTCTGCGACTCAAGAACATCTTCATTAGTTTTTCTTTCTGGCTAAATGATCCCCGATAGCTTTCTCTAATGCCACATTTCTATCACCTCTAATTATTTCCAGTGGGTCTTCATCAGTGTTCAGCTTTCCCAGCCACATAAGAGCACACCCAAGGTGAAGAT
Source organism: Schistocerca nitens (assembly GCF_023898315.1). NCBI lineage: Eukaryota > Metazoa > Arthropoda > Insecta > Orthoptera > Acrididae > Schistocerca > Schistocerca nitens. The sequence continues at coordinate 443,140,840 of NC_064621.1, read as the reverse complement.
CTTGATAATTCTTTTTCTTTTCTATAAAAATGACTAGTTCACCAGTAGTTGTCTCTCTTGACTGACTGTATGTTTACCTGTAGCAATAATTTTTCTGCTGTTGTTGCATCATTTGTTGTCTTCTGTAATTAAGTTTCATCCATCAGCAATTCAAACATGCTGACAATACAACAATGGCAGTTCATGGCTTTAGCTCCATAGACATAGGAAGGAACTGACAGAGACTCTGGATAAACCCAGTCTGTATTATGAGGATAACCTTCTAAAGCCAAATGCCAGCATGACACAGTTCTGCACTTTCTATATTAACACAAATAGATGGGGCAAAAAATTTGTCATGGTGATAAAAATGACTGTGGCATTGTACACATCCCAAATACCAAGTCTTGACTGGATTGCACTCTGACAATCAAGCAGCTCTGGAACAACATCAAAGCTAAGGCTTGTGCCAAGAAACAATATCATTACATTCCTAATGGGCAGGACACAGGGTGCTGATCCATGACTGTTCTGAATGTCTGCTGTGGTACTGTGTGTATCTGCTGCTGAGTATGCCACTCCAGCATGCAGCACCAGTCTTACCCACATGTTGGCACTGCATCCACTCATATATTTTGTTTAGTATTACTTTTAAGAAAGCATCTGAACGTGAGTAGTCACAATTTTTTCTTAATCATTTGTTTTTTCAAATTCTATCCATGCACTCAGTTCTTCTGATCATTTATTTCCTGTTCTCTTTCCCATTGTATTTGTGTAAGTGTATGTTTTTTTTTTTTTTTTTTTTTGTTTCTGAACAGTTGTCGATTGCTTATGTAATCTCTTGCAATTCCCACTTCGTAATATTTTATTCTACTTCTGAGATCCATTTTGTTTAATTCTGGCTACTGTTTGCTACCTTCAAGATTTGTCCAGTGAACCTGTTCTTGTGCATCCTGTGGACATGCCCACACAGTTTCATCCTCCTTCTTCTACAGCTGTCTGTTGTTATTTCTATCTATTTGTAGATCTCTCTCTCAACAGCCTCTTTATGCAAATTCCTTCACAAAAAACTGGTCAGAATATTTTCTTTAGAATTTTCCTTTCCTGATTTTCAATCTCTATTATTTCTGTTTGAGCACGACTCTCATGAATTTTTGCAGCACGGACTACTTCTGGTGGAACTATTGTGTTGCAATGCCTTAAGTTCTGCATTGGCAAATATATTTTTTATTGCACTGACTGCACGTGAGCTTACATGCTTTTTGTAGCTTTGAAATTCTTTCTTGATTGGCAGTTGTGTTCAAATCTGGTGGTTGGGTGATCTCTCCTAGATATTTATAGTGGGTAACTTGTGATTATTGCCTGTACTGGATTATAATGGGGAGATAATAGCAGGCTTCCTTTCCATACACTGAGTTTTCTTGGAGATTTGCAGACCAGTTTCCTGAGAGATTTCGTGAAGCTTCTCCAGAACAAGTTTGGCTTCTCCTCTATTGTTTGTTAGAACAGTGAGGTCATCTGACACGTGGTGATGGAAAGAGGGAGGGTTAATATGGAAGCCAAACCCCATCATCCAATGCTTGGAATACATTCACCTAGAAAGTGCTTAAGGTTCAGAAAAAGTTTCCGCAAAGAACTCATGTGTTAGTGGGTGCCCACCAGAAACAGTGGAGAGATTGTGGACAGAAGTAGAAATTGTTTCAAAAGAAGGGCCTGCTGTTGGTTGTGTGCTATCCTAACTGTGAGAGACACTGAACAGTATGCGGGTCAAAGTGCTGTGCTGCAAGACCAATAGGCACAACCGAGATCTTCTCCTGGTGGAATCGGACATTCTCTGCAATTATGATGAAGTGCAACACTTGGTCTGCCTGATGGACACAACCTGCACTCAAGAGGCTCTTTTCACAGTTAATTGCAAGTTCAAGCCAGCCATAAATTATTGAAAATAATTTGTTTGAACAGAAATAAAGAATAAAACAAAAGTCACTTATTTATTTGTTCAAAACTGTAATTGCAGGCTGAGCACATTTCCCCATGAAAATGGTTTGTACAATTACTAAGACATGCAGGTTGAGAGATTCAACAGTAGTTGTGAGTGATGTTTATTTGCATTCTTCATGTTGTCATAAACCACTGGTCAGAAATCACAACTAAAAATTTTGAAATTCATAGCTTTGATAAACGACATTTTGAACTGACTTTCAGCAACTATGTAAGTTCATAAACTTTTCACTGTGGCACTAGCACGTCAATGTTACTTACCTTACTTTGTTACTTTTGTGCTTCTTTATTGTTATCCCTGAAATTTGGTATGATCATCAGGAAAATATGTCCCGCATGAACATGAAGAATATTCTTAACAGTTTGCTCAACAAATCCTAGAATTTTATCTTGATCACAACACATATAGTGAAAGGCTAACATCATGCAGCTTATGCCCTCTTGGTATGTTTACTGTGGCCACAAAGTCAACAGATATGCATCACATATTATTTTGTCCCTGCAGTCCTGGCTATCTTATGAGTGACACACATACTGTAAATTTTTTGACACATATGTATTACCAGTCTTTTACAGTACACAAAAAACTCAAGTAAGAGTCTGTGCAAAATCTGTAACTTTTATGCATAATTTGAAAAATGCAAGGAGCACAAACAGAACTGATATGGAAACTGTTTCTCATCCTCAAATAGTTATGGAGATAAAATGAAAACAACAAACCATCACGGTCAGCTGACTTCTGGCTTGCTTTTGACAAAGCTTCTTCTTGTGGCACAAGTCCTGCTAATTTCAATAAAGTCTCCACTCGTTTCTCTGTCACATGATCACATAATCCCACTTTATCACGGCTGAAAAAGTGTACGTAAAAAGAGGTTAGTAATTCTAGGATAAGGGAAGAATGAGTTCTCTTTCTTAATAGCTAAAAAGAAAGATTAATTCTTTTACATTGAACAGGGACAACTCTCAGCACTGCTGATACACACACATAAAAAGAAACATAGTACCCTTAACTTTCTGAACTGCTGGGTCTTGCTTTGGGACAGGAGAAGAGAGGGAAAATCAGGTTATGAAGGTTGGACAGGGAAAGGGTAATGGAGAATTCACTTTCAGTGAAGTGGAAAGTATGAGTCTCTCGGCTGAAAGTAAGTAATGGCCAGACCATGAGACTTATTGCAAATTCAATAAATTTCTGCATGTTATTTTCCCTTTTACGCAAATTAACTGAAAAACTAAATACGTTGCTAATACCAATTATAAAGAGAATTAGCTATAACCACAGATTTAAGTGTCAATACCATAAATCATCAGATTATGAATTATTCCCACCATATGTATTTATTAATTTGCCATTGTGACCACCCAAAACTGCAATTCTCTTATACCATTAATAAAGTGAAAATGTGAAATAGTATGATTTGTGATAATGTTAAAACCATTTATGTCAAAACATATTTCACTGGTCAAATTCCAGATAGTTGCAAATAATACTGAATGAGAATTATTTGAACATGTGCACACACTACACAAAGTACTGCACTTTGATGACAGGAAAGGAAAAATATCATAAAAGAGAAAATAAGTATATTTACTTAAATGCATGGAACCACAGAAACTGTTATCAGGTAGTAGCTTATCAGTCCAGTCAAGGTCACATCCAACTGCAGCAGTTAAATAGTGTTTGTATAAGCACAAGCATACACAAAGAATTCATCCACAGATTGAGAGGGTACTTGACATTATTTCAGTGATTACAATATCAAGAAAAATTTATCATTACTTTTCAGTATGGGTAGTATCAGTATCATGCTGCAGCCCCTCTGTCCTCTGGACTAATTAGGTTGGTATGTGTCACAAAGCCACTGTATCTGCTCCTGAGGCAAGGTGGCCCATAACTACTATTGTAACTGGTCCTTGATATCATGGATAATGATAATGGGTGTGAGTTGATGTCTGAGCTGGACATGCACATGTTCTACAGGGTGGAATGTGGTAAACTGCTTTATTAGAATTCACATTGTGGTGGCACTGTTGCTCGAATAGAGGGGAGATTAGGTGTGATTTATAGTGACTGATGGGAGGTTTGTATTCAATTGTTGTTCAGTTGCAATACTGCAGTGGACATGTGAGGAGTGCTCATTTATCATTTAGTGTTGAAGTGTATTTCTCGAATCCTCATTCAATCATTGCAGTGCAGCGCGCTTTTCATGCGGACATGCTTCTGGACGACAATCAATTTTAAATTGAGTAAATGTATCTGTACGAAGGGGACCTGAGAGAAGTGTTACAACACTGCAAAATGTTGAACGAGTTTGAGCAGCAGTACTGCAATCTCCAAAATGCTCAGTTCGGAAACACGCACTTGCTCTTGGCATTTCAGGATGTTCTTTCCACCAGATTCTTCATAATAAACTCAATTTCCACCCATATAAAATGAGCATGGTATAGCAATTATCAGTACAGGATTATGTAACACAAATAACATCTTGCAAATACATGCTTGCAACCATACCACGTGACACAAATGTTTTCTTTCCTGATGAGGCACATTTTCACCTCAATGGGTGTGTAAACAAACAGAATATGAGGTACTGGAGCGACACAAATCCGACTTTTTTCCAGGAAAATCATCAAGCTGTAACTGTGAATTCGGACCGTTACTTAACTACGCAGCAAGAGTTTTTCCAGACAGTTTTTGAGGCAGTGCAATAACAGGATAACTGGTTTCAACAAAACGGTGCCACTGCAAACATAGCGGGCATTAACAAGAATTTTTTGAGGCAAACATTTCCTGGGGTATCTCAACTGGCTCGCATGATCACCAGGATCACCAGATGTAGCCCCATGCAATTTTTTTTCTTTGGGGTTACCTGAAGTCAAAGGTGTATTGCAACCATCCCAACATTCTGGAAGACCTACAGAACTATACTAAGGCTGAAATTGCAAGGCATGCTTGAAAGAGTGCATGAGAATGTCAGTAAACAACTGTGGCAATGTGTAGATTGTGAAGGAAGACATTTGCCAGATATACTGTTTAAACCATGCAATTAGAAACTTCCATTACTGTCCAATATGAGAAAAATAAAAATATAAGTTTCTAAGTGTTCATTTTTTTTTTATTTCAGTCCCAAATCAGCAATTTACTGTGCTCCACCCTGCATCAGGAAGAGATCAGAGGATCTTACTGGATATGGGACTATATCAACATCATAGACATGTGCCATGTGTGGTTGAGCATAGTCTGTTGAAAAATGTCACTATGATAATGTCGCGTAAGGAGTAACACATGACAACTCAGGATGTCAGCGATGTACCATTGTACCTTCAGAGTTCCCTCAATTGCTACCAGCCGTGGCCTGAAGTCATACATGATGGTTTCCCACATCATGACATCAGGATTCACACCACTGCGCCCCTCCAAAACACTGGAAAAATGGGGCCTCTCCCCACGTCACTGCCATACTCAGTAACAATGGTCATTCATGGAAATGCAGAACTGCAATTCATTGCAGAAGACAATGCGACCACATACATCAACGGTTCTCGCTTCCTGGCCATGACACCATTTCAAATGGAGATGTTTATGTTGTGGTGTTAATGGTAATGTTAATTCCCTAGACCGGCTGCTGTTAGTCTGAACAAACCACATGAGATGGCACAGAATGTTGCACAGAGTCCATCACATTTTCTTGGATGGCAGGCACAGGTGTGATGAGGTTATATGATGTACTTGGTGCACAGTATGGCAATCCTCCCTTGCGGTCAGACGTAGTCACTTGGAACCCTGATGATGAGTATGCGTGCCTCCATGCTCCCATGAAGTTCAACAATAAACCAATGTCACATCCAAACACTCCAAAAATTTGGATATTGCACAATTCAACCAGTGAGACAAATCCTTGTATAGGTGTATTACACCCACCCTGTCCTGGGTGTTGTTTTGGTGTTAAAAGCACAGATGAAGGATTGGAAAATGTTTCATTTTACCGAAGAGCATTCACGTGGGAGCCTCCCTCCAGGCAGAAACCTTTCAGAAAGATAATTTCATGTTAGGAAACGATGAACACAGGAATAACCATTACCAACATTCCACTGAGCAGTATCCACAAAAGCAAGCAAGCAACAAGGAGAAATCAATGCAGACAACTTTGTTACAATGCCGAGCTATACCCAGTGCCCTCTCTGAGGCCTCCATGTCTTAGAGTCGTACAGTGACATACACATTTTGATGGCAATTGCTAGCAAATCAATGATTAATGAGATTGTGTCACTGCCAAACACAGCCATCCCAGCTTGAGCCCTGTCACCAACAAGGTCACTGGTTGTACATTCCGCAAACCCTTTAGCATAGCTGTGACAGTATATTTGACATAAATTCCTAGAAGATACAAACATAACATATCCCTGTGCAAGAAGCTTCAATTGTTCAACATAGCCGTTAAACCACTCTTATTCTACTGAATAAAGGGGACTATTTTAGGGGTAAAGTTTATTTTTATCTTTCTGTCTTGGTGGTGAGTCCAAGAGATTAGAGTAAAATAGCTCAGGACTTGCTGGTTCTATGGAACCCAAGTCGAGTTCCATTTTGTGTGTGCCAGTGTGTTTCTCATTTAAGGATGCTCAGTAGTGGTGTTATCAGTGCTCTTGCTCTAAAAAGTTGGAGGAAACAAAGGATAAAACTTTATAAAAGGATATAATATAATCTCATTTACAACTACACTTTCTCATTCTCACATATGTGCACCATTACATCCACACTATCAGTCAAACTCTAAAATACTAACTTTAGTGAATGAATGTGAAATTTCCCTTCTAAGGCTTTATATGTATTAAGATCATCTTAATTACACAAGTAGTTTCAGATTAAAAAGCCATTTTCGGGTGTTTACCTAGTACGAGGTGCCACAGATGTGGTTTAGAAATTATAGTAGGAATGCTACTATTTATGACGATTTGACAAGTGCATCCACAGTTTTTCAAACCATCGTGACTGTGGTGTCCACCGTATGTTAAAACATATGTAAAATAAATGTTTGGAAAACAGAGGATAGTTAAGCCTTACACAACTTAGGTGCCCTAAGCTCCCCAGAAATTTCCTGCTAATGACTGTTTCACTTTAACAGCCATTCACTCCATCAGCATATAACATACCATCAGACTGAGGTTTTCCTTTAGATGTTTGTGCCACCTTTGCTGGGCTCTCAAGGGTTAGAATGAGAAAAATGGTTTCTTCCAACTCTCAGTTACTCATTTCATGATGAGGTTGAACATAGTTGATAATCTTCAACTATCCCAATTCTCCTACCGTTTTGGTGCTGCAATGTGCTTCTGGACACTGCATGTTGTAACACCTTCGCTAAAATTAATGTTTTGTTGATTTGTTTGTTTGTTTATTTATTACTTTATCAGAAACATACATATTATATAAACAGTTATGACTATATTACTTCTGTCCAAAACTTGGCCACTTCCAATACATTTTCTGCTCCTTGATGAAGTAGTTGTTCTGTGCAAGAGGCTGTACACAGTCGGCACTGAAACACATGATGAACAGCCTGGTCTTCTCCACAGTTGCACTGAATATCATCTTGACCAGTGCAGCCCCATCTTGCCAAATTAACCTTTGATCTGCTAGCTCCAGATCCCAGTCTGTTCAGGGACTTCATACTCATTCATTCCTCATCACAGCAAGGCTGTAGAGTTTCTGACACTCTTTTCCAGCCAGGGGGAGCATTTGTTTGTATTGGGATGGGGGGTGAGAGAAATCATCTATGTCCTTTTACAGACCCATTCTTATATTTGCTTACAGTGATTTAGGAAAACCGTGAATGAGTGGAGCATTGATGAAATAGAAAAACAATTTTCTCATCTTTTTGGATCACAAATGAATATTTCTGCTACAGTCCGTCAACAGAGATGAATGATATTGGCACAGAATAGTATCTGACCACATTTAGCCATTAGCAAAATTGAATTGTTGGTGTGGGTTGGTCTTTCCAGGCCATTCTTCAGTCTGGAACTGGCATCCAGTGATTTCTACTTCTTCAGATCATTAATGAAACATTTGGTTAGCATGCAATTCATAAACTCTTTGCAAGTTCATGTATTTACGAGACACAGTCTCACATTTTAGTAACTGTGTGACAGATTCATGCCATCTGATGCACTACTTTCATTTGTTTTGAACAGCCAGTGACTATCGTACGTAGCTCAGTGAGGAACCAGCCTCCATTCTTGAAGTGCCAGGAGAATATATCACTCATTTGCACATTATATCATGATCTTCTAAGTGGAAACCAGTTACTTATTTAGCTGATTTAGCTGTGTCTGTGTTCTTCTGTAGTTTAATCTTAAATTTCTCAAGTGTTTGTGTAGTGTAGATTCACTATCTTTAATATGAATAAGGACTGTGAACACTATGTTCAGATGTGACCTGAGTTGGAGACCCTTTGCTCACAGCTTCAGGAGGTGTTGGCTTCGGTCACACAGCTTGAGGCCATTGCCATTGGGCATCTGTGTGGGGCTAGACTGGCGGATCCAAGGGGCATCCAGCAAGCCCCTTGTGACTCCCAACTGGTCCACTACTGTGGATCGGTTACTGCCTGCAATAAAGTTGACCCCTCGCCTGTGGTGACTGGGAGGTCGTTTCAAAGTGAGACAGAGAGTGAAAGTTTTTCTATGGGGCCAATCGAAAAGTCTTCCAAGTTTGTTTGACAAACAGGTTTCACATACTAACTGTGGCTGATAAAAATATCCTGAGCTGGCTGCAATTGCCTGCAGTGTTTCAGGGGAAACCTCTTAGCATGCAAAGTCCAAGCTTTCACAGATTTGGGATTTGCTGGCAATTGGGAACTCCAATACTATGCACCTGGTGGAGCCCCTTATGAATAGGGATACCAAAGAGGGGAAAAATCCAGTGTACAATCTGTGTTTATTCTGGGAGAAGTCATTCCAGATGAGGAACAGGTCCTTCTGAAAGCCATGAAGAGTATAGGGTGCGGCCAACTGCAGCTGGTAGCTCAAGTTGATAGTAATGTTGTATGTCACTTTGGATCAGAAGAGATTCGGATTTAAGTAGCTATCTGAAGAGGTAAAAACAGCCAGTCTTTCTTGCATGATAAAGGCAGAGCTCACCATGTGTAACATCTTTGGGAGGACTGACAGCAGTCCATTGGTACAGACCTTAGTGGTGGGTCTGAATCAGAGGCTAAAACACTTCTGCAACAATGTCGGCTTCAGATTCCTTTGTTTGTACCATAAGGTGGAAAGGGGTTGTGATTTTCTCAACAGAGCAGAGGCCTATTACACACAGGAGGCAGCTACACAGGTAGTGGGGTCTGTGTGGAGTGGACCAGCTGGTTTTTAGGGTTCCGTACCTCAATCAGTAAAAATGGAATCCTTACAGGAACGCTTTGTTTTCCACCTGTCTGTCCAACTGTTAACACCGTTTTCTCTCAGGAACAGTTATAGGCATCAAGTTGAAATTTATGTCATGCACTAAGTTCTATGGTTCCTTGGGGGTCTAAAAATTTAATGTTCTAAGTCAATGCATTCAAAAGATACTGCCATTTATGTCACATATTTCAATAATCAGAAGTTCATTCATTGAAACCTACGGGGTACTCTCTATTGAATTTCGGCAAGAAGCAAGCCTTCACAGTACAAGTAATGGGAAAAATTCAAAAATTATTAAATCGTAATTGCATCACATAACAAGTACCATTTTGCTGTTAGAACTTACACTACATTTATTATCCATCAAAAGCATGACAGAAAAATATTACTGAATGCAAAACACAAAATGCAAAAAATATTTTATTACATCTTCTCTCTCTAGATATATAAGCTGAAGTCTCCTGCTCACTTCTTTTTATATGTCCAGGCTCGTCTCAGGAACTACTGTAGAGATTTTGATGCGGTCTTGGGATTGCTGGGAATGACATCTTGTCAGTATCAATATGGATCACAGGCAAAAACTGTCAAGAGTCTCTGATTCTTTGATGTATAAACTACAAGGGCAGTCTGAAAAGTTCTCGGCCTGATAGTGAAAATGACATTTTATGCTTTCAAAGAAGTTTTATTTTTCAATATAATCTCCACTGATATCAGTACACTTCGCCCAGTTGTGTTTCAATGCCATTATCCCCTCTCTGTAGGGTTTCTCTGGAAGTGCTTCAAAGTACCCATCGGCAGCTGTAATGGCTTCTTGACTGACAAAAAATGCTGGCCAAAGAGGCATTCCTTTGATTTTGAAAATAGATGAAAGTCGCAGGCAGCCAGATCTGGGGAATATGGTGGACGTTTCAGCACTTCATAATACAAGACCCTCAATTTTCCCACTGCCAAGACATTTTTGTGGGCTGGTGCATTCTCCTGATAGAAGATGATTTTTTTCCTTCTTTAAGCCATATCTATTTTCACAAATGTTTGCATCCAGTTTCATTAGAAACTGAGAATAGTATTCTACAGTCATGGTTTTACCTTCTTCAAGACAGTCAATCAACAAAATTCCTTTAGCATCCCAAAACACCGATGCCAATATCTTTCCCACTGATGGCACCATCCTTGCCTTCATTCAAGCTGAAGAATCAACTTCTGGTCATTGCACAGACTGCTGTTTGGATTCAGGTGTGTTGAGGTGAATCCATGTTTCATCCACTGTCACATATTGACACAAAAAGTCACTTCTATTTTTCTAAAACACACACCATGCACTTTTTGGAAAGTGCTATGTTAATGTGTTTGTGATCCACAGTGAGCACATGTGGCACCCTTTTTGTGCAAAGCTTTCTCATGTTCAATTTGTGGTGCAAGATGTGACCAACACACTCTTTTGATATCCGTACAGCATTAGCAATTTCACGTATCTTTATACACTGACCTTCCAAAATAATACCATGCACTTTGTCAAGATTAAAGTGTTCTTGCACTTTATGAACGTGCTTCACGTGAAACATCTTGGACGCTTTGACAGCCACATTTGAACCAGGGCGCGATTTTATGTAGTGCCTACTAAAATGTGTACCAATGTGAGTGGGGAAAAAATCACGTGAGTACTGCTGTGATCTCTAGGTGAAGCCGAGAACTTTCCAGACAACCCTCATATCTATATACATAATGAAGTTTGTGAAGAACCCTCAGTGCATAAGTCCTAATCATACTTGCCGTGTTTTTAAGGTTTGAAGGTCTCAGAGAAATAAAAACAATGGTTCAGTCCCATAGAGTGCAGGTGAAACACAGGATGAGGGAAGACCCAGGAAACATTGGTATTACATTTATAAATTGTCATAGCTGTGTCGGGAAAGAACCAGAGCTCCCAACCTCATAGCAATCACTGAATCAGAAATTGTTATAGAAACTGAAAGCTGGCTTCAGCTGGAGATAAGTTCAACCGAAGTTTTTGCCAAGACTTAATGCTGTTCAGAAAGGGTAGAATATATTCAATTGGTCGTAGCATGTTTGTTACTGTTAGAACTAGTTTATCTTGCAGTGAAGTTGAAGTAGGTAGTTCCTGTGAGTTAGTATGGTTTCTTTAACAAACCCCACAACTCAGATGATATAATTACTGGAGAGTTCAAGGAAAATTTGAGTTTAATTTTGCCTATGTACCTTACATAATTATAGTTGGTGGTGACTTCAGTCTACTCTCAGTATGTTGGTGAAAATATATTTGCAATCTGTGTTAGGCATAAAACATCATCCAATATTGGTGTAAATGTTTTCTCTGAAAATTGTTTTGAGCAGTTATTTCAGGAGTCCAAGAAGATTGTACATGATTGTGATAACACACTAAACCTCTTAGCCACAAACAATCCTTAGCACATGGAGTATGTCATGATGGATACAGCAATTAGTGACCACAAAGTTGTGGCAATGAGACTTAATGAATATCCAAAATCACCAATAATATATACCAAATATAGCTATTTAAATCATCTGACCATCTTCTTCACTTCAAGCATTAGGCCTATTATGTTTTGTCTGTTATAGTACCCATCCCTTTCTTGGTCTTCCTTGACTTCTTCTAGCAACTGGCTTAAATCTTCTGGAGAGATAATCTTATCACACTCACTCTTTAGTGATGTTCATTCCAGTTTCTATTTTACTGTATTTTATTGAAGATATTAAATATATTCTGTTCTTTCCCAATTTTGGAATTTCAGAATCTGTCAGTTCTTGTGTGTCCCTTTACTGCTCTTAGAAATCTCACCTCTGTTACTTGTATGCAACTTTCTTCATGTTTACTTATAAACAATGATTCGCTTCCATAAAGAAGCACTGGAACTGCCACTGTCTTACAAAATTTCAATCTTTTTCTTAGGCATCTGTTTATTGTTCCACATATATTTCCAAACTTAATTAATTTCTTCTCTGTCACCATCATACTCATAGGCAACACCACAACTGAAATAGTTATAATGTTTGACCCATTCTACTGTTAATAACAATTTTTGTCCATACAGAATGTTTTCCTTTATAAGCCATTGATTTTGACCCCTTTTCTGAAATCATCAGATGGTGTTCGTCACAAATATTATCTAATAAATTTATTCCCCTTTGTAGGTCAGCTTCATTCTCTGCCAGCAATATGGTATTGTCTGCATTTAAAAGGCAATTCAAGTGGGAACTTCTGTTAACCTTAATTTCACCATCAAAAATATCCTGCCATTTTTGGCATGAGCCGTCTAAATAAATGTTAAAACGTGTGGTTGATATGCTGCCCCTGGTCTAACTCCTTTCTTGTTGGCTAAAGGCTGTGTTAGATGACTTTTATATCTAAAATTACATTTGTGTGTTTGAGCAGACTTTTTGGGATGTTCATTAGTTGTTGTGGAGATTATCTATTCCTCATCATTCTTCACAGTTTCTTCCTATCTATATTATCGAATGCCTTAGAAAAACCAATGAATACTAAATGGGTTTTATCAATTATACTCCTCTCTTTTTCAATTATTTATTTAATTATAAATACTACACCTGTTGTTGACCTACCCATCCAAAATCTCATTTTTTCTTTGCCTAATAAACTCTCAGCTATAATCTTTAACCTCCTATTCATTATTCTTGCAGCGTCCAGTAAGCTGATTCCACCATAGTTCTAAGCTGATTCCACCATAGTTCTGACAGTTATTGCAGTCTCCTTTTTTAAACAGTAATATTACGTTTGCCTGTGATCATGTTTCTGGAATAACTCCATTTCTGCAGCATATATTAAATAAATGTAGCAGTCTCTTTGTAGTAGGGTGCCTCGATATTAGCAGTTTAACATTTATGTCATCCATACCAGTAGCTTTTCTATTCTTTATGGAGTTTAGGGTTTCTATTAGTTCATTCACACAAGAATTACCTACACATCCTATTCCAATTTCACTCTCTTTATTCTCTGTGGAATATGTTTCTTCATACCACAAGTCCTTTAATGTTCTATCCAGTTTGCTTAATGGATGTTTTTATTTGAGCGCAACTTCTTTTTCTGTTTGATTGATCACTTTTATTGTTTTATAAGTTATCACTTCCCTTCCATGAATATCATCATCATCATCATCATCATCATCATCTATTACAGTTATACACATATCCCACAAATCCTCGATTTGCTGCATCTCTCTCTCATTTGTAAATCTGATGATTCTCCTCTGTTGGTTCAATGAAATACTTAAGATAAGCATCTTGTTTTTTCATTATAACTTTATCTGATTTTAGTGTCCTAATTTTTAATCCTTTCCTCCTCCTTATCTTTTCCTTTTTTCCTAAAGCTTCTTCAGCTGCTTTCTTAACTGTGGTTGCTGTATTTTCCCAGTCCTCCCCTATTTTTTCCACTTCTTCTTTCTGGTCTAGTTCTTGATTAAACCACTCTGGTTTATACCTCAAACACTATGTTCATTTCATGGACACCAATAAACCTCCAATTACTTAAAGAAATGAACTCTCATGTACAAATAAATTTCAAACATTGATTATTTTAAAGATGAATTAATGTGTTAAATATTTGACGTTAAGCATCCAAGTGAGAAAATTTTTAGAAAAGTTTTGAAATTATGCTTAAAGTTTGTTGGAAGGCACCAAGCGCTTTCATTATGAAACAATCGATGAATATAGTCTGGGTAATTTGCAATCCATTTTAAGCAAAAGCAAATTTTCCAAACACCTCAATGTCTATAGGGTCATATCTCCTGAACTGTGTGACGTACAATGATATAATTTTTCAGTGGTATATGTGGATACTGACTGCAACCTCTGTTGAAAATAGAGTTCGTAGTAAAGAAGTAATAAATTAAAATAACATGTCTAATGCTGAAGTTGTATAGTTTGGGATGAATGGGACGAGGACCATCCTGAACTATTGAAAACTCAAGACTATTGAAATCTATGTGGGAAAAAGAAATAAAATTATGTTGGAAAAAATAGAGTCATCAAAATATGAAATTTATTAGCAAAAAATGTTTGCATAGGCACGGAATTATGTTTTAACTAAAGTCTAGTAGTAATACTTTACTTCATGAAGTAATTGTGAAGTGTCTTTTGTTTGATGAAATTGCAAAGTTTCCGCAAGGCAATATCACACCACTGTCTGAGGAAAAGGCTGTTGGTTGGCGTCCCCTCAGGTTGATGTTCCACGCAGACCATGGCGACCTCATGTGCAGCATAGCTATGGGTGTGATTCATCATCGGTGCAGTTTCTGCCTCATCACTCTGACACTGCATTGGGGTGTTAACCATGTAATTATTGAAAAGCCTGTAACTCCCAACTGTACATCTGAATTTAACAATTCAGTTATTTCCACATTTTCCACCTCTTCACAGCCTGGCAACCTTCCGATTATATTAGACAAGGAATAATCATCCTCACCTGCAGAATATTCAGTTTCAGTGTTAGGTCTACTTCCTCTTGAATTTTTCACCATGACTTAGAAATTGTATCGGACTTTATCTTGCTCCAAGACTTGCTGATTCAGTACACAATGTCCTTCACAGTCACTTTCATCAAAGCTCCTACAATCTTTTCATTGTATTCCAAATGCAAGACTGACTGTAGCAATCGCCGACAATACTTGTTCTTCAAGTCTTTCAAAATATCCTGACCCAAACTGTCGTCTCCCTCTTACATCTGGTTTCTAAAAGAAACAATTCTTTCGCCTGCAAGATTGAGCCAGAAATCGGAGCCCCTTTCTGTCTTTGTTGCAGAAACTATGTGAACAATGCCTTACTTGTTTTTTTCAAACTCTGACTTCTTTATAGTTTTCTGGTTACGAGATTTTTCAGAGCATTTCTTTGAAGAAAACTGCTGCAGTATAAGTCAGTTTCTTCACCAGTCATCAACAGTAACTTCGCTGACACCACATTTGAGAGCAAGTACTTTTATTGTTTCTCCTTTGTCAAGTAATTTCTATGCTTATAAGTTAATATTCAAAGGCACAGATTTCCTTTTCCTTGTTACAGCATTTGTTTTTAGAAGATGTACATACAAAAATAGTCAACAAACAAAATGAAACACAACATTGAACACTGTCTATGCCAACAATGACAAACCTAAAATGCTACTTTCAAAAACTAGCATGGGGCCATTGACATAGGCACAACAAAGTGTGTGGTTCAACAGGTGTTGTGTTATGAGCAAGTGGGGGAAACAGATCAAGAATTTACAAATTTACACTTCCTATTCCCCCCCCCCCCCCTCCCCCCCCTCTGAAGCTCGAAATTATAGGAAACTCATAACTCTGAGACTTGAAATATCGAGACTCTACTGTACTTGTTTTCTTGTATTGAGCTTTTAACATAAGCTTATACCTTGTAAAGAGTAGAGTATGACAGCATTTTAAATTTTCAAATTTGGCCATTAACTATGTGAAATGCTGAAAATATTTTGTTTTTTATCCTGGAAGCTGTTAGAGATGCAACCTGAAACTATTACCAGCTTCCGGAAAAGTTGCTCAGTAATACAGATATTTTATATAGATTTCTTCCTTCATCTTCTCTTCTGTCAACATATTGTTCTTTCTCCATTTGGTGTACGTATTTAGTGAATGTATCACCTAGAAATGTTCAGCACCTATGTCATATCCCTGTCCACTCTTTAGTCTCTTACTACTCTAATTTAGTTAATGATAGTGCAGTCAATACGGGCCTTACATTCTTGAGCTGACCATGTGTATTTTAAGATATTTGTTTTGCGCAAGAAAGTATTGGGTATTTTTAGTCTGTTAAAAGAAACACAATCTCTCAGAAATCTTCCATAGTTATGTATGTTATCTTCTTCCATTGTATCTACAATCTTTCGGATAAATTTATTCTCTACCCTTGTGTTTAAATCTCCTGTCAATACTACACTTATCCAAAACTGATGGCAGTTTGTCATTGAAATCTATAGACCCCGCCCCCTTCTTCAGGTGCATAAACTGTAATGATAGTCAAGTTTTCTCTCTCCTATTTGACAGTTAAAACTATAATTCTTGGATTTATGTAACTACACCCTATAATTCTCTTTTCCCATCTTTTCCGTACGTAAGTGGGAGCCCTTTTGCTTGTTCTCTCCTTTTTTGCATTCTACTGTACATCACCAAATACTTTCCTGTATGCTTACTACTTTGTTGCTTGTTCTTTGTTTCTATTAGGGAAGCTAAATCTGCAGAAATCCACTTTGAAAACTTTTTTAGCCTAGACAGTAATAGTGCTTCACTGTTATCACATTTTAAAAAACTGTGCAGTAACCATTTATTAGCGTAACAGAGGGACATAATAAAGAATATTCACATTGTACACCCGTCATTACTTGAAAAATGCCCGCAGAAGCTCCAGGACTGTTTAAAGGTTTATTACAACAAATGTCTCATGAAATGAATTGTAATTTTATGAAATAATCTGAAAAAGTAGATTCAACAAATAACAAACTCTCTAACACTAGGATAATTCCTTAACACTAGAATCTACTTTGTCAGATAATTCCTGATGACAAAGCAGAGTCTAAAAGCAACAAACCTCTGCCAACGCATAAAATACGAAAGAACTAAAATTAGGGAAAACAGCACAATCCAAACAGGAAATGGAAGCTAAATTAACTAACATTGCAAATACTTTGACCCAATTGCCTCAGGAGTTGAAGAATGAGATCAGTAACCAATGTGATTTAGTTCGCAAGGAAGTAAAAGACCAATTAAAAGAATTAGAGGGCAAAATTAACAAAGTAGGTCAATTTGCTATTAGAGATTTCAACCAGGTTAAAGAGCAAATCTCAGGGGTGAAAGAGCATGTAACTGTTTTCGAACAATGCAAAAAATTTACAGAAATAGCCAACACACCTGAAACACTACCTAATTTGGTGGAACAATTACATGAAGTTGTAAACTCTCCCATACAAGAGAAAGTAGAATTGTTTAACGCTAACACTCTTTTTAAGCAAGGAGCTGAAGAAAACAAAAAAGAATTAACAAGATTATGGGAAGCTATCAAGAGTACTAAGCAGGAAATCCATAAGAAGGCAGGGGTAAATAACAGTGGGGTATCGAGTAGTTTATTAGAGGGGTTACAATTGGGAAGTAATATGAATTTATCAAAGCAACTTTCAAAATTCAAATCTGATGGAGAAGTTCACCCAACCTATTTTTGTGAGTATTTTCTAGATACTTACAAAAAATCTGGGAGGATAGCAAAAAGATAGATTTTGCCTCGAGTTATTTGATAGGTGATGAGGCAGAATTGTGTACTGCTGAACTGAGGATTTTTCAGCTTGAGAGGATTTTAAGGAAAAATTTCAGAGAAAATCTTGGTCTACCAGCATACAAGAGAAACTGACATTAGAGTTATTACACCCGAAATATTATAATAACTCTTGGGAAAGTTTTAAAAAGTATGTAGAACGGCAACCGACTCATTCTAAATATTTAGATAAGCCAATATAGGAGCCCCATTTAGTCAAAATATTGGTACAAAGGTTACCATATCATGCACAAAACAAAGTTCGGTATAGAGTCTGGACAACAGTTAATGATGCACTAACTTTTGTTGAGGGATTAGATACACTGAACAAAGAAAGGAATGAACATATGCCAGAGGATAACAGGGGAGGTAATAGCATGGATAATAAAGATTCCGAAACAAATTCATTAAGAAACAAATTCTAATCTTTGCCAAGTACGGAAGGAAAACAAAACTTGGAATACACCTATAAGTGAGCAAAACATTTTCTACCCTAACACAATAAAGAGTGTCAAAACAGCAACATCCCTTCACACATATTCGTGCCTAAAGTAGTAGCTAGTAGTGAGAACAATGGAAAACAGGGAAATCAAAGAGAAACACTGATTGCAACATATTATCCTACAATAGTTACGGAAAATGAAGAATGCTCTGGAAAGGTGGGGAGGGGGGGAATTAGTCCAAGACCTTTACATGTAGCATCTAGTATTTATTCAACAAAAACTGCATCAGTATGTTTATGAAGGTGGCCATGTGCTTAGTTAATAAACTTAGCTATAAATTAATATTTCAAGGAAAATTCTGAAGATGTATGTTGTACATGTAGTACACGAAATGATAGAAACTGAAACAAGTTATAGCATTATGACATTTGCAGAGAAATGCTTTAACTCACAAGGTCTTTGCAAAAGCTATGAATATAATAAGCTAAATATTCTGGAATTTAGAATATGAAGTTATTGGTTTTGTACATGTTTTAAACATAAAGAAAGAAGAATAAAATGGTTGGGTTTGTCTTTGAATTTTTTTTATGGAAGTTAATCATGGGTAGTGATATCACCTCTATTGAGTATTGATTGACAAACACACTGATCACGGAACTTATACTGACAATTGATGATGACTTATGTCAATATACTTATTTCATTGCATTTCATAGGTGTTTGTTAGGATCAATTTTTGGGGTGTCTGTGATGGTGAAGCTATAGCAAGTCCATTCTGAAAGGAATACTGTACAACTTCTCCCTCTGGTACCACGGTGAGGTACCTTAGCAGATGGGGTCACTGGGGTGGGGGGTGGTAGGGGAATCCATCTATGGGGTATAGTAGAATTTATAACCTACAACAGTAGGATTGCACTGGCGGGTATTTCAAGTATAACAACAACAATAGACTTACGGGATTTTTTTTTTTAGGGTTAAGTAAGAGACACATGTTAGTCACGCCACATGTTGTAGGGGAGAAGAGTCCAGGTAGGAGATGGAAGACAAGACAAACTGATGATAAGTTAGAATGTGTAGCTGAATAAGAAGCAAGATCTTATGAGTTAACATGAGAATGAGAAGGTTTGATAAGTAGTATTCAACCAGGACTAGGTCCATGAGGTATCAATTTTAATAACAGGAGACGAAGTGCTACCATTATCCTAGTATATTCACAAGAAATATCTGGAATGGAATCTTTTGTATTGTCTAAAACTAGTAATTATAAGAAAGTAAAGGATAAGCTATATGTATCAGTAAGTAGAAACAAGATAGATAAGCATCATGATGATGATGATTGGTTTGTGGGGCACTCAACTGTGCGGTCATCAGCCTCCGTGCAAAGCCCCAATTTTTACACAGCCCAATTTTTTGTACACAATCCAATCTAGCCACTGTCACGATTGGTGGTGGTGGTGGTGGTGGTGGTGGTGGTGATGACAACACAAACACCCAGACCCAAAGCAGAGAAAATCCCAAACCCGGCCGGGAATCGAACCTGGAACCCCACGATCCAAAGGCAGCAACACTAGCCACTAGACCATGAACTGGGAATATACATACACGTGAGAAGTATGTGTATGTAGTGATGTTATAAACGAGTGTGAAAAAAAGAAAAGAAAAGATGATGTTAGAATAGAGGAGTTAAGCTATTTAGATAGAGAGCAATCAGATAACGTCAACAGAAAGCAATTATGATAGAAACTTATTGTATAGAGTGAGAAAAGACAGTGGATGGGGGCTAGTATCTGTGATCACTGGCGAAGTTAAGAAGAGGCACACCCAAATAGTGGATGAGGTGAAGGAGAGGAAAAGGGCAGGTGGATCTGTAGGAGGAATGGCCTATACTTTGGTCAGGCGAATCCATGGTAGGGATGATCTGTACCATTTAATGTAGGGAGGAGAGAGGTAAGATTAGACAGACCTACAGAACGGTCAATAACTTGGTCAAGTGAACCCATTAAGAGACTGACTTGTATCATACTTTTTTTCAGGGAAATGAGGGAACACTCACATCTATAATGTTATAGAGGTTGTCACAGTGACTGCCCTTAGAAGGAGTGTAAGTGCAGTGAATACAGAAGTATGAAGCTGTATAAAGACTAGTAGTCATGATATGAAAGTTTTCCCCAAACTAGTTCTATAATCAAATACACTTACCTGACATAAGAGACAAAAAATGGTTGGAGTAGGAATGTTCAACGCTTGTTGACTACAACCTATACTGAGATTTGCCTCTTGAGTCTGAATGGTAGGAATATTCCCAAAAAGCAACTCCTCTGGTAATAATAATGTGAGAAAGAGTGAAAGGTAACTAACTATGTACATATACAAGAATTGAACAAGAAAGTCTTGAGTATATTGCCTTGTATGCGAAACATTGTTAAATAAATAAATAAAATCAACAAATATAAAAACCACAAGTAATTTGATGAAGTTTATTTAAGTTGGATGACGATACACATATATCTTAAAGTGCTCTCTTGCTATACAGAAAGATTGCTCATTACAGGACAATTTCTAGCATCATACAGGTTGTGAAGTTGACAGAAAAATACTAAGCAGGTAGTACATTGCAGGACATTTATCGTGCATGGGTGTTTGTTTCCGTACATGCAGAAATTATGAGTTGTATGGAATATGGGAAAATGGCACGGTATGATGACAAGTAAATGGCTTCAAATGCTGTGGTTGGGGTCTTTTATGTTCTGGCATCATGGCTTGGTGGTGGCTTGACCATCAAGGAGCAACCACATTCTCCAAGAATGAAAACAAATGACAAGAGGATTTTGTAACAAATAAAATACATTGTAATCTTGGATGTCATGTTGAGTCTTCGAGGCATATGTCGAATGAAAAGTTGTGTTGTATTCTAGTTCACATGTCACTCTAATGATCTGTACACCCACTTGTCACTCTAATGATATATACATCCATTCAAGGAAATATATGTTTGTAAAAGGAAAGTAGTGGACGTGCTTTTTTGTGATGTGAATAGAAGTTATCCTCTTTTGATCCAATAACAATTGCAGAGCAAAGAAGCTTGACTACACATGGGATTTCAGAGGCACTCATTAGCAGGATCTCTACTTCAAGAGAATCAACTATGGCAGCTGAAAAATAAAATAAAAAGGAAAATACATAAGATATTATGTTGGGTGACAGATCTCATGAAGTGTGAAGTGTTCTGACTCAGCTTCAACTATAAGGAACAAGCCAGCAGCTATATAAAACCTTAAACCAACAAGAAAAACAGTTCACAAGGAAAGTGCTACATTAAGCCAGTGTTCCCCAACGGTACAAAACAATGATAAATAGCATGCCACATTTAAAAGAATATAAAATCTCCGAGATTAGTGATGGTTTACAGATGCCAAAAACTTTAATGCAGAATTCAATGTAAGATGATTTTACTAGTTTCCACAATGATACTCTGCCTTGAAATCCACAGAAAATCCAAAGACACTCCGGTCACATGTAAAATATATCACAGGCAAGACACAATCTGTACCAGGAATGTGCAATAGCAATATTAATATTATGGGTGACAACGCCACTAAAGTGGACTTAGTAAACTCGATTTTCTGAAATTCCCTCACTAAAGATAATGCACTAAATATTACAGAATTTGAATCAAGAAGAGCTGCCAACACAAGAAATTTAGAAGTATGTACCCTCCGTGCAGTGAAGCAATATAAATCATGCAATAAAGGCAAGTCTTTTGGTCCAGATCATATACCAGTTAAGTTTCTTTCAGAGTATGCTGACATGGCATTACAACAGTAGGTTTTCTACAAATGTTGATGAAAGAACGGGAGGTTTAACTGAGCAATATGTGGCTGGCAAGTAATCATATAGTGGCCAAGCCAGATATATAAGCAAGAGCTTTCATTCAATCCCAAGGGGCCAAATGCGGAGGTTAATTATGTGACAAGTCAGTAAAAGGATATCACATGGATTTCCCCATGGTGAAAAGGAGCGAAACCGAGCCACTACATGACTGCAGAAGCCAAGCAGCGTGGTCAGACTCTGACCATGTGTGAAACTAAAACATATATTCACCAAAAATACTGCAACAATTCCATACCAGTAACAGAATACCTAATAACAGCACTGAAATTGCAATAAAGGCATTCCTTCAATAAAATTATCATCATGTTTGTACAATAAATACTGACACATTTATTAACAATTAATTGGTAAATTATTTATAACAGAAGTAACAAAAGCTACAAATATGCTACAATTATGTTCGACACACAGTCTGATAGCACTTCAAGTCAGCTATAAAATGGGTACATTTGCTATAATATAGAACAAATTAAATAAATATTATAAATAAATCTTTGAATAAGGTTTGTCAGAGTGCCAAAGCAACCGAGTTCTTCATATTTATACTAATGATTAGCAGTAGCATGAGTAATTCACATTACTACTTCAATTTGTTCACATGCACTTAATGCAAAAATTTAGAAATACAATGTTTTAAGATGGTCAATTGATTAGAACAGTACAGTACTGCAGGAGCATGAAGAATAAAGGTGTGAACTTGACTAGGCTCTTGCAGTTCCAATCTGTAGTATAAAATACTTATCCAGAAACTGTGATTTCAATTATGTATAAAATTAGCTTGTGCAAATGTTGTCATTGTGGTCTTCAGTCTGAAGATTGTCTGATGCAGCTCTCCATGCTACTCAATCCTGTACAAGCCTCTTCACCTCTGAATAATTACTGCAACCTGCCATCATCTGAATTTGATTATTGTAATCATCTCTTGGTCTCCCTCTAAGATTTTTACCCCTCACACTTCCCTCCAGCACTAAACTGGGGATCCTTTCATGTCTCAGAGTGTGTTCTATCAACTAATCCCTTCTTCTAGTCAGGTTGTGCCACAAATTTCTTTTCTCCCCAGTTCTAATCAGTAACTCCTCGTTAGTTATGTGATCTACCCATCTAATGTACAGCAGTCTTCTGCATTCAAAAGCTTCTATTCCCTTCTTGTCTAAGCTGTTTATTGTTCATGTTTCACTTCCAAACATGGTTACACTCTGTATAAATATGGAATGTAGATTAATTGTAAAGACATGTCTTGTTTGTTGAAAAACAGAACATGTAAAATAATTGAAAATGGTGGTCAAGAATGTAAGAGCTGAAATGACTCCATCAGTAATCACATGACAGAGTTGAAGACGGAGCAAACAGAGACAGACAAAAGATATACTGATGTTTGTAGCTGGATGGGTACGGTTGTTGATATGAGATACACAGTCAGAGTGCCACACATGTTCAAGTGAGTTTGGAGATAGGAATATTTCAAAGTGTGCCTATTTGGTCATTTCTCAGTATAATAATTTGTTATTTAAATAGTGAATGCTAATAAAGCTAATAGTGCCCGAATTGAATACTGCATACAGACTTGGTTAAATCTGTTGAGCATTAGGTATTTATGCAGTCTAGTTGATTTAGTCCACTGCTTGATAGCTCTGGCTAATGATAGCAATTGCCTATGAATGCTCTGCTTTCTCTGCCTACACAGATATTTCTCACTTTATTTACTCGACTGTGTATATCATCATCCCATGTATGGGCACCATTCAAAGTAAATTTGTGGTGTCTATGAATAAACTGTTAGTGGAATCTAATAGTGTGGTAAATCTACATTATTATCCTGAGGGATCATGAACTTTGTTTCCCTTATCTTATCTAATCATTTATATTTATTCATGTATTTTATATATCATTCACTGACCATTTTCTTAGGGCTCTCCTAGATAACTATTAGATGTTTTTGTAGTACGCAATGGAACAGTGTACAACTGAACCCCTATGTACACTGCTGGCCACCGTAAATGCAACACCAAGAAAGACAAGAGGTAGCACAACAAAATTTATTTTGTAGATAACATGTTGACCAAGTATCAAATGATTACGTTTACAGACGTCTGTGACATGTGGTTCCTGCCAGAATCAGTAGCCAGAGTAGCCGCCATTGTTGGAGATCACCGCTGCCACACGTCTCGGCATTGAGTCAAAGAGACGTTGGATGTGTTCCTGGAGTACAGCAGCCCAAGCAGCTTCCACACGTTGCCAAAGATCATCTGGTGTGGCAGCTGGGAATGTAATCCGGGTCACTCGTTGAGCAACCATGGACCACATGTTTTCTATCGGTGAAAGATCCGGAGAGTGAGCTGGCCAGGGAAGCAATTCAATCTGGTTATTGACTAAGAACCTTTGGACAATGCGTGCCTCGTGTGGTCGCGCATTATCCTGTTGAAATATGGCTGTGGCCGAGCCCTGAAGGTAAGGAAGGACAACTGGCTCCAGCACCTCGGATATGTAGCGCCGGCTATTTAAAGTACCGTCAATGCGTACTAGAGGCGTGCGAGAGTAATATCCAATACCGCCCCATACCATAATACCCGGTGCAAGACCAGTGTGGCGGTGCATAATGCAGCTGTCCAGCATCCTCTCTCCACGGTGTCTCCACACTCGAATCCGACCATCGTGGTGCTGCAGACAGAAGCGTGCCTCGTCAGTAAAGACAACGTCATTCCATTCTGCCGTCTGTCATCACACCATTGGCGATGGAGACGTCTGTGGTTCTGCGTCAATGGTAGACGAAGCAATGGACGTCTTGCGGACAGACCACTCTGCTGTAAACGGCGTCGAATGGTACGCGCAGACACTGGATGATGCGTTACAGACGCAATGTGCTGTGCTATCGTTCGGGATGTCACTGAGCGATCCGTCACTGCCATGCGCACAATTTGTCTATCAGCACGTGCAGTGGTGCACCGAGGTGAATGCGATCGACCACGTCGGTCCGTCGTACCCTCCTGCATCCAACGGTCACATATCCGCATTACAGTTGTTTGGTTTCGTCCAACACGACTAGCGATTTCTCTGTATGATAATCCACAATCTCGGTAAGCCACTATCCTTCCTCTGTCGAACTCGGATACTTGATCAAACGATGTTCGCTGTTGTCTACGAGGCATAACTGATCGTCTTGTGAAACAGCCACAAGGTAAACACATGTGCCGAACGTACACTCGTCGAAATCGCCAAGCCTTAAATGGCACTATGAGGTGGCGCCACAGGCGCGCGTGATGTGCGTCTGCGCTGAAATTCTAATCAGTTGCATATCTCATCGCTGCAAACCCATGGTGTAAATTTCACTTGATTCGGATGCTTCCTTCAGGGTGTTGCATTTACGGTGGCCAGCAGTGTATGTGAGCAGGCCATCATACCATTTTAAGAGTGTGTACTCGCCCTCAGGTGGATTGGTAGCAGCAAATTAATTAAATTGATGAATAGTTTGTACACCAAATAAACAGACAGATGCTAACACCAGTGTTGCAATGATGAATAAGCTTCATTTTTAACAGTCATATACAAATGCTCGCACAACAAAACGTCTGTACCTGGGGACTGGAAGTGACAGATTGCAAAGCTGAAACAGTGTATTCTCTCTCATTCAGTACTGAAGAAGCAATGAGTGCCATAAAAGAAATAAAAGCAGCAAAAGCCTTGGGCTTTGATGGCATTCCCACAATTCCTTTTGCACTTTGCCAAGTATGTGAAAAAGTAGCTAGCTGAGTTCTGCACAAAAATTCTGCAAACAGGCAACATAGGATCCATATAAATGAAATGAACAAAAGTCACAGTCTTACTGAAACCAGGTAAACCAAAGGACAAATCAGAAGGTTATCAACTTGTAGCCTTAATTAGTGTGCTACATAATCACCTGGAGAGAATGATGTACAATATAATGCATCAGTAGATCTTTGTAAATATACCAGGTGAACAGGCAGATTAGATTAGATTAGTTTTTCGTTCCATAGATCCATGCTGAGGAGATCCTCGTGGATGTGGTTTTTAGCTGAAATAACAATACTAATAGTATGAATATATACAATATATCATTTGTTTCTATTAAAAAATTCGTCTATGGAGTAGAAGGAGTTGGCCACTAGTAAGTCTTTCAGGCTCCTTTTAAATTGATCTTTATTTGTAACTAAATTTTTTATGTTTGCTGGCAAATTATTGAAGATGAGTGTTCCTGAGTAGTGGACCCCTTTTTGAACTAAAGTAAGTGCTTTTAAGTCTTTGTGCAGATCATTGTTGTTCCTGGTATTGTATGTATGAACTGAGCTGTTTGTTGGTAAAAGAGATATACGAGGGCCGTTCAGAAAGTAACCTCCGGTTGATTTCAAAAAATACACCAAGTTAAATAAAAATATTTTAATATATACATCTTAAAACTACATCTTTGCACTATTTTTCTACATAGTCTCCATAGCGATTGAGGCACTTATCGTATCTCTTCACAAGCTTTGAAATTCCTTCTGCATAAAAATCACCCGCTTGTGCCTGGAGCCAGCCTGTGACCGCATCTTTGAGCTCTTCGTCGTCATCAAACCGCTGTGACCCGAGCCATCTCTTCAAATGCATGAAGAGGTGATAATCACTTGGCACCAGGTCTGGGCTGTAAGGTGGATGGTTGATAACGTCCCACTTGAAGGACTCAAGAAGGGCCGTTGTTCTGCAAGCAGAGTGAGCACGGGCGTTATCGTGCAAAAAAACGATACCGGAAGTCAGCATACCACGGCGTTTGTTCTGTATAGCCCGTCGTAACTTTTTTATTGTTTCACAGTACACGTCTTGATTAATGGTCGTACCACGTTCCATGAATTCAACCAACAACACCCCTTTGGCATCCCAAAACACCGTTGCCATCAGTTTTCTGGCAGAAAAATCTTGCGAGGCTTTTCTTGGTTTGGTAGGCGAATTTGAATGTGCCCACATCTTTGATTGTTCTTTTGTCTCAGGGTTCACGTACTTAATTCAGGTTTCGTCACCGGTCACAATTCTGTTTAACAATGGTTCTCCTTCGTCCTCATAACGTGACAGAAAGTCTAATGCAGAGGCCATTCTTTGAGTTTTGTGGTGGTCGGTAAGAATTTTGGGCACCCATCGTGCACAGAACTTACGGTAACCCAATCTTGCTGTCACTATCTCGTACAAGAGAGTCTTAGAAATCTGTGGAAAACCAGTAGACAACTCCGACATTGAGAAACGTCGATTTTCACGAACTTTTGCATCAACTGTCTGAACGAGTTCGTCAGTCACCAATGATGGTCTACCACTCCTCTCTTCATCATGAACGTTTTCTCGTCCACTTTTAAATAAACGTACCCATTCACGGACAACTCCTTCACTCATAACTCTTGGTCCGTACACGGCACAAATCTCACGATGAATAGCTGCTGCAGAATATCCTTTGGCTGTAAAAAACCTTATGACAGCACGCACTTCACATTTGGCGGGGTTTTCTATTGCAGCACACATTTCAAACTGCCACAAAAACTAAACTAGCGCAGGTACGACGTTCACTCGACCATGGCTTGATGCCGACTGACCTGTTGAGTGCGTGAACGCACAGATGGCGTCGCTACTCCCCCCACAACCCGCACTGTGACCAATCGGAGGTTACTTTCTGAACCGCCCTCGTATTATTTAGGACAAATTTCGTTAAGGAGTAAGTATACTGAGAGGCAGTGGTTACTATACCCAGTTATTTGAAGAGGTTTCTACATGACGTCCGTGAATTTACTCCACAAATAATACGTATTACACGCTTTTGGACTCTGAAAACTTTTGTTTGACTTGAAGAGTTACCCCAAAATATTATACCGTATGACATTATGGAATGAAAGTAGGCAAAGTATGCAAGCTTTTTCATTTTTATGTCGCCTATGTCTGCTAACACTCGAATTGCAAATACAGATTTGTTAAGGCGTTTCTGCAGTTCTGTGGTGTGCTCCTCCCAAATGAATTTATTATCAAGTTGTAATCCCAGGAATTTAAGACTGTCAACCTCTTCTATCTGCTCTTCTTCATACTTTATGCATATGCTGGGTGGAAACCTCTTACAGGTTCTGAATTGCATGTAGTGAGTCTTTTCAAAGTTTAATGTCAATGAGTTGGCTTTAAACCATTTATTAATATCCATGAAAATATCATTAGCAGATCTTTCTAGAACTACACTCGACATACTATTTATTGCAATACTTGTGTCATCTGCAAACAAAACGAAATCTGCTTCTGGCAGTGTAACTGATGAGAGATCATTAATGCACACAAGAAAAAGCAATGGCCCTAAGATGGATCCTTGTGGGACACCACATGTAATTTCTTCCCATTCTGATGATGACTGATGACTTAATTCACTAGTCCCTTGTACTGACACCCTTTGTTTCCTGTTAGCTAGGTATGACTTGAACCATTTTGCAGCACTGCCTGTGACACCATAGAATTCTAATTTATTTAAAAGGATGTTGTGGTTCACACAATCAAATGTCTTTGACAAATCACAGAAAATACCTGCTGCTTGTAATTTGTTATTTAATGAATTAAGTACATTTTCACTGTAGGTGTAAATAGCCTTCTCGATATCAGAAATCCAAACTGTGTTCTTGATAATATGTTGTTTGTGGTCAGATGGTTGAGAAGCTGCCTGTACATTACTTTTTCTAAAATTTTTGAGAATGCTGGCAAAAGTGAAATTGGTCTGTAGTTTGATGGCATCTCTTTATCCCCTTTCTTGAATAGAGGCTTAACATCTGCATATTTTAGCCAGTCAGGAAATGTCCCAGTTATAATTGACTGGTTACACAAGTAACTTAGAATTGTACTAAACTCACAAGAACATGCCTTAATTAACTTTGTTGATATTTCATCATAACCACTAGAATGCTTTGTTTTCAAAGATTTTATTATGGAAGTTATTTCTTTTGGTGAAGTGAGTGACATATTCATGTAGTTGAAGCTATTTGTAAAGGCTAGTTTCAGATATTCAAGGGCATTATTTACTGATCCTGACAATCCTATTCTATCAGTAACGGATATAAAGTACTTGTTAAATAGATTTGCCACACTATGCCCATCGGCTACTAATGTGTCATCTACCCTTAATGCTATTTGCTCCTGTTCCTTTCTGGTTCTACCAGTCTCCTCTTTCACTATATCCCATATTGTTTTTATTTTGTTCCCTGAAATTGCTATCTTCTTCTCGTAGTGCATTTGCTTAGATGTCTGAATTACTTTTTTTTAATATTTTACAGTATTCCTTGTATTTAGCTAAATCATCAGTATTGGAGCTATTCTTGGTCGACAGATACATTTTCCTTTTTGTCTTACAGGAAATCTTTATTCCTTGTGTAATCCATGGTTTTATTATAGACTTCTGTTTAATTTGAGTAACTTTTAGAGGAAAACAGTTTTCAAACATGGTACTGACATTGTTCATGAAGGTATTATATTTTTCATTCATGTCATGGGCACTATAAACATCTTTCCAGTTCATATCTTTGAGCAGTTTTCTAAAACACTCAATTTTTGGTTGACTGACTACTCTCCTGTACTCAGACTTAGCAGTCTTGATAATCTGCTCAGAATTTACATCTAAAACAAGGAGCTGCATGTCATGATCTGATAGTCCATTTATTACAGGTTTTATGATGCAGATCAAACTGCAGTTGCAGAGATCTAGTCCCCTACCTCACAACCTTCATAGAACCTGGTTTCCAGAATCAAGATATGTCAGTGGTTGTATCCATTGATCTGACAGCTGCATATGAAACTGTCTGGCGGCAAGGGGTGGTATTGAAACTTCTACAAATCACCTCAAGCCTAAAAATTGGCAATCTGAATAAAATGCTCAGAAACTGATGTTTCCAGGTACTAACGGGCAACAAGAAGAGTTCACAGTGGGCCAACACAAGGATCTGCTCTGGACCCTCTCCAGGTCAATTTTTATACGTCAGATATGCCTGAAACCACAACACAAAAGTTTGGATATGCTGACAACTAGGCATTCGCAATGAGATATAGAGTCCTTGAAGTTACCGATTCTATATTGACCAATGATTTCTCAGTATTGTTGAATATTTCCGCAAATGAAGGTTGCAGCCAAGTGTTGCTAAGATAAAAGCCTCGAAGTTTCACACAAACAACAAGCTGACCCACGAAGAACTGAAGATCTACTTAGCAGGAAGGCTACTCAGACAAAACAGAAACCTGAAAATATCGAGAGTTCACGCTTGATAGAATGCTCAGTTACAAACAAGATCAGTCAAGAACAGCTGCCAAAATCACAACTCAATATAACATTCTCCAGAAACTTTGTGGAACATTATGGGGATCCTCAGCATCGACAGTCCATTCTTTGGCTCTTGGATTGGTTTACACTGTTGCAGAGTATTGCTCCCCAGCTTGGATGAGTAGTACTCATACA
Source organism: Schistocerca nitens (assembly GCF_023898315.1). Lineage (NCBI taxonomy): Eukaryota > Metazoa > Arthropoda > Insecta > Orthoptera > Acrididae > Schistocerca > Schistocerca nitens. Next base: position 443,110,390 of record NC_064621.1, on the reverse strand, counting down.
AGATTGCAGACACTAAGCTCAACCACATCATGTGTCTCATAACTGGTACCAATACAATTAGACCTACAACTATTTTCTGTCTACCCTTACTTAGCCACATAGCACCTCCATCTTAACAGCATGAATGTGCACTTGTACGGCAGCAGAAAAAAGTAAGGAAAAAGTATGTAGGATAGGTGGAGTAATCAAATTACACACCTATCGATTAGAGTCTCAGTTGTGCGACTGGGTTCATGATTTCCTGTCAGAAAGGTCACAGTTCACGCTAACTGATGGGTAGTCATTGAGTGAAACACAAATGTTATCTGGGATCCCCAAGGAGGTGTTACAGGCTCTCTGCTGTTCTTAATCTATATAAATGATTCAGAAGAAAATCTTAGATTGTTTGCAGATGATGCTGTCATTTATGTAGTAACTCACTGTTTACTACACCTACCACCCACAGCAGACGTAAGCTGGGCCTCTATGGCAAGCATAGTGCACGCTAACATTCAATTGGCATGCCCACAACTACTAGAGGCAGCCAGCAGGGGTCACCAAACTATTGTCATCAGGTTCGCCATGCAGGCGCAGCACTACACTGGCAACACCTGGCATGGATAGCATCTCTGTAAGGGCAAGCACAGGCCTCCAGGCCCTCAGTTATTGAGACATGTACTACTTTCACTGTATTCTTGTTGGTGTCACTCCATGACCCAATAAACTGTACCTCTTTCACAGCTATGTGTTTCCTCGTGCTCCTAGTCAGAACAGTGCACTTCCAGTAAACTCGTAAGAAGACAAGTACGAATTACGAAGTGAATTAAAACAAGATATATGCATTTATAAGGTTTATAATTTAAGCAACAACCAACCACAAGCATGGTCTAAAAAAGTTTATTTAACTCAAACCATTACCACTTTCAAACTTGTTACAATCCCATCTTCAGCTGGCTCTTACAGTATTTCTTTCTTTCCTGTTCAGGCTTCATTTTGTATTTGTTACTGGTGTGGTGCAATCCTGTATTGTGTCCTGTATGTGTGTAAAAGTGACAGTTGACTCTGAACAATAAAAAGTGTGAGGTTCTCTGCATGAGTACTAGAAAAATTCCAATAAATTTTCTATGGTACACAATATAAATTTAAATGTTCTCAGTTCAATTACAAATGTAGGGATTACAATTACAAACCTAAATTGGAGCCATCACATAAATAATGTTGTGGGGAATGACTGCATTTTATTGGCAGAACATTTATGAAGATGCAACAAATATAGGGAGGAGCTTGCCTACACTACACATGTCTGTACACTTCTGAGTATTGCTGAACGGTATGGGATCCTTACCAGCTAAGACTGATGGAGTGCATTGGAAAAGTTCAAAGAATGGAAACTCATTTTGTGTTAACGGGAAACAGGGGAGAGTGTGCCACAGATATGACAAGCGTGCTTGGGGACGGGGGTCATGGACAAAGCACCTTTTGCTGCGGTGAAATCTTTTCACAGAATTTCAATCACAAACTTCCTTCTCTGAATGTGAAAATATCTTCTCGTTTTCCTTCTACACAGGAAAAATAAACCATCATGATAAAATAAGATAAATTAGAGCTCACTCAGAAATATTTAGATGTTCATTTTTCCCAATGCTATTTGAGAGTGGAACAGTCGAGAAATAGTCTGAAAGTGTTTCTATGAACCATCTGTCAAGCATCCCGTGCCAAGTGTGGATTCCAAAGTAGTCACATAGATGTAGATGTAATAGAATAAGAAGTTCAACAAACCCTCATAATGTGGTAGTAATTATTTGCAGTATTATGTAAGTGTTAATTTAATTATGGAGAAAAAGTTGTGTAAGTAACATGTCTATGAATAACTTTGACATGCTAAAGTGTATCATTATAGCTGGCTATGATATTAAGTTTTCCCATCACGGCACTCATTATAATACTTCTCATTACCTTCTTAATTTTAGAATTCTCAAGAAAATTTTCCATGTTCTCTACTCAGTGGTCTCGTATATCGTTCATCTTTCATCTCGGTACTCTTCTGTTTTTCATGAATTTTACATGATTTGCCTACAGACTGCTGACTTCATTGGTCCAGTAGAGGACTCGCAGTAAAGAGTTTTCATTACATATCTGCAGAGCTAACAGAAAAACTACTACTTGAAAATCCACACATGTTCCACAAAATCAAATAAAACTCAAATGATTCTTACTAACAAAACTGTTAAGTTGTAACTACTCCATTAGACCAGTTGCAGTCAAGTGACCAGCAACAAAGACAAGTGTGCCAGTTTAAGAGTGTAGTGACGTGAATTTAACTGTCAGCAAAAGTGTAAATATCACTATCTGCACATCTATTATCTTTTAGGAGCAGGCCAGTATACCTATTAAGTCTTTGCCTAATTTTGTGAAACAAGTTAGATTATTTGCTTGACATTGCACATGCCAATGCAATTCAGTTAATGAAAATAAATGAAGACAGAATCTTCTTACAGTGAAAGAGTGTCAGGTCAGCCTGGTCATTTAGCTGGGTTGGACAAAAAGTGGCTAATAAAGAGGAAAGGTCATGCCTCAGAACTACTGAGGGAGAGAAGTGATGTGCTAAATGCTTTTCCATACCAACTCCTTCGACATCATTTTATGAACCACTGAACAATGACTCATCTTCTGATTCTAATGAAAATGACATGCATTTATATGAACATTTCCCAACTGTGATCAAAAACATACACACTGGAACCAGTAAAAATAACTATGCAGAAAAATTTTTCTACTTCAAAATTAGTAATAGTGCTAGATATGAGGTCCATTCAAATGCAACTTGGTCAGTGTGCCTACCTTTGCTTTACACATAAGGTGGCACCACGTAACTGTAGATATGGTGGTGCCATATATTGGTAGAGAGACTGATGTGCACACACCATTTGATATTGCATAGCGCCAGTGAGGTTTCACGCTGAAGAGAAGGTGGTCACACAAGTTATCGCCCACTACTGAACAAGCAGGCGAGTTAGCAGGAACAACTGGGTGTGATTCGATTTTTGGCAGTGGAGGGAGGTGGAGGCCATGAAATGTATCAAAGGATAAAGGCTGTGTACAGTGAGTACAGTCCGAGTCATTCAAGTATTGTGGAATGGCGCAAACGATTCCTTGAGAGGCGCAAGTCACTGGAAGACGATGCTCATCCTGGGCAGGCTCATTGTGTCATCACACCAGAAATTGTTGTGGAAGTGATTGCTTTAGTCTTGGACAACCGCAGAATCACCGTGGATGAGATCCATCGGTTACTGGATATTACTGTGGGCACCGCCCACACCATAATGCATTAACACTAGAACTTTCAAAAAATCTGTGTGCAGTGGGTTCCCCACCAACTGACCTCTGATCAGAGCAATACTTGAATGGTGCTGTCTTTGAGTCATCTGCAATGTTATCATAAGGATGAATACGGCTTTCTGTCGCATATTGTCACAGCTGACGAAACATGGTGTCACCATTTTGAACCAGAAAGCAAGTGTCAGAGTAAGCAGTGGAAACATGTGGCTTCATCACCTCCAAAGAAATCAGCAGTTCTAGTAAGGTCGTGATAAACTGTTTTGACCACAAGGGCTCATTGCTTGTTGACTTCCTGGAACGGGGAACCACCATCAATGTCCAGCGTTATCAAGCCACTTTACAGAACCTTATATGAGCCATCAAGTCAAAATGCCGAAGCATGTTGTCCAATGGCATTATCCTCCTGTGTTATAATGCCTGCCCACACACGACCAATGCAGTGAAGATGACATTGTAGCAATTTTGGTGAGAAATGCCGGAACATCCACCGTGCAGTCCCGACATTTCACCGTGTGACTTTCATGTGTTTGGACCTCTAAAACAAGCTATTCGTGGACATCGATTCGCAATGGACGACGGAGTGTGTGAGTGGGTCCAGGCCTGTATCCGACAGCTACCTACTAGTTTCTTCAAGGATGGAATCTTGCTAGTGTCGCAATGGTATAAATGTGCCACCAGTTTTGGTGACTATTTTTGAGTTAATGAAATTGTTATCATTACTTTACACTAATGACTGGGTTTCATTTGAAGGCCCCTTATAGATGTCAGGTAAGTTTGTAGGATTCAGTGTTTATTCTTGAAGATACCATCGAGACACTTGGATATAATACTGATGGATAACCTGTAAGTAAGTCCTCAATTTGAAGAAATCATACGGAAAAATGGAAAGAGTATGCAGAAGCTATAAAACTAATTTTCAAAATGAGATACCTGATGTGATTGTTGGCCAGGATGGCATACTGTTGCCTGCTTGACATGATTGGAAATCAACACAAGAACATCATCTGACAGTTATTTCATATGAAAATAATGGGCAACATATCACTGTGCCAAGGTTGTAAGACTCTTCAGGATGCGGACAGGTGAAAGCCATTTGGGACACGATTGTAGACTGGTACCGTATTTACTCGAATCTAAGCCGCACTCGAATCTAAGCCGCACCTTAAAAATGAGACTCGAAATAAAGGAAAAAAAAAAATTCCCGAATCTAAGCCGCACCTGAAATTTGAGACTCGAAATTCAAGGGGAGAGAAAAGTTTTAGACCGCACCTCCAAATCGAAACAAAGTTGGTCCATTGTAATATGAGACACAATTTAGGTCGAATGAATGATGATACAGCTACAGTAGTTTGGTTCAAGTCGTAAGCTTAGCAGTTAAGCTTTACCAGGTAGCCATTGCTATGCGTCAGGCGCTCCGTCCGTATTTATACGGGTACCCTTCCTTTTTCACGTGCTTCGTCTGGTTTGAATCGATTGCTTATTTTGCTTTGATCTGTTAAGTGCCGTTTTCTTTGTTATAATTGTTTACGTCACTCTAAGCTGAAAATGCATTACTGTACTGTCATGCATTGTTTGTCGCATTTTGATAGTGCGTGTTTACGGCCTGTCGCCGCTCGCGGCATGACTTGCTTTTGTGCCCGCTACCGCCGCTTAAAAAAAAAAGAGGAATCGTCTCATTAGCGAAACAATGGCAAGAGACTGCTATTTGTTGTTACTTACACTGCTGCTTTTTTTGATAATGATCAACAAGAACCAAATAATAGACTGCGTATGATAGAACATGTTCTGAACGAGTGTTTAGCGAAACTTTTTCTCCGTTTGAAAATCTTTGCGGCCGCTTCTTTAGTACATCAAATTCTGCACAGAAATTAGTCATCTTACATTTAAAATCTAGTCAGTTGCCGTGCTTCATTCCTGACTGTATCACTCATTCCTGACTGTATCGCTATTAGGCATAAGAATAATACGAATATAAACATGACACGATACGTATATTCTTCCGCGTTTGCTGTTGTCTCACTCTAGTTTCGTAGTTTATTAGGCAGACAGGATTTAAATGAGATAGCAGCAAACACGAAAGAATACATGGCAAAATGTTTATATTCGTATTATTCTTATGGTGAAGAGAATACTGCATGTGATTCACATTTCATCAGGTTCCTATTAGCAACCATCTAACCATCTCTTCTCACAGGTAGGAAAAAACTCGGAACGTAGAGTTGACAAACATCCCTAACAGTCTTGCCAGTCGGATTTTCGTAGTACATTGAAATTCTGCTACATTCGAAGATGAACAATACGGAATTTGTATTTACTTCGTTGGATAATGTATGAAAATACAGTGGTCGAAACTTCGGGCGGAGAAAAAAAAAAGCTCGTCTTCTACCTTTTTTTTAAATTTATTTACTGATGCAGAGGTTTTGGCGCCAGTATTTATCTTTGTGCCCACAAAGCATACTTGTGTAGCGCTACATATATTCGACGGCAGAAGTTAGTTGTGGCTGCACCTATCAACATTTTTCAGAACTTCCGCTTGCTTTGCACTCGATTCTAAGCCGCAGGCGGTTTTTTGGATTACAAAAACCGGAAAAAAAAGTGCGGCTTAGATTCGAGTAAATACGGTATCTGTAACATAAGTGTAATTTCTTTGCTGTGATATTACGGCTTCAAATATAGGTCATATCAATGGTGCCTGTGTGCTTCTTGGAGAAAAGCTTAATAGAAATCTGCTTATTTTTGCTTGCTGCCATCACTTACAAGAAATGGTCTTAAAACACATGTTCAAAGTAAAAATGAGTCAAGTGACAACAAATCCTGATCTTCCATTGTTCAAAAAGTTCCAAGATAACTGGAAAAGTACCAATGCAGATAAAATACAAGCTTGTATTCCACCTGACTCTTTCCGAAATTGGTTATCTGCTTGAGTTTTGCTGAACTGAACTGACCAAAAAAGTAGTCAGAGACAACTATCGAGATTTACTAGAGCTTTCTGTGATATTTTTCGATGGAGATAAACATCCAGGTGCCATGCACCAAGCACAATGGATGGCAAGAGCTATTTATTTCCTACAAATGTCATTGCTTTGTGCTCACTTTACAATTATGAGCAAGAATAAGGAAGGACTGTCAGATGTTTTGCCTATTCACTGTGACATCCTATGACAAGCCAAAACTCCAGTGTAATTTGGCAGTAAAAGCACCCTACCATGATTTGTACTTTTTAAGTCGATGAAGGCTTATCAAGAAAATAATAAAGGCATCCCCACAGCAGCTTTACAGAGGATGAGGCAGCATTTATGTATTTGACTGCTCAAGTTTCTGTCTTGTCACTGTCTTACAATAATGTGGATCTAGAAACTACAGTAAAAGGAAGAACTTTTCAGCCCACCGTGTGGTAAGTTAAATAAGTACATACAGAAGTCGTTTCTTTAGTTTTCTGTTTACATCACAATTTTGGTAACTCACTTTCTCTTTTTTAATTACAGAGAAAAACATCTATGACTTCATTTCACTCAGCAGCTAGATGGTGTCCAATTGTCTTAAAATTGATGACAGTTTTCTCCATGAATGTCCCCCATGGTCAAATAATGCTTCTTTACAAGAAGGAACAAAGAAAGTTTAAATGCTGAGGACAGTGGACGATACAGCTGAAAGAGGGATCAAGCTGATGCAAGACTTTCACAGTTTAATCAGACAAAAGCAATTTTTGTTACATTACATGCAAGAACACCAAAAGATTATCCTGACTGCAGAAAGCAAACTTCAATAAGAAAATTTAAGGAATAATGTTTCTACAAGTATATACACACACATTTTTACAGCGTATAAACACAATTTGGGTATACTAGTGTTTTATTTACAAAATAAACATTAAGTTTTAAAATCATTCCATTCTCACCCATTACAATTTTTTTGTCTCATGTTTGGCATCAAGTCAGCACGTATTATAATAATTGCAATAATATTTAGTATGTGAGTTATTAAAGTCAATCAGAAACCACACCCATCTTTTCATCACAAAATTGACAATACCTTGATGTATCAGGACGTGTCCTATCAATTGAACCCCTCTTTTAGTCAGGTTGTGCCACAAATTTCTTTTTTCCTCCAGCCGATTCAGCACCTCTTTATTAGTCATTTTGTCTATCAATATAAAATCTTCAGTATTATGAAAAGTAAAGTTGCCACTCACCATATAGTGGAGACACTGAGTCACAGATAGGCACAATAAAAAGACTGTCACAAATAAGCTTTTGTCCAGCTAGGCCTTCGTCAAAAATAGACAACAGACACTGAGAGTGACTTCAGTTGCCACAGACTGCAATTGTGTGTGTGTGTGTGGGGGGGGGGGGGGGGGGTGGTGTCTATTTCTGACGAAGACCTAGCTGGCTGAAAGCTTATTTGTGACTGTCTTTTTGTTGTGTCTATCTGCGACTCATCCGCTGTATGGCGAGTGGCAATTTTCCTTTTCATAATATTGTAACATTCCAACCTGGATTTTCCATTGGTTAATACAAAATCTTCAGCATTCTTCTGTAGCACCACATTTCAAAAGCTTCTATTCTCTTCTCACCTGGACCATTTATTGTACTTGTTTCACTTCAATATAAGGCTATACTCGAGACAAATAACTTCAGAAAATACTTCTTAAACCTTAACTTCATTTTAGATGCAAACAAATTCCTCTTTTTCAGAAATGCTTTTCTTGCTAGTGCCAGTCTACATTACATCCTCTCTAGTTTAGCCATTATCAGTTATTTTATGGCCCAAACAGCAAAAATCATCTCTATTTTTTAGTTTCTCACTTCCTAATATAATTCTCTCAGTACCATCTCATTTCATTAGACTAGAATAGAAGAGTCAAGGTCTTTCTCCAGGATAAGAGCACACAAAAGAGTGACCTACCTCAAGGCAGTGTGCTCACTTCTATGGCTTTTAATATTTGCACCAACTATCAGCCCACTGCAGCAGAACACTCCACACATTTCACTTATGTTGACGATACAGCAGTGGTTGCTCAAGGGGATGGTCTGAAGATGTAGAAGAAAAGTTCCCTTCATTGTTGGATACACTTGGACTTTACTATGAGGTCAATCAGCTGAAACCAAATTCCAACACAATTCTGGCTACAAATCTATGTTTGCCTTTCTTTAACCTATGTTCTAAGGTAAGTCGCAGGTTCAGTATGGCCTCACATGTTCCTACATTGCTCCGGAATTCATCAGATTTTTCCCGAGGTCTGCTTCTACCAGTTTTTCCTTTCTTCTGTAAATAATTCATGACAGTATTTTGAAACCATGACTTACTGAAATGATAGTTTGGTAACATTCATACCTGCCAACAATTTTTTAAGGAACTGGTTTTATTACAGTCTTCTAGACTGAGGGTATTTTGACTATCTCACATATCTTGCAAACAAGGAGGAATGGTCTTGTCATGGCTAAGTCTTCGAAGTATCTCAATAATTCTGCGGGAATTTCTTCTACTCCAAGAGCATTTTCAGTCCTCTGTCAGATTCTTCTCACAGTACCCTACTTACCATCTCATCTTCATTTATGTCTGTTTCTACCTGTATAGCACTGTCTTCAAGTTGATTTCCCCAATCTTCCCGGTGGGGATCATGATGGCCTAAGCACCACCTAATACTTCTGCCCCACTTGATGTCACTATGCTATGGTAACTGAGTAGCTATTGCAAAATTAATGTTGATTGCCATGGCAGCACTATCCAGATAGTGCTGGTCACCAGCACCAAGAATGCCTTCTGAGGAGGCCACACCTTCCAGAAACCTACATATAAGCCGACCTGGGCCAATTGTAATTCTATCGCATTACTGATGCAGTGAAAGTGTGCACTGGTTGGTCTATTGGTTCGGTTCTTGTTATGGATTTGCTTTATAAGTGTATGCTCTTCGGACTCTGTTAATAACCAGTTGGACTCTGATGCTGCACAAACTGGGCTTTGCTTGGACTTCTTTCCTAAAGAATATAGCTTTCTTTCATGATTCTTAAATCAAGTGTTTGCTAAGATTAAATTGTGCTATGTGCAAAATTCTACCCTTTCATTCCTTTTCCCCAGTCCATGTTCTTTTCTTACAGTTCCTTCTCTTCCTTTTTATGCTACTGATTTCCAGTCTCCCAACACAATTAAATATTCATCTCTCTAATTATCTGAATAATTTATTTCACCTCATCACATGTTTTTTTTTTTAAATTTCTTCATCATCTGTGGAGCTAGAGAGCATACAAACTGGCACTATTGGGGTGGGAGTTGGCTTTGGGATTACCTTTGTTATGATAGTATGTTTTTTATAGTAGCTTATCTGCAGTTCTATTTTCTTATTAATTATTAGCAATCTTAACATTCAAACAACAAGGTGACAGAACACTTGTGATAAAAAATATGTATTTCAATCATTTAAGTGTTTTCAGAATGCCTATGTAGCACCAGGAATATTCTTGTTTTAGTGAGTGAAAGCGCAATCCACACACAACTTAAAATACTCAATGATTTCATTTCGCGAGGAAGGGGCGAACGGGATTTCTTATACAGCATTAATTTTCTTTTAATTTACTAAGAAAAATTAATGTTGAGTGACAACTTACCTCAGAAGTCTAATGCAAATAAGACAATATTTATGGCAAGCTTCACTGTTTTCATTTTCTAGTCTTCGAAATAAAGCTGCCCACAGTCTTTCAAGAGTCTCCTTATCATTTTCATGGAAACTATATGTTTGAATGTGCTGCAAAATATACACAAACATTACACTGTAGCTAGAAGCATTTCATATTACTTATAACTGCGATGTTAAAGAACAGAACATAACTCTGGATTCTAAGTAAATCATTGAGTCTACACCGATTGTATCATGAAATTCTTACAACACAAGGCACAAAGTTTATCCTAAAAATCAACAGTATTATTTTCCTTACAACTTGTCAGGGCAAAATATTCTCTCTGTTTCTTCATTAACCCTCAAGCAGTTGCACCATTTTATAACGCAAGCAGGCAGGTGGTGTACTTTGTACATATGTCAAGAATAGCTGTCTATTATGTTACCAAAATAAAATGTATGAGCAATAAAACAGTTTCACCTTAGTTTAATTGAACAACAACAAAATAAACTTACATTATACAAGCTAAGTCAGTGTTTAATTAAACAATAATAAAATAAACTTTCATCATATCAGTCTATTGCATTGTAGAAGTGTTACCTCACAGCAGAGACTCACTCAAAGCACCAAACAGCACAGTTGCTTCAGATACCACCTATATACTTATTCGAGTGCTAATTATCTTGAAGACAACTGCTTCATATTGGGTTAGTGCAGCTAGCTCGGAATCTGGGTCACTTTCATGCATGGATTGTACATTTTTTCTCACCTAGCTCGCTGTTTATTTTATATTACTGCAGCTCTCTTGGATGTGTGACACCACAACTTATCACAGTGTTAGCTGAAGCAATAGTGAACGAATAACTAGGGTCTCACAATTTCAAAACAGCATTGAAACTGTATGAGTCAATGTTAATTGTGGCTGGCACACTTTACACACAGGCACGCCCGCTCGAGGGTTAAATCCCAAATATCAGTTATTGTACTGTAGAGGCCAAAATTACTGGCACATACAATAAAGCACAATTTAATTCCAACACTCTTTATTACAATGCCTTTTGTTTACCTGTCCACCACTCTCGAGCAACTTCTGATAAAAATCCAAGTTGAAGAGACTCTAGTTTTGCTTGATGATGTGTTGCCAACTAAGATTGTTATGACTTGCACTTCTGGCCTGCTCTGAAGAGCACTTGACGTTACACTATTATTGGTTCTTACATTTAATAGAGAAGTTTTATTCCAGCACAACTGAGATCACACAAGATCTTTACATAGAAACTAACTGACAATATATTTATTTTGACATTATCTCCCACTAGTATGGAAGAGAGTACTATATCTACTTTGCTCAACAAAGCTTTTAGATCACCACGAGAATTGCAATCTCAAATGGCAAGAGATCTGTATTTTTCCTTTACCAACATTAAACTCCTTAAATTTTTAATAGTATTGCAGCTATTCCAAAATTCACAATAATTTACAGTTGGTATTTGAATACTTTCATGTCTCGGAATACTTTCATTTATTTATTTTACATTGCATTTTCTAATATTCTACATTAGAACATATTTTCTGTCTACAATTACACCGAGTTGACAAAAGTCATTGGATAGCAATATGCACATGTACAGATGGTTGTAGTATCGCACACACAAGGTATAAAAGGGTAGTCCATTGGTGCAGCTGTCATTTGTACTCAGGTGATTCACATGAAAAGATTTCCAATGCAATTATGGCCATTCGATGGAATTAACAGACTTTGAATGCAGAATGGTAGTTGGATATAAACGCATAGGGCATTCCATCTTGGGAATAATCAGGAAATTCAATATTCCAAGATCCATAGTGTCAAGAGTGTGCCGAGAATACCAAATTTCATGCATTACCTCTCACCATGGACATCACAGTGGCCGACGGTCTTCAATTAATGACTGAGAGCAGCAGCTTTTGCGTAGAGTTGAAAGTGCTAACAGACAAGCAACAATGGTGAAATAACAGCAGAAATCAGTGTGGGATATACGACGAAAGTATCCATTATGACAGTACAGCGTTATTTGGCATTAATGGGCTATGGCAGTAGACCGCCGATGTAAGTGTCCTTGCTAACAGCATGACATTGCCAGCATCACCTCTCCTGGGCTCATGACCATATCAGTTGGACCACAGATGGCTGGAAAACCGTGGCCTGGTCAGACGAGTCCTGTTTTCAGTTGGTAAGAGCTGTTGGTAGGGTTTGAGTGTGGTGTAGACCCCATGAAGCCATGGACCCAAGTTGTCAACAAGGCACTGTACATGCTGATGGTGGCTCCAGAATGGTGTGAGCTGTTTACATGGAACATTGACTGGAAATGGTTATGTTCAGCTACTTTGAGACCATTTCCAGCCATTCACAGACTTCATGTCCCCAAACAATGATGAAATTTTTATGGATGTCAATGCACCATGTTACTGGGCCATAATATTCGTGACTGGTTTGAAGAACACCCTGGACAATTAGGACGAATGGTCTAGCCACCAAGTTTGCCCAACATGAGTCCCATCCAACACCAAACATGAGTCCCATCGAACACTTACAGGACATAATCGAGAGGTCAGTTTGTGCAAAAATTCTGCACCGGCAACACTTTCACAATTATTGACAGCTATAGAGGCAGCATGGCTCAATATCTACATCCATACTCTCCAAGCCACCATGAGATGCATGGCAGAGGGTACATCCCATTGTACCAATTATTAGGTTTTCTTCCTGTTCCATTCACGTATAGAGCATGGGAAGAATGACTGATTGAATGCCTCTGTGCATGTAATTATTCTAATCTGCAGCTGCAGGGAACTTCCAATGGCTAGTTGAGTCTATGCCATGTCAAGTTGCTGCACTACACCAGCCAGAAGCAGCTCTGGTGTTTTGTAACACCAGTGTATGCTTCTACATTCACTTTAAGTTAAATAATAACAACACTACAATTACAAATACAACAAAAATTACTATTACCTCAGAACTACTAATACTACCAGTGTCACTATCTATATTACTGCTTCTATATTTACACATGTCTAGTTCACAATTATTATTTCTGTTATTATTATGTATAACCACATTGATGAAAGGAGATAATGCAGCATGCAAAAGGGAATACATGCTTCTACTAATGAGACTGACAGGAAGAGCAAACTGCAAAGCAAGAATGGACAGCTGAAAAATGCAAGGCGGTACAAGCATGCATGATTAGGTGAAAAATAGACATGTAGGAAAATCAGCAACCTTAGATGAAAAGAGAAGCAGCTGTATGAATATCAAGAGCTCAGGTGGTAAGCAAAGAAGGGGAAGGAATACACAGAAGGAGTGTGTAAGGGAAATGAACTTGAAGACTATGTTGTAGAAAGGAATGAGGAATTAGAGGAAGATGAGATGGAAGACTTGATACTGTGAGAATAATTTGACAGAGCACTAAAATACCTGTTTCAAAACAAGTCCCCTGGAGTAGCCAAAATTCCCTTAGCAGTATTGAGGTCGTTGGGAGAAACAACCAGTTTGGAGGATGCAATACGGAAGACAGATTTCAATTCTTGGTACTAACAGTATTTTTTCCTGTCATTGAAGGGCTAGAATGGGGACCATTTAGACATATATTGCCACTGAGGAGCTACTGGAATGATAAGTAGTGGCTTCCAGGTCTACAAAACTGACAACAGACAGGAGGGTGGTGTGCTGACACTATATCCTTCCAGAACACATCCACATGACACCAGATGGCAAACGATGACACAGCGATCAGTTGCTCCCTATTGACCCGACCAATGCCAGAGTGGCAGGGCATTTTTGGTGAACCAGCCATAACAGAACTATTCCACATGGTGTGCAAAATATATAGACAAAATACCTACACATTTCAAGAGGTATGTAGCTCCATAAAATGTAGGTGCTGACAGGTAAGAATATTACTAAGTCATTTAGTTTAACAAGTCATGGTTGCAAAATACTGCTAGATTATTTACAAATGAATGGTAACACTGGTAGAAGCTGACCTTGGGGAAGATCAGTTTGGGTTCTGAAGAAATTTACAAACATGTGGGGAAATATTGATCCTAAAACTTATCTTAGAAGACAGATTGAAGAAAGACAATTTTTTGTCTGCAGCATTTCTAGATTTAGAGACAGCCTTTGATAATTTTGACTGGAATACATTCTTAAAAATTCCAAAGGTAGCAGGGCTAAAATATAGGAAGTGAAAAGCTATCTACAACTAGTACAGAAACCAGACTGCAGTTGTAAAAGTTGAAAGGCATGAATGACAAGCAGTAGTTGAGAAGGGAGTGAGACAGGGTTGTGGCATATCCCTGATATTACAATGAGCAGGCAGTACAGGAAACTAACGTGAATTTTTTTTTTTGGAAAGGGGATTAATGTTCAGGGATAAGAAATAAAGAATTGTGATGTTTATCAATGACATGGGAGATATAATGGAAAATGTGATACTGTGGGAATGGCAAACGTCCATAGGTTCACAGTGTCAAGAGACAGCAAAGGACTTGGGAGTGCAGTTGAATGGAATGCATAATGACTTAAAAAGATGTTATAAAATAAACATCAATGAAAGTGAAGCATGGGTAATGGAAGGCAGTCAAATTGAATCAGACAATGCCAACACAAATAGATTAGGAAATGAGACACTAAAAGAAGTAGATGAGTTTTGCTTTTTAGAATAACAAAATAAGTTGAGGTGATTGAAGAAGAGGGCGTATAAAATGCAGACTAGCAATAAAAAGAAAAGCACTCCTGAAAAAGATAAATTTACAAAAATAAATTTCTTGTTACGAACTCTTTCCTGGTGGTATTTATCTAGAGTGTAACTTTGCATGGCCATTAATCATTGTAGACAAGAATTTTTGAAATGTAATGCTACAGAATAAAAGTTGAAAATTAGATGGGTAGATGGAATGACTAATGAGGTGTTACTAAATCAAATTGGAAAAAAAAAAGAAATCTGTGGCATGACTAGATTAAAAGAAGGGTTTGGTTGACAGGGCACACCCTGAGGTATCAAGGATCCATTAATTTGGTACTGGTATGAAGTGTGAGAGAGAAAAATGGTAGAGGGAGACCAAGGCTTGAATACAGTAAGCAGGTTCACTCTAAAATTAGATGGGTACGTGGAATGACTAATGAGGTGCTACTAAATCAAACTGGAGAAAAAAGAAATTTGTGGCACAACTTGATTAAAAGAAGGGTTTGGTTGACAGGACACACCCTGAGGTATCAAGGACTGATAATATTAGTCCATAGTATCAATGTACACCTTTTTAAGTATTGCATGACATCCAGTTTCCAAATCGGTTCTCAAGGTACCCTTCTCAAGAATCATTACACCATCAGCACAAACCACCAGACCTATGACTCAATGATTTTCTTGCAGCTATCCTAGGAATGTAATCGGCACATATCCCAGAACACAGGTCCACAAATGGATCCTTATGGGCATCCTTTGGAAATCTTTTCATTCAAGTGTTGATCTGGAAGTGCAAGTCTTACCTCTGCATCCTGACAACAGTCTTTCATACAGCTGCGTAGAGCTGTAGGAGAATCTAAATCACTTACACAATCAAAAAGCTCTCGTCACAGAGACCAAGTGGCATGGTGCAGTGGTTAGCACACCGGACTTGCATTTGGGAGAACGATGAGTCAAATCTGCATCTGGCCATCCGGTTTGGGTTATCCAAAATTTCCTAAATTGCTCCACACAAATGCCAGAATGGGTCCATTGAAAGGGCACGGCTGATTTCGTTCCCCATCCTTGAAACATTCCAAGCTTGTGCTTCATCTCTAATGACCTCAATGTTGATGGGATGTTAAACACTGATCTTCCTTCCTTTTCTCGTCACAAAGATGGTCAAACAAACCCAGCCATATCTGGCCACTGCGTATTTCTGTGAAGCACTTCTTGCTAAAATCATTGCCTCTTTTACAGCATCCTTTGTTGACTTCCCCTTCTGAAGCCACTCTGATGACTGTTTCCATACAGCAGTCTGGTGGACAGCAATTTTTCCAGTAATTTTCCTAAAGCGCCTAATAGGTAGATTGGACAAAGGACTTAGAAGGTAGAGGATCATAGTCCCATACTGTTGGCATTCTGCGCTGTAGGAAACTTGCATTGCTCAGCTGGCAAAAGTGTGGACCAATTTGCAGATGAAGAGCCTGCATAACTTGGCCGGGAATGTCATCAGGGCCCAAGGATTGGCTTCTTTTGCGTTTCAATATTTCTTCCTTGACCTTCTACTCTGTAAAAGGACAATCCACTCAATGACTTATTCACATTTCTCTCCATTTTTATGAAGTTTCTATGTTTGGTGATATCAGCTGCTTCAGCATCACCTGAGATCAACATAGGCCTACTCATTGAAAACTGAGTTGATTGTTGCTAATTCTCAGTCATACACCCACCTTCACCATTTAATATTGATAGCATAGACGGTGATTTTACTTCTTGACACACAATTCTGATCATGTGCCTCAACAATCAAGACACTGATTCTGTGTCACAAATTGCTTCCAGCTACTCATTCCCACTTGTCACAAGATTTCTTGAAACTGCTGCCCCTGGTTATTGTACCATTCAAGTCTCTGAGCAGTGTCATCATCTAACTGTTTCTGGTTCAATCTCCTTACTCTCTGACTTATTTCCTTGATCTTTGGGGGCCTTTGTTCAATGGAATTTGTCTTCTTGATTGAGTAGGTCTGATTTCCAGTTTTGCTTGCTGTTTTGTACTGCACTTGCTAGCTCTTCTGTTTTTGTACCTCTAACGTCACTAATAACTACAGACTACAGACAGAAAAAGTGATTTCTCATTTGGTTCTCGAGGTCTTTCTGCATGTTAAACTGCATTTTGCCAGCTGTAATTTACTTGGTGGGAAGGTGCCAAACCACAAATCCAAAGGTTTCAGGTTCATGATATCCCCAGGGTGTTGATGTGTCATTTATCACTTCTTTCATTTCTGGCAATGTTTGCTGATGTGAAAAATGTTGAGTTGCACCGTGGTTCGAAATTCATATTCAGTTGTATGTCCCCCTATAAATGGCTGAATAAGTCTGTTCAAAGGTTGGAGTAAGCCAAAACCGTACCACTCCCAATAGGATCATACCTAGTCCCGCCTCCTTGGGTGGTTAGAAACTTTTACATGGGTCATGTGTTCACTACATTATTGCAGTAAATTTATGCTGTGGTGTTCAAAACAGTCTTTGGATTGATAACTGCTTTACTTTTTTTTCTCTTCCACAGAATAATTTCTGTGAAAGTTCAGCTACTAACCTTTCGGCCACACATTTGATAGCTAATGTGCAGTCTGTGTTAGATTTTGCACCAGCTCTGCTTCCTACAACGGGAGATTTCCATCTTTATTGACAACATCTATGTTAAGCTCCATAATGATTTCCTGCAGTAGCATCCTCTTTTCGCCCTATACTACTCTGTGAAATAGTGGGGCTTTGTGTTCAAATTCATAGCAAAAATTAAAAGTATCCTTTCCCCAAGGCAAATAAGATATTTAAACTTCTCCATGTACCCACATATGACACAGCCAAGATGAAAATATCTTGTTATAGTACTCCTGCCTCCTTGGGTGGTTAGAAACTTTTACATGGGTCATGTGTTCACTACATTATTGCAGTAAATTTATGCTGAATATAACATTTGAAGTAATTCATTTTTGGCCCTGTGTGATGACCGAACGAATGTGCGGCATTTCAGAAAAATTGTGTCAGCTTTCATGTATGGCCCTTGCAGACGCAAAATGTTGATTTTCAATTTCCCCCACAACTTTTTCAATGTTGTACATGATGCTTTAACCTCTCATACCTTGCAATACCACCCTACATCTTGCAGCATACATACAGCAGAATTCTATGACCCTCACATACTGAACCAATGAAATCTATCATTTATGCACACACTGCTGAATTTTCAAAAAAAATTTACTTTCTGTGATGGCATGTTGTGCTGAAGTGAGTATGTTTGGCATACCAGTCACTGCTAATATTTGGTATTTGCAGACTCCATAATATTGCACAACCTGAGCAAATTCTGCTGACTGCAGCACGAGTCTCGTAACACTACACATATTCGGCAGTTAAACTAAATAACTTTAGGAATATAATTATGATCAACCTGTTGCCCCCATTGTAGCTAGCAGGGATCTGCTCATGAACTTTGTAGTCATATCTATAACAAATAAAAAAATGAAACATAAAATTAAATCCCCACAAATAAACAACACACCACATTGTAATTCCAAACCCAAAAGCTGCCCAAAACTGCCAACATCATAACAACTCATTAACAAACCATCACAAACTCGTTCAGTATCGTTCTCACAAAAAGCAACGTTCTCACCAGAAGTCCAACGAATCACCAACAGCACTCACAAACAATTTAGAAACATAAGCATCCAACGCTAGACAGTGCCACCACATACACCACCATGCCCTTTGCAAGAATGCCCCATTTCAAGTGCCATGCCACCATGACGTCACACAACAATACCCGTTTCAACATGGGCCAAAGCAGACAAGTGGTATCGTCAGCTTCAGTGTAAGCTCTTTTTCTTCTAGGAACTAAGAAAAGTCTTGGTCTATGAGGTGCATCTCAGTCTTTATCCACAGTATCCTGTGTTGCCTCGAGTAGTGCTCTCTCGTTTGTCTTGCAGTTGCAACCAATGATCCTGAAATTATGTATTTGTACTTAAAGATCAAATACCTGCTGTTATTGCTAGTGATGTTGGTGCATTGTTATAATATTCCTTCTCAGCCATCCATAATACTACAGTTATTTCTGTAATGATGATGCCTTGTACAATAACCTCTGATTGAAAGACTTGTTTCAAAGAATGTATCATGTTTGCAACAGCTCCAAATTTTTAAATTTCCTACTTTCTGTAATTATTTTCTGGTTCATAAACAATATCTATAAGGTCATGTTTGTAAGGAATAGTTGCCACAAAAATATTTACATAAAATATATTTTTCTTGTTTCTATGAGCATTCTCATTCACCGTGGATTTGGATTTTTGTATCTGTAGATATGTTTTTTGTCTGCCAAATGTACAACAATTGTTTTGTTAAACTGTTACAATTTTTCAACAATATTCTGAGAGGTCACCATCTTGTAAAAAATTACTATCTTCTCTGTTCTATCTCCGTTCGCTTCTGAATAACAGTTACACTGAGACAAAAGTATACCATAAATTTAGTAGACTTTGGGTTTCTCATCAATGCTTCCAGTTTATTAACAAACCTTCTGACGATTATCAGGTCCTTATGACATGAATGGTCATCATCATCATCTTCCTTTCAAGGATTAGGTTGTTGCCTGTTCCGAACTCACCCACAAACAAAATCATTCCCATATTTTTTGAGGTCTTCCAATATCTCTTTTCCCATTAAGATTGTAATTCAAGATCTTCAGCAGAATTCTGTGACCTGACATTCTCGCGAAGTGTTGTCTCCAATCTTCATGATATTTTTTAATTTTTTGATTCCTCCTCCCAAGGGACACTGCCTTATTGATGGCACTTTCAGTGCCAGGTGGAAGGGTTTGCAGTGTTCCACGAAGTTGAGTGCCGTGCCAGTGATGGCGTAGATACTGGCAGGGTCACCCCAGCCGGAGTGGTCTCGACTGAAGAGCCAGACAAAGAGTCCACGACGCCGGGTAAGGAGGGCTCTAGACGCATGGTGAAGGTGGCTTCCTTAAGGGAGGCAACCCCGACAGAAAAATCAGGGAGGTCGCCATACCTAAAAGCGGTACCACATCTACACAGTGCTCGTAATACAAGCAGGGGATTGTAGATTAACTGGTGAACTCAGAAACAGCCTTGTCTACACGACTGGATCAACTGATGACAAACTGATCAGAACTACCACGGAACAAAATACAAATTGTTTCCACTAGGCCCTAATTTCAACAAGTCGTAGCCCAAAGCTATAACAACATAGACTCAAAGGATCCTGAAAGCTGGATTTCTGGAGATACGTACGAACTTTAATGAACTCCTAGGGTACAAACAGAACTCCATAAACTACAATTCCTTATCTAATGATACTAAAGTTGAGGAATTATTTTCCACAAGCTGAACCGCAAACGAAAGTAAATATTATAATTCGTATCGGCAACTGATTTAGAAAAAGGCATATACTCCTGGGATACATCCGTCCGAGATATATATAATATGTGACAGGTAACGATGCAACTAACACATTCCCTGAAACAAGCAACAAATTAGCGGAAGTTACCTTCTCCGCGAAGTCTTTCACAACTGTAGACGCCTCATCGATGGATCCGCTCTCTAGTTTAAAAAGGGAATTATCATCCATGATACACGAAAGCAATATTTACGTATATGAAAATTTACACCATAACTTGTTGAGAAAACCAATAACAAGTACTACGAGCTGTCAAACATACAAACACAGCCTCCAGGAAGAAGCTCCAAAAGATATCACACTTGACGAAACATCGATTACAAGGTGAAGTCCATAAATATTTCTACCCCTTTACAAATGCGAAAGTTAAGGTATATTTCATTTACATCTACATGATTACTCTGCAATTCACATTCAAGTGCTTGGCAGAGGGTTCATCGAACCACAATCATACTATCTCCCTACCATTCCACTCCCGAACAGCGCGCGGGAAAAACGAACACCTAAACGTTTCTGTTCGAGCTCTGATTTCTCTTATTTTAGTTTGATGATCATTCCTTCCTATGTAGGTTGGGCTCAACAAAATATTTTCGCATTCGGAAGAGAAAGTTGGTGACTGAAATTTCGTAAATAGATCTCGCCGCGACGAAAACCGTCTTTGCTTTAATGACTTCCATCCCAACTCGCGTATCATATCTGCCACACTCTCTCCCCTATTACGTGATAATACAAAACGAGCTGCCCTTTCTTGCATCCTTTCGATGTCCTCCGTCAATCCCACCTGATAAGGATCCCACACCGCGCAGCAATATTCTAACAGAGGACCATAGAGTAAATAACTCTGGAGTGAGCATTGCGTTCTGCGCATGTTATCAACATTAAACCAGGATTGTCACGTGATCTCGGGACTTCGCTGTGCCTGTGTGCTTTCTGCAGCGTTTGAAGTTTATAATACCAAGAGTTTTTGTTGTGTTTCACCGTTTGTTGATAGTGTAATAGCGATGGTGAATTACGTTGTTGCTACGGATGGAGAGAAAAATATGTGAAAGGAGGGATAGTAACTTTTCATGGGTACATTCCATATAGCTCTAATTATAGTTTTCATTTTAGTAAGACACTGTATACGTTTAAAAATTTCGAGACGCATTATAATTAAGACTTGTTTCTGTAGACCTATTTTTCCACGATTTTATGACTATATAATAGATATTACGGCTCGTACAAAAGCGTACAAACAATCGCTTCCTCTCGTAAATTTGCTAGTGGAACAGGAAAGGGAAAGGTTAGTTGTTTCAGTAAATACTGTCCTCCATGCATTTATCAGTGACTTGTCAATTATGTATATAGATTACTCCGTCTACTATTTATTTAATGAATTGGGAGCAAGTACTTAAAATGCGTTAAATAAATACCTCAAAGTGCCACCAGTAAGAAAAATTGTGCTTTAGGTCGCAAAAACGAGAAAATAAATACGCAGAAATACAAGAAAAAAAGGACGAATTAGCAGGGATATAATCGCTAATGTGTGGTAAATTCGGTGTTTTTCGGACACTTGCGAAAGTACTAACGTACTGTCAAGTCGTTTTGCAGGACTATCACTGCAAAAATGTACTTCAGGCTCTGTAATACTATAAAGTGCGGTATCATACCAAAAACTACCAAAAATCGAGTGCATCTGAACTATGACACCTATCGCAAAGAAGCTGAATGTAATATCACTTGCCCTTAAAAGTTACATAGCTGGTTTATTCCCGGTATCAAATGGATACTGTTAAAATGTCTTCGCAACATATATAAATAATCCACGACACGTACGAGAAGAATCCGTCTGTACTAGAGATGTAGTGACATTCTAAATATACAGGGCGCTATACGAACAAACACACGACGTCCCGAGATCACGTGACCAGGCCGGCAATGTATGTTGATAACTCAAAATCTGTTCTGCGCATGTGAGTGCTCACTCCATAGATATTTACTCTATGCAGAGGACGAACGAGTGTAATGTAAGCTGTCTGTTTAGTGAGCTCGTTGCATCTTCTAAGTGTCCTGCCAATGAAACGCAACCTTTGGCTCGCCTTCCCCACAATGTTATCTATGTGGTCTTTCCAACTGAAGTTGTTCGTTATTTTTACACCCAGGTACTTAGTTGAATTGACAGCCTTGAGAATTGTACTATTTATCAAGTAATCGAATTTCAACGGATTTCTTTTGGAACTCATGTGGATCACCTCTCACTTTTCGTTATTTAGCGTCAACTGCCACCTGCCACACCATACAGCAATCTTTTCTAAATCGCTTTGCTACTGATACTGGTCTTCGGATGACCTTACTAGACGGTAAATCACAGCATCATCTGCGAACAACCTAAGAGAACTGCTCAGATTGTCACCCAGGTCATTTATATAGATCAGGAACAGCAGAGGTCTCAGGACGCTTCCCTGGGGAACACCTGATATCACTTCAGTTTTACTCGTTGATTTGCCGTCTATTACTACGAACTGCGATCTTCCTGACAGGAAATCACGAATCCAGTCACACAACTGAGACGATACCCCATAGATCCGCAGCTTGATTAGAAGTCGCTTGTGAGGAACGGTGTCAAAAGCTTTCCAGAAATCTAGAAATACGGAATCAACTTGAGATCCCCTGTCAATAGTGGCCATTACTTCGTGCGAATAAAGAGCTAGCTGCGTTGCACAAGAACGATGTTTTCTGAAACCATGCTGATTACGTATCAATAGATCGTTCCCTTCTAGGTAATGTTTGAATACAATATATGCTCCAAAACCCTACTGCAAACCGACGTCAATGATATAGGTCTGTAGTTCGATGGATTACTCCTACTACCCTTCTTAAACACTGGTGCGACCTGCGCAATTTTCCAATCTGTAGGTACAGATCTATCGGTGAGCGAGCGGTTGTTAACCCTAGTAATAAATTTTATATAAGATTTTTTCTAAGGTTTTCTGTAGACTAGATTGTTAAATACCCAGCAGAACATTCAAATAAAACACGAAGATAAGAAAACACACGAAATTGCTGCTTTATATATTAACGTACCTTTGCAAAAACCATATAAAATTAAATGAAAAAGAAAAGCAAAGCACATGGAGTTCCGCAATAGTCAGATCTTACGCCCATTCTTTTCATTCTTTGACAATCTATCAGAAGAAGTAACTAATCGGAAAATTGTACTTTTTGCAGACGAAACAAATGTCCTAATTAAACTGTACAATGAAGATATCTTTCATGAATGAGTTTAAATTCAATACAAATGTTGACAATTTTTCAGAACTAAAAGGCTAATAATAAATTCTGAAAAAAACAGTGACAGTTAACTTTCATACTGCACAGCAACTCCACCCTGCAACACCGATTTTAACATTAGGGGAAAAACTTTCTCATTAATGAGCGAGACAAAAATTTTAAGTGTGTGTATTCAGGAACACTTCAATATTGGAAACAAAAAGTTAAATACAATCATACATGCTGTAAGAATCCTCCCAGAAAATACAAGCCATCCATGTGTGGCCAATGGGTACTAAGACAGTATACAGTCATACAGGTGCACGGAATTGTCTTTTGTGGGAACTCTGTAACTAGCAGAGAAAGATTTAGATACAGATAAATAATGTTAAAATAATAAAACATGTTAAATACAGGGGCTCCTGTAGACCAGTATTTGTAAGTCTCAATATTCTGATGTGTGCTTGTATATACATCTATGAAGCACTAAGGAAGAAACTTAAAAGAAGAAAATATCTTCAGTTATAACTGTGATTTTCACTCCTACGATATTGCACAGACTCATAACCTGCATCTCAATGTTTTAAGTACAGACACGTGAGGAGGTGGGGTCTATCATGATGGCATTACGCTGTAAACTGACATGTCATCCTATTGGAAACAGATATCAAATTTACTTAAGTTTAAAGTGAAGCTGAAATCATCTTATTCTTTTAATAAATATGTTATCACTATGCAACATGTATTGATGTAGCTCAGTACTATGTTGAACAACGATTTGAATGCTGTGCTGTCAACTTAGAACTTGAAACTCAGTTCATCATAATATCTACAACTTACAGGATACCTGTGGGAAACATTAAAAAGTCGCAGCTACAGTTAGTTCTTACAAAACTGTATAGGAATAACAGCCAGATTATAGTATGTGGCGATTTTAGCATTAATTTTCTTTCAAATGGTAACAGTTATAAACAACTGGAATCATTGTTGTCAATTTTCAATGTATGCCTGATGGTCTCATTCCCAAAAGAGTATAAGGGTAGAGCAAGAACTTGATTGATAATCTGTTCCTCAAAAACGCGATGAAGCGTACCAGGCAGATACAATGAATGAGAAATTCAATTCATTCCTGGACTTATTTCTCAAACGTTTTGAAACCTGCTTTCCCCAAAGACAGATTAATATTAATTCAGCCTATTTTGGAAGGAGAGAGAGGATGACAACTGGCATAGAAATATCATGTGCTAAGAAGTGAGACTTGTTTATAGAACAAACAGCTATTACAAACCTAGCAGTGAAACTACATTACAAAAAATACTGTACAATTCTAACTTGTTTAATCAGGAAGGCCAAACAAATGCATTCTGCAGAAAAATTATCAAGTCAAACAATAAAGTAAAAGCAGTATTGAACATCATAAAAAGTAAGACAAATACGAACATAATATCTAAACAAGTAGGTACTCCACAGTCCTCTGATAGTAAATAATAATCAAAAACTTGCAACCTCTGATTTTAATACCTTCTTTCTCACTGTAGCTGAAAGAACAGGGAACCGTAGCAAATAGTTTCCCACAGAAGGTATAGAGGTACTAAATAACATGCAACTCACACCAAACACAGCACTTCATTTCAAAGCACGACTCCTAAAGAAATTGAAAAAAAAAAAACATAAAATTTGTTAAAAGCTCTGGATTTTCTGGATACAATGAAATGTCAAATAGGATTTTAAAAAAATGTGCAGACTTAATCAGTCACATCATATGATGTTGATGGAACAAGCCAATGACCACTGGACATTCCTGGATAGATTGAAACATGCAATAGTGATGCTCATCCACAAAAGTTGGGCAAGGAATGTATTATCCGATTATGGGCCCATCTCTTTGCTGCCAGAGCTCTCAAAGGTGATTGAGAGAGTAGTGTATCATAGGATTTATGGCCATATGACACAAAATGACTTACTGGCACGTACACAGTTTGGCTTTCGCAAGGGATTCTCCACAGAGAGAGCTATATGTAGGCTAACAGATGAGACTACAAGTGAATTAAATCTCAGAAGGTATCCAACAGGGATCTTTCGTGACCTTGCTAAATCCTACGACTGTGTAGATCATAACACATCGCCAAAAAAGCTTCCACACTATGGCATCAAAGACAAACTCTTACATGGCTGGAGTCTTATCAACACAACAGGAAGCAAAGGGTTATCTTAATGGAGGCAAGTGTAACAAACTGAGACTGGGGCAATGTGGAATATGGAGTCCTCCAGGGCTCAATTCTTGAGACACTGATTTTCCTGATCTACACTAATGATCTATCAGCTACAATGAATGACAGAGCAAAAATAGTCATGTTTGTGGATTGCACAAGTATTCTGATCAAGGGTACCAACTCCACAGTGGCAGATACAGCCCTGAGAGTCAATAACCAAGTACACAAATGGTTCACAGAAAATAATTCAATCCTAAATTTTTCGAACACTAACACTATACTGTTTCAGAGAGCAAATAAAAAACTCCAGGTGCCTGAAATGGAGATCAACAACCAAAAAATTTCTGAAACCACAAAAACAAAATTCCCGGACATCCAGATAGAGAGCCAGCTAAGATGCAAAGAGCAAATTGATCGACTGGTCAAAAAACTTAGCACAATTTGTTTTGTTGAGAGAGCTATTTCTCATCTTGCTGACAGATTTTGGTTTAGTCACGATTCGTACACTTCCATTCTGTACTCTCCTATGATATTATCTTCTGGGGAAATGCTACAGGAGTTGAGAAAGTCTTCAAACTACAAACATGAGCAGTGAGGTTAATATGTGGAGTCTCTAGCAGAACATCCTGCAGTGGTCTCTTTAAGATGCTCAGAATATTTACTGTTACAAATCAATATATATATATATATATATATATATATATATATATATATATATATATATATATATATACTCACTGATGACGTTTGCAGCCATCAAAAAGGAATTATTCCAGAAAAACTGTGACATTCACAAGCATAATACAAGACAGGGGAAAAATTTCCACATAGGCTCTGCAATCTCACAAAAGTCCATAGGAGAGTAACTGAGTCAGGAATAAAAGAAGTATACAATAAGCTTCCCATCAATATAAAAAAGGAAAATTAATAAGATACAGGTATTCAAAAAGAAACTGAAGGAGTTTCTCAGAGAATAAACATTTTATAAAATGA
This sequence comes from Schistocerca nitens, assembly GCF_023898315.1. Lineage (NCBI taxonomy): Eukaryota > Metazoa > Arthropoda > Insecta > Orthoptera > Acrididae > Schistocerca > Schistocerca nitens. Next base: position 443,083,813 of record NC_064621.1, on the reverse strand, counting down.
AGGAATTCCTAGAGAAAAAGGGCATCCTTTTAAGTAAAAACAGAGGAAACCACTTAAAAAAACAAAAACACTCTTACAAGAAAATCTTACTTATGGCATGAAGACAAAAGTATGCATTCCTAACATAAATTATAATTTTAAAATGTAAATTTATTTATATCATAGTTTAAAATGTGTACTACCATTTATTCTTTACTATTAAGTATTCACTTGAACTTATTTATGTGATGAAGGTAACAATTTTTGTATTTTGATTTAAATCATAATGACAGAAAGTAAATTTATTTATTTGTTTGTGGTACTGGGTTAAAAATGTGTACTTCCATTCACTCTGCTATTTTAAATATTCACATGAAATTATTACCGGAAAAATGCAGGTTGAAATAGTGTCTGCAACCAATCATTCATAGAAATAAGGATTTGTGTGATCAATAATTTTATATTATTTCACTTGTCTTGTCCTATATTACTAGAACACCCTTTATACAATATGTACAGGACCAAGTAAAAAATCAAATAAAATCATCAAATACATTTTTCGAAATTATAGTACAGTGTGTATAAATTGTATATACTGTATCAAACCTGATTTGTCCTATACAAAAAGTAGAAACTATGTACTGCGTCATTACTTACAGGACTAATAAAGATATATAAATACAAATAAGTTCGTTCATTCATCGCAAGTTCTGTAGAACCTATTAGGGAGAAGATATTTCGTGGATGGGGAATGAGGTGAAGTTTACATTAATAATGAAGAATAAACTCTTAGAAACTAAATCTGCATACTGCACACCATAAACAATTACTATACTATTCAGTATTACTTATGATTAGCTCAACATAATCCTACCCCAATTACTGAGCATGAAAGCTGCTACTTTGAATAGAATCTGGTGCTTCCTCATTTATACTGCTATTTCTCTCCTACTGGCAGCTTAACATTTAAATGAATTTGCAAGTCTAACAATGTTAGCCACCCAAAGATACCTTTGTTAATGCTCCCATATTTTCGCCTTTCTGAGGATAATAAATTGAATATGCCGTGTTCAGCTTTGGTACGTTAACATAACAGGTTTCATAAATGAAGTTATCGCATTTCAGGAGCTTATATTTATAAGAATACTTACAGCTTTTCCTTTGTTTGAGACAGATTATGTTAGATAGGTCCAATTTGAAATTCTAGATTATGAATTCTGTTGTTTACTTATTTTATTTTGTTTACTTATTGCCAATCCCTTTAATCCATATTGAGATAATTTGCAAGGACGTGCAACAAGTCAGATTTACAAACATAGAGACTCAATGATCATAATAAGCAAAATATAAACAAAAGCAAAAGTGTAGCATAAATTGGTAAATAAGTTTGAAGTCTGAGGTACAATTACTAGTATAGTTCAAGTAAATTGACATAAGTACTGAAACTAACTTTTGGTACAATACAGACAAAAAAATCCACACATTGTCGATCATAAACAAGTAAGGCAAATAATGGCTAAGACATTAAAAATAAAGTCTCAAAACATAAAATACAAATGACAGCATAAATGTACAAAAACATGGTTGATTTATCTGCAGATACTGATTAAGGCAGTAGAAGCACTTTCCCATATGGTATTTTCTTAATTTATACTTCAAGGTAGGCACGTTATTTGTGTGAACTTTGATATGTGATGGTAGAGAGATGAACATTTTTGTGGTAGAATAATGGCACCTTAGACTTAGATTTTTAGATCCCTATGTAAATCATCTTTATATCTTGTATTGTGATCAAGTTATGCTCAATTAAATGTAGAAAGGGAATGGTTATTGAGGACAAAAATCTTCAAAGAAAAAAGTATTTCTACAAGAATATCTTGGGTGAACACTGCCCACAGTTCTAACTGCTCTTCTTTATGCAACAAAGATTTCTTTAGCTAAAGGTTGAGTGCTCCAAAAAATTTCATCATATGACATGACAGAGTGAAAATGGCCAAAACAAGCAACATAAGTGTAACTACACATAGATCATAAGTTGCCAAACTCAATCTTTTATTAAGATCAGAATATGTCCAGACCAGCTTAGCTTGTGACCAACAATATTTTGGTTATCACAGTTCAGATGGATTACTTCAGCTTCTTGCAGGGCACATGAAAAGGATATTATTGAGTTGTTTAAGTATTTAGTGTTACTGTATTTGACTTATACCAGTGTAAGGTGTTAAAAAGTACACTATTAAATTTATTTTACAGTTCACTGAGTGTTAGAATTTCAAGCTAGACAGGAACAGAAACGATTAGCAAACAAGTTGACACAACAAACAGTAGATTTGCTTAACTTATATTTCTCCCAATATATGAAGACTCATTACAAATAACTCAGCAAGAATTAGAGTCCAGATCATACAACAGCACCTAGGTTGTGTCTCGCTACACTAATCATGAATGAAGCTGTTGTAGTGCAGAGGCTCCAAGTGCAAGTAGGTTAGTGGCTGCCATCAGCCATCTTATATCACAGAGATGGAGGGCCCTTGTCCCATGTGGAGTTGCTAGTATTCTATTGGGCGCCTCCCCAGGTGGCGGATTGGGGAATGTTCACCAGATATGGTGGACACTGGGGAAATAAAATACCCGGGGCGGACCAAAACTAGCAAAACAATAACTGCTGCCTTGCAGTTAGGAGCTGGGTCTCCAAAGGTTAAGGGAAGAAAACCCTGATTAAAAATCACCCATCCCCTGGTAGGGGTTTGACGCAGGATTGACAGCCCGCTCTGTAAAAAACAACTGTTGTAAAACTTCTAAAAAGTATAGTTGGACGGATGAAGGAAGATGGACCTGGCATGGGAAAGGATAAAGAGGATGGAATACAAGTAAATGAAGGAGGGAAAATTAGGAAGAAGAGAAATATAAGGCATAGGTCAGATCTATATATCGGTACCTGGAATGTGAGATCCCTATATTGACCAGGAGCACTGAACGTAATGCTGGATCAAATAATGAGTCTGAAGCAAAGTATAATAGCACTGCAAGAAATTAGATGGACAGGGAGTGGAGTTTTAGGAAAGAAAGAGGCGAATATATTCAGTAGCGGCAGTGAAAGAAATCACCAGCTGGGGACAGGATTTGTTGTACATCATCAATTAAAGCATTTGGTAATAGGGTTTACACCCAGTAGTCCAAGATTATCAACACTCAGGATAAAGGGGAAGTTCTTTACCTACTCCATAATTAATGCCCATGCACCAACAGAAGAATCCGAAGAAGGAGAGAAAGAAGTATTCTATGAATCTTTGGAAAGCGTATATGATGAGTGCTCAGGGTATGATATTAAAATAATAGATGAAGACCTAAATGCTCAGGTGGGGAAAGAACAGATTTATAGACCGATAAATGGCCCCCACAGCAAACACGCAACAAGTAATGATAACGGAACGAGTATTATACTGTTCGCAGCATCTAGAAATATGGTAATAGGATCAACACTGCTCCTACATAAAGAAATTCATAAGGGAACATGGAACTCACTGGATGGAAACACAGTAAACCAGATCGACCATGTGTTGATAGATGTGAGACACAAATCGGACCTATTGGACATGAGGAGTCTCAGAGGCCCAAACATAGATACAGATCATTTTCTGATATGGGCACAGGTGAGTGCAAGAATATCTAACGCAGTGAAAGGAGACCGACCCAGGGCACAGAAATATAACAACTTTAGAATCAGTGGAAGTAAGAGGACAGTATCAGGAGAAGAAAACTAGGATTCTAGAAAACGCTGGAGAATATAACAATATTGAAGATTAGTGGGAAGCAATAAAAACGACGGTGGAGACATCGGCCAGAGAGATACTTGGAATTGGGACAAGACAAGTAAGACCATCATGGTTTGATACTGAATGCGAATTAGTAACTGAAGAAAAGAACAAAGCATATAGAAGGACACTGCGATCACACTTTACGAGGAGGATACAAAGAAAAACGGAGGATTGAAAAGAGGACGCACCAAAGAAAAAAGAGAGAATGGATGAAAGCAAGTGTCAAAGAAATGGACCTCATGAGAAGCAAAAATGAAATAAGAAAATTCTATAGAGAGGTGAATGCAGCACGGAAGCCTTTTGGTAGCAAAACAAGATTAATAAAAGATGAGACAGGGAATATAATAAGTGAAGGGAAGGGAATATGCGAAAGATGGCGCAGGTGTTTTAATAGTCTCCTCAACCCTAAAATAACTATACCAGAGAACCCAACAGACACGAATGGGGAAGAGGACCCAGACAACAACACTACACCACCAAATATAGAAGAAGTGAAAACTGCCATTAAGAAATTGAAAAACAACAAGTCTGCAGAGACAGATGGTATTCCAGCAGAACTGTTTAAGCAAGGCGGCAGAGAGCTGGAACAAAGCCTTCTGAAAATGGTCACCAGAATATGGGAAGAAGAGAAAATGCCCCAACAATAGAAAGAGGGTATCATATGTCCCATATATAAGAAAGGAGATAAGATGGAGTGTGGCAATTACAGAGGGATCACACTACTTAATTTGGGATATAAAATACTCTCTAATATACTATTCAACAGAATACTCCCAATCATACAGAGGGAGACGGGGCTGTACCAATGCGGAATGCTGATTCCTTCCTGGGAAGTCAACCATAGATCAAATATTCAACTTAAGACAAATCCTGGAAAAAACAAACGAATACGGAGTTGGCACACATCACCTCTTTATAGATTTCAAAGCAGCTTATGATAGCATAAATAGAGAGCAGTAATATCATGCTGTAGATGAACTGGGAATCTCTAGAAAGTTGGTAAGGCTGGTGAGAATGACAATGAGCGAAACACAAGGTAGTGTAAGAATAGACGGAATGATATCCAACACATTGAGTATTAAAAATGGAGTGTGACAAGGGGATGCATTGGCATGCCTTCTCTTTAATGCCATCCTGGAGAAGGTGATGATAAACGCAAACCTTCTGAACAGAGGAAAGATCTTCTATCAATCGGTCCAGATACTGGCCTATGCAGATGACATAGATATAATAGCAAGAACCTAAAAAGCAATGGAAGAGACATTTACAGCTATTGAACAGGCCAGTAGGAACATGAGGTTAATTATTAATGAACAAAAAACAAAATATATGGCAGCTGGAAAAGACGTAGAGAAAATATGCCAAATGTAATAACAATATGCAATTATACATTTGAGAGGGTTGAACATTTCAAGTATCTGGGCTCGACAGTTACACATCTAAAGGATACCTCCTTCAAAATTAAGCAGAGATTAATACTGGCCAACAGAGCCTGTTTTTCCCTAACAAGACTTCCATCCTCAAGGCTCCTGACTTGTACTACGACATTAACTATGTATAAATCACTTATATGACCAGTGCTTATATATGCCTTTGAAGCCTGGATATTAAGAGCTAAAGATATTGAAACACTGGATTCATTTGAAAGAAAGGTACTTAGACGAATTATCGGCCCAATCTGTGAAAGAGGAAGATGGAGGAGGAGATACAACCATGAGTTGTATAATATATATAAAGACCAACCCATCAGAAGGATAGTGAAATCATCCAGACTGAGGTGGGTGGGACATGTGACTTGCATGAATGATACAGAAGTACCAAAAAGAACGTAACAAGGAAAGCCGGGAGGGCAGAGACCAAGAGCCACATGGGAAGATAGAGTAATTGAAGATCTTAGGAAGATGGGCTATAGAAACTGGAGAGTATTGGCAAAGGACCGAGAGAGATGGAAGGAAATTGTAGAAGAGGCCAAGGCTCATCATGAGCTGTAGAGCCAAGAAAGAAGAAGAGAAGGAGGGCCCTTGTGGTATGGAGCCACTGGAGGTGTGTCTGTATGGGAGTGCACTATTGTGTCCACCAGATCCCACACAATCACTAACAATGTCAGATAGAAACCTGGAATTTCATTGTCAGTTTTTAAGAGTGTGGGGTGGTATCGATATGTAACACCACATCCCCCCCCCACCACCACCAAGTCTCCTCATTCTTGTCTAATAACAAGGAATGATGCCTAAATGCAGGTGGGAATGAGGGGACAAGAGCCGAAACTTAAGCCCATGCCGAGTTCGTATCCACATCCCATCACATGCCCTGAGCCTGCCCAGGAACATCAGCAAAAAAAGCAGGGAAAGGGCGTGCACCCTCAAGTAGCATGTCGGACAGCCGCTGGGAAAAGGGGCCCATACACCGATGATGGTGACTGTTGAGATGGCGAAGAACATGAAAGGGCATCGACATCCATCAGCTTCAGGACAGGCGCCAAGGGCTCGCGGATGGTGTAAAATAGATGCAATGAAGGCTGCTTTGTACAGGCTTGTGGCAGGATCATGCAGTTCACATGGACGAATTTGATTCTGATGGTGTCGCAGCAATCCTCTAGGTCGGGCTGTTCCAGCTCGTAGACGCCATTGTTAGCCACGGAGCGCTCCCTGCTCCAGGAAGCCGTGTCGCGCGCTGTGACCATTCAAGTGGGCCTGCACGCCAGCACGTGGCACGGCTGGCTGAGGCAGGCGGCAAGGCAAGCGTTTTGATGTGCCAGCTGCGTCTTACAAGATCGACAACCCCGTACTCTTAGCTGCTAAGACGTGGTGACATGCTACACCAGGAAATATGATGTTTAGAAAATAAATAAGAAACAACTATTGTACAAGATATTGCATACTAAATTTATTGGGCCTCTGTCGCTTGAAATTTTCTTTTCATTACAAGATCGGAAATATCAGTCGTCAAAGTGTTCCATCATTAATGCGGAGGATGGCCTTCATTGTTGCATCCCGAAGAAACGATCGTTCCTTACTTTTTACTCTTTTCATTGCTGAGAGAAGCTGTTCACAACAACACGTAGATCCAAACACGCACATGATCTGAGTGGCATTGTTGTGAAGCTTGGGAAATGTTTATTGCTGTAATGAATGATACCATCGTATTGCAGTACCTCTCTTTCAACAAAGTTGAATTTGGCAAGTCAATAATCTCAAATTGAAGTGACGATGACAAGTCATCAGGGGAAACTGAAAAAGGAGCGCTGAACACCTGAAGTTCCATTTCCAAACTAGTGAGGTCTCGGAATCGTGATGAAACGACGCGATGAGCTGCTTTAACTTTGCTTGGTAATCGCCGAAAGTAGTACCCTCAGGTGGTTTTAAAGAAGCAAGACGATTGAAGGACGTTAAATGTCCATTACTCATCTGCCTCTCAAATAAACGTAACTTTTCCATGAACGCTTGATCTGGTCGTGCATGTCAGCGATTAGCTGCCATTTGCCCTACAATGACAGATTTATATTATTCAGATGCATAGTTATGTCAGCTAGGAACGCCAGGTCCGATATCCATTTTATATCTTTCAGACAACGCATTTCTTCCCCTTTCATTTCGAGAAAAAGGGATATTTCCTCACGAATGGCAAAGAAAACATCAAGAACTTTTCCCCGGCTCAGCCAACGAACTGTACTGTCGTAAGGTATATCCCCATACTCCGCTTCGATAACTTTCAGGAATCCTTTGAATTGGCGATGATTCATGCCGTGACGACGCAAAAAATACACTTCACGATATCTTTCATTACGCCACCTAGCTCTACTGTTTCAGCACACAGTGCCTCTTGGTGAATAAAACAATGAAGAGTCAAAATGTCTTTCCCGAATTCGCCCCTGAGTTTATTTTTCAAACGAGAAGCAAAACCCTGGCGACGCCCGATCATATGTGGTGCACCGTCTGTCGCTACAGAATGGAGCTTATCCCATTGCAAATTCATATTGTCCACTTCACAAACAGCTTAAAAAATGTCACGTCCTGTTGCGGTGTAATCGAGTCGTACCACATCTAAGAGTTCTTCAGTTACTTGCAGCTCCATGTCGACACCATGCGCAAAGATTGCAGGCTGAGCACAGTCCGATATGTCGGTGCTTTCGTCAGGCGCTAGTGAAAATGCAACAAAGCTCTCCACCTTTTTCCTGAGCTGTGTCTCTAAATCCGCTGCCATGTCCAGGATTCGAAGAGACATTGTTTGCTTCGACAGGCAAACCCCTTCAATTGCCTGCACCTCCCTTGGAAGCAAACAGTCTGCAACTGCTGCCATGCACAATTTTACGAGTGGTCCCACCGAAATCGGCTTGCCACTCGTCCCAATGATGTGAGCGACCCTGTAGCTTGCTCGAATTGCAGATTCAGTAGTGTTTTCTCCACTCTCATTCACCTGAAAATTATAAACGCATTACAGAACACGAACTATGTTGCATGTTTCGATACCCTCCGTATTACGAAACCGTTTTTAAACTTACGTCTCCTGGTATGTCGTCGTTCTTAAGCCTGGCTAACAGTTCTCTGCGTGCAACGCCTTCTACCTGTGCGCTGCATGAAGACGTGTATAATGTCGTTGTATCTTGTAGCTCTTTCCAGAATTAAATACTTTATGACATACAAGACACTGTGGACGACCATCTCTCTGAATGAATAGAAAGGTATCATCCTCCAATAGAGGTACAGGGCTCCCGCCCATAGTCATAGCTGTCATCGAACACGGATTATTGCGTCAGTTGCGGCTGCATGCGGCCAGGGGGCAGTGAGTTCGCATTCCCCCTCCACGCGGGCTCCGAGCTGTCGCAGTGAGCGCTCCGGCTCCATGGAGCTCGGTTTGAACAGCCTGCTCTAGGTCCTTGTATGAGAAACATAGATCGTCCAGTACCTCATGCAACGCTCTCAGCACCTCCGCCCACTGTACAATCTGTAAAAGACTGAATCGTTCATGTGATTCTTTGCCTATCTGGCTGGAGTGGACGCCACCCTCTGTGGCGGATGTGGCAGATGAGGCAAGGTGTGGTGGCGCCGTCCATGTAACAACTCCACCAGCAACGGTGGCTGGGAGCAGTAGGGAGACAAAAATAGCAACAGAGCTTTATCCCGTGTGTTGGAGGCAAGAAAATTGTCCATCTGCTGCTTAAATGTTGTACAAAGCGTTCAGCTTCGCCATTGGACTGCTGGTGGAATGGTGCACCATTGATGCAAGTGAGGCCAGAAGCAGTGGCCGGCCGGAGTGGCCAAGCGGATCTAGGCGCTTCAGTCTGGAACCGCGCGACCGCTACGGTCGCAGGTTCGAATCCAGCCTTGGGCATGGATGTTTGTGATGTCCTTAGGTTAGTTACATTTAAGTAGTTCAGAGTTCTAGGGGACTGATGACCTCAGATGTTAAGTCCCATAGTACTCAGAGCCATTTGAACCATTTTTGAGAAGCAGTGCAAAACTGTTCAACCTTAGCAGCAACAAACTGAGGTACATTGTCAGCCACAATCACTAAAGGTAAACATCGAAGAGAAGGTCTGGATTGTGGAACTAGTCATAATAGACTGCATAAGAACCACAAAGGGAAATTTGCAGGAAGCAAGATGATGCGCCAACGTGTATCCCGGTAAGGACCCATGAAATCCAAGTGCAAAAGTTGCCAAGGTGCTTGAGTTTCAATCATTTAAAGAACTGCTGACTGGGGTCTGACTGATATTCAGCACAAGTTTGTTGTTGGGAAGTCAGCTGTTCAGTTTGTACATCCATCTGGGTGACAAGCGCAATGACGTCATGACACCTGCTTGATGCGAATGACGTCCTGATGACCATGGTGTAGCAAACGAAGCCAGTCAGGCTGGAGAGCATAGGAAACATGTGACTGGTCATTATCGGTGCGAGGGCGTGCCGATGAGCGAAATATTGGCAAACCACAGAGCTACGAATTTGTCTGGCTGAACATGTGAAAAGTGCGGATGCAGTGTAACAGAATCTGAAAATCAAGATCTGCTGCTGTGGTTGCAGTGTAACAGAATCTGAAAATCAGGATCCGCTGCTGTGGTCTGGGCAATTTTCCGGTGATTAAGCGAAAAATTGTGCAAAACATCTGTGTCTTCTGCATCAACATAGCAATAAGAAGCAGATGATTCGTTGAATGCGGAATCAGAGCCAACAGGCGAGAAAGAGTACCTGCGTTTGCATGCTTAGGAATGGGTCCATACACAATCTCATATTGGTATACTGACTAAAGAAGAGCCCATCGTTGCAGCTTCTGCGTTGTGCGATTTGGGACCGACTGAGAAGGGCTAAACAAAGGTTGTAGAAGTTTATAGTCAGGCACCAAGTAAAATTTTATGCCAAAAAAATACTGGTGAAACTAAGTGACACCATAGACAGTGGCGAGAGCTTCTTTTTCAATTTGCAAGTAGTTGTACTTAGGTTTGTTCAACAACTTCGAAGCAAAGGCAACCGGTCTTCAACAGCACCAAATTCATCCCACAAAACTGCACCAATACTGTCAGAGGAAGCATCCGCAGCCAAGTCAACACGTTTGGCCAGATCAAAATGAACAGGGGCGTCGATCACTAATAAAAGCATCTTTCAACTTCTGGAATTCAGACTGACACTCCAGTGATCAAACAAAAGGAACATTCTTTCTGCGCAAGGCAAGCGATGCAAGGGCGCCGCTACTTGAGCGGCGTTAGGAATAAATTGGATGTAATGCATGAGCTTCCCTGACACAGACTGCAATTCCCGGACATTGCTTAGGGGTGAGAGGCAAAAGATAGCAAGAAAATGTGACTGCAGTGGGTGAACGCCCTGGCTATTAATGACATGTTCTAAGCACTCAGGATCAGTCAGAAAAACATTGATTAATCTCTGTTACTTTTGGGACTAGCTGTGGACATCACTTGAAACAGACTGCAAAGATTGCTAATGTGTTCTTCAGGGGGGTGACCTGAGGTGACGATGTCATCTACATAATTCGAGCAGTAACTTTTAGAGTCAGCTGTTCCAAAACGCACTGAAAAGTGGCGGGTGTGGAAGCACTGCCAAATGGCAATCTCAAGAATTTGAAGTTCCGTATGAGTGTTAAAGACAAAGACTTGTTGCGACTGCTCATCCTGAAGTATTTGTAAGTAAGTGTCATGCAAATCACTTTTGGAAAAGTAAGGACCAGCATCCAATTTATCCATGAGTTCTCCCTAGCGCGGCATAGCTATCAATGGCTGTTAAAGAATTCACGGTTTTCTTAAAATCGGAGCACAACTGGAGACTGCTGGACGGCCTTTATAGAACAACAAAATGGGCCGCCCACTGACTGGCAGTAATGGGTGCTACAACCACAGTGTGTTGCAAAGCAGTGAGTTCCTGAACCATCTGTTCTCAAAGAGAATGAGGAACAGGATGAACTGTAACAAAGCGTGGTTATACACTGTCTTTCATTGAAACATGGGCAACAAATTTCTGGCTTTGCCTAATCCCTCAGAAAACAAATCTTGAAATTTTGCATATAATTAAGAAACACTGTCCTGATAATCAAAGGAGGAAACAGGAATTATACTTAAAATGAAGTCTAGACCAAAAATAGTACCACTGTTTCAGGAGGAAAGCACTATAAATTCTACTGTCTTTGTCAAATTTCTGAATGTTGTAGGAAGGCTACAAGTGCCTAAGACAGGAATGTCTTGGCCGTTATACGTCATCAGCATTTGGCGTGATTTGCACAACAGATTTGCCAAGCAATTCGTGAGTCCTATGGTTGAGCAAAGTCACTTTGCTGAATAGCTATTATCTTGTTGTTTTGCACAAATGACTCTGCGTGGCTTTGAAAACACACCACACACTGCTTGTAACTTAGATTTATGTGAAGGGGTAGCAGCAGGTGGTGCCATAAAAAAAAAGAAAAAGTCGCTTTACGCGAGGATAAGAAGCGATCATGTGCCGTATTCTAACGTGGGCATGACTTCACACCCTGTGCCTGATGTGACAGGTGTTGACATGAGCACATAGCTGTGACGCCTGTTTGTCATGGCTGCTTACAGAACAAACAGCTGCTACCTCACATCTTTATACTGCATTTTCACAAGAATCCTGATAGTTTAGAGCCTGTTGCAATGAAGGATCCGTGTATTTAAGAATCTGTTCTCGAATTCGAGAGTCAGCTACATTGTGCATGATGGCATCATGAAGCACTGCATCACTGTAGTACATGCTACAGTCACATTTGAATCTACACTGTCTAGAAGGCCTTGCAATTCAGTCATACACTATCAGTGTGTCTGTCCTTGTTGCTTACATAACCTAAGGAATTTGTAATGAGCATCTGTCACTTGAACACTGTCTTCATAATACTTTGTAAGTGTCTACAGTAGGTCCACGTAATTCACTAGTTCAGGGAGCGACATGGGAAAAAATCTGGGGCAGAGTTGATGTGGTCAAGACATAAGAGTTTGTCACTACCTAGTGTTTGATGCACGGCGATCTTCATGAAATTCTTCAATATTTTTTATCCATACAACTACTACACAGCTTAAGCTGTTTGGAACTATTAATTTCGAAATTATAAAATTTAACAGCTAAAATTAAACTTTTATAAAATTCACAGAGTGAATTCCAAATCATGAAATTCATTATTTCTATTTTTAAGTTTCTTCATTCCTTTATATTTCAGTTTTATCTATCCTTCTTCAACTTATTGAAAATCCCAATCAGTTATTAGTTTAGAACATCTATCTGGTAAAATAATCTTAAAGTTTTTATTAAGCTCCATACATATTTTTCCCCATATCTAGTATTTAAATATTCACATTCAGTAATATTATATAAATCATTTATATCTCACTTTTTTAATCTCTTTCGAGACACTGCATTGTTGAGCTTCTTGATTAGAGTATCCACTTGTATATAAAAAAATTTACTATATCTTTTTACAACGTGTAATGTCCATATTGCATGTATCTTCTTTATTTTCTAAAACATATCTTTTTTATCACCATGTGGACTCAAAATTTGGTTTTTATTTGAACTGTACAGTTGTCATGTTTTTCACTTCGAATCATACGAATTTTTCTGTACTGTTTTCTATTGTTATACAAACAGTATTTATAATCTTCTAAATTTATTTCATCTTTAACAATACATTTCATTACTCCTCTCGATTATTCTCTATTTTATCACCAACTTTATAAGTGTACCTTTTTGCTCTTAAACCACAAAAGTCTTCCATTATTTTTCCATTGTATTTGTCTTTATTCTATTTTTGGAATACCATAAATATTGTCTATTGGATAATCACTCAAATGAAAGTAATCAATCATTCATTGATTTCATATCATTATAAAACTCTTCAGTTTTAATATTGTAAATGTAATGTCCGTATCTTGATAACACAACTCAATACTTTCTCCATATTTTGGTTTCATTATTCTATAGTGAAAATCGTTCATCAGTACTTTCGATAAATAAAGTATACTCATATCAATGTAGAATGGTTTATTAAATGTAATTTTTGTTTTTTTGTATGAATAGCAACAAGATTTTCATTAAATAAAGTTCTTCCTTTAAATATTGGTTTAGCTATAATTTTATCACTCTTTTTTTCATCAGAAACTAATTTTTTTCCACTCTATTTCTGATATTTTCTATCGTTTTTCCAAACTCTGAGTTATTCATTAATTTAAAGAAATCTTCTTCAAAATCGGCTTAGGCGTTAGTTTTCATATCTGTATTTAAATCTATATACTTCTTCAACCAATCTGATAGATTGAATTTCAAGATTGTATTTATTTTTGTTATTTTCATTCTAAGAGACAGATACTGTTTAATGTTTTTATAATGAACTATATAATTATGTTTTTCATTCAGAGTAGTCAACAACTTGATTTCTATATTTCCTGGTACTATTTTATTTTTTGGAGCTAATGGTAACTCTTCATGCAGATCGACCAATTTTTTGGGTATTCTAAATATACTTCGAAAACATATCTAATTTTGACAGTATTTGATATTTCACTTATTTTTGTACAATCAAAATTATTTGGCTGAACCCATTCACATCCAGAACATGGCAAATATTGCCTTATAGACTAACAATATATATATTGTTAGCATCTAAATATGCTAAATAATTTGATCACCTTTTATCATAAAAATCTTTCATATATTTATTATTTGCTTTGGCACATCTTTTACAGTACTAAGATATACCACCTCTTATTCCTTTTTCTACCATTAAAATAGTGTCATAATCGTCTAATAATTCTAGTGGTAGTTTAGTCATTTTCAAGATTGCAACCCAAGGTAAACCAGGTGCTGTACAGTACCAAGATCGATATAAATCATAAGATTTAATGCACATTTTCCTAAAATTATCAAAAACATCAGCCAGCAACACTACATAAGTTTTAAGAGACAATTTTTCATATTAACTTTTTCCCAAACTAATTATGATTGTTTATAATCTTCATCATCTACTTCACAGGCATTCATTTTATTGCAAAAGTCTTCTTTTGGTAGTAATTGATTTTTTTTCAAATTTCTCCCAAGAATCTTTTCTGCTCACTAGATTGATTAACTGCTGGCGGCTCACCTCCAACTGCGCAACGCTACGCGCTGTTAACATCCAGCTGCCTAACACTACAATGGCGAGTATTACAACAATGCAAAGCAGCCACAGACTGCACACAGCACAGCCAGTGATTTTCATACAGAGGTGGCGTTACCAATAAAAACACCTAAACAGTCTACTTACATAGCCCCCATGCTACCCACAAAAAATTTTACAAATTTTTTTGTGCACTGGCCAATACATATTTGTAAAATTTTCATAATCGTAATTACAATAACAAAGAAATCAAATGCACACACTTATTGATACAATGTTGGTCAAAAGCTAAAAGTTTCTCACAGTCCATAAAGGTAGTCCTGAGCATTCATCATAATAGTAATTACAGTTTTTTTCACAAAGTCTCATTAGTAAAAGAAATTGCACACAGAAATAGTGGATTTCCATGCAGTCTTGAAGAAGTAGTGTTGTCCTTCCAACGGAAAGACAGTGCTGACTCTTGACATGCTGAGAGAAGAGTATTGGTGGATAGGTCATCACAGAGCAGACCCACTGTAGTCCTGGTAGAGATTGTGGTATTGGTGGGCCACCAGAGGTGCAGACCCACTGTAGTCCTTGTAGAAATGGGCAGCAGCCATCTGGTGTGACTGTGCAGGTGTACAATCACCATCAAAGAGTCTTGCGGAGAATATAGCAAGTCCATAAACCACCACTTGTGCACTCACAAAGTTTTTTTAATTGTCCTTAGAACCAGCAATGCTGATATCCAGTCCCTTGCTGAATTATTAACACACATGCAAACACTAACAGTCCCTACTTCTCACATATTGTCCATATACTATGACCAACAGAAACGTGTGCAGTGAAATGTAACTTACAAGTTAACAATATGATGAACTGGTGTCAATTACAATTTTATAACATAAGAATACAATTACAAAGGTACAAAATACATCATTAAAGAATATAACAATACAGATAACATTTGTAGTACAGGCTTTACAAAAGAATCGAAATAGCATATACATCAGTGTTACAGGAATTATGACATAAGTAAACACATAAAAGAAAAGAATAATTATTGAAACATCAACTTCACACATGAGCATTAAAACAAAACAGAATAAATAATGTGTAAACATCTTTACAAAGTAAATAACATATTATTAATGCCAATTATATTTGAGGATAACAGTATTCCTCATCATAGTGAATGTAGCTTAGTATTAGAGAAATTCTACAACATAAGTCTTATCAGATAAACATGTAAATACAGGGAAAACATAAATACACAAGGGTACACAAACATATAGCGGAATAATACAAGGAAAGGACAGGGTTTGTTTTACTGCAGTATTTTGCAAACAAAACTTTCTTTACTTCTCGGAGATCTCCCTTCGTTCTTCATTATTTCCAAAAGTCCTATCTATACCTGCTTTCTGTACTTTTCTCGTATAGCCTCTCAGTGCATTTCTTCAAATTCATCACAACTCATTCTCTTATAGGCTACCCCTTCTTAAGCTAACTTAAATCTACTGAGCTCAGATGCTAAACTAAGGGACGAGGCAATGCAGCTGTACAAAACAATTAACACAAACAGCAATGACAAAATATTCAAATTGGCAAAGCAAGCAGCAATATTACAACTAATATAAGGCAATGAGCAGCAAACAAGAAAACTAAATGCGTAGTAAAACTGGCTTAACAGCATAATACAAAGTCAAATTCAGTAACATTATGCCTGGCAAACAGCAGCTTATAGCTAAACATGACAAAGCTCAAGCAGAAAAAAATATTACACTAAAGATGGCCATGTCTAATACCTACGTCACATCTTAACACTAGAGTGGTGCATCACGAGAACTTACACTAGCAGATAAGTTACCAAATCGTAAAGAAATTATTTATGCAATTCCTGTGAAGGGAAATGTCTATTTATGTGCCCTCGTTTTCTTGGAAGTAGAGCATAAATTTCTTATTGACTGGATCTGTAGGCATAAAATAACTATATTAGTACATATATTAAATTTTATTTTAACCAGTGCTGCAGTGCAGTTAGAAACTAGATATTAAACAAAATGAGTGAACAAATACATAAAGCAAGCCATATGGCATTTCTCTCAATTAGCAAGACAATAGCTGTGAAATGTGTAATCATATGTTTTCAAGTTCAACCGTGTCGTTTTTGCGATGCTCTCTACAAAGGAACATCAATAGCGAGGATAATGTCCTCCCCTTTTTTTTTCTACCTGTGCCGCTGAAATGGGCTCGCAATAATGGCTTTTCCTCCAGGCAACTGGCACACCTGGCCGCTCGCAACGCATTACGTCACGGTCACTTACCTTTCTTACCGAAATATTTACAACAGTTTCCGCTACAGTGGCAGTCTCGTATAAAAATATTTCACAGGTCAAGAATTAGCGTTGCAAATCTGTAGAAACAAAATCCTATAAATATAAGTGTCCAAAAACAATATTCGTCAGCATTGTGATACAGTCACGCATTTACGCACATTTCATAACTCTTAAAGTACGATTCTTGGTTTCCAACATACTTCTTATTCCTCATATACGGTAGCATCATCTTATTGATCATAAACATATCTCAACAGCATAGTACACATCGTCGTCATAATAATATCATAACATCTCAGTCAATTCTCAAAATCGTCGTAGCTTCCACCAATAATTTCAAAACCTAAAAAAAATTCTCTGCTCATTTCAATAGTGTCATCTACCTCAAACGTACTTTAAAAATCATGATCCCATACCAAATATATCATTCAAAGCTCTCATAGTATCACAATGGTTCCGAAAAAATATGAGCATTTCACAAAGTACAGACAAAATACAATTTCATAAGTGTGAAGTTATCCAACTGTGTAATTGCGTAAACATCTGTCACTGATGTAGTAAAAAAAAGTTTCTTTCTCTGTTAAATGATCAGATAACTGTGTAATTTATGTGTTAGAGAAATATGGTACCGATGTGTAAAATTGTGTAAGCAAATACCATATTAGCTAGGGTTCCTTGTGGTTGCCACACACATGGTACACAAAGTAAGCGTGTACCCCCCTGAGGATTAATGTAATTATACCCTCAGGTGTTACAAATTACAGCAATGGAATGAAATGTATCACGGAAAACCTTCTATGCAATTCAAAAATCTTGAAAAATAAATGGCTTAAGTACAAAATTAATCTCTCAAATGCGTGTCCTGTAGCGCTAAATGTGCGTCTTGCTGTAAGATAATTCTGTGGAAGTGTCGTAATTATCGTCCTCCGAAAGCTAAGTTCTGCAGAAGTCAATGTACTTACCTGATGATAAACAAAAGTGAAATGCTTTGTGTATAGATATCGTAGTTATTACGCTTATTGTTGTGATGAAGAAAGTACTGTACTGTAACGTATTGTTGTGCCACGAAAAAGGCTGTCTCATTGTTGCTATACCACAAAAGTTACTACTAAAACATGTTTTTCTTTCCAGAAGAATTCAGAAAACTGTGCAGATATAAAACAGATACACTGCAAAAGCAACATTGTAAATTTTCACTTATTAGTAGCGTCGTGATAACATCGTGTAGCTGTCACATAAACTAACCACTGTCCCCTCTGGTATCTCACAGAAAGTACTTTAAACCCAGAATGTATTTTCAAGTAAACCAAAATGTTGCATTAAAATCTCATTAGCAGTACCAGTATGTGTCCTAAGTATGTAAGCCTGATAGTCGTTACGTAATCGTGCAGCTAACAAGCAAGAATGTACAAATACAACACTGTGTCGTCTGTTCACTATAACAATACATTCGTAATTTCTGTTTAAAAATGTTCCCTAGGTTCTAGACTGGATGTTTAACTTCAAACATTGTTGCATGTTAACAGATAAGTTAGTGAAAAATTTTGTGGGAAAGACAAAGTTAAAAAGCAGATTATCTTTCAATAAACGGTTTTACATGTGAAATGTGGTGTAAACCTTTACTCTTCCTAGTACGCAGAGTTTCAACTGAAAAGCAATTGTCATGTTTTATACGTCGGTAAGGAATGCTAAATCTTTTCTCAAGGTTAGCGTCTGTGTTATTTTTCTCTGAGCCAGGCGGCGCACGCGGCTGCCTGCTGTGCGAGTCATTGTCTGTCTCTTTGTTGGCGCGCGCCGTTATTGGGATTAGGAGACCTAACTTCTACAAATTCACCGTGACGAGAGGGCCCTGCCCTGTTTAAATCCCGCCAGTTCTGATGCAATTCAGGTCTGTCGTTACGATCACATCGTCTGTCGTCATGTCGGTAGTTCCTGTAGTTTCTTTCTTGTCGGTTAAGTGGTGGAGAATTTCTCCCTGAATCGTAACTGCGCGCTGGACCGTTGCGTCTAAAGTTATTCTGTCTCCCTTGATAATAATTATTTTGGTTCCCAAATTGTCTGTTTCTCTGATTGTCTCTGTGATAGTCACTACCACGGAGAGGTGATCTTTCCCTGTAATTATTGCTACTCTGCCAACGGTTGTCATACGGGTGGTGTCTGTTTTGGTCACGATATGTGTTGTGAGAATAGCCTTGTCGTGTCCAGTTATTATTTCTTTCATCGCGGAATTGCGACGGATGTGATCTGTAATTGTTGTGCTCCTGTTTTCGCGTTCCGCGATTGTCAGTGTCAATTTCCAGTTCTTGTAACAGTCCCTGAAAAGCTTCAATGTCGTCTTTGCAACGTCCTGCCAAAATAATATGTCGTAAATGTTCAGGTAATTTGATTAAGCAAATGCGGATGAGTTCTGAGGGGCTGTATGGGTTTGAAAGATACTGATTCTTATGCAACATGTCTTCAAAATATTTGACAAGACTGGAAAATTCAGATTGTTCAAAGTGTTTCATCATCATGATGCTACGTTTTACTCGGTCTTGTGTAGCTTGAGACCAATATGCTGAGAGGAAGGCATGGTAAAATTCTCCTTCACTGTGACAATCGTGAATGACCGATCGCATTCTTACAGCTGGTTCATTCTCTAAATAGCCACACATAAATTCTAACCTGTGTTCTGACGACCAGTTGGGAGGAAAACAATGAGAGAATTTATGAAGCCATGCTTGTGGATGAATGTCGTTGCCAGAATTCTTAAATGTTTTGAATTTACGTGTAGTAATGAACAGCTTATAGTCAAAATCATCATGTCGACGAGTCGCATATCGGTCATTGTTAGGTCGTGTCGGCCGTTCCATCTCAAAATTCGGTGCACATTGCCAATTTCTTTCATAACTTCCGAAATGCCCTGTGTTATTATTTTGCGGCCTTTCCGTATTTCTAAGTCCCTCATCCCGTATTGGGGCGCGAGTGTCCTCTGAAATACGTAATTCTTGTATTACCTGTGTCAGCTGATCTTGTACTTTCCGGATTTCTCTTTGGTGTTGATTCAGATTTTGTTTCAGTTTCCTAATTTGTTCGCTCTCTTCTGTGTCATTAAAGACTACCGGTTTTGTGTCATTCAGATTATCATCTACCTTCGTAGATAAATTAGTGAACTGATCCGAAAGTTCGGCCACTTTCTCCGTTAGTGTACTTATTTCCTCAGTGTGTTTTTCTGAACCAAGTTTCAGAGTATCTACTGTGTCCTTTAAGTTTTCCTGAGTTTTTGCAAGTTGCGTAACCGAATCGGTAGATGCAACTGAGTCAAATTTAGCTTGCAAGGTCTCATGATTTTCATGAACAATAGTTTGCAGTTCTTTTATGGCTGCTTCGTGATTCTGTAATGCATTTTCATGCCGCGAAAAAATAGGTTGAAAATGCTCACAAATTTGTATTTTTACGTCATTACAGACTTTTTGACATTTCGATTCAATGGTATGTAACTCAGTAGTTAAATCTTCACGTGTTTGTTCAAGAGTTTGTTCCAATGAGTCTAACTTTTGAAGCTGTTGCTGTGTTTGTCTCTGATTTTGTTCCATCGTGTCTAACTTTTGAAGATTTTGTTCCATTATGTCTAACTTTTGAAGCTTTTGCTGTGTTTGTCTCTGATTTTGTTCCATTGTGTCTAACTTTTGAAGCTTTTGCTGTGTTTGTCCCATTTGTTGTATTAATTGTAATAACAATGCATTGGTGTCTGAAACATGTTCCTCAGTGCTTTTCGGCAGTGAATTTGCACCGGAAACATTCACATTTTGACAAGCAGAAAATGTGTCTTGACTCATTTGAGAAAACGGTGAGGACCCAAAACCTGAGTCTACAATATTTGCAAAATTGTGTCCTGTCATTCCCGATTCCTGAGGCGAGCTGTTGCCGACGGATCGATCGATAATGCTTCCCTCTTCACTAATTGTTTCACTGTCCACGCCATTGTTTGCCACCCGCTCCATTTCCCTATGCACAGTTACCAAATTACTACTTTGAACATCAGTTAATTCATTACTTGGTGGCGCTAACACACTGCTTTCGTCTTCGCTGTCATTTCTCAATTTACTTTGGAGCCTAGTGTTACGTTTTTCACACGCCATTACTGTCACAATATTTCACACGACAACACAGAAAAACACAATTTGAAGAGCAAAAATAGGGGAACACCTTAACATAGGGCACTGAAAATAATATCTAGTTAATTGCAGCTGCGAAATACTTGGTGCAAATCTACATGCATGCCACAACTGTTTTACTGTACAACAATGAAAGACTGCAACTACAAAGGAGATTTTCTCTACAATTACGCGCTAGCAATAAACAAAAGCTACACTAATTACACAAACTACAAGAAAAAAATCAGAAGATTCCAGTGAGGTATCCTCGGCTAAGGGTCGACATATGAAACGTCCCCTTATGAACAATTTTACAAGACTGTGCTTAACCTGACACAATATTTTGTTAGCGCAACGCAATCTGACTTTCAGAATTCCCTACAAAAGAATGGCCCTGACTAACATTAAACTATACCTTTCACAAATCACTAAATCACTTACCTCACAAAAATCTTCGTTACTCCCACTACTGCAACACAGCAAGCGCCACTACTGCCAGCTAAATAAAAGATTCAAACTATGGAAGGCACTAACTACTGATAGGGATAGTTAGCAAATGAAAGATATTAATAGTGAACAAACAATGTATTTACCTTAATAGTCATAATATATATACCAGTTCATGACAAATTACAAAACTCCGCCATCTCTCTCCCCACATCCACCACTGCTGGCGGCTCACCTCCAAGTGCGCAACGCTACGCGCTGTTAACATCCAGCTGCCTAACAATACAATGGCGAGTATTACAACAATGCAAAGCAGCCACAGACTGCACACAGCACAGCCAGTGATTTTCATACAGAGGTGGCGTTACCAATAAAAAAACCTAAACAGTCTACTTACATCATTTGTGTGTAAATTTCACTTCCAAATCCAACATTTAAGTTTTCTCTCCTTCTTATGGGATTCTTGTCTTAATTCTAATACTATGACCAGAATGACAACACCAGTGTCCATATGAATAATTCCAGATGACGCCATGTTGAAAACTGCACCATGAAACTTGTAACAAGAGTATGTGGAAACAGCAACATATGGTGTCACTGACATATCAGCCATTATGCCACATGTTGTGGCATCACTTGTGTCACATGTGGAAAAGCGGGTTTAGTGAAGCACGATTTTGAAATCAGCTCCATCAAGAGATAACGAGAATGTGCTCTATTATGTATGATCAAACTTTTTTTTTTTTGGAAATGTGTTTGATTTCAGGAAGTTTATAAATTCTTTCAGTGATAATATGGTATACTTGCTGGCTGTGAAGATCAAGCTGACTTTGTGTTGCATACCATACAAAACTCGTCATAGTTCATATTTCCTACCTAATGTCTGCACGTTACATGTGCTTGGATCCAAAATTGGATGTCAGGCAGAAGGACATAAATGATTCCTACTAGACATTAATTGCATTGAATCGATAAGCAGTCAGTGTCACCTTCAAATGGTGACATGCTCACAGGATGTCAATTCGACGACAGAGGACTTAGCACATTACCAAACTGTGGATATAAGGGCCTGAAATTCAGTGCTTGATGCAAGAAGATGGAATGTAGTATCAAAATTAAGGACCGAGTGACGATAAACTTTGGTAATATCCAAAGCAAACTTTATATAAGATGTTCCCATTAAATTTTTTATGGTAAACTATTGAGAAGTGGAACATTGGAATATGTCCAAACACTTCAAAACATAGGCATTTATTCTCTAGACAAAATATACAGGGTGATTCAAAAAGAATACCACAACTTTAGGAATTTAAAACTCTGCAACGACAAAAGGCAGAGCTAAGCACTATCTGTCGGCGAATTAAGGGAGCTATAAAGTTTCATTTAGTTGTACATTTGTTCGCTTGAGGCGCTGTTGACTAGGCGTCAGCGTCAGTTGATGTTAAGATGGCGACCGCTCAACAGAAAGCTTTTTGTGTTATTGAGTACGGCAGAAGTGAATCGACGACAGTTGTTCAGCGTGCATTTCGAACGAAGTATGGTGTTAAACCTCCTGATAGGTGGTGTATTAAACGTTGGTATAAACAGTTTACAGAGAATGGGTGTTTGTGCAAAGGGAAAGTTCTGGACGGCCAAGAACGAGTGATGAAAATGTAGCACGCATTGAGCAAGCATTTGTTCGCAGCCCAGGAAAATCGACTCGCAGAGCTAGCAGAGAGCTGCAAATTCCACAATCAACTGTATGGAGAGTCCTACGAAAAAGGTTAGTTATGAAACCATATCGTCTGAAATTGGTTCAAGCACTGTCTGCAGCTGATAAGATTAAAAGAATCGATTTCTGTGATTTTATCCTTGCTCAAATG
Source organism: Schistocerca nitens (assembly GCF_023898315.1). NCBI lineage: Eukaryota > Metazoa > Arthropoda > Insecta > Orthoptera > Acrididae > Schistocerca > Schistocerca nitens. The sequence goes on along the minus strand of NC_064621.1, from coordinate 443,060,654 downwards.
GAAACAGATGAATCTTTCGTTTCAAAAAAAAAAATGGTTCAAATGGCTCTGAGCACTATGGGACTCAACTGCTGAGGTCATTAGTCCCCTAGAACTTAGAACTAGTTAAACCTAACTAACCTAAGGACATCACAAACATCCATGCCCGAGGCAGGATTCGAACCTGCGACCGTAGCGGTCTTGCTGTTCCAGGCTGCAGCGCCTTTAACCGCACGGCCACTTCGGCCGGCTCTTTCGTTTCAAAGATTGTGTTTAGTGATGAAGCAACTTTCCACACTAACGGGAAAGCCAACCGTCACAATGTCTGTATATGGTGCATTGAAAATCCGCGGGAAACAACTCAGTATGAACGTGACTCGCCTAAGGTGAACGTTTTCTGTGCCATTTCAGCCAATAAAGTTTTTGGTCCCTTTTTCTTCGAAGGTGCTACTGTAACTGGACTACAGTATCTGGAGATGTTAGAGAATTGGCTGTTCCCTCAGCTCAAACAAGAAGCACAACAATTCATATTACAGCAGGATGGAGCGCCACCACATTGGCACTTATCTGTCCGTAACTACCTGAACGTCAACTACCCGAGGCGATGGATCGGCCGCCAGGCAGCCCGTGACAGAGCACTTCATCACTGGCCTCCAAGAAGCCCTGATCTTACCCCCTGCGATTTTTTCTTATGGGGGTATGTTAAGGATATGGTGTTTCGGCCACCTCTCCCAGCCACCATTGATGATTTGAAACGAGAAATAACAGCAGCTATCCAAACTGTTACGCCTGATATGCTACAGAGAGTGTGGAACGAGTTGGAGTATCGGGTTGATATTGCTCGAGTGTCTGGAGGGGGCCATATTGAACATCTCTGAACTTGTTTTTGAGTGAAAAAAACCTTTTTAAATACTCTTTGTAATGATGTATAACAGAAGGTTATATTATGTTTCTTTCATTAAATACACATTTTTAAAGTTGTGGTATTCTTTTTGAATCACCCTGTATATTTTCAGTCATGTCAAACAACATACTTAAGCCAATACATAGGGCTCTTTTATATTCTTCATTGTGTTTTTACCAAATTCTGTGAAAAGGACTGTATTTTCTTCCTTGACATTTTCACTATTCAAAAAAGCTATTTCATGATAATAGCTTCATCTCTTTATGTTCTTATTTATATTTACATACAGTGTATACTTTCTCTATGTCAAGGTACTTTACAATCTAAATCTTTTTTGCCTCATGTTGAACAGCACTCAATGGAAAAAAATTCAAGTTGGCATGGAACCTTTGCATTGTGGCAGTAAGATAAGCACTAAGAACAATCAAAAACGCGAAATTCAATACCACAACATGAGTGAGTGTAACACAACGTTAACAGGCAACTTCATCCCTCCCCTCTAACAATGCGAAGGTCAAAACTATGTTAATGAGCCACCTTGACTTCGAAGTCTTGTTCCATTCTGTTGACGAACGTGGTTAATGCCAAATATTTATAATGCATTGTGGAATAATCTGAAATTCCATTTTTTCATGTGTGAATCTAACTTAATACAAAACATAGAACAAAAAGGAGTGTACAGATAAATTATTGCTGCTCTGTTAGAAGAGGTATCTGCTTTAAAATACACTACCTGACAAGAAAGGTGAAGCACCCAGAACAGATGTCTTTATAGCTTCATACAGGGAGACTGCATTGGCAGGTACCATGTGTAAATGATGTGGGCAGCACTAGTTTGGAAGGGGCTTCATAGGGGGTCTCCATTTGACCAGCTGAGCGAATCATGGATTATCCAGATTAGTGGGGCATCGGGATATGACAATGTCCCAGTGTTGGACTGCATGGGGAAATGAGGCAGGTAAAATCGTCAGGGTTCCAATGGAACAACACTAAGCACGACAATGGAGGATCGCCGCATTGTGCACCAAGCTGTAATCCAGGCACATCTGCACTTGCCATCTAAGAACAAGTAACGGACCTGCAACATCTGTGTCATCCTGCACATTTGTTATGTGTGTAGGATTAGCCAGACTAGAGAGTTACTGTACCATAGTAGCCTACTGTTAATATCACAGCACAAATGACTGTGTGTGGAGTGGAGCCATGACCAGGGAGCATGGACTGCTGATGAATGGAATTGTATTATATTCAAAAATGAATCATGATTATGTACTAGTCTTGATGACCATAAGTATAGCAGTGACCTGGGGAGCAGTCCCACTCTTCCATTGTTTTGGAGAGGCAAAGCAGTGTTGTTTCTGCTATCATGGTGTGGGGTTGAGGAGCAGTCAGTGGAGGGGCAATCAGGTACAAATGAAATCCAAGTTTTCTCACTTCCCGCCAACTGTCATAGTACTTGCAGTGGATCCAGATGCAGATTGGAATTCCTGTGTGATGGTCTGGATAGATGTCTACCTATGACGCATTACGACCCTCTTCAACTATCTGCGGTGTCTGATATTCAACAGAGTGGTCGGCTTGTACGCTTTTGTGCTGTATGTGTCCCTTCACGTTTCCACTTCACTCTCACATCAGAAACAGTGGGCCTAGGGATGTTCAGGAGCGTGGAAATCTCGCGTACAGGCGTATGACACAAGTGACTCCTAATCACCTGACCAAGTTCGAAGTCCGTGAGTTCCGCGGAGCGCCGTATTCTGCTCTCTCACGATGTTTAATGACTACTGAGGTCGCTGATATGGAGTACCTGGCAGAAGGTGACAGCACAATGCACCTAATAAGAGAAACGTATGTTTTTGGGGGTGTCTGGATACTTTTGATCACATAGTGTAGTTTTTGCAAAGTTGTGACGGTGGTAGCTGTTGTATGTTTTGTGCACAGATTTTTTCATAAATGCAAGAATCTTTGATAACTTTTGCTTGTCGTAATTTGTGAGTTCTCTTTTGAACCGAGAGGCAACAGCCTCTGCTTCCTCAGCATTTTCCGAATCTCGTTATTAACCCATGGTGGATCCTTCTGTCCTTAATCCAGCTACCAGGCACATAACTCTACAGAGCACGATTTACGATCTGCTGGAACTTTACTCATAATGCCTCTACATCTATCTTATTGGAACTAAGTGATGCCAGTTCACTATCTAAGTGAGATTCTAACAACTGATTATCTGCTCTCTGTAGCAGAAAAACACTCCTAGCATTTTTGACCGATTTATTAACATTCGTAACTATAGTTGATACAATGACATCACGATCGCTAAACCCCATTTTTATACTGATGTTATGGATAAGTTCCAGCCTATTTGTAGCTACGAGGTCTAAGATATTTCCATCGTGTGTGAGCTGTCGAGTAAGCTGCTCGAGAGAATTTTCAAAAAACGTGTTCAAAGTATTTCGCATAACTGTCTGTCTATAACCCCCCCCCCCTCTGTGAATCCATAGACATCCCAATCTATACTCGTTAGGTTAGAGTCGCCTCCAACTAGTACTGCATTATCCGGTTATTTAAGTGCTATTGACTGTAGACTTTCTTTCAATGAGTCTAGAACTGTCACAACAGAATCGCGTGGCCGGTAAAAATATCTTGGTTTCACTTAGACGTGTTATACGCGACGAGATAACTTCACTGTCACTCTCAACTTCGACCTCAATGGAGACAATATTTTTGTTAACTGCAATGAACACTCCCCCTCCTATGGCCTCTAATCTATCTTTCCTATATATGTTCCACGACACATTAAATATCTCAGAGCTTTCCACTTAGAGTTTCAGTCAGCTCTCGGTCCCAAGAATAATTTCAACTCGAGAACTTTCCTGGAGGGCTGTAAATTCGGGATTTTTATTACGATTACTTCGACAATTAACTGGTAAAATTATGACAGTCGAAGTGTCTTTATTCTGAACGCTGTTTGACATCCCTTGCTGCATATTGAGTGACATCAGAATACCTCAAACTAGTGCCTAGCCTAAAAAATCCTCATGTGCACTCTACAAGTACTCTGTTACCTGAGTAGATGTCTCTTTTGTGTAGTGTTCTCCTGAATTGTCAAGTGATAGTTATACAAAGTGAGTCACTAACTATTGCCACCTAGAATAACTCCAAAAGTATGACAGAGGCTGAAAAGTTTGTGGGACAAAAGGTGCACGGGACAATGGGGCCCATAATGGTTCTTTGTTACTAGGTTGGGTCGTGTCAGACATATGGTCAACTTTGTTTTCTTAAATGGGATGCTATAGTTTGGTACCTGTTTTTGATAGCAGCTATCGAGACGAACTCAATGATGTGTGTCAGTAAAGTCTTTGAAGATCAACAAAGGTTAAAAAGGCGGCATGAACGTCGATTTACAGAAGGAGTTCGAAGTGATGACCGTTGGTATCAATGCAGTGCTGCAATCTTCTTATCATGAATTGAGTGGTATTTCTTATCACTTCAGCACTTATCGAAGCACATGCTCTGACAATTCTCTCGTATATCGCGCAAATAGTAAATATTCGCCGAATACGGCGTATCCATCTCACGTGCCATTAACATGTAAACACCATTCGAAGGTTTCGTACTACAACACTAATAGGAAACGTAAGACTAGTATCGTCGAATCATGCGAATGATGTATTTCTTCGAAGAATAAGTCGATATGCTTCTCATGTACGGGGAATGCCAAAGAAATTCAGTGAGAGCTAGAGACTTATTAGCTGAAAGATGTCCTCAACACTCTCACCCTACATGTCGTACATTTAAATATATGTATGATAAATTGGGTACAACTAGATCTTTAATACATCGGAAACATATCCGGCAAAGGAAAGTTACTAACGAGGAAACGCAAATTGGTACTCACGCCACTCTGGTTAGAGATCCTTGTGTTAGTTCGCATCAAATCGCAAGGGAATCAGGCATGAGAAAGAGTAGTGTTGTTCGTGATAAATATCATCCTTACCGTATCAGTCTCTACCAAGAATTAACTGCTACAACTTGTATTGTCGCACTGAATTTTGCCAATGGGCTCATCTTCAGATTCAGAGGGATGACACATTTATTAATTTAATTTTATTTACTGAAGTGGCTACATTCAAGAACCATGGAAATGTTAATTTGCATAACATGCATTATTGGGCAACTGAAAATCCATGTTGGATGTGGCAAGTTGCACACCAGAAACCATGATCGGTGAATGTATGGTATGGGATTCTGGAGGACAGAGTTATAGACCCCTGTTTCATCGAAGGAAATCTTAATGGTAGGAATTACACCACATTCCTGCAAGAAACATTAGATCTGTTATTGGAAAATACCATTACGATCAAGGAACAGAATGTGGTTTCAAAAAGATGGGTGTTCGGCACATTTTTCGCTGAAGGTTAGAAATGAGTTACAGAGACAATTCCCAAATTGTTGGATTGGACACGGAGGTGATGTGTCGTGGCCAGCTCGTTCGTCAGATTTGACGCCTCTGGATTTTTTCTTGTTGGGATTCGTAAAACAGATTGTTTATAATGACGTTCCAACTACACCTGAAGATATGCGAGAGCGAATTATCAGAGCATGTACTTCGATAAGTGCCTATGTGATAGGAAAAACCACTCAATCCATGATAAGAATATTGCAGCACTGAATTAATGCCAATAGTAATCACTTTGAACACCTTCTGTAAATGGACGTTCATGCCACCTTTGTGACCTTCGTTGACCTTCAAAGATCTTATTGTTACACATCATTGGATTCGTCTCAATAGCCGCTATCAGAAAATAAGTACCAAACTATAGTATCCCATTAAAAAAAAAACAAAGTCGACCCTCATATCTCTGAAGCGACCCCACCTAGCAACAAAAACACCAACGTCATATTGTGGCCAAGATTGTCCTACGCAACTTTTGTCACACAAACTTTTCAGCCCCTATCATACTTTTGGGGTTATTCTAGGTGGCAATAGTTATTGACTCACCCTGTATATGGGCTCAGACTGCCAGGTACTTAGTAAATTTGACTCGATACTGTTATCACTGAAATAACATTATATACTCTGTCAACACGTAACGTTTCATTTCGCTTCCTCCTCTCCATCTGGGACCTTCACCTTTTTTGGCAAGCAATGTATAAGCTGAAAACTGTGCTCAAACCTGTATGTTCCATACAAACTGAATTACCTAAATACGTAAATACACTCCTGGAAATTGAAATAAGAACACCGTGAATTCATTGTCCCAGGAAGGGGAAACTTAATTGACACATTCCTGGGGTCAGATACATCACATGATCACACTGACAGAACCACAGGCACATAGACACAGGCAACAGAGCATGCACAATGTCGGCACTAGTACAGTGTATATCCACCTTTCGCAGCAATGCAGGCTGCTATTCTCCCATGGAGACGATCGTAGATATGCTGGATGTAGTCCTGTGGAACGGCTTGCCATGCCATTTCCACCTGGCGCCTCAGTTGGACCAGCGTTCGTGCTGGACGTGCAGACCGCGTGAGACGACGCTTCATCCAGTCCCAAACATGCTCAATGGGGGACAGATCCGGAGATCTTGCTGGCCAGGGTAGTTGACTTACACCTTCTAGAGCACGTTGGGTGGCACGGGATACATGCGGACGTGCATTGTCCTGTTGGAACAGCAAGTTCCCTTGCCGGTCTAGGAATGGTAGAACGATGGGTTCGATGACGGTTTGGATGTACCGTGCACTATTCAGTGTCCCCTCGACGATCACCAGTGGTGTACGGCCAGTGTAGGAGATCGCTCCCCACACCATGATGCCGGGTGTTGGCCCTGTGTGCCTCGGTCGTATGCAGTCCTGATTGTGGCGCTCACCTGCACGGCACCAAACACGCATACGACCATCATTGGCACCAAGGCAGAAGCGACTCTCATCGCTGAAGACGACACGTCTCCATTCGTCCCTCCATTCACGCCTGTCGCGACACCACTGGAGGCGGGCTGCACGATGTTGGGGCGTGAGCGGAAGACGGCCTAACGGTGTGCGAGACCGTAGCCCAGCTTCATGGAGACGGTTGCGAATGGTCCTCGCCGATACCCCAGGAGCAACAGTGTCCCTAATTTGCTGGGAAGTGGCGGTGCGGTCCCCTACGGCACTGCGTAGGATCCTACGGTCTTGGCGTGCATCCGTGCGTCGCTGCGGTCCGGTCCCAGGTCGACGGGCACGTGCACCTTCCGCGGACCACTGGCGACAACATCGATGTACTGTGGAGACCTCACGCCCCACGTGTTGAGCAATTCGGCGGTAGGTCCACCCGGCCTCCCGCATGCCCACTATACGCGCTCGCTCAAAGTCCGTCAACTGCACATACGGTTCACGTCCACGCTGTCGCGGCATGCTACCAGTGTTAAAGACTGCGATGGAGCTCCGTATGCCACGGCAAACTGGCTGACACTGACGGCGGCGGTGCACAAATGCTGCGCAGCTAGCGCCATTCGACGGCCAACACCGCGGTTCCTGGTGTGTCCGCTGTGCCGTGCGTGTGATCATTGCTTGTACAGCCCTCTCGCAGTATCCGGAGCAAGTATGGTGGGTCTGACACACCGGTGTCAATGTGTTCTTTTTTCCATTTCCAGGAGTGTATTATGAAAATAAAATGCTCTGCACTAAGTTATTCTGTATTAAATTGTGGCGTTATTTTGTAAGGAGCTAGCTTCAAAATTATTATGAATAGAGTATTCAAAATTCTGAAAAGAGAAACAAGAATAAAAGCCAAACTTAAATGCAGAGAACTGTGTAAGGCAACGTTTAAAGCACTTAAGATTTTAACACTAGCAAGTATGTATGTATATGATTCCCTATATTGACCAGAATTCAAACATTGTCCTGAATACACATGACATAAGGAAACAGAACTTCTTCCATGAGCCCAGAGGAAGCACTATGTAATGCAAATCAAATCCATCCCCTGCAGGGCCAAAAGCTATAGAAAATATCCCTTCAATCTAGAGAGGTGAGCAGTAAATACACTTTTAAAGATCATACAAAACATTTCTTGTACGGAATTGTTTCTATAATAATGAGTTTATGTGCACTACAAACTACAGTGTAATACTGTCCACAAAACGAGAATTAGCTTACATAAACCACAAAGTGACAGAGAAAGGAATTCTCAAATACTTAGGAATGTGTATATATATTTCATATATGATGAAAGTAGAATTGTAATTTAATGTGGTATAGGGCTAGAATATTGATTTATATAACTGTAGTTTCCAAATACTAGTTGTTAGGCATATGCATACTTTAACATGCTTTTGATACAAATTTGACTTGGTCCAAGCAGTGTAGTTGTTTATGTATTCATTATGTTACATGTACTGTATATTTTCGAATGTTTGTGAGTGCTATGCAAATTGTCTTATATGAGTCTTGTATCATCTAGCATGCACTATAACTAAGCTACTCACATATTTTTGTGGTATTATATTCATATAGATAATTATTCCCTCCAAATTTAATTGTCTAATTATTGGCAGTATATTTTTGGGATTATTTGGAAGCTAACGAGAGCTGGAGTAGTATCTTGTTTGAAAAATGGTGGTAAATAGTGAAGCAGAATGAATTATTCTTGACAACTAAAATTTATGTTATGTGTATGTGTTGTATTTATTATACTTACAGAAAAATGCTACGAGCTTATGCACCAACCTAACGAATAGTAGTCATTATTCCAGTGCTCCATACACAATTGGAAGAGGAGAAAACCTTAAAAAATGGGTCAAATGACTCTGAGCAGTATGGGACTTAACTGCTGAGGTCATCAGTCCCCTAGAACTTAGAACTACTCAAACCTAACTAACCTAAGGACATCACACACATCCATGCCCCAGGTAGGATTCCAACCTGCTATCGTAGCAGTCGCGCGGTTCCAGACTGTAGCACCTAGAACCGCTCGGCCACTCTGACTGGCCGGAAACCTTAATATTCTGCTACAAGGATAAGTACCATCTGCCATGCATTTCACAGTGGCTTCATAGTATCTGTCTAGGTAGTGGTGTAAACTAAGCTCTTACAAAGCCAACTGCTGCCATTATATTAAGTTCTGTTCATTGTACAGGATGCCAGCCAGTCAAAGAAAATTTTAGGGAATTACTTTAAAAAATGTATTTCAAAGGCCCAGTGGAATCTTTTTTTTCTCCCAGAGTAATTCACGCCGTGTCTAGGTGACACAAGTCGCTTGCCTTTCAAAACCGAGGCTGTTCTGTCCAGTTAAAGCTGCTGACAGGAGATGCCCTGAGCCCTCTGCTGAAACTGCTAGCGAATTCGCGCCATTGATTTTAGCCAATAGTGTGTGCAGGATACCGATCACGTGGGTGATCGCTGGAGCATCCTGCAGAGCAGAACGCACTTGCTTTGCTCTCTTGTAATCCAGACCTCGAGCAGAACAGACGTCTGTTTGGAAGGCAGAGCCTCTGGCTCTGCTTTTCACGACCGGCCACCAGTGTAAGTTAACATGAACCGCTTTCCCTTCTGTTGCCCATTTCATTTAATTGTTCAACCACCTAGACTGGCCTAGAACTTCCGACCCTAGGTGCGCCTTTTGAACTCCGCTTATTGAAATACATCCTCTTTATTGTACTTAATTCCCTGATTTGTCATTTAACGGCAGCCCTGGATGCCCACTATCAAATACTGACTGCTCGACCTCCTGCACACTGCCGCCACGACACGTATATATCAACCTTATTCCCCCTTCCCTGCCGTTTTATACATTAAGATTGGTGTCAGAAGTTTCTCTCCCCATCCCCAAACCATGTACTCTTCTACAGTTGGTGTCAGGAGTGGGATGTAACAATTATATCCCCCCTTCCCGGCATGTACTCTTTTACAATTGGTGTCAGAAGTGGGACGATAGAGTCCATATAACTTTACATTGGTTGTAGAAGTCCCTCATAAGCTTCCCCTAACTTTACATTTGGTATCAGAATCGCGATTCGTTCACACTGATCGGTCCACAGGGTGGCCGTTTATTCTGGTTCATGTTTGACATTGTGTGGTCGGTCAATATTCGACACTGTTATTTCGCTACGAGCCTGGCTGCTGCAGCTGAGCCAGCTGTGATACCGCATCAGACGCTACATCTGCACATACCGGCGCCTGGAGGAAAGTCTGCTGCCTGCCTCCACAGCGCACCGCTCCTACAAGTGCTTCCTGAGTCCACCGGGTTGCACCTCACAGTGCACATGCGCACTGCGTGCCGACTCTGAGCCAGGCGCCGAGACCTGAAGAAAACAGGCAAGGCGTCCGTGCTGCTCCGTGGTCACACAAAGCGCACGCGCGCGCTATTCACGATTGGCGCGGTTTCCCTGCCATTGCCGCCGCTCACCTCTCAACGCCCGTCTGCCGCCCCAGTTTCGTCGCCGGTCAGCCCCCGCTGCATCTGCGTTTGTGTCCTGACATCAACGCCCCTGGCGCTTACTTTCGCTGCCGTGCAACCAGCCGCCCCGCCGCCCACGCCGCTGCTACACGAGTACCGCGTGCGTACAGTCCTCTGTCGCCATACTACCGCCGCCATCGTCTCTTTTATACTGTGAGTGTTGATATATACTGCAGTATTTGCAGCATTTTGTCTGCATACAGAAAAGAACTTTTAGATCTCCTTTATAGCATAAATTTCGCATCCATAATACAGTTACTGCCTGTGTATTTTAAAAACGCAAATCTCTTGTCGAAGAAGTATCTCATGCTTAGTTGTTGTGATGAGAAGTTTTTTAATATTTTTTTTGTATAGCTTTTAGTTAATCTCCAGGGATGTGCAGCTTGCACAATGTGTTTGGCAACCACAGAGTCTCCCAGCTGTTCATGGCATTTTCTTCTGTTTCGTTTTCGTGTCGTTATCAACTCTTTTTTCTTTCATCTTTCCTATAAGCATTTTTTCTCCGCCCTATAATGAAAGTAGGTTCCTTATCCTTGCTCCACAGACGTATGCACTTTAGGGCTCTGAAATGCCCTGTGTTGTCATACCGCATCCGCAAGGTATCCAAAATCGCTGGCGCCCAAATGGACTTTTTCTACCTTCTCTTTCTTTCCATTCTTGTGTCTCTGCATCCTCTTTCCCAAACATTTATTCTTTTTCTGTCCATGCCTTCTGTTTTTGTAAGTGGTAGTTCATTGATTGATTAACTCAATGCACGAAGCTACAAGATGACTTCTGGCTGTTAACCCCCAGAGGGCAGTGAAGTTTTGTTGATGATGAAAGAGAATTGATTTGTTTTACCCCTGTAGGTTGATTGGTGAGAAGACAAGAGGTCCCGTGTGTGTTGTTTTAAATGATGCTAAGTGGTCTGTTTTATACCAACACCCCGAGTTCAGAGCAAAACCGTTAGCCAAGATTCACTTTACCATGCAGCGAGTTTCCAATTGAGACAATGTTTTTTAGTCATCTAAACTGTGGCCTATGTTCCCAGTGAACGCTTACTATAAGCAGAGACCGCATGACACAACCACGTTGACTAGCACAGCTGTCGCCTTGCAATAAGTCAGTCACGCCCCAAACGTTACCACTTCTCTCCCTATTCTTCGTCTTGCCTGTCATAAATTAAGTCTAATCTTCATTTGATTTATAAGCCATTTATTGTATACGTTTTGAGTGAACATGTACGGAGATTATTAAGTGTTTAAAGGTATCCTCTCCCAACTACTGTATAAGTATTTGTTATTTGATGATATTAAGCTATTTGCCTTATATTCAGCTTTGTTGCATAATTTTTGTATTGTACTGTATTTCACTTTTAAATTTCCCTTATTGACAATGATTCTGTTTTGCCTTTCGAAAGAATGCATCAAGTTTACCCTACTAAAGTTTTTCTACAATGTTACTTTATACAAGCGTACGTCGTTGAACGTTTCGTTTTGTTCTTAAACCTAGAATGTGCAGCCCCTCCTTGCGTTGTCCATTCTATTTGCCTTTTCTTGTTCAATAGATTGTGATACTTCGAATTTTCATCTAACTTTTGTAACTAATACTCCACTGTTCCACTGCTTTGCAGATGAGGTAAGTCTACTGTCGTTTTAGAAGCGTTTATTTCCCTATTTTCTTTCAAGCTGCCTAAGATTAAAAAATGATTGCGAGTTTTTCATTCTCATGCTCGCTGACCAGGCTATAATTCCGAGTGGAGTTTGGAAGCAAGTGACCTCCAGCTGATGGAATGTGAAGCGGAAACACACCATAATAAAGAAGCGCCCCGTTATGGGTGTTTTCCCGTGGACCGCCATTTACTTTAGTGACGCTTTGCACTTCTGAGGCTCTTCCGAAGTATAGTACCAGCATACGACCTTCCATAAACGCTAAACATGCCCGCTACGATATGCATTTTCGTGGAAATCCTTGCTAAGTGAAGCACCCGAGTTATATAAAATACCCAACAGAGAAGAGTTGAATGCGCCCCTGAAGGGGCATTCGTTATCATTCACCCTAATTCTTACGAAGTAATTCATTGACGAAGTGAGGATGTTAGGAGCGAGCACGAAAATTGACACTGCTACCATTTGGATACAATGCCTCGCAGTGTGTTTAGGAAATGAGACACCTGTTTCTTTATTCAAACAAACACACCCATGATGTTACAAGATTGAAGCTCCCGCTGAAATAAACACTAGTTTGATTGATGTTTAGTACTCATGACGTGACGTCATCGCCCAAGCGCAGTAACGCGCTATTTTGCTGAAAATTTAGTTAGCAAGAGACTTCCACCCAACTGAATAAAAGTTTTATTGTATTGTATGTTAACCGGGGACCTGGAAACGATGGAGAGGCTCCATCCCAACTGCAGCCGCAGTGGTCCACAACCCGCAAAGACTACGGCAGTCCACTTCACCCCTCCGCCGCCCCCCCACCGAACCCAAGGTTATTGTGCGGTTCGGCCCTGGTGGACCCCCCCCCCCCCCCCCCCTATAGGGAACGTCTCACACCAGACGAGTGTAACCTCTATGTTTGTGTGGTAGAGTAACGGTGGTGTACGCGTACGAGGAGAACTTGTTTGGGCAGCAATCGCTGACATAGTGTAACTAATGCAGAATAAGGGGAACCAGCCCGCATTCGCCGAGGTAGATGGAAAACCGCATCCCTGTGGATGGCCAGCTCACCGGACCTCGACACAAGTCCGCCGCGCGGATTCGTGCCGGAGACCGGCGCTCCTTCCCACTCCAGAAAGCCGTGCGTTAGACCGATCGTCTAACCGGGCGGGCAAAAATTTTACTGTACAATTTCACAGTAGTTCGCGCTCTTTTTTTTCGTAGCTCACCCTGTTACTTCAGAGTTTTCTGAATTTTGCTTTTACTGAAGTTCAACACTGAAATGCACTCTGTCGTCCAATATCTGTTTAAGAATTAACGCAAGTATTGTACTAACAATCTAAACTGAGCCTCCTTGAATGTTTTTTACTGTGCCGCCATGCATTTGGTTTTGTCCTAGAACAGTTAGGAGCTCTTTATGTACAAATTTGGTGTCGCTCTGTGTGGATCATTACCGGTGTTTGACTGTCAACAAGCCAACATTGTCTTTCTCTGTTCTTACGCGTACTTCGCATTATACCGCCGGTACACGCCGCCATCTGTGCCGAGTGCTGAAAGTGCCTTTCCCTTCCCCTTCATCCCTCTCGCGATCCCGCGTCCCTCGCGCTTACCACCCAGCTCTTTCCTCTCCCACAAGACATTCGTAACGCCACAGATAATACCCCGTCCATCACCCTACTAGAGACAACGGCCATTAAAGTTTGTCGACGTCACACGTCCCTTCCGGACAAGCGACGTGCTTTTCTCCTGCCAGTCAAAGTTTGCTTACAAACAGTGCGTGCGCTTGTGTCGCACAGAATCACATTCTAGATGTGAACCTTTTCGTATTTTGTGTACTGATTAAAAACTCATTGCATTCTTTCCCTTCCTTTATATGAAGTTTTATGAATAGGACGAGAATATTGTTAGCTGTGGACACACATTTTAATTATCTTTTGTAGAGTTTTGCCTGTGTGTTCTCCATGCCTATAACTTTGTTTTACAAGCATAGTTTATGCCATATGACAATACCCTGATTTCATCCTTAATTCCAGTGTTTTGACAGTATAAGAAAAGGCTTTGCACTTCGCATTTTCAGCATGAGTTAATATGGTTAAAGATTTTCATATGATTTATGAAACATCATTTGTTCAGCTTCCTAACTGCACCCTCCATTCTACTGGAATGTGTTAATATTTTGTAGCCTGTGAAACTTTGTGCAACTGTTACCCGTAACTAATATGTGGAGCATATACCACAATTTTCCGATTTTTATCACTCTTCTTAAATGTACTTCAACCAGTTTTTACCCAAGTCAGATGTTAACGACTGCATTAAACTGATTTATTATGTTTTTACCCAAATACTTCGATTACCACAAAATTAAATATTTTGTTATAATTATGGATTTTCCGTTGTATTTTGTTATACTAATGATTTAAGTTATTACAGAAGACATTGTATTTCTGCACAAAATTTAAACAATTAATGTTTTATTATTTTCTTAACTCATGAAATTTGATAAACCTGACTGCATGTAAGTCCCCTCCCACGTACATACAAAAGATGAAAACAATTGCAACACATCCCTGCCACAGTATTAAGGCCCCTACTTCAGCAAACCGTCTTTCCGGGGAGTGACTGATCCCCTTTTGTAAACAATGTTTGTCACCACTTCTCTGGAAGGAGGAAGGAATGTAAAGAATGGCAGCCAGTCAAGGAATATTTTAGGGAATCAGTTTAAAAAATTTATATCAAAGGCCCAGTGGAATCTTTACAAGTTTTCTCCCAGAGTAATTCACGCTGTGTCTACGTGACACAAGTCGTTTGGCTTTCAAAACCGAGGCTGTTCTGTCCAGTTAAAGCTGCTGACAGGAGATGCCCTGAGCCCTCTGCTGAAACTGCTAGCAAATTCATACCATGGATTTTAGCCAATAGTGTGTGCAGGATACCGATCACGTGGGTGGACGCCGGAGCGTCCTGTGGAGCAGAACACACTTGCTGCGCTCTCTTGTAATCCAGACCTCGAGCAGAACAGACGTCTTTTTGGAAGGTAGAGCCTCTGGCTAAACCTACTAACTTCCGACCCTAGGTGCGCCTTTTGTACGCCGTATATTGAAATACATCCTCTTTATTGTACTTAATTCCCTGTTTTGTCATTTAACGAAAGCCCTGGATGCCCACTATCAAATCCTGATCGCTCGACCTCATGCACCCTGCCGCCACGACGCATATTTAACAACGTTCTTCCCCCTTCCCTGCCATTTTATACGTTAGCATTGGTGTCAGAAGTTTCTCTCCCCATCCCCAAACCATGTACTCTTTTACAATTGGTGTCAGGAGTGGGACGTAACAATTATATCCCCCCTTCCTGGCGTGAACTCTTTTACAATTGGTGTCAGAAGTGGGTCATTAGCGTCTGTATAACTTTACATTGGTTGTAGAAGTCCCTCATAAGCTTCCCCTAACTTTACATCATGCTATAGCTGTCATATCCTGATTTATTTAGCTATTCCCCTTCAACGGTAGTATACAGGGAGTAAATAATAACCTTTCAGTACATACAAAAGTGGATTTGGTCAAATCAAGATCAACAATTTGATACAAGATACCTGTGGTGTGGTCTGTCAAGAAATGAAACAACCTCAAAGTGGCCTACAAAGGTTGTAGGATAATGTGTGTTCTACACCACTTTGTTAGTGTGGGTTGCATGCCTTCAGGGGCAAACATGACTGATTTATGACTCCTTCCACCTCCCCTTAACCTATTGCTCTGTTAATTGATTTATGGCTCCCTAGCAATAATTCATCCTTCTGACAAACTCCCACTCCTCCTCCTCCCCCACCCCTCTGGGAAATCCCCAACCCCTCTCCTCAGCTGATACAAGCGCATTTTTATTATCAAATTAATTGACTAATTAATTAAATATACAATTAATTAACCCGTCCCTTACTGGCAAATCCATCAGTCCTCCCCTCGCATCACCCATTCCCCCTTCCGTCCCTCATCTGGAAACTGGTGGGAAAAGGACTCAGCCTGTGCTGGTGAGGAAGGAACTCATGAGTTAAAATTGAAGTCAGTATCAATTATATAGCAGAGGGCATACTGTTTACTTATACAACTTATTTTCTGGTCTTGAATTTCTTTATTTGACAGGAAAAACTCACATCCAGCATCTACATGCCCTAATTACACAATTACACTGCTACAGATTGGAGGTGTTATCTTGTTGGAAAATTTTCGTGTATGCTTACCTTGACTCGCTGGGAACGACCGAGCTAGTGCACAATACCACCACCAGAGGATGTCCCACACCCTACCTTTCACCCCCTCGCTCCCCTCCCCTCCCAGAAAAAAGTGGGAAAAAAACTCACTTTGTGCTGGAGAGGAAGGATCTCATGACACGAAGTTCAAGTCGATACCAATGACATATTGGTATGTGTTCTTTGTTTAATTAGTCTGAAAGAGACTTTTGGCTCTCCTACTTTGGTAGAGCTAACAACTACAACCCCACCCACGCTTCCCAAACGTAATAACTGTAAGTATTGACCAATGGAATGAAGTGCAGTATAGTAGCTGCTCTTTGGGATCTCCTGCTAATGGGTCTGCTGTCTGGACGCCGCCATGGTGGTCAAATGCCACCAGTTGTCCTAATCACACAGCATGATACTAAATACCATGGACCACAGACTGGATGTCAACCTCCTTATCTCGCAACCCCAGACACATCATCAGGTGGTGGCAACTCTTTGATATTTATACCTGAGAAATTCCTGTCAAACAACAAGTGCTCTCTCTCTCTCTCACTCTCTCTCTCTCTCTCTCTCTCTCTCTCTCTCTCTCTCTCTCTCAAGTGGCTACTTCCTGCCCAGTGAGTATCTATCGTGTGCCACACTAACACCTCTTTTCTCCTGAACAAAGTAATGGATACCTAGTAAATCATCAGCTGTGGATGTCTTTCAAATACAACCTCAGTCAATCAAATTTAATGACTAATTAATTAAATCGATACCCTCTGTGTGGGACAGTTTTTCCTTGTATCCTATTGGAAGATACTAGGACTAATATATTTGGTGGGATTTGACCCCACAACTGCCCTGTTTCCAAACCCTTCTGGATTTTTTACCTTGCCTTCTATTGGTGGATACTGGCACAGTTACATCGTTTGGTAGGAAGTCCATTACGTTGGAAGTAGCTGAGAATTTCAAATTTCAGTTCAGTTGCATGTTATGTCGTGAAAGATTGATGTATATGTTCGCAGTATTACTATTGGAAACAATAAATTGACCAATTGGGAATTTGAAGCCTCGATTGGAAGTAGTGCTGCATAAAATGGTAGTCACAGTTTCAAATTTCGACATGAATTTATACTGTCATGGTTGTGTAATTCTCGACAACTACATGTCTGCAAAGTGTTTTTTATAAAGCACTTTAAAATGGTAGTCACAGTTTCAAATTTCGACATGAATTTATACTGTCATGGTTGTGTAATTCTCGACAACTACATGTCTGCAAAGTGTTTTTTATAAAGCACTTTAAAATTCCTAACTTTGTTCTCTCAGCTTCGTCAGGACAAATAAGGAGGAGGAAAGGGTCAACCGTGCGATAGGCTAGTAGCAACAACAAATACCACTACAAAGCAGAGTGCACTGCAATGTATTGAGAAGCACTAAACCACGATCCTAGTAGTCGCCTTACTACTGCCGTCGACACAGCTGTTGTCGTGGATGCGCGTGTCTGCCAGAGTGCTCCACCTTGCCCATGGGGGGCATCTGGGGATGACTGGAGTGGTAGGAATTCAGATGTTATCAATACATCCAGTGCCAACACTTGTCAGTGATCGACACTGAATTGCTCAGTTTTCCATGGAGAATATATGCAACACACGCAATCACAGAGACAGCCCAACACATACTGATTATTACCTCACTATTCAGTTATCCAGAGGGCACTGCTGGTGAGACTTGTCTCCATGGCTGCAGGCAGGAGCTGACTAGCCAGCCAGTCAGAACTTTTCTTTGTACCCACTACTCTGATAGCCGTAAGCCGGGCATTTACATTAGTCCCAGTCACTGTCTATGTCCACCACACACCCGGCTGGCCAGCAGAGTCGTCCTCCGAAACAAGCCACATATTTATCACTGCAATTACAATTAAATGTTAGGATTGCAGCCCCAGTCTGATGACGTTCGACAATGAGCGAAGTAGCAGAAATATCTCCATCTGTCAGCTGTGATTCTGGGACGAATTTCACACTGAAACATCAATATATATATATTCCTTATGTCTAGACATAATTTTCCATGTAAAATCTTTCGTTCACCTTATGGCTATCGATGTGTTGAAATTTCAATTTTCCACGTCAAATCTATCCTTCCCTTACAAACCGACATAGCCATTGTCTTCGTAATGTTGGTAAACTGACCACAGTAACTTTACATCCCAACACATACTTCACAAGCCTGCCGATCACAGCGAATCTATCACATATCGCTTACTAAGTATAATACTTCGTCAGTAACTGAATGCTGGTGGCACCAAACAATACTGAGCGAAAATCTGCAATCGATGGACACACCTCATTCGTTTTTCTCGCAGGTGGTACCAGTGTGTCTAAGGAACAGAGGCGTAATCGTCTTATAAGCGGCCAGCTATTATAAACACGATCGCAACGACTATGTTACTGTCATACTGCATAAAAAGTGCTCTTGGTTCTACAGGCACACATAAGTATCGTTAACAATACCCATGTTAAAAACCGTACATGCCTTCTAATCGAGGTATGGTATTGGTTCCGAATGAAATGGTCTTCCACACGAATACCCCGATATTGAACATAGATGATTATTCCGAGAGTATGTATCACCATTTTAAAAGTGCGGGTGCACGTCTCCAGCGGTATAAGTTCGTAATAAAATCACCTTCCCACCGAATTTAGAAAGTGATTCGGCTAAGATACGTGGTATTAAACCGATATTTGCAACTCCCTCATCCTACTGCTAGGTATTTCCAATGCTAACAAACAATATTTGTAATGCATTCTATCCTGATACCATGTACGCAGTGTAGCAGAGGTTTTGCGACATATCCAAGTGGCTCTAGGGGACGGAGGTTGATGGTTTATTGAGAATGATCACATACAGTAGATGGTGTGCAACGTTGGGAACCACTTAAAAATCCAACGCTAGATTGAAATTGTAAGAAATGTACAAAATCCTATGACCAATAACCTGGCTTTCTCAGATCTATAATGTTACGCTTTCTGGAAGAAATTCTGTCTGAAATTTGGCATCAAGTCTCTCCATTCAACCACACTCTTGCATTGGATCCTGTAGAGACGTCTTCTAATTATTACAGCCACTAGTAAATCATATTTGTGCCATTCTCATATCTCAAAACGAGTCACCTTTCTCAAACCTATCTGCTAAGGACCCCATCCAGCAAACTCCAGAGTGGATTTAGACAGTCTCTCTGCATCTTGCAATTGTTTCCCTATATTTGCCCCATCACCCTGCAACTTTATCCATGTGATCATTTTGTTAATGTGGGTTGTCTACATCAGGGCAAATCTGTTGTTCGCCTTTCACTGACAGGTCATTAAGGTATTATTCTCCCAAGAGGATTAAGACCCCCTGGGGATAACCCTTCTTTTTGATTGACAGGTTCTTAACCTATTGTTCCCGCAACCCTCCGCCTCCCCCTCCTCCTCCAAACCCCTCAGGAAACATCCAATCCAACCCCCTCCCCCCATCCCCCTGATACAGGTTCACTTACTGGTCTCAGTTATTCGAAGAGCCCCCTCTCACTCTTATCAATTTGATGAACTACTTAGTTAAATTGATCAATTAATTAAACCCTCCCCCTTCGGTAACCCCCCCTTTCCCCTAGCGCCTCCCCTTTCTGGAAACTGGCAGCTCTGTAGTGGAGAGGAAGGATCTGATGTCAGGAAATTCAGGAGTATATTGTTTATTTATAAGAAAACAAGGTTTGCATAGGTTGGATTTCTCTTGCTCATCATTCTCTGCTGTTTGGGAAGATGCAGGTCTTGTCACAAGTAATTAAATCTTGCACTTTTTTTATTCCGCTTGCGCAAGGAATAATGTCACGAAACACCCATGACACATAATTACGTGGTTAAAAGTCTTTCTATCGCGAAGCACGCACTGCCCGCCGACCCCTGTCCACTGGATCACACAGAAAGCTACCGCACACGCTGCCAGGAGTGTGATTGTACCGACGAGAACCTAGAAGCGGCGGCCAAACGCATGTGTTCCCACTCGAGCCCCCGCTGCCTACAGACCGGATGTGACATTAGACAGCGGCATCCCTTTCATACTTGATACCTGAGACATTCCAGTCGGAACACATGCTCTTTCTCTGTTTCTCCTAGTGTGCTGCAGGGCGTGCAGGCGTCGTCGGTCGGGTTGGGATGAAGCACAAACAAAGCACTGTTTACCCGTTAAACCCAGTATGAAATAGTGATGCACACTAGAAGTCCATCCTTCCAAGGCAAATTCCTGACTGTTTAGGATTCCGCCGTGGAGAGAAAGGATCTCATGACAACAAATTCAATTACATATCATAAGATATACTGTATATTTAAAAATTCAGTTTTCAGGGCCGGATCTCATTAGTATTTGATGAAAAGAGCTGACATCCAGCTACTACATATCCTGATTACGTAATTACACTGTGGCAGAATGGAGGTGTCATCTTATTAGAAAATTTTCCTGGTATGTTCACTAGCTCGACTGAGCTAGTGCAAAATGCCACCACCAAAGGACGTTCCACTCCCCCCCTACCCCTCGCCCGATCCCGACCCACCCTCCCAGAAAAATTGGTAGGAAAAAGGTTCACTCTGTGCTGGAGAAGAAGCTCTCAACACGAAATTCAAACCAAAGTCGATAAAACATTGATGCATATGCTTTATTTAATCACTTTGCGAGAGACGAAGTGCCCCTCTTGGGAAGACATTGTGACTGCACCCCCCCCCCCCACCCCACCCCATCACCACCCCATGACATAATAAATGTAATCACAAGGGAATGGAATGAAGTGTGATATAGTAGCCCCCGTTTGGGCCCTCCCGTCTGTCTGTCTATCGTCAGAGCGCCGCCATGAAAGTCTAAACAGCCCCATGTCCTAGTTACAGTTCGCGTTATTAAATACCACCGACCACGGACCGGATATCGGCCTCCTTCGACCTCGCGGTCCCCAAACAAAGCATCAAGTGGCAGAATTCTGTTGACCGGCAAATTCCAGACTTGCTTCCTGTCTCTGTCGCTCCCAAGAAGCCACTCCCTGCTTGTCTGTGTAAACCAACGTCTCCAAACACGGAGATAGAGGTTGTCATCTCTCCTCAGAATACTGTTTTCCTGTTGGCTAATGCTGGAGATAAAGGGAAAGCTGACACAGTTTCTATATCAAAAATAGAGCGAAATAATCCATTTGCATTACCTTGTCCAATTAATCGTTTAAAAATTTACAGGAGTTAAATAGATCGTTTAAAACACTCTCTTCCACATTAAGATGATCATTCTTCATAATAAAACGTATTTTCAACGTTTGAGTGCCGCACTCAAACATTATACAAATCAAGTAACGAAATTTTCGTCACAAATAGATCGTAGCACTAAATATATCTGAGGAATCGTACGCGCCCTCCTCCACCACAACGTTGCCACTAAACATATCTGATAAAAAAAAGTCCTGACGATCACACAAACTCGCGATCACGATGCACGCGCCACTTGCTGTTGGGCGATGCTGACGTTCGCCGGGGCGCGCCAGCCATGCCTCCTGATACCGAAAGCATGTGTGCATGCAATACAATTACGGGAACAATAAATTGATCAATCGGAAATTTAACGTCGCGACTGGGTTTTTAAAAGTTCTATAGAATTCCTAAGTTGTTTTCTCCACTATATTCGGAAGGAGGTTGGAGGGTGCGTGATACAACAGAGATAACCGAAAATGCCACTGCAAGACAGAGCCCACTGTGATACATTCAGAAGCACTAAATACAAGATCCATTCCATAGCAACAAGCTCTCACAGGTAGATGTCGGAGACAGCTGAAAACACTCAC
Organism: Schistocerca nitens; assembly: GCF_023898315.1. Lineage (NCBI taxonomy): Eukaryota > Metazoa > Arthropoda > Insecta > Orthoptera > Acrididae > Schistocerca > Schistocerca nitens. The sequence goes on along the minus strand of NC_064621.1, from coordinate 443,038,635 downwards.
ACATCTCGTTCACTCACTCTCACCCCCAGCCTCCTCCCCCACAGACGTCCACGCACTGTGCCCCCATCTCCACTGAACACCACCAGCGCTAATGGAAAGAGGTCAGTGAAAATTACCGGCGCGTCCGCAGTCGCAGTTGTGGATGCGGGTATATGCAAGGGTGCACACTACCCCGGCTGTGGAAGGCATCCGGGGACGACTGGAGTGGTAGAAATTCTCATGTTATCAATACACCCCGCGCAAACGTCCATAATTTTGAATCTTCTCTCATGCAACACACACACGTCCGCTTTTGTCGCACTCACCCAGCACACTGATCACTTCGCCAACCCTCACTGCCACGGGCAAGATCAAGCAGTAGCCGCATTCTTTGTACGCATCAAAGGCTGAGCTAATTGTGGTGTCACCGCCAGACACCACACTTGCTAGGTGGTAGCATTTAAATCGGCCGCGGTCCATTAGTATACGTCGGACCCGCGTGTCGCCACTGTCAGTGATAGCAGACCGAGCGCCACCACACGGCAGGTCTGGAGAGACGTCCTGGCACTCGCCCCAGTTGTACAGCCGACTTTGCTAGCGATGCTGCACTGACGAAGACTTTCTCATTTGCCGAGAAGATATTTAGCATAGCCTTCAGCTAAGTCAATTGCTACGACCTAGCAAGGCGCTGTATTCAATTGATATTTATTATATGAAGCATGTATCATCAAGAGCGATGTTATACAATTGTGGATTAAAGTTAAGTATTCCAGAAGCTACGTACTTTTCTTTATAGCATTCATCACGTATCCTGTTTCAGACCTCGCGCCAGCCTGCGTGAGTTTAAGCGCGTGCCTTTCGGCTTCCCGTCATTGTGTCTAGGCTGTCTTGTCTAGACACAACACTAATCTTTACTTCTGGTTGCCGACTCCTCATGGAGGCCCTTTCAGTTAGCGACAGTGCACTCTGAAATCCTATCCCAGACAGGGCATACTGTGGATCAACATCCCGATATAGCTCCGTATATAACATATGGCAGATTCACCTTCAAACCCTATCCCAGATGTGGCATATTGTGGATCCGCATCCCAACATTGCTTCTGATATAACGCATGGTGGATTCACACTCAAACACTAACTCGTGTCTACTCTGGGTCACGCGAGCCTTTCTCAACACAGACGTACAGAAAACAGAGCAAATGCACTGTAGCTGGAGAATATGTGATTGTACGAGAGTGGACACATTCGAGTACAGTGCTATACTATGCCACCTGACCAGAAAAATAGCCCATTTGCGCTAGCTGTTGGCAACTGTACTACAAACAATTTTAGAATATGTAACGAGAAGCGATGTCATAATTGCATGGGTAGAAGAGACATAAAATCGAAAAAATTATAAAAATGACGGAAAATATACATTGAGGGAAAATGCGTTGAATTGTGGGAAAATTGAGGGAGGCATGCTGCAGAGCAATTCTTGTACATTGCGATGAGTATACGACAGCAAGAGGAATACGAAAAAAAGTTGAAATGGAAGCACTGGGAACCAGCAAAACAGTCATTTTTTTGGTGTTTTGTATGTCTATTGAGGTAATAGTCATACACGAGAGTTGACTGCTTTCGTTGACGCTTTCCTGAAAAAAGTGAACCATCTGCCTCTAAACTTATTTGCATCTGCATTAAAGGATAACCGAGGGTAGTTGGGGTGATCGGCTGTCATGGTGTTGTAACGAGGTACGATTTAATGGTAGACTGATGATGTGTTTTAGAGAGAAGGAGATGTTGCTGCAGATCATTTGACCATTTTTTCTGTTGTTCTGTTGGGTTGCATCAGTTGTGTGGTGTAACCTGCATTCAATTCATACACAGATACGTGTTCTGTGTGTGACCTAGAGCACTGTCTACTTGCGATCATTAACAACAGACTACTCAGTCATCAGACGACTTCCAAATCATGTGTGATGAACATGTCCATCCTGTTTCGACACATTCCTCTAGACGAACGAAGATTTATGCGATGTAGTCCATCCCCTTGCTGCATCTTGGGCATAAAATCGAGTCTTCAATTTCATAACAACGGTGATTCTAAGTTAGTGATAGGTGTTTGTAAGTACTGCAATCCTCATGTATACATCTGCTTGACAGATGTCCTGGCATGACATGTAATTTCACATGTCAAACGCCGCCGCTAAGCCTTTGTCTCTTTCTTTGTAAGATGTATGCTCCATTACTAAAGACCATTTTATATAGGACTGATGCGAGCATAGTATAATTTCTGAACCGTGATCGGACGTGAACAATGGGCGCTATACACCTCTGGACAGCTTTATTGTTCAGGTATCACACAGAATCTATGTTTTAAGGAAGTAATTTTTTCATTTTACAGTTTGTCACCACAGTGTCTAATAGCGAAACCTGCAAGAAGAATGTATCTCATGCGCTGGAAATATATTTCTTACTTTGGAATATTAACAGTATTGCATTCCACATGACTGATAGGTTGCAAACCATACCGCTCTAAAATTACAGCCTGTTTTAAGCGCAGATCCGTGTAGCCTTAGGAGTGCATGTGTTTATGTTCTCTCTTACCAATACCTTCTTGGTATTGATCCAGACACTAGAACAATAGAATTTTTGATACTGTACTTAATTTACAAAGCAATACCTTCTTGGAACTGATCCGAGACACTAGAACAATACTTTGAATTGATACTGCAGTTGTTTTGCTTAAAATGCTTCAAACTCCATCTGCCTGGAGCTCTGCATGCTTAAAAAACCACCCATTTCTTCTTCATCTTAACCGTCTGCTATTACATCACAACACTTTTATATCTACTGCTATAAACCGATAAGGGGTGTATTTTTGGATGGGTGCAGAACACCAATTACGGACTTGGTTTGCTCTATTCTTTCACGAGATGTGGAATGTAGTGGTCTACTTCTGGTCAGCTGCAGATCAAATTGGTGACAGTGCTGTAGGGTGAGTTAGTGAAAGACAATGTGATGAGATCTTTCAATTTATAACTTTATCCTAAGAATGCGTGAATGCCTTGTGATTTCCATCCACATAGAGAAAGATTGAAATTATGCACTATGCTCGAAGTGCTAGAAATATGTAGATCACTGTCTGGTGTACTTTGATGACATATATGTTCGAGAATTAACAATGAATGTACGTACTGCACAGTCATCTATCTACATTCGCAATGGTACTCACAGGGTAGAGGAGGGGTGGGTTAGTGATGATAATGAAATTGGGAAGCATGCTGCCACGTCATTGGTCTGTGTTGAAATTCAATTACTCACACCACCAACTGTGATGCTTATTATTACAGTACGTTGGTGGTGTCTTTTCCATCCCATCCATTCACTGGTTCGCTGGTGATTGCCACATAGTGATTGACTGAGATCACTTGTTTGAGATGGAGAAAGTCTTGGTGGAGGGGCAACACCTTCCGGGGATGGCTAGCACCGAAACAGTGATTGCATGCATGACTGCAATACGAGGAATCAATCTAAATGGAACGCTGAGCTATCAACTATTCCATCACTGTGAAGGATGAGTTTAAATGTTGAGGCTGTCAATCACCTTCAGACAGCAGTTTGGAAGCGCTCCATTACTGTGAAAGATGAGTTTAAATGTTGAGGCTGTCAATCACCATCAGACAGCAGTTTGCAAACGCTCAACAACGCTGCAAAACTCATTCAGTTTCCATATGTTGTGACTGTGTTTTATTTAAAATCATCCAGTGTGTGTGTTGTGTTAACAGCAACAACAACATGATTTACATGTGCGATGTCCAGCTTTGTGTGAGAGCCAATGGGTCAGAATGTGTTAATGTAAGTTTAGAACCTGACAGAGACCTCGTAGTCGTGGTGGGAAAAACAAAATGTATGTCGGTGTACAAAACACCTTACAGCAGAAAAAAACAATGTATTAACAACAAAAAAAAAGCTAGGACCCCCTCTTGTGACTGATAGTCTGTGGTATATGGTCCTCCTACAGTACAGGTGATAAAAACTTTACACTGGTCTGTGCAAGCGACTTCGATCACAGGCCATCTGCTCCAGTAGGTCAATACCTGTATAGTTAATAGGATCGCCACACATGCTCGACGCCGGCACCAGACGGTATTTGTTTTCGATGTATCGGAAGAGAGAGATGCAGTAAAAATCTTTTCGAGTTCACTGTCGGATGAAGTTAGCAGAGCTTTTATGGTTCGTAGTTTTCTCTGTTGGATGATACAGAATAACGATGATAAAATGTTTGCGTGACAGATGTGAAGGATGCAGATCTGCTTCGGTCTGCAGTCTGCAGTACTTGCATCGCATCACGATGTAGTAACAAAATCCTCGTCTGTCTTCCAGTTCCTGTATGATGTGGAGTCTCCCTAACTCTCGTGGTAAGAAACACCACCATAACTGTTTGTACTGTATTTTATACAACCTTGTGTTGCGCGAGCAGACTTCGTTTGGTACTGACCTTACACATCGTCCACTTTTGGCGGAGCTACAACATGTTCCCATTTCCACCGAGTGGTCAAAACACGGTCCTTTCGCATTAACGCAGCTCATTCTGCTTCTACACGGGTTGCAGAATGTGGTAGATACAGTGCTCTCTGACTTCTGCTCAGTTCCGACTTAAATCGGAACGATCACATGCGCAAAGCTACAGGAATGGCAGGGCAGAGACTGAGGAGCACTTACAAGATGCTTAGGGACTACCTTCGATTATTGGAATTTTACTGTAGTACATAGGTTCGAAAAAGGTGACTCGTTTCGAGATATGAGAGTGCCACGAATATGATTCACTAGTGGCTGTAATCTTTAAAAGATATCTCCATAGGATACAATTCAGTTATGTGGTTGAATGGAAAGACTTGATTCCTAATCGCATACAGCATTTCTACCAAAAAGCATAACACTGTCAGCGTCTCTTGTGTGTACCTGTAGAAGCAAGACCGCTTTTTATGCGTGGTGACGGTAAAGTAGTCGATGAGATCGGGGTTTTAAGAGTGCGGCCCATACGCATAATGTATGTATCTGGCGGTAGAAACCTTCCGTGGTCAGCTTCGTTGTCGGAGCTATGATAATATGTTCCCATTTCCACCGAGTGGCCAAACGATTGTGCTGTTGCTTTAACTTAGCTCAGCCTGTTCTTACATGGGTTGCAGAAGGTGGGGGATGTGGCGCTCTCCGTCTTCCCTTCAGTCCCGACTTAAACTGGAGCAATCACGTGGACACAGCTGCAGGGAAGCCGTGGCAGAGACCGAGGAACAGTTACAAATGCAAAGGAATTACCTAAACGACGTTGGAATTTTGCTGTAGCAGACAAGTTCGAATGAGGTGGCTCATTTCGAGATATGAGAGTGGCACGAATATTATTCGCCAGTGGCTGTAATCATTAAAAGACGTCTCCATACGATCTAATACAAGGATGTGGCTGACAGTGTTTCTACCAGAAAACGTTACACTATCAGCGACTCTTGTGTGTGCCTGTAGAACGAAGGCTGCTTTTCATGCAGGTTGACGATAACATAATCGTTGTGATCGTGTTTTTAATAGCGCGGTCCTTATGTATGATGCATGTGGCCCGCGGTAAAATTCCTCTGTGGTCAGCTTCAAATGTCAGTTCTTAATAGTGTTCCTCGAAAAGAACGTCGACATCCCTCCAGAGATTGAAGTACCTGGTGAGTGTAACCAGACTACTGGTAAAGGAAAACTACTCGCCATGCAATTTAACTAATTAGCCTATCAATTTGATATCAGTGTTGTTTTCGTTGCGACAATATCTTTTAACGATATTCAGTCGTCCACCTATACAAGGAGGGACAACCATCGTAACAAAATCAGACGTGGTACCGAATTTATAAAGTGATATGTAGTATAAAACCTACATTTACAACTTCTTTGTGCTGTTAAAGAGACATCGTTTGTGGCGAGATATTAGGTTACCTTAAGAGAGTGTTCGAAAGTGAGTGGCAGCCTGTGATAGTGGTAGGTCTTAGCACTCCGTCATGAGCCAAAAATGAGTTTAATATTCTAATCCTGTGATGCATGACGTCACAGATAAAGAAAGATTTTTTTTCTACTTGATGAATGAATACTTAGAGGGAATATAGTCTACGCAATAGTCCTGAACGGGCTTTTCAAGGCAAGTAACGATACTTTAGCGACGTGAAAACGCGCGTACTGTGCGAATTCCTCAATCTTCGAAAACAACTCGCATAAACGGGAGGAATCTACATTTCACGTGAGAAATTCGGGGTGTATGGTCAACAACATCGCTGCCTCGGATTGGGTAAAGTAGATTTTTTAAACTGGCGGGTCTACGTCGGAGTGGAATTATTTAGAGCTACTGTATACGTAAAAGCTGCAACTGATTCTTTGTGAGTGCACCGCAGCTGCATGCAAGGGCAGTCACAAGGAGTCGGCAACCGAAAGGGCTGGCGAAGTGACCAGTGTGATAGGTGAGCGCGACAGAAGCGGACGTGTATGTGTTGCGTGAGAGATGATTCGAAATTATGGACGTTTGTGCTGGATGTCTTGATAACTTCCGAATTCCTACCACTCCAATCGTCCCTGAATGCCATCCACGGTAGGGGTGGTGCACCCTTGCATATACGCGCGTCCACAATTGCGACTGAGGACGCGGTGGTAATTTTCACCAATATATTTACGTGTCGGTGGCTGTGTACGTGCGGTTTATTGGTAGAATCCTGATGCGATGCAGTCCTTCAGCAAAGCAAATAGCTTACAATACGTTAGTTCTCCCAGTCTTGGAGTATTGTTCGTCTGTATGGGACCCTTACCAGTTGGGTCTGATTCAAGAGATTGGGAAGGTCCAAAGAAGAGCGGAAAGATTTGACTGGTACACTTAGCCATCGCGAGAGCGTTACAGATCTCTCAGAAAGTTTGAAGTGGAACACACTTGCAGATAGACGGCGGGCCAAACAGAAGGGGCTGCTCATTAAATTCCGAAATCCGATCTTCACCGAGGATGTAGAGCATATATTATTACCACCAACTTTCAAATCGCGCAATGATCACCATTGAAAGATAAAGGAAATAAGAGCTCGTACTGAGGCGTTCAGACAGTCGTTTTTCCTTCGTGCGATCCGCGAGTGGAACAGAGGCGGGGAAATATGACTTTGGCGCGAACTGTGCCCTCCCCACACACCGTTTGGTTGCTAGCGGAGTATATATGTAGATGTAGACGGGGGCGCCGAGCGTGGACGTCTGTGGTGAGATGGGGATTGGGAGGGTGGGGGTGGGCGGAGTGAGTGTGAGACATGTGTGCGTGTTTTCAGCTGTCTCCGACGTCTACCCGTGACAACTTTTTTCTACTGACTGGATTGTGTAGTGCTTGTCAATATGTCGCAGTGGGCTCTGCGTTGCAGTGGCATTTGTGGTTGTCTCTGTTGCATCACGCACCCTCCACCCTCCTTCCGAATGTAGTGGAGAAAACCAATTTAGGAATTCTATAGTAATTTTAAAAACCTAATTGCGATGTTAAATTTCCGATTGATCAATTTATTGTTCCGATAGTTGTATTGCGTGCACACATGCTTTCGGTATCAGGAGGCATGGCCGGCGCGCCTCGGCGAACGAGAGCGGCGCCCGACAGCAAGTGGCGCGTGCATCGTGATCGCGAGTTTGTGTGATCGTCAGGACTTTCCATCAGATATGTTTAGTAGCAACGTTGTGGTGGAGGAGGGCGCGTACGAGATCTCAGATATACGAGTGGCATTTGCCGTGTGGGCCCGGGCGTTGTCGTGAATCAGCAAGATCTTTGAGCCCAACTTTCCCTTGCGCTTGTTTTGTATTGCTCTTCTGAGGTTGTGCAGAGTTTGGCAATACCTTTGAGACTTTATTGCAGTGCCTCTTTCCAGGAAATCCACAAAAATCACAACTTTTCTGTCCCAAAAGAGGTAACCACGTGGTTGAAAGTGCAGGCGGCCGAATTTTACGACGAAGGAATTTCCAAGCTCGTCCATCGCTACGATAAGTGCCTTAATTTAAATGGCAACTGTGTAGAAAAGTAGTATTTAAGTGTGGCTTTCATATGTATATAATAAAAAAAATTTCCAATACTTTATTTTTAATTCCAAAACGTAATGTACTTTGTGGATAGCCCTCGTATTTAGCGCTACGATCTATTTGTGATGGAAATTTCATTACTTGATTTGTATAATTTTTGTGTGTGATACACGTTGAAAATACGTTTTATTATGAAGAAGGATCATTGTAATGTGGAAGTGAGTGTTTTAAACGATCTATTTAGCTCATGTAAATTGTTAAACAATTAATTTGAGAAGGGAGTGCAAATGGATTATTTCGCTCTATTTTCTATATGGAAATTGCGTCAGCTTTCCCTTTGTCTCTAGCATTAGCAACAGGCAAACAGTATTCTGAGGAGAGATGAAAACCCCTATCTTCGTGTTTGGAGACGTTGGTTCACACAGACTAGCAGGGAGTGGCTCCTTGGGAGCGACAGAGACAGAAAGCAAGTCTGGAATTTGCCGGTCAACAGTATGCTGCCACTTGATGCTTTGTTTGGGGGCCGCGAGGTCGAAGGAGGTCGATATCCGGTCCGTGGTCGGTGGTATTTAGTAACGTGATCTGTAATTAGGACATTGGGCGGTTTTGACTTTCGTGGCGGCGCCCTGGCGATAGGCAGATACGCGGGAGAACCCAAACGGTGGCTACTATATCGCACTTCATTCCATTCCCTAGTGATTACAGTTGTTATGTCATGTGTAGCGGCGGGGTGGGGGAGGGGGGGACGGGGTGCAGTCACAATGTCTGCCCAAGAGAGGCACTCTGTCTCTCGCAAAGTGATTAAATAAAGGATATGCAGCAATGTTTTATTGGCTTTGGTTTGAGTTTCTTGAATTTAGAGATCCTTCTTCTCCAGCACAGAGTGAGTCTTTTTCATATAAATTTCTTCTAGGAGGGGAGGGGAGGGATGAGGCGAGGCATAGGGGATGGAATGTCTTCTGGTGGTGGCATTGTGCACTTGCTCAGTCGATCCCTGCATGTCAAGGTGAGCACACTCAGGATAATTTTCCAATAAGACGACATCTCCATTCCTCTGCAGTGTAATTGCATAATGAGGATATGTATTAGCTGGATGTGAGCTTTACCCATCAAATAAAAATGAGATTCACCACCTGCAAATTGAATTTTATAAATAGACGGTTTATCCTATGCTACATAAATGAATTTATTGTCGTGAGATCCTTTCTGTCCAACACAGACGGCAGATTAGAGCCAATGGCGGAATCCATTCTCAGTCAGGAATTTGCCTTGGAAGGATGGAGTTCTAGCACGCATCAGTATTCCACATGGGGTTTACTGGGTAAACATTGCTTTGTTTGTGCTCTGGCCCAACCTCGACCTACGGCGCTTGCAGGTCTGGCAGGACAGTAGGAGAAACGGAGAAAGAGCACATGTTTCGACAGGAACATCTCAGGTGTCAAGTATGAAAGGGATGCTGCCGCCTAACGCTTTTCTTTGAGGGTTAGTGTCACATCCAATCTGTCAATCAGGGGGATGCGAGTAGGGACACATGCGCTTGGCGGCCGCTTCTGAGGCTCTCGTCGGTACAACCACACTCATGGCAGCGTTTGAGGTAGCATTCTGTGCGATCCAGTGGTCAGGGGATGGCGGGCGGTGCGTGCTTTGCAATAGAAAGACTTTTAACAACAAAATTGTGTGTGATGGGTGTTTCATAACATTATTCCTTGTGTGATCAGGATGAAAAAAAAGCAATCGATTTAATTACTTCTTACAAGACCTGCATTTTCCCAAACAGCATAGCATGATGAACAAGAGAAATCCAACACATGCTAACAGATTTTTTTTATAAATAAACAATATACTCCTGAATTTACTGTCGTGAGATCTTTCCTCTCCACCACAGAGCTGCCAATTTCCATATAGGGGACGGGAGGGGTGAGAGCAGGGTTTACTGAAGGGGGAGCAGTTAACTAATTGATCAATTTAACTAAGTAGTCTATCAAATTGATAAGAGTGACGGGGACTATTCGAATAATTGAGACCTGAAAGTGTACCTGTATCACCGAAGGGGAGGAGGGAGGTTGAAAATTTCCTGAGGGGTTGGGAGGAGGAAGGGGAGGGGGAGGCATGGGGAAACAATAGGTTAAGTACCTGTCAATCAAAAGGAAGAATTACTCCCAGGGTCTTATTAGAAAAGTAATAGGTTAATCACCTGCCAGTCAAAGGAGAAAAATAGGCTTGCCCCTGAGTGAATACTTGCCTCTGATATAGGCAACCTGCACTAACTAAATGTGCTCGTGCTCTCTTTGTCCCCCTACTCCTGGGTGCAATATGCACCGCCAGTATGAGGAATCAATAGTCAGGGTCTCTCCGAAGAATGGATCACCAAGACATCTGCTACCCCTATACTGTGGAACAGGAGATTAAATGTAGAGATAATCACCTTTGGACAGCTGTCTGGAAATGCTCCACAATGATGCAAACTCTTCCAGTTTCCATATGTTGTGATGTACTGCATATTTTTGTCATTTACAAACAATATCTCCATCTTTTATTTCATCCATCCAGCGTGTTGTGGGAGCAGCATAATGTACACCTTGCGATGCCCCAGCCTCCTGTGAGAGCCAATGGAACGAAACATGTTAATGTGGACTTAGCACTGAGACAGACCTCGATGTAGACAGACCTCGAAGTTGACAGACCTCAAAGTCGTGGTGGAAAAACCAAATGTATGGTGGTGTGCAAAGCAGTAGTTACAGCAGAAAAAAACCTATAAAACTGCTTATGAAATAACAACAGAGGGACCACTCTTGTGGTTGATAGTCCGTGTGATATGGTCCTCCTACAATAATGGCGACGAAACTTTAGACTGTTTTGTGTTAGCGACTTCGATCACTGGCCACCTGCTCCAGTGAAGCAATGCCTTTACATTTAATAGGATCACCTCATATGCTCGATGTCAGGGCGCAGATGGTATTTGTGTATAATATATCGGAAGAGAGGGACGCTGTAATATCTAATCGAGTTCTCTCCCAGGTGACATTAGAGAAGATTTTATAGTTTGTAGTTATTCTCTGGAGTAGGTGTGGCTGCTGCCGTGTGGCAGAGGTGAGGGACGCTGTAATATCTAATCGAGTTCTCTCCCAGGTGACATTAGAGAAGATTTTATAGTTTGTAGTTATTCTCTGGAGTAGGTGTGGCTGCTGCCGTGTGGCAGAGGTGAGGGACGCTGTAATATCTAATCGAGTTCTCTCCCAGGTGACATTAGAGAAGATTTTATAGTTTGTAGTTATTCTCTGGAGTAGGTGTGGCTGCTGCCGTGTGGCAGAGGTACTCATTACATTTCCTGGCAAAGCCTCCCACAACAGAACAATAGTAACCACTCTCGAAACTGCAGTTGAGATATAGCATTCATCCACCCAGATTGTTTCTACAACTACTGAAGGAAACACTCAGAGAGTCGCTTAGTTATACTGCAGGTAGGCATCGCTTGCATCTATATGTTCTTGGATTCAAAACTATTCCAATGAAGGGTTATTATATGGCCATCTTGGCCAACAAGCATGGTTTTCCTGGGAGCTCTCAGTATAATGATGACAAGAGTCTGGGATTTGGTCTCCAGAGATTCGAGTGGAGATGATGTAGCCTATGAGACATCCTCAGGGATGACCTGATTATCAGGCAAGAATGGTGGAAATGGTGCTGCTGGCAGACAGATGGGCACTGCCCCCTCTGTGCTCCATTGGGTGAAATACAGTAGTGAACTTCAAAGCTCTGGTCATGGTTCTAACCTATGTCCGGCCATCCTGATTTAGGTTTTCCATGATTTCCTCAAATTGCTTGAGGCAAACGCCAGGATGGTCCCTTCAAGGGGCAGGCCACTTTCCTTCTCCATCCTTCCCCAATCTGAGCTTGTGCTCCATCTCTAATGACCTAACTGTCGACAGGATGTTAAACACTAATCACCTTCTCCTCCTACAGAGCTCTGGTTAGATTTGTCTGGTGGCAGTCCTCACCCCAAAGGCTGCTGGGTTTTGGATGATGATGATGAGTGCAGTTGATTCTACTGAAGAATCTGTTGTTTGATGCCGTTGTGTTGGCAGAAATCCTGAAATTTTGTTGAGGTAAACCGCAGCAAAATTTTTGGAAGGTCTTTGATGAGTAATATTTGATGAGTAATGCTATGGCTAAGTCCCTCAACGTATCTTTGATGGTGCAGACGACATCAGAACGATATACTGAAAATTATAGGAATTATCAGTGATAATCAGTAAAATGTATTTGAAGAATGACAATCAAAGATAAAATGGATGTGGTGTGGATCATGGTGCGAAAGGCTGAGATAAAGCAGCCTGATACACTTTGAAATGGGGCAGTTGCAGACCATGACTTTGATTATCTTATCGACGATAGCCCAATAAATTTGATGGTAGATCAGCTTCTTTGTGTTCAGAAAGTTTCAGTTGTCTTCATGTAAAAACTACTGAACTTTTGGCCAGATCTCTGTTGGAACCATTATACAAATGATGTCCCTTTCTGTGGCGAAAAGGTGAACACCCTGCAGTGTCGAAATGCGTCAGAGTAACTAATGATGAATAGATGAAGAGACGCTGATGATATCAAGTGTGCAAACCTTCCATGCTGTATGAGGGTAAGGAATGTTGATCGAAGGGGGTTAGCCTACATAGCTTTAGCAATGACAACTGCTGAAAGTGGAAAATCAGCAAAGGTCTGTCAGAGCTGCTCTCCTATGTAGAAGCACAAGACCTATCTTTGTGGAACGATCCATTGGGCCCCCACAGAATATGTGATAATGTGTCCTCTTCTGCGGGCTGTCCAGTGTTGTGATTTGACCTTCGTAGTGGGACACACTTAAATACAAAATACAATATTTTCTCTGGGTTGTTTGTTGGTGTGTATATACAAGGCGTACATAAAGTCTGGGAACACTTTCAATTATTTATTGCATAAGAACCAAAAACTGTACAGCTATCATACATACATCATTATGAAGAGAAACCCTGAAAGTTTTTTTTTCAAGTATACCGCCACAGCATAGTTTGTCAATTTGTCGACAGTCAGCACTAGTCGCAAACATGGCGAGTTCAGGTGCGTAGCGAACTTTCTGTGTGTTGGAGTTCATAAAAACAAGTGTGTTGCAGCTGTTCGACGGATCTTCAGATCCAAGTACGGTAACAAGCCACCAACAAGGAAGGCCATATACCACTGGCACAACAAATTCTTTACAACGCATTGCTTGAGCCCGGCAAATTTGTCAACCTCTGTCGATAGCACTCACCACTTCATGAGCATAAAGAGCTAGTTGGGTTGTGTTTCACAAGAATATCCTGAATCCGTGCTGACTATGTGTCAATAAATTATTTCCTTTGAGGTAATTTATAATGTTCGAACACAGTGTATGTACCAAAACCCTACTGAAAATCGACGTTAGTGATATGGGCTTGTAATTCAACGGATTACTTGTATTTCCCTTTTAGGGTATTGCTGTGACTTGAGTAGTTTTCCAGCCTTTAGGTACGGATCTTTCTATGAGCGAGCAGTTGTTCATAATTGTTAAATATGGAGCTATTGTCTCACTATAGTCTGAAAGGAACCTGACTGGTATACAATCTGGGCAAGAGGCCTTGCCTTTATTAAGTGATTTAAGCTGCTTTACTACACCGAGGACATCTACTTCTATGTTTCTTATCCTGGCAGTTGTTCTTGATTGGAATTCAGAAATATCTACTTCGTCTTCTTTGGTGAAGGAGTTTCGGAAAACTGTGTTTAATAACTCTGCTTTAGTGGCACTGTCATCAGTGACTTCACCATTGTTATCGCGCAGTGAATTGATTGCGTCCTGCCACTGGTGTGTTTTATGTATGACCAGAATCTCCCTGAATTTTCTACCAGATTCCGAGACAGAGTTTCGTTGTGGAAATTACTAAAAGCATCACGCATTGAAATACGCGCTATATTTCGAACTTCTGCAAAACTTTACCAATCTTGGGGATTTTGCGTTCTTTTAAATTTGGCATGCTTTTTTCGTTGCTTCTGCAAAAGCGATCTGATCCGTTTTGTGTACCATGGGGATAAGTACCATCACTTATTAATTTATGTTTTAAATGTGACCGGCCCACAAATTCTTGTAATATATCCTTGACACTGTAATCCAATTTCTTAACTGATGTGTTATCTACAACTCTTGTATCATCAGCAAAAACTGCAAAATACATTTTTATTGAAAGGCAGAGGCAGAGCGTTCACATTACTACAAACAGCACATAACCGTGACAGAAGCGGTTCTCTATTATGTCCCACTGATAGGCCATCACATCTTGTTCCCATTATGCATCTACTACTGTCTTCTGGCTTTTTGTTTTCAGTATACGAATGTAACCAGATATCTGCAGCTCCTGTGCATTCATAGTGCCAGACCACCCATAAGGCCATTTCAAATGTCCATCATGTCATGTCATGCATTATCACGCTGTCCATCACATCATGTCACGTTAATTCCCAATTGCGAAAGTGAGGTTATGAGTTACCACCTGTGATACAAAAAGTCAGAGTATAGTACCAGAATAGAGTAACTTTAACGATAAGGTTTATTCATGGCGAAAGAAAACTTCATAGCGGATGTTCTTGATACATTTTGTTTGATGAAGTGCTGATAACTGAAACAACATTTGTTTGCTAGCAAAAATATGCACATACAAAAACACTATACAATATTTATAAGAGAATAAATCAGGCATGTTTACTTTATCCATTACCTTTTTTCTTACATAACTAATAACTTTATGAACTATTGTATTTTTCTTCATTAGAGCTGACTTTTCACTTAAAATAATATTTAATGAAAACTGCTTCATCAACTTATGTTCTTATTTATATGCTAAGTGAGCATCACTCCTTTCCTGTTACCGTAAAACTTATATAATTTTTCGCTTTCCGATATCTGACCCTGCATGTGGAAGAGCATTAAAAAAAAATCCTAGCCAGCATGGAACATTTTGGAATCTGCCACGAAAACAAAGCATAATAATAAAATAAAGATTAAGAATAAACAAAAGCACTAAAGTAACTACTATAATACGAGTGACCACGGCGAAAATAGTTTAACTTACGATGTTAGTAGATGACGACGCCATCAAAATTTTCTTCCTGGAAACCCTAAAGTGAGATGAAATGACGTGAAGATCCGTTAACGACCTGTGTGAATGCTGCTATTTGAAATGCAGTCTGGAATGTTTCGAGGTTATGTGACATGATATGGCAGTCAGTGTACATCGGCCTTGAGAGCATTTTGTGATCTGCACAACCAAAACCCTTTGAGAGATCACACAAGATAGCAGTTGGCAACTTTTTATTCCATCACATCACTGGCGAATGATTAAGGAGATAGCACAAGCATAGTCGATGTCATTTTAGTGCTTTATGTGAATGCCACTGACGTGGTTAATCATTTTGTTTTCACAGACCAAATGGACCAGCTGGACCGCCTTTAACACACACTCTGTAGTAACTAGGTAGTAACTTTATTATATCCATAGTTTTGTGAGAACATTACACCTACTTTCGTAAATTTCGTTCACTGAATTTTACATACTACCTTGTAAGAGGTCCATGACTAAGGAATTTATTGCTAACTCACTCGAGCAGATGTAATTTCGATGGATTGCCGCGCTGCCTGCGATATATAAGCTATAATAGAATCGCAGACCAGAGAGCAGTGTCAGCTGCAGTAGGAGCAGTGTCGGCTGCAGTGGTGATAGCTCACAGTCGGGAGGCTGGGCCGGTCATGCCTGAGCGATGTAGTATAAGGTAAAAGCAGCTGCGCGCATATCTAATTTGTTACAATTAAATTTGTACTATTGTTATATCAAGTCCCATGTAAATGTTTTTTAAAAATCTTTTAATAATAATCTTTCTTATTAAATTAACTTTCCAACAATCATTCATCTTAAGTTAAAGAATTTACTAATTTCTGCAATCCATTGTCATCCCGATTATCGTAAAGAAAAATCAGTTGTTTCTTTTTATACATAACAAATCTAGCGGTCAGCATTGCACTGGGCTGTGCCAGAAAAATTTCGTATAGGAGCAGATATATACGCGTTATCTGGCGACTTCATCGAGGTAAGAATTTTCAATTTATTCAGAATGATCTTTCAGGGCCATGACTCAGCACTGCTGACGTTCAAATTTACCAGTTTAGATTCACAGTCAGTTAATTATCGAAAGGTTATATTTGAGTCACATTTTTTATTGAGAGGTTAGTCACGTTATTATTGCGAGGTTCTGGAACAATAAACTGTTGGGAGGTTACACTAAATCTGAATATTATAATTATATCTATATAATTTTATATATATTTTTCTGTTGGGAGGTTACAACCTGTAGTAATATTCTAACATTTTTTTTCTTCTAGCATAAATCTTTAATAAATGACAGTTATAGCAAGATAACATTGATCTAGATGACACACTCTGAAGAGGAGACACTTATAAATGCATTTTCAGAACATAATTGTGACATGTAGTCAATGAGAGTACTGGATACAATTGACAGCATACCACTTGTTGTATGAAAGCTGATAATTCAGTTCTTGCAGTAAGAACGACATCATCATTACGTTTCGATTTGTATATTTTCTACAGCTATAAAGTTTGCTAAGGCGCATATGTACTTTCGGTTTTATCATCAAGAACTGGTATAGTACAAAGTGGTTGGCATTGATCAAGTCCGGAGGTGCTCCTGTAAAAATTGACTCCACCACTCTCATAACGCTTGCACTAAAATAGAATGTGACTGACATCACAAATTGTGAGGTCATCACATTGTCAGTACAGTTTCGCTGATACGCCAACTCTATGTAAGTGGGAGCAGAAAGATCATTCACTGAAATGCAAGACATAACACACAATATTATTTTCCTTGAGTGTCTGTACGTTACAAAACATGGCTGTTTTGGTATGAGAGGCTATATACCTGGGTAGCTTTTAAGGTTTCTTCCCATGAAGAATCGCTTGTCGTTTTATTTGCAAAAGGTAGCCTTTGTATGGGAGTTCCATCTGCACGGGTCCTCCTCTTGTTTGACAGTAGTGGTCTACTAGGTCCAGGGTGTATTTGCAAGTCCTTTTGCTTCAATTCTGATTGTTACTGGCTATGTGACTCAGTGATTATTGCTGCTTTGGGGATTTGGAGAGAGATTATGCATTGTGCCACCTGTAGAACAGCGAATGTTTCAATGGGAAATACGGAAGCTTCTCCTGTGGCTGAAGCTTCCTTTCTTCCAGAGTTTGTGGGAAGAGGAAAGCAGATCTCGTATAACAAATTCTTAAATGCCGAGTATGTTATTCTGTTTAATAGGTGTAATCTCTTGTTTTTATGATTGTAAAGTGTAGAGTCAGGCAGCCTGTAAAATAGCTGCTATTTCTTCTGAACAGCCAGGTACACAGTTCATTAAGATGTCAGCCTTTATTGGTGACACGTCAGAAGATAGCAAGTTGCATATCTCGTTTCTGTCTGTACTTTAATAGTTTATTTCTTCAGTTTGTCATGCTAGGATGAGCAGCATTAGTGCACACTGTCTTTGGATGCAGGAGGAATTGGCTGTAGTCCACGAACAGCTGAATGCACTTTTGTCTGTGATCAGTCATTTACAGGCTGGTCGTAGAAGTGATGGAGAATTTATCACATCATATGGGACATCTCTGGTGTCACTTCTTTCACACATGAGCTCTGGTGCTGAGGCACCTCATGGTGTACCCAACGTGGTGGATCTGTCCTCACAGCAAGGTGAGTGGCTGGTGGACATGCATTAGTATCGCTTGTGGTGGAGGGCCAATGTGGAGACTAGTTGTCTGGACTCGTCCATTCGCCCTTCAGTGGACAGGTGGACACTCCTTCAGCAGGATCCAACAAGGAATATGGGGGTAGGGGTCCGCTAGTAATCAGAAGCTCCAATGTTAGGCGCATTACGGCGTCCTTATGGAAATAGCGTTCAGACTGGAAAGAAAGCCAATGTGCATTCAGTGTGTCTGCTGGAAAACCTCATCCAAGATGTGGAGGCAGGCTTGGCCGCGGGTACCAAGCTCATATGATGCTGTGGTCTGAAAGTTGTGACTTACATTACCACCAGTCTTGCCTGTCGCTTGGGTCCTAAGGACATCCTCAGTTGATACAGGTGGTTGACAGGATTTGTGAAGGCTGCTGACCTTGCATATTGGGTGTGAGCAGATCTAGCAATATGCAGCATTGTTCCTAGAGTTGATTGGGGTACTTTGATATGGAGCCAAGTGTAGGATCTCAGTCAAAGGCTTCGTTGGTTCTGTGATGGTCCTGGGTGCAGATTTGTGGACCTACATTATCAGGTGGGGAATTATAGGACTCTCCTTAAAAGATCAGGGGTGCAGTACACAAAGGTGGCAATTATAAGTGTTGCGGAGTGCTTGTGAGTGCACCTGGGGTGTTAAAGGCTAAAGAGTAGTATGAGGTACTCTGATGAAGACTCGCCAGAAGACATGCAAATAGCGAAACCTAACTGACATCACTGTAATGACAGTTCGACCGTCAAAGTTTTATCAGTTAATTGATGAAGTATTCATATCAAAGTTCCTGGATTTACTGCCCTCCAGGAAATTTCTCGCACTCAAATTATTCTTGGGACCGAGAAGTGGCTGAAACCCCAAGTGTAGAAATAGCTCTGGGATATTTAGTGAGTCATGGAAAATATACCACAAAGATAGATTAGATGCCACAGGAAGGCACCAGTGGGACAAGCTATATTTTGGTGAATTTTGTTAGTGTGGGTTGCCTACATCATGGGCAAACCTATTGTTCTCCTTTGATTGACAGGTCCTCAACCTATCGTTCTGCTGAATGCATCCTTCCTTTTGATTGACAGGTCCTTAACTTATTGTTCCCCATACCCCCCCTCATCCCCCCCCTCAGGAAACCTCCAACCCACCCTGTCCCCTTACTGCTACAGGTACACTTTCAGGTCTGAGTTATTCGAATAGACCCCTCTCACTCTTATTAATTTGATTGACTACTCAATTAAATTGATGAATTAAATAATCCCTTCTCCGCTGGAAACCCCCTCAGACTCAGTTGTTCGGTCATTTGGAGGGAATTCGATTGCAGTGTGAATATTGTTGAAACAATTTAGACAGTGTATGGAATATTTTTTACTTATTTATGGCAATGTATAAAATATAGTTTATTCACTTACTTAAAAAATTGGTCAGGAAATCGATTGCAGTGTATGGAATATTCGTTAAACAATTTAGACAATGTGTGGAATATTGTTTATTTAAATAATTTAGGGAATTGGGGCAGTGCATAGAATATAGTTCATTTATTTAAAGAATTTTTCAGGAAATCGATCCCCCCTCCAGCCAGCCCATCCCCCCTCTCCCCACCCCTCTCTCCCTCCCCTCTACCTGGAAACTGGCTGCTCTGCAAAGGAGAGGAAGGATCTCACGAAAGGAATTTCAAGAATATATTGTTTATTTATTAAAAAATTCAGTTTGTGGGGCTTGGATTTCTCTTGCTCATCATTCTCTGTTGTTTGGAAGGATGCAGGTCTTGTAAGAAGTAATTAAATCGATCGGCCTTCTTTTTATTCCGATCATGCGAGGAATACCGTCATGAAACACACATCACACGTAATTACACTGGTAATAATCTTTCGATCATGAAGCACGCACCTCCTGCTGTCTCTGTCCAATGGACTATACAGTAGGCCACTACACGTGCTGCCAGGGGTCGGGATGCACCGGCGGCCTCCGCCAAGTGACGATGCAGCCGTCAGCTGCCAAGCCATGCGCAGCACGATCCCGCAAGCATGAGTTGGCGGCATCCTTTCATACTTGACACCTGATAAATTCCTGTCGAAATATGTGTTTACGTAGTCACTATGGCTGACACATAGCCTTTGTACCTGCAGTCCAGTGAGATGTTTGCATAGTGGCTCACCCTCACAGGTTCTGCTAAAAGGTTGTCGGTGCTATACTGACGTTACATGTATATGTTAATAACAGCCAAGTCTCCCTCTGGACATGCTATAGAAATCTGTTGCAATGCTTTCAGAAACTGATTACGAAAACATCCCAGAATAACAAAAGGCATATTCTTCCTAGCAGTTCTAACAGAACAGCCTGTTTGTCATGTGTCACGTCCTACTCCCGACATACATCTCAGAAACGGTTACCTTTCGCTCCTGTTCTCACCGCTAAAAGGTTTCATCATGTCTGTACATGCTTGCAAAAACACCGTTAATCATAAATGCATTCTTGTTGTTTGGAAAGAGAGCACAATCTAAGCACACTCGGGAAAATTATAACAATAACGCAAACAGAATTCGAAGCACTGTCCTACAGAAGATAAAAATGGCTGAAATTTTCGGTGTCCTACAGCTGCTGGACTGGAGATGTCCTAATCCCATAATGGTGGATGAGGGACAGCATTATGCCAGAGATGTATGGTCTGCTACAACTCGTCCTTGAACATATGTACATAGAAATCACGTTACCCTCAGAATTTTCCGTCGATACCTTGCCCCCACCTTATTTGAACCAGTCTGTAGAGGCTCCTATGTCCCAGCAAAAAGGATGTCTTGTGAATGAATGGAGCATTCTGATCAGCTCTTATTGAATTTATCCACCAAACTGCTGCTGCTGCCGATATGGCAGCAATGGGAGCATTGTCCGCCATTTTTTCCTGCAGACGAGACTCTCAGTGGCAAAACCATTTTGTACAGATCGCTATATTTCACTGGCAGTTAAACCCCACAAAAGTGGTCTACAGATCGTCAAATACATCCCACGTACTCAGTATGCTGCAGTGCAGCACCAGCAGAGGGAACTGCACCTGTAAACATGACCCAAAACCACAGACGCTCTGGAACTGTGCAACCGCTATGGTCGCAGGTTAGAATCCTGCCTTGGGCATGGATGTGTGTGATGTCCTTAGGTTAGTTAGGTTTAAGTAGTTCTAAGTTCTAGGAAACTGATGACGACAGATGTTAAGTCCCACAGTGCTCAGAGCCATTTGAAACATTTGAACCACAGATGTGGAAAAAGTGTCAGCCAGAGAGAGGCCAGCCGGCTGTGGACGAACCCCAACCCCAGGAGGACCGCCGGCCGGTGTGGCCTTGCAGTTCTAGGCGCTTCAGTTTGGAACCGTGTGACCGCTACGGTCGCAGGTTCGAATCCTGCCTCGGGCATGTATATGTGTGATGACCTTAGGTTAGTTAGGTTTAAGTAGTTCTAAGTTCTAGGGGACTGATGACCTCAGATGTTGAGTCCCATAGTGCTCAGAGCCATTTGAACCATTTGAACCCAGGAGGACCTGAATGGTAGGAGTTCAAACGCTATCAATACCCCCAGGGCAAGCACTCGTCGTACTGAATCTTCTCAAATTTCCACAGAGTATACACGTGACACATGCTGTCCCAAAGGTGACTCAACGGAAAGTGAGCATTAGTTAACTATTCACCCTTCCAGTGGGAGCCATGAGCCAAATCATCGTAAGCGGGAATCTTTCTCGGACTCTCTGTACTGGTGAACAAAGGATGTACAAGCCTCAGCCTGGAACAAAGGCGTTCCCTGAGATGCTGTTTCCGGCCCCAACCTGCTTCGTCGCTGCTACGCTTTCTACGGCCATCTTCAGACTCACAAGAATATTGGGAACCAGGCACATATTTATAGGTGTAACTAAAATTAAATAGGACTGGTTCTAGAACGGGTCTCAATGTATATATAACGCACAAAATTTTCCACATAAAAAAAAATCTTTCGATCCCCTTATGGCTATTGCAGTTCTCCGCATCAAATCCATACCTCTCTCACGATAGGACACGCAGTCATTTTCTCTTGACATGCCAAAACATAAGTTATTGTAGCTTTACACTGCAACATACACATTTCAGACAAGCGGTGCAGTTTGGTTCCCCTCAGCACAAAGGCGTTACTGTTTCTGTCCCTGACCTGCTTGCTTGCTTGCTTTCTGCACCCATCTTCAGACTCTGGGATTACAAGAACATATGTATTTTCACAAGGTTTGCCAGAATATTATACCATTTACGTGATAATTCTCGATACAAGCACACAGCAGTATGCTACTGATCGATTTCACAGTATAATTCCGAAGATTTAGACTAAAAATTATTTCTCTATAAACACGAAACTTTTAGGGAGGTGCAGCAACCTGTAAACCACTGAGTAACAAGAAACTTATCCCGTCTGCGGAGATCTTTACATGAGAACTCGAAAAACGTAGAGGAAACTGATATTTTTTCACTCACGATTACTGATGTCAGTGATATAACAGATTCCAAATCATGCTTATAATTTACAAAGTCAACTAAGGTGCTTCTCATGTCTAGAGAACCAGCAAGTGTGTCTTCCACCCGTCTTTCTGCTCGGGTGGCATAGTATAGCATTGTAATCGAATGCATCCAGTCGCCTCCACCCGTACATTGCTATACTATGCCGCCCAACCAGAAAAATAGTGCACTTGTGTTACATGTTGGCAGCTGAACTACATTTAATAGCAATTTTAGAACACAGAACGAGAAGTGATATCATGATCGCGTGGGTAAAAGTGACATAAAATCCATGACGGAAAATACATATAAATTGAGGGAAAATAAACCGAAATGCGGGGAAATTGAGGAAGTACTTGCGTGTCATCTATTTGGCGCAAAACTATTCTTGTACACAGGAACGAGTATGAGACAGCAAGAGGAATCCGAGAGAACGTTGACATGGAAGCACCAGGAACCAGGGAAATAGTTTTTTTTCCATTGAGGCAGCATTCTACTGTTTGTCTATTGAGGTTACAGTGATACACACTAATTGACTACTGTATTGGACGCTTTCTAGGTAAACAGAGAACCATCTGCCTGAAAACTGACATGCATCTGCGTTAAAGGATGACAGAGAGTGGATGGAGTGATTGGTTGAGATGGAACTGTAATGAGGTACGATTTAATGGTAGACTGATGATGTATTCTAAAGAAAGAGAGAGATATTGCTGCAGGCCATTTGACCATTTTTTTCCGTCGTTCTGTCAGGAAGCATCAGTTGTGTGACATAGCTTGCATTTGATTTGTATACAACCAGTTCAGAGAGTTCGGCTTATGACGATTTGGCTTGCGGCTCCCCCTGGATGGGTGCATTCTTTGTGATTCAAAGATATTTACCAGTGTAATTATGTGTGATGTGTGTTTCATGATAGTATTCCTTACGTGATCTTACTTCTTACAAAACCTGCATCTTTCCAAACAGCAGAGAATGATGAGTAAGAGAAATCCAACCCCCCCAATATACCCTTAAACTTCCCTTTGTGAGATCCTTCCTCTCCATCGCAGAGCCTCCAATTCCCTGGTAGAAGAGGGGAAGGGGAGGTGGAGGGGGGATAGCGTGGTGGTGGGGATGAATAGATTTCCTGAAAAATTCTTTAAATAAAAAAGTAAACTATATTCCATACACTGCCTTGAATCCCCAAAATTCTTTAATTAAACAATATTCCACACATTGTCTGAATTGTTTAAACAATATTCCATACACTGCAACCGACTTCCTGACAAATTCTTTAACTAAACAAATAGACTATATTCCATACACTGACAAAAATAATTAAAAATATACCATACATTGCCTAAATTGTTTAAATGATATTCCATACACTGCAATCGAATTCCCTCCAAATGTCTGATTAACTGAGTCTTTTTCACGCCATTTTCCGAGAGGGGGGTTTTCCAGAGGGGGAGGGGTTAGTTAATTTACCAATTTAATTAAGTAGTCAATCAAACTGATAAGAGTAAAATGGGGCTATTCAAATAACTCAGACCTGAAAGTGTACCTGTAGCAGCGAGGGAATGGGTGGGTTGGAGGTTTCCTGAGGGGTGGGAGGGGGGGGGGAGGGTGCTGAGGAACAGTAGGTTAAGGACCTGTAAATCAAGAGGGAGGATTCTTTTAGCAGAACAGTGGGTTATGGACCTGTCAGTCAAAGGAGAACAGTAGGTTTGCCCCTGAGTGAATAACCTGTCCCTGATGTAGGCAACCCACACTAACAAATTTCACCACAACATAGCTTATCCCACTACTGAAGGCGACTGTTCATTGCAGTTTACAAAGATGTCGTCTCCCTTGAGGTGGAATTCCAGTGTGACAGCAAAGTTATGTAGTCACTTATAACAGGTCTAAGTGAAACAAAGCTATTTGATGAACTGGTCACATAGGCAGAAATTGTGATAATAAAACTGAAGAAATCAGAGCTCTCATGGACAGAGTAAAGTGTTCGTTTTTCTCACTCGATGTTCAAGAGTGGAAAGATTGAAAAATAGCTTGAGGTGATTTGATGAACTCTCTGCCAGACACTTAATTGTGAAGTGCAGACTAATGATGTAGATGTACAAGTAGAGGTAGATGTAGAATATGTTTGCTGCTGTTTACATATATAATATAAACTGGATTTATAGAGGGATCTATCGAAATTTCCAGAGGAGATGATCTGAGCAAACAGAATCACTTTTGACTGTCCAGTCCATTACACGGTGGCGAAAGTCAGCAAAACACAATGACAAATCAACAGCTAACGGTCATCTGTACAGGTTATGTGCCATGGGAGCCATCGATCAGAAGAACTAGATGTAGATCTTTGTGAAGTGTAAGCAGATCTCTGCCATCTAAGTCATCTATTCCACAACCCCATACAGAGTGGAGCATGTTGAGGCGTTTGAAGCTGGCGAATAATCTGATTCACAGCAAAGTTTCGTAATTTACACTGAGGAAAAGTTTGTAAATGGTGAAAATGAGTTGTTATGAGAGTAACTTACAGGGACCACTGCTTTGTAGGTTGTCGTCCTAACACTGACGTAAAAATTTTTAAACTGAACTGTATCCTAATTAAAATGGGCTACATCTCGTTTTCCATCCTCCCTGACATGTGTAAGCGTTGTATAACATTTGGATTGCATTCGATGTGATAGATAAACCAATTTTCGCAAATACAAGCTACGGACATGTGCTTGCTGATAAGTTCTCTACAAAGACTTTCTCTGTTTGAGACAGCTGATAGTTCATAGCACTGGAGGACTTTAAAAGCCATTGTCAGATTTGCAGAAGCCTTCAAACACCATTCCATATAAGAGCCTGTGTCTTTACATGTATTTTTAATTTTTTAGAGGGAGAAAGATCTACAGCATTAAAGCACAAAAGCTGTTAAAAGTAGCTTCTCCGTCTGGGTGAGATGTGAGCAGAGGAGTGGGAGGACACAAATTGTTTCATATCGAACTCTGTCGACGCTAAAATTTGTATAACATGTCAGAACAGCTTACGGATGTAAGCCTCCATACCTTTTGCTTAAAGACATCAAGCAACCACAACATCTTTGCTGACTGCCCAATTTTGGTTTCAGTTTTATACCTGTTTCTGTTAGCATCTGAGATATTAAGAATGTCATTGTTACTTTCTTTGAACTACTTCTTCCCATGGCGATTACATGCAACTTTCCCATATGACAATTTTCTCCTTCTACAAATACAATGTATGCACCCATGTCTCTTAATTGATATGTGTTATAACTGCCAGCATATTTCCTCCTGTTAGGGAATGCATTGCTTCCTCAGGAGTGTCTGCTGTGGGCAGTGAACTGTTTGTGTCCTTACTACCCAATTGTTGTGCCGTATGCTGCCCATTTCTGAACTTCCATAGTGCAGGCAACATTTGCAATATCACCATATCAATATCCACTACTACGTTACTAACATGTGTGCAATGGCAGCCAGTGATCCTGTGCTAATGTTCTACAGCACACTGTAACTGTTGCACTAAACTTGTGCAATTTGTCTCAGGATGTGGGGTAGAAATCAGTCAAAAATACACTCCATTTTTCTCCACTTTTCTTTGAATGTGTGCTGGCATGCAAATAAAATGGATGAAAACATTTTTCTTAGCGCTCCACAATAACTAGAAACCAATGCTGAGTGCTGAAATGGTGGTCAGCCACACTTCGATCAACTCAGAAAAGGGACACAGATGTCTGTTTTCAAATGTACAAGCTCTGATGTAGTGTCATCCCTGCTGGCACTGAGGGCACTACGTTGGTAACAGCACAAAGCCACTATGTTTCTTTGAAAGCATGTGTAAATCATTGTGTAAGCAACATAGCGAATTCTGTGGACGATCTGCTAAAGACATCATCTTCGAGTAGAGAAGAAATTTAGTTTCAAATACCTTGAATATTTCCCCCGAGTAGGTCATATGAAAAGGTAAAACGTTCTTCAAATGGCTCTAAGCACTATGGGATTTAACATTTGAGGTCATCAGTCCCCTAGACTTAGAGCTACTTAAACCTAAGTAACCTAAGGACATTACACACAGCCATGCCCGAGGCAGGATTCGAACCTGCGACCGTAGCAGCAGCGCGGTTCCGGAATGAAGCGCCTAGAACCCCTCGGCCACAGCGGCCGGCAAGGTAAAATGCTCTCTAAAGAATTAAGAGTAGAGGATGAGGGATCTTTTTAGCAGCAGTTGACATAACGGTACTAAGACTCACTGGTCAGGCGCACAGACTGCCAGCTCATCGGTTCGGATTCGAATCCCACTGCTACTATCTTTTTATCCCATTTTATTTTATTCCTCATACTGTTAAATTATCAGTTGTTAAACTTATACATGTCAAATTAATATATTCAATTTAGTTACTATAACTACCCTTGTAAGTCTAAAGGTTCTAGGTGGTTGTAAAAAAAGCCAATATACAAGGGCACTTTTTTGTTTTCCATGTTTGCTATTCGGGAAGTGTGATGCATGTGGTAGAGACGGAGTGACAGATCTAGGACATATTAATGCAGTAACTAAAAAATATCTAAAAATCATAAACATATTGATCTTGACGGATTAGGTAAAGCTAACATTGCAACAATATTAAGTGATGCCTTTCGTGGTGACATAGAGAAACTCTGTTTGTTTTTGTAATATAGTAGAACATGGGCAAAATTTTGAAAAACCCCCCACTGTGTGCGTGTAACTTGATTTTGCCTTCATTGGCGCATTTGCATCAGGAGGTGGTACCTGTTGTGATGATGGTAATCTGTGTTTTGACTTTTGTTGCTGAGTGTTTTGAGCTGGAGAGTGCGATGAGTCACCTGTATGCGATGAATGACATTCCACTTTCTTTTGTTAATTCTGAGGACATGGATCGTGAAAGATCAGTGGTACCCTACTGACGCTGATCTGTAATTTTTCTTTTGATGGAGAGTATGTCATGACTGGCTCGACCCTTGGCTGATATCAGCTGGGATCACGTCATTAGTTTCCATTTTCACTAAAGCTGGACTTGTGTAACCAATTGTCATGAAAGATTTGTTAGCTTCGAGGATGAACATGTAAGTAACACGTGAACTTCAACACACTTATGATTCACCAGGAATTTTTTGAACTTCAAATCAGTATCTGATGGAACAGGTTGATGTGGGAGCAGGATCTAAAAGTATTATTATGTTGTGTTCTCATGACATTTCATGGTAGCCATCTTGTAATTAGGCAAGAAACGTAATACAATCATCTTTGGCCAATTGGTCGGCAGGTTCGGACAACTGGAGCTGGCATCCAGATAGTATAGAGAGACTGATAATAGCATAGCACCTATCGTATACAAGCTGCACTAGGACTCCAAGAGCAGAAATTTGGAACTGCCAGCTTGCTCATTGATCACATGAATAAAAAATAGAACAGTCTCTGGAGAAGATTCTCAGAACAAAAAAACATTCTATAAGAAAGTTCTCAATTTCGTATGAATTCGAAGTATATTCTCTGATGAGGGAGTTCTTTCTCATTGCCTCTCCTCGTCCTTGACAATGTTCTTGGTGTGATGTCTTCTGATCTGTCCGGCAATACACACAGAACAAATTCATAATCTTACATTGTATTCAACTCACTCAAACAGGCAAACTGTTCAATATACAAATAAGGAAATGGCATCAATGTGTTTCGGAAAAGTTTCACTAGGTTTCGATTTTACTTTTATGTACGGCAATAAATTATTAAGATGATTATAGACAGTTTACGAAAATGCATTTTCTGACAATATTATCGAATTTTTGCCCGCCCGGTTAGCCGTGTGATCTAACGCACTGCTTTCCGGGCATGGAGGTGTGCTAGTCCCAGGCACGAATCCACCCAGCGGATTAGTGTCGAGGTCCGGTGTGCCAACCACTCTGTGGAAGGTTTTTAAGGCTGTTTTCCATCTGCCTCGCCGAATACGAGCTGGTTCCCCTTATTCCGCCTCGTTTACACTATTGCTGCACAAACACTTTCCAAGATGCTACCCCAGGCGGGTGTAAAATGACTGTGAGCAACAGAAAATAATAAATGCTGAGATGAAGTTTTGGCCCTGTCTGACTACCCCCTGAAGCAGATCTTAGGATCTCTTAATTCCATAGCCCGCATCTCGTGGTCGTGCGGTAGCGTTCTCGCTTCCCACGCCCGGGTTCCCGGGTTCGATTCCCGGCGGGGTCAGGGATTTTCTCTGCCTCGTGATGGCTGGGTGTTATGTGCTGTCCTTAGGTTAGTTAGGTTTAAGTAGTTCTAAGTTCTAGGGGACTGATGACCATAGATGTTAAGTCCCATAGTGCTCAGAGCCATTTGAACCATTTTCTTAATTCCATAAATTACAGTCTAAACAATAATGAACGATGAAGACAACTAATCCTACTAAATGATAAACGTTGTTCCTGCTTATACACTACTGGCCATTAAAATTACTACACCACAAAGATGACGTGCTACAGGCGGGAAATTTAACCGACATGAAGAAGATGCTGTGATATGCAAATGACTAGCTTTTCAGAGCATTCACACGAGGTTGGTGCCGGTGGCGACACCTACAACGTGCTGACATAAGGAAAGTTTCCAACCGATTTCTCATACACAAACAGCAGTTGATCGGCGTTGCCTGGTGAAACGTTGTTGTGATGCCTTGTGTAAGGAGGAGAAATGCGTACCATTACGTTTCCGACTTTGATAAACGTCGGATTGTAGCCTATCGCGATTGCGATTTATAGTATCGCGACATTGCTGCTCGTGTTGGTCGAGATCGAATGACTGTTAGCAGAATATGGAATCGGTGGGTTCAGGAGGGTAATACGGAACGCCGTGCTGGATCCCAACGGCCTCGTATCTCTAGCAGTAGAGATGACAGGCATCTTATCTGCATGGCTGTAACGGATAGTGCAGCCACGTCTCGATCCCTGAGTCAACAGATGGGGACGTTTGCAAACAACCATCTGCACGAACAGTTCGACGACGTTTGCAGCAGCATGGACTATCAGCTCGGAGACCATGGCTGCAGTTACCCTTGACGCTGCATCACAGACAGGAGCGCCTGCAATGGTGTATTCAACTACGAACCTGGGTGCACGAATGGCAAAAAGTCATTTTTTTCGGATGAATCCAGGTTCTGTTTACAGCATCATGATGGTCGCATCCGTGTTTGGTTACATCGCGGTGAACGCACATTGGAAACGTGTATTCGTCCTCGCCATACTGGCATATCCCCCGGCGTGATGGTATGGGGTGACATTGGTTACACGTCTCGGTCACCTCTTGTTCGCATTACGGCACTTCGAACAGTGGACGTTACATTTCAGATGTGTTACGACCCGTGTCTCTATTCTTCATTCGATCCCTGCGAAACCCTACATTTCAGCAGGATCATGCACGACCGCATGTTGCAGGTCCTGTACGGGCCTTTCTGGATACAGAAAATGTTCGAAGGCTGCCCTGGCCAGCACATTCTCCAGATCTCTCCCTAATTGAAAAAGTCTGGTCAATGGTGGCCGAGCAACTGGCTCGTCACAATATGCCAGTCACTACCTTGATGAACTGTGGTATCGTGTTGAAGCTGCGTGGGCAGCTGTACCTGTACACGCCATCCAAGCTCTGTTTGTCTCATTGCCCATGCGTATCAAGGCCGTTATTACGGCTAGAGGTTGTTGTTCTTGGTACTGATTTCCCAGGATCTATGCACCCAAATTGCGTGAAAATGTAATCACATGTCAGTTCTAGTATAATATATTTGTCCAATGAATACCCGTTTATCATTTGCATTTCTTCTTGGTGTAGCAATTTTAATGGACAGTAGTGTATATTTATTGTAGATTAAAAAATCCCTTTGTATTACAAGGTTTACATTTCCTAAGTAAAATTACTAATCAATTGCCCAACTCTGCCCCTTATTATGACTGTGTGGTCTAATATCAATAATGCGAAATGACTGACGTCATCTACGTACCAAACACTAGAAGACACTACTTTCAAAGATGATTTACGGTGGTGTGGAACCTCAGTGGAAATACACTAACGTGATCACAGCTGTTTAGTTTCTATAGCCCTAATAAGCTGAAGCAATTTGCGATATCACCGCATGTACTGCATCTGGTGCGTCAGCGTACTGGTTCTCGTACATGTCTGCGTCGATGGAAGAACCCTAGCCACAAAATAAAAGTTCCTTCAAACACTAGGGCGGCAGAAGGCGGTCCTCTGACTAATATTCTCTAATACTGTCTTCTCCTCTCTGTGTTCTACAGATGAGAAACGCGAACTCCTAGCCACAAGGACGGATTTCAGATAACGTCTCAACGTAGGTATAGGCAGAGGAAGTGCTCTCAATTACTGAATGCTGTGTACTCAACGACGACTTCCAACCCGAAGGTGAAGTCCAGAATCGTATAGGTTCGCAACAGTACAGTGCCTAACTGATCTAGCTATAAACTCTCCTGAGAGCAGAGATAGCAAGTTCATCTGTACCAACAAAGCTGATATCGAGCGACCGTCACACACGGGCGATCACAACGGAAGACCTCGTCTCTCCACCGCTGGCTTCCCAGGAAGGCTCAGCTCCTCACCATCGTAATTCCGAAAACGAATCATATTCCCGAAACCATGGAATATTCTCCCTCTCTACAGATTCTTCCGAACCCCGACCAACAATATTTTAGTCTTTTGTCGTCCAGCGCGGAGAGTTTGCGAGGAAAAACCTATACTCTTACAATGGTGCACTTCTGAGTAAAAATCCGCGGAAGTAACCCAGCCTGCGCGGTTTTCGAGGTGCCGTTTCTTCGTTCCTCTCACCTGCGTCCAAAATCTGCAGAGGGTTCGGAAGTATATCCGGTTATCCTTCTGGACCTACTACAATAGCGGCCGATAGCGGCCGCTCGCCCCTGCATTGTGTCTTCGCGCTCAGGTGTCCAGACTGTCTGTCATGGCACGTGGAGCTGAACCACCACACCTGTGTGGGACTTCCACCCAGGGCTTGAGTTCAGCCTCCCATTTCATTTTCACTGTCGTTCCAACCTTTACTAGTATAGGTAATCATTCATTACGCCGTTCTGATAATAACGACACTCCATTACTTTTCAAGCAATAAGCGTTAACAATTATTTCCAAGCCGTACATGACAATGTCAGTCTCCTTTATATATTCATATATACGATGTACAATCTATCACATGATATCTAATTGTATTTGTAGATCATGGCAAAGTATGTGTGCTTGTAAGATGCGAAATTATGGCCACCTTACAACTTTCTCCACATATGCATACACCCTAATTACTCTACCATGCAAACATTGGGATTACTCTCGTCTGGTGTGAGACATTCTCAGGGGGTCCACTGTGGCGTGAACCACACAATAACCCTGGATTCTGTGTGGGACAGCAGTGGGGTGAGTGGACTGCTGTAGCCTGTTGTGGGGTTGTGAACCACTGAGGGCTACGGAAGGGACAAAGCCCCTCCATCGTTTCTAGGTCCCCAGTTCCATACAATACAATACCAGAACATTTTATTATTATTAATGCTACTAATTTATTATAATAGTATCCTTATCTAAATATAATTTTACAGTACCTAATTTAGAATTTATAATTGCTATCCTACACTTTTACAGTTATTAATTATCTAAATTTAAAAATGATCGTGTTTTGTAGATGAAGAAGTTTCTTATAAGAGAAGGAGAGAAGATCCTTTTCCTTGGAGTGTAGAAAAAGTGAATGTTTCTTTATTACCTGTTGTAACACTTAAAGAAATTGCTCCTGATGGCACTCACTGTATCGAAGTAATGGCTAATTCACAAGGTGGACGTCTTCCTAATCATACACTCCTGGAAATGGAAAAAAGAACACATTGACACCGGTGTGTCAGATCCACCATACTTGCTCCGGACACTGCGAGAGGGCTGTACAAGCAATGATCACACGCACGGCACAGCGGACACACCAGGACCCGCGGTGTTGGCCGTCGAATGGCGCTAGCTGCGCAGCATTTGTGCACCGCCGCCGTCAGTGTCAGCCAGTTTGCCGTGGCATACGGAGCTCCATCGCAGTCTTTAACACTGGTAGCATGCCGCGACAGCGTGGACGTGAACCGTATGTGCAGTTGACGGACTTTGAGCGAGGGCGTATAGTGGGCATGCGGGAGGCCGGGTGGACGTACCGCCGAATTGCTCAACACGTGGGGCGTGAGGTCTCCACAGTACATCGATGTTGTCGCCAGTGGTCTGCGGAAGGTGCACGTGCCCGTCGACCTGGGACCGGACCGCAGCGACGCACGGATGCACGCCAAGACCGTAGGATCCTACGCAGTGCCGTAGGGGACCGCACCGCCACTTCCCAGCAAATTAGGGACACTGTTGCTCCTGGGGTATCGGCGAGGACCATTCGCAACCGTCTCCATGAAGCTGGGCTACGGTCCCGCACACCGTTAGGCCGTCTTCCGCTCACGCCCCAACATCGTGCAGCCCGCCTCCAGTGGTGTCGCGACAGGCGTGAATGGAGGGACGAATGGAGACGTGTCGTCTTCAGCGATGAGAGTCGCTTCTGCCTTGGTGCCAATGATGGTCGTATGCGTGTTTGGCGCCGTGCAGGTGAGCGCCACAATCAGGACTGCATACGACCGAGGCACACAGGGCCAACACCCGGCATCATGGTGTGGGGAGCGATTTCCTACACTGGCCGTACACCACTGGTGATCGTCGAGGGGACACTGAATAGTGCACGGTACATCCAAACCGTCATCGAACCCATCGTTCTACCATTCCTAGACCGGCAAGGGAACTTGCTGTTCCAACAGGACAATGCACGTCCGCATGTATCCCGTGCCACCCAACGTGCTCTAGAAGGTGTAAGTCAACTACCCTGGCCAGCAAGATCTCCGGATCTGTCCCCCATTGAGCATGTTTGGGACTGGATGAAGCGTCGTCTCACGCGGTCTGCACGTCCAGCACGAACGCTGGTCCAACTGAGGCGCCAGGTGGAAATGGCATGGCAAGCCGTTCCACAGGACTACATCCAGCATCTCTACGATCGTCTCCATGGGAGAATAGCAGCCTGCATTGCTGCGAAAGGTGGATACACACTGTACTAGTGCCGACATTGTGCATGCTCTGTTGCCTGTGTCTATGTGCCTGTGGTTCTGTCAGTGTGATCATGTGATGTATCTGACCCCAGGAATGTGTCAATAAAGTTTCCCCTTCCTGGGACAATGAATTCACGGTGTTCTTATTTCAATTTCCAGGAGTGTAGTATTTTGAGATATTCTCCTAGACCTACACCATGTGTAAAAAGAAATTTCAGTGATGAACAAGTATCAGGAGTTTGGGAGATGTTCATAGACAACTATATAATCAAACATATTTTGAAAGTACTATAAGAGAGGCACAAAGAGTAATTGGAAATGCCAGCTGGTCAGTGACCACAGAAGAAACAGAAGCATCTATTGCAATTATTTATGCTTGTGGGATGAGTGGTTGCAAAAGTACAGACCTCTACAGCTAATGGTCAAACTCCTGGGGCCTACCATTTTGTGTGGAAACTATAAGTAGAGACAAAGTCTTTTATATTATGAGGTTCCTCTCTTCCTTTACATGTTGGTAAATTTGCACTGGTTTCTGCTGTTTGGAACAAATTCATAGAAAACTGCACAATGCGGTACAAACCTGGATCTGACATTATGATAGATTAGCAACTCTTCCTGTGTAAAACTAGGTGCCCATTCATACAATTCGTGGCTTTCAAGCCTGACAAGTATGAACAAAAGTACTAAAAATGGCTCTGAGCACTATGGGACTTAACATCTGAGGTCATCAGTCCCCTAGAATTTAGAACTACTTAAACGTAACCTAAGGACATCACACACATCCATGCCCGAGGCAGGATTCGAACCTGCGACCGTAGCAGTCGTGCTGTTCCGGACTGAAGCGCCTAGAACCACTTGGCCACCGTGGCCGGCGGACAAAAGTACTGGTTAACTGTAGATGTTGACAGCAAGTATACCCACACAGTGCATATGGGGGAGGGTGCAGGGTACTTTATTCTCACCTTTTGAAAATTTTATAATCCGGTCATGTACCTTAATTTTAAAATTTTGAAAAAATGTTTATCGTTTGGGTTTCTTATGCCTGATTCCATAACTGTTTTCAAGTAAAATGTAGTCCAAAATTCGGCAACAAATGTCATAGTCATATTTTCACATTCAATACACAGCAGACAACGGGAAGGGATAGCAGGGTACAGGTACAGAGAGAAAAGAGCGCTGTCTGACAGAGCTTGTAGGGACTAGATGGCCAAAAGGCGCAGTGTTGAGAGGCTATGGGGCAAGGAGGGGGAAGGTAGAGAGCAGAGAGCAAAAAAGAATAGGAGTGGAAAAGGGAAAAGACAGGTGGGTGCGTTTGTTGAGGGTGATACTCAAAGACGATTGGAGATAAGAATAGGGAGGAGGTGATAGGACAGAGAGGCGGAAGCTGTTGGGTAGAATGATTGAAAAGGGTCTGCTAAGGCTTTAAGCGGGGTTTGGAGGTTAAGTGGGACTTCTGGGATGGGGTCACTCTGGTGTGGAGGAGCCAGATAACTGGCAGAGGCCTTCCACCAGGTAGTCACGGTGATTCATAACAACAATGATGGAACCAGTTTTGAGGGTGTGTATGGCTGTCCTTTCTTCTAATGATGGAACCTTTGTCTACATTTAGGATGATTAAGTCAGGATTAGTTTTGAGGTTGTGTATGGCTGTCCTTTCTTCTGCTGAAATTTTGGTGATCTGAGGAAGAAATCTGGGGAAGGATGACGAAGCCAAGTTGGAGGTAAGGAATTCCTGGAACGTGACCAAGCTGTGGTTATGTGGGAAAGGGGGGGAGGGGGGGAGGATCACGATTAGATGGTGGTATGAAGTGGGTGAGGCAGGGTTAAAAGTTAGGATTAGGTTGGCTTTGATTGGAGGTAATGGTGGCAAAAAAAGTGTTTCAATTGCAGGATATCAGCATCGGCTAGCGCACGAGAAACGGCAGAAAAGATGCATAAAGCATGTGTAAAGATACGCCTAAACTCACACAGATACGCAAAAATACGCACAAATAGTAAAAATACGTACGAATACTTACAAATTCGCAAAAATGCGTGAAACTGTGTAAAAATATGCAAAAATACTTTTAAAATCTACAGAAACACGCGGAAAAGGACCGAATAAGGTATGAGAGTAAGTGTGTGTTAGGATAAGAGAAGAGAGGGGGAAGCTAGATCGGTTAGGTCAAGGATCACACGTTCGCGTGGCTTTGGTAGGTGTGGGGAAATAAAACGCTAAAATACAGTATATGAGGATGAGGGAGGAAGTGGGATCAGTAGGAATAAACATAATTATCGGTGGGACAAATTTGGCGCATCAGATGCTGGATCAACTATCCGTGCAGTTATGCCGCTGTGCATTGTGCGTGGACGGGATCGTTGATACTGTGTTGCTCAGAAGTGTGTATGGTTTGGAAGGCAGTGAATAAACACATGATAGAAGAGAAATAATGGAGACTGAAAAGAGTAATGCTCTAGCAAATATTAACAAAGGACAACAGCGCAGCGTTGTGGGATGGAAAAAGAGTCTTTAGGCAAAATCAAACATGGAAATTCCAGGTTGGAATATCCACAATATAAAGAAGAGATTGATTGCTACTCACAGTAAAACGGACACACTGAGTTGCAGACAGGCACAACGAAAACATACTTACACATTAGCTTTCGCCCAAAGGCTTGTCAGAAAAGGAAACACACACACATTTATTCACACATGCAAGCACACTTCTTGCACACATGACTGCCACCACCGCCAGTTCGAACCAGAATGCAGCTGTCATGTAGAATGGAAGCAGCAATCTGGATGGAATGGGGAAGGAGAAGGGATAACAGGATACAGGTGGGAGGGAGAGCAGAGCACTGCATGGCAGAGCATGCAGGGACTAGACTGCCAACAGGTGCAGCATTAGGTGGCTGGGGGGGAAGAGTGTAAGGTGAGGGAAGGAAACGTGGAACAAAAAAGAAGTCGGGAAGGGGAAAGAAGGGCTGGTGTATTGACAGAGGGCGGCGCATAAAGAGGGTAGGAGACGACAATAGGGTGAAGGTGAAAGGACAGAGGGGATGGAAGCTGTTAGGTGGAGGGTGTGGGGACAGTAGGTTACCAAAGGTTGAGGGAAGGGTAATTTCGTGAATGGAGAAGGGGTTGCAGGGATAACTCCCATCTGGACAGTTCAGAAAATTTAATGGTGGAGGAGAAGATTCAGATGACTAAGGAAGTGAAGCACCCATTGAAATCAAGCCTGTTATGTTCAGCTGCATGTTGTGTCACAAGGTGGTCTAGTTTCCTCATGGCTACAGTTACACAGTGGCCATTCATTCTGGTGGACAGCTGATTAGCAATCATGCCAATATAAAAAAGCTGAAAAGTGACTGCACCAGTCCTGCTCTACTCTATAGCTGCTTTCACAGGTGGTCTGACTTCTGATGGGATAGGATAAGCCTGTTACAGGACTGGAGTAGTAAGTGCTAGGTAGGGGGAATGGGCAGGTATTACACCTGGGTCATCCACAGAGACAAGGGGCTGGGATTGGAATTGGTATAGGGGTGGATGGACTAAGATGTTGTGGACATTCAGTGGATGACAGATCAATTTAGGAGGAGTGGGAACGTTCCTGGATAGGATGTCCCACTGATGATAGGTAATCAAAACCCAGTCGAATGATGTGGTTCAATTGTTCCAATCTGGGGTGATACTGGATACTGAGTGACTAGCTCTTGGGAGTGGTGACAGGATTGATTGGGGTTGCGGGGGGAAATGGCATGTAAGATCTGTTTGCAGACTGGACGCTGCAGATATGCTGTCCCCAGGTGTCCAGGCTGTAAGGGAGAGACTTTTTGGTGTGAAAGGGATGACAGCTGTCGAAATGTAGGTACTGTTGGTGTTTGTTGGGTTTAATATGGACAGGGGTGTGGATGAAGTCTGCAGAGAGGAGGACATCAACGTCGATGAAGGTGGCATGCTGGATTGAGGACGACACTCTGATGCGGATAGGAAAAGAGGCATTAACGTTGTGAAGGATCCAGACTAGAGATTTCGCGTTTTGGGAAGCTAGGAAAGGTCTCTAGATGGCCCATACACAAGTTGGCATAGAAGGGTGCCCTGCTTGTACCAATGGCTGTGCTGTGGATTTGTTTGTATGTAAAGGAGAATTAGTTGTGAGTTGGGATAAAGTTAGTAAAGTGTATGAGGAATGAGGAATGAGGTAGTGGATTTGGAGTCTGAGGGACACTGGGGAAGGTAGTGTTCAAGACACGGTCATAAGTGACGTTGGTGTATCGGAAAGTGGTATCAACAGTGATGCATAGTGATCCAGGAGGTGATGGGAGAGGGATGGTGGAGCATTGGTGAAGGAAGTAGTAGCTGTCTTTGACATGGGGGGGGGGGGCTAAATTATGGGCAGTTCGTTGGAGGTATTGGTCAACAACGGCCGAAATTCTTTCAGTGACAACCCCACAACCCCATGACATTTTCCTTTGTTAATATCTGCTATAGCATTACACTTCTCAGTTTCCATTCTTCCTCCTCTTCTGTGTTTTTCACTGCCTTCCACACCACACACACTTCTGCGTCCACCGTGTCAAGAAATTCTCCACACACCAAACACAGCTGTGTGACTGCACAGATTGTTGATGCAGCACCTGACGCCCCAAATTCTTCCCACCGACAATTTTATTTATTTCTATTAATCCCACTTCCTCCGTCATCCTCATGTATTCTAGCATTTTATTTTTCACACCTACCCGTGGCACACGAACTTGTGATCCTTGACCTAACCGATCCCCATTCCTGCTCTCTTCCCTTATTCCAATACATGCATAATCCCACATTTCATCCATTCCTTCTCTCTCACGTTTCTGTACTTTTTTAATATATTTGTGCGTATTTTTACCCAGTTTCACTCATTTTTGCGTATTTTTAGGTGTTTATGCGTTTTGACGTATTTGTACGTATTTTTGAGTATGTGTGAGTGTTGTTGCATGTCTTTACGTACATTTTACGCATCTTTTCTGTTATTCATCTCCCTTCAAAGTACCTAACACCCTCCTTTGTCCATTTCCGGGCCTTTCCCGTTGTACCTACGCCATCCCTGCCACAGTGTATCCCTGCTCCTTCTTTCTGCACCAGAACAGAAAAGTATTCCTGTCCCTGGTTAAAACCCAGTCCCACAACTTGTTTCTAAAATGCTGCCTAAACCATACAATCTCACCCAATGGTCTAATCATAAAAATTCCTTTCTCTGGATCCCATTCCTTCTTTCACAGTGACCGTCACCTTTTCAGATTCCATCAGACCTGATCCTCAGGAACATGGTACTGCAAAAATACATTTCCACAGAACAGGTCTCCCAGAAGCATCTCCACTCCTCCACAAGATACTGCTAATGTGCAATCCCTGCTACATACATCATATCTCTGCAATTGAAGCCCTTGCTCTTCAGCATCTGCAGGAACTCTCCAGACATCTCTCCCATATGTTATCTAACCTGCCGAGATCATACTGCCGCCTCAGGGCACCACTATCCAATCTGTATCCTGTATGTAGTGTTACTCCTTGTCACTCCCCCATAGCACCTAGACCTTGCCTAGCTGGCCACATCCCCCAGAACTTCCTACCAACGTTCCACCAAATCCAGAGCTAAAACAATCCCATAGCACTGTTGTTAAGTTTTGCACCAAAATCCTCTGCCCCATAGAAGTTTCGATCCTATCCAAAGGTCTTACCTTTAGACCTACATCCAAATTAAATCGCACTGGGTTTGACAAAGACCTAATCCCCTTCTTCTGATCCCAGCAATGGAAACACTTCTTTGAAACCAAGACCTTCGAACAAATTCAACCTACTCCCAATTTTGAACCCTGCCTCTCCCAGTTCATACCAACAGCCCACCATGATCCCCCCTCCCCTTCCAGGAATTCATTTCCACCAACTTGTCCTCACCATCCTTCCGTAGGTTCCTACCCCAGAACACCAACCTTTCATCAGAAGAAAGGACAACCATACATAATGTCAAAACAAATCCTGTCCTAATCATTAGACCTGCAGACCAAGGTTCCACCGCTGTTGTTATGAATCATAGTGACTATTTGGCAGAAGGCCTCTGCCAATTTTCGGACTCCTCCACCTATAAACTCAACCACAGTGGTCCCATCCTTCCAATCAATGTTTAAAGCCTAAGGCCCTCCCCAGAACCTCTCCTGAATCTATTTCCCTTCTTACCCCTATTATACTCCAGATGCCCACCTTCTACCTGCTCTCCAAAATCCACAAACTCAACAAAGCTAGACACCCCAATATGGTTGGTTATTGTGGCCCCACCGAAAGAATTTTGGCCATCATTGACCAAACCTCCAATCAATTACCCATAATTTAATCTCCCACATCAAAGATATCAACAACCTTCTTCACCAACTCGCCACTGTCCCCATCCTTTTACCTTGTGGATCCGTACTTGTCACTGTTGAAGTCAGTTCGCTATACACCAACATCCCTCATGCTCATGGTTTTACTGCAACTGAACACTACCTTCCCCAACATCCTTCAGACTCCATACCCATTGCCTCATTTCTCATACATCTCACGAACTTTATCCTAATTCACAACTATTTCTCCTTTGACACGAAGATATACAAACAAATCTGCAACACAGACATGGGCACCCCTCTACGCCAGTCTGTTTATGAGCCATCAAGATGAGACCTTCCTTGCCTCCTAAAACGTCAACCCCTAGTCTGGTTCAGGTTCATTGATGATGCCTTCAAGATCTGGACTCTGGGGTAATACACCCTCCTCATTCCTTCACAACTACAACGTCTACTCTCCCAACTGCTTCAGCTGCTCCACCTCAACCCAGTGACCTTCTTGGACGTTTACCTCCTTCTCTCTGATGGCTACATCCACACCTTTGTCTACATTAAATCCACCAACTACCAACATTACTTGCATTTCGACAGCTGTAGTCCCTTTCAAACCAAAAAATCTGTTGCATACAGCCAGGCCACCTTGGGACAGCATAGCTGCAGAGTCAAGAACTCCCTTGCACAATATACTGAGGATTTCACCAACGCTTCACACCAACCCAAAGAACCAACTACAAAAGAGTACCCTGTTCGGCAACCTATACCACCTTGGGCTAGAACAACTGAACCATATTCTTTGTCAGGGCTTTGATTACCTATCATCATGCCCTGAAATGGAGGATAATTCCCATTCTCTTAACATCTCTCGCCCCACCAATACCCCGCTATCCCTTCACCTTCCCTGTCCTGTCCATATTGCTGCTTCTGTTCTATGTGACAGTTGCAAGAGATGGCGGTTATGTGAGCTTATATGAAAGTACGTGTGTGTGTTTCCTTTTCTGATGAAGATTTTGGCTGAAAGATAATGTCTAAGTGTCTTTTCGTTGTGCCTGTCCGCAACTCGCTGTGTCATCATAAATTGTGTGTAGCAATCTTTCTTTCCCTTACATACTTTTTGTTAGGCTATCGAGTAAATAAAGTAAAAAAAATTGTCATGATAAATTACCTTCAGCGTAGTGTTACGTAAATACAAACGATAAAAAATCCACAAACACTAAGTTATTGCAACAAGACAAAATCTGGGATGGACATAGTAGACAAAATGGTCAGGCAGTACTCAGGCAAGGCCTTCTCAGGAAGAGGGCAGTACACTCCTTCTACAATATTCCGAACCTAGCAGGAATAAATGCTTACTTAATATTCAGGGCTCTTTCTAGGAAGGATATCAAAAGAAAACATTGTATTCAGTAACTTGCAAAGAAACTACTGTCTGAGAACGTGGAGAGTAGCTGATTTCATAGTGCTTTGATTATGAAAAGAATGTAAATGAAAATGAAGATGAAATAGCACAGAAAATTGTAAATGTTAGTTCTTAAATTCTGCAAGTCTAACAAGATTATTTCCAAGTGCACAGTTTGTATGAAAATGATTTGTGGAAAATGAAAAAAGAAAACTGTACAAATTTGTCATTTTAAGTGGAAGTATAAACTACACAAAATTGCTCTAATCATGAATAATTCAATTTTCCTATGCATTTATAACTACGTTAACCCCCTCACTTGCTTACTTTTGTCTGGTTTTTATGGGTTTCAGAGATTTTTTTAACAACGGAAGTTGTTTGGGTTCTGTTACATTTTATTCACAATACAGTATCTTAAATGAAATATAAATCATGTAAGAAACGAAATATAATAATTGCTTGCAATTTTGGTATAACAATTCAAAGTGTTACAGATATACAGGGTGTCTCAAAATGAATATACGGGTTTTAAG
This sequence comes from Schistocerca nitens, assembly GCF_023898315.1. NCBI lineage: Eukaryota > Metazoa > Arthropoda > Insecta > Orthoptera > Acrididae > Schistocerca > Schistocerca nitens. The sequence goes on along the minus strand of NC_064621.1, from coordinate 442,996,934 downwards.
GTGTTGAAAGACATTCACCTTACAATTATAAATAATACACCAAATGAAAGAAAAACATTAACAGTTTTTCTAACAATTATTCAGTGTGAACACTGATCACACATTGAATCAATAGGCGAGTTGTTCTGAAACCTTGATCAATGTGTCAGTAGTAACTGTTGCAATAACACTGTCTCTAAAGTCAGATATATCGACTGGTATCTGAGGTACATACACATGATTGCGTCAGATCGTGTGTGAACGTGGCAGTCATGCATAAAATGCTGTGTCAACCGGACCCTTGTGCACAATCCACTGATGGCATACAACGTTGTTTAACCAGTCACGTACCGAGATATGCCAGTGAGGCAGGGAACCATTCTGCTCCCAAATAAAGATGTCTTGTTAAGCTTCTTCCTATTGAGGCACAGGCTATAGTTGTAGTACATCAAGATAAGAAACATCAGTCACAGTTGATTCACCACAAGAGAAAGGCCCATAAACTTACCGCAGGGGTATTTCTTGGGGCTAAGCGTGAAAGACTCGCACTCGTTCAACACGTTTTGCAGTCACTCTTTGTCATTCCATACTCTTCCCATTGCGCATAGGTATACAAACAAATCTGTTTGAGTTGCTCTTTCATTTGGTATATTCTTTACAATCTAAGTTGAACGTAATAAATGCTACAACGCCTTAAAACCAGTATGTTCATTTTGAAACACCCTGTATAGTAGGGACCAAAATGACCGCCCTGGGGGTTAGAGAGGGCTGGCAAAGGCTGGGCATCCTAGTGTTAAGCAGTCGCCCAAGCGGTTTCGTTACAAGAAACAGATTTCTACATTTGTAATAAAACAGTTATTAATCTTTCTGATCTGATTTCTTATTCGCTGCATAACAAACTTAAGTTGTATGGTGTAAGCAAACATGAGGATGAACATCTGAAAATGTGGTGACGAAGTTGTTTTCTACCCACCTGCACATATACCTAAGTCTTCTCCTACACCAATCTGAAAACCTGGGTCTACTAAACAGCACAAAAATGTTTTTGGTTTAGGTTCGTTTGAAAGGTCGCCACCCCTCCTCTTATTTCATGATTTTTGGGAAGGAAGTTCGCCAGCCAAATAATGTTTTTATTCTTAAATCTATGTAAACTTCGAGACTTTCTCTCCCCAGTATTTCTCGGGTTACTTTTCTAGCATCGCTAATTCTGCTACTTTTACTAAAAATTGTCGGTAAAGCTTAACCCCAGCAGAAGTTACTCAGCTCGAAATATGCTACAGAGCTCATTTAAAAAAAAGCTGAGAATTATTCCCATTTGTGAGAAAATGCTCTATTTTTATTCACAGATGCTCTTTGCATTGAGCAACGTCCCCCATTCTTTTACGCAAGTTGAAAACACTCCCAGGTGAAGTGTAATCACCGATTCGCTTCAGTCATGCGAATCTGAGAATATTCTCTGAAATTTCGAGCATAAAATACATTTCTGTTTTATTCATACGGCCCATAACCCTGTCATACAACTCACTTCACATTTAACTCTACACCAGCGAACCAAGGGTACCTATTACTTTGGTGAGTGTGGAAGTCGATATTTTTGTAAAGCTGCTATTTACTCATACTGAAACTTCTGAGAGGCCTAGGTTCGAATTTATTAAGGAGTTATTGTTATGTTGTGCAGTTAGAATGAAATGACTTTATGATTGTAAGGAATTATGGACTAAAGGGTTCGTTTTATGTCATGCTGGTACAATCAAATGAGTAAATTTACGTTTCACAGCACTTTGGACATGGAAGAAGCAGTTATCTACGCAGTACTTGCCACAACAGTGATCAGCCAGGAGTAGAAACTGGGTTCGACCCTGGTGGGGAAGAAGGGGTGAAGGCATGGACATACCTGGTGTAGATGTTTGAAACCGAAATTTGGTTGCTATAATTATAGGTCTGTTGTTTGAAACTGATAAACAATATTTTATTCAAAATAATCTCCATTGCTAGTTATACATTTCTCCCATCTCTCCAGCAGGCTATGAATGAAACGCCAAAAAAAGAGCTATTCCTTTGAAGCGAACCGGTCAGCAAGCCATTTTAGTACATTTTCATGCAAATTGAAGCGTTGTTCAGCGAGAACTTGTCCCAGTGACGCAAATAGATGATAATCGGACGGAGCCAAGTCTGGAGAATAAGCCACATCCATAGTATCAACTAACAGAACTCCTCGATCGTTTCCCTGACCCATTTTTTTGCTTGTGATTGAGCATTATCATGGTGCAATACGACTTTGTGTTGCCTTATTCCATATTCCGGCCGTTTTTCACGTAATGGCTGATTGAAATTTATCATTCGTTCTTGGTAGCGATCAGTGTTAACGGTTTCATCAGGCTTAAGCTGCTCATAATAGATGACACCCTTCTAATTCCCCGAAACACAGAGCATTGTCTTAAAAAAAATGGTTCAAATGGCTCTGAGCACTATGGGACTTAACAGCTGAGGTCATCAGTCCCCTAGAACTTAGAAATACTCAAACCTAATTAACCTAAGGACACCACACACATCCATGCCCAAGGCAGGATTCGAAACTGCCACCGTAGCGGTCGCGCGGTTCCAGACTGAAGTGCCTAGAACCGCTCGGGCAATGTTTATTCTCTGTCTATTCATAGCTTCTTAATATAACCTGTCGAGTTTCTGTATCAGTGGGCGATCAACTGTAAAAAGGCTTTTTAAGATGAAGATATCCATCATTAATTTCCATTGTAATGCACTGGGCCTTTCTGTGGCTTCCTCCAACATTGCATTGGTTGGAGTGGACCGCGTAACTCCTAGGCAAGTCCTGAAGCATCTAAACTGTAGTTCTTCTAGTTTCTGAATCGACTTTCTGTTGCCTCTAAGAACAACATACTTTCATAGTCGATTTTAGAGATTATTAGATCTCTGTATATTAATATCTGAAGCTGATAAACTGAAGTTTTTCTAGCTTCTAAACCGATTTTCTGTTGCCTCTATAGAACAACATGCTTTAGATCTTATTAGATCTCTGTATGTTAATAGTAGAATATTACAATCTGCTCTCCACCATACTCTTGTAACTAAGTGCATCGCATTGAGACAAGGCTAAATCTTCTTTGTGAGGTATGAAGTATGTCCTATCCATGATATGTGCAAATCCACTATAATTCCTAGGAATTCAGTTTGACCCTTCACTTGGAAAAATTGGTTATTTAATCTTATGTTTGTTAGTCCCTGAGGAATCATTCACCTACCAAAGTTAACCACAGTTGTCTTAATGGTTGAGAGCTACAAGTCCTTAGATGCCAACCAGGTTTCTAATTAGAATTTTGCTGTGCCCTTTACTCTACTCGTTTCTTCAAGGCTGGTTTCAGAACTATAGATCCATATATCATCAGAATATTGTACTACTTGAAAAGCCTTTGGCAGCCTGTTTCCCATGTTTGCTGTGTAAACTTTAAATAGAATAGGACTCGATATTGATCCCTGTCGAAGTCCAACAGTGATGTAACTTGTGCCTACACTTTTATTTGTTACTTGTAAGAAGATAATTCTTTGAATGAAAAATTTGCTTATACCATAATCAATTGTTTGGCAGTCTTATTTCTATCATTCTTTGCTATAATAAGGGTGTGATAACATTATCAAATGCCTTTACAATATCCACAATCATAGACGTAAGATATTACCTTTTCTCAAATCCACTTTATATGTCCAAAGTGAGTTGCGTCACATTATCCAATGCAGAGGGTTGTTTCTAAAAACTATGTTTATAATCTGGTAGTACATTATTAATTTCGAGCTACAATTCAGGACGATTTTTAACTAACTGTTCAAAGGTTTTCGCAACGCAAAATGGTAGTGGTGTCGGTCTTAGGAGGCGACAGACGTTGGATCCTTTCCAGATTCCAGAATTGGTGAATGATTGGCATAGTCCAATCTTCAGGAAATGATTTGTGTAACCATATTTCGATTGTATATATAAAACACCACCCTGTGGCAGATACATATAAATTCTGCAGCATTTCGTAATAGATATTGTCCACTCCTAATGCTGTGTTCGCTGAGTGGATTAAAGCAATTTACAGTTCTTCCTTTGTAAACAGCGAGCATAAGAAATGATGTGATAGATCTTCTAAACCACTCAAAGGTGCTGCTGGTACTGAGAGTCTCATTATTTTGTCTGGAAGTATGTCTGCAAGTCCGTCCTTTCTTATAACGTCGTGTGCAGGAAACATTATACCTGAACTAAGTTTGAACAATAACTCTGAGGATGCTGAGGCATTTACTTCATTTTGGTGGACGTCTTGTAGCAAACTTTCTTTATTGGATACTGCGATCGTGCATTCCTCTATAAAATTTGAAGTACTATCTTGTTTAATAAGCTGCTCGATGTTTTTCCTGATTTGTTGTAGTTGTATGTTTTCACCTCCCATTGATCTTATTTGCTCCATTGTACTCAATGTTAAGCTGACGATACTGTCTATTAGCCTGTGCTCATCTGTACTTTGCGTCTTAGCGATCTTTACTTTGTGATGTGAAGGTTCTTGCAGATTAGGAATTATTCGTTCTATTGGTCGCTGAGAAGGTATGTGACCTGAACAATATGCACTTCAGTTGCTCGTGCCATCTCATTGTAAAAGAGCCCACATTTGTTTTGACATTCCATCGATAAGTGAAATCGACTGCTCTTGGCTAATGTCCATTTTCTGATGTGCACCATCCTTTCTCCTTAATAGAGGAAAATCTTCAGTATTATTTATCTGGCTCTGCCTACCAGGTGTATTGTCTGGAAGATTCAGCCCTACTGAATTGTATACTGTAGTGGTGTAGCTACATGTTGCTTGCTTCGTTGTATATTGTTGTAGGTAGCTACTTCTTGTATTTGTTTCTTTCTGGTTATTCACGGCATATTCTATATTATGATGATATTCTTGGCATTAGATACATACAATGGATGCAGATGTGCAGATCTGTGATGTGTGATGTGTACAGCATTTTTCACATCTCGACTGTCCCCCAATTGCTACTGTGACCATACAGCACACCTCACGCCATGAATAGAAACAGTGAGGTTTGAACATCAATATGTTAATACACAAATTTGTTGCCGCCAGAGTATTTCAGTTCCATTTTGGATGACTCAAATACGAATGTTTTATTCCACCATTGAGCATATTTACATGCGACTGGTGTCATCAGTGTTAACACAATGAAAATAACAATAATAATAATAATATAAACTTCGACATGGCAAGTTTTATTAACTACAATGTAATAATCCAAGATGGATACAATACATATTTGTGAAAATGTCAATAACAACAAGAAATTTACTAACAGATTCAATACACAATAAATGAACTACATAGTTCAGTGAATGACAAATAAATAATCAAACAGATAATTAACAATAAGTACATGAAACAGTGATAAAATAGTTGCACAGTGTGGCATATGTATATGAGTAGTTTGTAGTTAATTTATAGTTCATTATAATAAGGAAAGTGGGTCATTCGTCACATACTCAAGGATCTCTTTAGCAGAGTAAATTACTTTACTTTTCATCCACCTCAAAAGACTAATTTGCAAACCTAGCATATGGCACATTAATTGTATGTCCACTTCCTATGTTAGGGCCATGAACTGTTCTCCTTAAGTCAAATTCACTCAGATTCTCTTTAACGAAGACAAGGCAGTTGTAAATATAAAGGCCAGGCACTGTCATTATATTTAGATTCTTAAAATAATCTTGACATGATTCATAAGGGCTAAGTCCTGTTATGCACCTTATGGCTTTCTTTTGCCATTTAAACACTAATTTTGAGCCTACTGAATTGCCCCCTAATAGTATTCCACAACTCAGATGCAAATCGAAGAATGCAAAATATGCATATCAAAGAAGTTCTTTATTGACACTTTTCCCCAGCTTGTACAACAGATATATGGCATATGCCAATTTTCCACATATCTTCCCTGTGTGGGACTCCCATCTGAGTTTTTGGCCTATACGAAATCCTAATAATTTTACTGTTTTGTTATCATGACTGGGAGCATTCAGATTGAAAACCTTCGAATCTTCATAGTTTTAAATTATTTACTAATAACATCCAAAGTAAATATGGCAGCCAGTGTCAAAGTACACCATGTATCTCCGCAAAAAAAGTAAATTTAGGTGAAAAAAAGAAAGTATGTGTGAATAGTAAGGACGAGATATCAAAGTTAAACGAAATGCAACAAGTTTACAATTCACAATCAGTGCCCTAAAACAGTATATTAAAAAACTTCAAATGGGAATAAGTGAGATGCTAATGAAACAGGAAGAATCGATCTTTACAGAACAGTGGAAAACAGTGATGGAAGAAGACAGCATTCAGGAAGTAAAATCCCAAAAAACAGTGAAACCGTATTGCAACAAAATAATGTGCGCATATCGAATGCAACAAATTATGGCCATCTAACAAAAATATGGTGCCAAACAATTATAAGTAAACCAAAAGGCATGTGCGCAAACAGTTATAGTGTGTTAGTGAATAATAATGGCCAAAAGCATGCAAACGAATTAAACTTGCCTCACAATAATCTCGAAGTGTCACATTCTCAAAGAAAACATGAACCTAATATCGTATGCGAAAACAGATTCATTTTGCCAGCAGAAACAACAAACGGACTAAGTGATGCAAATATTAAACGAAAAGTTTCAAAACCGAAAACAACAACCAACAGTCAACGTGTAAAACAACATGCTGGCATTATTTATCTGCTTGCTGATAGTCATGGAAAAGAATTGGCAGAAATTATTAATGGAGAAATAATAAATCGAAGTGTTGTTTTATTCATGAAGCCAGGTGCTCCACTACGAGACGTTACTCGATGCATTGACACATACATCAACCAAGGAAGTTGTAACTCCTGCATTATTTTAGCTGGAGCAAATGATGTCTACAAAAGCGAAGCAAAGTTTGCCTTGAGATCTTTAATGGAAGTATTGGAAAAGGTTACAGACATGAAAGTGTTCGTAACAAGCATACCTATGAGACATGACCTCATGAAAACATCGTGTGTGAACGCAGAAATTGAAGCAACTAACCGAAAGATGGAAAAAATTTGTAAGTTTTTCAGTATTGAAACATATACTAACGCAGACAGTCAAAAAAGGGAAGACTTCACTACCCATAGAATGCATAGAAATATGAAAGGCAAAGAAGCACTATGTGATGTAACACTGAAACAACTGAATCAAAAAAGCCTGGCTTAATGCGACCTACAGTTATAGCAGCAGAAACGGAATCGTCAGCTTCACTGAAGTACCAGATACTCCAATGATTCGAGACAAAGCTGAAGAAACAAGAAGAGGATCCCCAACAAGTTTAGCTACAGTGACCCGAGTTAAAACTTAAAAAATCACATGTGAAACGCCAATTCACTACGCATCAACCCGCACCACTCGTAACAGGAAAGAACCACAACGTTTTTTATGGTAAGTGGCTCCAGAGAAATGTCACATCAATCGTGTAAAACATCGCTCTGGAAAGAAAATTTCAACAGTAAAAGTGAAGGAGACAATTGGAGGGGAGATGTGTATAAATAATTTTAAGTCTTCATTCCTAATGCACTGGAACATAAACGGCCTAAATGCAATATATCCTCACGATAAAACCACAAAAATTGACGAGTTGCAAATTATTCTTCTACAAAGAAGAAATATCAAAGTCATTTGCCTAAACGAAAACTGTCTCACGAAAGATTCAATCACAGTTTCAAATAACTTTAGGATAACTAGTTGTTTTTGTAGGCAAAACAGTAATCGTGGAGCCTCCTATACATTGATTAACAATTCGTTGGAATTTAAGAAAGAGACGATTTGGAATTTCTAAATGAAGAGCTTGTATTTGAAAGTTGTTGTGTAGAGCTGTAACAACAAAATATCATCATCTCTATATACAGAATTCCAGGTAGTGATGTAAATACATTATTCTCAGATAAATTCCAGAGTCTCCTAAATAAACTCACTAAAGAAAATAGGAAAAAATTGTAATTACTGCCGATATTAACATAGATACAGCAAGCAAAACAAGCATGTCAACTATGTTTATTGCCATATTCAAGAATATGGCTTTAGACGAAATGAGCGAACAGCAACATGCATGGACAATATTTTAACAAATAATACATTTGAGGTCACTGCAAAATTCTCTTTAAACCTAGGTATCTCAGATCCCCCCCCCCCCCAAGTGAACCATGGATCTTGCCGTTGGTGGGGAAGCTTGCATGCCTCAGCGATACAGATAGCCATACCATAGCTGCAACCACAACAGAGGGGTATCTGTTGAGAGGCCAGACAAACGTGTGGTTCCTGAAGAGGGGCAGCACCCTTTTCAGTAGTTGCAGCGGCAACAGTCTGGATGATTGACTGATCTGGCCTTGTAACACTAACCAAAACAGCCTTGCTGTGCTGGTACTGCGAAAGGTTGAAAGCAAGGGGAAACTACAGCCATAATTTATCCCAGGGCATGCAGCTTTACTGTATGGCTAATGATGATGGCGTCCTGTTGGGTAAAATATTCCGGAGGTAAAATAGTCCCCCATTCGGATCTCTGGGCGGGGACTACCTTGGAGGACATCGTTATCAGGAGAAAGAAAACTGCCGTTCTACGGATCGGAGCGTGGAATGTCAGATCCCTTAATCGGGCAGGTAGGTTAGAAAATTTTAAAAAGCGAAATGGATAGGTTAAAGTTAGATATAGTGGGAATTAGTGAAGTTCGGTGGCAGGAGGAACAAGACTTTTGGTCAGGTGACTACAGGGTTATAAACACAAAGTCAAATAGGTGTAATGCAGGGGTAGGTTTAATAATGAATAGGAAAATAGGAATGCGGGTAAGCTACTTCAAACTGCATAGTGAACGAATTATTGTGGCCAAGATAGACACGAAGCCCACGCCTACTACAGTAGTGCAAGTTTATATGCCAACTAGCTCTGCAGATGATGAAGAAATCGATGAAATGTATGACAAAATAAAAGAAATTATTCAGATAGTGAAGGGAGACGAAAATTTAATAGTCATGGGTGACTAGAATTCGGTAGTAGCAAAAGGGACGGAAGGAAACATAGTAGGTAGATATGGATTGGGAATAAGAAATGAAAGAGGAAGCTGCCTGGTAGAATTTTGCACAGAGAACAACTTAATCACAGCTAACACTTGGTTCAAGGATCATAAAAGAAGGTTGTATTCATGGAAGAACCCTGGAGATACTGACAGATTTAAGATAGATTATATAACGGTAAGACAGAGATTTAGGAACCAGGTTTTAAATTGTAAGACATTTCCAGGGGCAGATGTGGACTCTGACCACAATCTATTGGATATGAACTGTAGATTAAAACTGAAGAAACTGCAAAAAGGTGGGAATTTAAGGAGATGGGACCTGTATAAACTGAAAGAACCAGAGGTTGTACAGAGTTTCAGGGAGAGCGTAAGGGAACGAATGGCAGGATTGGGGGAAAGAAATACAGTAGAAGAAGAATGGGTAGCTTTGAGGGATGAAGTAGTGAAGGCAGCAGAGGATCAAGTAGGTAAAAAGACGAAGGCTAGTAGAAATCCTTGGATAACAGAAGAAATATTGAATTTAATTGATGAAAGGAAAAAATATAAAAATGCAGTAAATGAAGCATGCAAAAAGGAACACATACGTCTCAAAAATGAGATCGACAGGAAGTGCAAAATGGCTAAGCAGGGATGGCTAGAGGATAAATGTAAGGATGTAGAGGTTTATCTCACTAGGGGAAAGATAGATACTGCCAACAGGAAAATTAAAGGGACCTGTGGAGAAAAGAGAACCACTTGTATGAATATCAAGAGCTCAGATGGAAACCCAGTTCTAAGCAAAGAAGGGAAAGCAGAAAGGTGGAAGGAGTATATAGAGGGTCTATACAAGGGCGATGTACTTGAGGACAACATTATGGAAATGGAAGAGGATGTAGATGAAGATGAAATGGGAGATACGATACTGTGTGAAGAGTTTGACAGAGCACTAAAAGACCTGAATTGAAACGAGGCCCCGGGAGTAGACAACATTCCATTAGAACTACTGACAGCCTTGGGAGAGCCAATCCTGACAAAACTCTACCGTCTGGTGAGCAAGATGTATGAGACAGGCGAAATACCCTCAGACTTCAAGAAGAATATAATAATTCCAATCCCAAAGATTAAGAAAAGGCAAACCTACGTTTCTAGCATTTGTAGACTTAGAGAAAGCTTTTGACAATGTTGACTGGAATACTCTCTTTCAAATTCTGATGGTGGCAGGGGTAAAATATAGGGAACGAAAGGCTATTTACAATTTGTATAGAAACCAAATGGCAGTTATAAGAGTTGAGGGGCATGAAAGGGAAGCAGTGGTTGGGAAGGGAGTGAGACAGGGTTGTAGCCTCTCCCCGATGTTATTCAATCTGTATATTGAGCAAGCAGTGAAGGAAACGAAAGAAAAATTCGGAGTAGGTATTAAAATCCATGGAGAAGAAATAAAAACTTTGAGGTTCGCCGATGACTTTGTAATTCTGTCAGAGAAAGCAAAGGACTTGAAAGAATAGTTGAACGGAATGGATAGTGTCTTGAAAGGAGGATATAAGATGAACATCAACAAAAGCAAAACGAGGATAATGGAATGTAGTCGAATTAAGTCAGGTGATCCTGAGGGTATTAGATTAGGAAATGAGACACTTAAAGTAGTAAAGGAGTTCTGCTATTTGGGGAGCAAAATAACTGATGATGGTCGAAGTAGAGAAAGCGTTTCTGAAGAAGAGAAATTTGTTAACATCGAGTATAGATTTAAGTGTCAGGAAGTCGTTTCTGATAGTATTTGTATGGAGTGTAGCCATGTATGGAAGTGAAACATGGACGATAAATAGTTTAGACAAGAAGAGAATAGAAGCTTTCGAAATGTGATGCTACAGAAGAATGCTGAAGATTAGATGGATAGACCACGTAACTAATGAGTTTGTGGCACAACTTGACTAGAAGAAGGGATCGGTTGGTAGGACATGTTCTGAGGCATCAAGGGATCACCAGTTTAGTATTGGAGCGCAGCGTGGAGGGTAAAAATCGTAGAGGGAGACCAAGAGATGAATACACCAAGCAGATTCAGAGGGATGTAGGTTGCAGTAGTTACTGGGAGATGAAGCTTGCACAGGATAGAGTAGCATGGAGAGCTGCATCAAACCAGTCTCAGGACTGAAGACCACAACAACAACAACATCTCAGATCACTCTGCTCTGCTTATAGAATTAAACTTACGAAAAATAAATATTAAAAAATGGGAAATGATTCATTAAAAGATTGTTCTGTTATAGATTAAATGAGGTAGACTGGTCATTACAACAAGGAAAATCCTTACCAGAATATTTTGATAAGTTTTAAACAGCTTTTTACATGTCTTCAATGAAACATTTCCACCCATAGCTTGCCCAAGAAGGGCAACAAATAAACTAAAATGGATTATCACTGGCATAAAAATATCTAGCAATAGAAAGAGAGAGCTACAAGCTGAGCTGAAATCAAATAAGAGTCCTGAGTTCATAAACTATGTTAAAGCGTACAAAAAACTATTTAAGAAGGTTGCAAAAGCAGCAGAGGAAATGGAAAACACTAAATTCATTAAAAATACGCAAATAAATCCAAGGCAGTATGTGCAGTAGTCAAATCTGAACTTGGAATCAAACCTTGCAACCAGGAACTCTCTAAAATAAAGGTACAAGACAAAATAATTGTACATCCTGCTCAGATATCAGAAAATGGAACAAAATCTGATGTTGATGTAGACTCTTGTCAAGATACGGTACATTTGTTTGACTCAAGCCAGAGCAAGAATGAGAGCCTAATTAAATTTAACAGTGTAATAGTAAAAGATGTAGAAAAACTATACTAAACCTAAAAAATAAAAATTTTGTGGGATGGGATGAAATACGTGCCAAAGTTATTAAAGCAGCAACAAATATAATAGCATACCCACTACACAAAATAATTAATCAATCACTTGAAGATGGGTACTTCCCAGAATTTCTAAAATATGCAGAAGTCAAACCAGTGGTTAAGAAAGGCTCCAAAGATGATATGGGAAATTACCATCCAATTTCCTTTCTTCCTGTGTTTTCTAAGATACTCGAAATGGTTGTTGCAATTCAAATTCAAATTTTCTGCAACAAATACAATCTAATCTCAAAAACTCAATTTGGATTCCAGAAAGGCAAAAGTATAATTCTTGCAATCAATGAATCTGTGACTAAAGTTAGTTCCACTTTGAACAAGTCACAAAGAGCTGTAGGAATCTTCTGTGATTTATCCAAAGCATTCGACTGCGTGAATCACTCCTTACTATTATATAAAATGAAAAAAATATGGAATTACAGTGGTGTACGTCGTATCTAACGGAGAGAAAGCAAAGGGTTGTCATAACATCAAGTAAAGGGAAATATTCCTCGAAGTGGACAACCATCTCACAGGGAGTACCACAAGGTTCCAGGCCCAATCCTCTTTCTTTTTTATGTAAATGACTTACCCATACATATAAATTATCATTCATTTTTATTTGCTGATGACACATCAGTACGGGTAGAAAATAAAAATACAGAAGAAATTCCTGAAAATGTCATAGAAATTCTAGAAAACCTAGACGTTTGGTTGCATCTATGGACTAATGCTAAACATTTCAAAAACAAAGCTGATGCAATTTAAGATTAAACAGTCTCGAATAAGTAATATTCACATAATGCACAAAAGCCAGCAGCTAAATGGAGCAGAGCATGTTAAATTCTTAGGAATGCAATTGGACAGAAACCAATCACGGTCCTCACACAAAGACTGTCTAAAAAATAAAGTAAATAGCCAATGTCACTAGTGTAGACACAAAAGAAGCAGTCTATCATAGTTACTTTGAGTCAGTAGTGATATACGGTATTGTCTTCTGGGGGAATGCTAGCAACATGAGAAAAATATTAACTTTGCAGAAAAAAATTTGCAGAAACATATGCCGTGCAAAGCCAAGAGAATCTTGTAGGCAATTATTAAGAGATCTTAAGATACTAAGCGTTCGTTCCATCATTGAATCTGTATGAAATAATTCTTTTCACAAGTAATAACCCTAACCTCTTTTTGTCAAATAATTTTCAGTATAGCTACAACGCTAGAAACAAAGAAAGGTTAATGCTGCGCGTACAGGCTTAATCTTTTTGAACTGCCTCCACAATATATGGGAATGAATGTATACAATAAATAACCTTGTAATAAAGTGAAAGACACAAATTTTAGAAAGGTCCCAACTGAGGCAGGCCGGCCGAAGTGGCCGTGCGGTTAAAGGCGCTGCAGTCTGGAACCGCAAGACCGCTACGGTCGCAGGTTCGAATCCTGCCTCGGGCATGGATGTTTGTGATGTCCTTAGGTTAGTTAGGTTTAACTAGTTCTAAGTTCTAGGGGACTAATGACCTCAGCAGTTGAGTCCCATAGTGCTCAGAGCCAGCCAACTGAGGCAGTAAAAAGTGAATTGTATAGCACCCTGGTGCAAAAATGTTATTACTCAGCCTGCATCTCGTGGTCGTGCGGTAGCGTTCTCGCTTCCCACGCCCGGGTTCCCGGGTTCGATTCCCGGCGGGGTCAGGGATTTTCTCTGCCTCGTGATGGCTGGGTGTTGTGTGCTGTCCTTAGGTTAGTTAGGCTTAAGTAGTTCTAAGTTCTAGGGGACTTATGACCACAGCAGTTGAGTCCCATAGTGCTCAGAGCCATTTGAACCATTTGTTATTAATCTGTTGATGAATTTTTTAATTATCTGCCCATCTGAGTAGGATAAAAATAATAATAATAAATAATATTCCGATTTTACTGTGATTATATAAAAAAATATTGTATCCCATGTATAATTTATCATAGTTATAAGCTGACGAGTCTCCTGTTCATAAAATCAATGATTTAACTTGTACGTTATGAGACAATAAAATTTTGATTCTGATTCCAATATTACCTCTGTACTTATTGAACAGTGAATGTCCTGATTATTGTTTGTTCACAAAGAGTGTGGAAATATACATATCCAATATTTTTTTTTTTTTGAAAAATTTTTCCTGTGATAACTCGTTTGCCGTCTCACTTTTTGCAGGCTCTATTATTGCACGGTTCTTGCCAACAGAAGACAGTAGAAAGGTTCCTCTCTCTCCCCTGCGGATAAACCGTCTGCTAAAATCGTGACCTAACCCGTACTGCCGCTAGGTAGTGTGACTAGACTCTAGCGACAGCGAAACACGGGAAGTGACGTAGTTCACAGACGTTACCACACCCAGTAGTCCAGTAGTAAGCCTTGCGATTATTATCTTTGAAGATGCACTTTTTGGCGGGCAGAAAAGTGTGTTATTGTTTCGACGAGGTGGTACATGCTGCGCCGAACTGTCGTATAACTCAGCAGTAGGGTTTGTGCCATTGTGATTTCTAAGAGACGAAAAGTGGAACGCAAAATTGTTGACGAGAAAACAGGAAAAGTGATATACATTCGCATTCTGGGAGGCAAATAAGCTGATCGTTTAAAATGATTGCGGTTAGAATATCGTATTTTCCCACAGAATATGAATGTATAGGAATACTGTGACGTATGTACTGAAGTATATAGCGATGAAACTCGTTAAAAACAGGAAGAGAAATGCAGCAAAACTGGAGATACCGTGGGAAACTTCTATTTGCAAAACAAGATGCTGAAATAGCAGGTAAGGATTCATATGAATGTCTCGCCTGACAGAAAATTCGTAAAGCAAATCAGTGTCTAGTAAATTAACTGTTTATTATTAATCATAAGTTCCATTAGGGAGTAAATGGTTTAGGATGTAAGTATTATTATTCCAATGTTAGAATGTACAATTTTTAGATCTTAGCTGCGCTGCTTAGAAAATGCTGTAGGACAGATTGTGGGCCAGTACAGTGAGAAAGATTTCCTTAGTACAAAGCAGGCAGTACTGGCCTTTTTGGGCTGTACCAAAAGATTGAAATTCTGAATAAATGTTCCAACAGTAATTAAGTTTCATTCTGATAATTTAGTCCTGTTTTCTTGCCAACTGGCAGTCATTGCCTCATCACTATTTCCTGGCTGAGACTAACGTGAGGTTATTTGCACAAGGTCCGGTACTGATGCTAAACCCATCTGCATTGACCCGTGATGTCATTGTAAGCCTTGATGTTTTTGAGTTTGTAGATTGTGTGTTGTAGTATTTGGTGGCACTCTCTTGTACTGGATGTCTGTTATTGAGTTGTTTGACATGAATTGAATGTTTCAGGTTGCTATTGAAAGAATTTGTGCAGGCTTTCTGGTGAGTTACTTTGAATTTGCATGTTTTGCCTGATGGATTCATTTTTATGTTTGGAAATATTAGTGCCTTGGGGTTGTTGTGGTCAGAGATGTAATGTTTTTCTCTTTTCTTCAGTTGTGAAGAAGATACAGATATTTATGAGTAGCTCATTGCTTGTTGCATTAGGTGGAGTTGTTTGTGTGCATTGAAATTGGTGGTGAAAGTTTTCATGAATATTCGGGATTTCTGTGTTAGTGTTCAGTAATTATTGGATTGTTATGGGTAGGTATCATGGATATTGATATACCATTGTTGGTTAGGATACATTTCTAATATTAGTCATGTGAGCATGATTTGGTTTGTTATACGGAGAACTTTGATTTAGATAGAGTAAGTGTGGCATCTAGGGCTTTGTTGGAGCTATGTAGGTCAAGTGAAAATTGTGTTGAGTTTTTGAGGTCTGTGTGGGTTACTGGTATTGAGGTCTTCATTTGAGATATATGGATCACGTGAAATTTACAACACTGGTTTTCATTTTTGTAATTTTTTTGTGTTAAATTTTGAGGATTTCATGTTCTTGATTTTTGGGTGAATATTTGTTTTGCAATGATGTCACTATTGCCAGTGAGTGGAAGAAACCACTATTCTTTTGAAATTTTGATTATTTATTTATGTAACACCACATCAGTAAATGTATATATTGTGAAGGTGCTGTGAGGATGCTTAATGCCTTGAAGATGCACCTACATTAGCATCACTATCTCCAGCCTCCAACTTTCAATGTGATGCAATATGTGATCAGATTAGCTGAATATGTGCTTCAGCTTTTGACAACTTGATATTTGTTCAAATGCTGGAGTTTTTACTCATAGGTACTTCATTTGAGGTTGATTTGAATCTCATTGGCGACGGAGTGGTGTGCTCTACATGCAAAATTCATGTTACTAATCAGTACATAGGCATACTTAGTTCTTTTCTAATTTGACATGCAGTGATGATATTCTACTTATGTTTGTTCTTTTCATTACTGCCAGGTTCTATCATAAAGCATTCACTAATTCATTCAGTATATCTTTTATTTTTTTCAGAAACACATTGCAAATCCAGTACCACACCAGAACTACAGGATTGTACAACCAAACGCCACCTGCCACCACCCTATATTTTCTGGCATGGTTACTAAGGATAGGGCATGACAAATACCCAAGATCATTATTTTATATTTTACCATCTGTGCCAGATTAACATGCCTGGTAATATATTAATGTTATGGCACTGTCAATAGCAGTATCATAGATCCAATTAAAGAGAATGAAATGGTTTACATTCCACTGTGAAAACCCACTGTCATAAAATGTTTATTGAAGTGGATAACACTTGTATCTCTTGTGTTGGAGTTACTGTTGCAATGAATGTGATTTTTTAGTATGACATATTAAAAACAAATGCAGTAAAATAAATTTGTTTATTGCAAAAGGAGTTATGTCTCTTACATATGTTTTATCATCTCATTTTATATGTGTGTTGTTCACAATCCCTGCTCCCATCCCCACCCAGAAAAAGTAGTTACAGAATCATTGATTAATGTTAAATAGTGTGTTTGTTTGTTTGTTGGAAGGGGAGGGGGTGCATGCACTTTTGACAAGAGTTTATTGATCCATCCACTAATAATTATAGGTCCAAGGATAATACTTTTTAACTGAGTTGCTTACATTTCATCAAAAGTAAAGCTGTGAAAGTATGAAATTAAAATATTTTGTGATTGGCTCTGCATGGAATGTTGAATGTTTTGTTATAATATATTCAATTATCAAATTTTATTTGCTTACTGTGAACTGTTAGACATCAGCAGTATTAGGTATAAATGTGATACCTATTAGCGACATATGAATATTTCTGCTCAGCTGCAACTTGTACCTACATTTCTCTCGTGTTGCGAGGAAATATCCCATGAAGTTCTGGGTTTGCAGTCAGATGTTACTGATTCAGTCTCTTGACTGCCATTTATCTGCTTTCCTTTCCAGTTTTTCTTCAGCTGGCACATGTGGCACAGCTGTTTCTGCCAGAATGATGGATTTTAATTTCCTTTCAATGCAAATGAAGGTGGAAAAAATACTGCTTCAGTCAAACAAGGAAAAAAAATATGGGAATATTGTGTAACTGTTTGATTTGGACATAAACCTACAAGAATGAAGTCACTCCTTTTGTCTTGGATAAATACAGTTTAAAATAATATATGATACGGCTATGTTACTTACCTGGTTTATGCTACAGGAGCAAAGAATGTGAGAATTTCTGGTCTTCTGATGCAATAAATCCATCATTTTTAGGATGACCTGGGCAATAATTTACTTATTTCTGCAAACATGTTTGGGAAAAATTACTTCTTAATAGAGACTCTGCTTCTGTGTATTTAACAAGATAATATTAATGACAAAATTTCTGTGATTGAAATGGAAATGTCTAGTTGAGGGCACTGATTTGATTGTGTAACTTAAGCTATAGCTATTGTAAATGTAAATGATGTGGTTGAGAGATGGTTATGACAGTTCACTGTTGAGTGCCATGTCTAAGACTTTTGTGAGGAGATTTGTGGGGGGAGCCTGTGAAAGTTTAGACTGTCATCTCATATCCGTAACTGAGTAGGCTGGTGACAAAACAAAAAGATAGCACTGCTGTAATTTATTTGTTGTAGTCAACATGATGCTGCCACAGGGTTTCAATGTCTGCCTGACGTCTCTCCTGCTATGCAGTGCTGTGATGGAGACCACAGCAACAAATAAATTACAGCAGTGCTGGGAGAGTGGTGTGCTGACCACATGCCCTCTGTATCCACACCTGGTGATGCCTAAGGGCTGAGGATGACATGGTAGCCAGTCAGTACCATTGGCCCTTCATGGGCTGTTCGGATGGTGTTTTTTTTATGCTTTCTTTTACATGCTGGAGCCATGTTATAAATGGGTCTACATCCACTGGCTATTATGTCAAATGTTTGTTGATAGTAAATATTGGAATTGAGAATAGTTAATTGTAAATAATAATGATACAGATGTATGTTTGATACCCTTTAGAAGCAATCCTGAAAATTTGTACTGATGCACAAATCCAAGAGGATATTACACTTAAAAGCATCGACTGTAACTGTAATTAATTTACTCAGGAAACTTGGGTGCATTTTGATATAATACACAGCTTCCATTACATTTTGTTGTAAGGCGCAACTTGCATCCATTTGAACCTGCTTACAGTACTAAAACCTAGGTGCGCCTCTGTAATTTTTACCCCACCCACTTACCTCGACGATTCCTTGATGCCTTGAGATGTGTCCTAACAGTCAGTCCCATTTTTTAGTTGTGATATTAATTTCTCTTCTTACCATATTTATTCAGTACCACCTATTTAGTTAACCGGTATACCCATATAATCTTCACCATTTTTCTGTAACACTACATTTCAGATGCTATTTTCTTACGCAAATTAATTTTCAGGTTGGGTAAACACCTACTTTATCTCCCTCAATGAGCACTGACATAACAAGATTGAATAGGCATTTTGTTGTGATGACTGATCTCTAGTGTAATCAGAGGATTAGGTTAAGGTGGCTAGGTGACAGTTTGGTTGCGTGTGGCCAAGATGAAAGGGGAAGCAGAGTGTTAAAAGTAAAGTATTGTTCCATACTCGTGCAGACAGTACTGTATGGGTGGGTACAGTGGAAGTGGTGGGGGTTTCACCGTGTGCAAGCACTATCTGGTAGGGGGGATTCAGTTCAACGAATGAGGCCTACTCAAAAGCAGAACTCCTAAGCTACAGTTAGCGAGTCTGCAAAAGATCATATGGACAGCTCATCCCAGTGTGACTAGTAATATAATTGAGTGGTGGGCCTAATAAGAAAATCACCCCATTAACAAATAATGCAACTGCTGATAGTGGACCAAGCACACTGCTCAGCATATTACTGCAGACTAAGATGGTCACTCCTTTGTAACAAAAAGGTACACATACCTTGGGGCTGTGTGGGTGCCAAGTTATTTGGAGCTAGATGTAAAATATTGATTTGTAGAGTAGCACGATGTCTATGTTCATGCCATATTTAGTGCACTTTTTGCTATAAAAACAAACTGCAAGGTAAATTCAGAAAGCACATATGGGATAATAAACAAGTATCTCATGAGTGCATGACATATATTGTCCGTAATCTAAAAAAATGCAGTTGGGGAATGCCATACTGTCTTTTAACCACATACAATACATAGTTATAGTTTATTTCATGATAAACAGTTGATAAGATCTAACTGGTATTATTATACGACTTCAGTATATCACTGTGTGCTTACATTCCATGCAATGACTGAAATTTAAGTATTACATTATTTGGTCATCTTTACATACAGGGTGGTCCATCTGAAGTTTCAGATGAGAATATCTCGAAAACTATACATCGTGTGAAAATAGTGGATAAGACAAGTACGTAAGCTCAAAGGGGGACATCAAATGATACTACATGTGACCCCCAGCCCTGACCCATAGGGTGGGGCGGGAGGGCAACTTTTAAATCTTAAATGGAAACCCCCATTTTTTATTGCAGATTCAGGTTCTCCATAAAAAAAGTAATCAACTTTTGTCTATTTAAACCATTGACAGATGGCGATGAAATCGAGAAAAATTTAAATTGTGGAAGAACTCTGATTTATTTAGAATGATCCAAGGACTCATCAAATCGATACAAAATGTGCACAAATTCTTTCATTACGCCAAATTAAGCTATTTTTTAAAAATATATCCTACCCACCACAGGTTTTGATGGAGGGAGGTGGAATGGTGTTAAAATCTTGTTAGGGAACTCTTCACAATTGCATAGACTTTGAACTATGGCTCAGCATAAAGGTCGGTGCAATGCAATCACACTTCACTTTCAGATTGTGAACCATAAACATCAACTGACGAAAGTAAATTATTCTTTGGCGAAACATGGCTCACTATCCTCCTACAGAAGTTGTTGATATTATGTTAATTTTAGGTGAATGCCTTAACAATTACGCTGTAGCTGCGCAGTTGTATGCGGGTCGTTTCCCAAACAGACGACATCCAAGCAAAAACATTATTCGAAATTGCATTCAACGAGCTCGAAATGGATGCATGCACCATCCACCTCGTCATCTCGAATACAATGAAAATGACGCTCATACCCTTACCATTCTCGCCTGTGTTCAACTGGATCCCGAAATGAGTAGTTCTGCGATTCAGAGACAAACTGCAATACTGAAATCAACTGTTTTGAGGATTCTGAAGGCATATAAATATGTATCATATCACACTGACACAGGCATTAATGCTAGAAGATATGCAAATACACATGCATTTCTGCCAATGGGCCTTGGAAATAAGAGGTGACAATGATTTTTTTTACATACGTTAATGTTCACTGATGAAGCCACATTCAAAAACAATGGCAAACTAAATCGTCATGATTGTCATTATTGGTTCCCTGTCAATCCACACTAGCACAGACCCATTGACAATCAACACAAATGGTCGTTAATGGCCTGGTGTGGAATGTTAAACGGTTACTTGATAGGACCATATTTTTTTGACTGAATTGTAACTGGGGAATCTTATTTACAACTTCTCCACAATGAATTGTTGGAGTTAATGGAAGATGTTGATTTAGAAACTGGACAATGAATGTGGTTCCAACAGGACGGAGCACCTCCTCATTATGCTAAAACTGTGGGAACGTTTTAAATTTACGGTACCCTGGTCAGTGGATGGACGAGGTGGACCAATTCAGTGGCCTCCACGTTCACCAAACCTAACACCTGATTTTTTCTTGTGGGGTTGTTTAAAAAATATTGTTTGACAGACAGCCCACAACGCGAAACAATATGCATTCGAAGACTGTGTGCAGCCATACCATGGGATGTGCTGCTCAAAACTGTGGACAACTTTCGCAGAAGATTGACTTTACGCATTGAAGCAAATATATGAGAGGAAAGGGGACTCATACTAATGAAACACCCCATGGGAACATCATTCTACTACGTCCATGTCGTCGTTCCTGGGTAACACTAAAAGTAGGATACAGTACATTTTGTGCAAAAATAGCTTAATTTGGCATAACAAAAGAATTGGTGCACATTTTGTATTGATTTGATGGTCTTTCTCGGACCATTCTAAATAAATCAGAGTTCTTCCCCAATTTTACTTTTTTCTCGATTTCAACACAATCTATCAATGGTTTAAAAAAATGTATCAGACAAAACCTGATTACTTTTTTATGGAGAATCCGAATCTGCAACGAAAAATGGGCGTTTCCATTTAAGATTTAAAAGCTGCCTCCCGCCCCATCCAAGGAGGCGAGGTCTGGAGGTCATGTGCAGTATCATTTGATGCCCCCTTTGAGCTTACAAACTTGTCTTACCCACTATTTTTACCCGATTTATAGTTTTCGAGATAATCTCATCCGAAACTTCAGATGGACCACCCTGTATATCTCCTTATAACAGAAGACTATGTATAAAGTGAAGACAATGATGTGCTGCTGTCTAAGAATCCACCTTTAACCCTTTGTGGTGATGACTCATGATTATTCTTTTATATAAATGTTGAGTCATTAAAAAATAAAATTGGTAATCTTAGTATTCTGTTAGGTATAAACAAGAAGACTACATTATGTGTTAATAAACACTGGCTCAGTGAAGATAAGCTACAACTGTTCATATCATGGGGGATGGTCCTGGCATACTGTGGCAGATCGAGCTGACATCTGCCACCAGCTTTAATTGCACTCAACTACTACCAATAATTTTTTCCTCTCATTTCTGTCTCTGGGCATTTTTTGGTTCTGATTTTCAGTAATATTTGTATGCGATATAGGCATAAATCTGCCTATTTGTTATTTAGGTTACAGTTTTAGTCTCAGTATCTGACAGCAAAAATACAGTTAGTTTTGTTTAAAACCATATTAATTAAAAGTTATGTCTGATTAAAAATTTTACTACAGTAAATACAGTGAAAATATTTTCAGCTAATCAATAGATTTGGTAAGGATGATACCACTCATTTAAAAGACTAGCATTCCAACTTTTCATTAACATAGTTAAAATTTTGTAGAAAAAATTAACTTACAAGATAATTATAATTAAAGTTCAGAAGTAGACCCATTTTACATTGTAGATTTTGACTCTGTGCTTATTAGATTTCATCTTTGACTGCTGTACTTCCGTTACTCAATTTTTTTTTTTTTTTTGCATAAGGTGGCTTACTTCATTAACTGATTGAGCCATTAGTTATGAATACTGCGTGATCTCCGATGATGTTCAGTATTGTACTTGTACCCAAAAAAGGATTAGTGCCAATGTAGATGCATAAAATGATTCCATACACTTTTTACTAACCAAATTATTATTAATAATTATAGCATATCCTCATTAGTAATTTTTTTTCATATGATGTTAAGACATTGGTCATCATCCAACAGTAAGACCTTGAAGACAATATATGAAAAAGTGAAACCAAAATTGTGGTGGTGTGTACATTTTTAGAGCAAACACCATCCTGAAATCATTAACATTTTCAGCCTTTATGACTTCAGACTGATGTGCTACCGAAGAGGTATCATAGAAAAGACTACATAAATCAAGTTGGTGGGCTTGCAGTACTTGTGCATTACTTTGGCCTTAGTGTGGGTGATACAAGCCTAGAAAATTCAATGAAAGCAGATGTACTGTTACAGCTCATGTTAAAAATCAAAACTATATTTTTGTACTGTATGTCAGACACTAATATTGAAGCATTTGGGCAGACCTTGGAGAAAATTGACTTATTTTTTGCAAAATGGTATAAGGAAAGGGTATATATTCTTGGAGACATAAATACTGATTTAAGACTAAGGCAACCACACAATTTAGTTTTCTTAAAATGCTAAGATTGGATGACTTCTATTGCATTAATGATAGTTCATAACAATTTTTATGTCATCATCAGGGTTCATTAATGATACTTCAGACAACGACAGGTTTTCAACTACCTCCCATCGTGTCCTGAACTGAAAAATATCCCCCCCCCCCCCACACACACACATATACATAGAGGTAATCCGCTACCTACCCAACTCGTGCGATATCCTTGTCTGCCCCTATTCCACCCCTGCTCCAAACCAATTGTTCCATGGGGCTTATTCTGTAATAGATGCAAAACCTGACCCATACTACAATGTGCTCCAGTCCTGTCCCAGGCATCTCCCATCCCATCAAAGGCAGGGACAAATGTGAAAGCAGTCATGTGATCTACCAAGTTATTTGCAGCCACTTTCTGTCATTCTATATGGTTATGACCACTGCCAAGTTGTGTGTCCACATGAATGGCCAGTGCCAAACCAGCCGAAAGACAGCTGGATCACCCATTTGCTGAGCATGCCACCCAACATGATATGCTCGAATTCAATGACTGCTTCACTGACTGGATTCTTTCCACCCACACCACCGCCCTGATATCAACCTCCCCTGCTCCCACTCTAGCTCTACACAACCTTC
Source organism: Schistocerca nitens (assembly GCF_023898315.1). Taxonomy (NCBI): domain Eukaryota; kingdom Metazoa; phylum Arthropoda; class Insecta; order Orthoptera; family Acrididae; genus Schistocerca; species Schistocerca nitens. The sequence continues at coordinate 442,973,101 of NC_064621.1, read as the reverse complement.
TACCCCACCGGCACATTCGCAGAATCCTTTTCCCTTCTCTACTTTACTCCACTTCCCCCACAGCCCCAGCATAGCCTGCAGATGCTGCAACTAGCAGCTCACTGTCCTGTCTCTACTATGTCCCAGCATGCGGCCAATCACTCACTCACTCTCACTCTCTCTCTCTTGCCTGCTCAGTTTCCTTTTTCCATTTTCTAGATTTTCCAATGAGTTTAAAATATTGTTGTTCACATTTCACAAGTGGGATTTCAAAATGTTTACACAAACAATTTTTGTCAGTTCCACATGAGTACATAAAATTCACATAATTTGTTTTTCATTGTAAGTGTCAATCACTCATAGTGATATCTGAAACTGAAATCACGATTTAATCTAATATTTCAGTGATGGGCATGACATCATTGATTTAAACTTGATATTACTTCACATTTCTTAGTGCCAAAACACACAATGATGAAGATTAACTTCTGCTATCAATTATTTTTATAGTTCAAATAAACCAACTCAGCTACTACATTTGATGAAGTCTAACCAGTGGCAGGTTCTTTCTATGGTGAAGTCGTCATCAAAGTCTACAAAAAAGTAAATCTTCAGAAAAAAGCATTTGAAAGAACTTTGTCACTGAAGCTTTACTAACACTTTAACACAGAGAAGTTATGTGGATGATTACAGACACATTTTCCAAACAAGTTCATTAAATAATCACATTGAGTGACTGTAACAGTAAGATCTGCTCATATTAGTGACTTTGACATTGAAATGTGGAATGGATGAGTACACTCTATGAATTTATACATTGAGATATTAAGATGAAAATAGCCAATCGTGACTCTGCCATGGAGATGTTACTGGAACGATTACTAGGACCTAAATTCCTACTGCTGTACAAAGCGAACGATTTCGAAATTAGTGGCTATGACATCTAATCTATAGTCTGGGAGACGAGTCTTTGGTATTGACAGCTCGGTAGCGTCTTTCCGTTGCCTAGCGACCGCAGGCAGGCAGCCAATGACGGCCTGACTTTGAGCGGGTAGCAAGGGCCACGTTGCCGCTCTGAAACCCGGTCGCGCGCGCTTATGAAACTTACCAGTGTCTCGCATGCAGGCGGTGCGGTCATTCGTCGTTTGTCTGAAGTTGAATTCGCAGTTTATTTCGTTTTTGTTGTTTTTAGTGTTTCTTTGTTTATGTTTCGTTGTAAACAATGTCTAGTGCGGCGGGTAGTACCAGCCCAACACAAGAAGTGAAACAGAGGAAGAAAAGTGTGCTACACACCCAGGCCCGTGAATTCGTGTGCTCTGTGAAGGATTACTTTGAGAAAGAAAAGGACAAAGGTGGGCCCTTAATTCCTGTTGTTCAGGTTGTGAAGAGAACTGCAGCAGCATTGAAAATAAGTAAGAACACTGTTGTAAAGATAGGGAAAGAACAGTATAGTGTAGATTGTGACGAGAGTGGCACAACAAAGCTGTACACACCAGGAAAGAAGCGACCGAGAAATAAGCAGGTGACAGCTTTGGACGATTTTCAGAAAGACGCTATTCGTCGTCATATATACAGCTATTATAAGAGAAGGGAACATCCCACTCTATCTAAATTACTGGTGTCGCTTCAGAAAGACGATCTTTTTAAAGGGAGCAAATTTTCATTGCGTACAGTGTTGAAAGACATAGGCTTCAGCTATTCACTGTTTAATGGACGCAAAATATTAATGGAAAGGACAGATGTAGTTGCATGGCGGTGCAGATTTCTGCGCAGGATCATGGGTGTGGAATTCGAAAGTATAGTGTGGTTAGATGAAACTTGGGTCAATGCCAGCCATTCTTTACGTAGAGGCTGGAATGCCTGTTGGCAAAGGAGGGCGTATTATTGTCTTACATGCAGGAACATCAAAAGGTTTTGTGCCAAACTGCTTGAAAATGTTTCGGTCAAAAAAGACGGGAGATTACCATGAAGAAATGAACAGTGTAGTATTTCAAGAATGGTTCGAGACATCGCTTATGACGAATCCGACAAGTCCATCAGTGATTGTTATGGACAATGCGCCTTATCATTCCGTTGTTCACGATAAGGCACCAACCTTGGCAACAAAAAGATACTGTATCATTCAGTGGTTGAAACGGCGAAAATTAGATTTCAGAGAAGATTTAAGGAAGGCGGAACTGCTCGAAATTGTGGCACAAAAGAAACCCCAATTTCCAACATATGTAATTGACGAGATTGCTAAAAGGCACGGGCATGAAATCGTTCGGCTTCCTCCATACCACTGTCACTTCAATGCAATTGAAGGAGTGTGGGCGCAGATAAAAAATTACATTGCTGCAAACAATAAAAAAATTCACAATCTCTGAAGTGGAAACTCTCCTTCCAGCAGCTATCAATAAAGTGACAAGCGAGACGTGGGCTAAAATTGTAAACAGCACTGCAAGTGCCATCAGAGAGGCGGCCAAAACCGAAGGGGTTGTGGAAGAATGCATCGAAAATTTATTTATACATCTGGGAGAGAGCAATGATAGTTCGAGTAGTACTGAGGAAGACAATGTCAAATCAGATTCTGACAGTGATGTGAGTGGTGTTTTTCCATTACAGTAACTACAACGTATTCAGGAATGTAAGGAGGGAGTTTGCTATCGATCTACAACCAGATCATCATATTGTGAGTACTTTCTTCAGATTATAACTCTTAATACACTGACCAATTATTCTGTAGCTTGTAGTAGAACAAATTAATAATGCTAATACTTAACAATGGAAACCAAAACTGCTAATGTTCAACAACTTGCGAAAATAGTTTTCATTTCAGTTGTGAAGTTTAACAAATAACTTTATTATGTTTCAGCATCTTAGATACTTGTACTAAATAGCTCTTATCAGTTTTCAAGTTAATATATTTCAAGCATCAACTTTAAATAAATTCACGCGTACCAATACGACTTGTATTTTGTCTCGCTTTTATTTCTGCTGCTAGAGAATGCGTGTAGCAGACAGGGCGCCGCGTGCTGTGAGCCACGTTCGGCAACAGCGCCGTCTGCCCGCCGGAACTGTCAGTACCAATCACTCGTCTCACGGACTATAATCTCTAATCACGGGGAAGCAAGTAATAATTTGGTTTATCTATGTGATAGATGATTGGGAAATTAAAAAAGTTGGGCAGATTATTTTATTCATACCATGCGCACTGCCGTGGGAATTTACCAAGCTTGTTCTAAATTTAGCAGGATAGTAGTGTTCTTCATTTCTTAATTGTCAAATTACTCTGATAACCAGAGCTATTTTCTAGTTCAGAAAAATTACAACTACACCTAAGATTTCATAAATGTATTTAAAGGTCCAAATAATAATACCATTTTCTGGGTGTGGAAATTTTAATTATGAATAACATTTTAGTTAATGACTTTTCACAAATAATAAAATGTTTACTGATAAGACTGAAATGAGAGCTTTAAAATTATTTATGTCATTCTGGAAATAAACAATTATTAGCTCACAATATGTTCCTGAGCATATGGCTTCTAAATAAAGCAAATTACAGATCTCTCTTAAAAGAACATGTACAGTGAAAAATTAACTACACCATTGGCATTAGCAGAACTCAGATAAACTGATGAATAATGAATTTTACTGAAACATCACCTAAATACGAATTTTGGTGCTTGATGTAAATGTGGTACATCTACTACCAGCATAATATAAAAAAGAAATAAGGAAGTTATCTGAGGAGTAGATTTATAGCAAATGGAGTTACTCCAACTTGCTAAGTTTCAAGTTCCTCATCTGTACAATAGAAGCCTGTATTCTGCTGCCCCCGCCTCAAAAAAGTGAGTCTACAGTTCTCAAATCCAACATGGTGCATGTCAACCAGTGTTTATGAAGCTACTGTTGATTGCTTTAGCACTGCAGATAATCCAGCTAGATTATGAAAACCTATCTAATTTGTGATAACTTTAACCCTGCACACAGCTGTGAGTTTCTGAGGGGAACATGGTGTTAAAAAAAAGAAAATGCTGTAAAATAATAATAGAGCACTTGTGTACATAGTACACAGCTCTACAAAAGCAAACTTAAGAGAGAGAGAGTGGCATTCAAGGGCAGTCATAGCTATTAACACATTTATTCCACTATAACTGCCTTACGAAGGTCAATACCTTTGTGGGAAAGTGAATGCAGTTGCCAGGCACTCACCTCTTTATCTGAGGCAAAGGGACAGCCATGAATGTCTTTCTTCAGTGCTCTAAAAATATGGAAATCACATAGAGAGAGATTGGGACTTTATCGATAACGTGTGTTTCCCTTCGAAACTTCTATAGCATACTCTATAAAACCATGGTAGGCGTCTTATTGGCAGGTTGCTTAAACTATGTTGCAGAGTTTGGTCTGGGAAGCCTTCACACAACCTCCATACAGTCCCAAACTCTCCTCATGTGATTTCCATATTTTTGGAGCCCTAAAGAAACACTCTTGGCCATTCATTTGGTTCACACCAAGAGGTGCACAGATGAGTACAATCATGGTTTTGTAGACAACTGCAAACATTTTTCCATGAAGCGGTTGGCCATCTTGTCTCACAGAGGCATAAATGTATTCACAAATATGGTGATTCCTTTTGAAATACTAAACAGTTTACTTACTTTTTCCATCAGCCTTGTTTTCATTTGACTGCCCCTTATACAAGAAGCTCTCATCTCATGTACTTTTTCCGAAGTTTTGCGTCAGTGTAACCAAATATATTACAACCACAAAAGATGAATGTGACAGGGTTCAGATCCCATGCAGAGCCAATCACAAAATATTTTGATTTCATTCGTCACTTTCAAATTATTTTTTAATTCTACTCTGGTGACTCAATGATAAATCTATAATGGCATACCCACGATTGTGCTGGGACTTCTTAATTTACACATTCAAGAGAGATTTTTTCCTGTGAGCAGAGCAAACTTTCCGCCCTGTCTCCAACCCCCCCCCCTCCCTCCTCCACCACCACCACACAAAAATTCATCAGACCAATTTCGTTCATAAGTTTCTTTAGGTGGCTGTGTGAACAAGGACATAACTGACAAGAGACACATAACACTGGACATTACAACAAATCCATAATGGAAATGCTGAGTCACAGGTAAGTATAACAAAAAGACTATCAAACAAAGCTTTTATCTCTCTCTCTCTCTCTCTCTCTCTCTCTCTCTCTCTCTCTCTCTCTCTCTCACACACACACACACACACACACACACACACACACACACACACACACACACACACACACACACACACACCACAGATGTGTGCGTAAACACAACTCAAACATACGTACCTGACCAGTCTCTGGCTGCCAAGGCTAGCATGCAAGCAGCAGTGCAACATGCTCAAAGTCTTGTCTTGACTGAGGCCACGTCTGCGCACATTGCATTCGTGTGTTGTATGCTGTCTAAATCTAATAAAGACCTTTTTAGCCAAAAGCTGTGTTTGAGGGTCAACAGAAACCTTCGATCTTACTCGTCGGCTTTGACCCGTGACGTAAGCGTGTTGTGGTGTGTGACGTCATTACGGCGCGGAGTTTTGTTTGTGATTGTGGCGTGTTTGTAGATGTCGTGGGGATGTTTGTTGTGCCCTCTGGTGGTGTGTTCATGGTTTACGTTTGTTTGGTTTGTTGGGGTCAGTTTGCTGTTGCTCAGTGGTGAGTGCTGTGTTCGTGGTTTTGAAGAGAGAGAGAGAGAGAGAGAGAGAGAGAGAGAGAGAGAGAGAGAGAGAGAGAGTGTGTGTGAGAGAGAGAGAGAGAGTGTGTGGGGGGGGGGCTGGAACGTTTTTGTGGTAAGTTCCATTTTTTTTGTTTTGGTGTATGTGTTGTGTATTGGGTATAGGGAAGTGTTTCATTGAGATTTGTGGCTGTGAAGGTTGGTATTCGTATTGGAAGATGTGTTTGAGATCATAGGTCATGGGTAGTGGTCGATATGGGATTGGTAACTGGTGTTGAGCTATATAGCTGGAGGGAAGTGTTAATCTCAATGTTTGGTGGAGTATGTCGATTTTTGTAATTGGAGATGGGATCGGGAGTTGCTGTTGAGCTATATAGGTCAAGGGAAGTGTTCGATCTCAATTTATGGGATCGGGAGCTGCTGCAGATGTATGTAGGTTCAGGGAAGTGTTTGTTTGTTATGGTTTGTGGTGGTTTTTCATTTTTGTATTGTGTGTTGGGATCGGGAGATTCTGTTGAGCTATATAGGTCAAGGGAAGTGTTCGATCACAATTTATGGGATCGGGAGCTGCTGTAGTTGTATGTAGGTTAAGAGAAGTGTTTGTTTGCTTTTGCTAGTGGTGTTTTTTGAGTTTTGTATGGGGGGATGGGATCGGGAGGTTCTGTTGAGCTATATAGGTCAAGGGAAGTGTTCGATCCCAATTTATGGGATCGTGAGCTGCTGTAGATGTATGTAGGTTTAAGGGAAATGTTTGTTTGCTATGGTTTTGTCGTTTTTTTTATTTTTCTATTGGTGGATGGGATCGGGAGATTCTGTTGAGCTATATAGGTCAAGGTAAGTGTTCGATCCTAATTTATGGGATCGGGAGCTGTTGTAGATGTATGTAGGTTTAAGGGAAGTGTTTTTTGAGTTTTGTATCGGGGGATGTGATCGGGAGGTTCTGTTGAGCTATATAGGTGAAGGGAAGTGTTCGATCCTAATTTATGGGATCGGGAGTTACTGTAGATCTATGTTGGTCAAGGGAAGTGTCTGATTCTGGATAAGAATGTGTTTTTTTCGTATTTGGTCAGTTTCGTGATGTTGATTTTTTTCGTCGTTTTGCGTGGTTTTGTATGGCGGTCGGTGGCTACATTTGTGTATATTTAGTTTCTCGCTGGCCGCGGTGGTCTCGCGGTTCTAGGCGCGCAGTCCGGAACCGTGCGACTGCTACGGTCGCAGGTTCGAATCCTGCCTCGGGCATGGATGTGTGTGATGTCCTTAGGTTAGTTAGGTTTAAGTAGTTCTAAGTTCTAGGGGACTGCTAACCACAGCAGTTGAGTCCCATAGTGCTCAGAGCCATTTGAACCATTTTTTTAGTTTCTCCCCACCCAAAAACCCCCAATTTCCCACGCTTGTCCCGTTAGAGTCATTAGGATTTTTGTGAAACCTGTGTATTTCAGTGTTTATGATACGTATGCGATGTTTTTATATCCGCCATATTGGAATTGTCGTTTATGGTCGTTTCCGCCATATTTGTGACGTCATGGGTCAAAGCCGACAGGTAAGATCGGACGCTTCTGTATTTCCGTGTTTGACAGTATTTTTTTGTGCCTAGCTATGAATCAGTGACTCCACTATATGGTGAGTAGCAACTATCCTTTTCATACTACTGTCAAACATAAATCTTCCTTTTTTTGCTGTGAAATGACAGCAATCCAGGTACAATTACTGGCATCACTATTTTAAATGAAACAACTGCTTTTGTTGTTATAACCAGTGCTTGATTTGTGATGGTATGCTGTACCAATACCTCTGGCAAGTCACAGTACTGGTACCTCTTGTGTTTTACAAATCAAGCTCTGGTTACAGCTGTTGCTACTTCTACTTGTTTTATTTCTTCAAGATCATGTCGCATCCAAAAGGCCAAACCAAACTAAACATATCTACAAGAAACTGTTGTAAACAAGTGTACATTTTCATAGCCCATATGTACTCTCACAGACTGATCAATCCAAAGTTACCAGCAGAGGAGAGGAGAGTCTATGTATGGAAAGAATCAAAGAACTGAACACATGATAAATAAGAAGCTGTGTATCACTGGCTGAATGTGTTACAATTGGCTCATTATACCTTATTCTAAACATATACACCGTGAATTTTTGATGGAGTTTCTAGGACAGATGAATATTCAGTATTTATTCATCCCATTTACATTCAGATTGTTGGAAGTTATGCAGTCAAAAGACTGAATCAGTAACATCTGACTGCAAACCCAGAACTTCATGGGATATTTCCTCGCAACACGAGAGAAATGTAGGTACAAGTTGCAGCTGAGCAGAAATATTCATATGTCACTAATAGGTATCACATTTATACCTAATACTGCTGATGTCTAACAGTTCACAGTAAGCAAATAAAATTTGATAATTGAATATATTATAACAAAACATTCAACATTCCATGCAGAGCCAATCACAAAATATTTTAATTTCATACTTTCACAGCTTTACTTTTGATGAAATGTAAGCAACTCAGTTAAAAAGTATTATCCTTGGACCTATAATTATTAGTGGATGGATCAATAAACTCTTGTCAAAAGTGCATGCACCCCCTCCCCTTCCAACAAACAAACAAACACACTATTTAACATTAATCAATGATTCTGTAACTACTTTTTCTGGGTGGGGATGGGAGCAGGGATTGTGAACAACACACATATAAAATGAGATGATAAAACATATGTAAGAGACATAACTCCTTTTGCAATAAACAAATTTATTTTACTGCATTTGTTTTTAATATGTCATACTAAAAAATCACATTCATTGCAACAGTAACTCCAACACAAGAGATACAAGTGTTATCCACTTCAATAAACATTTTATGACAGTGGGTTTTCACAGTGGAATGTAAACCATTTCATTCTCTTTAATTGGATCTATGATACTGCTATTGACAGTGCCATAACATTAATATATTACCAGGCATGTTAATCTGGCACAGATGGTAAAATATAAAATAATGATCTTGGGTATTTGTCATGCCCTATCCTTAGTAACCATGCCAGAAAATATAGGGTGGTGGCAGGTGGCGTTTGGTTGTACAATCCTGTAGTTCTGGTGTGGTACTGGATTTGCAATGTGTTTCTGAAAAAAATAAAAGATATACTGAATGAATTAGTGAATGCTTTATGATAGAACCTGGCAGTAATGAAAAGAACAAACATAAGTAGAATATCATCACTGCATGTCAAATTAGAAAAGAACTAAGTATGCCTATGTACTGATTAGTAACATGAATTTTGCATGTAGAGCACACCACTCCGTCGCCAATGAGATTCAAATCAACCTCAAATGAAGTACCTATGAGTAAAAACTCCAGCATTTGAACAAATATCAAGTTGTCAAAAGCTGAAGCACATATTCAGCTAATCTGATCACATATTGCATCACATTGAAAGTTGGAGGCTGGAGATAGTGATGCTAATGTAGGTGCATCTTCAAGGCATTAAGCATCCTCACAGCACCTTCACAATATATACATTTACTGATGTGGTGTTACATAAATAAATAATCAAAATTTCAAAAGAATAGTGGTTTCTTCCACTCACTGGCAATAGTGACATCATTGCAAAACAAATATTCACCCAAAAATCAAGAACATGAAATCCTCAAAATTTAACACAAAAAAATTACAAAAATGAAAACCAGTGTTGTAAATTTCACGTGATCCATATATCTCAAATGAAGACCTCAATACCAGTAACCCACACAGACCTCAAAAACTCAACACAATTTTCACTAGACCTACATAGCTCCAACAAAGCCCTAGATGCCACACTTACTCTATCTAAATTAAAGTTCTCCGTATAACAAACCAAATCATGCTCACATGACTAATATTAGAAATGTATCCTAACCAACAATGGTATATCAATATCCATGATACCTACCCATAACAATCCAATAATTACTGAACACTAACACAGAAATCCCGAATATTCATGAAAACTTTCACCACCAATTTCAATGCACACAAACAACTCCACCTAATGCAACAAGCAATGAGCTACTCATAAATATCTGTATCTTCTTCACAACTGAAGAAAAGAGAAAAACATTACATCTCTGACCACAACAACCCCAAGGCACTAATATTTCCAAACATAAAAATGAATCCATCAGGCAAAACATGCAAATTCAAAGTAACTCACCAGAAAGCCTGCACAAATTCTTTCAATAGCAACCTGAAACATTCAATTCATGTCAAACAACTCAATAACAGACATCCAGCACAAGAGAGTGCCACCAAATACTACAACACACAATCTACAAACTCAAAAACATCAAGGCTTACAATGACATCACGGGTCAATGCAGATGGGTGTAGCATCAGTACTGGACCTTGTGCAAATAACCTCACGTTAGTCTCAGCTAGGAAATAGTGATGAGGCAATGACTGCCAGTTGGCAAGAAAACAGGACTAAATTATCAGAATGAAACTTAATTACTGTTGGAACATTTATTCAGAATTTCAATCTTTTGGTACAGCCCAAAAAGGCCAGTACTGCCTGCTTTGTACTAAGGAAATCTTTCTCACTGTACTGGCCCACAATCTGTCCTACAGCATTTTCTAAGCAGCGCAGCTAAGATCTAAAAATTGTACATTCCAACATTGGAATAATAATACTTACATCCTAAACCATTTACTCCCTAATGGAACTTATGATTAATAATAAACAGTTAATTTACTAGACACTGATTTGCTTTACGAATTTTCTGTCAGGCGAGACATTCATATGAATCCTTACCTGCTATTTCAGCATCTTGTTTTGCAAATAGAAGTTTCCCACGGTATCTCCAGTTTTGCTGCATTTCTCTTCCTGTTTTTAGCGAGTTTCATCGCTATATACTTCAGTACATACGTCACAGTATTCCTATACATTCATATTCTGTGGGAAAATACGATATTCTAACCGCAATCATTTTAAACGATCAGCTTATTTGCCTCCCAGAATGCGAATGTATATCACTTTTCCTGTTTTCTCGTCAACAATTTTGCGTTCCACTTTTCGTCTCTTAGAAATCACAATAGCACAAACCCTATTGCTGAGTTACTACAACAGTTCGGCGCAGCATGTACCACCTCGTCGAAACAATAACACACTTTTCTGCCCGCCAAAAAGTGCATCTTCAAAGATAATAATCGCAAGGCTTACTACTGGACTACTGGGTGTGGTAACGTCTGTGAACTACGTCACTTCCCGTGTTTCGCTGTCGCTAGAGTCTAGTGGTAGCATGGAGGAATAAGGGGAGATGGCGCTACGTATCCCAGCCGTACTACGTTTTGAAGCCATGGGGGCGTCTCGCTGCCATGACACACCGACCAAAACATTGCCAGTGTGCTTTAGCGCTGCGTGTATTAAAGTCGCTAATTGCACCATATACGCATGTAACGTCATCAGATTGGTTGTTTCAAAGTTTTTGTTTAAAATAAAACCTCGTAAAGGCGAAATTCCGCGTTTCTTCTGATTGAAAATAGTTTTTAGTGATGGGCTAAACTGCGATTTTCCGATATCAGTGATTTCTGTGAATGCTACTTTTCAGTATCTGTTATTCTTAACTGTGATTTGTCGCAGTTAAGAATCACAGTTAAGGAACCAGTTCTTGTATCCCTCCGCACTCTACCACTGCGATATCTGCTACTTCTGCGATTTCTGCGACTTCTGCTACTTCTGCGACTTCTGCTACTTCTGCGATTTCTGCGACTTCTGCTACTTCTGCGATTTCTGCTACTTCTGCGATTTCCGCGACTCCTGCGATTTCTGCGACTCACCACCGTATGAAAAAGTTACATCTGTCCACACAGAAAATTGCATCTCAACAAACCTGTCATTGGTAAGTATGTTTTACGTTTGTTCTTCCGTTGGCTTTAATTTTGTATTAAAGAAACAACTGTGAAAATATTAATAGTGTAATTAATATGTAAGTAGCCATACAGTAGCGTAATAGTTCGTGTTTATAAAATGAATTCTATCATATTGTTATGTTCACAGGTACGCGAGCTACATTTCAGTCACTCAGTAAAGTGATAACTCAAAATATCATTGTCAACAGATCTGGAGAAATTGCCACTGCGTCTTTAGACCGTTTTCGTCAGACGAGAGGTTAGTTTCTAAGTGTTTCGATGGACTTAATTACTTCAGTGAGAACGTTCTTGCAAATGTGAAATATACCCCATTGAGTGGCTTTCGTTAGAGCAAATTTTAGCAATCTACTCTGTCAATTATATTGCTTGAAATTAGTGACAGCAAAAATTGTTTAATAATCCTTGTGGTTTTGCAGACACAGTTCTGACTCTGATTACTGGTTGCTGTATGTATCCATCCACATGAAGGCTGTTGAGAGAGACTCGTGAAGATTCAAGACAGCTCTTAGAAGATTTTGCAGTTTAAAAGTGACATAATTGTGAAATAAGTGTGCAGATGAGTGATTAAATTGTGTTTTATTGAAGTTGTGCGATTTTAAAGGAATAATAAATGTTAAATACAGTGAGTGAATAATGAAAATCTCATTTTCCACATGTTTAAGCCGTCCTATACCCGAAATTTTCCGCCACTTATTTACTCGTAAACACTAGTTGGAGAGTAACATGCCCCCCCCCCCCTTTCTCCACAATCTTAGTGTGACACTGACCTGTAACATATCCCAAAGTCTACAATATGCATTTTGAGGCTGTTGATATGAAAGTGGAAGTACAGATCTTCCATTTAAATCAGGAATAGCTTAAGTGCATTACTTGAAAATAACACAGGAAAAGCTTACTTATGTAAGTGGTAGTAGTGTCGGCAAAAAGTTCTTGTGTGTGAAGTTGCCATGTAGAACACCAGGTGTAAAGCTTTTATCCCGAGCCTTGAACTGTGTCGGAACAAAAGTGAGGCATTCATATGACCCAATAATACTGTTTTCATTTCACTACACTTATACAGCTGTCTGAGTTCCTCTGTGTTAACATCGCAAAGTCCTGTAGGCATGTGGAGTATTAAGCAAAACTGTCATTTTGGAAGCAGAATCAAACACATTTGTTACGTTACTTGATATTTTCAGGAGAAAAAGGCAATGTTGCTTCTTATTAATATAATACTTTCAGAGTCACAGCTGTGTTTGACCAACCATAACTGATGCTGAATGTGCATGTCGTCATATAATGTGAAGGGCTTATTTCAATAGTGGTACTAGTCCATTACCTCCACTTTTCGGTCTATAATGCTTCTGACATTAATGATCCAAACAAACATAAATAAAGGTTCATCTAACACCGCCGCAAGCCGGTCCCAAGTCCGGGCCCATCTAAAAACAAGAGGATGGGGAAGTGTGGAGGGGGAGGAGTAACAACCTCGTAAAAAAACCAGGGTCCGTCCGGCTCCAGATGGTAGCACCCTGTCATAGGGCCCCTGCCTAGGGTTACTAGGTGAAACCCAGCCAACGGTCTCAATGGCGGAAGAGGAACATTTTCCCAACGGTAGAGAGAGCGGAAGAGCTAACTCCAGGGCTTACTACCTTGGTTTTAATTTCGGATTCGGGGCAACCCGATCCCCTAATTTATTATCCAACAATTACTGCAAAGCATGATGGGAACGTCGTCAAAGATAGACACTACTCCAAGAGGTAGACCGAATGGCAAATCCTCCGTTGTTCGTAGAAACAATGCAAAGGGGTCAAAGGATTTTGGAGGACCCCGACCAACATGTATGCAGCCCTCAACACTGAAATTTAAGAAAGCAACTATGTTTGCAACCCTAAATGTAAACTCTCTAATTAAAGTAGGAAAATTGAAATTATTGATTGAAAAGCTGAACCAGAAAGAAATTTTAATATGTGCATTGCAAGAAACAAGGTTTTTAGATGAAACTGCTTTAGATTTTGAAAACTATCGTTTATTTAAAGGAAAACCAGGTAAAATCTTAATGAAACAAATGCCATACCTGGGAACAGCATTTCTGGTACATCACTAAATTTTAGATTCAGTTACTAACTTCTACTCGAGTTCTGAGAGACTATCCATTCTTGAGATTAAATGTAAAAACAAAGGATACTCTATAATCAACTGCCATGCACCCATAAACCAGGACAACAAAAATAACCCGGAGAAAGTTGAAGAATTTTGGGAGATACTTGAAATGGAACTGGATAGGTGCTCAAAGAAGAACATCAAAATGTTATTAGGCGATTTTAACGCACAAATAGGAAGGGAGAAAAAATACCATGGAACAGTAGGCCTCTTCCCAGGTCACAAAAGAACTTCAAAAAATGGAGAAAGGCTTATAGAGGTATGTAGGCATTTCAACTTGAAAATAATGACAACACATTTCAAAAAGCTGAGCCGAAAAACTAAAACATGGAGATCACCAAATCCACTTCTCGGAGAATTCCAAATTGACCATGTGGCTATCTCACTTCATTGTCAAGAAGAAATTCAAAACACTAAAGTGCTGAAAAGCCTTGATGTTGATTCAGACCACTATTTGACTACGATTAAATTCAGACCACTCCCATTTCGAAAAGAGAAGAAAACCTTTTACAAAATTCCAAAATATAACACAGAAACTTTAAAAAATGAAGAAATTAAACAACGCTTTCAAAGAGCCTTGCACAAAGATAGCGATGGCATATCCACAATAAATAAGGAAGCGGGATGGGAGGAGATCAAAAACGAAATAGTTGAAATAGCAAAAGAAAATTGTCTCGTGAAAAGAGTAAGAAGACATCCATGGTGGGACAATGAATGTGATGAGAACCTGGAGAAGAGACAGAAATTGTGGCAGAAATGGAACTCCACAAAAGATCCTCAAGATCTTGACAATTTTAAAATCCAGAGGAGAGAAACAGCTAAGCTTTTCCGTAATAAAAAAAGAAGACAATTTCAGGATAACCTAGAACAGATTGAGGAAGACTTTAAAAGAAATAATTCTAGAGATTTCTACAAAACTTTTAGAAAACAGCTAACCAAATACCAATCCCCAAATTTATGTTTTAAAGATGAAGAGAACAAGCTAGGTTTGAAACAAGACTAATTGTGAAATATTAGCAAAATATTTCGAGAATCTACTAAATTGTGAACCCCCCAAAGATAAAATGAGTTTTGAAAACCACCGAAATACTAATACCGAGTCAAAACCTCCAGACGCTGAAGAAATAAAACACATAATACACAGTCTAAAAAACAATAAAGCCCCAGGTGAAGACTCCATAGTACCAGAAATCCTAAAAATAATGGATACCAACCTCCCACAAGTTTTGGAACATATGTTTAAGAAGATCTGGGACGAAGAAAGAATTCCTGAAGACTGGCAGTGTGCCCTGATACACCCACTACACAAAAAGGGGGATAAGATGAATGTTAATAATTATAGAGGGATCTCGCTACTACCAGTAGGATACAAAATTTTGTCAAGGAAATTACTTCAAATCGTGGAGCCAGTTCTGGATAAAAAAATAGGTGAATATCAAGCAGGTTTTAGACAAGGTAGATCCTGTGTTGAACAAATATTTAACCTGAAAACACTAATTCGTTACAGAATCTGAAGAGGCCAGAGATTTGCAATAGTATTTGTAGATTTCAAAAAAGCATACGACTCGGTAGATAGAGAAACACTACTGAAAGTATTGGAAGAATTTGGGGTCGATAAGAAAACAATTCAAATTATCAAACAGACGCTAACAAACAGTAAGGCCAAAGTTAAATTTATGGGTGAAATTTCAAGGAAGTTCGAAATTAAAACAGGTGTTAGACAAGGTGATGGTTTATCCCCAATCCTCTTCAACTGCGTACTGGAAAAGATATTGAGAATATGGAAAGAAGAACTCAAAGGCACCAAGAATGACATCAGAATTGGAACAAAAAAAGAAAAAAATAGAAGTGGACTGTTTAGCTTTTGCAGACGATCTGGCAATAATTACAGAAAACGAAGAAATAGCTCAGAATTACTTGGAGAAACTACAAGAAGTTTTGGCCAGAGTTGGGCTGCAGATTTCATTTGAAAAAACCGTGTATATGTCTAATCATAGAAATAACAAGAAAAATCTTATTACTAAATACAGCAATATTAAGAGAGTAGAAAAATTTAAGTATTTAGGTGAAATAATCCAAGTGAATGGTTTAGACAAGAGTGCAAACCAGGCGAGAGCAAGGAAAATGGAATTTGGTTTTCAAAAAACCAAAGACATATATAACAAAAAAAAACATTTCGATTCAAGCTAAATTAAGACATTATAAAACTGTCATTAGACCAGAATGCCTGTATGCATTGGAGTGCCTAACTCTTAACAAAAAGGGGGAAATAGAAAACATGGAAAGGAAAGAAAGGAAAATTTTGAGAAAAATATTAGGACCGAGAAAGATTGGAGAAGAGTACAAGCTAAAGAGTAATAAGGAAATATACAAAACTATTGAGAAAGTGAGTGATGCAATGCGTAAACGCAGACTAACGTTTTATGGTCACCTGTCGAGGATGGATGGAAACAGACTAACAAGAAAAGTGTTTGAACATAGTAAACGAAAAAACCAATAATAAATGAATACAGATGGTGAAAAAGGATTTGGCCTATTTTAATGTCACCCGTGAGTCAATCAGGGACAGGAAAAAGTTTAGACAAATAGTGAACGAAATTAAGTGTTTTCCAGAAGAAACGAAACTAAAGAATAATAACAGGAAATGGTCGGAAGAGCGGAGGAGGAACCATTCGAAAATGATGAGGAAATATTGGGAAGAGAGAAAAAAGATCAAAAAGCCGGGCAAGTGAATTTTTGAACGTGGTCCAAAAATGGCCGAAATCGAAAGAAGAAGAAGAAAGGTTCATCTCTAGCAAGAAGCCATATGCTTGAATATTTCTGGTATCTCAATTGCAGATTTTTCAGCGCTCATTTTACTTTACGGCTCTGTATCTCAAAATGAACAAAAATGGACTTGTACCACTAATGAAATAAGTCCTTCATATGCACACACAGCACACCGATCTCGTGAGGCACAAGGCTCTCATAACGAAGTACGTACGTCGGTCAACAGATGGCACTAGGAAAAGAATGTTAACTGCGCTTTTTAGTTGCTACTTGCGACTCTTAGTTGCGATTTGTCACAGAAATCGCAGTTTCTCGGTAGCGAATAGCGTAGTATGAACTTTGCTCAACAGATGGCAGTGCTAACTGCGCTTTTTAGTTGCTACTTGCGACTCTTAGTTGCGACTTGTCACTGAAATCGCAGAAAGCAGTGCTAAATTCGACCAATAGATGGCTCACGTCTTTGAATGTGAAATACTACTTGCGACTGCTAACTGTGACTGAAATCGCAGTTAGATTATGTAAAGTTGCTACTGTGATATCTGTGACTTCTCAGTCACTGTGATTTCTAACAGATACGCGTTTTCCTACCCACCACTAATAGTTTTTAATGTAATATTACGAATAGCTAGTCTTCAAAGTTAACGATACAATTTTGTTAATTCAGTAATCAACGTGTATCACAAACTAGGGTTCTTTCTTTACTTATTCTTACGATCATCTGATTGGACGAAGCAATGCCAGATTTACGAAAAGTAACGACGTCTTTTCCGATTTTCGTGACATACAAACCAAAACTTTTCAGTTGTTTGAGTTCAGAATGATGTATTGTAGCAGCTATTTACTAATGTGTAACAGACTGATTGCGGTTCTGACCACCACCTATATCTGAAGAGGTAACCAAATGATCTGTCTTTGTTGTTAATTATTTAAACAATGGAGCAGCAGATAAATAAGTCTGATAAAATAACTCAATGTGAGTTAATGTTTAGCCACCAACCTGTCACATTGTGCACAACTTCATTCCGTTGTCAAGTGGAATATAACTGCGGAGAATCCCAAGAAATATAAATTAGGTGTTTGTTATACACAAAATAGGTACTTTCAGTTTGGATAACATTGACCCTGAAGAAGAAAACAAAACTCTTTGCCATACAGTTCATACACACTTCAATACATACCCACATTTCTTCTCTTAAGCGATATGCAGCAGCTCTAATATGAGACTGGGGCACTTTTTTTAGTAACTAACAAATCAACTGCAGCAGCAGCAGCACTTAAATGACGTGTCTGTTAGCCAAGGCAGTATAACAGTGTTCCAATTTTCATCTGCTATGGGACTCATTTTAATATTAGTAAGGAGTTCTACTTATTGCTTACTTACCTTAGGTTCCAATTTCTTATTTTGGTATGGAAGAGATTTAACAGGGCAACAATGTCCCAGTGTTTTTAGGTAGCTTAGGCATAAACCATTCTTCATTGAGCTTTGTTTATGTCATTCCCTATTTTATAACTTTCATTCTTTTAAATGCAAGCCTTTCTTGTCAAGCTGACAGGTATTTACAGTGGTACAAAATGAAATGATGAAGGTATTGAGACAGATCATGGAGCAAAACTTTACATCATTGTTTGAGAAGTGTGGAATGTCTCAATCAATAAGCGGAAGCTTCATTGCTTGCCAATGACAAAGTTTTACTAACATTGAAACTAGGATTTGCTTTTGAAATCATTATCCTAATAAAAATATAGGCTATATATTCCTTATTCATTCATAAAAAGTATGGGAACTGGGAATGAAATAAAGCATAAATATTAGGTACTATATTCAGAATTTTATTCCAGCAAAAAAGCTTTTCTTGATCTGTTGTTATCCACTTTGTTGAACTGCTTGTTACAGGTATACAGAAAAATTATTACAGTGTGACTTTTCAGTTAACTGCCTTTTTCAGAAGATTGTGGAATTTAAAAATAACACAGTTCTATGTAAAAAAAATATTATATGAAATTGTAACAAAGTCCACATCATTGCTTGTTGAGAATGAAAGAAATGTCTCAGTCTCTTGACTGACACAAATGCAATACTATTTACCATTCCACATACATATGATTTATCACAGTGGTCTTGCATAAACCAGAAAAGTAGTCAAGTAAACAAACATAAGAAAATATGCAATCATTTATAAAATATGTCTTACTACAGATATAAACGTTGTGGGCTGTAGTTTCTGTACAACACATGGGTTACATTTCAATGGATTAGGAGAGAGACTGCTAGAAAATTTAGTGCCCAATGAAGCAGTGAAAAACCAATAATGCCCACCTGCGAACACTACTATCTCTCATTTTTTGAGAGTAAACCACTGTTGGACTAGATCACCAAAAAATATAATTTGTAATGACACACAAGCAAAAACAATAACATACCACACAATGATAGGAATGTATTTCAATGTGACAAAAATGAGGCAATTCTATTTCTCATTAATATGTTGTCACTCGTGGAAACTTGACAACACTGGCTAGAACATACTACAGCATACTCAGCCAAACAATGGCTAAATATTTCAAAAAGAAATGTATGTCCCATTTGGAAGCACACAGATCACAAGCTATTGCAGAACCAGTACTGCATACTTGGAAACACTCTACATATAATGTAGTTCCAAATGTTGGTTTGAGGAAGATATATTTGAAACACACACACACACACAAAATTATAATTGTCTGACTCCATCACACACCAGGAACAAATTTTCATAGATACACTAAATATGCTAGTACTAATAGTTTTAAGATACAGACATCACAAACATTTTGTAGCTGGTTATAACAACATAGACATAACGGAAAAGGAAGAATGTGCATCATTTATTGATTACAGTAAGGTTACATTCCCAGTTTGCCTCAATATAATGAGTGCTTTATACAAGATGCCTCACACACTAGACCTCTGTGTACAAATATCAGTTACTGACCTTTAAAG
Organism: Schistocerca nitens; assembly: GCF_023898315.1. Classification (NCBI taxonomy): domain Eukaryota; kingdom Metazoa; phylum Arthropoda; class Insecta; order Orthoptera; family Acrididae; genus Schistocerca; species Schistocerca nitens. Next base: position 442,953,619 of record NC_064621.1, on the reverse strand, counting down.
AGTACCAGTTTTGTATAGGTTGTCCTGATTTTATTTTCATGCAATGCATCACTTATTCTCTTGGCTGCATGTTTTTGCCGTGTCAGGAGGTATCGTGTGGCAATTGCTTTAATCAGCAGTATCATATGATTGTCCAAGGGATGCTGATTTTTCATGTGGTCTGCTAACTCCTTAAACACTGGCTTGAATATGAATTCACTGAGCACCTCAGACACACATTTGGAAAACTGATTTTTCAAAGGAACTTTAGAATTACCTTTAGTATAGCACCTGAGCACTTTTTCTGCACACACACAGATGTCAACAACATCATTCGATGGTAAAACCAACCATCCCCTCTCAACACGGATAAACATGGTTCACATTTTAAGGTTTTCTCTAAGTGACGCACCACAAATCCAGCTATATATACTACAATATGGACTGCCTCTTCAGAGAGATAAATTCCAGTAGCAAAGTAATCGTGGTCGTTGTCAGTTGTCGCTGCACTATTTTCCGTGCTTAGTAACTGCCACCGTTCCGAAGTGTTATTTATGTGATCTTCAACATCGGAACTGCTGAAAGTAAGAATGGGAATATCTTCCAAAGTTATACAATTCCCTCTTTCTGATCCACGGATCTCACTATGAATTAGTAGCCTCTTGTATGCTGCAACAAACTGGCGAGCAGTGGGGTTGTTATTCCAACCACCACGACTTCGGATGGCACTAAAAAACATTTCCAAGTGGTCCTGAGAACATTTGTAATGAGGCAGAAACTTCAATAGAGGAGCATGAATTTGTGTCCCCACTACTTTGCTATACATGTGTAAAACACTGGATATACACACCAGGAATCCAATACACATACACCCTGTCTTTCTATTTGACTCAACAACTCTCATTGCTTGAGGATTTGGACCAACAGTGAGTTCCTTGATGTACCTCTGTGCCTTTAAAAGAAATCCCTCTACAGCACTAAAATTTGCTGTATTTAATGCCTGCTTGAAACCACTTTGTAAAAGTGTTCTGGAAATGCAGACATCAAAGAGACAGTTGAAAATGCGTATAAATTTTACTGTTGCAGATGCCTGTTCAAAACCTGGGAGTTTCATATCACAACAGTACTGTATGGCATCTGCCACAGAATTGCTAAGCAGCTGAGTAGCCAGTTTCACCTTCATTTTATTTAAAAAAAAAATTAAGGTGACTGGCAGTCATCTTGTTGCCTATGTGGAGCCCTTCCTTGACCTGTAATTTATGTAACAGTTTATAAAATAAATAAAAAATAAAATTTGGAATAAAATATTAATGATTAATTATTCTGTATGTATGATGATTGGTTGTAATTGGTATTTGCTTATCTGGAACGTGGACGTTTAATTATTCGGTATCAGACGCTTGACAATGGCTATTTGGAAAAGGCAATGTAACTCGTAGTTGACCGTGAAAGAAAACTGAAATAATCGGACTTCGTAATTAAATCGTTTCCAAAGACTGCTGCGGTAGGTACGGACTCATGATCTAATCTCAATATTACAATGATTTGCCAGCCATGCCAATACGTCGTACAGAGGTGATTGTCTACTAAACATAAAAAAGTTACACAGTTAGTTAAATCAGATATATTCAATGAAATAGCCTACAGTTCATAATCCTACTTACTTTTATAAATATAAATTCATTACAGAATCGAGTGCCTAGTGTGGTTGCAACTCGCAGTATTCTTCTATAACATGAAAATATGGCGGTGTGCCAGACAAATAAAATAAAATACGTGCTTCTCGCACCACTTCTACCTGAGATCTCCCTTCTCTTAATCAAACATAAGAGTAACGTAATTACTCTTTTGTCTTTATCAGCGACACAGCGCTGCAGTTGTGTGCCATAGGCTTTATTTATTAGTCACTGATTATTTATTTAATTAATATTTCGCGTTTCCGCGGAAACTCACGCTCGGCATGCAAATGTGCCTTTATATTGCCCCCAGAATTGCGAGGCGAAAGGACACACCTGCAGGCGAGCAATTCACCTAAAGGCACAAGAAAATCTAAGTTATCTACAACTATTCACATGACTTACATTACACACATTATACACATTATATACAAAATTTGAATGACGCGGGTGTGTCGTAAAAGTTCTTATGTTGGCAGATAGAGTGCGCGCATGCGCAGAAGCGTCTGTGTGACTCCGGCAGTGCCGTTATATCATACAGTTAGATCACGCGGCACAGTAATGCAGTTCATATTGTTCGTGTGCGCGCGTATCTTAGTCGTTGCACAAAGAAAATATTCAACCAAGATTACATATGAAGACTACATTCTATAACAGGTAACTTGGTTTTAAATTTACAATATTTGTTATATCACAATACAACTCAGATTGTTGAATGTTCTTAGTTACATAGTATTGTTTTGAAATACTTCAAAGAAAAATGTCCGTATGTTTCAGGTGCGTCGACCTATTCACATCGTGTCGTTATTACAGTTCATATTCATCTGCTGCACAATAATTTTTTCACAGGTTAGTATCATCGTTGTATAACAACATGATTAAAACATAAGCATGTCCATTTCCATTATAGTCGTTGTGATGCAGTTCGTTGTGACTAAAAAACATTGTTAATTACAGATCTGACGTGACCCGTTAGTAATTGGTCCACGTGCAGTTCGTTTTTTACATTCCGTGGAAGCTTGGTTGCAGAACCTCGGACGACACATAGCTGGCGTGGATCCTTGGACAGTCCAGGTAAGAGTGTCCGTCACATTTCGAGAACATTTCATTCCCTGAAGTTCCAACCAAAATTCTTCCACCTGTCGTGTTGTTTTCTGGACAGGCACTTTGTGTCCGTTTAATCCAGTTAACATCTTGAAGTTAGGTACTGTAGTATTGTCACTAGACGATGCACGAATTATGCACTTCACATTTTCAGTTTTTTGCTGAATATAGCTCACCTAAATGTTCGTAGTTATTAATCAAAGAAATGGTTCATCGCGTTTACATAGGTACGATGCATAATGAATGTCATTAACAGTTTCTTTCACATAGGTTTCTGCGTAGTTGCAGAGTTAGTAATGTTCATTAATGTCCGTGAACAATGGTTCACTATGCAATGTCCTTTTGGCACTCGTTTTGTTCAAATTTCTTTTACATAGTAACAGTTACATTATACATCATTGAAAGAGAAGCAAAAAAAAATATAAGTAATCATACATACATACATCACATATTTCTTAGCATAAATATAATACAGTTGCACATAAACATGTTTTCATCATCATTACATAGCTATGGGTTATTACATTGTGTCACATTTGATTACATGAATTGCAGATAATTACGTCCTCTTTAAGGGTTTTGCTGGGATTTTATCGATGTTTATTTTGTGATATCTGAAATTAAGATAGGTTAGACACAACATTCATTACATCAGTAGGCAAGACCAGGCATTTTCACTACTCAATAAATATTCAAAATAGTAAGAGAGAAAATGTTTGATTCCTCGCGTTTTGTGCGTGTGTGTATAGTGTCTGTGTGGCCTTGACTACTGATAGATGCTTTTTGTGTTGAGAGATGTGCGTCTAATCTATTTCTCAAAGTAAAAGTTCGCTTCACAGATGACGTCTGTCGGTTCGTCAGGTGTCACACCAAGTCAGTGATACCTACAGTCACAAATGTTCCGTGAAAAAATTAATATATCATTCACTGCTACGTAAACATAAATTTTATTTTAATATTCCGTCTTCCAGGTGGTGGCGCGCGCTGAAAGAAGAGTTCTTCTGCCTTCAACTGCGTCACTGGAACCGCTGAAATGAAAATTTCTATACTACTTACTATCTGTGTTGTAGCAACAGAGTTTTTTGGAGTTGCTTAGCAATGTTTTGATGGATGTGACTTTGACATTATTCCGCATGAAATGCTCTAAGATCTCGGTGTGCGTATAGCCCAATAATTTTGTTAGTTCTACGATGTTGTAACAAATACGCACCAGGATGCGGTATGTTAACAATTATATAAGGTCCTTCATATAGCAGACGCCACTTAGCGTTGCGTCGTTTGAGTGCTACAGATTTATGATGAGTACGAAGTAGTACAAGCATTCCTACCTCGAATTTTTGTTTTCTTTTTATTATGTTTCTGTGATGTTTGTTTCGTATCTGTGCGTGATGTGTCAGCATAGTCAAAACTTCTTTTATTTTCTGTTCAGGTGTGATTTCCTTGTCGGACAACTTAGGTAATGGTTCTATCCACTGATCGTTCTGTTTGCAATTGAACATGATCTCGTTAGGTGTGTAATTTGTATTGTAAATATTTAAGTTATTGTGTACGTCTTCGAAAAGACTTAGGTAGGACACCCAATTAGTATGTTTTGATGAAATATAGGTCCTCATGAATCGGTTTAATTCTCGGAAAAGTCTCTCAGTCGCGTTACATTGTGGACTAAACTTTGAAATAGATATACTTTTAATGTTATTGTCCTTCAAGAAATTTCTCCATTTGTACCCAGAGTAGTATGCTGCATTATCTGACAGAATTGCTTTTGGTTTTCCCACGTGCGTCAGGTAATCACTTGAGAATCTTCGTATTATAGCACTTGCAGTGGCGGATTTTAAAGCATAAAGTTTTACATGTTTAGAAAATATATCGTAAAAAGCCAAGATATATTTGACGCCTCCAGAGCTTGCTGGATGCGGTCCACTGATGTCAGTACACAGAATTTCCAGGGGTTTACTGGGTAAAATAGAATGTAAATCTGTCTTTGTGGATAAATTCTGAGGTTTTGATTTTTGACGTATGACACATGTTTTCAGTTCCCTGTAAATTTTCCTTCTCATATTGCTAAAATAACAGTATGTGCTGAGCTTTGCTAAACACTTCTTCGTCCCATAATGACCCCAAACTAAGTGTGTGTGCCAAATTAGATTACGTTCAGACTCTTTGGGAATGCATACACACCAGTTAGTAGCATTTGAATGTCGGCGATAAAATAACACATCATTGTGTAACTTGTAATACTTAGTCAAAGGATGATTGTGTTTTTCTACCAGTAATGTTATTATCTTATACCAGTGAGGATCAGATTTTTGTAATTTAGCCATGTTTCTGCACATATCAATATAATATTGGTGATACTGCTTGTCTTGCATTAAGAGAATCCTGTAGTCATTTATATTTTCTAAGTCACTGTTGGTTTCATTCATACCTTGTGGAAGTCTAGACAAAGCGTCGGCAATGGTGTTGTCCTTACCTTTTATGTACTTAATTTCAAAAGAGTAGTTCTGAAGTGTAACTGCCCATCGTGATAGTCTAGGATGTACAAGATTACAAGTTAACAAAAATGTCAGGGCCTGGTGCTCGGTATAAATTACTGTATGTTTTCCAAATAAATAATAATTGAATTTCTTGAATGCCCATACTATGGAAAGTGTTTCTAGCTCAGTAGTGGAGTATGTACGCTCACATTCAGATAGAGTACGACTCGCAAACCCAATAATTCTTATCTGTTCCTTATCTTTATTCTTTACAACTTGAAATAAGCAACATCCCAAACCAGTACGTGAAGCGTCACAAGTCATACAAAAATCTAAATTGAAATCTGGATGGCTCAATAAGTTTGCATTCACTAAAGCATGTTTAATTGTATTAAAGTCATTCTGGCACTGTTCCGACCAGATCCAAACTTGATTCTTTCTGAGTAGATTTAGCAGATGTTTACTGTTCAAAAGTGGTTGTGGCAAAAAACGTCTGAAAAATGAACATAGCCCAAGGAATGATTTTAACTGCTTTATAGTTCGAGGACTAGGAAAGTTTCTGATAGCATCTAATTTACTGGGATCAGGACGTATGCCCTGTGAATTAATTATATGTCCTAAATATTTTATCTCACTGCAACCAAACTTTGATTTTCTAAGATTGGCTGTGACTCCAGCTTGTGCAAATTTTTCTAAAATTCTTTGAAGTGTGTCAACGTGTTCATTCCAAGACTGTGTAGCTATCAGTATATCATCAACATAGTGTGTGACTGTCTCAACTAAATCATCGCCAAGCACGGTATCCAGGGCTGTAATGAATACCCCAGAACTGACATTCAGTCCGAAAGGTAGAACACAAAACTGATAGGTTCGCCCCCCGAACATAAATGCAGTATATTTCCGAGAATCAGGAGTGATACTCACCTGCCAAAATGAATTAGCGAGATCTATTGTGGAAAAATACTTTGCATCTAGAAATTTCTGTAATTGCTCTTCTACATTTTCGGGTTTTGTGTGAACTGGTAAAATTATTTCATTAATTGCTCGTGCGTCTAACACTAACCTAATGCTTCCATTTGATTTTTTGACAACAAGTAGAGGACTACAGTAAGGTGAGGTGGATGGTTCAATGACCTTCCAGTCTAACATTTGTTTTAATTCTTGCCACACAGCAGGTCGTTGAGATAACGGTACGTTATATGTCTTGTGGTAGAAGATCTTGTGAGGCTTAACTTCAATCTTGTACGCATACGTGTTGATAACACCTATTCGTTTGGCAAAAACTTGTAAATATTTGGATAACACTTCCTGTAGTTTTATATGTACATGTGCACTGAGAGCTGTAGCTTCATTTATCTTATGATCAAGCAATGTTTTCATGTCCATTAGCTCTGTGTCAAATGAGTGTGTGTGCGTGTCTTGAATGTCATTGTCAAGTACTAACTGAACCTTGTACCCTGTACAGTGTTTGTCATGCTTTAGAGTTCTCCTGTCCAAATCAATAATAATTACACTGCCTCTATCATTTAAAATACATTTACCTTTGGAGAAGTCTATAATGCAGTCCTTCTCGCTCATAATATCTATTCCTAATATGCAATTTGTCACAAGGTTTTGTACAACCAGGAATGGCCATTGTACGGTTCCATTACCTATTTTAATGTTTACAAAAACTTGCTTCGTAACCCTACATGACTTATTACCTAGTGCAGTAGTTATTTTACAGTTTTGGGCAGGAAACTCAGGCACAGGTTCCAATTCACACATCTTTTTATAGAAATTAAAAGACAAAACGCTCACAGCTGCACCTGTATCTAGAATAATAGTAGTTGGAATCCCACCTACTACACCAGTGGTAGATGCTAAAACAATTTCATTTGTGTTTGAACGACATTGTGTACTGTCTTGTAAAAGTTCATCTGATATATTGTTATTGTGGTTGTATCTTATAAATAAAACAGGTAATTTTTGTTTATAATTATTCGGCATATCATTATTCTGATGTTCAACTGTGGTGCCAAATAACTGATTAACATTGAAGTCGCCCCCCAAGAATTCCTCAGCCACGGCCTGGGGCATAGAAGTGACTGTTTCTAGTTTGTTGGATTAGCATTTGTACTAGGTACTGACACAGATTGAGGTTGTGTGTCAGGTGTCATTTCTATTATATTCACATTCGGATATTGCCTATTGTGATCTCCAAACTTTTGCGGTTGTTGTTGCTGTTGCGCATTATAACTTACCTGTCGGTCATAAGGTATGCTCCAATTTTGTCCTGGTGGCTGCTGTGGTAAAGCAGTGTTTGAATGAAAGTACTGATCGTTACGAGTCCAGCCTTGATGCTGTCTTGGCTCGTAGTTATTATTATTATTTCTGTTTCTGTTTGTGTTTTTGTTGTTGCCTATGTATCCGTTGTTACCGTTGTAGTTATTACCGCGGTGCCTTTTGTATGGATTGCCGCATGAAGTGTTATTACTGTTGTAACTATTGTTTGTATTGGAATACGCGTGTTGATTTTGATTTCCGTATTGAGACGGCATGTGAGTTTGCTGTTTTTGTTGTACTGCGTATCCAACTGTGGGCGCGCCAGAATTGAGTTGGCAAGCCTGCATGTTTTGAATTCCACTAGTGTAAACATTGTGGCTGCTGTTTTGCCGCGTGAAGCACTGATCTTCAAGTAACATGTCAACCGAATGTAAAGCTGTTAAAAAATAATCTGAATCGTCATCCGGGATATGTAGGAGTTTTTCTTTAATGTTGAAAGGCAATTTGGCCTTCAACGCACGGAGTATATCGCGTGTTGCGACTGGTTCGTCTAAAAAGTGTCCCATGTTCAAGTATTTTTCAAAATATCGGCGTAAGTTGCCATTTTTACTGTTAAAAGTTTCAGGTTCTAGAATTTGTCTTCTGAGTCGCTCCTGGACGGATTGCGACCAGAATTTGTTCAGAAAAGCACGCTCAAACTCACTGTACGTGGTACATACGTCAGCTTGACTGTATGCCCAGACAGCTGCATCGCCTTGGATGTAACCGACAATATATGAAATCTTTTTCCGGTCACTCCAAGTGCGTGGAAATGCGTTACTAAAAGATTTAAGAAAAATCACCGGATGAATGGTTCGTTTTTCTGGGATAAAAATCTGAAATTGCCTGTGTTTCATTAAGCTTTCTTCTTCCTTCGCATTGTGATATGGATTTGTTCCACTGTAATTACTGCAATGTTCAGCTGGCGAGTAATTACAATAATGTTGCTGTGGTTTACCATGATAATAGCTTGTATTTGTGTTTGTACATCGTGGTATGTGTTGTAGTCGTGGTGTGTTTTGTTCTTGTGTGTTTGTCGTGTGTGGTATGTGTGTGTCATACTCGAATGTATATTGGTTCCTGAACTGTACATTTTGACTGATATTTTCGTTACATTCAGACTGTGGTCGATCGGTGAATTGTGTCATTGGTCCAGTGACGGATTGTACTGCGTCACTGATCAGCTGTTTGTTATTAGTAATGTATTGCGCTACGGAGTCGTGCACAATTGTTGGTAAATTTTCACGTAGGCATCTATCAAAATGTTTGTCTTTGTTCACTACCCAATCATGAAATTCTTTATTAATGTTTTGAAAATGAGCTGTAGCATCAGATTGTAAGATGTCAGTCAGGTGTTGTTCAACATTGTCAAATTTATTCTGTACGTCAGTAATTCGTTTTTCAAGGTTGTCGTGTACTGAAGGATATGTTTGAATTTGTTCAGTAAGAACTTCACACGTGACATTAAGATTTTTTACTTGTGTCTGTAAAAGTGCTACATCAGTTGTAGTCCTTTCTTGTGTCGTATTAAGCTGGGAAAATTTAGTACTGAGTTCAGTCATCTGTTTGGTCAGTGTGGCGTCTATAAGTTCCACACGTTTACATAAAGTGTCATTACTCGTCTTGAGTGCTATGAGGTCAGATTTAATTTCGTCATTTTGTATCTGTAAGGTTGCCATGTTTTCGGCGTTCTGTTTCATTATCATTTGTAACATGTTGGCAATGTTTACCGTTTGCAACGTCTGTGCCACCGCCGCGTCATTAGACGTGACGTCATGCATTAACATGGGCTCTGACTGAGACTTTGAAATTTTTGTGGTGGACGGCCTATTGTCAAAATTTCCGTCAACACTTGCGTCAATGTTTGATAAATCGTCACTACCGGTTGCTGTCGTAAAGTCATTTTCTAACATTTGTCTCTCGTCCGAGTCGGATTGTGTCTGAATAGTACGTCTTTGCTGTTCCATTTTTGCGTATTGATTTCTAGTCATTACCATGCCACACGTGATTTATGTTTCAAGAAAATATTTGACACTGATTTTAAAATGAAATGCAGTTGAGCATGAATCGCTCATAGCAACAATGGCTGTCCCGTTAACTTAAAAATATAAACTGAATTTGAAATTATTGGTAATGGCTGCTGGCCATGTTACATCATATCGTACAGAAGTCGGCCATATTGTACACTCGTGTATTGGTATTGTTGGATACGTTATTGTTTAGGAAAAAGTGCTAGGAATGAAATTTGTTACTGAAAACTGTTATGCGCGAAAGAAACACTACAGAATTTACTGAAAAGCTAATACACTGAATTATACGTCTGGTCAAGCCTGCTAATGCAAAGATGCTGCGTCTTACCTTATTTTGCTGGAAGCTTCATTGCGTCTTCCGGCAAAACTTTAGAATTGGAAAATATCTTCAGATTTTCATTATCTCTCATACATTCACGTCCAGGTCCAGAAAGTTGATTTTTGACATGAAACAAAAAGAACAATGTAACAAATGACAAAATAACAAGTCCTGTCATGGTCGCCAATATAAAATAAATAAAAAATAAAATTTGGAATAAAATATTAATGATTAATTATTCTGTATGTATGATGATTGGTTGTAATTGGTATTTGCTTATCTGGAACGTGGACGTTTAATTATTCGGTATCAGACGCTTGACAATGGCTATTTGGAAAAGGCAATGTAACTCGTAGTTGACCGTGAAAGAAAACTGAAATAATCGGACTTCGTAATTAAATCGTTTCCAAAGACTGCTGCGGTAGGTACGGACTCATGATCTAATCTCAATATTACAATGATTTGCCAGCCATGCCAATACGTCGTACAGAGGTGATTGTCTACTAAACATAAAAAAGTTACACAGTTAGTTAAATCAGATATATTCAATGAAATAGCCTACAGTTCATAATCCTACTTACTTTTATAAATATAAATTCATTACAGAATCGAGTGCCTAGTGTGGTTGCAACTCGCAGTATTCTTCTATAACATGAAAATATGGCGGTGTGCCAGACAAATAAAATAAAATACGTGCTTCTCGCACCACTTCTACCTGAGATCTCCCTTCTCTTAATCAAACATAAGAGTAACGTAATTACTCTTTTGTCTTTATCAGCGACACAGCGCTGCAGTTGTGTGCCATAGGCTTTATTTATTAGTCACTGATTATTTATTTAATTAATATTTCGCGTTTCCGCGGAAACTCACGCTCGGCATGCAAATGTGCCTTTATAAGTTCCAAAAAGTGCCAAGAAATGACACCACCTTGCTCATCCCAAAGAAATTTTTTATCTCCTAAAGCGTTGCGCACAAGTTTGAACATATGTGGAGGGTCTAGGAAAAATGACATTTCATGATCATTCCCTTCAACTGAAAAAGTACTTTTCAAAGTTTCACAATTGAGATTGCAGCCTAAACATCTAGCCATTGACAAATTGCTAGCTGAACCATCACATGTGAGCGAAACAACTTTCACACCACTTGAATTGGCAAGATCAATGCACTGTTTAACTATCTCGGCTTTTTGCTCACCAGTTATACCAGCAGTCAGGAAATACCCAACTGGGAGCTTCCAAGAAGCATTAATAGGCACAAGCATGAGCACAAATGCTTCTTTGGCAATGGGTAAATTTTCTGTGTCTACAGATGACCCCATGTCAACATAACCGTAACAGCATGTACCATCAAATTCTACATGTTGCCTGATGGCAATTTCATCAACTACCAAGCTACATATAGTTGGAAACTTTGTTTCACAGTGACTAGCTTATGCCGTGATTACCTTAAACGCCTCGGATGTAAAGCCAGGTGCTCCACCCACACACTGGTACCACTTTGTTAATGTTCTGGGGTGTGGCAAACATGTATTAAAAAGCGCCTAACATAATTATTCGCCCTGTGGGAATAAAAATGCAGTGTTAAGGCAAAGGAGCGCAGTTCTGGGCTGCATGACCTAGGTACAGCCTGTGCCCCAGCTTTCGCAGTTTGTCGCTGCAGCAAGTCTCTCTGCATTCCAGGTATGCTTTCTAGTATATTTAGTGAACTTTCATCCACAAGATGCTTGTCCTTCAGTACCTTAATGATAGCACTCAAAGAAGCCACTTTCTTCTTAAGTCGTCGCTTAGACTGCTGAAGAGTTTTAATTTGTTTTTTGTACTGATCAGTTTTTCTTATGAGGTGTTCACACTTCGTCTTCAGTTCCTCACTTTCAGAGGATGTCTGACTACGTTCTGGTGGTCCTGCAGTGTACTCAGGAACATGAGCAGGAACTTCTTCATCCTGCACTCTGCTGACGGCAGCCAAAACTGAAGATGGAAAGCAAGAGCTCTCCTTCCGCAATGGTGGCTTTCTCTTCTTGTCTTCCTAAATGAAATAAACGGATGGAAAACATTAAGAACTGTTTTTAACAGATGGTTGAAGGTGTTAGAGTCTTTTTCATGAACAGCATGTTACAGCCCACTAATTACTCCTTTTCTTAGTCCTTTCCAGAAATATATATTCTATTTTTCCAGCAACTATTTATCTTGTTCATAAAATACTCATTACTCTAACAAAAACCGTTGTTGTGTTCAGCAGACAACTTGAAATGCCTCCCATGTGCGAAGCTACAATTAATACACATTTATTGAAAAAATATAAACTTTGAACATGTAAAATATTTCTGATGGGGTGTCCTGTTTAACTATCACACTGTATCGCTATGGGTGCTGTCAGTTAACAAGTTACCGGTCCAACAGTTAATCATATAAAATTGTGTGCTATATCTAATTTTGCATTAGTGGTTGGTGCATATTCAATGTTCCACAGTTGTGGATAATGTTAACAAGCAGGTAATGCCAAAGCTTTTTAATCAATGATATCTTTCAATGGAGAATGTCAATGAATAGTGCATCAAACAAAAGAAATGTTCATTTGCTGTGCTTAACCCAAATACAGAGTTATTATTTAACACAGCCCAAGTGTTAATTTCTGTGACTTCACTAAATAATTATACCAGACAAACTTGTTAGCTTAAGTAGTTTCATAATCTAAACAGTGAACCTGAATTTTCTTCTCAAATATTCTCTTGTGTGCAGAGGCTGATGCTCATCAAAAAGGAGTTTCATAAATTTGTTTCTACATGACAATGTAGAGAACCAGATTACCTCTTTATAACATACTGTGTAGCTGCAGAAACACTTCAGTGTTCCAGCACCTCCCCTCTTAAATTCTATATACAGCATGGAATCATTCCCAGGCAAAAGCTATGTGTAAGGACCTAATCAGGTGGAAAGTGAAATTAATGTATTCAAATGACCTGAAGGAATCCTCCCAAAATCAACATATATAAGTAAAACTAGAGCTGTATCAATTACTCATAAAACATAACTGCCATTTACTAACAAAGACAGTGCAATAAAAATGTTGTACAACACAGTAGACCAGACAAAGTGAGATGTTCACAAACTACTGCCTTAAATATTCACATAACTGATATAATTTACTTCACACATGTATTCCATTACTTTCGGAGTTAGAGCTAAATAATAGAAACTGAATACTAAGCTAGCTATACCCTCCCTCCAAAGCCCCATAAATACATTTTGTTTGTAATACGAACTGGGACATTTCAGTTACGTTACTCTACTGGGAAACATTGTTCATTACCACCAATATTTACTGAAATACGGTACATAGAATGGCAAATCTACACAGTGTACTGTTTAGGCATATACTTTACGCCAGTTAATGTAGTGTTAGCTTTTAATTTGGTACATGGTGAAGACAAAGTGAGTTACTCAACACTTCGATTATCGACGATACGTACGTATTATACTGAAATGTGAACTTGAAAACTAAGAATTTAATTCTTTGAATTAACATACCTTTTGCAAATGTTTTGGGTGTGTAGGGAAAACTGATGGTACAGCATTTTCTCGGAGCCTTACTGTTGAAAGGGAAGTTCGGTCTATGTCCTCTTCTCGGAAATGCTGAGAACATATAGTGCTCCATTTAGACACACGCCAATTCTTCCTCCTCGCGGCATTCTCCCACAGAGCTTTCCGACTTTCATTTTTAGGAAATCTAAAATCATACAGGAGAAAAACACGCTATAGTACAAGTACGGATGTAGCACACGTTCATTCACAATGAAGTTGTAAAATCACACTTAACGAGACAACTTACATATGAAATGTTATTCCCTTCGATTTCGCATCACAATCAGAACGATTCGTACATCCGAACACCACACAAGTCACCATAATAACGCAAAATCCTTCCAAAAGCGAGCGACAAGCCTATGCACACAAGCTTACAGCAGCAATGTTTTGGTCGGACTGAGATGGCTACCCTCGGCTTCACATAGCTTCGCAGCTGTGACGTCACAGCGTCTCCCTCCATGAGTGGTAGTTTCTATGTAATAGTGATGGGCTAAACTGGGATTTTCCGATATCAGTGATTTCAGTGAATGCTACTTTTCAGTATCTGTTACTCTTAACTGCGATTTGTCGCAGTTAAGAGTCGCAGTTAAGGAACATAGGTCGTGTATCCCTCCGCCACTGCTATTTCTGCGATTTCTGCTACTTCCGCGATTTCTGCGACTTCTGCTACTTCTGTGATTTCTGCTACTTCTGCGATTTCTGTGACTCCTGCGATTTCTGCGACTTACCACCATATGAAAAAGTTACATCTGTCAACACAGAAAATTGCATCGCAACAAACCTGTCATTGGCAAGTATGTTTTACGTTTTTTCTTCCGTTGGCTTCAATTTTGTATTAAAGAAACAACTGTGAAAATATTAATAGTGTAATTAATATGTAAGTAGCCGCACAGTACCGTAATAGTTCGTGTTTAGAAAATGAATTCTAACATATTGTTATGTTCACAGGTACCTGAACTACATTTCAGTCACTCAGTAAAGTGATAACTCAAAATATCATTGTCAGCAGATCTGAAGAAATTTGCCACTGCGTCTTTAGACCGTTTTCGTCAGACGAGAGGTTAGTTTCTAAGCGTTTCGATGGACTTAATTACTTCAGTGAGATCGTTCTTGCAAATGTGACATTCATTATAGCAAATATTAGCAATCTTCTCTGTCAATTATATTGCTAGTAATTAGTGACAGCAAAAATTGTTTAATAATCCTTGTGTTTTTGCAGACGCAGTTCTGACTCTGATTACTGGTTGCTGTACGTATCTATCCACATCAAGGCTGTTGAGAGAGATTCGTGAAGATTCAAGACAGCTCTTTGAGGATTTGCTGTTTAAAAGTGAAAGAATTGTGAAATAAGTGTGTGAAAGATTAAACTGTGTTTTATTGAAGTTGTTGTGCGATTTTAAAGGCATAATAAATGTTAAAGACAGTGAGTGAATAATAAAAATCTCATTTTCCACATGTTAAGCCGTCCAATAACCGTAATTTTCCGCCACTTACTTATTGGTAAACACTTGTTGGAGAGTGACATGCCGCCCCCCCCCCCTCCCCCCCGTTTCTCCACAATCTTGGTGTGACACTGACCTGTAACATATCCCGAAGTCTACAATATGCATTTTGAGGCTTTTGATGTGAAAGTGGGAAGTACAGATCTTCCAGTTAAATCGGGAATAGCTTAAGTGCATTACTTGAAAGTAACACAGGAAAAGGTGACTTATGTAGGTGGTAGTAGTGTCGGCAAAAAGTTCTTGTGTGTGAAGTTGCCATGTAGAACACCAGGTGTAAAACTTTTCTCCCGAGTCTTGAACTGTGTCGGAACAAAAGTGAGGCATTCATATGACTGTTTTCATTTCACTACACTTATACAGATGTCTGAGTTCTGCTGTGTTAACATTGCAAAGTCCTGTAGGCATGTGGAGTATTAACCAAAACTGTCATATTGGAAGCAGAATCAAACACATTTGTTACGTTACTTGATATTTTCAGGAGAAAAAGGCAATGTTGCTTCTTGTTAATATAATACATTCAGAGTCACAGCAGTATTTGACCAACCATAACTGATGCTGAATGTGCATGTCGTCATATAATATGAAAGGCTTATTTCAATAGTGGTACAAGTCCATTACCTCCACTTTTCTGTCTATAATGCTTCTGAAATTAATGATCCAAGCAAACATAAATAAAGGTTCATCTCTAGCAAGAAGCCATATGCTTGAATATTTCTGGTATCTCAACTGCAGATTTTTCAGCGCTCATTTAACTTTACGACTCTGTATCTCAAAATGAACAAAAATGGACTTGTACCACTATTGAAAAAGCCCTTCATATGCACACATAGCACATCGATCTCGTGAGGCACAAGGCTCTCATTACGAAGTACGTCCGTCGGTCAAAAGATGGCACTAGGAAAAGTATGTTAACTGCGCTTTTTAGTTGCTACTTGCGACTCTTAGTTGCGACTTGTCACGGAAATCGCAGTTGGACTCCGTAGCGTACCGCAGAAATGGACGTAGTACGAACTTTGGCCAACAGATGCCACTGTTAACCGCGCTTTTTAGATGCTACTTGCGACTCTTAGTTGCGACTTGTCACTGAAATCGCAGAAAGCAGTGCTAAATTCGACCAATAGATGGCTCACGTCTTTGAATGTGAAATACTACTTGCGACTGCTAACTGTGACTGAAATCGCAGTTAGATTCTGTAAAGTTGCTACTGTGATATCTGTGACTTCTCAGTCACTGTGATTTCTAACAGATACGCGATTTCCTGCCCACCACTACTATGTAATAAACCCTATGATGGTGATGACAACAAACCATAGATATTTCTGTGCAACAGCGTATAGTAAACAGTGGAGCAGAAGCTGATCTGTTATTAAAATACAATGTCAGGGTTGGGGTAGATTGCGTTTTCTGTGAACTTGTCATGAAATATCTTGTGTCGGCAACTGAACGCGGCAGTCATCACCAGTTTCGTCAGAAATTGTAATCAGAACGGTGATTCGCATTCGCGAATAGCCATGGAAGAGTGTGATTGTAGTGAGAAACATCTTGACGACGCGAAAGATGATACACCAGAGCTACAATACAGGCTAGATATTGCAACACGATACTACAGCAAAAATGCCGATTTATTGGACACGATCTCATACAACTTAATGCTGCCCTGGGTAACATTGCTCAGTTTGTTATTGTCATGTTGTGTTGTTAGAGAATCGGCAGCTAGAAGTGTTGAAGATAAAATAATGAACATAATTATGGGAAGTATTTATTTGCTGCTAGTGATAGTAGTAAGTCCAGTTGGCGTAATTGGCATCCTTTTGTGGTTGATAATTTGCCGTAATTTCAAACAAGAGAAGTATACCTACGTGGAGGTCAATTCAGACTGCGAGTCGGCTTTTATTTCGAAGAGAAATGAAAATAAATATTTCACATTTGGATCGGCCAATGTATTATTGGCACCAGAATTTGTCTGCAGATTAAATAATGTTACAGACTCAAAATCTAGAGCAGCTGCTATCGCGGAAATATTCACAAATCACACAGGAAAACACTTGCATAACTTAGACCAAGAAGATACTGGTTACGAAGTATGTAGTAAACTAGAGAGTTTGCATTCAGAAGTTCCGTACACGGACTTCTTGTGTCTCCAGGAAGTTTGGGAACGTTCTTATGCTTTAATATTAATTGACAGACTTAAAGATGAGTTCAAATATTTTTTATATGACGTCGGTGAATATTCATGGGACATCAATCACTGTATGTTAGGTAAATTCTTCAGCTTATACATTACAACGATTTTTGTTTCGTATGTACGGCCTCTGTTAGTACGTAATTGCATATATGATTGTTTATTGTAGATAAGAAATTGAAGTATGAACTAAATCTCATATTTTTGTTTGTTAAAGGCAGTGGTCTTATGTTTGCAAGTAAAAGACCCATACTTGCGGCAGACTTCAAGACATTCTCGTATAGAACGAAGCATGCGAAATACACTTCTCAAGGAGTGCTTTGTGTGAAGGTTGGTGTATCTGCTTGTGTCCTACCTATATAAGAAGATTGGAATCAAATTTAAATTATGTGGGCCTTGGATCTATTCATTTTTTGTAAGAATATATATTGGATTGTAGTTTCTATTTGTGTCGTGATGAGAAAAGTGTTTCCACGTGAACGATAACAGGTATAGTAGGGGAACAGTGGGTATTATAGGCCATTTAAGGAAAAATGTAAATTACAAAATATATTTGTAGCTTAACTCAGTTATGAGCGAAAAAATCAAATTTTCAGCTTCTTTCCTCTAAGTAATAAAAATATATTTAGCAATATATGAAGAGAACATAACACAAAATGTAATTAGAATTAACCGTGCATTTTGGGCATTTTAAAAATTGGCAGGTGGCATGGGCCACACCAATATGATTATGTTTATAAATTAAAAACACTGTTTTGAATAAATCTTTTATTGTTTAATACTATATACAATGCATAACATATTATAGCTCATTTACTCTATGATTTATTTAGCTTACAGAGATCACAAAAGTGAAACAGTAAGTCATCAATGTCTGCACAGAGCCCAGCCTCCACACTTGTTGCATTGAATCTAGTTTTCCTCATAGCTTTCTCCACACACAATGCATTTTACATCTACAACATCTTGAGAAGTGTTTGGTGTAGGACTGTCATTATGGAAAAAATTGATTTGTACCTTTTTCTTCTTCTTATTGATCATAGTTTGTTCTTGTTTTGAAAATTTTATTTGTCTCTTTTTGTGTTGTGCATTTTCCTTTTGCTCTTCTGAGTCTTTGTTATCTGTCAGTATATTTTTTATTGGGGTTGATGTCAATATTTCGCTTCTCTCTGCCTTTCTTTTGCAACATGTCAACCTGTTTTCGCTGCAGGAGGGCAAAGGCGACACCACTTTTAAAACACTTGCAAAATCAGAATGTTCACTGGAATGTAGTGCATTGGAGGAAGTGGTGATCTCTCAAGAAGTGATTGTAGTTTCTGCCTGGGAAGCAAGCTCAGGGGGAGCTATGAGAGGTGCTGGTGAGATCGATGTGGGTGTCTTGGGTGTAGCAACAACAGCCCCATCAGACTTCATCTTGGGGAGAGATTCCTGTACAGTGTTGGTAACATCACTGCCTATGAAGTCCAAATCAGTAAATATGTCTGGATTTGTCGGGTAAATGCCAGTCCATCGAAATCCATTTTCACCAATATCTTGTTGACACATTTTCTTGTAGGCATCAGCTACAAATTTTGCAACACCAAAGTCATTAATTCTTGACCCTGGATTAACCCTCATCCACAAACTGCAAGCAGTGTTGTAGCAGTTTTTGAAAGATTTCATGAATTTCCTATCCATAGGCTGCAACTTATGAGAAGTGTGCGGGAAAAACTTAACATATGGACATTGTTTTCCAGAGAAAACATGATATCTAAGTCCTTGTGACTGGCATGCCCATCTACAAGCAGCAAGAAATGATCCTCTGAGAGCTTGTGAAGGAAACAAAGTGTTGAAGCCAGTTAAGAAAAGCCTCAGGTGTCATCCAACTGCTATAAGTTGGAAAAACTAATGATTTCAGTTGGAGCACCAATCAAGAGATGCTCATTCATTAGTTTCCTCGGGAAAATAAAAATTGGAGGAATAAATTGCCCAGTTGCACGCATGCAAAATAGAACTGTAACATTACGTCCCCTCTCTCCAGAAGTAATTTTCTCCATTTAATGTTTGCCTTTCATTGTAATGATCTTGTCATTTTCATGCACACATGATACGCCAGTCTTGTCTGTATTAAAAATTTGGGGTGGATGAAAGGAATGCTTTTTTAAGAGAATTTCAAACTAGCTGAAGAACCTTTCAACCTGTGTCTTATTAAACCCTGCACACCGCATCATTCTATTTGATTGTGGTTTTTTGTACGTCAAATATGGGTGCGTCTTCATAAAACTGGCATTAAAATCTTTTACAGTCATTTTTGTCCTTTTGTTGAATCTGTGACTCAAGATCAATTTTTTTGTCAGGTCATAGGCCAGTTTCAAAAACTCTGTTTTGAACTGGGGCATTAGACTTGACTCTAAATCTGTCAGATGAGCTACTGACAGTTTTTCACATCTTTCATCAAAGGTTGCCTTAAAAGCCTCCATTTGTGGTTTCATATCAGTTGGCTCATTATTTGCTATAGCTTTTAACTTTCTTTGCAGAGTGCTTCTAGGTACAAAGTATCGGTCAGAGGTGGCTCTTTTGTAAAATTTATTTTCCAGTACACTTGGAACAGCATTTTTCGTATCATTCTCTGACTGTTCTCCCCAAACTTCACTTTCTGGTATTTTCTTAAATGTTGGCATAGTATCCTAAAAAAGGAAATGAGTTCCATGGCCCATACCACATGTAGCATGGCCCATATTACCAGATTCACACTGATATGAAAACATGATAGTAAGTGAAACATTTTAGAGCAAACGAAATGCAATTGTCAGTGTCTTATATTAACAGAGTAAACTAAATAACAGCTCTAGTTTCATAAGTATATTCTTACTGTAATGATTCAGGGTGATGTTCCATCTCTAATGACCTCGTTGTCGACGGGACGTTAAACACTAATTTCCTCCTCCTCCTCCCTCAGGGTGATGTTAAAAAGTATTTGGGGTAACAATTTGTTGGAGCACAAACAAGCAATAATCACTCACAGACGATATGATACTGGGAATCAAAATAACTCTCTGCACATGATGAAATTGAACTGGTGGCAAAGATTACATTGTGTACCGTGCTGCTATCTTGTAGCAGATAGTCGAAAAACCAACTGGCCCGTACTACCCGTCGTTCCCCTATTTTGAAGACTGCAGACTACATTAAGATGAATTTTCTCACTCGCTCCACTTAATGACTTTTGTCGTCACAGGCTTATTCAGTGAGTTTCATATTTTCTTGAGTTGTTGAACAGAAAATTATTAGGCATTTTCTTTATATGAAAGACATAACACAATGCCCAGAATATTTACTGTGACAGCTTGGTCATTGTGAATGATTGGTGGTCAGTTCAGTGCTGTAGAAACTATTATTAGGACTGTTTATTTAGTTTTTAATAAATTGAAGATTGTTTCAGCTCAATCATGAAGTGCAGGCTACATATCCAAGAATCTTAGATTTGATACCTGGTCAGTGCTTAGATTTTTATGTTAGTTATAACTTCTTTCACCATTGCCAACATGTGTTTATGTGACAAATAGTGAATTCTACAATGATTTGGAGTCCACGTTACACTGCAGGTCCTCCTGCAACTGGCTGCATAAATAATTTCAGATGTCAGAAGACAATGGCATACCACCTACAACAGGACCAGGTCTAATTAAAAGACAATCATGTTGATACCAAACTCTGGGTTGATGACATCTTTATGGGTACACCACATACTTCTCATGTAGACCCTTGATACACACTTCCATGTGGGAGTTATGCCTTTTCATCAGCTCAAGGCACAAAAAAATTCTAGGTGTGAGAAGCCTGAAAAATGGGAAATACGGAAGCGTCCGATCCCGCCCGTCTGCTTTGACCCATGACGTCACAAATATGGCGGAAACAAAAACAAACACACACACACTTTCCACAAGAATCCTAATGACACTAACGGGACAAGCGCGGGAAATGGGGTGTTTTGGGTGGGGGGCAAACTAAATATAAACAAATTTAGACGCTTTGCGTAGCTACAACGTGTAAGTGAAGACAGCCATGCATGAATACCCACCCACCTCCCCAGGGGTCGTAACCCATGCAACCCATAGAAGATAAAGATGCTTCAGTAGCTGATTAGTGTTTTTTGTCTTTTAAAAAAAAAAAAAAAAAATCTCACGGAATAGAACAAACAGATCAGAAAGATAAATATAATAAACTAAAACAGAAATTGGAGGAAACAGATAATTAAAATAAGTAGTAAGTGTTTTTAAATTAAAGAAAAAATCTCACGAGATAGAACGAACAGATCAGAAAAGTAAATAAAATAAGATAAAACAGAACTGGAGACAGCCAATATCAAACCAAACTCCGCGCTGTCATGACGTCACACACGACAACACCCTTACGTCACGGGTCAAAGCCGACGCGTGGGATCGGACGCTTCTACGATCTTGACAGGTTTGGCCAAATTTAAGATGATTTAAAATTACAAGAATTAATTATGTAAGACAAATATTTGGATTAGATGTACAAGTTTTTGTATTCAGTGCACCGTAAAAATTTCAATGGTGTGCCATTTACCAATTTGCGCATCTCAAGGTTAAAGTTGGGGAAAATTCAGTCACGATAATTTTTCAACTACTTTGAGACTACAATAATATTTGTAAAACACTATATTGTTTATGTAATCAGTGCAACTTTTACTATAGTATTTATTGATTTTACATATAACTACACTTAATTTATTGCTTATCTTGAAAAATGTCAAACAGTTTAACAAGTGCATTCTTTATAAGAAACCTACAAATATTTGTGCAGTAGTTCAACTTTCAAGTACAGCTTTAATTTTTGATGTCATAAGTTGAACAGCAGTAATCAAGACCATCTTCAGACTAGTATGTAACTATGAAATTAACAAAGTGGACCAGGAATAATACAGCTATTCACCTTATATAGCATTAAGCAACAACATTGCCATAAAATAAACATATAGTATGTAATTTTTGAAGTCATAAGTGGAACAACTGTCATAAAGACCATCTTCATCCCAGTGTGTAACTCTGAAATCAACAAAGTGGACCATGAATAATACTGCTATTCACCTTATATAGCATTAAGAAACAACTTAGCTATAAAATAAAAATACAACATGTATATACCCATTGGTGATGCGTGGACCCAATACACAGAGCCGTCTCATCACCAGTAGTTATATACACGTAGTATTTTAATTTTGTAACTATGTTGATTACCTAATGCTGTATAAGTTGAGTGGCTGTATTATTCGTGACTTACATTGTTAATTACATAATACTCTGAAGAAGATCTTTCTATGACTGAAAATGATTAACAGAAAAAAAACACCGTTTGTGACTTAGATGGGTGTTTTAACAAGTACAGCTTTTCCAAAAAGTTTCATTGGTTTTAAATATAACAATTTACTTAATGCATTTTGATTCACCTGAAGTATTATGACAAAAAAAGTGACAAATGAACATTTAATTGCAAGTGCAAGAATTGGGTTCTGTAATAGGTTGAATTTTTAACTTAGAGACCCAAGCCTGAAGGGAGTTTCTTTGGATTTCAGAGCTAACACAGATACAGTGTTATTGTCTTAGTGAGTGAAATATTTTATCAATGACTTCAAAAGCCTGTTTGGAAAAATTGGCGATGGAGGGGGGGGGGGGAGATAGGAAAGTATGCAAAAAGCAAGGACGGGGGTAGAAGACTAGAATGAGGCAGGTATTTCACAAGATGACTCAGCAGCTGCACAAGATGGAAGGAATTCAGCGGATAGAGCATGTAAGGATAGAGAGAGGGAAACTGGGTAGGAAAGGAGAGGAACGTGGAGATGAAGAGGGAGATAGGTGGGAGAAAGGGGGAGAGGGGTGAAAAAAGGGGGGGGAGAGAGAGAGAGAGAGAGAAAGCCTGCATGGATAATGGGGGGGGGGGGAGGGTCAGGAAGTGTGGTAGGATAAGACAGTACATGATCTGAATGGGGAAGGAGTGATGTGGACAGAAGACAGATCAGAAAATGTAAAGTGAGCTTTAGGCCAGGGGGATTGTGAGAGTGCAATATATGCTGGAGAGAGAATTCCATTTCTATCTGTGTAGTTCAGAGAAACAGGTAATGTCCAAATGGACTGTATAGTGGTGCAGCAGTTGAAGGCATTGGTGTTATGGTGCACAGCATACATGGCAACTTGATTGTCAAGTTTGCAGTTGGCCAGTGTTTGACAGTTGGCATTCTTGTGAGTGGACGGTTGGTTACTTGTCATTCCCACATAGAATGACGCACATTAATTGCAGCACAGCTGATATACAACATGGCTACTTTCAGTGTTGCCCTGCCTTTTATTTGGTAGCAGATGCCCATGACTTGACTGTGATAGGAGGTGGTGGATGGCAGTATGGGACAGGTTTTGCACCTGAGTTAAACACAGCGGAGTGACGTGAGGTCAGGGTGGAGTGGAGACAGACAAGTATATTCTGGAGGTTGGGCAGGTGGTGGATCACTACTTTGGGTGACATAGGTAGGATTTTGGAAAGGATATCACTCATCTCAGGGCATGGCAAGAGGTAATCAAAGCCCTGTTGAAGGATATGGTGGAGTTTTTCAAGGCCGGAGTGATACTGGGTGATTAGAGCTGCACTGGTTGGTGGTTAGTTACAGGGTTACTGGTGTCAGAGGAGAAAGTGGCACAGGCGATCTTTGTATGGATGAGCTGAATAGAATATTATCTGTCAGTAAAGGCTCTATAAGGTTATCAGTAAATTTCAACAGCTCCTTCTTTCCACTGCAGTTGCGGCAAGGTTGTGGGGAAGAGACTTTTTGACATGGTACAAGTTACTGTTGATTGTTGGGGCGCTTGACATGTACAGACATACATATAAAGCCATTTGAGAGGTGGAAGTTCGCTTGTTGAGTTGACAAGGACCATGTGAAGTGGATTTGGGAAGAGATGTTGAGGTTATGAAGGAAGGAGCACAGGTGGTCCTTGCCATGAGTCCAGATCAGGTTGTCATCGTCATGAGTCCAGATTAGGAAAATGTCATCAGTGGATCTGAACCATACAAACAGTTTTGGGTATTGACTGGAGAGGTAGGATTTATCTAGATGGCCAATAAATAAGTTGGCATGGGAAGTTGCTATTCTAATAACCACGGCAGAACCTGGATTTGTTTATATATTCAGCCTTTGAAAGTGAAGGAATTGTAGGTCAGGGTGTGGTTGTGGGTTTTGTGTCAGGAGGACATTGAGGAAGGTGGTGTTCCATCACCGCAAGGCCATGAACATGAGAGATATTGGTGTATAAAGACATTGCATCTGCAGTGACCAACAAGGAGCCTGATGGTAATTGGACAGGAACTGTGGTAGGACTGTTAAGGAAATGAGCAGTATCTTGAATGTAGGATGGGAAATCGTGGACAGTGGTTGGAAGGAGTTGGTCAACAATGGCAGAGTTTGGTCAGTTGGGGCATTGTAGCCAGCCACATTGGGTAATAGATAAAAAGTAGGAGGGTGGGGTGCAAGGGGGGGGGGGTTGCAGGTGCAAGGAGAGAGATGGATCAGGTGTTAGGTTTTGGGATGGACTTAAGACTTTGAGGAGCTGCTGGAGGTCTTGTTGGACCTCTGAGTTAGGATCCTTGGTGTAAGGTTAGTCTACAGAGGTGTCAGAAAGTTGGCAGAGACTTTGAGCCACATTGTCAATAAGGTTTCATGATCATTGTGGTGGTTCCTTTATCTGCAGGAATGATAAGCTCTGGATTGGTCCATCCCAAACCTGTCACCTGAATATGTCTGTCTCCTCACACCAGCATCCCCCACCTTCACACTCCTACCTTTTGCCTACTCCCCAAAATCTATGAACCCAACCTCACATGTCTCCTCACAGGTTGTTTCATTGTGGCTGAGAACAATGCTCCCATTGAACAAATCTGTGCCTTTGTTGGTGGACAACATCTCAAAACCATTGTCCATAACCCCTCTCTTAAATTAAGGACACTACTCACTTTCCACAGTTCCTTTGTGTTACCACCAGACTCCTTATTGGTTACTTTGGATGCAATATGTTTATACACCAACATCCCTCATGCTTATGGCCTTGTGACCACTAGACACTTATCTCCCCTAACGTCCTCCTGATACCAAACCCACCTGTTCTTTCCTAACACTCATAGCCAACCACATCCTGACCCACATTATTTCACTTTCAATCATCAAGTCTATAAATAAAACCATGGTACTGCCATGAGTGCTCACATTACACCTTCCTGTGCCAACTTATTAAAGGGCCATCTGTAGACATCCTGCCTTTCCGTTCAACACCTAGAACCTTTTGTCTGGTTCAGATTAATTGATGGCATTTTTTAGGGCAATCTGTGCTCCTTCCTCTATAATCTTAACAACTCTTCCCAAATCTGTTTTACCTGGTCCTTCCACCTCTCAGATGGCTCCATAAATACACCCATTCATATCAAGCGCACCAACCACCAACAGCACCTCCACTTTGACAGCTGTCACAGGTTCCATGTCAAAAAGTCTGTTTCATATGGCCTCGCCACCCATCGACATTGCATTTCATGTACAGTGGAAAGCAGGAGTTGTCGAAATGTATCGATAACCTTACCAGAGCCTTTATTGACAGACGGTATCCTATCCGGCTTATCTGTAAACATATTTCCTGTGTTGTCTCCTCCTTTGACACCAGTAACCCTGTTAACTTCCCCAAATCACTCAAAGTAATGTTCCACAATCCTCCCAACCTACAGAATA
Organism: Schistocerca nitens; assembly: GCF_023898315.1. Taxonomy (NCBI): domain Eukaryota; kingdom Metazoa; phylum Arthropoda; class Insecta; order Orthoptera; family Acrididae; genus Schistocerca; species Schistocerca nitens. Next base: position 442,927,701 of record NC_064621.1, on the reverse strand, counting down.
TCTATGTCTATACATCCGTGTATACTCAACAAACCACCATACGATGCTTGGCAGAGAGTACCACGTACCACTACTAGTCATTTCTCGTTCCACTTGCAAATAGAGCAAGGGAAAAACAACTGTCTGTAAGATTCTGTATGAGGCCTAATTTCTCTCATGTTATCTACATAGTCATGGGAAATGTACATTGGTGCTAGAAGAATCGATTTGTAGTTGGCCTCAAATGCTGGTTCCATAAACTTCTGCAGTAGTGCCTTGTGAAGAGAGCATTGTCTTCCCTTCAGGGCTTCCCATTTGAGTTCATGAGGCATAAGCTTAATACAGGATGTTTCATAAAGAACACGAATATTTCCAGTTCTCAGTTCGTAAAATAAGTAGTTCCAGTACTGTGACCACCCACGTGTGGTTTTTGAAATGTAGGCTTCTTAATACATTATTTTAATGCTTTTCTGAGAATGTTAAAAGTGGAAATACAACATTTGTTTTACATAGCTTCAACTGCGGCAAAAGCTTTGTCATACCACATCTCAAAATCTGTGGTTCTGATTTTTTTTTTTTTTCATCAAAGGTACCAGTATGGTGTTCCAGTTGTACCATCACAAATCGTGCACTGAAACAGTAAAATATATGACTATGAAGCTTGGGACATATGTTTGCAAATCTCTCAAGTGTAGATTATAGATGTTCAATATGTCCTCCTCCAGCAACACGAACACTGTCTCATCGATACTCAAATTCCTCCCTGGTAAGCATGTCCGTCGTCACCCATGTTACGGCAGTATGGATTTGGTTCTTCAACTCTTCTGGGTTCTGTGTTAGTGTTAGTATGTAACCATTGTCCTTAATGAAACCGCAAAGGAAGAAGTCAAAAGGTGTCAAATCATGCTGGAAAGCAATTTAAATTTGTGCAACATTTTTGTTGGAAACACCATGGTGGTCAGGACTCTTTCCTTTACATAACATCGTATGTCTACAAACTGTCAGTACTATGTAGCAATGTTACATCCATTCGGAGTATCAGTGTGGTCCCTCAACTTGAAATGTCGTTGCTCTGTAATCATGGAATTACACTTTCCAAGATCAAGAATATAAAATAATTTCTGTTGTGGAGTAGCCATTTTGCAGCATGTAATGGTAACCAAGAAAACAGAAGACAACAGACGTCTAGCAGCAATGACTGTGAATTAAATAATGTATTCGTTCCAACAATAACTGAGCTGTGGCACAGTGATTTACAGTTTTGACAACACAATACTTTGTATTATGTATATTCTTATTGAAAGACCCTCTAGTTGCGTGCTGATCGAACCACCGGGGAACAAATCTAGTAGCACGCTTTGGAAATGCTTTGATATCGTCTTTCAATCCAACCTGGTGAGGATCTCAAACACTCGCGCAGTACTCAAGAAGTCACAATAGTATTCTGTATGCTGACTTCTTCATAGAAGAGCTACACTTTTCCAAAATACCCCAGAATGCGATCCATAGTAAGTTTTAACTTTGCTTATAAGTCCTCTATGTCCGTCATATTAGAACTGAATGATGTCCATTCATTGTCTAAGTGGGATGCTAACATGTGCTTACTTGATTTTTCTAGCATAAATACTCCCCTAGCCTTCTTGATGGATTTGTGCTGTTTAGTAACCATATTGGCATGAGGACATCATGATCACTAATCCCTACTCCAATCATGCACCCCAAGGTCATTCCTTGTGGGAGACCAAGGTGCCAGACCTGGCCGTACATCCCCTCATCACCTGCTATTGCAGTCTGCTCGCAGGCATCTCCTACCCAGTAAAAAAAGGTGGGGCCACACGTGAAAGCAGCCATGTTATATCACACACACACACACACACACACACACACACACACACACACACACACACACACAGAGAGAGAGAGAGAGAGAGAGAGAGAGAGAGAATGAATTCATCAACCATGAGGTGTAACAACAGTCTGTGAACATTTGACAATAGCCAGATAGATTTTTCACCCTGCATTGGAGTGTGTGCTGATTTGAAACTGCCTGGCAGATTAAAACTGTGTGCTGCATTTGCTGTTCTACTAACTGAGCTGTCCAGACACAAAGGTCTTCAGGCTCATTTTTTAATCTTATTGAAAGGCTGTCCAAAAGAAATAAAACCTTTCCTACCAAAACATCTTGCATTATCTAATGAAACTAAAATAAAACAAAATCAAATGCTGAACAAATTTGGTGCAAAAATTTTATGAGGCAAGTTTAAATATTAATAATTTCTCAGATACTTATAAATAACTGTTTCACCATGGTATAATTAACAAGGAACTTATCTAGACATTTGGGTCAGTAAACCATCACTTTAACACTGAGCCAAAATTACTGCAGTCACAAAATGATTGAGAAATTGTGAAGATTGATTTTTCCTCAAATTTGATCTCATGCTGCACAAAAACAGTTACTGTCAGTGCCTGTGAAATTCAACAATTTGTTAAGCACAAAAAATTATGCATCTGATCCGACTATCCCCTTAAAACAAGTTAGTTTCAATTTTAAGCTGTCTTCGAGTTGACCATAACTGTTGAAGAGCTCACATGACATTTTGCAGTCTCCGATTGAATGCTTTTTGAATTTTTTTGTATCTTGAGTGCAAATGTTCAAACTTAGCTTCATTCATTTGGGGACATCAATGCAATATCTTATCCAAACTGGAGATGGTCAGGTGGAGATGATTCCTAAGGTTGGTTGACTTGCTGTGATAGATTTGTGAGTTTGGCAATACAGTACTGAAAATTCCTGAAAAAAAATGACAATTTTAAATTCTTTAAAAAAATCTTCTGCACACATACCAATCAGCAAACCCTTTCATTATACAAATGTTCAATTTTGAAATTTAAATGAATGTTCTTTAAAACTCAGATTTCTCCACAATAGCACACCCTGTTTTAATAAGCAACGCGTATCTGAATCAAATGCAAGCACTTAATATTACAACAGTTCCTAAGAATTCTTAAAATATTTGCTAAACCTTTTATTTCATATTTCCAATAATTTTTGCCATCGCCCTTGTAAATTTTGTGTACAGTGCTTGCTCAGTTCTACATCCTCCCAGTTATATTGTTTCTGACCTTTGTTCTTGGTTTTCTTATCCTTATATTTACTGTTTTCTTGTAATTCACAATTGAACATCAAACCTAAACCTTATCTCATAGTGAACTAGGTAACTCATTGACTAGGGCACTGGACTCATAGTGAACTAGGTAACTCATTGACTAGGGCACTGGACCCATAGTTTTTAGAAATGGTTTTCAGATCCGGTCTACCATTTATTGTGGTTTCCCAAAATCATTTGAGGCAAATGCTAAGATGCTTCCTTTGAATAAGTCTCAATTGTTTCCCTGAGCATTTCATCATCATCTTTACTTTGTGTAGCAGGGTACACAGCCTGTTTCAGAAACCATCTTGTCCTTGTACATCCAGTGATCTTTTAGTTCATGGTGATTCCAGGTAGACAATCTTGGTGCATTCTTTCGAAATGGTTATTCCTGTTGCTTTTATATTTTGGTTTCCAAACTGAAAATCTGTAGCTCTAGTCTTATGTTTGTGTTTTGTAAATTGCCTGTCAGCGTGAGCCTTTGACTGCCCTGAGAAATTTCATCTCAGCTGATGTAATTTTCCATCTTTTTTCTTTGAGAGTACCAACATCTCACTTTCAAACACTACCACTACTGCCTCTTTTAAAAAGCTTGCAATTTACATTTATTTCTTGTTTTATACTTCAGATTTTTTTGAATTGTTGCACATTTATGTTTAAATTTGCAAAGTTTGATTTCTGTGTTGTGATGTGTTGTTGGGTATATTTCACATGCAAGATATTTAAAGATAGGTAACTGCTCCAGTATTTTGTAATTTATCTCAATTTTTGATTTTATTTTTGATTTATGTGGAAATTATAAACCCATATTCTTCTCCTATATTTTCAAGTTATATAGCCCTCTTTAGACTGTAGTACAATAACACATGTAATCTTACCCTCCCACACATCACTATTAAATTCACTGTCTTAGTATCTTCACTATTTTCAAAAGCTTCGAGAGGTGTGAGATTTACAAAATAATAACTTTTTACTTATCTCCATTATGTCGTTGTTGTTGTTGTTGTTGTTGCTGGCTCAAAAGCTTGTTGTGTCTAGGAGTACATTCTTGCTGCTGAAAATTTTGATTTAATGGGTTCCTGCAGATGAAATAACTGATAAAGATTTGTCTATTGCTATGATTTTCTTTTATTTTCATCCCGTTCTTCTAAATTACACTGACTTTACAATTTTCACTTCAGAACATGAATTCACATTGTTGTTGACAAGGTTAGCAATTTGTCTACTTCCATCAGAGGCAGGCCCACGACTACCTGCATTATGCGTTACTCATAGTTTCCATAGAGTTTGCGAGTTTACAAACTTTCTTTTACTAAATTATATCATGATTTCATAAATAAACAGAAACAAATTTAATAATTAGTATTTGATTGCACAATTAATAATATGAATCTTAAGTATGCCAGAAATTTCGTAATTTCAATTATTCTTAAAAGAAGAGTAATTTTAACTGTTTGTACATATCGATTGTAACACATTAATTTCTTTTTATATATTTTAGCCTGAAATATAATACACCATATACAAAATCATATGAGTTCTTTTAGTGAAATAGCTGAGATAATTTTAACCTATGCAAGAATCGATAGTATACGTGGTATCGGCTATCTCTATAACAGATAAGGTAATATAATAGAGGGAAACATTCCATGTGGGAAAAATATATCTAAAAACAAAAATGATGTGACTTACCAAACGAAATCGCTGGCAGGTCGCAACAGTTTGTTGCGAAAGCTTGAATTTTGTGTGTTTGTTTGTGTGTCTATCGACCTGCCAGCGCTTTCGTTTGGTAAGTCACATCATCTTTGTTTTTAGACAAATAAGGTAATGTTAGAGGAGGATGATTCATTATAATCATAATCTGCATAAAGTGGTGGGAGCATTATATTGCACTTGAAAATTTGTTTCCATCCTATTATGACCTCATTCACGTAGATATTAAGAAGTATTGGGGAGAGACAGCAACCTTGTTTGACTTCTTTATTTGTTTTTGCTGGTGCTGTTAGTTGTATCCCCATGTCAGTGAACATGTAAGAAGCTTCCACCATATTTAAAGCTATCAGCATTAATCCTGTCCAATCCTGCTTCTTTTGTGTTTTTAAGGCTTTTACTATGACAGTAGCCTCCTCAAGAGAGATATCTAATCCAAGAAGTTCATCTGTATATGGTTTTTTTTTCTTGGAATTCTTATCTTAATACCAAAGATTTCCAAAGTATGAATGCCAGGATTTCTTGTCAATCAGTTAGTTTCACAGTGTCTTTCTATTCTTTATGTAACATTTTCAATGCCTTGCAACATAAAGACGATTGACCATGGACATCATTATCAATGTTTGAAGTGAATCTATCTTGTAAACATTGATGGCTCTTCTTTACTAGGTCCCGTACTGTATTTCTCTTTATTTGATAAACTTCCTGATTCTCTGCTGTAGGACTGCCTAAAAGTGTTCTGTATGCTGTATATTTTTTCTCAATAGCCTCTTGTATTCCTTCAGTCCAGATCTTTACATCTTTCTTTGTCTTAAATTTTCTTTTCTTTCCCAGAACTTCCATGGCAGCTTTGTTTACAGCATTTTTAGGAGACATTGGGAAATTTGTAGTTTTGCCATGTAAAAATGTTATAGACCTGATGATGGCAGTTCACTAGTATTTGTAACTGATAGTTATTGAATGTTAAAACTGCATTTTGACTTCTCATCTCATCAAAGATGAGGTTTGTGTATAATCTTAAACTGACAGATCTTTTCCCGCATAATGAACTTTGATGCGACAGTGAATAGAGTACCGAAATTGGCAAAAACAACATGGAATTTGACAAAAGAACCACAAAATTTGATGGACACAGAATTTGACAACAAATGACACAGAATTTGGCAAAACAGACACAGAATTTGGCAAAAAAGTTACCAGATTAGGTAAAAAAGAATATTTTTGGCATTAACAACACTGGCTTTGGTAGGAAATGGTAGTAAAGGTGTCAAAAAATAAACTGAATTAGCAGAAAATACACCAAATTGGGCAAATAAATAATAATGTATTTGTAAAAGGTATTAATTTGTATAAATAATGATGACTCTGATAGAAAATAACACCGATTGTGGTGAAAAATAGCACTGAATGGAAAAAAAAGATGATAACAAATTTGGCCATAAAATAAAATAATTTTTTCCTGTCCTGAACCATAACAGGTTTCTGTTTTAATTTGCTCATATCTTTTCTATTTGAGTGATAGTTATTACTTACAGAAACCAAGTACAGTATATTAATTTGTATCACTTTTACACCTCTGTTTGAATTATATTCCTTTCTTTTAATTAAATTTTGTGCCATAATTGTATCATCACCCTCTGTCTGCCAACCAGTTCTGTATAAAGTTTTCCTCCAGACCTCTCTATGCCTTAAGATGTGTAACTACATTCATCCATTTTGTCTCTGCATCCTTTCTTCATCTTCTTGCCTTCCAGTAGGTCATTCCGTTGGTCTTTTCTTATGCCTTTGAATCCAACTAAGAACTTCCTCAGTCCATCAGCCATCCCTTTGCTCATGTGTATCTCTTGTCCACCATCATCATTATAGTCACAATTACATCTTCTGCTCTAGTTTGTTTCCCAGTACCACACACACACACACACACACACACACACACACACACACACACACACACACTATAATTTGACAGTCCACATGGTAGCCATAGCCACTCACCATCTCATGTATGAGGTGTCAAGTAACAGTGTGCATACAATGATTCTTGATGCAGTTCTCATTACCTCCATGAACAACTCCTTTTTTTTATGATTATTGCTCACTGTCGTTAATCAAAGCTGGTAATACACATTTATTGTAAACTTTCCATTAGAAATACATTGAAAGCTTAATTTTGAAAACTTGTGTTTAGCAAAAAGTATTTGAGGCCATTTTATTATCTATTTCTTTTGCCAAAAACACAAAAATTCAACTGATTCTATGACTTCATTTTGATGTGTGCAATGTCCTTCTGATGTGTTGATTATACATTGTATAGTTTATTATAATTAATTTTCAGGGCAACTGTCAATCTTGGTCTAGGCCTATTAAGTTCTTCCATTAGTTGCAGAAATTTACTAGAGGTCACCAGTAAAATGTTGTCAGCAAAATGAAGTTGGTCCAGGTATGTTCCATGAGCACGTACGGAGAAGTGGAAAGTTCTTCTAGGCCTGCTGATAATAGTTTTGGTGATGTGGAATCTCCTTGCCTGCCTCCATGTCAAATTGTGCCATTATTAGCTAGCTTTGTTTCTGATTCATCCTTTTGAAGTATACAAACATTTTAAGAAATCTTTGAATGCATGTATAATTTTCTCTCTCTTGTTAGTCAATGTGATATTATACGGAATAAAATCTGATGTATACTCAACATAAGTTCTTGTTTTGTCACGTCCATATTCTTACTGTTTTTAATAATTTCTCAAAATTTTGTGCTTGAAACTTCCCCTTCTTATTTAACAGTGGCCTTGTTTAATTTGAGAGTTTCTTTCCATTTGTCTCCTTCGTAGCTGCAATATATTTTGCTGTTTGCTTATGTGTCTTTTTTACATAGATGCCCCTTTTTTCTGTACAGTTTTCATTTTTCAAGATTCTGATGTTGTTCCTTATGTTAATTTGGCATGCCTAGCAATTCTTAAGTAAGTTCTCAAAATCTACATTTATGAATTCCTGCCTGATGAATTTGTTTCTTGCTAGCTCTGTGTCTGTTTTTATTCTTAATTTTACTAGTCCATTGTCAATTTAAATTCTAAAGTGGTTTTTGAATTGTCATAGCCTATATATAGTACAGTTATTTTCTGATAAAGTTTAGACAGTTTCATTTTTTTTCATGTGGTACTTGCAAAGTCCTTTTTGTATTTGCATTCTTCTTGAAGAATATGATAAATTATTATTCTCATCACATTCTATTCCTATATGATTTCTTTCATTTATTCTGTTCTTCCTACAGTTTCGCACTGAAACTCATTATTTGCTTTTTGTCTTACTTTTATTTTTTATTCTGGCTGTGATTCATCCAATGTCGGTAGTATTGTTTTTAGTTTGCATATTTACAATAGAATTATTTTTCTGGTGTATGTTTGCTCCAAAAATATTAGAATGCATAAGGTTAAACATGTTATATAAAGGTCCATAACTATATACAGTGTGGTCCATTGATCGTGACTGGGCCAAATATCTCATGAAATAAGCATCAAACGAAAAAACTACAACGAACGAAACTTGTCTAGCTTGAAGGGGGAAACCAGATGACGCTATGGTTGGCCCGCTAGATGGCGCTGCCATAAATCAAACGGATATCAACTACGTTTTTTTTAAATAGGAACCCCCATTTTTTATTACATATTCGTTTAGTACATAAAGGAATATGAATGTTTTAGTTGGACTACTTTTTTCGCTTTGTGATAGATGGCGCTGTAATAGTCACAAACATATGGCTCACAATTTTAGACGAACAGTTGATAACAGGTAGGTTTTTTAAATTAAAATACAGAACATAGATACGTTTGAACATTTTATTTCGGTTGTTCCAATGTGGTACATGTACCTTTGTGAACTTATCATTTCTGAGAATGCATGCTGTTACAGCGTGATTACCTGTAAATACCACATTAATGCAATAAATGCTCAAAATGATGTCCGTCAACCTCAATGCATTTGGCAATACGTGTAACAACAGTCCTCTCAACAGCGACTAGTTCGCCTTCCGTAATGTTCGCACATGCATCGGCTATGTGCTGACGCATGTTGTCAGGCATTGACGGTGGATCACGATAGCAAATATCCTTCAACTTTCCCCACAGAAAGAAATCTGGGGATGTCATATCCAGTGAACGTGCGGGCCATGGTATGGTGCTTCGACGACCAATCCACCTGTCATGAAATATGCTGTTGAATACCACTTCAAATGCATGGAGCTATGTGCCGGACATCCATCATGTTGGAAGTACATCGCCATTCTGTCACGCAGTGAAACATCTTGTAGTAACATCGGTAGAACATTACATAGGAAATCAGCATACATTGCACCATTTAGATTGCCATCGATAAAATGGGGGCCAATTATCCTTCCTCCCATAATGCCGCACCATACATTAACCCGCCAAGGTTGCTGATCTTCCACTTGTCGCAGCCATCGTTGATTTTCTGTTGCCCAATAGTGCATATTATGCCGGTTTACGTTACTGTTGTTGGTGAATGACGCTTCGTCGCTAAATAGAACACGTGCAAAAAGTCTGTCATCGTCCCATAATTTCTCTTGTGCCCAGTGGCAGTAGTGTACACGATGTTCAAAGTCGTCGCCATGCAATTCCTGGTGCATAGAAATATGGTATGGGTGCAATCGATGTTGATGTAGCATTCTCAACACTGGCGTTTTTGAGATTCTTGCGCAATTTGTCTGCTACTGATGTGCGGATTAGCCATGACAGCAGCTAAGACACCTACTTGGGCATCATCATTTGTTGCAGGTCGTGGTTGATGTTTCACATGTGGCTGAACACTTCCTGTTTCCTTAAATAATGTAGCTATCTGGCGAACGGTCCAGACACTTGGATGATGTCATCCAGGGTACCAAGCAGCATACATAGCACACGCCAGTTGGGCATTTTGGTCACAATAGCCATACATCAACACAATACCGACATTTTCCGCAATTGGTAAACGGTCCATTTTAACACGGGTAATGTACCACGAAGCAAGTACTGTCCACACTGGTGGAATGTTAAGTGATACCACATACGTATACGTTTGTGACTATTACAGCATCATCTGTCACAAAGTGAAAAAAGTGGTCCAACTAAAACATTCATATTTCTTTACGTACTACACGAATATGTAATGAAAAATGGGGGTTCCTATTTTTAAAAAACGCAGTTGATATCCGTTTGACCTATGGCAGCGCTATCTAGTGGGCCAACCATAGCACCATTTGGTTTCCCCCTTCAAGCTATACGAGTTTTGTTCTTTGTAGTTTGTTCATTTCATGCTTATTTCATGAGATATTTGGCCCGGTCACTACCAATGGACCACCCTGTATATCACTTGACACTTCATAAAAATGAGAAGGTTCTGCACGTTTTCCGATCACTTTGAATGCTTCATTGCTCCATTAAACATGAGAAACAGCTACTAGAAGGGGAGCAAGTTCTTTCACATAATCCACACAGCAGATCTCACCTGTATGTCACATCACAAAGCTACTTGTCAAGATGGTAATTTGTGGTTGTTCATAGCTGCATGGTGTGAACATCAGGTCTGGACTTTAATGCTGGCCACTGCCCTAAATTCTCACTTCATCTTCATCATCATCATCATTGTCATCATTAACCTTTCAGTCAGGTATTAGCTTTCCATCTGGACATATTAAAGCTAATCCTTCATTTTTGTGTAGTAATTACTCTTCATTTCATTTTCTTTTTGTTATTGTCAGTTTTCTCTGCTGTAAATTGCTGGTAACTAATGTTTTCCTCATTTCTGTAGTTGTATTGTTTGAGCATAGCATTTTCTTCTCTTCATAAATGTTGTTATGCTTCCCTACTTTGTTGTTTTTGCTGTTCACACAAAGTGTGGTGGCTGATGGGGTCAGTAATCAATGGGAAATGCCTATATGATCACTCCCATCAGCCTCCAAGCCACATGTTAACTTGATTTGTGTGAACAGTAATATCTTGTGTTTCATCTTTTTTCAATACATGTCTTACTATTGCATCCATATCTTGTAACATTATTTTGATGTTCTTTCTTAAAGGGATTTCACAGCTGTGTCATCTGAAAACTTGTATTCGTTCACCATTTATTTCAAAATGTGTTCATTATTCTTGACACTGATTTGTTGCATGTTCTGTGTAGATGTTGTATAGAGATGGGGACAGATTATATTTTGTCTAACAGCTATTAGAATGTAGCTTCCTTTTCTATATTGCTTTATCTTTACTATTCCTCTAGTTGTTCTCTTCAATTTATTTAAAAATTCATGTCTCTGTATTCTAACTTAATTATTTTTATAGTTTCCATTAGTTTGTTCCAGTTCAGTGTTGATTGCTTCCCTGGGATCTACAAAAGGCATTATTTATTATGTCAGAATGATTTCTGAGTATTGTAGTGGAAACAATTATTAACAACAAATGAAATGTTATGTTTAAGACAATTTGGAACCCTATTGATTATACAAGGGACAAAACTTCATGAAGTCACTTGGAAATTATGATCCCTCAACTGTGTTGGAGCTAACACATTGGTTGCAGATTTTGTTGATCAGCTAATTAAATACTCACTTTAAAAACTTCTGTTCATTAATCAAAAGTATAGTTGTGACTGTGGAAGCCAGCCTCAAAATTGCCATATTGAGATGCACACATACAGCTGAACAGAAAATGTGCATAACGTACTGTACTGTCAATTCATAACCCAAACTGTTTGGATTTACTCCCACGTGAAGTCTCACAGCTTTTGGCAATTTTATCACTTTGTCAAAAGTGGCCAGCCTTTTTGTCATTTTGATGCTGCTTTCAACTAGTTTTTGGGTACACAACAGTGACTGTTACCTGTATCCTGTAATCTAACAACTCCTAATTGAAACTTCCTGGCAGATTAAAACTGTGTGCCCGACCAAGACTTGAACTCGGGACCATTGCCTTTCGCGGGCAAGTGCTCTACCAACTGAGCTACCGAAGCACGACTCATGCCCGGTCTCACAGCTTTACTTCTGCCAGTATCTCGTCTCCTACCTTCCAAACTTTACAGAAGCTCTCCTGCGAACCTTGCAGAACTAGCACTCCTGAAAGAAAGGATATTGCAGAGACATGGCTTAGCCACAGCCTGGGGGATGTTTCCAGAATGAGATTTTCACTCTGCAGCAGAGTGTGCGCTGATATGAAACTTCCTGGCAGATTAAAACTGTGTGCCCGACCAAGACTCGAACTCGGGACCTTTGCCTTTCGCGGGCAAGTGCTCTACCAACTGAGCTACCGAAGCCGAGGTACTGGCAGAAGTAAAGCTGTGAGTACCGGGCGTGAGTCGTGCTTCGGTAGCTCAGTTGGTAGAGCACTTGCCCGTGAAAGGCAAAGGTCCTGAGTTCGAGTCTCGGGCGGGCACACAGTTATAATCTGCCAGGAAGTTTCATATCAGCGCACACTCCGCTGCAGAGTGAAAATCTCATTCTGGAAACTCCTAATTGATTTTATTTTTGGGATCTGCTTTATTTTACAGACTACTGAGTCTTTTATTCTTACAGTCTAAAACTACATTTTTCCCTATGCTGTTGACATATTTTATTTACTACATACAGGGTGTTTCAAAAATGACCGGTATATTTGAAGCGGCAATAACAACTAAACGAGCAGTGATAGAAATACACCGTTTGTTGCAATATGCTTGGGACAACAGTACATTTTCAGGCGGACAAACTTTCGAAATTACAGTAGTTACAATTTGCAACAACAGATGGCGCTGCAGGTGATGTGAAAGATATAGAAGACAACGCAGTCTGTGGGTGCGTCATTCTGTACGTCGTCTTTCTGCTGTAAGCGTGTGCTGTTCACAACGTGCAAGTGTGCTGTAGACAACATGGTTTACTCCTTAGAACAGAGGATTTTTCTGGTGTTGGAATTCCACCGCCTAGAACACAGTGTTGTTGCAACAAGACGAAGTTTTCAACGGAGGTTTAATGTAACCAAAGGACCGAAAAGCAATACAATAAAGGATCTGTTTGAAAAATTTCAACGGACTGGGAACGTGACGGATGAACGTGCTGGAAAGGTAGGGCGACCGCGTACGGCAACCACAGAGGGCAACGTGCAGCTAGTGCAGCAGGTGATCCAAAAGCGGCCTCAGGTTTCCGTTCGCCGAGTTGCAGCTGCGGTCCAAATGACGCCAACGTCCACGTATCGTCTCATGCGCCAGAGTTTACACCTCTATCCATACAAAATTCAAACGCGGCAACCCCTCAGCGTCGCTACCATTGCTGCACGAGAGACAATCATGCACAGGATTGATGACGGCGATATGCATGTGGGCAGCATTTGGTTTACTGACGAAGCTTATTTTTACCTGGACGGCTTCGTCAATAAACAGAACTGGCGCATATGGGGAACCGAAAAGCCCCATGTTGCAGTCCCATCGTCCCTGCATCCTCAAAAAGTACTGGCCTGGGCCGCCATTTCTTCCAAAGGAATCATTGGCCCATTTTTCAGATCCGCGTCCCTGCATCCTCAAAAAGTACTGGTCTGGGCCGCCATTTCTTCCAAAGGAATCATTGGCCCATTTTTCAGATCCGAAACAATTACTGCATCATGCTATCTGGACATTCTTCGTGAATTTGTGGCGGTACAAACTGCCTTAGACGACACTGCGAACACCTCGTGGTTTATGCAAGATGGTGCCCGGTCACATCGCACGGCCAACGTCTTTAATTTCCTGAATGAATATTTCGATGATCGTGTGATTGCTTTGGGCTATCCGAAACATACAGGAGGCGGCGTGGATTGGCCTCCCTATTCGCCAGACATGAACCCCTGTGACTTCTTTCTGTGGGGACACTTGAAAGACCAGGTGTACCGCCAGAATCCAGAAACAATTGAACAGCTGAAGCAGTACATCTCATCTGCATGTGAAGCCATTCCGCCAGACACGTTGTCAAAGGTTTCGGGTAATTTCATTCAGAGACTACACCATATTATTGCTACGCATGGTGGATATGTGGAAAATATCGTACTATAGAGTTTCCCAGACCGCAGCGCCATCTGTTGTTGAAAATTGTAACTACTGTAATTTCGAAAGTTTGTCTGCCTGAAAATGTACTGTTGTCCCAAGCATATAGCAACAAACGGTGTATTTCTATCGCTGCTCGTTTAGTTTTTATTGCCGTTTCAAATATACCGGTCATTTTTGAAACACCCTGTATATTGAATGAAATAGGCAACAGCAAGTGCTTCACCATTGTGAACCACTTGCAACTGGGAACATTATGGTGAAAAAGGAAGTCCAGAAGGCAGCAATCCATTGCTTTATGATTTCTCAGAAAAGAGTTCGGAACCCAAGATATGGCTGCTTCTGTCATTGAGAACATTAATATCTTTACTATTAAATAAATTGATTCCTATTATTTAGAAACTTCCGTGACATATGCCTGAAGTGATAAAAAATGTGACCAAAGGCAGATTGGAATTGTGCTCTGTTTGTACAGGTATATTCCCTTAATCTTGTGATGTGCTGTGCTGGTTGCCAGTTCCTTGAGAAAGTGAGTGCTATAATAGTTCAAGTGTTCACGGTGCATGAAGTTAAGTTTTTGTTGTAGGGATCTGGGATTTTAGCTGTGCCTTATTGATGATTAGTAAAAAGCAAGCCACTGAAGGAAGAAGGCAGAGCATGGGGCTGTACCATAGTCAGCCATACTTTGAAACATGTTGATGAGGATATAATTAACACAGGTCAGAACTCACCCCCCCCCCCCCTCCCACCACCACCACCACCACCACCACCACCACCACCACCACCACCACCACCACCTCCCGCTATTTACAAATAGTGAAGAGGTGTGCAGTGACAATAATAGATCTTTTACCAAAATGTCAATACATGATGCCAGTGTCTCTAAAGAAAATGGTCAGATCATAGAAATCTTCTGTTTACTGACAAGGACAACATTTCAGTTAGTTCCTCATGTGGATTAAAGTAAAATGTCTGAACTGTTGAATAATTGCACCCTCAGGCAGATAACACCAGTGAAATTAAGGTGATTAATCCTTGCTGTGTTAGTGCCATATAGGCCCTAATGCCATATTAAATTATCAACTACAGGCAGGTCTGATATTGCAAATCAATGAACATTTTCAGGTACAAAAAGGATTCCTCTAAGATCAATAAATAGTGGTATTGGCTGCCTCAAATACAAGTTGTCAGAATACCTGATATCCGAAAAGTATGACAGCTCTGTCAATTTGGTATACTGGCCCAGTGGAGTATGGCTCCGGAACAAAGGTATTATGGTTGATTTTACTGTGGTGTCCCTCTCTGAGAAAGCTTTTTGAGTCACAGAACTAATTGCTGCTTTTCATATGTGTGTGTTTTTTTTTTGGGGGGGGGGGGGGGGCAGACAGATGAATGTGGGTACCCAGTTACAAGTTGTGACAGGCCTACACACATAACAATTAGAAGCAAAGATACTAAAACTTTTTAAGCTCAAGTCTTCATATATCTATAAATAATAGAGGGCATGTTTTTGGTATGATCACAGCCCAAAAAAATATAAAATTTACAATAGAACTAGAAAAATAGGGTGGAGTGCCATTCCTGGATGTGTTAGTTAAGATAAGAACAAGTATATCCTTGGGCAATATTGTATGTAGGTAGACAAACCATTTTCAACCTCCACACCTCTACTTATCACCTTGCTTCATAAAGAAAGGGCATGCCGAGGACCACAACTCCTAGGGCTTGAGTGGAGAATAACACCACCTACAAAAAATTTCCCAAAGGAATATGTACTCAGATGAACAAATCAAGCTGGTTTTACACCAAGAAAGCATTATATGTGAAAGAAAGAATAATACACATAGGTTGCAAATATGCCCTATGCTAAATCAGTCTTCCAAAAAGTTGATAGACTTGTGTTTAAACATGATATGGAATGTACACTATCTAATCAAAAGTGACATATCGATCAGGGACATTTCAATCCTTCTAAAACTGCCCATGTTGACTGCTGGTGGTTTGAGAACAACCGCAGCAAAACCAAGTCCAGGCAGGCTGTAAGTACTGATGGATAGGGTGTGTTAAGTATTGCAGAGGGTGGTTGTAAAAAATCATATGCCACCAGCAGTCCAGCTAGCATGATGACTGCTGAGGGAATTAAAAGGAATGAGGCACAGTGATCAAGGAGTTCTCATAAGCCACACTTCTCTGTAGTCAATGATACACAGTGCTTTGAGGTGATATAAAGATTGATGCCCCCAGCAGATGACTGGGAATAACTGGTTTGGAGTGCTGAATCATGCTATATCCTTTGGCAATTTGATGAAATTGTTGGGGTTAGGCAAATACCTATAGAATGTTACTTGCTGTCGTGTGTATCCACAAGAGTGAAGTACGGAGGAGGATGTGTTATTGTATGGGGCTGTTTTTGATCGTTGGGATGCGCCTCTTTATTGCACTTAAGAAAACATTAAATGAGGAAGGATATGAACACATTTTACAGCATTGTGTATTGTGCACAGTAGCTGAATGATTTGGAGATGATGATTATTTGTATTAGCATGACAGTGCACCCTGTGATAAATCAGCATCGCGAGGCAGTTGTTTACGGGCATTAACATTCCAGAAATTGACTGGCTTGCCCAGCGTCCCAACCTGAACCGAATGGAACATCTTTGGAACAAGTTACAATCTTGAATTTGCTCCAGATCCCAGTGTTCGGATTACAACCTCTTCTGGTTTCTGTTCGTGAAGAAGAATGAGCTGCCATTCCTCCACAGACATTCAGGCACTTCATTGGAAATGTTTCCAGCAGAGTTGAAGCTGTCATAAAGGTGAAGGGTGGACTCACCTCATATTAATAAATGCTAAGAAGTGTCTTGATACTGTTGATCACATAGTTTTTTTTTTAATCAAGTAATTTGGTTGTAAACCAAAAATATTACAATATGACACCTTCTGTGTAGCACACTCGGTGGCAAGAAAAAGGCAATGTTTTAGAATATTAATATTTTGTAAGGGATATAAGTCAAGCCCAGGTATGAATGATCTTACAAATGCATATATCTTATAGTGTAGTTGGTAAGAAAAGTTCCCTGACAGCAGGCAGTGCTTTTGACAGCTTTCAGCTGTGAAGTGTAAATAGCTGCAGATGAAAATGGTAGTCACCTTGAGTCCAGTGACAACATTGAGGTGAGGTGTTGCTATGAAGACACATACAAAATCGTGTTTCATGATGAATTGAGGTAGATGTGTGCAGCAACTGTGCCAAGCTCATTGCAACTGTTAGGAATCTGCTTTTGCAGTTGTACACAAAATGTAATTCTATTTTGTACCCATAAAGTAAGCCGTTATTCCAGATGATGATATATGTCACTTTTAAGTTCCCAACATTCTAGTAATTCTACAAATATCAAGAACCAAGTTATTGAGAACTTCACTGTAACACAGAATCTATCTTGTTTGAATGGAGTATAATCAGTGCAACTTGCTAATTTTTTGTCATGCATCCCTTGTTTTGCTCTCCCACTGTTATGGCCATTGTATCATGAACTGTGTGGAAAATGTACATTCCACATGTCACTCACTGGTCTGTATTCCTTTGCCAGATAGGGATCTCCCAAAATGCTGTTCTTAATCTGAATACTCAGTATAGGTGTGGGACATTAAACTCACAATTTGCTGTGTTCATTCCTTAGTCAACAAGATATGTCCACTTAGAGAATCATCTGTTGCATTCATCAGATGAACTGAACAGGTGGTGTGTATCTCTGTAGAGCACACAGTGTTGTGCCACAATAAGAGGAGAGTGACCAGCACCATGATAGTTCAGGAATGGACCATCTGTGCAGAACATCACATTCTAGTGGAGAAATACCATCTGTTTTGCAAATGAAAGAGCGAGTGATGTCTAGAGTCCTCCTGTTGTTGATAAGTGAATTTTCCGTTGTGGCTGGTCCATCAATTTATTGTTACTGAATGGCTGGCTGCTTTTATCCTATGCACTGCTTATAGAATTTTCTGCAGCCTATTATCATTCATTTTAAAAAGAATTTTACAGCATGACAATTGTAGATTGGATATCGCTTCCTCAGAAGCCATTCCAGTACAGTGTGAGAGTTTTTAAGTTGTCTTGGTTGCTGTTTGGTTGTATTGTTCCTATATTTAAAAATTAATAATAGTTTTAGTCTTTTTTTCCCTGGTAGCCGTAAGTACTTTCTGAAGGAGGTTAAGTCGTTTATAATTTCGTTGTCTTTGATGCTGATGTGTCACTTTTATTCACGAGTAATTATTCTCTCTTGCAACGTACATTGTGTAATGTTAAACAGTTATTATTGATATTTGTTTAGGAAATGTTATTTGACACTTAAGTTTATTTGATTCATTTCTTGATAATTCAAACTCTTTGACTCATTTCTTGATTTTCTGTGAAGATTTTCTTCCTTTTTAATTATGAACTACTTCATGTAATTTTCTTTTATTTGTGCAGCACAGTTTCTGCTACTAATTAGATTAGTTGAAAGTAAGGTGCACTTTACTTATTTTGGAAGTTTTACATTTTTTGAGAATTAACTTTTCTACTTTGGGCAGATTATTTGAGTAGTGATTATATGGAAATGTTAAAACTGTTTGCCAGACTGGACTTAAAACCTAGTTCATTGCTACTCACTAGCAGTACACTTACAGTTTCATTGTGCGTTAGTCATCAATTTATTTATTTTTGCATTTTGTTACCACTTTTACAGAGTTGTAGTAGCTGCAATAGTATTATGTGAAATACATTTACGTCCAGTGCATAAAATACTGGTCCAGGTGACATCCTTACAAAAGTGATTATACCATCAAGTTTTTGAAGTAAGCAACTTTCATTTTATAAATGAAAGAATTTGTTTGTTGAATGTCAAAAATAAGGGGAGAAAATAACATATCTTTATAAAAATTAAGCTAAACTCCATCCGAACAGGCCTTGGAAGGTCAACAGTACTGACCGACTGTGGGTGTTTACAGTAACAAAAAATAAGTTTCAAACTTGAAGAAACTTCCTAGAAAAGAAACATTATATTCGGCTCCTGTCTCTCCCCATCTTTCTCTTCTTGCATGTATTAGAATTTTTTGTATGTTGTAACAAATACCCATGGAAGTTCAAAAGTAACTGATATGAATGCTGTTTAGTACACACCACTTGTGTACTGTTGCTGGCACACTAACACATACTACATTGGGGAATGTATGATTTTGAGAAGCTGTACTATGAAAGTCGACTAAAGGTGTCATAAAATAGTGATTAAACAAGCAAGGCTAAGGACCTATGGTAACAATGGAAGTGAACATGGAGTGATGGAGCATTGAAACCACAGATAAAAAGAGCATTACTAAAGCAAAAATCATATAATGTGGTAGATTATATGTTGCCTGAGTAAGTAATTGATGCATAGCAACTAATAGAAAATATAAATATATATCATATCTGTGTGTGCGTGTGTGTGTGTGTTTTTCATGATACAAAGATACAGGTTTCAATATGACAATCTTTTTTACACATTTATCCATATGTCAATTACTAGAAATGTCAACATCAAACTGTCACTAATTTGTTTCATCTTCTTTTTTTTTTATAATTTTTTTCTTTATCTCAAGGCAGAGCTCACTAAAAATATTGCTTATGCATGCTGCAGTTTTTTCTTTTTTTCTTCACATGATTGGTATTCTTACTTTCTTTTAAGTGTTCAGTAGTGGATAAACGTGTGGAGAAGAGGAGGCATCATTGTATGAAACAGTTCCTGAGTATGCCACCATAGTTCCTTGAAGAGAAGCTGGAATTGAGGATGTCATAGTAGTAGAAGCACAACATGAAACAAATATTTATTGACATGTAAAACAACTATTTCTATGAAATTTGATGATAAGTTAGCTACTGTATCCAGTGCATGAAAACAGTCAGTTGTGCTGTAATACAATTGGACTGGTGAGTGCCTACCACCACCATTGAACAGAAACTGATTGACTGACCACAGAGCTTGTCAAACCATTGGGGGTCTTCATATTGAAATATATCATTTTGGATCCATGTTACTTACAGAGATTTCCACTCATCTTCCCACTACAATCTGACACAAGTGGTTCTGCACTCATAGCAGTCATTTTTTAAATTATGATTGCTGGGTGCCAGACTGCCGAAAGGAGACCAAAAATGACCAAATGTACTGACAGAGTTCTCGGCGCGGTCAACCTTTAATTACCGGACAGCAATGTGGTAAACAGAAACAGACGTAAGCACCGGAGTTAAAATACGTGGTCTGGCGGAATAAATAGTAGGATATAAACAAGACATAACTTAGAAACAAACTGACATACTTAATGGATTACTTGATTTCGGAAAACATTACATGAAGGAAATGTGCCCCTAGGGGATCACTTACATTAAAAAGTGCATTATTAATTTTTATTTGCAATGAAAGAACAAAATTAATCAGTATATCTTGAAGTGTGTGGGTGGAAGATAAGTAATATGCTAATAATTTCATGTGGCTCCCTGGGGTAAAAGCAGTGGTTCTGTGCAAACAGATAACTCTTGAGTCCACCAAAACATGGTTGTCCCTGGGACTGAAGCCATAAAGATGTAAACCGATCAGCATCTCAATTGGTGCATGTCTATTTAACATGGCCATGACGGTTAGCGAATGATAATCAGCATGCGAAGATACATGTGGACATCTTGGGCTTCGGTAAAACGGTGATGAGTGATATCAGATAGATAACAGTCCACCACCTGAAACATCAGATTTTGTCTGTTTTTTGTGCTGTTGGTCTGAAATAATGTGTTGTTCTGCCAAAAGTGGAGGCTGTTATTGACTGTTGAGACTTATTAATTCCTCTCAGTTTTTTGGCTGTTCTCTCGTGCCCCCACAGTATGTGTTAGATATCACATGTGTATCTGTTTTAAGAAAAAAGTCTGTTTTGTATCTTCGTGTATAGACAACATGGGCTGTATCCAGCAGAACACCACTGGCAGCCAATGTGCATTATGATGTGAGCTCCAATCACGTTTCAGTTATTCAGAATTTAGCCAGTGTTCAACACAAAGCTGGAACAATGGTAAAAACACAGTCATTACCAACTGGGAAAGTTACAACTTTCTGGTAGGAGAAACAAGGAGGAAATTTTACAGTTGTGGACAAAAGGAGTAGTGGAGTTGGATTTTGAGCATTTTATCTACATTATCCATCCCTGCTCATCTTGTGAATCAAGCTTTAGGCTTACCACTGAACATGATGTTAGAAACTTGCCCCATAACACCTGGAATCCCATTGTCACCATTTTCAGAACATGTAGGCTGTGGCACAACATTGTCAAGACCCTGATGACCACCATCTGCCTGCAGAAACTAGAGGATAAGTTTAAACGATGACTACAGGAGCACAGAAGTGCTGAGATCTGATAAAACAGATGCTACCCAATGACGGATTGGACAGATTAGCAGGCAGCAAAAAGCACTCATCAGAGAGAACAAGCCTTTCCATGGCGAGGGTGGTCTTGGGTGTGAGGAACAAGAAAAGGTGGAAGTAATGGCTGAAGAGCTAAGGGTCACAATTCGGAACGAAGGAAGGAAGGAAGGGAGGAGAATGATTGGGTTTAACATCCTGTCGGCATCGAAGCCATTAGAGATGAAGCACAAGCTCAGATTGTGTCAAGAATGGGGAAGGATGATGGCCATGTCCTTGTGAAGGAACCATCCAGACATTTGCCTGGAGTGATTTGGGGAAATCACAAAAACCTAAATCTGTGTGGCTGGGTTGGAGTTTGAACAGTTGTCCTCCCAAATGAAAGTCCAGTGTCATAATTCTAAAGTCACATCATTGGTGACAGTGAATGTTACTGGCAGGAAATGACAGCATTGGATGAGTGACTCAGATATGGAAAAACAAGTCCAACAACAGAGTTCAGGTTTGTTAACAAGCCTACAGTCTTGAATCCTAATAATGTGTCAAGGTAATCACAAATTCCCTGACCCTGACTGATTTGTACATCTGTCCTCCAGCCACCATAACCTCTCTTGTGAAGCATTTGCTGTTTTTGGCTGAAACTGTCCTACTTCTCTTCAGCATGGAAAACAGTGCAAGTTATGATCCTTCCTAAATTTAACAAAAACCTACTACTCATTGAATACTACTATCCTATTTAAGAGATCTCAACAAACTCTGTGAGTGAATAGTTCTTACCTGTCCCCAGCACCGTTCCTGCCCTCTGAAAATAACTCGGGGGGGGGGGGGGGGAATTCTGATGTATGAGTACTTAGGTTTCTGCAACGAGCATTCCAAACTCCAGCTATCACTGTGATGGGTTGATCATGTCCATATTGTCAGGGTGAAGGGAGACGACAGGATCAGTATTTCTAATATTGATAAAGTTTTTGACTACATCTCTCTGATGGCCTCATCTACTTGGATGTCCTGAGCACATAATCTGGATTAATGATTCCACCCTTACAAAGCAGCAGTTCCTTGTAAGTGTTGGTTCCATCCAATTGAGGTTGGACTACCACAAGATATTGGGTTAGGCTGTAAACAGTACTGTGTTTACATGAATGACATACCTAAACAGATTGACAGTGATATTGCACTCTATGCAACTGATACTGTTGTCTGTAAGAGCTGTTGCAGTCTCTTCATCGCTTGATAATTACAGCAGTGCTTGGACAAAATTAACCAGTGGTGCAGTATTCAGAAAATTAACCTATATATTTCATGAACAAGTACAGACTCCCTAACTCTCATTGGTGGCAGGGATTTGTCTTGCTGTCATTTGGTGACATAATTTGGCCTTGGAATAGATGGACGTCTTACTTTGAACAATAACATAGTTAATCATAATTATGTAGAATGAGTAATTTTACATTCACATTACTCATTCATATGTAAATAGGGCTACATGCTAAGTTTTCAATGGTGTTTGTCTTAATACTATTGTGAGTCATTAGTTGCTACCCATCACCTATTGAACATTACAAAAATAGAAATTCTTTTACAGAATAGTAGGAGTTGTCAAGGAGAAACTTTTGCAGTTGGTTTTCAGATTTAACTTGGCTGTCTGCCTTTTTTTTAATCATTGGCTTAATTATTAAAAAATTTGCTGGCAGCATTGTGCACTCCTTTTTGTGCTAAAGACAACCCTAATGTGTAGTAATGAAAGTCATTTTTTTTCCCTTGTGGAATTGTAGTTATGTACATTGTTCTTTCTGAACTGCAGTAGATCGTTTACAGCTAATTTTGTGGGGAATAAATATATTCTGAGACAAAATGCCTAATTCCTTAAATAGATGTCTACAAGGTGATTGTAGGTGGGCACTATATATTATTCTTACAGGACATTTTTGAGCAATGAACACTTTCTTTCAAGGGGTGGCGGTACCCGAGATTATTATTCCATATGAGATTATTGAGCGCAACTACACTTGTGGGACCGAGCGAGGTGGCGCAGTGGTTAGCACACTGGACTCGCATTCGGGAGGACGACGGTTCAATCTCGTCTCCAGCCATCCTGATTTAGGTTTTCCGTGATTTCCCTAAATCGTTTCAGGCAAATGCCGGGATGGTTCCTTTGAAAGGGCATGGCCGATTTCCTTCCCCATCCTTCCCTAACCCGAGATTGCGCTCCGTCTCTAATCACCTCGTTGTCGACGGGACGTTAAACAACACTAACCTACACTTGCGGATTTGTGCCTCCTGAAGATTTGCAGTGATTTCAAAGTGCAAATTGAAATTATGGAAAAAATAAATGCCTAATTCACATGAAACCCATTAAATCTAACCATTTAAAGGAAAAATAACTCAGCTACCATACACAAAGTTTTTCAAAAGAAGGGTTTATCATAACTTGGAAGTTCACTTTTGATATATGCTCCCGATTCACCAACATTTCACTGTAGTATGAAAACGGCTCCTGTTTTGTACATTTGCTTTCAGCATAACATTTCACAACTTCTACATTTCATGATGTGAAAAGTTGTTTTCCCACTAAATTATGAAGGAAATTGTATCTCTTCAGAATATCTACACAGCTGGCACCTGTCATTCTACAGGTCATTATTACAATCCTATGCTTGAAACAGAAACCTAGGGCTGTTAACACAGTTTTGAATGGATCTGTCCATAAGAGTTGTTAGCTTACTTTAAATGTACAGTCCAGGGTGTTTGTTTTTTCCTTCACCCCTGTCTGAAGTATTTGTCTCACCGTGTTTTTCGGCAGTTTACTAGTTTCACCACAAATAATTTGTTTTCCGCATTCTTTTAATCTGTTAAAACCAGTCAATAGAAAACAGTTTTGAATGTGGAAGGCTATAAAAAAATTCTTTAAATTAGGAAATTTGAGGTAGTAATCTGATGGTGGGGATGAATTACTATTACCTAGCATTGTGAGGTAATTTTGAGGTGGACGATCTTTCAGTGTTTTGCACAGGACTTGTGTGTTAGCATCTAGAACCACCTTTCGAATGGAGTGCCCTGCCATTAGAGTAATTTAATTGATGAAACACAGAATACCTAAATAAGGATGGCAGGTCAGGGATCTGAATCCTGCTTCTTCTGAAAGTGAATATAGCACTTCACAATCTTATCCCTTCCTGCCAGTTATCCAACATGCCTCATCTGGACTAGTGTGGTCCTTCTCTAATTCTGCGGAGAACCAATCATACCCTTATTGGCTATCCTATTATGATGGGGTTGCTGCTCCTAAGGGCCTGCCTGGCCTTATTTGATGCATAGGTAATCACATGACAACTAATGCCTTTATGACTGGCCACTGAAATGTGGCACAATACTATCTTGAGCAGAATATACTTTCATTTTGTGTATTTATATATGCTTTCAGCATGGAATATCGCAGCTGGTAGAAACTTTCAAAGTTGTGGAAATCGGGTTTTGTACCTCCCCACTGTTTTTTAACTAGAATTGAATTTTCATAGATTGATTCGACCACACAACTGACTGTGCAGTTTACATAATCCTTCAGATATCTTGTGGTACTCTTTAAAATTGTCTCTCTCTGTAACTGAGTGATCAGCATGGCTGGCTGCCTTGCAGATAACCTGCGTTCAATTCTTGGCACTGCCAGGGATTTATCTGTGATGGGAGTATTGGGAAGGGTCTACTTAGCCTCAGAATGCGAAATGAGAAACTACTGGAATGAGAAGTAGTGGCACCAGATGTGCTAAACTGACAATGACAGGGAGAGCAGTGTGCTGGCTCTTATCCCTCCATATCGCATCAATATGATGTCATTGACTGTGGGTGACATGGTGTTCAGCCGGTTGGTCCCAATTGGCTCATTTGTGGCAAGAATGGTGGCACTTACTCTTTAAAATTCTGAGATTCCAAGCTAAACATCACCCTTTAAATTCTCAATTGGCACCTCATTTGGTGTGCATGATATTGAGCTTCACCCAAAGGCATGTCAGATTTTTCTCTAGTTTATTTTATTTCTAATGTGAGAGCAGTCATTTCACCAAACATTTGACCATTCTGTTGTAATCTTTTTCGTATTTTTCAAATTTAGTTCTTCGAATACTTCTCCAGTGACTAGCAATTGGAAATCTTTATTAACCAAAAGAATCTGTTTTTTGATTGTGGTTCCATTTTTGTCAGAATTGGGCATCTCTGATGTAACGTTGTTGGAGCCCTTCCATGTTTTCTGGGTATATTAGGTGGCTGGTCATGCTTGTGCACGTCAGATGATGCGTGAGACATTCTGTAGGTGTAAGAAGAACCCTGACCACTAGCAGGCTGTTGCCAGCTTTTAACTGTGAGACACTAATGGCTGTTAGCCATAAATAGAGCTGTGACAACACTGAGGTGTTACCATAGAAACTTTTACAAAATCACTTTCCTAATGTCTTCTGTCCTTGAAATGAAATGTCCTTAATATAGTACTTGGTGCAAAGAAAACCATTTTGACACTTAAATACCACACCAGTGCAAATTTGTATGTGCAAAATGACTAGACCATGAAGAGATGTAGTTTTTACTCTTCATTTACTTAGAAACTGCAGTAGTTTGTGAAATATTCAATTTTTTCTTAAATCACTAAGTTTTTTAATTACTCGGATATTCTCAAGGAATAAAAGCTTTTTTTGCAAAACTACACCTCATGTTGGTCAGTTTGATGTTATCCATTTCCCACTCATTGTTTGACTATGAAAAATCGAACAAAAATTCTCCCTCAAACCACTGTTTAATTTTTTCTTAATTTCCCTCATTACTTGCAAGCATTTAAACCCTTTTTCGCCAATTTCTTTGCCGGTCGATTTCATTCCCCATTTATCCATTTCCCACTCATTGTTTGGTTGTGAAGATTTGGACAAGAATTCATAGTGTAATTTTCCTTCAAGCACTTCATTTTTTCCTTTGTTTTTCTACACATGTTGGTGAATTTGATACCCCATTTGTCCATTTCTCACTGTTCGTTTGGCTATGAAAATTTTAACAAAAACTTATTGCACAATTTAGAGGGAGTTGGGTTTTTGTTACTCTCAACCAGTAATAACTGTTGTTGCCATATAACCATCACTTTCAATATAATGACTCATTCCATGGATGATGTCAGTGAACCACACTTAAAATAAAATTGGTCAGTGGACGAACAGCCTTTCCAGGAATGATATTTGACCATGAGAGTAGGAAATATGTAATTTATAATTAACACATTGTTATGTAGTTGATCAAATCCTTAATTTTATAACACAGTCTTACAAGTAAGTGCATGATATACTACTTTTCAACATAAATGCACTGATTGATAGCAGTCAGTTTTGCTGGTCTCTGTTATTCATTTGTGTTCTCCTCTTGAAGAACACAGAGAAAATATTATATGGACTTCTCATAAATCACCTGCACTATCATATAAGTAACTATAGATAACTCTAAAAGTTTTGAAGCTGGATTGTTTTTAGGTGTGCTGGTTTTAGATGCTTCATGCTGAAGGAATGGTTGAATGAATAAGTAAATGATTGCATTATACTAACCAGAATACTAAGAAAATTACTGGAAATCATTGAAAACTTAATTGATAATCCAAATTTAAAACAGGAGAAAACCAGGTGCTGTTTTGTCACATTCTTCCATTTCCATGGTTCAAACATAATGTCCCCATTAACAGGCAAATGATCAGCACAGTATTGTGAACTTAGTAAATCTGTCCTGACAAATTCATAATTACTTTAGAGAAAGTATCAACAGATTTGAATTATTTCATGCAGTTTGTTAATGAAATGCAATAAAACTTCAGAATCTGTTTTGGTGTGCTGTCATCCCAGGTAAGATAATAACTACCATTAGAGAGACCTACTTCCAGCCAGTTTTTTAAATTTAACGTGGAGCAAAGTAGATGGAGAAAAAAGAAAGAAGGAACTTAATGTCATCTTAGAAAAGTTGATCTTGTATATTAGTTCAGAGTAATTATTTCTTATTTCATTTCAATTACAGGTCTTGCTGAGTGACTCGGGCTTATATCGCCATGTTGGTTTCATCAGCAACATGCATACACAAGCATTTCAGGGTGATGAACCTGTCATTCCAAGGCAGGTGACAGATGCATATGTATTTACTCATATGTTCAAGTATAGATTTACTGAAAAAACAGACATTGTTGATTTTGATGTTATATGTGGAGATTTCAATGCTGATAACATGTCTCCAGGTAAAAGTTTACTGTACACTATTAGACATTTCTCAGTCAGATTTATGTTCTGCTCTATGTTTTGGTTTTGTTTTGAAATTATCATCAGATTATTATAGTACCAGGAACAGACATTTGATTTTAATGTTTTTATGGTTGTAGAAATGTTCTTCTAGACCGTAAATACTTTAGGATTAAAGGAGACCACTCAGCAAAAACAGAAGCATTGAATTGTTGGTAAACACACACAAAAGAAGGAAAACTTGCTAGCTGTCGGAGAGCTAGAGTGCAAACACCCCCCCCCCCCCCCGCTCCCCCCCCCCACACACACTAATGCACATGTGTGCGTGTATATTCATGTACTCTAGCTCGTCAAAGGATATCTCTGAAAGCTAGCAAGTCTTCCATTCTCCATCTTTTGTGTGTAGCTATTGAGGATTGTATGCTTCTGCTGTTTGATGGTAGTTTAATAGTATAGACAATAACAGGAAGATTGCTAAAATATGATGATAATGTATGCAGAGGACTTCTTTTGGATAGTAGAGTACCAGACTTGGAAGAAAATGAAGTAATTAAAATGAGAAATTTTTGGTTTGCTTGTGTAGTTGCGAAAAGATGTTGATGGAATTGCAAAACAGAAGCACATACAGAAATTTTATAAGAAACATAATTACAAAATACCAAATATTGTTCAAAATATACACAAGTTTTATTTATTAATCAGTGTGTATTTATACTTATTTTAAATCCATTCTTATTTTGCTATAAAAATGATCAGCTTTTGGAAAACCAGTTGACAAAAAAGGAAAGGATGAAAAAAGCATAATGACATGTCTTCATTTATTTAGTAAAATCTGCTGACAGTATTAAAATATCAAGTTCCTTGGTAAAAATCAGGCAATGGAAACTCCAGGTAGGAGTATGAATAATGTAGCAAAAGACAGATTGCTACTTACCATACAGAAGACATATCAAATTGCAGACAGGCACAACTAAAAGACACTTACATAAAGCTTTTGGCCACAGCCTTCATCAGCAAAAAAAACACACACACACACACACACACACACACACACACACACACACACACAAAACCGCCCTCCAGCATCTTGGGCCGGAAGTTTTTTGGTAGTCAGTTTCGATATGAAAGATAGTGCCATTGGATCAGGCCACACCAACTCAGGTGCTTCATGAACACCAGCCAGCACCGGCAAAAGCACCAGTGCTCTACTGTACTGCCAGTGGGGTGAGGGAGGCACACACACCACTGTTGCGGCAGTGGCAGGAGAGGAACGTGTTGTTTGTTGAACAGGGCTGGGCAAATCAGCACTTGCCAGGCGGCATGCCAGTATTAAAACAAATTATAATAATAATAACAATGATGATAATAACAGTTTTGTGTACAGACAGGATGAATAGTTTCATTGCTCTCCTTATTTTGCACTAATTTACAACATTCTTTGTTTATCTTTAGCATGACTTTGAAGCCCGTAATTTTCCAATATTTGGAATAATTGTTATTGCAATTGCAATTCGAAGTATAGTTTCCAATGAAGCATCAGACAAACTTGCCCATGTTTTTGTTTTGTTAATCTTCATAATTGAAAACATTTGTTCACAAACAAATGTTGTTCTGAACATAGCAACACATTTAAGGTCAAGGGCATGAAACCTCAGGAATTCTTGTTGATCAATGCCTTTATGAAATGAAATCAAATCACCTTTGTAATGGTTCAGATCTGCCAACATTGAATAGCACTGTAGTTTTTTCAGCTCAACATGGAGACTTGGTGGGGCACCCTCTGGATGCACCAAAAAAGGTGTCATAAAAAATTTGAGTACAGGTTTTACTAGTTTTATTTCTTTGAACCTATCTTCAAATTCCTTATGCAATGACTGTACCGCTTTTGTGTGATCATTGATGTGTTCATAAGTATCTAATTCAAGGATATTAGAGAGGGAAAATTGCCCAAATTTCCTCTTTGAAGCTGACTTTTAAAATGCAAAAGCTGCAATTTGAAACTTTCAATACAGTCACACATAGTGCCAATTAATTTATTTTTCCCTTGTTGTTTGATATTTAAATCATGTAAATACCCCATGATGTCTTTCATGAAAGTGAGGTCAGTGATCCATTGCTCATCATTCAAGTCTGACTGTGGACAGACTTTCATATCAGTGAACACAGCTATTTCTGGTCTCAAATCAAAAAAGACTGAGATTAGAGCAGCTTAATCATTGTGTGACACAGTAAAAAGGAACGTCTTTGTGAATTGATTCAAGATCCTCCAAAAATTCCTGCTTTGCTTTCTACTCTAAAAGGCAGTGTATTGCCAAAATTGGGGGAAGCCTAGGTAGTGCACTTTTTTTTTCATACACTCTACAAAACTTACCCCTTCCAACAACATTTCAGGGGCCCCATCAATCGCAGTGCTGTAAAGGCACTCAAGTAACAACTGCATGTATTTCAGAACCACCTCTATAGCCAGGAAAATATCTTCCCTGGTTGTAACACTTTTCAAAGAAATGACATCCAATAGTTCGCTGGCAACAATGAAACCTTTTTCGTCATATCTTACTATGAAAATTGCAAGGTGAGCTGTGCTGTGATTATTAGTGCTCTCATCGAGGGCAATGGAGTACTCTAAGAAGTTACGACATTTATTGGGCAGGTGCTCCTTTAATTCCACAACAATTTCATGCACTCTTTGAGAAATTGTATGTTCAGACAAGCTTAGCATCTCAAATAGGGCCACTGCAGATGAACATATTACTTCTGATCACTCTTTTTACAAATTAGCCATTCGTAAAAGGTCTTCCACTTTATGCAATTTTCAGTGCAACAGATATAGCTTGCTCAAACTGTGCTTTCCGATGTTCAGTTCAGAAGCCTGTGGAACAACAGCAATAATTAACTTTAAAATCTTACCATAGAAAACAGTCTCATAATTTAGTTTAACAAAAATATCTAAAGAGAAGTAGCACAAGTTTCTATAAGTACAATTGCAAAAAGGTATATTTTTGTTTTTCTTTTAGAATGCACAGTATAAACAAGGCTTACCTCTTCAGATCGTGGCAGTTCTGATTTTAATTTAATAATCAGTTTACTTCTGTCCAACAATCCCCTTGTGTGTTTTGGAATGTATATTTTTGTAGTGACAGCACACTGTTGATGCTTTGATATTTACTGTAGCGATATGCTCCAAGGACTGTGCGAGGGCGAGCATTTTCTCCGTCACACACAGGCTGCTACAGCCTCTACATGGGAGGAAAGAGGGGAGGGAACGGCAAAGCACTGGTGCTGCTAGGCACGGCTGTGGTGCCACTAGGCGCCGCGACACGGAGGCGCACAAGCACCGAGTGCTTGAGTTGGTGTGGCCTACGTTAGATTGTGAAACAACAGCAGTATTACACAACAAGAGAAACAACTCAGTTTTTTTCTCAAAATTCATGATGCTTCTGTTATCTGTACAACATTACTTGACTACGGTACTGTAAGAATTAAAAAAATGTTAATTTGTTTCAGCTGATGAGGATTTTCAATATCATGTCATTTTCAAAGAATATTGTGACGTATGTGTGGAAAAACCAGGCAAAGATCATGATTGGGCTATAGGGACAGAAATGAGGCAAATGACAATGCACTCTGAGGAACTTTCAGATCCTGAAATATTTAAGGAGATTCTAGCTGATGACTCAGAACGAAGGAGGTTTCTTCTCGATGCTGATGTCATAGTAAGTGTTCCTGCTGCATGCTTTAGTATAGGATTTAATGTACCAAATGTTCAGTGTTTACTTTGACACCAGTTGGATCTATCTCTTACTGCTACTTTGACAACGACTATTACAATAGATAATTTTATGTCTCAGTTGTAATTGCAGAGATTGCTATATCAATAAAACTGAATTCAAGTCATCTTTTAAGAAGAGAATCTTGACTGATATGATATACACTATTCTCAAAATGTCCTATCTTGTGATAAATTTCTTCTATTGTTTGTTCTTTGTTGCACACTTTAGCTGTTAATGTTTGCATAGTAGCGAGGTAAGAAACACTGTGTTCAATTCTAGTACTGTTAATAGGAACAGAATACTTATAATGTAGCTTTGTTTATTTCTCATAAACTGAAAAGCAAACATTTCAGTAGATCATTGTTCTTCAAATAATAAGGGTTGTGACTTTGCACCACGTGAACCATTAATGCACATTTACAGAGGACAATATATTACTGTGACTTGTTGCCATAGGGGGTGGTGTAAAAGTTGCTGCAGTACGAGTAAATATTGATGAAATATGTCAAATTCAGAGAGAGCTGGTAGTTGCAGGTAGCTGCCAAGGGATTGCCAATGTTGTCCACATGAGCTGCAGGATGTTTCATGTATCCGAGCCAAACCAACCTCTGTAAAAGCAACTGCTAAGGGAAATCAGATACCTGATTAGTTAGTCAGGGTATTGTTTGTAAGGTCTCTGGAGGCAAAGCTATCAGTATATTTGTATAACTCCTGTTTCCTACTGTTATTGCAGTACCTAAGGAGCCTTGGCTGTTTGGGGAGGAACTATTTGATGTGAGCTTACATTGTTCAATCACATGCCTCTGTGAGGAGGAAATGTCAGCATTGGTGTGACGATTTGAGGGAATGTGCAATAAGACAACACTACAGCTGAGTGTGCAGTGTTACACTGCAAGGGCGCTACGACTGTTCTAAAATTTCTTAAGGTGAAGAGATGTTTCGCTCGGCACTGGCTCATTGTATTTACAACCATAAGGAATTAGTAGTGCTATGAGAGAGGCTTCACCAGACACAGCAAACATTGGTGGAAACCAGCAGTAAACTATTACAGCTCCTCTTATTTATCAGTAACTCTATGCAATGTTTTGGGTGGAATAAGATTGACAGTCTAACAATCAGGACTATGGAAATTAAAGCAGAGATATCAGTTAATAGACGGAGGAAGTAGTTTGCTAGTCTACAGAAGAACATGTCGGTAGCTTCAGTTGGGGATAGTTCTCAAACTATTATCAACCTGCCTGATAAAGATTTGGCTGAAGTAGAAATTTCTGTTCTAGCCAAAGGAGGCAAGTTTGCTGTGGTGTGTGTAAAAGTATCCATGGAAGATATTACAGCAAATGTTGAGGCAGGAATCTGTCAGTTTCCTCAGCAGTCAGCTGATGTAATTAGGATGGAAACAACTAGGATTTTACGTACACGTGAGCCACCTAACAGTAATTTGCTGTGGGCATAAATGAAGGCGCCGAGTGATATCAATGCAGATAAAAACATTATCATTCGTGCTGCAGACAAGGGTAATACCATAATCCTGTTTAGAAGTAGGGACAGTCGTGAAAAGTTCAATAATATTTTGTATCACACCAATTATAAAAAAAAAAAACTTCAGGGGGATCTGACTATGAAGATTTTGAAAATCACTGATCAGTTGGTGAAAGCATCTCCACTCTCCTCTGATGACAAGAAGCTATTCTGCAAAATGTGAGCATACCTGCCTAGGCTCTTTGGATTACCCAAGGTGCACAAACCACAGATTCCTTTGAGGCCTGTTGTGAGTGCTATAGGGTATCCTACCCATGAATTCGCTAGACACCTTGCCTCATTGCTGCAACATTGGTGGAACTGATAGTCATATTAAAAATTTGTATCATTTTATAGACAAATTAAAAGAAATGCACATGGGGCAAGGTGATATCCTTGTTAGTTTTGACGTTGTGTCTTTATTTTTCCAGCAGATATTGTGGAGTTATTTAGTCACTGCGTCACCAAGACCTACTTTCAATCCAATAATGATTTTTGTGAACAGATTGACAGGGTGGCTATGAGCAGTCCTCTTAGTCCAGCTGTTGCCAATTTATTTATGGAGAACTTTGAACAACAGGCATTGCAGATTGCCAGGAAAGGACCAGGCAGGTAGTACCACTGGTATTTCTGTAGTATGGACACGTGGTGCAGGGGAATTGAATGCCTTTCTGATGCATCTCAACAGTATCAATCCGAAAATACAATTTACTATGGAGACGGACTATTATGGCCAACCAAATATCTTGGATGTGTCTGTTATCAAGAGAGTGAAGGAGTCGTTGGGCCATAGAGTGTACAGAAAAGCCACATGTGCTGACCATTATCTGCATAAAGATTCAAATTAGCACCCAAAACAAAAAAGAGAGGTGATTAAAACCTTGGTAGATAGGTTGCACTAAATTTGTGAATAAACTTACATACAAGATGAGCTTGAACATGTTTGGTTGATGATCAGGAAGAAAGGTTATTCTGACAAGGAGACAGATAGAGCACTGCACCCTAGGGAAAGAATCAGGATATTATAAGGAACAACAGCTGCTCAAAGGGAAAATTTTCCTTCTGTTCATCAGTATGATTACAGATCACATTGGGAAAGTGTTGAGCAAATACAATGTGGAAACTTCCTTCAGGCCCACCAGGAAGATAAAAGAATGTTTAAGATCAGCAAAAAATATTCTACATTCTTTGACTACACTGGGTGTTTATAAAATTTCTTGTATTTGTGAGCTGGTTTATATTAATACCACAAAAAGAAGTGTTGACACCAGTCTCATTGTACAGAAGTGGAACTGCTGCCTGGAACATATGGATAAATTAGCCATAGTAGAACATGTTTACCAGGAGGGTGATGATGAAATAAAGTTCACTGGGAGGAGTGTCATATTGAAAACATCTCATTATCAAGCGCATATTTATAGAGAGGCAATCAAGATTAATAAACACCATAATAATTTTAACAGATAAGAGGAAAGTGTGAAATCAGATAAAATTTGGATGTCAGCATTGCAATGTAAGAATGACGAACGATTATTTTCAGTCGAGAATGTTGGCATACCATCTTGTAACCAAAAATTCGTGATAGACTGTGGCATCCTCTACACTGCCTATGTATTCGGCACTCCCTCGAGTTCTGGTTGCAGTTTGCCTTTTCACCTCTAAAGATGTCTCCCGCAGTTCATCTACATCTACATGACTACTCTGCAATTCACATTTAGGTGCTTGGCAGAGGGTTTGTCGAACCACAATCATACTATCTCTCTACCATTCCACTCCCGAACAGTGCGCAGGAAAAACGAACACCTAAACCTTCTGTTCGAGCTCTGATTTCTCTTATTTTATTTTGATGATCATTCCTACCTATGTATGTTGGGCTCAACAAAATATTTTCGCATTCGGAAGAGAAAGTTGGTGACTGAAATTTCGTAAATAGATCTCGCCGCGACGAAAAAGTCTTTGCTGTAATGACTTCCATCCCAATTCGCGTATCATATCTGCCACACTCTCTCCCCTACTACGTGATAATACAAAACGAGCTGCCCTTTTTTGCACCCTTTCAATGTCCTCCGTCAATCCCACCTGGTAAGGATCCCATACCGCGCAGCAATATTCTAACAGAGGACGAACGAGTGTAGTGTAAGCTGTCTCTTTAGTGGACTTGTTGCATCTTCTAAGTGTCCTGCCAATGAAATGCAACCTTTGGCTCGCCTTCCCCACAATATTATCTATGCGGTCTTTCCAACTGAAATTGTTCGTAATTTTAACACCCAGGTACTTAGTTGAATTGACAGCCTTGAGAATTGTACTATTTATCGAGTAATCGAATTCCAACGGATTTCTTTTGGAACTCATGTGGATCACCTCACACTTTTCGTTATTTAGTGTCAACTGCCACCTGCCACACCATACAGCAATCTTTTCTAAATTGCTTTGCAACTGATACCAGTCTTCGGATGACCTTACTAGACGGTAAATTACAGCATCATCTGCGAACAACCTAAGAGAACTGCTCAGATTGTCACCCATGTCATTTATATAGATCAGGAACAGCAGAGGTCCCAGGAAGATTCTCTGACCTGACTGTAATGCAGGATGTCTGCAGATCATGAAAGTCCCGAAAAAGTGATGTAATAACATGTGGTCATCCAATTAATGAAAAGGTAATGAAATTGAGTAGGTAGTCATGAATTTTGTTTTGTGTTCAGTCAAGTGCGGTTCTAAAAGGGAGTAGCAAGGTAGTGCTACCCCCAAAAATGTTGTATCCCGCAGTCAATTCAGTAAAAGATCGTGTATATATTATAAAGATTCACAAGAACTCTTAAAGTCTTTGTTATCTATAGGGGACTTGCATATATGACTGGTATATTTGAAACGGCAATACAAACTAAACGAGCAGCGATAGAAATACACCGTTTGTTGCAATATGCTTGGGACAACAGTACATTTTCAGGCAGACAAACTTTCGAAATTACAGTAGTTACAATTTTCAACAACAGATGGCGCTGCGGTCTGGGAAACTCTATAGTACGATATTTTCCACATATCCACCATGCGTAGCAATAATATGGCGTAGTCTCTGAATGAAATTACCCGAAACCTTTGACAACGTGTCTGGCGGAATGGCTTCACATGCAGATGAGATGTACTGCTTCAACTGTTCAATTGTTTCTGGATTCTGGCGGTACACCTGGTCTTTCAAGTGTCCCCACAGAAAGAAGTCACAGGGGTTCATGTCTGGCGAATAGGGAGACCAATCCACGCCGCCTCCTGTATGTTTCGGATAGCCCAAAGCAATCACACGATCATCGAAATATTCATTCAGGAAATTACAGAAGTCGGCCGTGCGATGTGGCCGGGCACCATCTTGCATAAACCACGAGGTGTTCGCAGTGTCGTCTAAGGCAGTTTGTACCGTCACAAATTCACGAAGAATGTCCAGATAGCGTGATGCAGTAATCGTTTCGGATCTGAAAAATTGGCCAATGATTCCTTTGGAAGAAATGGCGGCCCAGGCCAGTACTTTTTGAGGATGCAGGGACGATGGGACTGCAACATGGGGCTTTTCGGTTCCCCATATGCGCCAGTTCTATTTATTGACGAAGCCGTCCAGGTAAAAATAAGCTTCGTCAGTAAACCAAATGCTGCCCACATGCATATCGCCGTCATCAATCCTGTGCATGATTGTCTCTCGTGCAGCAATGGTAGCGACGCTGAGGGGTTGCCGCGTTTGAATTTTGTATGGATAGAGGTGTAAACTCTGGCGCATGAGACGATACGTGGACGTTGGCGTCATTTGGACCGCAGCTGCAACTCGGCGAACGGAAACCTGAGGCCGCTTTTGGATCACCTGCTGCACTAGCTGCACGTTGCCCTCTGTGGTTGCCGTACGCGGTCGCCCTACCTTTCCAGCATGTTCATCCATCACGTTCCCAGTCCGTTGAAATTTTTGAAACAGATCCTTTATTGTATCGCTTTTCGGTCCTTTGGTTACATTAAACCTCCGTTGACAACTTCGTCTTGTTGCAACAACACTGTGTTCTAGGCGGTCGAATTCCAACACCAGAAAAATCCTCTGTTCTAAGGAATAAACCATGTTGTCTACAGCACACTTGCACGTTGTGAACAGCACACGCTTACAGCAGAAAGACGACGTACAGAATGGCGCACCCACAGACTGCGTTGTCTTCTATATCTTTCACATCACTTGCAGCGCCATCTGTTGTTGCAAATTGTAACTACTGTAATTTCGAAAGTTTGTCCGCCTGAAAATGTACTGTTGTCCCAAGCATATTGCAACAAACGGTGTATTTTTATCGCTGCTCGTTTAGTTTTTATTGCCGTTTCAAATATACCGGTCATTTTTGAAACACCCTGTATCTGTGCAAGCCATGTCAGCAAAACCATTGCTACTGCAATTTGCAACCCTGAGGGACAGGTGTGGATATAGAAATTTGGAGGTGTGGCTTCATTGAGCTATGGGGAAGTCCATTAAGATAAACAACTTTGACAAAGGGCAGATTATTATTACACAAAGCCTGTGAACGAGTAGCTTGAAAATGGTGAAGCTGATCAAATGTTCACGTGCCTCTGCTGTCGTCATCTGTGGAAAGAGATAAAAGACAGTAAAACTACCAAAGGCACTAAATACTTGGATGTCCTTGACTCTTCACAGAATGTGGAGTTTGGAGCTTTGTCTGCTCTGTAAAGTAGGACTGATAAAGGTCTGTGGCATCTCAGCCAAAAGAGCACAGTGACTGTGCATGCACAAGTGCTTCAGAGCACACCATTCATCGTAAATTGTTGAACATGGAGCTCCACACAGACAGACAAACTGTCAGATGCCTGATATGCAAAAGCTACTGTAGGAGTTTGTTAGAACAGCTGTTTCTTTAATTCTGTCCGCTCCCACTTCCGTTTAAATATTTTTATTCCACATCTTTTTTGGAAAGATATTTCCTTAAGGGGATTTTAATAATTAATATAAAACTATTGTAATTTTAATCTTGTTTTAAAGGTGTTGGGGACAAACAGAGTAAGATCGATTTCTCACTAGCCAAAATGTTCCTGAAGCCTTCCGACTGCTGTCGCCTGCTAATGTTTTATTTCATCAAGCCATGTGAGATTTCAGTGTGTTACACAATACAAGTAGCATAATAATAATAATAATAATAATAATAATAATAATAAATATACAAAGTAGATCCTAAATTGATACAGTTCCTAAACATAGTAATGAAAAATTGGAAAACCACACTTAATATCCAAACAAATTCAAATAATATCACATCACAGCCAATACAGATTAAGCGTGGAATATACCAAGGAGACTCATTAAGTCCTTTCTGGTTCTGCCTTGCTCTGAACCCACTATCCAACATGCTAAATAATACAAATTATGGATACAATATTACTGGAACATACCCACACAAAATCACACATTTGCTATACATGGATGATCTAAAACTACTGGCAGCAACAAATCAACAACTCAACCAATTACTAAAGATAACAGAAGTATTCAGCAATGATATAAGTATGGCTTTTGGAACAGACAAATGTAAGAAAAATAGCATAGTCAAGGGAAAACACACTAAACAAGAAGATTACATATTGGATAACCACAGCGACTGCATAGAAGCGATGGAAAAAACGGATGCCTATAAATATCTAGGATCCAGACAAAAAATAGGAATAGATAATACAAATATTAAAGAAGAACTAAAAGAAAAATATAGACAAAGACTAACAAAAATACTGAAAACAGAATTGACAGCAAGAAACAAGACCAAAGCTATAAATACTTATGCCATACCAATATTGACCTACTCATTTGGGGTAGTGAAATGGAGTAACACAGACCTAGAAGCACTCAATACACTTACACGATCACAATGCCATAAATATAGAATACATCACATACATTCAGCAACAGAAAGATTCACATTAAGCAGAAAGGAAGGAGGAAGGGGATTTATCGATATAAAAAACCTACATTATGGACAGGTAGACAATTTAAGAAAATTCTTTATAGAACGAGCAGAAACTAGCAAAATACACAAAGCAATCACTCATATAAATACATCGGCTACACCACTACAATTTCATAACCACCTCTACAACCCTTTAGACCACATAACATCAACAGATACGAAGAAAGTAAATTGGAAAAAGAAAACACTTCATGGCAAGCACCCGTATCATCTAACACAGCCACACATCGATCAAGACACATACAACACATGGCTAAGAAAAGGCAATATATACAGTGAGACAGAAGGATTCATGATTGCAATACAGGATCAAACAATAAACACCAGGTATTACAGCAAGCATATTATTAAAGATCCCAATACCACAACAGATAAATGCAGACTTTGTAAACAACAAATAGAAACAGTAGATCACATCACAAGCGGATGTACAATACTAGCAAATACAGAATACCCCAGAAGACATGACAATGTCGCAAAAATAATACATCAACAGCTTGCCTTACAACATAAACTTTTAAAACAACAAGTTCCTACATACAAGTATGCACCACAAAATGTACTGGAGAATGATGAATACAAATTATACTGGAACAGAACCATCATAACAGATAAAACAACGCCACATAACAAACCTGACATCATACTCACCAATAAAAAGAAGAAATTAACACAACTAATCGAAATATCCATACCCAATACAACAAATATACAAAAGAAAACAGGAGAAAAAATTGAAAAATACATCCAACTGGCCGAGGAAGTCAAAGACATGTGGCATCAGGATAAAGTTGACATCATACCAATTATACTATCAACTACAGGAGTCATACCACACAATATCCACCAGTACATCAATGCAATACAGCTACATCCAACCATATATATACAACTACAGAAATCCGTAATTATTGATACATGTTCAATTACCCGAAAGTTCCTAAATGCAATATAACACATACCATACAGTTAAAAGGAAGTGACGCCTGATCAAGGTCCGCATCACTTTTAATTTTTAACCAGACTTAACGTCTGAGAAAGTAAAGAATAATAATAGTAATAATAAAGAATAGGCCTCCGGTATGTTCTGCCAGTTGTAAAAGGCAACTAAAAGAACAAACCGCTAAGAGGGCTAACCCCCCTTTTAGTGTGATTAGTTGGTTCAGGACAGAACTAATGAAGCCTCGGACAAGTGCTGTCATGGTCGGGGACGACGCTTGAACCCTATGCCCGTCCACAATGGTAACGACACTGCTAGCCAACTGGAAAATGATTTAAATCCAAATAGAGGTGTTTTGCAGGATATGCTTCCTGCAACCACCCTAGAAGGAAAACAAAGACAGAGGATGAGATGGTCAGATGAAGTTAACCGACACCTCATGTTCTGTTATTACCAAGCAACAAACTTAGGAACCAACACAACTGGATACATATCACAAGTATACACAACATTTATTACCAGATACCCAGAATTAAAATTTTTAACAGAACAACGACTAGCTGATCAGATCCGTGTAATAATAAAAAATAACAGGATACCCCAGTCAGAATTAGAAAACATCAAACAACAAGTACAACAAATACTGGAACAAAATAATTTGCAATCAGAAGAAGAAGAAAATACAGTAATGGACTCAAACATTCCAGAGCAAACAAACAAAGAACACCACACATCAATTAAACAATCAGAGGAAAACGACATCTTAAGACAGCCACCAGAACAAGCACAAATAAAACACGAAGTGACACACATGTTAGATATAGAAGAAAAATTTCAGCTAACATGTATAGAATACAAAGACACAAATACAGACATTAGACCATTCTTGCATAGACCACCAAATAACCTACAAGTCGAAACAACAATAACAACTATCAACACAATCATACACAACAAAATAAATGAAAATACAACTATGGAAGAGTTACAACTACTGGTTTATATAGGAGCACTCACTACACTAAATATACACACTAGGCAGAGATCAGAACAAACCAACACACAGAAGAAACCCACAAAACCAGCATGGCAACACAGGTTACAGATCGGAATAGAAAAAGTGAGAAAAGACATCGGACAGCTAACACAATTTATAAGAAATGAAATGTCAGAAAAAAAAAAACGAAAAATGTTAGGTAAAATCTTACAACAAGAAGTGATAGAGCAATTAGATGAAAAGAAGCAGAAATTACAAGCATTGGCCAAACGACTTAGAAGATACAAAAAAAGAGAAAATAGAAGGAAACAAAACCAAACATTCAACACAAACCAAAAGAAATTTTACCGGACAATAGATAACACACACATTAAAATAGACAATCCACCAAACATAACAGACATGGAACACTTGTAGAGCAACATATGGTCATACCCGGTACAACATAACAGGCATGCATGGTGGATACAAGCAGAAACAGACACATACAAGATGATACCACAAATGCCTGAAGTGATAATTTTGCAACATGAAGTCACCCAAGCAATTAATTCTACTCACAATAGGAAAGCCCCTGGAAAAGATAAAATAGCAAATTTCTGGCTAAAGAAGTTCACCTCAACACATTCACATCTGACTAAATTATCTAACAGTTACATTGCAGACCCATACACATTCCCTGATACACTTCCACATGGAATAACTTATCTGAAACCTAAAGATCAAGCAGACACAGCAAACCCAGCTAAATATCGCCCCATAATATGCCTACCAACAATATACAAAATATTAACTTCAGTCATTACACAGAAATTAATGACACATACAACACAGAACAAAATTATAAATGAAGAACAAAAAGACTGTTGCAAAGGAGCACGAGGATGTAAAGAGCAACTGATAATAGATGCAGAGGTGACATATCAAGCTAAAACCAAACAAAGGTCGCTACACTACGCTTACATTGGTTACCAAAAAGCTTTTGATAGTGTACCCCACTCATGGTTACTAGAAATATTGGAAATATACAAAGTAGATCCTAAATTGATACAGTTTCTAAACATAGTAATGAAAAATTGGAAAACCACACTTAATATCCAAACAAATTCAAATAATATCACATCACAGCCAATACAGATTAAGTGTGGAATATACCAAGGAGACTCATTAAGTCCTTTCTGGTTCTGCCTTGCTCAGAACCCACTATCCAACATGCTCAATAATACAAATTATGGATAAAAAATTACTGGAACATACCCACAAAAAATCACACATTTGCTATACATGGATGATCTAAAACTTCTGGCAGCAACAAATCAACAACTCAACCAGTTACTAAAGATAACAGAAGTATTCAGCAATGATATAAATATGGCTTTTGGAACAGACAAATGTAAGAAAAATAGCATAGTCAAGGGAAAACACACTAAGCAAAAAGATTACATATTGGATAACCACAGCGACTGCATAGAAGCGATGGAACAAACAGATGCCTATAAATATCTAGGATACAGACAAAAAATAGGAATAGATAATACAAATATTAAAGAAGAACTAAAAGAAAAATATAGTCTAAGACTAACAAAAAGACTGAAAACAGAATTGACAGCAAGAAACAAGACAAAAGCTATAAATACTTATGCTATACCAATATTGACCTACTCATTTGGTGTAGTGAAATGGAGTAACACAGACCTAGAAGCACTCAATACACTTACACGATCACAATGCCACAAATATAGAATACATCACATACATTCAGCAACAGAAAGATTCACATTAAGCAGAAAGGAAGGAGGAATGGGATTTATCGACATAAAAAACCTACATTATGGACAGGTAGACAATTTAAGAAAATTCTTTATAGAATGAGCAGAAACTAGCAAAATACACAAAGCAATCACTCATATAAATACATCGGCTACACCACTGCAATTTCATAACCACTTCTACAACCCTTTAGATCACATAACATCAAGAGATATGAAGAAAGTAAATTGGAAAAAGAAAACACTACATGGCAAGCACCCGAATCATCTAACACAGCCACACATCGATCAAGACGCATACAACACATGGCTAAGAAAAGGCAATATATACAGTGAGACGGAAGGATTCATGATTGCAATACAGGATCAAACAATAAACACCAGATATTACAGCAAGCATATTATTAAAGATCCCAATACCACAACAGATAAATGCAGACTTTGCAAACAACAAATAGAAACAGTAGATCACATCACAAGCGGATGTACAATACTAGCAAATACAGAATACCCCAAAAGACATGACAATGTAGCAAAAATAATACATCAACAGCTTGCCTTACAACATAAACTTATAAAACAACATGTTCCCACATACAAGTATGCACCACAAAATGTACTGGAGAATGATGAATACAAATTATACTGGAACAGAACCATTATAACAGATAAAACACCACCACATAACAAACCTGACATCATACTCACCAATAAAAAGAAGAAATTAACACAACTAATCGAAATATCCATACCCAATACAACAAATATACAAAAGAAAACAGGAGAAAAAATTGAAAAATATATCCAACTGGCTGAGGAAGTCAAGGACATGTGGCATCAGGATAAAGTTGACATTATACCAATTATACTATCAACTACAGGAGTCATACCACACAATATCCACCAGTACATCAACGCAATACAGCTACATCCAAACTTATATATACAACTACAGAAATCTGTAATTATTGATACATGTTCAATTACCCGAAAGTTCCTAAATGCAATGTAACATACACCGTACAGTTAAAAGGAAGTCACGCTTGATCAAGGTCCGCGTCACTTTCCATTTTTGACCAGACATAACATCTGAGAAAAGAAAGAATAATAATAATTTACTGTGAGTGAAATGATTCCTGTAAGTGGTTTGCTTCATAAGCATTTTCCTGTTAGACGTTAGATGAACAAATGTAAATTAAAGTGCTTGGAAGACCAACACCTGCCATCAAGCAAACAATTTCATTTAAACGTAGGGCCTTCAGTAGAATTTTCAGAACTAGTATATTAGAGAAATAAAACTGGTCACGCAATTATAAAATGCTCTGTTTTATTTTCCATCTATACTGTTTTGAAAATTTATGGATCTACTTTAGTATCCTCATAACTAAAATCTATCTACTCATCTCTATTTGGTAATAGCCCAACCTCATGGAAAATATCAAAGTCAACAATGATGGCAATACCGCTTTTGTCAGAAGAATGTTAATAGTGTTTGAATAACCACATACAAGGAAATTAAATAAAACAGAATAAGTATGCATGTGTATGTAATGTATTTGAAACGCATAATTAACTATGAAAACTTTCACTGTTGTAAAAAGTACACACTGTTCTGGCCGTTTGCTAAACAGTGTCTGTGCCAAAAGGTTACACTGAAAAACTGGTAGAAAATTGCCGATGCACTCAAGTGTACAATTGGTTACATGCCTCCATCAGCCAGGAAAGGAGAAAGCTTCATAAACAACTAAAGGTATCCATCTATCATGCTAATTAAAATTAAAAATATGAATCTGTCTGGCATCTGCTTATTCTGTTATTTGTTTTGTGTGTCCATGTATCACGAAAACAGCATATTTTCGTCATACTGATGAATAAGTATGAAAACCACCAAGTACAGTTATCTTGTGTTGTTATCTTCTGTTTGATCCAGTGTAAATGCCTGTTTGGAGGTGCACACTAGTGAATCCTTGTGCAGTGTTCACATGAATGTGCATTTGCTTGTGTTTGCGAGCAATTGTGTCAATGTGAAGGGGGCTTGAGAGAGACCACCTTAGCTAGAAGACAAAAAGTCACAGAAGTATGAAATCTCTTTCTTAAGTTAGGCATCCGCTAAGGATGCAAAGTGAAGACAATCATATTTATTTATTCCGGGGAAAGGTTTACAACTGAATTTGTGGTTGTGTTCATTGTTCCATGTTTAAGTGGTGAAAGTTGAATCTCAGTTCCCAATCCTCTCCCCTAATCTCACACTGATGATCTACATGCAGTATAATTAACATGCTTCTTTGAATAAATTCTTTTAGAAACCTGTTGCTAATGCCCTTCATTTTAGTCGTAGGTACTGACACTGAAGTAGTAGATTCCTAAATTTTTCAAGGCGCCTAGGAAGTGCAGTTTCAGTGGCTACAACATGA
This sequence comes from Schistocerca nitens, assembly GCF_023898315.1. Taxonomy (NCBI): domain Eukaryota; kingdom Metazoa; phylum Arthropoda; class Insecta; order Orthoptera; family Acrididae; genus Schistocerca; species Schistocerca nitens. Next base: position 442,882,767 of record NC_064621.1, on the reverse strand, counting down.
TGACTCAAAAGACTGGAAAATTTGGCTTCAAACAGTAGAAAGTAATAACTTTAACTGGTGCAAATGTGACTTCGACATTAGTGTCAGTGGCATGTCGTGTGTAAAAACACATGACAGAGGAAAGAGACATTCAGCATTGGTTCATTCATTAGTCGTAAGGCAGCAAAACAAGTTGCCTTTTACTGTAGTAAAAGCAGTGCCAGCGTAGTCACAAGTTCCTTCTGAACAGAATCTGAATGGCGGTAATGAATTACAATCACTTGCTCCTGCTACAACCTCTAGAACTTCAGATGAAGAGTGTTCCAAAACAACCTCATTGAAAAAATTTTTAGTCACTGGTAAGACAGTAAAATCTGAAATTATATGGGGCATGGATAAAGCCATGCCTTATTCTGCAGGAATAAGTTCTGGAAACACAACAGACATATTTCAAATTATGTTTCCTGACAGCATGATTGTGAAAAAAATCCAATTACACAAGGATAAGTTGTCATTTATAATTACTTATGAACTTGGCCCTCATTTCCAGAACCTCCTAGCTAACAAAGTTAGGGAAGTTGGATTCTTTTGTGTGTCATATGACAAGGGTTTAAACACAGTTGTCCAAAAGGGACAGATGAATTTGGTGATTAGTTTTTGGGAAGAACAAAATCAGTCTGTATCTACAAGATATTTAAGATATGTGTTTTTGAATTCTTCCACATCTTCTGGTTTAAGGCAAAGTTTCCAGGAAGGTCTGAATGTTTTGAATTTGTCATCTAAGTATATAATACAAATTTCAATGCGTGGGCCAAATGTGAGCTTGCAGATGTCGCATGATTTGCAAGCATTTACAATCAGTGAAGGAGATAATCAACCACAAATATTTCATTGTGGCACATACTTGCTTCATGTAATGAATGGAGCTTTGAAATCTCTTGTAATGAAAGTGGTTGGAATGTTCATGAATTTCGTAGGGTGATCTAGTACTTTATGAAGGACTTTGCTTCCAGGAGGGCAACCTTCTCAAATATCACTGGGTTTTCCAAGATTCCTCTCAAATTTTGTTCTGTAAGATGGGTTGGAAATACTGAAGCCACAAAGAGAGCACTTGAACTTATTTCGCATTTGAAGAAGTGTGTTACTGAGGTATAAGAAAGACCACCTGAAAGTAGAAACTATGAAAAAATTAAACGTCACTTACAAGACAGATTCCTTCGTGTAAACTGTAGTGTCGGCAGACTTGCCAACACTACGAACACTAATTGAAAGAGGCGGCCAAGATGCATGCGCTAACTCACGAAGGATGGAGTGAGGTCTGAAACAGGAGACTTAATGAATGCTATAAAGAAAAGTACGTAGCTTCTGGACTACTTAACTTTTAATCCTTCCTTTGTATACATCGTTCTTGATGAGACATTTGAAGATTGTGGCGATACAAGTGAGACTCTTTAGATACAAGCTATCTAAGGCTAATGGCGCCTTGCTAGGTCGTAGACATGGACTTAGCTGAAGGCTATTCTGTCTCTCGGCAAATGAGAGCAAAGGCTTCGTCAGTATAGTCGCTAGCAACGTCGTCGTACAACTGGGGCGAGTTCTCGTACGTCTCTCGAGACCTGCCGTGTGGTGGCGCTCGGTCTGCGATCACACACTGGCGACACGCGGGTCCGACATGTACTAATGGACCGCGGCCGATTTAAGCTACCACCTAGCAAGTGTGGTGTCTGGCAGTGACACCACATAAAACTTGAGTTTCTTCTATCATTATCAATTGAACTTCGGGAGTTGTTGACAAAGTATCAGTCAGATGACTCTCTCTTCCCCTTTTTGTGCAAAAATTTATTCAGTTTAATGTACGGCATTTAATATGTAGCATTACCTCTCAGTTCATAAAGAAAACTGTTATGGAAATGGTGACAAATTGTAGCAAATTACTTACTGTTGATATTATCAAAGCATGTATTCATGAAACAATTCATCATGTAGATATTGGATTTGATGCCACTTTTGCTAGCAAGTACTACATGGTAAAATTTGTCCTTATTGTCAGAAATAAACGCACAGGTCTGTTTCTAAAAATTGCTGAGAAGAGTCCTTTGAAATTAAAGAAAGGCAAAGGTGGTTCATGTTTATCACCTGAAGTTAAGCAGAGCTACAGTTTGAGAAATGCTTGATTGACAATTGCATTGTGTCAAAAACCTTAAGACTCAATCAACACCTGACGTAATCGAGAGAGTACTTACAGTTGTGTGAATACTCTGAAAACCAACTGAAATAATTCAGTCCAAATGAGGATAAACTTGATCACTTTCTGATGAGTTTGTTACAGACTGTGAACCATTACGTAATCAGATCTGTGCAGAAGCTGTTATGCATGTTTAACGGAAATGCTGCAGTAGAAAGAGGTTTTTCTATTAACAAAGACGCTTTAGTTGAAACTTAAAAATCAGTGATACTAGCATTCTGTTGTCTTAAGGAAAATTGTAAGTTTCCACTATATTACTGTGTTAAATCAGTTTGTATTTTAATTGATGTCATCATACATATATCTGAAAATATTCGAACCCCATTGTACATGAAAGTTTATAATGTTTTTATAGTATCTGATGGCTGGTCTACTGAAGGTCATATGCAGTTACATTGTTCATGCTGAAAACAATTTAAGTGATACAAGAATAATTACATTCAGCTTTCATTTCAGCCAGCTTTTGGGTTCATAAAAAAACTGTTTCTGTCATTGTACTATGCATATTTTTGAGAGGTAATGAAAAAGTCATGAATTTGCTGCTCTAAAAATCTGTAGACACCCTGTAATGGCTTTTAAATATTTGCTATTGTGAGGAACATACTGTGAAGCGAATGTTACTCTATTATGGTGGGTTTAAAAAAAAGATTAATAATACGCTTCTTTACAGAAATCACTTTCAATCGATGAAAGTCAAAAAAAGTTCAAAGAAATTATGAGATGCATTGTGGAAGTGGATGTCATGGCTTTAGTGCCAAACTGCCCCCCCCCCCCCCCCCACCTCTCTCTCTCTCTCTCTCTCTCTCTCTCTCTCTTTGTTTTCATCTTAGTGGCAGTTTTCAGCAAGGGCTCTTTATTGCTGAGTATCCTGACAAGTGGGGCCCTACATAACGTGGAATTTTGTTATACCTCAGCTAGTTCCCTTCAAAACAACCTTTGTTTTCTTATTGATGGTCTTGTTTACATTAGTGCTTAGTATATTTCTTTAGCATGCCTTGAAATTCAGAGAAATATATCATTTTGAAAGCATTCACCAGTTTGTTTGTGTGGCCATCCGCCGCAGCAAGCATGTAAATACTTGTTTTGCAAATCAAACTGCATTTTCCTGCTGCTAGTTGTTTTATTTAATCCATACACGTTTCGCCTTCTACTGTTTTAAGACATCATCATTGGAATCTATAATGATACAGTTTTGTTAGTTATAGATTATCAGACAGTTGACAAAAAATCGCGAAGTGAACTGTTTGATAATCTATAACTAACAAAACTGTATCATTATAGATCCCACTGATGATGCCTTAAAACAGTAGAAGGCGAAACGCGTATGGATTAAATAAAATAACTAGCAGCAGGAAAAGGCAGTTTGATTTGCAAAACAAGTATCGAAAGCATTCATCTGAAAACTTGAGAAATTTGTCTCTCATCAACTCATTTAAGAACCATAATAGCAAGAAATTCCCACAGATTTGACAGCATAATTTACTCAGTATAAAATTGAATGTGCACTCACTATTATCAGTATTTCACTGAACACTACGATTTTGATCATAGATTTGCAAACTGTGGCTATGTGAGGATGCAAATGGGGGAGTTGTGTTTTTTCATTCATTGTCACTTATGTAAAGAAGTCATCTTTCTGTTATTTTTTCCTTAATGGAGGACGTTCCCTTTCCTTTCTTGTCCTACTTATTTCCCATAATTTGCCGCTTCTACCAGTGGACTCACAAACCAAATTGAATTTATCGTTGGGAGCCCAAGGGGACAGCTTATGAATCAGTACTTTTACCTGGATGAAATGTTTACTGGAGCAAGTCAGGCACCAAGCCCTTACATGTGGGCCAGCCCTTGGGCAAGCAATTGAAAGGTATCCTGTGTTGAACATAGCTTGTAATTTTCTAGAATTCCTAGGCTTTTTGAGGCTCTTAGTTTTCATGCTACCTTATTTTCTGAAAGTTTGCTGAGAAACTGAAGGTTCAGCATGTGCTCTGACCTGACTGTAGTCAATGGGATGTAACAAAGAACTGCTTCCACTGAAAGTACCTACTCAAGGGAGCAAATCCTTGATTATAAGCCCAGAACAGTTCAAACTGGATTGGGAACTGGAGATTCGACCTTTTGAGAGGACTGGAAATCTTCCAGGGGTTAAGTTTTTTAAAGATAGGTTGAGAACAGTCTGGAAGTTTGGATGTTGAGGTTGAGAAGCTTGGATGTGGAGCTTGAGAGGATTTCTACTTTTTTTTGCTTGAAGGGATTCTGTTTCTGTCAAATTGGTTCTCACATCAAGGCAAAGTATTTTTATTGCTGCATAATAAAATTGTTGTGTAACTTAATCTGTGCATTGTGCTGTAAAATAATTACGATACAAATTCATGTGATGACCTCTGTGTTAATTTTGTAAATATCTATCTCCTAACTTTGCAGCGATGCTCATAATATGACTTGCACCTAAATATTATAAAATTCGTAAACTGATATTGTTTTTTAGGTACATGGTCATCATTTAAGAATGGCAGTTGCTAATCCTGACAAAGATGGTTTAATCCGTCCGGTTCCTTGGGGCGGCATGCGACGAATAGACAGAATTTTGTTCAACAAAACAATCTCTGGATCAGTACCAGTGGGTTACTGTTTTTCAACAGCTCTTACAAATCTAACAGATCATTTACCAATATATATGACACTAACAAACAAGCATTGTATGGAAACTAAAACATTGTAATGTCCTGTACACTGATCATCCACAGTTTAAAAAAAAAATCATGTCTCATATTTTTTTATTAATATTTACAAATATTGTGATGAAGTTTATACAACACACACAGACCTTTTTTGTTTTAGTATAGATGACCAACACAAGTTTAATTTTTATCACTCATGTTTCTCAGTTTTTTCTCCACTAGTGCTGTGCGCTTGATTCAGTATACTCCTCTATGTTTTTTATAGAATGTGCATAATGTGTTGGCATTTGTAAATACTTTTTTGTTGCAGTGAAGTAGCATCCCACTGTGTTATTGTGATCTTAATGTATCCATATTATTATGTAATTTCTGAGAGAAGAAATTAAACAATGTTTTGAAAATAGTGTGTGTGTGGAGCATACATGAGCTCTTTCATTGAGGAAAACAGTCATTGCCACTGCTCTGATAAACTTGAAAAAAGTTATGCCATCATCCTATTTAGCATAAAAATAATTATTTTGAATACCTGATCTTAACGAAGCCCAGTTTTATACAGATGTTAAGTTATTTATTGCAAGAAATTTAAGTTTGGGAATATTGGTGGCATTACAGCATGTGTACTTTAGTAAACACTTGGAAGAAAAGTGGACACAGTTTTGCAACCAGGATTTTTAATGAGCCACAGATGCCTACGATACTAAAAAAAATATATTATTGATAAATATTTTTAAAATAATAATGTATTATTGCTGTATTAAAACATTTAAAATAATTTTTTTACACGAGTGCTTAGCACATCACTTCAACATAACTTCTAAAAAATTGCAGTACATATAAATATTTGATCTGAAAAACAAAACAAAAAAAAATTGCTTGTTCAAACATTTAAGATTGCTGGTGTCCTGCATTTGTTTTAAGAACTGGAGTAGCAACAAACTTTCACAGCTTTGACAATTCTATAATTTGTCATTGTTGTGGTCTTAAATCTGAAGACTGGTTTGCTGCAACTATCAATTACAAGTCTCTTCATAACTATTGCTGTCTACATTCATTTATACCTGATCACTGCATTTGAACCTTGGTCTTGCTATACAGCTTTTACCATTCTCATACTTCCCTCCATTGCCAAGTTGATGATTCCTTGATGCCTCAGGACGTTTCCTATCAGCCAACCAGTTCTTTTGGTCAAATTGTGCCATTCTAGAGCTTCTATTCTCTTCTTGCCTCATCTGTTTATTGTCCAAGTTTCATTCCTATACAAGGCCACATTCCAGACAAATACCTTCAGAAAAGATTTCCAAACACACATATTCATATTTGCAGTTTTTTGTCAGAAATGCTTCTTTTGTTTTTGACAGCTTGCATGTGATATCTTCTCTACTTTGACCATCAGCATTTGTGACACAAAGGAATTAAAGACAGCTGCCAATGGGCAGTGATTTATATCAATGGATCAGGTTGAAAAAATCTGTGCTGGACCGAGATTCGAACCTGTATCTCTTGCTTACAATGCAGATATGCTGACCACTATGCCATCTGGACACAGTGGTCACAACAACTGCTTGGAGTACCCAAGGATGTCTCCTATCAGAACTAAATTCTCATGTTACACCACACAGTACTGAGTAGTGTCCTGGCTCATTAGCCTCATTACTTTCGGCATCTCGCATTCCCGTAAGCCCTCAGGGGCTGAGCATTATTTTCTGGGCAAGGGCTTGGCGACCCTGTGGTTTCTGAACTGTGGACTGGTAAGCACTGCCAGTCTCCTCTCACTGTAAGCTCTGGGCATGCTTCAGCAACCACAATGCAGTGCAGTGATGGAATGTTGTGTATCGCAGGGAAAGGGGATCTTGGCTTGACCGCCCAGATTGCGAGGATGAAATAAACCTGTATAAAAATAAAACCTCAGTCTCAAGGTGTGGTGCATGCTGATGGGTTACATGGCTGTTGAGGTGGAACAGTCATTAGTGGGCAACCTCTGGGGAACCTGCTGCACCTCAATTGTATAACACTCAGGCATGAGGGGCTCTACTTGATTGGATCCTTATTTCCCTAACTGCTTGTGGGACCAAGATGTAACCCTTGAAATCATCATCTCCTCATCCCAGCGGGAAGGGTGTACTGCCTGGGAGTATTATTCATTCAAGATAATGAGAGAGGCTAGTTCTCCCGATAATAAGAATGCTTTGGACTTCAGTAACAGGGCTCGTGGAGTCGTGAATAATAATGTGTTTCTGTGATAAAGAGGGAGGAGGGGACATTTGAAAAAGTGTCCCCCTTCTATATCCATAAGGGTTTGGAAGGCCTTGCTGGCACTTTAAAATCTATTAAATGACTGTGTAATGGCTCATTGTTGGTCAAAACTAACAGGTCAAAGCAGGTGGAATTTCTTAAGGAATTGCAGAAACTGGATGAATGTAACTGTTGAGATGCACACCTCTCTCAACTCCAATCTGGCATTGTCATGTGCCAAGATATCATGGACATGGGCATAGAGGAACTGAAACAAGAATGGTCATTCCAGAGGATAGTCGATGTGGAGCAATGAACACAAAGGACTAATTGAGACACTGAAAAGACCGCCACTTTCATTGTCACATTCAATTCTCCGACACTGCCTGAATATATTATGGCGGGGTTCCTTTGACTTAATGTTTGGCAGTACATACCAATCACTAAGCGGTGCTGTAAATGCCAGCATTTCAGCCATATAGCCATGAGTTGTGGAGGTGAAGCGAACTGCGGGAAGTGAGGAAAACCAGCTCATGACGCTGGGACTTACTGCCTGTCTTCAGCGATCTTCGTCAATAGGAACCACTCAGTCTGGAGCCGAGACTGCCCTGATTTTGCTGAAGAGTGCAAAATACAGGAAACAAAAGTGACCAAGTGGATCCCCTATGCTGAAGCCAAAAAAGAATATAAGGCAATGAAACCCCCTGTCTTTGCCACCTCATTTTCTTCCATGGTGCAGGAATCTATTCCCAAGGTGGATGCTTCAGCACAGATGACATCTATAGTGCCTGTATCCACCACAAGCACCTGTACTTGTACGTGTACATGCCAAGGAAAAAAGAGTAAGGACAAAGCTATCCAGGCAGCTGCAACAGGAAAGATCTACAACAATTCCACAGGGAGAATCCCAAGCGGACAAACAAAGCAGAGTGCCTCTCGTTGGTCCCTTTCCCCCCATCCTCGATGCGACAGGGTGCAGGAAAAGGATCCCGATGTTCAGGTCACAAGCTGTCCTGGGCACCATCAGACGTCTTTTTAGCATGTGTGACTGATGAGGATGACATTGTGGAGTTAGATGCCTCAGATCCAGTCAGCCCCTCCACCCGCCGTTGCTCTACAAGTGCTTCACCTCCCTGGTGCAAAGATAGGGGTAAATTAAAACCACACTGATGACATGGCTCCCATACTACAGTGGGACTTGAATGGGTTCAGGACTCATATGGAGGAACTGAAACTCCTAGCACAGACACTTCCATTGTGATTGTGTTTACAAGAAACACGTGTCAAATATACAGACGTCACTGTGTTACTGGGCTATACTCTATACTGCAAGGATGATGTCGGGGGGAAAGAGCCAAGGGAGGTGTCACAGTGTTTGTCACTAATGCGCACCACTCTTCTGCTCTACCCCTGGTTACTGACCTGCATGCAGTACCAATTGAATGCACTTCGGAGGCTTACAATTTGCTCTCTGTATTTACCTCCGCTGAATGCAGTAGACTCTCAGACTCCCACAAATCTTATGGAACAACTCCCTCGACCATTTGTCCTCCTGGGAGACTTCAATGCCTATCATGTCCTGTGGGTCTCGACCTCTACTTACTCTTGGGGTCAGGTTTTGCTGAGCCTCCTGAGATTTAAAGAGCTGTATATCCTAAATACGGGTACTCCCACTCATTTCTGTGCTCCTACTGGGTCATTCTTGGCCATCAACCTATCTCTTTGCTGTCCAGTCCTCACCTACTGTTCACTAGGAGGTCATTGACAAGCTTCATTCCAGTGACCACTTCCCAGTCTGCATTCACCTACTGAATGGTGCGTTGTTGGAACAGAAGCCACCAACATAGATGATTGCCAGGGCTGACTGTGCACTATTCAGCCAGATGGATGTGTTTGAACACTGTGACAGCATCCAGGAATGGGCGGACCATATGATCCATCATGCCGCTGACCTCTCTATACCATAGTCTTTCTGTCCTGTTAGGAGTCAAGTTGTACCTTGGCGGACAGAAGAGTGTCATTCAGCCAAATGGGCCAGACGTGCTGCTCCTTGACACTTGAAAGTGGACAGTCTCATTGCCTTTCAAGTCTTGAGAGCCAAGGCTCAACGTGTCATTAAGAAGAGCAAAAAATTGTCATGGCAAACATTCCTGGACTCCATTAACCATTCCACTTGTTCTACATAAGTATGGAAGCCATTGGGTGGATTTCTAGTAAATGCAGCCATTTACCAATAGCCGCAGTGCTGAAACAGGGGTGTCTCTAAATGATGCCTAGTGACATCGCTCAGATGCTGGATGAACATTTTGCGAAAACTACAGCCGATGCAAGCCAGGACCAGCATTTCGTCATTATCGTGCAACTGTAGAGAGGGGGTTGGACTTCAGATCCAACTGTTCTGAAGCCTACAACTTTCCTTTCTCCATGTGGGAGCTCGAGTTGGCATTGTGTGAGACTCATGGCACTGCACTGATCATTACCAAATCCAATACTGCATGCTTCGACATTTGCCAGTGTCGTCAATGGAAGTCCTCCTCAAATGTTTTAATCTTACGTGTCAGACAGGCAACTTCCCCAACTTGTGGAGGGAGGCGGTTCTGGTACTTCTCCTGAAACCGGGAAAGGACCATACATTTCCCAGTAGTTACAGGAGTATTGCCTTAATGAGCTGCAGGGAAGACCCTGGAGCGAATGGTTAACTGTCATCTGGTCTGGTTGTTAGAGACCAGACAACTCTTTAGCAGCTCTCAGTGTGGATTCCAGAGATTTCAGTCCACTGTTGACAACCTGACCTCTGCTAGAGGTGACTATTCAGCAGTCTTTCTTGTGCAGCCCTCATTGTATTGGTATATTCTTCAACAGTAAGGCGTACGATACTACTTGGAGACACTGTATTCTTGCACAACTGCATCAATGGGGCTTTTGTGGCAACCTCCTGTTCTTCATATGGTCTTTCCTGCCTCAACAGTTTTTTTTTGGCCTGGGTTGGTGCCCCGCTGTCAGATCGTTTTAAGCAGGAGAATAGTGTCCCTCAGGGCAGTGTTTTAGTGTTATCCTATTTACCATAGCCATAAATGGTATCGCGTCTGTAGTAAGGAGTTGTGTACAGTGCTCGTTATTTGCGGACAATTTTGCCGTTTTCTGTTCTTCCTCCAATGTTGCAACTGCAAGCTGCCAGTTGCAATTTACAGTGCAGAAGTTAGAGGAGTGGGCTGCAAAGACGGGTTTTCAGTTTTCTGTGGATAAGTCTGAATTTGTTCATTTTAATCTTTCTCGTTTTTATGGGAGACACCATCCTGCATTTTAGAGACTCAGTGCAGTTTCTGAGCCTCATTTTTTACTCGAAATTGTTGTGGTTGCCACACCTGAGACACCTGAAAGCCAGAACCCTCAAGGCACTAAATATCTTAGATTTTTGGGAGACTTTTGCAATGTGTCAACAGGTTGGCTGGCTCGCCGTAGTTTTTTGTAGGTGGTCGGCCAGCCACATTTCTCTGTCTTTTCTTTTAGCTCTTCTGTGTTTTGTTTTATGTGGTTTAATTTCATGTATAGCTACTTTCTCTCCTAATTGGTTTTGGTGTATGTGAGATAGACTGACTCATTGCGAATGCATGAGTACACAACAATTTTAGTTTGTCTTCACGTTTGTTTCTTTTGATAAGTTTAAGGGTGCTGATGATCACTCACACACACACACACACACACACACACACACACACACACACAATTCCTGTAAGAGTTCGAGCTTGGTGTGCATCTGCACTGAGGGGATCATTGGCCACATTGGTTTAATTATGTATGTGATGTCTGTTCTTTTGGAGGTGTCAGAAAGAACAGACACCACATACATCATCAGTTATTTTGTATATTTCATCTACACTTCACAATGTACTTCCCTCAGTTTTGCCGATGTAACTCAGCTCCATTCCATATCCTAGGTTTTACTTTTGTTTATGTTCATTTTATGACTTCTTTTCAAGACAATATCCATTTTGTGCAACTGCTCTTCCAAGTCATTTGCCATCTTTGACAGAATTGCAATGTCATCAGCAAATCTCAAAGTTATTGTTTCTTCTCCATGAACTTTAATTTCATTTCCACATTTCTCCTTGATTTTCTTCACAGCTAGCTTATTTCACAGACTGAATAACATTAGAGCTAGGCTACAACCTTGCCTTACTCCCTTCTCAACTTCTGCTTCCCTTTCATGTCCTTCGGTTCTTATAACTACAGTCTGCTGTATCTACAAGTTACAGATAACCTTTCACTCTCTGTATTTTGCTCCTGATATCCTGAGAAGTTCAAAGAGTGTTGTATTCCTGTCAGCATTATCAAAAGCATTCTCTAAATCCATGGATGCTGTAAGTGCAGGTTTGCTTTCATTGTGTCTATCTTCTTAGGTAAGTCATAGGGTCAGTATTCTCTAGTATTGCTGCATAGTAAATAATTAGTGGTATTAAACCGGTAATTCTCACCTGTCGGCTCCTATTTTCCTTGGAATTGGATTCATTCTTACAGTGTTCTTGAAATCTGAGGGCGCCTTGTTTTTCTCATACATCTTGCACATCAAGTGGAATAGTTTGGTCATGGCTGCCTTTCCTGAGGATATCAATAGTTCAGGGGGACTTTTTTCAACTTAGGTATTTCATTGTTCAGAGGCTAATTCTTGTTGGAGTATCGTATCTTATCTCCCAGCTTACCTTCATTTCTTTAACTTCCCGTCCTATAATATTGTCTTCATTTCCCTTTTATAGCCTTTCTGTGGTTAGCACTGGCTTGCCATCTGTGCTCTTGATATTCATACACCCCTATCTCTTTTCTCTTTAATTGTGTCCTCTAGCCATTCCAACTTAACTATTTTGCACATTTTGTGTCAGTCTCATTTTTATGTGTCTTTATTCCTTTTCGCCTGTTTCATTTGCAGCATTTTTATATTTTCTCCTTGTGATAGTTAAGTTCAATATCTCATGACATCTTGGGTTGACAGGTGTTCTGCCGGATATCAGCGATGTACTTGCACGATATTTCGGTCACGTAGCTCGTAACCTTCATCAGGTGTGACCTGAGACTGCTCCTCGAGTGGACCTGGTCCAGTATTTATGCCTATGGCCTTCCCCCTCCACCAACGGCTGCAGACGCTTCCTCTGTGGTCCGCGCCCATTCCCTGCGACCTGCTGGAGCGTTGCTGCTCCGTTTTCCGTCCGCTGCGGTTCTAGGTGTTCCCTCTGTGGTCCGCGCCCACCAAACCCGCTCCTGGGGGTTTCATCTACGGTCTGGGGTACCAAGCGTTCCCCCTGCGGTCTGCGCCCGTTCATCACGACCTGTTGGAGCATTGCTGCTCTGTTTTTCGTCCGCTGACGGGCTGCCAGGCGCACCAGACCGAAGATGGAACACCCAGAAGTGGGACTGGTGGGCGCGGACCGCAGAGGGAACATCCAGAGCCGCAGCGGACGAAAAACGGAGCAGCAACGCTCCAACAGGTCGTGGTGAACGGGCGCTGACCGCAGGGGGAACGCTTGGTACCCCAGACCGTAGATGAAATCCCCAGGAGCGCGTTTGGTGTGCGCGGACCACAGAGGGAACACCTAGAACCGCAGCGGATGGAAAACGGAGCAGCAACGCTCCAGCAGGTCGCAGGGAATGGGCGCGGACCACAGAGGAAGTGCCTGCAGCCGTTGGTGGAGGGGGAAGGCCATAGGCATAAATATTGGACCAGGTCCATTCGAGGAGCAGTCTCAGGTCACACCTGATGAAGGTTACAAGCTACGTGACCGAAATATCGTGCAAGTACGACGCTGTTATCCGGCAGAACACCCGACAACCCAAGGTGTCATTAGATCGCCGGGAAAGCCTGAAGAGTTACATCAATATCTCATGTTGCGTTATCCAAAGATTTCTTCTAGGCCTTGTCTTTCTGACTGTTTGATCCTTTGCTGCCTTTACTACTTCATATTTCAAAGCTATTCATTCATCCTCTGTTGCATTCCTTACCTTTGTTTCAGTCAATCATTGCGTAATGCTCCCTCTGAAACTCTCAACTACCTCCGATTCCTTCAATTTATTCATGTTCCGTCTCCTAAATTTCTTTCCTTTTTGCAGTTTCTTCAGTTTTAATCTGCAGTTTACAACCAATAAAATATTAGTATGTTCAGAGGTCATATCTACACCAGAAAATATTTCACAGTTTAAAATCTGAGTTTGAACACACTGTCTCACCATTATTTAAATCTCTCTGAAACCTTCCAGTGTCTCCAGGTATTTTCCATGCATACAACCTTCTTTCATGATTCTTAAACCAGGTGTTTGCAGCGATTGTATTATCCACGGTACAGGATTCTGCCAGGCATTTTCCCCTTTCACTCTCTTGCTCCAGTCCTGCTGCCTGCTATTTTATCTTCTACCCCTTTAAGTTCCATCAAATTTCAATTTCCCATTGTAATTAAATTTTCATCTCCCATAACCTTTAAACAGAAACGTAGGTCGATAGTACTTAATTAGGGACAACTGGTGTGAGATACCTGATTTGTCCTCAATCATTATTTTTTCATAGATTTATCATTTAAAATTTTTTTGTGTGTTTTGGATGATATTTTTCTTTATCTTGTATTAAACATCAAATTGAGTTTTTTTTTTTTAAGTTTTATTTATTCAAAACTAATTTGGTATTTCATAAACAGTTAGAATTTTAGTCTTCAGTAACAATGAAGCACAATATTTGTGTAGCAACCAACAAAAATATCTGGCATGCTAATTAGTTTTCCATGTGTATAGTCAGTAATTAAATGTTCATCTTCCAGTGTATTATCAGAGTCATCATCATCATCATCATCACTACTCTCATGTACTTTCAGCCTATTACCATTCCTTTTTCTTCCCGGATCATCTTCTCTTACGTCAGTAATTATAAAGTTAGAATTCGCATATGAGTAATCATTCTCCACCTTGGATTCATCATGGCTCTTCTGCAATAGCTCTGAAAGTTTCTTCTCAAAACTGGCATCACTGTACAATATTCTCTCATTCCTTAGGCCTCTTGTAGATTCACGAACACACACTAAAGTGTTATCCATCATGGTGTCTTCTAAAACATACAAAATGTGAAACAGAAAAAATAAATTACATGTCTATGAAACATTCGGTCTAACAGACCGAGCCATTTTATACATAACAATGAACAATGTGTAGTAGTATAAAATTAATACATATGTGACAATGAGAAGCCACAAACTGAACCAACATGCTTCTGCTATGTAAATAACTTGCCAGTGAGAAGGTACTGTGGAGGGGATAGTGGCAAACAGAACAGTGTTGCCACACAACACATTTAGAAAACCCAGAAGGTCTCCTGGACCAATGTTTCGGTTTAGAGGTTAACTATCTGAGTAATTTCTTTTATTTAATACATTATTTCAGTTTCATCATCATCTGCAAAGTTAGGAGGCAAGTAAACTTGAATCATTGTGGCAGCTGTTGGCTTCACATGTATCTTGGCTGTGATAGTGCGTGCACTACATTGTTCACAGGAGTTTACCTGCCATCCTGTTTTCTTATTCCTTACTAGACCTACTATTGTATTATCCCTACTTTGTTTTGTATTTATAACTCTGTAGTCACCTGGCCAGAAGTCCTGCTTTTAAAAGCTGCCGCACTTCATGAAAGCCCTTTGTATAACCTTAACCGTTTCAACTCCAACAGCACGTGGCACTTGACAGTGTGAATTTTGTTTCCCACTCCAATGTCGAGCCTCATTCCACAACATTTTTCGTAGCTCTCACATGCTCCATTCTTTGAATCGAACTGGGCTAGGAATCAATGCTGCATAGTTCTGCCATCTAGGGAAACCTTTGTTAATTCAGTGTCAAACAATGGCAGTTGTTTTCGAGAGAGAGGTTGTACTTACTATATTCACATCAGTAGGCATGAAAGGGCTAGCTTTTCATGCACAGTCCTTTTCAAGGAGGTGACTGTAGAGCTTTTGGAGGAATGTCTAAGTGAAAATGAGGGTGACAGAGATTCATTTGTAAACAGTTTAAGTGAAATGATGATCGAAACAGTTCACCTTGAATAGCTTCATAAAATATCACACAATGGAAAGTTTTGTATTGTAATGTATGTAAATATACTTGAATGGAAGCGTTCTTATTGTTTTAATGTATGCCCTTAATTGTTGGTCAGTGGCCTCATTGTTTCAACAAAGAGACTTGCGCAATTCTCTGTAGCATACTCACTGTCCCTGCGGCGGCAATTTAAATGAGTGTGCGCGGAAAATCACTGGGACTGCATTATGGAGTGCAAAGGGTTAACCCTACTGGAATGTTATTGCTGATATTCAGTGCTGGAGAGTTCTTAACCAGGGTATCAGTTCTATGAATGTGATCTGTCAATTGAATGTTCGTAATTACCTTTACCTTTTCTTTTCTGTACTCATATCAGACCTTGAAGTTGTGGTCCTGCTGTGCAGTAACACTCATAGCTATATCGAACTTCTTCACCATATGGAGGAAAGTGTGTGATAGTGGAAAATTATGTTTGCTACCCACTAGATACAAGATCACATAACCACTTCTCAAAATCCTTCTATACTTAACAGTCCCAATAACATTTTCAATGAATCAATTACACATTCACATTTAAGGTCTTAATAACCAAACTTGTCGACAGATGGGTATTTAGTATCCCAGAGTCAAGAAGTAAGTCTTTTGTTTTTCTTTTTGTAACAACAGCCATTGTTGTCCTGACCTTCTCTTTTTCGGCGTCCATGGCATCACCACATTGTGATGTCAAACTACTCCTTCCCACCATTAAAACACTCACCCTCTGTCATGCCCTGTGGATGTTCCGAGCTCACATTTGCATTTCATATCTGCACATAAATAAATAATGCACACACAGTATGCAGTCTTTCCTCTACCATTACTACCGTAAATTAAGGTTACTACACAACCATCTTTGATCGGTACATTAGAAAGGAAGTGGAACATGTTGCCACCTCGAATAGGTCCTCCGATCTAGATGAGGGATGTCATCTAGAATTATTTGTAACTAATCACAGTATTGTGTAGCTTTGACTTTCCATAAATTATTAGTAGTTCCACATCAATCCATAAATTACTAGTAGTTCCACATCAAGGGCCTCTGAAAACAAAGCTTTATTTCAATTCTTTCCACAACAACCAACACACATTCATATATTTTCAATTAACTGTTCCATTTGTAATCCCTTGGTTCATCAGGATGTTAATCTCTTTGTATGAATGTATGATTAGGAACTAATAATTATTTATGCCTATTCCTCACAAGAGTTCTTTCAACATATGTCCCACTCTACATGTGAGTGAATATTGCTATAACCAGAATATTTCCACAGATTAATGAATGACTTAATTTCTTGAGACAGCTGACCATTTTGCTCCAAAATACATTCTTAGTTGTAAAAACCAGTGAGAACCATTTTCCTATTACATATCTGTTGATTATTGTTAATTCCCTGTAACTGCTGTGCAAAAGCGTACTTGCCTCGATTTGTTTGATATGCAAAGTTCCAACATTTTACTTACCAGAAGGAATTACATGTTTGCATTACCATTTACTCTACTTCTCCCATCTTCAAATCTCGTATATGCTTTCATACAACGTGCATGGAAAAATGAAGATTTAAAAGAACCAACATTAATTAGATAAGTCCATATGCTTTAATTATTCAGGAGAATGCTTCTTTAAATTCCCTTACTCAGGGTTGACACAGGTTCTGGAAATCAGGGAATTTCAAACACATCAGGGAAATCTGGAAGAGAGAGAGAGAGAACTGGAAAAATCTCATTTCTGTCTCAGTTGCATGAAACATTTTGTTTACTGAGGTTTCATGCGTCATCGCTGGCTGGATGCAGCTGATTACATGCGACACTTCCCTCATTACTACTGCTTCTCCCCTTCCTACCACTGTTCTTAGCTTGCAGTCAGCACGCCACCGCTTCTTGCCGCTAGCCTAGTAGCTACCAACGAGAGGCAGGGAGGCTTGAGGAATGGTTTGTTCGGATCTGATTCTGGGCCTGTAGATGCGGCAAATGGAGATGGTGATTATGTGTGTGTGAGTTGTGTGTGGGTGATTGTGTGAGTGTGCTTTTGTTTTCTGACAAAAGCTATGACTGAATTTAGTGGTGAGAGTGTGATTTCCTTTTCTTGATGCCTGTCTACAGTTCAGAAAGCATCTTTATGGTGAGTAGGAGGAAAGTGTACAACTGACCCTTCTGATGGAAAGCCTACTAAAAATAAAAGTAATTAAACCGAACAGGGCTATAATTTGGAAAATTGTGCATTCACTCACGAACAACACTGGACAGAAAGGGGTACCACTGATCACAAATCCAGAAGTTATACTAATGAACGAAAAAGAAGTAATTAACAGTCGCCAGCCCACTAGGGCAATTTACATCCAAAATCCTGTACAAGATGATGGGAAAGAAAAACATGTATTATTAAACACTGACGTGGCAACTAAAGGTTGCCACGTTTTTTTCACTGATTTTAAGTGAGTATGTAATGATAAAGAAAACAGAAGTCACTGTTACATTATGTTTGGCATTAAATTTTGAAAAAGGCAACTAAACTGTATGTTAGTACTGAACTTCGTTACGTGAAAAATGACTTTCAGTGACCTCAGCATAACGCCATCAAAGAAATTTAGAAAAAAAAAAGCAAGCACTTTTTACTTTGCCGTTACTTATTTTGCAAATTGGATTTCATTTTATTGTCTGAACAACTGATCCTTTTATACTGACTTGAACAGAATTAAATACTAGAATATGTACCAAACCAAACAGCCATGTGCTCCAAGCTATATGTAAAATAAATAAAACTTCCGCACTCTTAATTTGTGCATTTCTTTAGATTTGGATTTTTTTTTTTTTTTCAGTGATTGATTCTCAAACTTGAAAAATGAAATTGCTTTACTTTAGTCATATACTGAAGCCTCTGTTGTACAACAGTTAATTGAAAGTAGACCGAGGCTAAAATTCTTAAAAGAGAAATTATTCATTAATAAACTGGCTGTAACTATTCAATTTGTTACTTATGACACTCAGTTAGCATATTAGGAAAAAAAGGAACACGAATCCTGCTTGGTAACAATGTCCGGGGACAATGAGGACTCGGTCACCCTGAGTTTAATTGATTAATATTTAAATAAATCTTATCAATCAAATCACACTGAGTTGTACTGCTGGGTTAGCCGTTAATACTTTCTACCAATGAACAGTCTTACTTCAGTGCTGTGCATACAACGAAACTCGGAGCTGACGACGAAACTGTTGCTGGAACTGCTGCTGTTGTTGAAGACGGTAGCATATTGTGGAGCCACGGCTAATTATAGGGACGGGCAATCATAATTAATACAGCCTCTTCCACCCGTCCACTGTCTGTACTCCTGCTCTAGACAACTGGCCAGCGCGCATACATGATGCCGCCGAAAATGGTACTCTCTATTGCGAGAGCGTTAACATCACACTTCTGCACACGACAAGTGCTGGAACCCGTTTCTTGCTCTCTCTGTGGGCTCTGCACAACAACTCCCTACCCAAAGATTTTACAATGCACAAGCACTGCTATTATTGTTGCTAGTCGGTGCAAATAACAATTCCTTTGGCTTTTACCCAGAGCTTATAAGTTTCACAGTAAAACACAATAAATACAATGAAACGTCAACAGCCTTCTACCTAAATGTACACATACAGTGAAGCAATGTCCTTACTTATTAAAAGAAAGCATTTAAATTACAAATTTTTAGATACAATTCAGAAAAGAAGTTATATATAGGTAGCAGCTGCCATGCGTCCTGCATTTTCGGTGTTACAAGTTGCTACCTATCCTCATTATTATTGTTTCTCAGAGTATTTGAACAAGTTGTCTGTTGCATGGATTGATCACTGTAGTCTCATTTCATTAACATGCTGACTGTTCCTGCACGAGTGGATTTCCGCGACAGGCCAAAAACGTAGGCCGTTCCTGTGGGTATCTATACTGGATCGGGTCTGATAATCTAAAACCATTTGGTTCCCACTAATATGCAGGCCCTACCCGTGGGATCTAGTCTGACTGATCTGCACACAGTCCAGGTCAGTTTGTATGTGTTATAATGCAGGGGATTTTCATGGTTTATCCATGGACCCAGGACTGTGATGCTCTTCAGCAGGCCAGAGGCCATGGGCGATGGTTTTCAGGAAATGCGACTGTCTCGCCACAAGTGCGGCCTACACTGTGGTGTTTTATAGACATTTTTATTTGTTCTACTAAATTTTGGCACTTAAAAAAGCAATTTATGTGTCAGAAAGTATGAATGATAAGAAGAATAAAATTGTCATTCACTGGCGGTTTGTACGCTATATACTGATATATTTCTCGAAAGAGAAATAAAACAATATGTGTAAAGTAATAGATTCAACACAGAGGGTAATAACGGACAATAATGAAATTGTACAACCAAATTTTATTGGCAGTCACCTACAGTGTTGGTTTACATAATTCTTCCCCACCTTATACACTTCTTTCAAGAGGCCTGCTTTTTTCTGAGGTTGTTCCTGAAATCAGTCTGTAAGTCTGTCTTGCGACTCCAAGCAAATGGCATATTTTTGTCACCAAATGTGTTTCATTTTACTGGAATAAAATAACATCAGCAGTCTTAATGAAACACATATACCATTTGGCTTGCTTTCTCCATATGAAAACAGTTCATTACAAAAGGTGTTGATGTTCATATTTAATATTTTTGCTCACATCAGGAAACGCCATCTGCTTGAAAGTTGTTTTAGATATTTCCTCGTTTCCACTGTTGTTTCTTGTACTGTAGCTGCAAAGACATGTTGACAACTTATATCTTAACTTACCCTTTATATCCCAAAATTTGTCAGGGAAAAATGCTAAGTCTTGTCTGGAAATCAGGGCACTTCACTTGAGGAATCTTGTGGCAACCCTGTTACTCTTATTTTACAGTTTTGTAATTCCATAACCAATTTATTCTCATCTAATACTGTGGATAGATGTTGGAAACATACTTTATAATATATGTGATACAAGTGTTCCTTCAATGTTTATCCATATGAAACTGGTTCAGGTCATTCTTTCTCTGGATTCACATGTCCGCGGATTAGACTATTCCTTTATGTTGGATTTGCCTATCCTTTATTTCCTAACTCCTTTCATCTAAAAAATGTATAATAGTATGCGCAGTTTCTGACCTTTCCTCATCACTATTACCAATGTTGAAGTTGCTTAATAGCACAATGATCTTACCATGCTATAAAACACACCAGGTCTTTTGCCCTCACTAACATATGATCACTGCCGTATTCTTAGCCCATAAGTAATAGTGGCACATTCTTCTTACTAGCCAAGGAACGAGAGTTGCCATATACCTCTTTCCTTTGTACCTATGTCCTGTGTTTATATGTTAGGACATCGTAATATCCTTGCTGGAGCTGTGCATACTACTCCTCCCCCCCCCCCTCCCCTTCCCTAACATGTGTTGTTAAGTATTAAGTGATTCCCATGTAATAAATCAATTGCAGCTTCAATAATACAGTGCATAGCATGCATGATACAATGCACTGACCGCTATACAATATCTCCTTACATAAAAAGGTAATATATACATATACTAACCTAAATGTTTTTCATCTAGTGGGTTGTCTCAGTATTTTGATCTGGTTAAATGCCATTCAATATACTTCTTATGTGTGCCCCATGAAATATTATAGTACTTTGGGTCTAACAGTTCTAAAGTTAATTTCTCGTGGGTACTTGCCAACCAATATCGTCTCTTAAATTTTTACTGGAAGTCCACCCACGATTTAAAATCCTCAGAATGGGCTGTCCTCCTTTCTGGAGTGTCAGATACTAAATGTCCCAGTACGAAACATATTTTCTTATTCCCATTTCTTGCCCAAAGATCGGGAAAATACTTTTAAGAAATGCATCTGATGTATATCACTTTCAGGTTTAAATATGAGGCAGTTGTTTTGACCAATTTTATCAATTTCCTAATTGCAATTCCTCTAATACCCTCTGTTGATAACTCAATGTTGGATGTATTTATTCCTAAGTTCCATTTAGTGTTACTTAACTCTTGACACAATTTTTGAAATTCATTCTAATGATCAACATTATCATCCATAGAATTAGAATTACTGCTAGTGATGTCTACTTTTTTCTTGTACTTTCTGTCCTAGTAATACCTCTGTATGCATCTCCAAACTGGTTAAAGCATTTGGAACAGTAGCTATTTCAGTAAGCTTTCTATTTAATTCCAATACCTCAATCCTGCTCTGTATATCTGAAATTTGGGCTGCTATAGTTTTGAAATCATTCATAGTTGTACCTTCTAATTGTTTGATCATATCATTGATATTATTAAAATGTTCCTCTACCTCCTCCCTAACCGAGCCTTAATGTTCCTTCATTTTTGTTTTAATCCTCCTTAAGAGAGTTTGTATATTATTCGATACATTTTTTAGCCTATCCAGCTGTTTCAACTTATCTGTTTCAGTTCTACTGTCCATTTTGAGTGCTGTCATGTCACTTGATGTTGTTGACACATCATTTGGCATAGTTGTTATGTTGTGAGACAGTTCATCTAGTTGATCAAGCTGTTTCAGCTTATCTAAAATCTTACTTAACATTTTTGTATCCATACTCACAGTGGTAGACATATACTAAAGTGTGAAGATTATGCACTCAATAGCACTAAATATTTTGAGTACATGTTTTATCACCTTGAAACCAGTATTTAGTACTGCCAAAAAAATTAGTGATGATGTGAAACATTACACACAACTGTAGATGACCCATGTTACAACTCATCTAGTTTGTTGTATATTGTTCTGCAGTGTGAAGGTGATGTCTTCATGTGTGTGTGTGTGATGCGACATAATGCCTGATCAGGTGTCTCGTAGCCATAGCTGTTGCCATTGTCACAGTTAACCACCCTTTCACCATAATATGGAGCATTCCTACCATGAACTGCAGTTGGAAACCGTTTGCAGACTTCCATTTAGATGCCTTAATATATATTGAATGACATGCTGAGCCAGTACTCACACACGATAACTATTTTTAATGTTGAAAAATTATTTTCTTTAATAAATCTTCTTTCCTATGTTTATTTTGCTGTTATCTAGCTATTTGGTTGTTATCACAACATAATATCTTCCTTATTGTGATAGTAAGTTTCAGGTATGTCTCTTCTCTTCATCCATGTTTAGTATGTTGCACTAGGCAACATCATATTTTCTGACAATTTTGCTGTCAAATTCTTCTTTGTATCACCACAACCTTATCTCAACATGTTTCTCTTTCATTCCGCCATCCCCACAGGGAAATGTGACCACTGGCATTCGCACCTGTTGAGTATTTAACCAGGGTACCAATTCCGTGAATATGATTGTGTTGTAGTGGTTACTTCTGCCACTGAATGTAACAGCAACACCAAATGTAGCGGGAAGAGGTAGAAGGCACCATATTAAGATTCGTCCGAGCTTTCCAAGTGATTTATTGTTTCCAACTACAGTGCCCCCATTCCTCTAGATCTGCATCACTGGGTCCCGCAATGTTGACGACACCACTTCGCTGTCTGCGAAATGGCTTGGCGTGGAATGGTTGCCTCAGCGACCCTTGTACGCACTGCTGTGTGTTGGCCTTGTATGACAGCGGAGTTGCGGCGTCGTCAGGATGCCGGCAGCTGACTCAATGGTCTATGACCCAGCTGACTCAGCGCCGCTCGGTGTGAGCCGTTGGCGGTCAGCTGCGTACTTCTCGCTGGCGTGGCTAAGATTGTGGTGACAGCAAGTGCCCACAATCCGGAGTCCGAATCTGTGGCCCTCGCCTCGGGATGCCTCTGGCGTGTGTTGGAAGCCAGGACGACTGCCCGCATTAGTGAGCCACGGAATGGCCCGCCGCTGGCTGGCTACGGACTCCGCATCAGTCTCAGAGGGTCGAACCAGCGACCTGCCATGGACTGGAACGCTGGCACCCCATCTGCTGCTTTGTGTAGCTGGTGGTGTGACACGCCCCGCCATCCAGGAGAGCTGCCACACTTGAATGAATCTCGTTAGAAACCCACATCTATTTATACGTGGCTATGCGCCCCTGTTTTGCCATATGCGCCGCTTCGCGCCACGTACTCATAACACGCTAGGTTGACCAGTGAGCCCCTTCTGCCCGTGATTTGGCAAAACCGCTACGTATACTCTTTCAGCAATTTGACGGCCCTGTGGCCTCTATTCTGCTTCGCAACAGTTGGTATTTGTAACTCCCTGCAATCTGACATGCACCTGGATGTAACTTGTGCTCAGAATATTACACAAAACTAACTTTCCCTATCATAAACGGTGGTGCTGCTACATTATTCCCCTTTTCGGAAAGACCCGGTCCCCGGGTCGACCCTTAACTATCTCTTATCTTGTTTGGGTCGGCACCTATGGCATATTTCCTTATTATTAGAAAACTTAAATGTGGTCTAGTGCCCCTTAAAACTATGAAATGAAACAAAACGTAAAAATTCCTCACTGGATGACCACTGCTCGATCAGCCCCTTACCTACACGTCTCATGCCCTCGTTATCCAATCCATTGGGACTTTGACTACTCTTGGTTCCCTCTTGGAATTAGCTCTCCGCCTGATCAGAAAGAAAACAACACATAACAAAGTTAAGGGCTGTGATGACACTTGACACAGAGGTGCTCAAAATGATCATTATTTGCCGTTGCCTTTCCCTATACTGAGTGACATGTTGCACAAGCTGTTCGGCTGATATGCACTCCTCTTGCTCTAAAATAAACTGGTTTATGGATCTCAACAGACCTGGCTCCAGAGTTTGATTTAACAAGGCCAGATTCTGCCTTGGCAAAAACTCTAAAGTGGTTTCTGGCCGGTACAGCTGTGGCTACATAACATTCAATTGCATAACTCCTGAAATTGACACTGTTATACTTAGTTCTATTGATTAAACTTCTGCTCCCCTCGAGCTCTATACGTTTCACTTCTGCAAATACTTCCCGCTCAAAACAACTTGCTACTACTATCAAATTCTCATAGGTGGAGAAGATCCAATGCATCCCGACCTGTTGCAAGCTCAATTTTGGCTCCATGATGTCCCTTGAACAATCTATTCCTTTCCCCCTGGCTAAAAATAACTGCACTGTGCATGTGTCCGGATTGGTACTTACCACCCTGGCTGGACATACCGTTACCTTCCCTCTATGGGAGTTTCGTAATTCCTACCTTGCCATCTCAGCATGCCAGTTTCTAGTTGCTGAGATCAGCAATACCTTTTAGTTTTCACTTCCACAAACTTGTTCAATGCTCACCACTTCACTGTATATGGGTGGACTGTGTAACACTGAAATCTCGTGTTCTTCCTCATAACCAGGAATTGGACCATCCCCATAACCAGGAATTGGACCAAAATATAGACTCGTGCACAGTCGGTTGTTACCCTTACTGTTGCAACATGGTAGAAAAATGGCAAATTTTGCTTGCTTGGCTCCATTATTAAATATAACCCTGACAGTAGTTCCTTCTGCACCTTGCGCAACCCGCGTAGGCCTTGCAATGCGTGATGCAGCGCTTCTTGCAGATTCGTTATTACTCCCTGCACATACCACACACTGTCAGTTACTCCTTGCAAAAGTCTGGTTACCACCACCCTGCTATCTAGTACTTCTAGATGCCCCTGTAGGGTTCCCAGGTTACGCTTTATTATGTCTTCCAACACCTTAGCGTATTCCACTACCTGCCCTGCTGATGTGCGGAGCAACCATGTGTTATTCAGGACTTCCCCTTCCAATGTCCCTATCTGAGTTGCATGCCAAGCTTCCGTTACCCTACTCTCCTCTGCAAGTTGTCTCACTGTTTCCACTGTGTTGTTCAGTTCTTTTATATCGCTTTCATCTGCGGTTCCAAAAACTGTCTTTAAAATTTTCCCCCCATGTTCAGCCATTCTCGTTTCCATCTTACCCGTGACACCACTTCCTCCATCTGTCCTACCTGCTTCCGTAGCATCTTATAAGCCTCATGCAATTTCTTACACTCCCCTGCAACTTCCTTCAGCATTCCCTTGCCCTCTGGACATTTCCTAAGCTCTTTGAACACTTCCTTGAGCCTCCTTACTTCTTTCACCATTTCCCATATGTTCCATACCAACCTTAGTGCCCACTGGTGACTCGACACCACCACATTTTCCTGCCTTGAGTACAGAACACCCTCATCCAGGTGCTGCACCCGTAAGGCATCCACCCCGATGATGAAGAGATGAATCATCGCCAACGCTCCCCTTTCAGTGACATGAGGACAGGGGTCATGATCACCCTTCCTCCCTCTTCAAAAGGACTGCTGTCTGCAGCAGGCTATATTCAAAAATACATACAACGTATGAAAATACAATGCCTAATTACTCTACGCAAACCCAATGATAAAAGACATGAAAAAAAACTGCAAATACTCCACTACTTTCTGGATCGCAAAGCATACGGTACTTCATGCTGTACTCTACCTTTCTGGTTTTCTCTGTGCTTAGCACCTCTCTTTCTTCCTGCGACATGCCTGGAATCACATCCGGGCAACCCTTAAATGGCCGTAACTGCCCAATGTGTACTATCGTTGTTCTAGTTGGCAGCTGAGACTTAACATTAACGGGGGATGTGGTTTCAACAACTTGGTATGGCCCTTGATACCTTGTGAGAAACTTCTTCATTTCCCCTTTTTGCGTATGGGGGCTGGACAGCATTACCCATTGCCCCACTCTATACTGTGGTAACCTTCCTTTCCTCTTTACTGCATCTTCCTGTCTTTCCAAAGCCTTTGTAGTCGCCTTTTGTACCCGTTTCCAAACATCCCGAATTGTCCTTGCGAACTGACGTACAGATTCACTGGTTCTTCCGTTCTGTAGCCTCGCCAAATCAAATGATGACAGCATTTTTCGCCCACACACTATCTCGTATGGAGACAAACCGGTATTTGTATGGACTTTTGCATTGTATGCACATATAATATGCTTCAAATACTCATCCCACTGATGGTGATGAGTATCCACATCTTTACGTTCAACAATTTACACAGTTGCTTCATTAAATCTGACATGAAGTTGGTCCCTTGGTGAGTAATTATTGTCTCTGGTACACCAAACTTCAAAATCCAGTTGTTTATTAACGCTTGCATGACCACTGCTACCTGTTGACTTGGCACAGCCACCATCTCCGCATACCTCGAAAAATGGTCTATTATTTTCAGAATGAATCTGTTCCCTGATGGTGTTCACCTGAAAGGTCCTAAGACATCGATCCCCAGCAAGGAAAATGGACGTGTTGCTTCCGGTAATCGTTGTAGCTCTATCTGTTTCCCACACAAATCTGCTCTCTGTGCACAAGGTATACAAATCTAGACATACTGATCCACATCTACTTTCCTTCCTCTCCACCAATACCTCTTCGCCACTCTCCTATTCGTCGCCCTACATGCTCCATGACCAGATAATATGTGATCGTGTGCTTCCTTTAAAACCTCATCCCTCAACTTCGCTGGCACTACTACCCTTGGCCCTAACTTCATTTCCCTGCACAGAAGACCATCGTACATATTAAATTGTGGCTGTGTCCATACAATTTACAATCGTTGTCCACGTCCTGTAATTCTTGCCATAGTGCTAGGTCATAACCTAGGACTTCTACTTTTGCCACCTTCCAACTTAGTGCATCCGCATTACCGTGCTTCTTCCCAGGCTCGTGCACCACTTTGTAGTGAATTCACAAAGCCTCACAGCCCATCTAGCAAGTCTAGTGGATGGATCCTTCAACCATTTCAATGCAGCATGTCCATCACTATCCGAAATCTTCTCCCATACAAATAACATTTAAAATATGTGATTCCATAGATTACGCTAAGCATCTCCCTCTCAAATGTTGAGTAATTTCTCCTGCTGCGTTTGACTGCCTAGACGCATACGCTACAAGATGTTCCTTCCCATCAATTTCCTGACTAAAAACAGACCCTAATGCTTGATTCGGTGCATTGCATACTAGTACAAACTCCTTTTCGAAATCTGGAAACACAACAACCGGACTTGATGTTAACACTTCTTTCAGTTTGTCAAACGCTTTCTGACACTCTTCTGTCCACTCAAATTTCCTTCTGTAACAACTGTGTCAATGGCTGTGCCAAATCTGCAAAACCCTTCATGAACTTTTGATAGAAATTGCAAATTCCGATGAATGATTGCACTACATTAACTGTTTTTGGTTCCTGAAAATCCCTTACAACCTGTACCATCTTCGGATCTGTTCGCACTCTGTCCTTACTGATAATATGACCCAAATATTTTATTTCTTCTAATGCAAAATGACACTTCTCCAGGCTCAACATCAAACGAGCTGCTCTTAACCTCATGTTGCTCCATACTACTTGAAAACACTATAATGTCATCCAAATAGACCAGACACTACCGTGGTTTCAAACCCCTCAAGACACTGTCTAGAAACCTCTGAAACATTGCTGGAGCATTTTTCAAACCGAATGGCATTCTAATGTACTGGTAATGGCATCCAGGAGTAGAGAAAGCAGTTTTTGGACGATGCGTTGGAGCCACCTCGTAACTGATGATAGCCACTTGTCAAATCAACCATAAAAAGGTACTGGCACTGTCCTAAGAGATCCAAAGTTTCCGATATGTTTGGAATGGGGTATGCATCCATTAATGTCTTATTATTGAGGTATTTCTTAGTTCCATCCACAGATTTTTTAGGCACAACGATGATGCCCAACCCCAGCAACTATTACTAAGCTCTATAATACCGTCCACAATCAATGATCAATGAAATCATCCACAATTGGCTGCAATTACCTTGGTATTCTGTATGGTTTATGGTAAACAGGTGCTTCATTCCCTGTTTTGTATCCTGTTTGAACTAATGGAGTTGCTGGTAAAGGTTCTTGTGGAAAAAACAGATCCTTAAATTCCCACAATAATTCTTCCATATGCTCTCTTTCTCCTCCTTTCAAATGCTGAATTTTGTCATGAAACGCAGTTCTATCAGCACTTAGTGGTTGATCGCTTCGCCTACCTAACGGACACCAGTCTTCGTCATCTGGCACATCCAAATTTGCTACTAAAACTCCTTTCCTCAAATTCGCGTCTACAGGACTAAAATTATCCACTTTCTACATCTAAAAAATGCCATGGAAAAAAAAAACCGTTACTGCCCCAAATACACTAACACTGGCCGACTCAGCGCCACTTGGTGTGAGCCGCAGGTGGCCAGCTGTGTACTTCTCGCTGGCGTGGCTAAGATTGCAGTGAAAACAAGTGCCTGCGATCCGGAGTCCAAATCTGTGGCCCTCGCCTTGGGATGCCTTCGGCGTGTGTTGGAAGCCAGGACAATTGCATGTGGTAGCGACCCGTGGAGTGGCCCGCCGCTGGCTGGCTACGGACCCACATCGGCCTCAGAGGGTCGAACCAGCGACCCACCATGGACTGGAACGCTGGCACCCCACCTGCTGCTGTGTGTAGCTAGTGGTGCGACACGCCCTGCTGTCCAGGAGAGCTGACACACTTGAATGAATCTCATTAGAAACCCGCACCTATTTATACGTGGCTGTGCACCTCTGTTTTGCCATTAGCGACGCTTTACGTCACGTACTCATAACCCATTTGGTTGGCCAGTGGGTGCCTTCTGCCTGTGATTTGCGATAAGCAAAACCACTACGTATATTCTTTCAGCAATTTGATTGCCCTGTGGCCTCTATTCTGCTTCACACAGTTGGTATGTGTAACTCCCTGCAATCCGGCCCGCACCTGGCTGTAACTTGTGCTCAGAATATTGCACAAAACTAACTTTCCCTATCCTAAATGGTGGTGCCGCTACAGTATGTTCATAGATACCTGTACCTTTATATCTTCTGTACTCGTGTCACCCCTTGAAGTTGTGGTCGTGCTATGTAGTACCACTTGTACCTATATTGATCTGCAGGAAAGTGCTGTGATAATGGAAGATTATGTTTGCTATTTGCTAGCTACAAAATCACATAACCACTCCTTTTCAACACCTGTATGTATTTAACTGTCTCAAAAACATTTTCAGCATTTCAGTTAAACAGTCACATTTAAGCTCTTAACAACCAAACTTGTTGACAGATAGATCATTAGTATCTCGAAATCAAGAAGTAAGTAAGTAATCCCACAGAATCTTCTTTTGTTTTTATTTTCAGAACAATGGCAATTGTTGTTCTGACCTCTTCCTCTTTGGCATCCACGGCACCACCAAGTTACAATGTCAAAGTGTAAATAGCTCCTGCCCCTAAATTAAAACACTCACCCCCTCCATCGCATCTTGTAGCTGTACTATGTTTACGTGTACAAAGATGATGTGACTTACCAAACGACATATTTAAAGACCAAGACAGTCCACCCATATACAGTGAAGTGGTGAGCATTGAACAAGTTTGTGGAAGTGAAAACTAAAAGGTCTTTAAATATGTCTGCTTGTGTCTGTATATGTGTGGATGGGTATGTGTGTGTGTGCGAGTGTATACCCGTCCTTTTTTTCCCCCTAAGGTAAGTCTTTCCGCTCCCGGGATTGGAATGACTCCTTACCCTCTCCCTTAAAACCCACATCCTTTCGTCTTTCCCTCTCCTTCCCTCTTTCCTGATGAGGCAACAGTTTGTTGCGAAAGCTTGAATTTTGTGTGTATGTTTGTGTTTGTTTGTGTGTCTATCGACGTGCCAGCGCTTTTGTTTGGTAAGTCTCATCATCTTTCTTTTTAGATATATTTTTTTCCACGTGGAATGTTTCCCTGTTATATATATATATATATATATATATAAAAAAAGAAAGAAAGTGATGAGACTTACCAAACAAAAGCGCTGGCAGGTCGATAGACACACAAACAAACACAAACATACACACAAAATTCAAGCTTTCGCAACAAACTGTTGCCTCATCAGGAAAGAGGGAAGGAGAGGGAAAGACGAAAGGATGTGGGTTTTAAGGGAGAGGGTAAGGAGTCATTCCAATCCCGGGAGCGGAAAGACTTACCTTAGGGGGAAAAAAGGACGGGTATACACTCTCACACACACACACACACATCCATCCACACATACACAGACACAAGCAGACATCTCACAAGCAGACATATTTCTGCTTGTGAGATGTCTGCCCGTGTCCGCACATGTGTGGATGGACACGTGTGCATGTGAGAGCGTAGACCCATCCCTCCTTCCCCCTAAGGTAAGTCCTTCCGCTCCCGGGTTCCTCCAAACCTCTCTCCCAATCCGAAACCTCTGTCCTATCCAAAGGCCTCACCTTCAGCCCCACTCCCAGCTTTAACCAAACAGCCCTCGTCAAAGATTTACTGTCCTACACCCGTACTCTCTGCTGGAAATATCACTTTGCCACGAAGAAAAATGATCCTAATCCTACTCCTAATGATCCAACTCCCCAAGACACTATCCAAATTGAACCCTGCCTGGAACAGTTCCGTCCTCCGTCACAGCGGGACCCACCTCCTCTTCCTCAAAATCACCCTCTCCTAACCTTCCAGGAATTTCTGACTTCCAGCCTTGCCTCTCAATCCTTCTTAAAAAACCTTAATCCTACTCCCAACATCACCACTGCTGAAGCCCAGGCTATCCGTGATCTGAAGGCTGACCGATCCATCGTCATTCTTCCGGCTGACAAGGGTTCCACGACTGTGGTACTTGATCGTCGGGAGTATGTGGCTGAGGGACTGCGTCAGCTTTCAGACAACACTACTTACAAAGTTTGCCAAGGTAATCCCATTCCTGATGTCCAGGCGGAGCTTCAAGGAATCCTCAGAACCTTAGGCCCCCTACAAAACCTTTCACCTGACTCCATCAACCTCCTGACCCCACCAACACCCCGCACCCCTACCTTCTACCTTCTTCCTAAAATTCACAAACCCAATCATCCCGGCCGTCCCATTGTAGCTGGTTACCAAGCCCCCACAGAACGCATCTCTGCCTACGTAGATCAACACCTTCAACCCATCACATGCAGTCTCCCATCCTTCATCAAAGACACCAACCACTTTCTCGAACGCCTGGAATCCCTACCCAGTCTGTTACCCCCGGAAACTATCCTTGTAACCATTGATGCCACTTCCTTATACACAAATATTCCGCATGTCCAGGGCCTCGCTGCGATGGAGCACTTCCTTTCACGCCGATCACCTGCCACCCTACCTAAAACCTCTTTCCTCATCACCTTAGCAAGCTTCATCCTGACCCACAACTTCTTCACTTTTGAAGGCCAGACATACCAACAATTAAAGGGAACAGCCATGGGTACCAGGATGGCCCCCTCGTACGCCAACCTATTCATGGGTCGCTTAGAGGAAGCCTTCTTGGTTACCCAGGCCTGCCAACCCAAAGTTTGGTACAGATTTATTGATGACATTTTCATGATCTGGACTCACAGTGAAGAAGAACTCCAGAATTTCCTCTCCAACCTCAACTCCTTTGGTTCCATCAGATTCACCTGGTCCTACTCTAAATCCCATGCCACTTTCCTTGACGTTGATCTCCACCTGTCCAACGGACAGCTTCACACGTCCGTCCACATCAAACCCACCAACAAGCAACAGTACCTCCATTATGACAGCTGCCACCCATTCCACATCAAACGGTCCCTTCCCTACAGCCAGGTCTTCGTGGCAAACGAATCTGCTCCAGTCCGGAATCCTTGAACCATTACACCAACAACCTGAAAACAGCTTTCGCATCCCGTAACTACCCTCCCGACCTGGTACAGAAGCAAATAACCAGAGCCACTTCCTCATCTCCTCAAACCCGGAACCTTCCACAGAAGAACCCCAAAAGTGCCCCACTTGTGACAGGATACTTTCCGGGACTGGATCAGATTCTGAATGTGGCTCTCCAGCAGGGATACGACTTCCTCAAATCCTGCCCTGAAATGAGATCCATCCTTCATGAAATCCTCCCCACTCCACCAAGAGTGTCTTTCCGCCGTCCACCTAACCTTCGTAACCTCTTAGTTCATCCCTATGAAATCCCCAAACCACCTTCCCTACCCTCTGGCTCCTACCCTTGTAACCGCCCCCGGTGTAAAACCTGTCCCATGCACCCTCCCACCACCACCTACTCCAGTCCTGTAACCCGGAAGGTGTACACGATCAAAGGCAGAGCCACGTGTGAAAGCACCCACGTGATTTACCAACTGACCTGCCTACACTGTGAAGCCTTCTATGTGGGAATGACCAGCAACAAACTGTCCATTCGCATGAATGGACACAGGCAGACAGTGTTTGTTGGTAATGAGGATCACCCTGTGGCTAAACATGCCTTGGTGCACGGCCAGCACATCTTGGCACAGTGTTACACCGTCCGGGTTATCTGGATACTTCCCACTAACACCAACCTGTCAGAACTCCGGAGGTGGGAACTTGCCCTTCGGCATATCCTCTCTTCTCGCTATCCGCCAGGCCTCAATCTCCAATTTCTATTTGCCGCCGCTCGTACCTCACCTGTCTTTCAACATCACCTTTGCCTCTGTACTTCCGCCTTGACTGACATCTCTGCCCAAACTCTTTGCCTTTACAAATGTCTGCTTGTGTCTGTGTATATGCGGATGGATATGTGTGTGTGTGTGTGTGTGCGCGAGTGTATACCCGTCCTTTTTTTCCCCCTAAGGTGGGTCTTTCCGCTCCCGGGATTGGGGTGGCTCCTTGCCCTCTCCCTTGAAACCCGCTTCCTTTCGTCTTTCCCTCTCCTTCCCTCTTTCCTGGCGGGGCAACCGTTTGTTGCAAAGGCTGGAATTTTGTGTGTGTGTTTGTGTTTGTTTGTGTGTCTGTCGGCCTGCCAGCGCTTTTGTTTGGTGGGTCTCATCACTTTCTTTCTTTTTAGATATAAAAACAAAGTTGATGTGACTTACCGAACGAAGGCGCTGGCGGGTCGATGGACACGCAGACAAGCACAAGCATGCACACGGGGTTCAAGCTTTTGCAACAGGCTGTTGCCTCGTCGGGGGGGAGGGGGAGGGACGAGGGGATGTGGGTTTTGGGGGGGGGGAGTCGTTCCGGTCCCGGGAGCGGAAGGACTTACCTTAGGGGGAAGGAGGGACGGGTATACGCTCTCACACGCACACGTGTCCATCCACACATGTGCGGACACGGGCAGACATCTCACAAGCAGAAATATGTCTGCTTGTAAGATGTCTGCTTGTGTCTGTGTATGTGTGGATGGATGTGTGTGTGTGTGTGTGAGAGTGTATACCCGTCCTTTTTTCCCCCTAAGGTAAGTCTTTCCGCTCCCGGGATTGGAATGACTCCTTACCCTCTCCCTTAAAACCCACATCCTTTCGTCTTTCCCTCTCCTTCCCTCTTTCCTGATGAGGCAACAGTTTGTTGCGAAAGCTTGAATTTTGTGTGTATGTTTGTGTGTCTATCGACCTGCCAGCGCTTTTGTTTGGTAAGTCTCATCACTTTCTTTCTTTTTAGATATATTTTTTCCACGTGGAATGTTTCCCTCTGTTATATATTTTGCGTACACAGTATGCATATTTTCCTTTACCACTATTACCATGAATTAAGGTTTTTGCATAATCATCTGCCACTGGCACATTGGAAAGGAAGTGGGACATGTTGCTACCTTGAATAGCAACATGTACCACCACATTACCCATTCCACTTTTGAAATTCTCTAACCTACCTACCCGATATTTCATACCCTGACTTGTAGAATACCAGCTTCTTCTTTTCTTCTCTTAATGATGAGAGGGACTATTTTACCCAAAAGGATGCCATCATCATTTAACCACACAGAACTGCATGCCCTCAGAAAAAGTAATAGGTGTGGTTTCCCCATGCTTTCATAATTTATGCAATGTAAAATCAAAGACTACGCTCACCATTATCAGCATTTCATTTTGCTCTAAGGTTGTGAACACATCTGCTGACTACAGCTATACAAGCTTATAAATGGGGACAATTCTGTTGTTTTCACCTATGTTCAGTAGAGTGAGTCTTTCTGTTTTGTTTGGTATTCTTATTGGGACATCCTTCCCCTTCTGTCCTGCTTTCCCTAAACTTCTTTGGTTTGCTGATTCCACCTTTGGATTCACAAACTGTGTTGGATTTGTTGTTGACAACAGGTATGGTCAGTCTATGAATAGTTTACAATAATTCTGCATTCTCTGAAAGTTCATTGAAAAATTTAGAAATTAATATATTTAGAAACAAAAATGCTTTTTGCAAAATGTTTGGTGTGTGTGTGTGTGTGTGTGTGTGTGTGTGTGTGTGTGTGTGTGTGTGTAGGGGGGGGGGGGGCTGTTGTATGAGCCCATGTCCCCCACTGCCAACACTCAAACTGCATCTGTACACAACTAAGGTATTTGGCTTGTTGACAGTTAATTCACCTGAATTGATGATGGCTTAGGTTGTGAGGGGGCAGAAATAAACTGCCTCATTGTGTGTGCCTTCATACATAAATTTACAGGAAGATATAAATGAAAAAATCTGCCTCCACACCTGAGTGACCAGTGAAGGTGGCTGCCATGCAGCACGCGGAGGACATCGGTTTGATTTGCGGTCCTGCTAAGGATTTTCCTTTGGTGAGAGGTGCAGCCTCATGATGCCAATTGATAAGCTACTTGAATGAGAAATAGTGGTTCCATGATCTGAAAAGTTGGCAAAATGGCTGGGAGAGTATTGTGCTGAACACATGCCCCTCCATACTATATCTGCATGGCACCACAAAACAGAGGATGAAACGGCAATCAGTTGCCATCACTTGGACGAGGAGCTTGTTTTTATAAATGAAAAGCCTGTGCATAAATTTCTGTATCTTATGTTGTTCCTTGGATACTAAATGGATGATGATTCTTCTTAGTATTGAGGGATCTGTCTCTGTGACAGATAAAAGGTTCCTTGCTTGTTTGTGCAACAAATTTTGCTTCTTGTCTTTAAAGCATTTTTACACAGGCAGATCCCAGATACTAATAACATAGACATAATAAAGAGCCTGTTGCAGTTAGTGAAAAATCCTCTGCAAAGCAACTGCAGTAGCCTTCACTCCCTCTGTTAAGGGTATTGAGGCAGGTCAGTTCACACACTGGTAGTGTTAATGTAAATATTCCTAAGGTGGTGGTGGTGGTGGTGGTGGTGGTGGGGGAGAGAAGATACCAAAATAAGTATCATTCCATGTTTGTGTCATCCTGCTTCTCACCTTTCCTCACTTTCCACTTGATAATATGTTATCACACATGCACCTCTGTTTCATATGTCTGTCCATAATCAACTTGTGGAAAAAGATTAATTTTCAACATTTAATTTTACTATAAGATTTATCTTTAGAGTAAGTGAGAATACTTCATTCACAAAATTTGTAAAATATAGCATTTCATGTAACAGGCTGGAGCAAATTGTATTATCAATTTCATAAAACTCTATGTAGCTCCAGTACAAGATAGGTGATTTATCATTAATAGTTATTGCCCAGTGTGCTGTAACTATTCTGACATGAAGACAGAAGGAGCACACTGAATTCAAACTTGGAAGGAGTAGGTTTCAGATGCTGAAATGGGCACCGTGTTTTCAGTAACAGTGTTAAGCAGTTCTTCATATCAGAACATTTTGAAATTATGTCCAGCTGGCCTATAAAAAGATCAATGTGATACTATTAACCTAACTTTTTAATTATTTGATTTCTTGCTCTTATACTCACAATTACAGGGTGTTTGCATATATGTCAGACTAATATAAGATGTTGAGAATTTTGAAACACATTCTAAGAAAACATCTTAGAGGTGGTCTCAAGAGCGAAAAAAAGGGTGGGTGGGTGGGGAATGTTAATTGTTGGAAGTAATAATGTGGAGGCTGGAGAAACTTGTTGGGCTATTCAGATGTCTCCTGGTTTGCCGATCAGCTTCAGTCTTGTTCCCAAGCTGTAAGGGAAGTTCCTGGCATTCATTCTGAAACATGGTTTCAATCTGTCTAGATTTTTCATGAGTGTGTACAATCTGTTGTACTGAAAGTTTAATTGTGGAGGGAGTTAAGGAGAAACAAAATAATCTTTCTGATCACTTCTAAGTAAAATACATATTTTACTGACAATTTTTTACATTTTATTTTTTCACATACAAAAATATATATTAAAATTTAAATCAAGAATTTTGACAGTACATGTACATGATGATATAAATACGTTAATTATAAAACAAAGTGAAATGTGAAAATAATGGTTCAAAACCGGGATTCAAGCAATAGTTCATTCCATATAAATATGTTTGAGTTTCCAACTTAACAAAATACTGAAAGTCAACACTACAATCAATTAACATAATCAGAAATCACAACCAGTGTGGTGAAGCAATATATACCACCACCATTTATCAATTTGCAACGAAACAAATAGGCCTTAAAATTCATCTGTTTATATACATTGTTTTGTTTTTAAAAATTTTACAACAATCATACATTCAAAACAAGCAACGATTCAATTAGGATCACATTATTTAACAAGCACAATTTTCTGAGCAGTAAAATAGAATGCATTTTGTTCTGAATAGTGAATCACAGAAAAAGGAGCATAAATATTTATAATATATACAGCGTACTCAAATTCTTCCTGAAATGTGAGTGAGGCATTTGTAATTATAATTCAAAGTACATTATGCTTACAAAAATATTTTTGTGATGTTTG